>NC_082666.1:10000-1212187 GCF_025265405.1 Mesoplodon densirostris
ACCCGTACCCTAACCCGTACCCCTAACCCTAACCCGTACCCCTAACCCTAACCCGTACCCTAACCCGTACCCGTACCCTAACCCGTACCCGTACCCTAACCCGTACCCTAACCCTAAACCCGTACCCGTACCCGTACCCGTACCCGTACCCGTACCCTAACCCTAACCCTAACAACCCTAACCCTAACCCGTACCATAACCCTAACCCTAACCCTAACCCGTACCCTAACCCCTAACCCGTATCCTAACCCATACCCGAACCCGTACCCAAACCCGAACCCGAACCCGTACCTGAACCCTAACCCCTAACCCAAACCGTAATCCTAAACCCGCACCCGAACCCCTACTACTAAGGCCCTGACACTATCACTATATAAAAACTTGCTGCTGTCAACATCTATATCCTGACACAATCCTGAGCTTATATCCTGACCCACTTCTTACTAAAATCCTGAAACTCAACCTAAGTGAACCCGACCCTGTCCCTAAGTGAGGCCCCGAGGCTATCCATAACAGAGAACCGGATAATATCTTTAACCAACAACCTGATGCTCATCCTACAGAGGCCCTTGTGCTGCTCCTAAGCCTTTCCTGGACACTGTCCCTAGATAAGACCCTGACACTGTTTCTAAATAAGGCCCTGATGCTCTGAATACCTAACGCCTTCAAACTATCCCTTGCTCATTTACTGACATTACCCCCCCGTAACCTGACTCGGTCTGTAGATAATGTCCTGCCTCTTATCCTACCTGAAGCCTTAATGCTGTCCCTAACTAAGGCCCTAACTAGTCTGAAGTTAGGCCCTGACACTGTCCTTAACCAAGGCCTTGACAATACTCCTAATTCAGGCCCTGACACTGTGCCTAAGCCCAGACATGATACCTAAGGCCCTGAACCTACTCCTAACTCAGGCTCTGATCATGTCTTTAACTAAGACCGTAATGCCGATCCTACAGAGGCCCTGATGCTGCTCCTGAGTCATGCCCTGACGGTGTCCCCAGCTAAGGGACTGATGCTAGGCCTCACTCGGGCCCTGTCGCTCTCCCTACGTCAGGCTCTCACGCTGTCCCTACCTGAAGCCCTGACACTGGTTCTAAACAAGGCCCTGGTACTCTCAGTAACTAACGTCAAGACACTATCCCTAGGTCATTTCCTGACACGATCCCTAGATGTTCACCTGACCCTCTCACTAGCTAATGTCCTCCCTCTTAGGATAACTAAAGCCCTTACGCTGCGCCTAACTCAGGCCCTGTATTTAGTCCCAAGTCCTTGACACTGTCCTTAATTAGGGCCTAGATGCTTGTCCTAGGTCAGGGCTTGAGACTGTTCCTAACTAAGGCCCTAACACTATTCCTAACTCAGGTTCTGACACTGTACGTAACAGAAGGCCCTGACGCTAGTCCTAACCAAGGCCCTGAAACTGTCCCTAAAAAAGCCTCTCATGCTAGTCCTAACCAAGGCCCTGACACTACACCTAACACAGGCCCTGACGCTAGTCCTAACTAAGGCCCTGCCACTGTCCCTAACTAAAGCCCTGACCCTACACCTAACTCAGGCCCTGACACTGGCCCTAAATAAAGCACTGACACTATTCGTAACTCAGGCCCTAACACTATCCCTAACTAGAGCCATGACACTACTCCTAACATAGGCCCTCACACGATTCCTTTGAAGTCTCTGAAGCTAGTCCTAAGGTCCTGACACTGACCCTAACTGAGGCCCTGCTGCTGTCAATATCTAAAGTCCTGACACTATCCTGAGAATATATCCTAAAGAATGTCTTAATAACGTCCAAAAACTCTCCTGATTTAAGCCTTGACTCTGTCCCTAAATGAGGCCCTGAGGCTGTCCCTAAGAGAGGCCCTGAAAATGTCTTTAACAAAGACCCTGATGCTCATCCTACAGAGGCAATTGTGCTGCTCCTAAGCCTTGCCCTGACGCTTTCCCTAGATAAGGCCCTGACGCTGGTCCTAAATAAGGCCCTGATGCTCTGAATAACTAAGGCCTTCAAACTATCCCTCGCTCATTTCCTAACATTTTCCCTAGCCCATAACCTGACTCGGTCTGTAGATAATGTCCTGACTCTTATCCTACCTGAAGCCTTAATGCTGTCCCTAACAAAGGCCCTGACTAATCATCAATAGGGCCCTGACACTAGCCCTAACTAAAGCCTTCACACTACTCCTAACTCAGGTCCTGACACTGTCCCTAAAAAATACCCAGACACTACTCATAACACAGGCCCAGACACGATACCTAACAAAGGCTCTGATGCTAGTCTTAACTAACGCCCTGACACTCTCCCTACCTAAGGCCCGGAACCTACTCTTAACTCAGGCCTTTATCATGTCTTTAGATAAGACCCTAATGCTCATCCTACAGAGGCCCTGATGCTGCTCCTAACTCATGTCCTGAGAGTTTCCCTAGCTAAGGGACTGATGCTAGTCCTCACTCGGGCCCTGTTGCTCTCCCTACATCAGGCTCTGACGCTGTCCCTACCTGAAGCGCTGACACTGGTTCTAAACAAGGCCCTGGTTCTCTCAGTAACTATGGGATTGACATTATCCCCAGGTCATTTCTTGACACTATACCTAGACGTTAACCTAACACTGTCTTTAGCTAAATTCGAGCCTCTTATGCCAACTAAATTCTTAATGCTCTGCCTAACTCACACCCTGAACTTAGCCCCAATGCCGTGACACTGTCCCAAACTAAGGCCTAGATGCTGGTCC
The DNA here is from genome assembly GCF_025265405.1 of Mesoplodon densirostris. Classification (NCBI taxonomy): domain Eukaryota; kingdom Metazoa; phylum Chordata; class Mammalia; order Artiodactyla; family Ziphiidae; genus Mesoplodon; species Mesoplodon densirostris. Next base: position 12,733 of record NC_082666.1, read on the forward strand.
TAACTCAATGCATGATACTCTCCCTAAGGCACCAACACTACTCCTAACTCAGGCCCTGTCAACTATCCCTAACTAAGGCCATGCTGCCATCAATATCTAAAATCCTGACACTATCCTGAGCTCATATCCTGACCCATCTATTACTAAGTTCCTGAAACTGTCCCTAAGTGAAACTTGACGTGGTCCCTAAGTGACTCCCTGAGGCTATCCATAAGAGACAATGATAATGTCTTTAACAAACACCCTGATGCTGATCCTACAGAGGCCCTTAGGCTGTTCCTAAGCCTTACCCTGACACTGTCCCTGGCTAAGGTCCTGACAAGGGGCCTAAATAAGTCCCTGTTACTCTCAATAACTAAGACCTTCAAACTAACTCTTGATCATTTCCATACATTATCCCTAGCCCGAAACATGACTCGGCCTATAGCTAATATCCTGCCTCTGTTCCTAACTGAAGCCCTAATTTTGTCCCTAACTAAGGCCCTGACTAATCCTAAGACACTGACACTGTCCCTAACTAAGGCCTTGACAGTACTCCTAACTCAGGTATCACACGATACCTAGCAAAGGCTCTGATGCTAGTCCTAACTCAGGCCCTGACTCTGCCCCTAACAAAGGCTCTGCTTCCATCAATATCTAAAGTCCTGACACTATCCTGAGCATATATCCTGTTCCATCATCTCTTACTAAAGTAATGGAACTGTCCTTAAGTGAGGCCCTGAGTCTGACCCTAACAGAGGCCCTGAGAATGTCTTTAACCAAGACCCTGATGCTGATCCTACAGAGGCCCTTCTGCTCCTCCTAAGCCTTGCACTGGCACTGTCCCTAAGAAAGCCGTGACACTCGTCCTAAAGAAGGCCCAGGTACTCTCAGCAACTAAGGCTTTCAAACTGTCCCTCACTCCGTTCCTGACCTTATCCCTAGCCCGTAACCTGACTCGGTCCGTAGTTAATGTCCTGCCTCTTATCCGACCTGAAGCCCTAATGCTGGCCCTACTTAAGGCCCTGACTATTACTCGCTAAGGCGCTGACACTGTTTGTAACTAATGCCCGGAAGCTGACCCTGATGTAGGCCCTGCTAACGGCAATAACTAAGGCCTGACGCTATCCTGAGTTCATATACTGACCCATCTCTAACCAACGTCCTGACACTATCCCTAAGGTAGCCCTGACGCCGTCCCTAAATAAAGCCCTGAGGCCGTCCCTAACATAGGCCCTGAAGCTATTCTGAACTCAGGCCCTAATGCTCTAACTCAGGCCCTGATCATGTCTTTAACTAAGACCGTAATGCTGATCCTACAAAGGCCCTGATGCTGCTCCTGACTCATGCCCTGACAGTGTCCCCAGCTAAGGGACTAATGCTAGGCCTCACTCGGTCCCTGTTGCTCTCCCTACGTCAGGCTCTGACGCTGTCCCTACCTGAAGCCCTGACACTGATTCTAAAGGAGGCCCTAATTTCTCAGTAACTAAGGAGTGGACACTATACCTGGGTATACTTGATACTTCTGTTCTATGGACTGTTATGTAGCCTATAAAAAGTGTGAGAGCTAAATCTGTTTTTCTACAGTGAGAAACATGATGTTCCAGATGTAAGGAACACCTGCATAAAATGAGAAAGCTACACATTATGCTGGTCTTTTCAGGGAGTGGGAAAGGATGGCAAGTGGTAAAATATTATATTTTCCTTTAATCTTTTTAAATTTCACTTGTTACAAACAACTTGAATTATAATTGTACTTTTAAAAAGTAACAATGGAAATTTAAAAGAAAAAATATATATTGTGTTTAATTACATTTCATAGAATTATTATCCCTGAATCATAATTCTCTTAGTACACCAGTATAGAGATTATTTCTTAATATTTAGGTGAGAACCATTTCCTTCTGTTTTTCAAAATAATTCTGTAAACTCATTTCCAGTAATGGCACTCCTCCCCAAATCAAGGGTTTAACAAGGGAGATGCAAGCAGAATAATCATGAAAACACAAAGCAATACAACAACAAAAAAAAAATTCTAATTTCCAGTAACAGCTCAATTTAGAAGAGGGTTTATATCTTCAGAACAAAAGCACTCCTCTTGACTTTCTAACCAGTCAAAATCTGGGTATTCTACAGTAAATCTGTGCTGTTATTCCCATAAACCTACCCTTTACTGCTTCTGCCTCCATTAGATTTCCTACGCACTAGTGTTTTTATGTACAGGTTAAAAACAAAACCCTAATGTGATTTATTTATAATATATGTGTTCTTAGTCTTATCCTATTGTCTAAAGTCTTCTCCATGGCTGAACCGCAAATAATGTTCCTTTACGTGCTAAGTGATATCTGGAGAGTGGGAGAGGTTTAATAAATACCCAAACCCTAAAGCGTACACTGACCCATACCATAACCCTAACCCGTACCCTAAACCTAACTCGTACACTAACCGTAAAACAAACCCTAACCCGTAACCTAAACCTAACCCATAGCCGTACCCTAAACTGTACCCTAAAAATAACCTTACACCTAACCCAGACCCTAACACTAAACCTAAACCTAAACCCTAACCCTAACCCCAAACCCAAACCCAACCTCAACCACATCCCCAAGCCTAAACCCAACCCCAACCACAACCCTAACCCCAAATCTAACCCCAACCCTAACCCCAACCCTAACCACTAAACCAAACCCAACCCTAACCAACCCCTTCCCTAATCCAATGTGTACACTAACACTAACCCATACCCTAACACTTACCCTAACACTAACATATTTTCCTACCTTCACCTTTACAATAAACCTTACCTGTTTGTTACCCTTAACCGTAACACTTACCGTTGCAACCCAAAAGTTTAGGGCTGCTCTGTTTCCAAGAACCTCGACTTCAGTACACCTTAAAAACCCCATGAAAGACAAAAGTGGATAAAGAAGTTGTGGTACTTACGTCTGATGGGATAACCCTCAACCATGGAATCAATGTCATAAAGCCAGTAGCAACATAATGACTGGATTTAGATACGATGATTCAAAGTAAAATAAGTAACACAGAAAAAGAAACGTATCAGAAGATATCACTTATGAAAGGAATGTAAACATGGCTACAAATGAACTGAATTAGAAAACAGAACAGAGTCTCATATTTACAAAAAAAACAAACACTTATGCCTACTTAAGGGGAAAGGAGAGGTGAATTGATGCATAAAACCAGAGTTTGATATTAGCACAGGTACCATTCCATAAACCAAGTGTGTAATAGGCAAGACCTACTCCTTGCTCACGGAACTGGACTCAACATCCCCTATTCCCTGCAGAGGAATATATCTGACTAGAAATAATCTTAATACCCATGTATTGATATGTCTGTGTAAGGTAATAAAGCGTATATACAGTGACATAAACACGGCAGTGAAAATCAGCTCAAACCAATTATAAAAATAAATTTCAAAAACAAAACACAGAAACAGCGAAAATCTTACACAATTCCTTCAGGGTCTCTGATGCAACCTGGAATGAATACATCTACACACACAGCTGGATGAGACATAAGCCTGGACACTTGGGACTGAGAGGATTGGTATGGTTGGGTGAGCAAACGAAGACGATTTAAAGCAATAATGCATGCAACCCTTTCCATGTGTCCCAACTCTCTAGGTTCAAGGGAATGTTATTTCAGCTAAAACATGCATGGGAAACACAGAGAACGGGACAACGTGTGATCTGGACAGGTTTCTAAAACGCTCCTCCTTTTTCTTCTCCTTGTGCTCGGGTTAGGCATTCCAGCCACTTTACTATCAATCTCCACTCTTGGAGAGTGAGCGCCTTTAACCTCCTGTTTCACAAAGTTTACAATTTGTGCAGAGGATGAAAGAGAAGATGGGGAAACAATGAGAGACTTCCTGTAAGCATTTGAACGGGCACATATCACTTTAATTTCCTGTCACGCAGAAGAGTTAACCAAAGGCTCAGCCTGCCGCCCCACAACTAGGATAGGGCCTGAAGCAATCCTGCAGGTTTGCGGACATCTCACAAAAAAAGCGAGTTGATAAGTGGAGCTCAGGTGCACAGGAATTCACAAACCTGCAGTATTATAATGGACAACTATCGTCCAAAAATATGTTGAGGGAAGACAACCAGGAGGATTTGAAATTGAGGCAGGATTCGAGGAAATATATTTCAAGAGTTAGATTGGAAAAAACTTTTAAGCACAGAAAATGCGGCACAATTTTGACAATGATGCACTTGGCCAAAAAGTGCTTATGCATATTTTCCTAAATATATTCAAGAAAACACGCATACTCCCCTTCTGGCCAACCAAGCAAGTGGGAAATGAAAATCCACAGTACAAAGAAGTCTCATTTCCCACCAGTCAAACAGACTATCGAAGAAAACTGTAAAAACTACAAAGGCAGCACAGCCGTGTGGAACAGAGAGCCTTGTTACACTGATGGGAGGGATGTAAATTGCCCAGCGCCACTCTGGAGAAGTCCATGGTGTTTGCTAAAACATCTAGAAACAGAGCTACAGAGCATAGGGTACTTCCACTCATGGGCGTATACCATGGAAAAATTGAAAATCAACAAGAATCAGCAACACCAAAGTTTAGGGCTGCACTGTTTACAAGAAAATCGACTTCGCTACACCTTAAATATCCCAGGAAAGACAAAAGTTGATAAAAAAGTTGTGGTAGTTATGTACGATGGGATATCCCTCAGCCATGGAATCAATGTCATAAAGCCAGTAGAAGCATAATGACTGGATTTAGGTACGATGACTCTAAGTGAAATAAGTAACACAGAAATAGAAACTTATCATAAGATATCACTTATGAAGGGAATGTAAACATGGCTACACATGAACTGAATTAGAAAACACAAAGGATTCTCACATTTAGAAAAAAAATCTTATGCCTGCTTCAGGGCAAAGGAAAGGTGAGGTGGTGAATAAAACCAGAGTTTGATATTAGCACAGGTTCCATTCCATAAACTAAATGTGTAATAGACAAGACCTACTCCTTGCTCAGTGAACTGGACTCAACATCCCCTATTCCATGCAGAGGAATATATCTGAATAGTAAGAATCTTAATACCTATGTATTGATATGTCTCCGTAAGGGAATCAAGCATGTAGAGAGTGGCATAAATATGGCAGTGAAAATCACCTCAACCTCACTATAAAAATAAATTTCAAAAACAAAACACACTAACGGCGAACTTCTTACACAATTCATTCAGGGGCTCTGATGCAACCTGGATTGACCACATCTACACCCACAGATGCATGAGACATAAGGCTGGACACTTGGGGCTGAGAGGATTGGTGAGGTTGTGTGAGCAAATGCAGGCCATTTAAAGCAATAATGCATGCAACACATTCCATGTGTCCCAACTCTCTGTGTTCAGTGGAACCTTATTACAGCTAAAACATGTATGGGAAACCCAAAGGCTGGGAAAACGTGTGATCTGGACAACTTTCTAAAACGCTCCTCCTTTTTCCTCTCCTTGTGCTCGTGTTCCCATTCCAGTCACTTTACTATTAATCTCCCCTCTTGGAGAGTCAGCGCATTTAACCTCCTGTTTCACACAGTTTGCAATTTGTGTGGAGGATGAAAGGGAAGGGGGGGAACCAACGAGACATTTGCTGTAAGCAGTGGGACGAACACATGTCACTCTAATTTCCCGTCACGAAGAAGAGTTAACCAAAGGCTCAGCGTGCCGCCCCAGAAACAGAATAGGGTCTGAAGTAATACTGCGGGTTTGCGGCCAGCTCACAAAGAAGCGAAATGATAAGTGGAGCCCAGATGCTCAGGATTTCACAAACCTGCGGAGTTATAATGGACAACTACCTTCCAAAAATCGATTGAGGGAAGGCAACGAGGAGGACTTGAAATCGAGGCAGGATGGCAGGAAACATATATCAGGAGGTAGATTGGAATCGCCTTTTAAGGAAAGGCAATACTGCACAACTTCGACAATGATGCACTTGGCCAAAAATGGCGTATGCATTATATCCTCAATATATTCAGGAATACATACATTTGCCATTTTTGGCCAATCAAGCAGGTGGGCAATGCAAATCCGCACTAAAAAAAGTCTCATTTCCAACCGGTCAAACAGAACATCCAAAAAAATTGTAAAAACTAGGAACGCAGCACAGCCGTGTGGAAAAGGGAGCCTTGTTACGATGATGGGATGGATGTAAATTGCCAAGAGCCACTCTGGACAAGTCCATGGTGTTTCCTAAAACAACTGAAAACTGAGCTACAGAGCCTAGGGTACTTCTACTAATGGGCGTATACATTGGGAAAACTGAATATCAAAAAGAAACAGCCACCCAAAAGTTTACGGCTCCACTGTTTACACGAAAACCGACTTCGGTACAACTTAAATATCCCAAGAAAGAAAAAAGTGGATAAAGAAGTTGTGGTACTTACGTACTATGGGAAATCCCTCAGGCATGGAATCAATGTCATAAAGCCAGTAGCAACATAATGACTGGATTAAGGTACAATGATTCCAAGGGAAATAAGTAAAACAGATAAAGAAACTTATCATAAAATATCACTTACGAAGGGAATGTAAACATGGCTACACATGAGCTGAATTAGAAAACAGAACAGTCTCACATTTAGAAAAAAAAAAAACTCTTATGCCTGCTTAAGGGGAAAGGTGAGGTGGGTTGATACATAAAACCAGAGTTTGATATTAGCACAGGTACCGTTCCATAAAACAAACCTGTAATAGACAAGACCTACTCCTTGCTCAGTGAACTGGACTCAACATCCCCTATTCCCTGCAGATTAATATATCTGACTAGTAAGAATCTTAATACCTATGTATTGATATGTCTCCGTAAGGGAATCAAGGGTGTACAGAGTGGCATAAACACGGCAGTGAAAATCAGCTCAACCCCATTATAAAAATAAATTTCAAACACAAAAACAGCGAAATCCTTACAGAATTCGTTAAGGGGCTCTGATGCAATCTGGACTGACCAAATCTACACCCACAGCTGGATGAGACATAAGGCTGGACACTTGGGGCTAAGAGGATTGGTGAGGTTGTGTGAGCAAATGCAGACGATTGAAAGCAATGATGCATGCAACCCGTACCCTAACCCCTAACCCTAACCCGTACCCTAACCCATACCCTAACCCTAACCTGTACCCTAACCCTAACCCCTAACCCCTAAACCCTAACCCCAACTCGCTCTCCTCCTTCTAAACCCTGTCCCACGTGCGGGCTAACGGGCCACTGGAAGAGCGACTGCCCTACAACTGGCCCTCTCTCAGCATCTCCACGCGGGGGGCGGGCCGACCCAACGGCATTACCACTCGAACTGCTGGGATTGGCTGACGACTGACGGCGCCCGGACTCGAAGACCCCCATCACCCTCACCGAGCCCAGGGTAACGCTACAGGTAGCGGGCAAGTCCATCTCATTTCTGGTGGACACGGGGGCTGCCTATTCGGTCCTGCCTACTTATTCCGAGCCAGTTTCTCCTTCCCAGATCTCGGTCATGGGTATTGATGGCAAACCATCCTTCCCACTCCAGACCGGTCCACTCCCATGTCATATAGAAGGACTCCCTTTTACTCATTCCTTCTTAGTCATACCATCCTGCCCAGTACCCTTGCTACACCGAGATGTCCTTTTCCACTTAGGGGCCTCCCTCCAGCTGGTTAGACTTGACCCTAACGTCCCCTCCTTCCAACTCCTGCTTCCTCTTCTTGGCCTACCTCTAGAACCCTCCCCCTCCTATCCCCCTCTTCCAGTCACACTGAACCCAATCAATCCCCAAGTCTGGGATACTTCTAAGCCCATAATAGCAACACACCATTCCACCGTCCTCATCCACCTAAAGGACCCCTCCAAATTTCCATCAAGGCCCCAATTTCCCATCTCTGAGACTCACCTTAGGGGCCTACGACCTATTATCACCAGACTCCTAAACCAGGGACTCCTTATCCCCACTGACTCTCCCTGAAACACCCCCATCCTGCCTGTCCGCAAGGCCTCTGGGGATTATCGCCTGGTCCAGGACCTCCGACTAATCAATGAGGCCATAATTCCTCTCCAACCAGTAGTACCAAACCCATACACCTTGCTCTCCCATATCCCCCCATCCACAACCCACTTTACAGTTCTGGATCTCAAAGATGCCTTTTTCACTATCCCCCTACATCCCGACTCCTATTTCCTCTTCGCCTTTACCTGGACGGATCCGGATACTCATACTTCCAGTCAGCTCACCTGGACAGTTCTTCCCCAGGGCTTCCACGACAGTCCTCACCTCTTCGGTCAGGCGTTGGCACGGGACCTCACTTACTGCTACCTTACCCACAGCACACTCCTTCAATATGTAGATGTCCTGATCCCTTGTAGCCCATCTCTCAGCCTCTCAAGACAACATACTGCAGATCTCCTCAATCACCTTGGCTCTCGTGGTTATTGGGTCTCCCCAACCAAGGCTCACTTATCTGTATCTTCTGTAACCTACCTGGGGCTCCATCTTACTCCCACCACAAAAGGTCTAACAGCCGATCGCACCCGGATTATCCGTGAACTCGAGCCTCCGGAAACAGCGGAACAAATTCTCTCCTTTTTGGGCCTTATAGGATTTTTCCGACACTGGATCCCTAACTTTGCTCTCCTCGCTAAACCCTTATATCTAGCCACTAAAGAAACCCCTCAAGGACCCCTCACCTCTCCTTCCGCTGTTAGACAGGCCTTTCTCACCCTCCCTAACGCTCTGATATCTTCTCCTCCCCTTTCTCTGCCCAACCCGAACCGACCTTTTCACCTTTTTGTGGATGTACGGGCCGGAATAGCCACTGGACTCCTTGCCCAGCCTGTAGGGCCTTCCTACCGCCCCGTGGCTTACCTCTCCAAACAGCTACACCCAACCATTCGGGGATGGCAACCATGCCTTCGGGCCCTAGAAGCAGCAGCCAAACTGACCAAACAAACACTACAGATACTCAACCACACAGGAATAGGTAACATCTCTGACTGCTTTCTAAGTGCCTCGCTTGGCCGGCCACCCTTGGCTGCTGTCCCACTCGACCAGCCCTTCAATTCTACTTCCTACACATCCCAAAACCCACCTTTTTCACCGTTAAAAGTCCCCATTTTCCTTGATTCAAAAAAATCTCACCATCTGCTACGGCAGCCGACCAAATCTAGCTGATACTGGGTTTCTTTGCAACACATCCCTCATGGTAAACACATCAATTGAAGCACCACCAGACATGTTTTTGTGGTACAATGGTTCCCTCACAAAAGAGATCAATTCTTACTCCCCCTTCCCATGTATCCCCGTTACTCTCATCCCACAACTCACACTGTATAGCCAAGCCGAATTTTCCTCGCTAATCACGCCGCCCTTTACCCGACAAAAAAGAGCTATCTTTCTTCCTCTGGTCGCAGGCATCTCTATCGCCTCCTCCCTGGTCGCTGCAGGCCTCGGGGGACGGGGGGGAGCTCTAACACATAGTGTTTCAACATCCCGCAACTTAGAACATAAACTCTAGCTAGCCATTGAAGGCTCCGCCGCCTCCATCTCCTCTCTCCAGTGCCAAATCACCTGCATAGCCCGAGTCGCTCTCCAGAATCGATGAGCCCTGGATCTCCGGACGACCGACAAAGGAGGTACCTGCCTCTTCCTACAGGAGGAATGCTGCTGTAAACGCCCTCCATCGCTTAAGAGAAGAACTCCAACGCAAACACCAACAGTCCGCCTCCCCCAACTCCCGATTGGAGGCGATCCACCCTCTATACCTGGCTAACACCAACCCGAGGCCCCTTAATTCTCATCTGTATCTTGCTCATGTTTGCCCCGTTTTCTTAGGTTCCTTCGCCGGCGCATGGAGGAAGTCTCTCGGGTGGCCACAAACCAAATGTTCCTCGGACCTTACACCTTGCTTCCTACAGAAACCCCCACTGGTCTCCCCTAAGCCTCGGACCTCTGGTCGCCTGACTCCCCTTTCGACTCCCCCATACAGCATGAAGTAGCCAGAGATCGGAAGGCCGCCCCATTACACCAAAGATGTCGGAATGTAAGGCCAACTGGCCCGAGGCAGGGGAACGCAATCAGATTCACAGGTTGCATCAGACCGAAACTCTCCGGACCACCCAGTTCCAGAAACTGACCTGGAGACATTCCGGACCACCCAGTTCCAGGAACTGACCTGGGGGCTTTCCACCCGGCCCAGCCTTCCCGCCTTTCGAGAGACGGGACTAGCGGTCCCAAGACTGATGTAATAACCGGCAACAGATACTGCCACGACACCAGAAGAGACCACCAGATAAGGAATTCCCTGCGCCCTCCCAGATTCACCACACCCCTTTCCCTTCTTCCCCTATAAAATCTTGCCCAGCCCTCGCCCGGGGGCAACTTCTCTGGCCCCTTTCTCTCGGACCAGTGAACCTCGCCCGGGAGCGCCCCCTATTAAAGCTCACTTGAAGCTTTCCTCTGTTTCGCGATGCCGTTTGTTAACATCCGACCTTACACTTACACATCAAGTATGGCTATGAGCTGAATTTCTGCAAAACAAGACTATCCCGTGCAAAGAACAACCCAGTAGAGCTTTGTATCCCATCAGCTACAGGAAGAGAATGGCTGCCGGCTACTGAAAGCCAGCAGCATTTACTACTTAACTCCCATGGCCTCTGCAGTGGTACGTCTGAGTTTTCTGTTTCTGCCCCTGTACCAAACAGCTGTGGTGTAATACGTCGTTCCTTCCTCCACCCACCCCCACCAACCCCTGTCCCCTTACCTGCGGTCTGCAGACCTCCGCTACGCGCTCGGATGCCGCTGGGGTGCCTGGGACCCACGGGACGGGTCATTCCCAGCCGCCGGGCGCTGGCTCTCTAGAGCGCCGCCGGCTCGCGTGGCACCGACGGCGAGGAGCCCCAAGTACGCCCCGCGCCAGGTGCGCTCTGGCCGGGACGCCCACTTCCGGGACACTCTCATCCGTGAGAGGCGCGCAGACCGCCGCCGCGCTCAGGTGAGCCGCAGCCAATGCCGAGCAAGACCCGCCCCGGCGGCGCCGCATTCGCGCGGCGCAGCATGATCTCGGCGCTCCAGGAACGGGCGCCGGAACGCCCACTTCCGGGACACGCCCCTCCGCGAGAGGCGCGCAGACCGCCGCCGCGCTCAGGTGACCCGCAGCCAATGCCGAGCAAGACCCGCCCCGCCGGCGCCGCGTCCGCAAGGCGCAGCAAGATCTCGGCGCTCCAGGCACGGGCGCCGGAACGCCCACTTCCGGGACACTCTCCTCCGGAGGAAGCGCGCAGAACGCCGCCACGCTCAGGTGAGCCGCAGCTAATGCCGAGCAAGACCCGCCCCGCCGGCGCCGCGTCCGCGCGGCGCAGCAAGATCTCGGCGCTCCAGGCACGGGCGCCGGGGGGCGAGCGTCTCCTCTCCTGAGAGGCAGCTAGCGATGCCCCGGGGCGCGGGCCCCTGCGGCGCGGAGACCGCTCCAGCCTGAACTCACCGACACCAACGCCGCCAGGAGGAGCGCTTGGCGGGACTCGGCAAACAACCCAATGTTTTAAATGGAAAAAGGACTTCAAAAGACCCTTCTCCAGATAAGATACAACTGGTCAGCAAGCATATGAAGAGATGTTAATCGTCATTAGTCGTGATGAAATGCAAGTTAACACCACAACGCCGACCCCTCCACACACTAAAACGCCTACAATCAAGAAAGCTAAAAATAACAAATGTTGGCAAAAATTTAGAGAAACCGATACACAATTTTCCATAGGGAAAATGAATAAGTTCTGGAGGTGGATGCTGAGAATATTTGTACAACAACGTGAATGTTGTTAATGCCATAGAACTGTATGCTCAAAATGATTTAAATGGTAAATGTTATGTTATGTGGGGGGGGGGGGGTAACATAATTTAGCCCCTGCTTTATACCAGACCCCAGAGTCAAAGCTTCTCGTCCATTTTCTCACTTTTACTTAACGTCCTACGATCTTCACACTCCCATTTAACAGATGAAGCTGAGCCTGAGAGGTTAAACTAAGTGACTTGCCCAAGGCTCACTCGGCCAAGTCTACACTGTTCAATGTTGCTGTGTTTACTGAGCACCTACCAGAGCACCTACTGAGCAATACCTCCAAGACCAGGATGAACGGGGGCTGAAAGCAGATTACAAAACATGGGTAGATCCTGGGGCCCTGCTCTCAAACACTGAAGTTTCTTGGAGTGGAGGGGATGGCCTTTGTCACCCTTGTGGAGTCTTTTATTCCACCCCACCACACCCCTACAGAGGAGGGAAGCAGCTGGCCTGATAATATTGGCTCAGCTGGGGAGGAGTCCTGAGACTTTGAAGAAGGCATCTCCTGCCCCACTCCCCACATTGCCCCCTAGAGTCCAGTATGTGGGCACAAGCATCCCTATTGCGGGGCAGGAGGCACATCTCATGGCACCCCTCTCCTCCCGCCCTGCAGTAATGACACTGTACCCATACACCCGCCAGAAGGACAATGAACTTTCCTTCTCTGAGGGCACCATTATCTGCATCACCCGCCGCTACTCCAATGGCTGGTGTGAGGGCATCGGCTCAGAGGGGTCTGGATTCTTGCCCGGGAACTATGTGCAGCCCAGCTGCCGACAGCCTGGGATCTCTGGGATGCTGACCCAAGCACCGCCTTGAGTGAGCCTCTTGAGTCCCACACCAAAGCCTGCTCCAGTCAAGACTGGACCAGACCAGCATGCCTCCTGGGCTGTGAGCTGTGTCTGTTCCTTCCCCCCATTTCAGTGGGAAGGGGTCCTGGTAAAGACAGGAGTACCCAGAGGCCTGCTGGAGACAGGAAAGAACTGGAAGCCAAGAAGTTTGGTGACCTTACCCACAGGGGACCCTTACGCCATGCAAGACAGGGTCTCCAGCTGCAAGTGCCAACTTTGAATAAAATTCTGATGACCTCCTGATGATTGCCCTGCAGGGCTAGCGGGCCGAGGAACTGAAAGGCAACCCACCTGTAAGGCTCCCGCTCATTGAGCCTCCTCTGCCTGCCCTAAGCAGCAGCATCTCCCATCTCCTCGGTGCTCACTGAGCCCTCCACACTAGACCCCTGTGCCCCTCTGCGCAGGTGGGCCGCACCCTGCTCTTTTGCCTGTTGCCTGCTTTGTTATGGATTCAGTCTTGGTTCCCCAGGCTGGGAACTTCTCCAAGAGTGGGGACCAGCTCCCTCACTTAGGTGGGCCTCTCTGAGAGCAGAGCTCACCTCGCCCTCATCCCCCAGACGGCAGCGTGAGACACCTCGCTCACCTCCGCCCCTTCACCTTCTTCACAGCTCTGAAACTCCAGAAAAGGGAGGTGGGCCTTGGGTTTCCACTGGCTCTGCTTTACAGCATCATGGCTCTCTGTTCCATACGGGAGGAGGGGGACTCAAAAGGGCCCAGTCAGTGGGGCGACTTTGGTTAAGTTCCTGGTTTCTTGCTGCATAGACGACGCTGGGGTGCAAGGAGACATCTTCGGGCTCTGTGAGTTCCCTGGCTGGCCAGACCCGAGCCCCGGAACAGTGTGCTACCTCTTTCCACCAACAGGAGGTGACTGTTCCCTCGAGCTTTTTATCCTGTGGGGATGCTGACAGGGTGGCGGGGGGCGGGGGTGAGGCAAGGAGTGTAGTGTACAGTCACAGTAGGTAAAGCAAGATCTAGGCCTGGGACCGTTGGCAGGGACCACCTCTCTCTGTGGGGAGTCCAGTGTGGGGGAGATGGGGGGGAACATTTTGGGGCCTGGGTCCTCTGGACAGAAGACTGGAGAAGGGAGGCCACGCAGCCCAAGGCAACAGTTAACCACAACGCGGCAGGACATGTTCCTTCTCTACCCTGACAGGGAACCCCGTCCTCCCAACTGAGAGGACAAGGTTTGTGGAAACACTGCTGCCTGCTCAGATATGCGTGCCACGCTGCTGCGGCCAGACTCCAGAATTCGCTTGCAGTGGAACTGGGGGAGGCAGCTGACCTCGGTTAACTGCACAGATGGGGACAGCTCCCAACTCCCTCCGCCAGTCCCCAAATGGACCAACCTCGGATTCCGGGAAATCCCGGAGGGAGATACCGAAACGAAAGGGAAAGGGAATAATAAAACTAGCTTTCTCTTTCCCGAGCCCCACCGCTCCACCCCCTCCCCGCCCGGGTGGCCCCTGCAGGCCACGTCCTCAGCACCTGATGCAGGTGTAGGCGCACTTCGGTGGAGGTTTCCCAGGGCACCACCCTGGCGCAGAAGGAGCTGGGCTCGGCCTTCTGCGCCTCCTGCATAAGGCGGTGCATGGGGTAGTGGTGGAGCGGGAAGGCCACGTCGCCGCCTGCCAGCAGCCCCATGGGGCAGAAGTCGTTGGCGCCGTCGCTCACGTAGAAACGGTGCTCGAAGGGCACGCCGTCGTGGGCCCGCTCACGCAGGTAGTCGCTGAGCACCTTGTGCTGGCACGTTGGCGGGGCAGCGAGCACAGCTGTGCGTGTGGAAGGGCCGAAGCGCCAGCAGCCCCCAAGGGTCGGGCCCCGACGGGTTGCTGAAGATGCGGCAGAACAGGCCGTGGTGGCCGGCGGTGCGCAGCGCACTCTCCACGCCAAAGGTGTTGGCGTCTGAGATGAGAATAACCTCAAAGCAGGCGCCCTGCTTGGCCACAAACTGCAGCAGCTCACCCGTGCCGGGCGACAGGTGGATGGCCTCGTAGATGGCGCGCAAGTTCCGCGGCCGCACGCCCTGCTCGCCCAGGTACTGGAAGACGTGCTGCATGTACTCGTTGTAGAAGCCCTCGCGCTAGGTGGCACGCAGGCTCTCAGGCAGCCGCTGGCCGGCGGTGCGCAGCGCACTCTCCACGCCAAAGGTGTTGGCGTCTGAGATGAGAATAACCTCAAAGCAGGCGCCCTGCTTGGCCACAAACTGCAGCAGCTCACCCGTGCCGGGCGACAGGTGGATGGCCTCGTAGATGGCGCGCAAGTTCCGCGGCCGCACGCCCTGCTCGCCCAGGTACTGGAAGACGTGCTGCATGTACTCGTTGTAGAAGCCCTCGCGCTAGGTGGCACGCAGGCTCTCAGGCAGCCGCTGGCCGGCGGTGCGCAGCGCACTCTCCACGCCAAAGGTGTTGGCGTCTGAGATGAGAATAACCTCAAAGCAGGCGCCCTGCTTGGCCACAAACTGCAGCAGCTCACCCGTGCCGGGCGACAGGTGGATGGCCTCGTAGATGGCGCGCAAGTTCCGCGGCCGCACGCCCTGCTCGCCCAGGTACTGGAAGACGTGCTGCATGTACTCGTTGTAGAAGCCCTCGCGCTAGGTGGCACGCAGGCTCTCAGGCAGCCGCTGGCCGGCCGCGGCATGCGCACGAGGGAGTCGTCGCTGTTTTCATCCACGATAGTCTCGTCCAAGTCGAAGGTCAGGAGGAAACGTGGCGCACCGGGCGCAGCCATCCCGCTGTCCTTTACCAGCTTTGTCCTGAGCGACCAAATCCTTTTGTGGTCACCAAAAAGAGTCCCTCAGAGGAAAGGGGGACAGGACCTCTGAGCTTCTCCTGCAGGGTGAGGAGCGGCGGCTGCGGAGGTCTTTCCCGGCTGAGTCTGGAGTGTCAAGAGTGGGGAGAGGGCCTAGCTGAGGTATTTGGGCACAGGATGGAGCGAGGGGTGCTTACCGGAATTGGAGGGGACGCTGTGTCTTATCCATTCCCGGATTTCCGGGCTCCGGCTCTCAGGAGTCCTTCCAGTCCAGAGGATTCATGAATGGTGTGCATCTGGGCTGTTCCCTCCACTTCCCCCCATCCCCATGTTATGTATTTTTAACCACAATAAAAAAAATGAATGAAACACTGATAATACATGTTACAACACGGATAAACATTGAAAACATTCTAAGTCAAAGAAGGCATACTGAAAAGGCCACTCATAACACAACCGTCTTGTGTGCTTTAAATCCATAGCAGTTTTGAAAATGAGGGGATGGGACTTTCCTAGTGGTCCAGTGGTTAAGATTCTGAGCTCCCAATGTAAGGGGCACAGCTTCGATCCTTGGTCAGGGAACTAAAATCCCGCCTGCACAGTATGGCCAAAAAATAAACGTCAATGGCCTGGTTTGGATCATAGCATCGTCCTTGAACCCATCAGAGCACCCATAGGATGGAACATGGGATTGGCTAAATGTGGATCATATGCCCATCTTCAAGGTGGGTGGAACGTAGCATCAGCCCTCTGGAACTCTTTGGACTGGAAACAGGTAAGAAGATCCCAAAGGAAAGCTGAGGTTCTGGACTTTAGCATGAGAACAGATGCTGGATTGGGGAAAGTGGCAGGTTCCACATCAGTGACGGCCCACTGCACAGCTGTGGGATCTGAAGGCCAAGGAAGGAAGGGGCTGATTTCGGGTCAGGGGCTGCAGCCACCCATCCAGTGCTCCTGCTGTCCGTCCACAACAGCAAGAACCTCTTCCTCTTGCAAAAGGCACAGCCCTCCTTGATGTCTCTGGTGGGGGAGCCCAGGAGTCACACCTGCCCCCTGGCCACATGACTCACCCATCCCCCAAGAACAATACTGCTCATTTATCCAGTCTCCTCCCTCCTTTACAAAGAGCAGAGACTAAATGCTATGGTGGTTAGGAAATTCTTGCTCAATGAAGCAGTGGGAGGCTCAAAGATTATGCCGTATCATGGAATCCATCATTGGCAGCTTTCAGAGACCACATGGGTGCACGTGGCTCTCCAAGACCATGCATCCTCAGTGCAAAACTGTCCACTGGGTGGCCCAGTTGCTCCCGTACCTTTGACTCTTAATGAGTATGAATATCAAAAGTTTGTTAGAGCTGGAAGCCCAAAGGATTACAAGGCCATGGTCTGCCATATGGTTGTTGTGTCAGGAACACACTCAAATGTTTAGACGGTTATTACCTCGCTTGGCAGGCTATGAGCCTGTGAGAGGAGAAGGCCCTTTTCTCAACCACAAGGATGTTAGTAACTGAAACATCCTGAAGGGCTGTCTGTGCTGCCCAGGTAGCTGTTCAATTGCCCAGCGACAAGGGCAGCTCAGTAATTGGCCACAGGGGCTTGACAGGAACCAGACTGGCTTGAGCTGGAGGACCACAGATGACTGCCTGGATGGTCAGAGGTCAAGGGCTGTCCTGAGACTTGATGTCTATTGATGCCCTCTCAGATGGGACAAAGGATGCCTGCAGTCCCAGGAGGGCCCCACCAGCCCTCAGGAGGCAGCACCTGGGGGCTGGTAGGTCACTGCACCAAGTTCTGTATAAATTCATAACATGACGATGGAGTGAGCTCAGTCAGGCCTGTGCTGGACCCGGGCTGCCCAGCCCAAGTGGGGCCAGCACTACTCTTTCCACTTCTGATGGTAGGAGGAAACCCTGTGGGCTTCTGAGGCCCTAACAGCCGTTGACTGAGGTTGAGGTGGATTTGAAACAGTCAGTGACCCGAGCAGACATTTCGTTCTTCTGCTCTCAGGTTCCAGGATGGGGGTAGATAACCAGCGGCCCAGGTGAACCCCACACTCGTGAGTGACCCCGGGCAAGTCCTGTCCGTCCTACAGGACTCAGAGGTGTGGGGTTAGGGGGGCCGTGGGCCAGTTGTGCTTAACACTAACCCACTAACCCTAATGCCCAAATCTCTACTGTTCATTCCCTAACCCTAACCTCCTCATCTCTAATCCTAAACTCTAAAGCTCCTAACCCCTAGCCCCTAGATACTCGACCTTGACTTGTAAACTCCTAACCCTTACCCTGACCCTGACTCAGACCATCTAACCTGACCCTCTAACCCTGACCCTCTAGCCTGCATCCTTTAACTCTAATTCCTTAAAACCTGGGCTCAGCTGAGTGGCTCCATCCAGAGGTGAATCAGGACCTGTCTTTGGGCCCCCATTGCCTCTGCCCTCTCCTCCCCCCAGGAACCAGAAAGCCCTGGGTTGTTGGACTCTCCTGACCAGAGGGGCAGCTGCTCCTGGTCTACCTGCGCCCACACCCCCCTCCTCTAGGCCCTTGGCCTCTGGACTGTCTGACCTTCAGTCCACCTTCAAGAGCACAGAGACAAATCCAGGTGAGACGCCTACTTCATTGGCACAGGTGGGACCTGGTCCCCATCCTCACAGCCCAGCCAGAAAGCTTTGTGCACACTGTCTCATGAGGCTGCCCGTCCCCAGCCAGCTGGAGGGGTCGGGAGTCAGATGGGGAACCGAAGTGTCCTTGAGGTTGGAGTGTGGGCACGACAGGGTAGGAGGGGCGAGAGGTGAGGTGTCATCATTCCCAAACCAGGCAGGGAGTGTGTGCTGTGTTTGCATTTCGGACAGGGAAGAGTATGTCAGATGGAGGCTCTTAAGTAGCACACCTTGCAGGCCAACCTACTAGGGCAGTTCTTCCCTAAGCCAACGGGTGGCGCAAAACAACACAACGAACTGTACATATATTCTTATAATGAATCTGGCAACTGGAAAGGAAACGTCACAGGTCATGGCAACTGAGACACGAGGAGCCCATCCCGCCCGCCCAGCCTTGCGCAGTCTGGAGGTGGAGCCGGGGTAGGCTGGACAGGCAGCTCCCGGCTAAGGCCTGGGCCAGAGAGCCCCAGGAGGCATGGCAACCCGCAGACGATTTCCAGAGCCCACTGCAGCCGGGAGACGTTCCCTACAGAACAGCCTCGGGCCCTGTGTGTCCACCCTGTACACAGCACGACCCCGTCGACCCCTGGGCCTCATTCACAGCTGTCTGGCCACCCCTACCCTCACTCCCTGAGTGCCTGAGCCCCCAGGGCCCCCTTGGCCGAGCCTTCTCTGCACACCTGGCTCTCCTGACTATCCCTGCCTCTCTGAGCACACCGTGTCCTTCCCTGGGGTCTGCGGGTCTGGCTAAGGGTTCCCCCTTGACCCCGGGTAGGCACCCCAGCCAACGCTGATGCTTGCCTTTCCTGCAAGATGGCCCCCTCAGTCTCACCAACTCCAAACTGTGTTGCGTTTACTTCTGGGAAAGAGGGAATGAAGAGGAAGCCCCATTCCGGCCTCACACAAGGTGTGTGCTAACCTTGTGGACCCAAGGGACCACCACAAAGAGGCTGGAAGCCTGGCAGAGGCACAGCCCCTACCGTCACCCCTGTTCCTCGGCCCAGCTTCTCTCTTCTACCATCAAACCCCTCAGCCGCCACCAGAGGAAAAATATGGGTCTAATCCTGTCACTCTGGTTCCAAAACTGTTCTCTCTGTCTATAAAACGAAGTCAAAGCTAGCTGTCTGGCCACCCTTGCAGCCCCTCTGTGATGCGTCCTCCCCGCGAGCCAGGCACCCAACCATTCCCCTGCCCCCTGCCCCCACCCTCCTCTAGAGCGAGCTCCGTCCATCCCGCTCCTTCAGTTCAGCTCAGCTGCCACCTCCGCTGACCCATCAGCCAGAGGTTACCTCTCCCTCCACAGACACACCTGGCCTGCAGCTTCTGTGTCCCGCGCCCGGCTGGGCTGAGCAGAGCTGAGAGCATGCGCCTGCTTCACTGTGGACCCCAGGCCCCAGCACATGGCACAGGCTCAGGGGTGTTTACTGGACAGATGGATGACCATGAGGATGAGCAGACAGATCACTAACGGTAGCGGGTACTGGTCCTCCTTTTGAGTCTCTACACTTCACCACAAAGTGCTGAAGCAACAGCAAAAGGGAGGGTAGGGGAAGGCGGCACCAGAAAGCAACAACTCCATGCCTTCCTCATCCCCCCACAGCACGCATGTGTACACACATATGTGCACGAACATGCCCAAGCATACCGGCATTCACACACATGAAAAGATGGACTGCAGTCACACACAGGCACACAATCACACGTGCTGCGCATGCAAAAACACGTGCATACACACGTGCCTGCCTGCACATAAACACACTCACATGCACTCGGATGTACACAGACCTGTGCACAGACAGCACACACATGCACATGCTTGCGCACACTCACGTAATACACACATACACACAAAAGCTCAGGAAATTTCATAAAGTTTGTTTTTGTTTCACCCTCCCCAAGAACGAGGAGACAGCAGATGGTCCCTGGGAAATAAAGATGGTCACGGCCCTGCACCTGTCACAGAGGCTCGTTGAAGGCTCAAGCACACTCTGCCCTGCCCAGTCGTGGGGTACAGACCCAGCCTGCTCAGCTGCCTCAGCCGAGCCTTCCACTGCCCCAGCCGCTCATGGGAGAAGCAAGTCTGAGTGTCACTTGCAGGTCATGTCTGTGCTACTTACGGACTGGGGGTCTTGTGTTATCTTGCATGGTATCTTGCTGTGGGCTGAGGCTTACATTTTGCTAACTACTCTTCCATAAGCACTTCACCATATTCCTGAATGCCTATGCCCTCCAGAGGCCCCAGTTCTAGAACCCTGGAGTTGGGAAACAGTCAGCCATCTCTGTGCACAATCACAAAGCTGCAGTCTGACCCAAGTCCACTTCTTCTATGTCTTAATGCTGCTCCACCTGGGGCTGATTGCAGAGGTGCTGGGTCTACAGTCCATGAAGATCTGGGAGACATGATCCCCCTCCCGCAGGCCTGCACGGACTTGACTTTGCCTGTTAGTCCAAGTCATGCTCTATACAACATCTCTGTTTTTCTCCTCTAGAAAAAATATTCCCAGAAGCAGCAGCATCTCTTTAGACCACAGTCAGGATGACCCTCCTGGAATGAGCCTCAATCCTACCTCAACTGGACTATCTCCTGCCCTCTGCCTGACAAGGACCAGGCCTTGGATGTGGTCAGTCTCCCCTCCAGTCTGACTGGGCCTTCCTGACCAGAGAACCCAGGAATACCCCCTGAGCCTGTGGACTCAAGCACATGCTGTGGGAAAATGTGCTGATGCATAAAAAAAACGATAGGACTCTCCAAGACCATAAAAAATCACACACAACACAAACCATAAATAACCGCCAGGCTTGTTCTACACTGTGTGAAAACTGTCAATTTTTCACTACACTGGAACATACTCAGAGATGCTCTGGGCCTGGAAGAGCCCCAGGGCCCTGGTGCTGCCCAGACTGGAAAGGGTCTCACAAAGCACCTTCTGGATACTCACTGTGGTGGGATGGGGGATCCAGGGAGACTGCATAAGAAGGGGGTATGGAAGCCCAGCCAAGCTCCCAGGCTTCTGGTGCCTGGAGGGTCAGAAAGTTCCAGAGTATTCCCCTTGCTGAACTTGGATTCAGAGTCCCAGGTGCTCTGTGGGCAGCAGGATCCTCCCATGAGGACACTGACCATCTCCTCCAGGCCTCTACCACACAAAGGGTGACCAAACACAGAGCTGTGCCACAGGGACGCGGGAAGGCCAGGGAGCCTGAGGGAGAGGAGGCGGGAAGTGGCAGCACCCCAGTTGCATGGTCTTCTCGTCCCCCTGGAGCCCCTGCCCTGGTGCACAGTTCACTCCCGGGCTCACCGTGAGTGACGCGCTGAGCAGGCCTTAGTCTTACCAATGGCCAGATCTCTCGGGCCCTCTGCATCCTGTGTTTTGCTGCAGACAGTACACCCTTAGTAACTGCTCAAGTCACGGATCGAGAGGGTCAATGAACGAATGAGCAAGGGAATGAGTGAGCGATGAAGGAACAGAAAAATGGGCAGATGGTGGATCCGCGCTGCCATGCGGACCCCGAGAACGAAATGTCACAGGTGAGCAAGACTCTCCCATGAAACACAGTCCCCACTGCCTCCTGACCCCAAGCCACTCCTTCAGAACACCCTTGCTCCACACCCTAAACTGTACCCTAGCCCTAGCCCGTACCCTAACCCATACCCTAACCCTAACCCGTAGCCGTAACCTAACCCATAGCCGAATCCTAAAACTAAGACATACCATAACCTAACCCATACCCTAACCCTAACCCGTACGCTAAAACTAAACCTTAACCGAACCCATACCCTAATCCTAACCCGAACGCTAAAACTAAACCATAACCGAACCCACACCCTAATGCATACCCTAACCCTAACCTAACCCTAAACTAACCCTAACCCTGAACCTGACCCTAACCCCTAACCCGAAACCTAAACCTAACCCAACACTAACACTAACCCTAACACTAAACTTAACCCTAACCCGTAACCCTAAATTTAACCCTTACCCTAACCCTAAAACTACCCTTAAAGCTACCCTAACACTCACCTTTAACATAAACCTTACCCGTTCACTAACCCTAACCCTAACCCTAACCCTAAACACTAAACCCTAACCCTAACCCGACCCTGACCCTGACCCTAACCCATACCCCAACACTAACCCGTGCCCTAACCTTAAACTGTACCCTAACCTGTATCCTAACTCTAATCCATACCCTAAGACTAACCTGTACCCTAACAGATACCCTAAGCCTAAGCCGTAGCCATACCCTAACCTGTACCGTAACCCATATGCTGACCATAAGCCAACCCTCTTACCCTAACCCTCACTGTAACCCTTAAACCCTAACCCCAAAACCCTAGTCTTGACCCTGACCCTGACCCTAACCCTAAACCCTAACTCTGAAAGCCTAGAACCCGAAAACCCTAAAACCCTAAACCTAACCCTAAACCCTAAACCTTAATCCCTAACCCTAAACCTAACCCTACCCCAACCCTAACCCTAACTAACCCTACCCATAACTAACACTAACGCTAACCCTAACCCTAACACCTAACCCTAAGCCTAAACCTCTAACCCAAAACCTCTATCCATAACCCTAACCCTAACCTAACAAAAGCACCGATGCTACTCCTATCTCAGGCCCTGACACTGTCCCTATATAAAGACTTGCTGCTGTCAATACCTATATCCTGACACAATCCTAAGCTTATATCCTGACCCATCTCTTACTGAAGTCCTGAAACTCTCCTAAGTGAACCTTGACGCTGTCCCTAAGTGAGGCCCCGAGGCTGTCCGTAACAGACACCCCGATACTATCTTTAACCAACACCCTGATGCTGATCCTACAGAGGCACTTGTGGTGCGACTAAGCCTTTCCCGGACACTGTCCCTCGATAAGGCCCTGACGCTGCTTCTAAATAAGGCCCTGATGCTCTGAGTAACTAAAGCCCTCAAACTATCCCTTGCTCATTTACTGACATTATCCCTAGACCTTAACCTGACTCGATCCATAGCTAATGTCCTGCCTCTGATCCTACCTGAAGCCCTAATGCTGTCCCTAACTAAGGCCCTGACTAGTCCTAACTCAGGCCCTGACACGATACCTAACAAAGGCTCTGATGCTACGCCTAACAAAGGCCCTGACACTCTCCGTAACTAAGGCCCTGAACCTACTCCTAACTCAGGACCTGAACATGTCTTTAACTAAGACCCTAATACTGATCCTACAAAGGCCCTGATGCTGCTCTGAAGTCATGACCTGACAGTGTCGCCAGCTAAAGACCTGATGCTAGGCCTCACTCAGGCCCTGTCACTCTCCCTAAGTCAGGCTCTCACGCTGTCCCTACCTGAAGCCCTGACATTGGTTCTAAAAATGGCCCTGGTACTCTCAGTAACTAACGTCATGACATGATCCCTAGATGTTAACCTGACCCTCTCACTAGCTAATGTCCTCCCTCTGATGATAACTAAAACCATGATGCTGCGCCTAACTCAGGCCCTGAATTTAGTCCCAAGTCCATGACACTGTCCTTAATTAAGGCCTAGATGCTTCTCCTAGGTCAGGGCTTGATACTGTTCCTAACTAAGGCCCTAACACTATTCCTAACTCAGGTTCTGACACTACGTAACAGAAGGCCCTCACACTAGTCCTAAGGCCCTGACACTACTCCTAACTCAGGCTCTGACACTAGTCCTAACTAAGGCCCTGACACTACACCTAACTCAGGCCCTGACACTGGCCCTAACTAAAGCACTGACACGACTCCTAACACAGGCCCTCACACGAGTCCTTTGAAGGCTCTGATGCTAGTCCTAAGGCCCTGACACTGACCCTAACTAAGGCCCTGCTGCCGTCAATATCTAAAGTCCTGACACTATCCTGAGAATATATTCTAACAAATGTCTTAATAATGTCCTAGAACTCTCCTGATGTAAGCCTTGACGCTGTCCCTAAGTGAGGCCCTGAGGCTGTCCCTAACACAGGCCCTGAGAATGTCTTTAACAAAGACCCTGATGCTCATCCTACAGAGGCAATTGTGCTGCTCCTAAGCCTGGCCTGACGCTTTCCCTAGATAAGGCCCTGACGCTGGTCCTAAATAAGGCCCTGATGCTCTGAATAACTAAGGCCTTCAAACTATCCCTCGCTCATTTCCTAACATTTTCCGTAACCCATAACCTGACTCAATCTGTAGATAATGTCCTGCCTCTTATCCTAACTGAAGCCTTAATGCTGTCCCTAACTAAGTCACTGACTACTCCTAACTCAGGCCCTGACACTGGCCCTAACTAAAGCCTTCAAACTACTCCTAACTCAGGTCAGACACTGTCCCTAACAAAGGCCCTGACACTACACATAACACAGGCCCTGACACTGTACCTAACAGAAGGCTCTGATGCTACTCCTAACCAAGGCCCTGACACTGTCCCAAACTAAGGCCTAGATGCTGGTCCAAAGTCAGGACCTGATACTGTCCCTATCTAAGGACCTAGCACTATGGCTAACTCAGTCCCTGACAGTACCTAACAGAAGGCCCTGACCCCAGTCCTAACTAAGACCCTGACACTGTCCCTAACAAAGGCTCTGATGCTAGTCCTAACCAAAGCAATGACACTGTCCCTAAGTAAGGCCTGACATTACTAATAACTCAGGCCATGACACGATACCTAAAAAAGGCTCTGATGCTGTTCCTAACTAAGGCACTGACACTGTCCCTAACTAAGGCACTGATGCCACTCCTAACTCAGGCCCTAACACTGTCCCCAATGAAGGGCCTTGTGCGACTCCTACTTCAGGCCCTAACACGATACCTAACAAAGGCTCTGATGCTAATCGTACCTAAGGCTCTGACACTGTCCTTAACTAAGGCCTGGACACTACCACTAACTCAGGCCCTGATACTGTCTCTACCTAAGGCCCTGACACTACACCTACCTCAGGCCATGACAGTGTCCCTAACTAAGGCCCTGACACTACTCCTAACTCTGCCCTGACATTATAACTAACAAAGGCTCTGACGCTAGTTCTAACCAAGGCCCTGTCACTGTCCAAAACAAAGGCGCTGACACTACTCCTAACTCAGGCCCTGACATGGTACCTAACGAAGGCTCTGATGCTAATCCTAACTAAGGCCCTGACACTGGCCCTAACTAAGACCTTGACACTACTCCTAACTAAGGCCCTGATGCTACACCTAACTCAGGCCCTGACACTGTCCTTAACGAAGGCCTTGACACTACTAATGACTCAGGCCCTGACACTGTCCCTAACTAAGGCCTTGACACTACTCCTAACTCAGGCCCTGACACTGTCCCTAAATAAGGCCCTGATATTACACCTAAAACAGGCCCTGACACTGTCCCTAATAAAGGCCCTGCTGCTGTCAATATCAAAAGTCCTGACACTATCCTAAGCTTATATCCTGACCAACCTCTTACTAAGTTCCTGAAACTGTCCCTAAGTGAGGCCTTGATGCTGTCCCTAAGAGAGGCCCTGAGGCTGTCCCTAACAGAGGTCCTGATAATGTCTTTAACAAAGACCCTGATGCTGATCTTACAGAAGTACTGGTGCTACTCCTAAGCCTTGCGTGGACACTGTCCGTAGATAAGGCCCTGACGCAGGTCCTAAATAAGGTCCTGATGATCTGAATAACTGAGGCCTTCAAACTATCCCTCGCTCATTTCCTGACGTCATGCCTAGCCTGTAACCTGACTCAGTCCGTAGCTAATGTCCTGCCGCTTATCCTACCTGAAGTCCTAATGCTGTCCCTAAGGCCCTGACTACTGCTAAATCAGGCCCTGACACGGGCCCTAACTAAAACCTTCACACTACTCCTATCTCAGGTCCTGACACTGTCCCTAACTAAGGCCCTGACACTACTCATAACTCAGGCCCTGAGACGATACCTAACAAAGGCTCTGATGCTAGTCTTAACTAAGGCCCTGACACGCTCCCTACCTAAGGCCCTGAACGTACTCCTAACTCAGGCCCTGATCATGTCTTTAACTAAGACCCTACTGCTCATCCTACAAAGGCCCCGATGTTGCTCCTAAGTCATGCCCTGAGAGTGTCCCTAGCTAAGGGCCTGATGCTAGGCCTCACTCAGGCCCTGTCGCTCTCCCTAAGACAGGCTCCCAGGCGATCCCTACCTGAACCCCTGACACTGGTTCTAAACAAGGACCTGATACTCTCAGTAACTGTGGTATTCACACTATCCCCAGGTCATTTCCTGACACTATACCTATACCTAAACATAACCCTGTCTTTAGCTAAAATTGAGCCACTTATGCCAACTAAAGGCCTGATGCTGTACATAACTCAGGCCCTGACTTAGTCCCAAGGCCTTGACACTGTCCCTAACTAAGGCCTAGATGCTGGTCGAACGTCAGGGCCTGATACTGTCCCTAACAAAGGCCCTAACACTAATCCTAACTCAGGCCCTGACAGTGTACCTAACAGAAGGTCCTGACGTTAGTCCTAACTAAGACCCTGACACTGTCCCTAACAAAGACTCAGATGCTAGTCCTAACCAAGGCCCTCACACTGTCCCTAACTAAGACCCTGACAGTACTCCTAACTTAGGCCCTGCCCCGATACCTAACAAGGCTTACTTATTAAGTAAGTAATAATTAGCCTACCTGAAGCCCTAACTCTGTCCCTAACTAAGGACCTGAATAGTCCTAGCTAAGGCCCTGACACTGTCCTCACCAAGGACTTCACCGTACTCCTAACTCAGCCCCTGACACTGTACCTAACTAAGGCCCTGACAGTACTCCTAACGTAGGCCCTGACACGATACCTAACAAAGGTACTGATGCTATTCCTTAAAAAGGTGCTGAAACAGGACCTAACTAAAGCCCTTGACTTAGGAGTAGTGTCAAGGCTTTAGTTAGGGACAGTGTTGGGCCTTAGTTCGGACTAGCATCACAGCCTTTGTTAGGTATCATGTCAAGGCCTGAGTTAGGAGTAGTGTCAGGGCCTTAGTTGGGGACAGTCTCAGGTCCTTAGTTAGGACTAGCAACAGAGCCTTTGTTAGTAATCGTGTGAGGGCCTGAGTTAGGAGCAATGTCAAGGCCTTAGACAGGGACAGTATGTGTCAGGGCCTTGGTTAGGACTATCATCAGACTCTTTGTTAGGTATCATGTCAGGGCCTGAGTTAAGAGTAGTATCAGAGCCTTAGTTAGGAACAATGTCATGGCCTGAGTTAGGAGTAGTATCAGGGCGTTATTTAGGGACACTGTCAGGGCCTGAGTTAGCAGTAGTGTCAAGGACTTTGTTACGGATTGTGTCAGGGCCTCAGTTAGGAATAGTGTCAGGGCCCTAGGTAGGGACAGTATGAGGCCCTGACTTAGGATGAGCATCTAGGCCTTAGTTAGAGACAGTGTCACGGCCTTGGGACTAAAGTCAGGGCCTCAGTTAGGCACAGCATCAGGGCTTTAGTTGGCATAAGAAGCTCAACTTTAGCTAAAGAAACGGTTAGGTTAAGGTCTAGGTATAGTATCAGGAAATAACCTACGGATAGTGTCAAACTTTAGTTACTGAGAGGATCAGGGCCTTGTTCAGAACGAGTGTCAGGGCTTCAGGTAGGGACAGCGTCAGAGTCTGACAGAGAGATGGTCAGAGCATGACTGAGGCCTAGCGTCAGGCCCTTAGCTAGGGACACTGTCAGGGCATGACTCAGGAGCAGCATCAGGGCCTCTGTAGAATCAGCATTACGGTCTTAAGACATGATCAGAGCCTGAGTTAGGGAGAGCGTCAGGGCCTCAGTTATGGATAGATTCAGGGCCTATGTTAGCGACAACCTAACGGCTTTATTTGGGGACAGCATCAGGGCTGACTTAGGAATAGTGTCAGGACCTTGGTTAGACATGGGTCAGTATATTAGCTCAGTATAGTGTCAGGCCTTGAATTATTACTGTCAGCAGGGCCTACATTAGGGACAGCTTCCGGGCCTTACTTACAGACAGTGTCAGGGCCTTAACAGGACTATTCAGGGCCTTAGTTAGGGACAGCATTAGGGCTTTACGTAGGATGAGAGGCAGGATATTAACTATGAACTGAGTCAGGTTACGGGCTAGGGATAAGGTCAGGAAAGCACCGAGGGACAGTTCGAAGGCCTTAGTTACTGAGAGAACCTGGGCCTTCTTTACAACCAGCGTCACAGCCTTCGGTAGGGACGGTGCCAGGTCAAGGCCTAGGAGGAGCATGGGGGCCTCTGTAGGATCAGCATCAGGGTCTTGGTTAAAGACATTCTCAGGGCCTCACTTAGGGACAGCGTCAAGGCTCACGTAGGGACAGTTTCACGACCTTAGTAAGAGATGTGACAGGATATATGCTCAGGATAGTGTCAAAACTTTAGATATTGATGGCAGCAGGGCCTTTGTAAGGGACAGTGTCAGGGCCTGAGTTAGGGACAGTGTCAGGGACTGAGCTAGGGTCAGTGTCAGGGCCTTAGTTAGGATTAGCATCAGAGCCTTCGTTAGGTATCGTGTCTGGGCCTGAGTTAGGAGTAGTGTCAGGGCCTTAGTTATGGACAGTGTCAGGGCCTGAGGTAGGTGTAGTGTCAGGGCCTTAGTTCGGACAGTGTCAGGACCTTAGTTAATACTAGCATCAGAGCCTTTCTTAAGTATTGTGGCAGGGCCTACATTAGGAGTACAAGGGCCTTAGTTGGGGACACATTCACGGGTTGAGCTAGGAGTAATGTCAGGGCGTTATTTAGGGAAAGTATCAGGGCGTGAGTTAGGAGTAGTATCAGGGCCTTAGTTGGAGTAGCACCAGAGCCTTTCTTAGGAATAGTGTGAGGGCCTGAATTAGGACCAGCATCAGAACCTCTGTTCGGTATCGTGTCACAGCCTGAGATAGCCGTAGTCTCAGGCTCTACTTAAGGACAGTGTCCGGGCATTGGTTAGGAGCAACAGAGCCTTTGTTACGGACACTGTCAGGACCTTGGTTAGGACTAGTGTCAGAGGCTTCTGTTAGGTAAACTGTCAGGACTTGAGTTAGGAATAGTATTAGGGCCTTAGTTAAGGACAGTATCAGGAGCTGACTTAGTTAGAGCATCAAGGCCTTAGTTAGGGACAGTGTCACCTTGGGGCTAAATTCAGGGCCTGAGTTAGGCACAGCATCAGTGCTTTACTTGCCATAACAGGGCTGATTTTACCTAAAGACAGGGTTAAATTATGATCTAGGTATAGTGTCAGGAAATGACCCAGGTATAGTGTCAACACCTTAGTTACTGAGAATATCAGGGCCTTGTTTAGAACCAGTGTCAGGGCTTCAGGTAGGGACAGTGTCAGAGCCTGACGTAGGGAGAGCGACAGGGCCTGAGTGAGGCCTAGCATCAGTCCCTTAGCTGGGGACACTGTCAGGTCATGACTCAGGAGCAGCATCAGGGCCTCTATAGGATCACAATTACGGTCTTAGTTAAACACATGGTCAGGGCCTGAGTTAGGCGGAGTGCCAAGGCCTCAGTTAGGGATAGCTTCAGGGCCTGTGTTAGGGACAGCCTCAGGGCTTTATTTAGGGCCAGCATCAGGGCTGACTTAGGCATAGTGTCAAGTCCTTGTTTAGAGATGGGTCAGTATATTCGCTCAGGATAGTGTCAGGCCTTTAGTTATTGCCGGCAGCAGGGCCTGCATTAGAGACAGCTTCCAGGCCTTACTTACAAACAGTGTCAGGGCCTTAGTGATGACTAGTCAGGGACTTAGTTGGGGACAGCATTAGGGCTTCAGGTAGGGTAAGAGGCAGGACATTAACTATGGACTGAGTCAGATTACGGGCTAGGGATAAAATCAGGAACATAGCAAGGGACAGTTTGAAGGCCTTAGTTACTGAGAGCACCTGGGCCTTTAGGACCAGCGTCACAGCCTTCGGTAGGGACAGTGTCAGGGCAAGGCCTAGGAGGAGCATGGGGGCCTCTATAGGATCAGCATCAGGGTCTTGGTTAAAGACATTCTCAAGGCCTCACTTAGGGACAGGCTCAGGGTCTCACTTAGGGACAGCGTCAAGGCTCACGTAGGGACAGTTTCAGGAACTTAGTAAGAGATAGGACAGGATATATGCTAAGGATACTATCAGAACTTTAGATATTGACAGCAGCAGGGCCTTTGTAATGGACACTGTCAGAGCCTGAATTAGGACTAGCATCAGTGCCTCTGTTAGGAACAGTATCATGGCCTATTGTAGGTGTAATATCAGGGCCTTATTTAGGGACAGTGTCAGGGCCAGAGTTAAGTGTAGCTTCAGGACCGTAGTTAGGAATAGTGTCAAGGCCTTAGTCAGGGTCACTGACACGGCCTTACTTAGGGTTAGCATCAGAGCCTTCGTTGGTGTAATGTCAGGGCCTCAGTTACGAGCAGTGTAAGGGCCTTAGCCAGGGACAGTCTCAGGGCCTTGGTTAGGAATAGCATCAGAGCGTTTGTTACATATAATGACAGGACCAGAGTTAGGAGTATAGTCAGGCCCTTATATAGGGACACTGTCAGGGCCTTAGTTAGGGACAGTACCACAGCCTGAGTTAGTAGTGGTGTAAAGGCCTTAGTTAAGGACAGTGTCAGGGCAAGGCCTAGGAGGAGCATAAGGGCCTCTGTAGGAGCTGGGGACAGAGCTGGGGCTTGGGCTGGAACAGGGGCTAGGGCTAGAGCCTTACTTAGGAAGAGTGTCAAGGCCTTAGTTAGGGTCACTGTCAGGGCCTTAGTTAGGGTTAGCATCAGACCCTTCATTAGGTATAATCTCAGGACCTGAGTTAGAAGTAGTATCACGGCCTTAGTAAGGGACAGTGTCAGGGCCTTAGTTAGGAGGAGTGTCAGAGCCTCTGTTATGTATAATGGAAAGGCCAGAGCTAGGAAGAAACACCCTTAGTTAGTGACACTGTCAGGGCCTTACTTAGGGACAGTATCACGGCTTGAGTTAGTAGTAGTGTCAAGGCCTAAGTTAAGGACAGTGTCAGGGCAAGGCCTAGGAGGAGCATAAGGGCCTTTGTAGGATAAGCATCAGAGGCTGGGGTTCAGGCTGGGGTTGGGACTGGGACTGGGGCTGCGGCTGGGGCTGGGGCTAGGGCTACGGATAGGCCCTTACTTAGGAATAGTGTCAAGGCCCTAGTTAGTGTCACTCTCAGGGCCTTAGTTAGGGTTAGCATCAAAGCATTCGTAAGGTATAATGACAGGCCCTGAGTTAGAAGTAGTGTCAGGGCCTTAGTGAGGGACAGTCTCAGGACCTCTGTTAGGACGAGCGTCAGAGCTTTTTTTATGTATAGTGGCAGGGCCAGAGTTAGAAGGACATTCAGTCCCTTAGACAGGGACACTGTCAGGGCCTTAGTTAGGGACAGTATCACGGCCTGAGTTACTAGTAGTGTCAAGGCCTGAGTTAAGGACATTGGCAGGGCCAGGCCTAGGAGGAACGCAAGGGCCTCTGTAGGATCAGCATCAGGGGCTGGGGTTGGGCCTGGGGCTGAGGCTAGGGCTGGGGCTGGGGTTGGGGCTGGGGCTGGGGCTGGGGCTAGAGATGGGGCTGGGGCTGGAGCTGGGGCTGAGGCTAAGGCTAGGGCTGGGTATGGGACCAGGCCTAGGGCTGGGGATGGGGCTGGGGCTGGAGCTGGGGCTGGGGCTGGGGCTGGGGCTGGGACTGGGGCTAGGGCTGGGGCTAGGGCTGGCGCTGGGGCTGGGGCTAGGTTTGGGGCTAGGCCCTTAGTTAGGAATAGGGTCTAGGCCTTACTTAAGGACAGTGTCAGGGCAAGGCCTAGGAGGAGCATAAAGGCCTCTATAGGATCAGCATCAGGGGCTCGGGCTGCGGCTGGGGCTGGACCTGGGGCCTTAGTTAAAAATAGTGTCAAGGCCTTAGTTACCACAATGTCAGAGGAAGGCCTAGGAGGATCATAATGGCCTCTATAGCATCAGCATCAGGGGCTAGGTCTGGGGCTGGGGCAGGGGCTGGGGTTGGGGTTCGGGCTAGGACTGGGACTGCGTCTGCGGCTGGGGCTAGGGCTGGGGCTGGGGCTTGGGCTACGGCTGGAGCTGGGGCTAGGGGTCGGGCTAGGGCTGGGGCCTTTGTTAGGAATAGTGTCAAGGCCTTAGTTAGTGTCACTGTCAGGGCCTTAGTTAGGTTTAGCATCAGAGCTTTCGTTAGGTATAATGACAGGAGCTGAGTTAGTAGTAGTGTCAAGGCCTGAGATAAGGAAAGTGTCAGGGGAAGGCCTAGGAGGAGCATAAGGGCCTCTGTAGGATCAGCATCAGGGGCTGTGGGTGGGGCTGAGGCTGGGGCTAGGGCTGGGGCTGGGGCTCTGTCTAGGGCTAGGGCTGGGGCTGGGGCTGGGGCTGGGGCTCGGGCTAGGGCTGGGGCTGGGGCTGGGGCTGGAGCTGGGGCTGAGGCTAAGGCTAGGGCTGGGGCTGGGGCTGGGGGTGGGGCTGGGGCTGGGGCTGGGACTGGGGCTGGGGGTGGGGCTGGGACTGGGACTGGGGCTGGGACTATGGCTGGAGCTGGGGCTAGGGGTCGGGCTAGGGCTGGGGATGGGCCTGGGGCTGGGGCTACAACTGGGGCTGTGACTGGGGCTAGGGCTAGGGCTCGGCCTACGGAGGGGCTGGGGCTGGGGCTAGGGCTAGGGCTAGACCCTTACTTAGGAATAGTGTCAAGGCCTTAGTTAGGGTCACTGTCAGGGCCATAGTTAGGGTTAGCATCAGAGCCTTCGTTAGGTATAATGTCGCCCTGAGTTAGAAGCACTGTCAGGGCCTTAGTGAGGGACAGTGTCAGGCCCTCGATTAGGACGAGCATCAGAGCCTTTTTTATGTATAATGGCAGGGCCAGAGTTAGGAGGAGAGTCAGGCCCTTAGCTAGGGACACTGTCAGGGCCGTACTTAGGGACAGTATCACGGCCTGAGTTAGTAGTAGTGTCAAGGCCTGAGTTAAGGACAGTGTCAGGGCAAGGCCTAGGAGGAGCATAAGGGCCTTTGTAGGATAAGCATCAGAGGCTGGGGATCGGGCTGGGGTTGGGGCTGGGACTGCGGCTGCGGCTGGGGCTGGGGCTAGGGCTAGGGCTAGGCCCTTAATTAGGAATAGTGTCAAGGCCTTAGTTAGTGTCACTCTCAAGGCCTTAGTTAGGGTTAGCGTTAGAGCTTTCGTTAGGTATAATGACAGGGCCTGAGTTAGAAGTAGTGTCAGGGCCTTAGTGAGGGACAGTCTCAGGGCCTCGCTTAGGACGAGTGTCAGAGCTTTTTTTATGTATAATGGAAGGGCCAGAGTTAGGAGGACATTCAGTCCCTTAGACAGGGACACTGTCAGGGCCTTAGTTAGGGACACTATCACGGCCTGAGTTAGTAGTAGTGTCAAGACCTGAGTTAAGGACAGTGTCAGGGCAAGGCCTAAGAGGAGCATAAGGGCCTCTGTAGGATCAGCAATAGGGGCTGGGGTTGGGCCTAGGGCTGGGGCTGGGGCTGGGGCTAGGGATGGGGCTGGGGCTGGGGCTAAGCCTAGGGCTGGGGCTGGGGCTGGGGCTGGGGCTGGGGCTGGGACTGGGGCTGGGGCTACGTCTGGAGCTGGGGCTAGGGGTCGGGCTAGGGCTGGGGCTGGGCCTGGGGCTGGGGCTGGGGCTAGGTTTAGGGCTAGGCCCTTAGTTAGGAATAGGGTCAAGGCCTTACTTAAGGACAGTGTCAAGGCAAGGCCTAGGAGGATCATAAGGGCCTCTATAGGATCAGCATCATTGGCTAGGGCTGAGGCTGGGGCTGGGGCTGGGGCTGGGACTGGGGCTGAGGCGGAGGCTAGGGATAGGGCTAGGGTTATGCCCTTAGTTAGGAATAGTGTCAAGGCCTTAGTTAGTGTCACTGTCAGGGCCTTAGTTAGATTTAGCATCAGAGCTTTCGTTAGGTATAATGACAGGGCCTGAGTTAGTAGTAGTGTCAAGGCCTGAGATAAGGACAGTGTCAGGGCAAGGCCTAGGAGGAGCATAAGGGCCTCTGTAGGATCAGCATCAGGGGCTGTGGGTGGGGCTGAGGCTGGGGCTGGGGCTGGGGCTGGGGCTGGAGCTGGGGCTGAGGCTAAGGCTAGGGCTGGGGCAGGGGCTGGGGCTGGGGCTGGGGCTGGGGCTGGGACTGGGGCTGGGGCTACGGCTGGAGCTGGGGCTATGGGTCGGGCTAGGGCTGGGGCTGGGCCTGGGGCTGGGGCTAGGACTGGGGCTGTGGATGTGGCTAGGGCTAGGGCTCGGCCTGCGGCCGGGGCTGGGGCTGGGGCTGGGGCTAGGGCTAGGACTAGGGCCTTAGTTAGGAATAGTGTCAAGGCCTTAGTTAGGGTCACTGTCAAGGCCATAGTTAGCGTTAGCATCAGAGCCTTCGTTAGGTATAATGTCGCCCTGAGTTAGAAGTCGTATCAGGGCCTTAGTGAGGGACAGTCTCAGGCCCTCGATTAGGACGAGCATCAGAGCCTTTTTTATGTATAATGGCAGGGCCAGAGTTAGGAGGAGAGTCAGGCCCTTAGTTAGGGACACTGTCAGGGCCGTACTTAGGGACAGTATCACGGCCTGAGTTAGTAGTAGTGTCAAGGCCTGAGTTAAGGACAGTGTCAGGGCAAGGCCTAGGAGGAGCATAAGGGCCTTTGTAGGATAAGCATCAGGGGCTGGGGCTGGGGCTGGGGTTGGGGCTGGGGCTGGGGCTGGGGCTGGGGCTGGGGCAGGGGCTGGGGCTGGGACTGGAGCTAGGGCTGGGGCTGGGGCTGGGCCACGGGCTGGGGCTGCGCTGGGGCTGGCGCTAGGCCTGGGGCCTTAATTAGAAATAGTGTCAAGGCCTTAGTTAAGGACAATGTCAGGGAAATGCCTAGGAGGAGCATAAGGGCCTCTGTAGGATCAGGCTTAGGGGCTGGAGCTGCGGCTAGGGCTAGGGCTAGGACTACGCCCTTAGTTAGGAATAGTGTCAAGGCCTTAGGTAGGGTCACTGTCAGGGCCATACTTAGGGTTAGCATCAGAGCCTTCGTTAGGTATAATGTGGCCCTGAGTTAGAATTAGTGTCAGGGCCTTAGTGAGGGACAGTGCCAGGCCCTCGATTAGGACGAACGGCAGAGCCTTTTTTATGTATAATGGCAGGGCCAGAGTTAGGAGGAGAGTCAGGCCCTTAGTTAGCTAGGACACTGTCAGGGCCTTAGTTACGGACAGTATCACATCCTGAGTTAGTAGTAGTGTCAAGGCCTGAGTTAAGGACAGTGTCAGGGCAAGGCCTAGGAGGACCATAAGGGCCTCTGGAGGATGAGCAGGTGCTGGGGTTGGGCCTGGGGCTGGGGCTAGGACTGGGGCTGGGGCTGGGGCTAGGGCTAGGGTTGGGCCTGCGTCTTGGGCTGGGGCTGGGGCTGGGGCTAGGGCTAGGGCTAGGGCTAGGCCCTTAGTTAGGAATAGTGTCAAGGCCTTAGTTACGGTCACTGTCAGGGCCATAGTTATGGTTAGCATCAGAGCCTTCGTTAGGTATAATGTGGCCCTGAGTTAGGAGTCGTGTCAGGGCCTTAGTGAGGGACAGTGTCAGGCCCTCGATTAGGACGAGCGTCAGAGCCTTTTTTATGTATAATGGCAGGGCCAGAGTTAGGAGAAGTGTCAGACCCTTAGTTAGGGACACTGTCAGGGCCTTATTTAGGGACAATATCATGGCCTGAGTTAGTAGTAGTGTCAAGGCCTGAGTTAAGGACAGTGTCAGGGCAAGGACTAGGAGGAGCATAAGGGCCTTTTTAGGATAAGCATCAGGGGCTGGGCTTGGGCCTAGGGCTGTGGCTAGGGCTGGGGCTGGGGCTGGGGCTAGGGCTAGGGCTAGGACCTTAGTTAGGAATAGTGTCAAGGCCTTAGTTAGTGTCACTGTCAAGGTTTTAGTTAGGGTTAGCATTGGAGCTTTCGTTAGGTATACTGACAGGGCCTGATGTAGAAGTAGTGTCAGGGCCTTAGTGAGGGACAGTCTCAGGGCCTCGCTTAGGACGAGTGTCAGAGCTTTTTTTATGTATAATGGAAGGGCCAGAGTTAGGAGGACATTCAGTCCCTTAGACAGGGACACTGTCAGGGCCTTAGTAAGGGACACTATCACGGCCTGAGTTAGTAGTAGTGTCAAGGCCTGAGTTAAGGACAGTGTCAGGGCAAGGCCTAGGAGGAGCATAAGGGCCTCTGTAGGATCAGCATCAAGGGATGGGGCTGCGGCTGGGGCTAGAACTGGGGCCTTAGTTAGAAATAGTGTCAAGGCCTTAGTTACCACATTGTCAGAGGAAGGCCTAGGAGGATGATAAGGGCCTCTATAGGATCAGCATCAGGGCCTAGGGCTGGGGCTGGGGCTGGGGCTGGGGTTGGGGTTGGGGCTAGGACTGGGACTGCGTCTGCGGCTGGGGCTAGGGCTGGGGCTGGGGCTTGGGCTTGGGCTACGGCTGGAGCTGGGGCTAGGGGTCGGGCTAGGGCTGGAGCTAGGACTGGAGCTAGGGCTGGGGCTGGGCCTGGGGCTGGGGCTGCGCTGGGGCTGGCGCTGGGCCTGGGGCCTTAATTAGAAATAGTGTCAAGGCCTTAGTTAAGGACAGTGTCAGGGAAAGGCCTAGGAGGAGCATAAGGGCCTCTGTAGGATCAGGGTTAGGGGATGGAGCTGCGGCTAGGGCTAGGGCTAGGACTACGCCCTTAGTTAGGAATAGTGTCAAGGCCTTAGTTAGGGTCACTGTCGGGGCCTTACTGAGGGTTAGCATCAGAGCCTTCGTTAGGTATAATGTGGCCCTGAGTTAGAATTAGTGTCAGGGCCTTAGTGAGCGACAGAGCCTTTTTTATGTATAATGGCAGGGCCAGAGTTAGGAAGAGAGTCAGGCCCTTAGTTAGCTAGGACACTGTCAGGGCCTTAGTTACGGACAGTATCACAGCCTGAGTTAGTAGTAGTGTCAAGGCCTGAGTTAAGGACAGTGTCAGGGCAAGGCCTAGGAGGAGCATAAGGGCCTCTGGAGGATGAGCATCAGGTGCTGCGGTTGGGCCAGGGGCTGGGGCTAGGACTAGGGTTGGGCCTGCGTCTTGGGCTGGGGCTGGGGCTAGGGCTAGGGCTAGGCCCTTAGTTAGGAATAGTGTCAAGGCCTTAGTTACGGTCACTGTCAGGGCCATAGTTAGGGATAGCATCAGAGCCTTCATTAGGTATAATGTGGCCCTGACTTAGAAGTCGTGTCAGGGCCTTAGTGAGGGACAGTGTCAGGCCCTCGATTAGGACGAGCGTCAGAGCCTTTTTAATGTATAATGGCAGGGCCAGAGTTAGGAGAAGTGTCAGACCCTTAGTTAGGGACACTGACAGGGCCTTATTTAGGGACAGTATCATGGCCTGAGTTAGTAGTAGTGTCAAGGCCCGAGTTAAGGACAGTGTCAGGGCAAGGCCTAGGAGTAGCATAAGGGCCTCTGTAGGATAAGCATCAGAGGCTGGGGCTGGGGCTGGGGCTGGGGCTGGTGCTGGGGCTGGGGCTAGGGCTGGGGCTGGGAATGGAGCTAGGGCTGGGGCTGGGCCTGGGGCTGGGACTGCACTGGGGCTGGCGCTGGGCCTGGGGCCTTAATTAGAAATAGTGTCAAGGCCTTAGTTAAGGACAGTGTCAGGGAAAGGCCTAGGAGGAGCATAAGGGCCTCTGTAGGATCAGGGTTAGGGGCTGGAGCTGCGGCTAGGGCTAGGGCTAGGACTACGCCCTTAGTTAGGAATAGTGTCAAGGCCTTAGTTAGGGTCACTGTCAGGGCCATAGTTAGGGTTAGCATCAGAGCCTTCGTTAGGTATAATGTGGCCCTGAGTTAGGAGTCGTGTCAGGGCCTTAGTGAGGGACAGTGTCAGGCCCTCGATTAGGACGAGCATCAGAGCCTTTTTTATGTATAATGGCAGGGCCAGAGTTAGGAGAAGTGTCAGACCCTTAGTTAGGGACACTGTCAGGGCCGTATTTAGGGACAGTATCACGGCCTGAGTTAGTAGTAGTGTCAAGGCCTGAGTTAAGGACATTGTCAGGGCAAGGCCTAGGAGGAGCATAAGGGCCTTTATAGGATAAGCATCAGAGGCTGGGGCTGGGGCTGGGGTTGGGGTTCGGGCTGGGGCTGGGGCTGGGGCTGGGGCTGGGGCTGGGGCTGGGGCTAGGGCTGTGGCTGGGACTGGAGCTAGGGCTGGGGCTGGGCCTGGGGCTGGGGCTGCGCTGGGGCTGGCGCTGGGCCTGGGGCCTTAATTAGAAATAGTGTCAAGGCCTTAGTTAAGGACAGTGTCAGGGAAAGCCCTACGAGGAGCATAAGGGCCTCTGTAGGATCAGGGTTAGGGGCTGGAGCTGCGGCTAGGGCTAGGGCTAGGACTACGCCCTTAGTTAGGAATAGTGTCAAGGCCTTAGTTAGGGTCACTTTCAGGGCCTTACTTAGGGTTAGCATCAGAGCCTTCGTTAGGTATAATGTGGCCCTGAGTTAGAATTAGTGTCAGGGCCTTAGTGAGGGACAGTGCCAGGCCCTCGATTAGGACGAGCGACAGAGCCTTTTTTATGTATAATGGCAGGGCCAGAGTTAGGAGGAGAGTCAGGCCCTTAGTTAGCTAGGACACTGTCAGGGCCTTAGTTACGGACAGTATCACAGCCTGAGTTAGTAGTAGTGTCAAGGCCTGAGTTAAGGACAGTGTCAGGGCAAGGCCTAGGAGGAGCATAAGGGCCTCTGTAGGATGAGCATCAGGTGCTGGGGTTGGGCCTGGGGCTGGGGCTAGGACTGGGGCTGGGACTGGGGCTAGGGGTAGGGTTGGGCCTGCGTCTTGGGCTGGGGCTAGGGCTGGGGCTGGGGCTAGGGCTAGGGCTAGGCCCTTAGTTAGGAATAGTGTCAAGACCTTAGTTAGGGTCACTGTCAGGGCCATAGTTAGGGTTAGCATCAGAGCCTTCGTTAGGTATAATGTGGCCCTGAGTTAGAATTCGTGTCAGGGCCTTAGTGAGGGACAGTGTCAGGCCCTCGATTAGGATGAGCGTCAGAGCCTTTTTTATGTATAATGGCAGGGCCAGAGTTAGGAGAAGTGTCAGACCCTTAGTTAGGGACACTGTCAGAGCCTTATTTAGGGACAGTATCACGGCCTGAGTTAGTAGTAGTGTCAAGGCCTGAGTTAAGGACAGTGTCAGGGCAAGGCCTAGGAGGAGCATAAGGGCCTTTGTAGGATAAGCATCAGAGGCTGGGGCTCGGGCTGGGGTTGGGGCTGGGAATGCGGCTGGGGCTGGGGCTGGGGCTGGGGCTGGGGCTGGGGCTAGGGCTAGAGCTAGGCCCTTAGTTAGGAATAGTGTCAAGGCCTTAGTTAGGGTTAGCATTAGAGCTTTCGTTAGGTATAATGACAGGGCCTGAGGTAGAAGTAGTGTCAGGGCCTTAGTGAGGGACAGTCTCAGGGCCTCGCTTAGGACGAGGGTCAGAGCTTTTTTTATGTATAATGGAAGGGCCAGAGTTAGGAGGACATTCAGTCCCTTAGACAGGGACACTGTCAGGGCCTTAGTTAGGGACACTATCACGGCCTGAGTTAGTAGTAGTGTCAAGACCTGAGTTAAGGACAGTGTCAGGGCAAGGCCTAGGAGGAGCATAAGGGCCTTTGTAGGATAAGCATCAGAGGCTGGGGCTCGGGCTGGGGCTGGGGCTGGGTTTAGGACTGGGGCCAAGACTGGGGCTGGGGCTGGGGCTAGGGCTGGCGCTGGGGTGGGGCTAGGTTTAGGGCTAGGCCCTTAGTTAGGAACAGGGTCTAGGCCTTACTTAAGTACAGTGTCAAGGCAAGGCCTAGGAGGAGCATAAAGGCCTCTATAGGATCAGCATCAGGGGCTGGGGCTGCGGCTGGGGCTGGGCCTGGGGCCTTTGTTAGAAATAGTGTCAAGGCCTTAGTTACCACATTTTCAGGGGAAGGCCTAGGAGGATCATAATGGCCTCTATAGGATCAGCATCATGGGCTAGGGCTGGGGCTGCGGCTGGGGCTGGGGCTGGGACTGGGGCTGGGACTGGGCCTAGGGCTGGGGCTAGGGCTGGGGCTGGGGCTGGGGCTGGGGCTGGGGCTGGGGCTGGGGCTGGGACTGGGGCTAGGACTGGGGCTAGGGCTGGGGCTGGGGCTAGGGCTAGGGCTACGCCCTTTGTTAGGCAAAGTGTCAAGGCTTCAGTTAGTGTCACTGTCAGGGTCTTAGAGACAGTATCACGGCCTGAGCTAGTAGTAGTGTCAAGGCCTGAGTTAAGGACAGTATCAGGGCAAGGCCTAGGAGGAGCATAAGGGCCTTTGTAGGATAAGCAACACAGGCTGGGGCTCGGGCTGGGGTTGGGGTTGGGACTGCGGCTGGGGCTGGGGCTGGGGCTAGGGCTAGAGCTAGGCCCTTAGTTAGGAATAGTGTCAAGGCCTTAGTTAGTGTCACTGTCAAGGCCTTAGTTAGGGTTAGCATTAGAGCTTTCGTTAGGTATTATGACAGGGCCTGAGGTAGAAGTAGTGTCAGGGCCTTAGTGAGGGACAGTCTCAGGGCCTCGCTTAGGACGAGTGTCAGAGCTTTTTTTATGTATAATGGAAGGGCCAGAGTTAGGAGGATATTCAGTCCCTTAGACAGGGACACTGTCAGGGCCTTAGTTAGGGACACTATCACGGCCTGAGTTAGTAGTAGTGTCAAGACCTGAGTTAAGGACAGGGTCAGGGCAAGGCCTAGGAGGAGCATAAGGGCCTCTGTAGGATCAGCATCAGGGGCTGGGGTTGGGCCTGGGGCTGAGGCTAGGGCTGGGGCTGGGGCTGGGGCTCGGGCTAGGGCTAGGGCTAGGCCCTTAGTTAGGAATAGTGTGAAGGCCTTAGTTAGGGTCACTGTCAGGGCCTTACTTAGGGTTAGCATCAGAGCCTTCGTTAGGTATAATGTGGCCCTGAGTTAGAATTAGTGTCAGGGCCTTAGTGAGGGACAGTGCCAGGCCCTCGATTAAGACAAGCGACAGAGCCTTTTTTATGTATAATGGCAGGGCCAGAGTTAGGAGGAGAGTCAGGCCCTTAGTTAGCTAGGACACCGTCAGGGCCTTAGTTACGGACAGTATCACAGCCTGAGTTAGTAGTAGTATCAAGGCCTGAGTTAAGGACAGTGTCAGGGCAAGGCCTAGGAGGAGCATAAGGGCCTCTGTAGGATGAGCATCAGGTGCTGGGGTTGGGCCTGGG
Organism: Mesoplodon densirostris; assembly: GCF_025265405.1. Taxonomy (NCBI): domain Eukaryota; kingdom Metazoa; phylum Chordata; class Mammalia; order Artiodactyla; family Ziphiidae; genus Mesoplodon; species Mesoplodon densirostris. The sequence goes on from NC_082666.1 coordinate 53,885, forward strand.
GCTGGGGCTGGGGCTGGGGCTGGGGCTGGTGCTCGGACTGGGGCTGGTACTGGGCCTAGGGCTGGGGCTAGGGCTGGGGCTGGGGCTAGGGATAGGGCTAGGCCCTTAGTTAGGAATAGGGTCAAGGCCTTACTTAAGAACAGTGTCAAGGCAAGGCCTAGGAGGAGCATAAAGGCCTCTATAGGATCAGCATCAGGAACTGGGGCTGCGGCTGGGGCTGGGCCTGGGGCCTTTGTTAGAAATAGTATCAAGGCCTTAGTTACCACATTGTCAGGGGAAGGCCTAGGAGGATCATAAGGGCCTCTATAGGATCAGCATCATGGGCTAGGGCTGGGGCTGGGGCTGGGGCTGAGGCTAGGGATAGGGTTGTGGCTACGCCCTTAGTTAGGAATAGTGTGAAGGCCTTAGTTAGGGTCACTGTCAGGGCCTTACTTAGGGTTAGCATCAGAGCCTTCGTTAGATATAATTTGGCCCCGAGTTAGAATTAGTGTCAGGGCCTTAGTGAGGGACAGTGCCAGGCCCTCGATTAGGACGAGCGACAGAGCCTTTTTTATGTACAATGGCAGGGCCAGAGTTAGGAGAAGAGTCAGGCCCTTAGTTAGCGACACTGTCAGGGCCTTAGTTACGGACAGGATCACAGCCTGAGTTAGTAGTAGTGTCAAGGCCTGAGATAAGGACAGTGTCAGGGCAAGGCCTAGGAGGAGCATAAGGGCCTCTGGAGGATGAGCATCAGAGGCAGGGGCTGGGGCTGGGGCTGGGGCTGGGGCTGGGGCTGGGGCTAGGTCTAGGTCTGTGGCTGGGGCAGGGGCTGGGGCTAGGGATGGGGCTGGGGCTGGAGCTAGGGCTGGGGATGGGGCTGGGGCTGGAGCTGGGGCTGGGGCTGGGGCTGGGGCTGGGACTGGGGCTAGGGCTGGGGCTAGGGCTGGCGCTGGGGCTGGGGCTAGGTTTAGGGCTAGGCCCTTAGTTAGGAATAGGGTCTAGGCCTTACTTAAGGACAGTGTCAGGGCAAGGCCTAGGAGGAGCATAAAGGCCTCTATAGGATCAGCATCAGGGGCTCCGGCTGCGGCTGGGGCTGGACCTGGGGACTTAGTTAAAAATAGTGTCAAGGCCTTAGTTACCACATTTTCAGAGGAAGGCCTAGGAGGATCATAATGGCCTCTATAGCATCAGCATCAGGGGCTAGGGCTGGGGCTGGGGCAGGGGCTGGGGTTGGGTTCGGGCTAGGACTGGGACTGCGTCTGCGGCTGGGGCTAGGGCTGGGGCTGGGGCTTGGGCTACGGCTGGAGCTGGGGCTAGGGGTCGGGCTAGGGCTGGGGCCTTTGTTAGGAATAGTGTCAAGGCCTTAGTTAGTGTCACTGTCAGGGCCTTAGTTAGGTTTAGCATCAGAGCTTTCGTTAGGTATAATGACAGGGCCTGAGTTAGTAGTAGTGTCAAGGCCTGAGATAAGGACAGTGTCAGCGCAAGGCCTAGGAGGAGCATAAGGGCCTCTGTAGGATCAGCATCAGGGGCTGTGGGTGGGGCTGAGACTGGGGCTAGGGCTGGGGCTGGGGCTCTGTCTAGGGCTAGGGCTGGGGCTGGGGCTGGAGCTAGGGCTAGCGCTGGGGCTGGGGCTGGGGCTGGAGCTGGGGCTGAGGCTAACGCTAGGGCTAGGGCTGGGGCTGGGGCTGGGGCTAGGGGTGGGGATGGGGCTGGGACTGGGGCTGGGGCTACGGCTGGAGCTGGGGCTATGGGTCGGGCTAGGGCTGGGGCTGGGCCTGGGGCTGGGGCTAGGACTTGGGATGCGGCTGGGGCTAGTGCTAGGGCTCGGCCTGCAGCTGGGGCTGGGGCTGGGGCTAGGCCCTTAGTTAGGAATAGTGTCAAGGCATTAGTTAGGGTCACTGTCAGGGCCATAGTTAGGGTTAGCATCAGAGCCTTCGTTAGGTATAATGTGGCCCTGAGTTAGAAGTCGTGTCAGGGCCTTAGTGAGGGACAGTGTCAGGCCCTCGATTAGGACGAGCATCAGAGCCTTTTTTATGTATAATGGCAGGGCCAGAGTTAGGCGGAGAGTCATGCCCTTATTTAGGGACACTGTCAGGGCCGTACTTAGGGACAGTATCACAGCCTGAGTTAGTAATAGTGTCAAGGCCTGAGTTAAGGACAGTGTCAGGGCAAGGCCTAGGAGGAGCATAAGGGCCTTTGTAGGATAAGCATCAGAGGCTGGGAATCGGGCTGGGGTTGGGGCTGGGACTGCGGCTGGGGCTGGGGCTAGGGCTAGATCTAGGCCCTTAGTTAGGAATAGTGTCAAGGCCTTAGTTAGTGTCACTGTCAAGGCCTTAGTTAGGGTTAGCATTAGAGCTTTCGTTAGGTATAATGACAGGGCCTGAGTTAGAAGTAGTGTCAGGGCCTTAGTGAGGGACAGTCTCAGGGCCACGCTTAGGACGAGTGTCAGAGCTTTTTTTATGTATAATGGAAGGGCCAGAGTTAGGAGGACATTCAGTCCCTTAGACAGGGACACTATCACGGCCTGAGTTAGTAGTAGTGTCAAGACCTGAGTTAAGGACAGTGTCAGGGCAAGGCCTAGGAGGAGCATAAGGGCCTCTGTAGGATGAGCATCAGGGGCTGGGGTTGGGCCTAGGGCTGGGGCTGGGGCTGGGGCTGGGGCTAGGGCTAGGGCTGGGGCTGGGGCTGGGGCTAGGGATGGGGCTGTGGCTGGAGCTGGGGCTGAGGCTAAGGCTAGGGCTGGGGCTGGGGCTGGGTCTAGGACTGGGGCTAGGACTGGGGCTGGGGCTGGGGCTAGGGCTGGCGCTGGGACTGGGGCTAGCTTTAGGGCTAGGTTTAGGGCTAGGCCCTTAGTTAGGAATAGGGTCAAGGCCTTACTTAAGGACAGTGTCAAGGCAAGGCCTAGGAGGAGCATAAAGGCCTCTATAGGATCAGCATCAGGGACTGGGGCTGCGGCTGGGGCTGGGCCTGGGGCCTTTGTTAGAAATAGTGTCAAGGCCTTAGTTACCACATTGTCAGGGGAAGGCCTAGGAGGATCATAAGGGCCTCTATAGGATCAGCATCATGGGCTAGGGCTGGGGCTAAGGCTGAGGCTGAGGCTAGGGATAGGGTTGGGGCTACGCCCTTAGTTAGGAATAGTGTGAAGGCCTTAGTTAGGGTCACTGTCAGGGCCTTACTTAGGGTTAGCATCAGGGCCTTCGTTAGGTATAATGTGGCCCTGAGTTAGAATTAGTGTCAGGGCCTTAGTGAGGGACAGTGCCAGGCCCTCGATTAGGACGAGCGACAGAGCCTTTTTTATGTATAATGGCAGGGCCAGAGTTAGGAGGAGACTCAGGCCCTTAGTTAGGGACACTGTCAGGGCCTTAGTTACGGACAGTATCACAGCCTGAGTTAGTAGTAGTGTCAAGGTCTGAGTTAAGGACAGTGTCAGGGCAAGGCCAAAGAGGAGCATAACGGCCTCTGTAGGATCAGCATCAGGGGCTGGGTTTGGGCCTAGGGCTGGGGCTAGGGCTGGGGCTGGGGCTGGGGCTAGGGCTAGGGCTGGGGCTGGGGCTGGGGCTAGGGATGGGGCTGGGGCTGGAGTTGGGGCTGAGGCTAAGGCTAGGGCTGGGGCTGGGGCTGGGGCTGGGACTGAGACTGGGGCTAGGACTGGGGCTGGGGCTGGGGCTAGGTCTGGTCTGGGGCTAGGGCTAGGTTTAGCACTAGGCCCTTAGTTAGGAATAGGGTCAAGGCCTTACTTCAGGACAGTGTCAAGACAAGGCCTAGGAGCAGCATAAAGGCCTCTATAGGATCAGCATCAAGGGCTGGGGCTGCGGCTGGGGCTGCGGCTGGGGCTGGGCCTGGGGCCTTTGTTAGAAATAGTGTCAAGGCCTTAGTTACCACATTGTCAGGGGAAGGCCTAGGAGGATCATAAGGGCCTCTATAGGATCAGCATCATGGGCTAGGGCTGGGGCTGGGGCTGGGGTTGGGGCTGGGGCTGGGGCTGAGGCTGAGGCTATGGATAGGGCTAGGGCTAAACCCTTAGTTAGGAATAGTGTGAAGGCCTTAGTTAGGGTCACTGTCAGGGCCTTACTTAGGGTTAGCATCAGAGCCTTCGTTAGGTATAATGTGGCCCCGAGTTGGAATTAGTATCAGGGCCTTAGTGAGGGACAGTGCTAGGCCCTCGATTAGGACGAGTGACAGAGCCTTTTTTATGTATAATGGCAGGGCCAGAGTTAGGAGGAGACTCAGGCCCTTAGTTAGGGACACTGTCAGGGCCTAAGTTACGGACAGTATCACAGCCTGAGTTAATAGTAGTGTCAAGGCCCGAGTTAAGGACAGTGTCAGGGCAAGGCCTAGGAGGAGCATAAGGGCCTCTATAAGATGAACATCAGGTGCTGGGGTTGGGCCTGGGACTGGGGCTAGGACGGGGCTGGGGCTGGGGCTAGGGCTAGGGCTGGGGTGGGGCTAGGGCTAGGGCTAGTGCTAGGCCCTTAGTTAGGAATAGTGTCAAGGCCTTAGTTAGGATCACTGTCAGGGCCATAGTTAGGGTTAGCATCAGAGCCTTCGTTAGGTATAATGTGGCCCTGAGTTAGAAGTAGCGTCAGGGCCTTAGTGAGGGACACTCTCAGGACCTCTGTTAGGACGAGCGTCAGAGCTTTTTTTATATATAATGGCAGGGCCAGAGTTAGGAGAACATTCAGTCCCTTAGACAGGGACACTGTCAGGGCCTTAGTTAGGGACAGTATCTCGGCCTGAGTTAGTAGTAGTGTCAAGGCCTGAGTTAAGGACATTGGCAGGGCCAGGCCTAGGAGGAACATAAGGGCCTCTGTAGGATCAGCATCAGGGGCTGGGGTTGGGCCTGGGGCTGAGGCTAGGGCTGGGGCTGGGGTTGGGGCTGGGGCTGGGGCTGGGGCTGGGGCTAGGTCTAGGTCTGGGGCTGGGGCTGGGGCTAGGGATGGGGCTAGGGCTGGACCAGCGGCTGAGGTTAAGGCTATGGCTGGGTCTGGGACTAGGGCTAGGGCTGGGGATGGGGCTGGGGCTGGAGCTGGGGCTGGGGCTGGGGCTGGGACTGGGGCTAGGGCTGGGGCTAGGGCTGGCACTGGGGCTGGGGCTGGGTTTAGTGCTCGGCCCTTAGTTAGGAATAGGGTCTAGGCCTTACTTAAGGACAGTGTCAAGGCAAGGCCTAGGAGGAGCATAAAGGCCTCTATAGGATCAGCATCAGGGACTGGGGCTGCGGCTGGGGCTGGGCCTGGGGCCTTTATTAGAAATAGTGTCAAGGCCTTAGTTACCACATTGTCAGGGGAAGGCCTAGGAGGATCATAAGGGCCTCTATAGGATCAGCATCAGGGGCTAGGACTGGGGCTGGGGCAGGGGCTGGGGTTGGGTTCGGGCTAGGACTGGGACTGCGTCTGCGGCTGGGGCTAGGGCTGGGGCTGGGGCTTGGGCTGCGGCTGGAGCTGGGGCTAGGGGTCGGGCTAGGGCTGGGGCCTTAGTTAGGAATAGTGTCAAGGCCTTAGTTAGTGTCACTGTCAGGGCCTTAGTTAGGTTTAGCATCAGAGCTTTCGTTAGGTATAATGACAGGGCCTGAGTTAGTAGTAGTGTCAAGGCCTGAGATAAGGACAGTGTCAGGGCAAGGCCTAGAAGGAGCATAAGGGCCTCTGTAGGATCAGCATCATGGGCTAGGGCTGGGGCTGGGGCTGGGGCTGGGGCTGGGGCTGAGGCTGAGGGTGAGGCTGAGGCTAGGGATAGGGTTAGGGCTACGCCCTTAGTTAGGAATAGTGTGAAGGCCTTAGTTAGGGTCACTGTCAGGGCCATAGTTAGGGTTAGCATCAGAGCCTTCGTTAGGTATAATGTGGCCCTGAGTTAGAAGTCGTGTCAGGGCCTTAGTGAGGGACAGTGTCAGCCCCTCGATTAGGACGAGCATCAGAGCCTTTTTTGTGTATGATGGCAGGGCCAGAGTTAGGAGGAGAGTCAGGCCCTTAGCTAGGGACACTGTCAGGGCCTTAGTTACGGACAGTATCACGGCCTGAGTTAGTAGTAGTGTCAAGGCCTGAGTTAAGGACAGTGTCAGGGCAAGGCCTAGGAGAAGCGTAAGGGCCTTTGTAGGATAAGGATCAGAGGCTGGGTATTGGGCTGGGGTTGGGGCTGGGACTGCGGCTGCGGCTGGGGCTGGGGCTAGGGCTAGAGCTAGGCCCTTAATTAGGAATAGTGTCCAGGCCTTAGTTAGTGTCACTGTCAAGGCCTTAGTTAGGGTTAGCATTAGAGCTTTCGTTAGGTATAATGACAGGGCCTGAGTTAGAAGTAGTGTCAGGGCCTTAGTGAGGGACAGTCTCAGGGCCTCGCTTAGGACGAGTGTCAGAGCTTTTTTTATGTATAATGGAAGGGCCAGAGTTAGGAGGACATTCAGTCCCTTAGACAGGGACACTGTCAGGGCCTTAGTTAGGGACACTATCACGGCCTGAGTTAGTAGTAGTGTCAAGACCTGAGTTAAGGACAGTGTCAGGGCAAGGCCTAGGAGGAGCATAAGGGCCTCTGTAAGATGAACATCAGGTGCTGGGGTTGGGCCTGGGGCTGGGGCTAGGACGGGGCTGGGGTGGGGCTAGGGCTAGGGCTAGTGCTAGGCCCTTAGTTAGGAATAGTGTCAAGGCCTTAGTTAGGGTCACTGTCAGGGCCATAGTTAGGGTTAGCATCAGAGCCTTCGTTAGGTATAATGTGGCCCTGAGTTAGAAGTAGCGTCAGGGCCTTAGTGAGGGACAGTCTCAGGACCTCTGTTAGGACGAGCGTCAGAGCTTTTTGTATGTATAATGGCAGGGCCAGAGTTAGGAGAACATTCAGTCCCTTAGACAGGGACACTGTCTGGGCCTTAGTTAGGGGCAGTATCACGGCCTGAGTTAGTAGTAGTGTCAAGGCCTGAGTTAAGGACATTGGCAGGGCCAGGCCTAGGAGGAGCCTAAGGGCCTCTGTAGGATCAGCATCAGGGGCTGGGGTTGGGCCTGGGGCTGGGGCTAGGGCTGGGGCTGGGGCTGGAGCTAGGTCTAGGTCTGGGGCTGGGGATGGGGCTAGGGATGGGGCTGGTGCTGGAGCTGGGGCTGAGGCTAAGGCTAGGGCTGGGTCTGGGACTAGGGCTAGGGCTGGGGATGGGGCTGGGGCTGGAGCTGGGGCTGCGGCTGGGGCTGGGACTGGGGCTAGGGCTGGCACTGGGGCTGGGGCTAGGTTTAGGGCTAGGCCCTTAGTTAGGAATACGGTCTAGGCCTTACTTAAGGACAGTGTCAGGGCAAGGCCTAGGAGGAGCATAAAGGCCTCTATAGGATCAGCATCAGGGGCTCGGGCTGCGGCTGGGGCTGGACCTGGTGCCTTAGTTAAAAATAGTGTCAAGGCCTTAGTTACATTTTCAGAGGAAGGCCTAGGAGGATCATAAGGGCCTCTATAGGATCAGCATCAGGGGCTAGGGCTGGGGCTGGGGCGGGGGCTGGGGTTGGGGTTCAGGCTAGGATTGGGACTGCGTCTGCGGCTGGGGCTAGGGCTGGGGCTGGGGCTTGGGCTACGGCTGGAGCTGGGGCTAGGGGTCGGGCTAGGGCTGGGGCCTTAGTTAGGAATAGTGTCAAGGCCTTAGTTAGTGTCACTGTCAGGGCCTTAGTTACGGACAGTATCACAGCCTGAGTTAGTAGTAGTGTCAAGGCCTGAGTTAAGGACACTGTCAGGGCAAGGCCTAAGAGGAGCATAACGGCCTCTGTAGGATCAGCATCAGGGGCTGGCGTTGGGCCTAGGGCTGGAGCTAGGGCTGGGGCTGGGGCTGGGGCTGGGGCTAGGGCTGGGGCTGGGGCTGGGGCTAGGGATGGGGCTGGGGCTGGAGCTGGGGCTGAGGCTAAGGCTAGGGCTGGGGCTGGGGCTGGGGCTGGGACTGGGACTGGGGCTAGGACTGGGGCTGGGGCTGGGGCTAGGGCTGGGCTGGGGCTAGGGCTAGGTTTAGCGCTAGGCCCTTAATTAGGAATAGGGTCAAGGCCTTACTTAAGGACAGTGTCAAGACAAGGCCTAGGAGGAGCATAAAGGCCTCTATAGGATCAGCATCAAGGGCTGGGGCTGCGGCTGGGGCTGGGCCTGGGCCTTTGTTAGAAATAGTGTCAAGGCCTTAGTTACCACATTGTCAGGGGAAGGCCTAGGAGGATCTTAAGGGCCTCTATAGGATCAGCATCATGGGCTACGGCTGGGGCTGGGGCTGGGGCTGGGGCTGAGGCTGAGCCTGAGGCTAGGGATAGGCCTAGGGCTACGCCCTTAGTTAGGAATAGTGTCAAGGCCTTAGTTAGGGTCACTGTCAGGGCCTTACTTAGGGTTAGCATCAGAGCCTTCGTTAGGTATAATTTGGCCCCGAGTTGGAATTAGTGTCAGGGCCTTAGTGAGGGACAGTGCTAGGCCCTCGATTAGGACGAGTGACAGAGCCTTTTTTATGTATAATGGCAGGGCCAGAGTTAGGAGGAGAGTCAGGCCCTTAGTTAGCAACACTGTCAGGGCCTAAGTTACGGACAGTATCACAGCCTGAGTTAGTAGTAGTGTCAAGCCCCGAGTTAAGGACAGTGTCAGGGCAAAGCCTAGGAGGAGCATAAGGGCCTCTGTAAGATGAACATCAGGTGCTGGGGTTGGGCCTGGGGCTGGGGCTAGGGCTAGGGCTGGGGTGGGGCTAGGACTAGGGCTAGTGCTAGGCCCTTAGTTAGGAATAGTGTCAAGGCCTTAGTTAGGGTCACTGTCAGGGACATAGTTAGGGTTAGCATCGGAGCTTTCGTTAGGTATAACGTGGCCCTGAGTTAGAAATAGCGTCATGGCCTTAGTGAGGGACAGTGTCAGGCCCTCGATTAGGACGAGCATCAGAGCCTTTTTTATGTATAATGGCAGGGCCAGAGTTAGGAGAAGTGTCAGACCCTTAGTTAGGGACACTGTCAGGGCCTTATTTAGGGACAGTATCACGGCCTGAGTTAGTAGTAGTGTCAAGACCTGAGTTAAGGACAGTGTCAGGGCAAGGCCTAGGACGAGCATAAGGGCCTCTGTAGGATAAGCATCAGAGGCTGGGGCTCGGGCTGGGGTTGGGACTAGGACTGGGACTGGGGCTGGGGCTAGGGCTAGGGCTACGGATAGGCCCTTAGTTAGGAATAGTGTCAAGGCCTTAGTTAGGGTCACTCTTAGGGCTTTAGTTAGGGTTAGCATCAGAGCATTCGTAAGGTATAATGACAGGCCCTGAGTTAGAAGTAGCGTCAGGGCCTTAGTGAGGGACAGTCTCAGGACCTCTGTTAGGACGAGCATCGGAGCTTTTTTTATGTATAATGGCAGGGCCAGAGTTAGGAGAACATTCAGTCCCTTAGACAGGGACACTGGCAGTGCCTTATTTAGGGACAGTATCACAGCCTGAGTTAGTAGTAGTGTCAAGGCCTGAGTTAAGGACACTGGCAGGGCCAGGCCTAGGAGGAGCATAAAGCCTCTGTAGGATCAGGGTTAGGGGCTGGAGCTGCGGCTAGGGCTAGGGCTAGGACTACGCCCTTAGTTAGGAATAGTGTGAAGGCCTTAGTTAGGGTCACTGTCAGAGCCTTACTTAGGGTTAGCATCAGAGCCTTCATTAGGTATAATGTGGCCCTGAGTTAGAATTAGTGTCAGGGCCTTAGTGAGGGACAGTGCCAGGCCCTCGATTAGGACGAGCGACAGAGCCTTTTTTATGTATAATGGCAGGGCCAGAGTTAGGAGGAGAATCAGGCCCTTAGTTAGGGACACTGTCAGGGCCTTAGTTACGGACAGTATCACAGCCTGAGTTAGTAGTAGTGTCAAGGCCTGAGTTAAGGACAGTGTCAGGGCAAGGCCTAGGAGGAGCATAAGGGCCTCTGTAGGATGAGCATCAGGTGCTGCGTTGGGCCTGGGGCTGGGGCTAGGACTGGGGCTGGGGCTGGGGCTGGGGCTGGGGCTGGGGCTGGGGCTGGGGCTGCGGCTAGGGCTGGGGTTGGGCCTGCGTCTGGGGCTGGGGCTGGGGCTGGGGCTGGGGCTGGGGCTAGGTCTAGGGCTAGGCCCTTAGTTAGGAATAGTGTCAAGGCCTTAGTTAGGGTCACTGTCAGGGCCATAGTTAGGGATAGCATCAGAGCCTTCGTTAGGTATAATGTGGCCGTGACTTAGAAGTCGTGTCAGGGCCTTAGTGAGGGACAGTGTCAGGCACTCGATTAGGACGAGCGTCAGAGCCTTTTTTATGTATAATGGCAGGGCCAGAGTTAGGAGAACTGTCAGACCCTTAGTTAGGGACACTGTCAGGGCCTTATTTAGGGACACTATCACGGCCTGAGTTAGTAGTAGTGTCAAGGCCTGAGTTAAGGACAGTGTCAGGACAAGGCCTAGGAGGAGCATAAGGGCCTTTGTAGGATAAGCATCAGAGGCTGGGGCTCGGGCTGCGGTTGGGGCTGGGACTGTGGCTGGGGCTGGGGCTGGGGCTAGGGCTAGAGCTAGGTCCTTAGTTAGGAATAGTGTCAAGGCCTTCGTGTCACTGTCAAGGCCTTAGTTAGGGTTAGCATTAGAGCTTTCGTTAGGTATAATGACAGGGCCTGAGTTAGAAGTAGTGTCAGGGCCTTAGTGAGGGACAGTCTCAGGGCCTCGCCTAGGACGAGTGTCAGAGCTTTTTTTATGTATAATGGAAGGGCCAGAGTTAGGAGGACATTCAGTCCCTTAGACAGAGACAATGTCAGGGCCTTAGTTAGGGACACTATCACGGCCTGAGTTAGTAGTAGTGTCAAGACCTGAGTTAAGGACAGTGTCAAGGCAAGGCCTAGGAGGAGCATAACGGCCTCTGTAGGATCAGCATCAGGGGCTGGGGTTGGGCCTAGGGCTGGGGCTAGGGCCGGGGCTGGGGCTGGGGCTAGGGCTAGGGCTGGGGGTGGGGCTAGGGTTAGGGATGGGGCTGGGGATGGAGCTGGGGCTGAGGCTAAGGCTAGGGCTGGGGCTGGGGCTGGGGCTGGGACTGGGACTGGGGCTAGGACTGGGTCTGGGGCTGTTGCTTGGTCTGGCGCTCGGGCTAGGGCTAGGTATAGGGCTAGGCCCTTAGTTAGGAATAGGGTCAAGGCCTTACTTAAGGACAGTGTCAAGGCAAGGCCTAGGAGGAGCATAAAGGCCTCTATAGGATCAGCATCAGGGGCTGGGGCTGCGGCTGGGGCTGGGCCTGGGGACTTTGTTAGAAATAGTGTCAAGTCCTTAGTTACCACATTGTCAGGGGAAGGCCTAGGAGGATCATAAGGGCCTCTATAGGATCAGCATCATGGGCTAGGGCTGGGGCTGGGGCTGGGGCTGGGCCTAGGGCTGGGGCTAGTGCTAGGGCTGGGGCTGGGGCTGGGGCTGGGGCTGGGGCTGGGAATGGGGCTAGGGCTGGGGATAGGGCTGGGGTTGGGGCTAGGGCTAGGGCTAGGCCCTTTGTTAGGAAAAGTGTCAAGGCTTTAGTTAGTGTCACTGTCAGGGCTTTAGTTCGGGACAGTATCACGGCCTGAATTTGTAGTAGTGTCAAGGCCTGAGTTAAGGACAGTGTCAGGGCAAGGCCTAGGAGGAGCATAACGGCCTCTGTAGGATCAGCATCAGGGGCTGGGGTTTGGCCTAGGGATGGGGCTAGGGCTAGGGCTGGGGCTGGGGCTGGGGCTAGGGATGGGTCTGGGGCTGGAGCTGGGGCTGGGGCTGAGGCTAGGGCTGGGGCTGGGGCTGGGGCTGGGGCTGGGGCTAGGGCTGGCGCTGGGGCTGGGGCTAGGTTTAGGGCTAGGCCCTTAGTTAGGAATAGGGTCAAGGCCTTACTTAAGGACAGTGTCAAGGCAAGGCCTAGGAGGAGCATAAAAGCCTCTATAGGATCAGCATCATGGGCTAGGGCTGGGGCTGGGGCTGGGGCTGGGGCTGAGCCTGGGGCTGGTACTGGGCCTAGGGCTGGGGCTGGGGTTGGGCTTGGGGCTAGGACTGGGACTCCGTCTGCGGCTGGGGCTAGGGCTGGGGTTGGGGCTTGGGCTTGGGCTGCAGCTGGAGCTGGGGCTAGGGGTCGGGTTAGGGCTGGGGCCTTAGTTAGGAATAGTGTCAAGGCCTTGGTTAGTGTCACTCTCAAGGCCTTAGTTAGGTTTAGCATCAGAGCTTTCGTTAGGTATAATGACAGGACCTGAGTTAGTAGTAGTGTCAAGGCCTGAGTTAAGGACAATGTCAGGGCCAGGCCTAGGAGGAGCATAAGGGCCTCTGTAGGATCAGCATCAGGGGCTGGGGTTGGGCCTGGGGCTGGGGCTAGGACTGGGGCTGGGGCTGGGGCTAGGGCTAGGGCTGGGCGTGCGTCTTGGGCTGGGGTTGGGGCTGGGGCTGGGGCTAGGGCTAGGGCTCGGCCCTTAGTTAGGAATACAGTGAAGGCCTTAGTTAGGGTCACTGTCAGGGCATTACTTAGGGTTAGCATCAGAGCCTTCGTTAGGTATAATTTGGCCTCGAGTTAGAATTAGTGTCAGGGCCTTAGTGAGGGACAGTGCCAGGCCCTCGATTAGGACGAGCGACAGAGCCTTTTTTATGTATAATGGCAGGGCCAGAGTTAGGAGGAGAGTCAGGCCCTTAGTTAGGGACACTACCAGGGCCTTAGTTACGGACAGTATCACAGCCTGAGTTAGTAGGAGTGTCAAGGCCCAAGTTAAGGACAGTGTCAAGGCAAGGCCTAGGAGGAGCATAAAGGCCTCTATAGGATCAGCATCAGGGGCTGGGGCTGCGGCTGGGGCTGGGCCTGGGGCCTTTGTTAGAAATAGTGTCAAGGCCTTAGTTACCACATTTTCAGGGGAAGGCCTAGGAGGATCATAAGGCCCTCTATAGGATCAGCATCATGGGCTAGGGCTGGGGCTGGGGCTCGGGCTGGGGCTAGGGCTGGGACTGGGGATGGTACTGGGCCTAGGGCTGGGGCTGGGGCTGGGGCTGGGGCTGGGGCTGGGACTGGGGCTAGGAATGGGTATAGGGCTGGGGCTAGGGCTGGGGCTGGGGCTAGGGCTAGGGCTAGGCCCTTTGTTAGGAAAAGTGTCAATGCTTTAGTTAGTGTCACTGTCAGGCCCTTAGTTAGGGACAGTATCACGGCCTGAGTTAGTAGTAGTGTCAAGGCCTGAGTTAAGGACAGTGTCAGGACAAGGCCTAGGAGGAGCATAAGGGCCTTTGTAGGATAAGCATCAGTGGCTGGGGCTGGGGCTGGGGCTGGGGTTGGGGTTGGGGTTGGGGCTGGGGCTGAGGCTGGGGCTGGTTCTAGGGCTAGGGCTGGGACTGGGCCTGGGGCTGGGGCTGCGCTGGGGCTGGCGCTGGGCCTGGGGCCTTAATTAGAAATAGTGTCAAGGCCTTAGTTAAGGACAGTGTCAGGGAAAGGCCTAGGAGGAGCATAAGGGCCTCTGTAGGATCAGGGTTAGGGGCTGGAGCTGCGGGTAGGGCTAGGGCTAGGACTACGCCCTTAGTTAGGAATAGTGTGAAGGCCTTATTTAGGGGCACTGTCAGGGCCTTACTTAGGGTTAGCATCAGAGACTTTGTTAGGTATAATGTGGCCCTGAGTTAGAAGTCGTGTCAGGGCCTTAGTGAGGGACAGTGCCAGGCCCTCGATTAGGATGAGCGACAGAGCCTTTTTTATGTATAATGGCAGGGCCAGAGTTAGGAGGAGAGTCAGGCCCTTAGTTAGGGACACTGTCAGGGCCTTAGTTACGGACAGTATCACAGCCTGAGTTAGTAGTAGTGTCAAGGCCTGAGTTAAGGACAGTGTCAGGGCAAGGCCTAGGAGGAGCATAACGGCCTCTGTAGGATCAGCATCAGGGGCTGGGGTTGGGCCTACGGCTGTGCCTAGGGCTGTGGCTGGGGCTAGGGCTAGGGCTGTGGCTGGGGCTGGGGCTGGGGCTAGGGATGGGTCTGGGGATGGAGCTGGGGCTGAGGCTAAGGCTAGGGCTGGGGCTGGGGCTGTGGCTGGGGCTGGGACTGGGGCTGGGGTTAGGGCTGGCGCTAGGGCTAGGGCTAGGTTTACGGCTAGGCCCTTAGTTAGGAATAGGATCAAGGCCTTACTTAAGGACAGTGTCAAGGCAAGGCCTAGGAGGAGCATAAAGGCCTCTATAGGATCAGCATCAGGGGCTGTGGCTGGGGCTGGATCTGGGGCCTTTGTTAGAAATACTGTCAAGGCCTTAGTTACCACATTGTCAGGGGAAGGCCTAGGAGGATCATAAGGGCCTCTATAGGATCACCATCATGGCCTAGGGCTGGGGATGGGGATGGGGCTGGGGCTGTGGCTGGGACTGGGGCTGGGACTGGGCCTAGGGCTGGGGCTGGGGCTGGGGCTGGAGCTTGAGCTGGGGCTAGGGTTCGGGCTAGCGCTGAAGTCTTAGTTAGGAATAGGGTCAAGGCCTTAGTTAGGTTTAGCATCAGAGCTTTCGTTAGGTATAATGACAGGGCCTGAGTTAGTAGTAGGAGCAAGGCCTGAGTTAAGGACATTGTCAGGGCAAGGCCCAGGAGGAGCATAAGGGCCTCTGTAGGATCAGCATCAGGGGCTGGGGTTGGGCCTGGGGCTGGGGCTGGGGCTAGGGCTAGGTCTGGGCCTGCAGCTAGGGCTGGGGCTGGGGCTGGGGCTAGGGCTAGGCCCTTAGTTAGAAATAGTGTCAAGGCCTTAGTTAAGGATAGTGTCAGGGAAAGGCCTAGGAGGAGCAGAAGGGCCTCTGTAGGATCAGAGGTGGGGGTGGGGGCTGGGGCTGGGTCTGCCGCTAGGGCTAGGGCTAGGGCTATGCCCTTAGTTAGGCATAGTGTGAAGGCCTTAGTTAGTGTCACTGTCAAGGCCTTAGTTAGGGTTAGCATCAGAGCCTACGTTAGGTATAATATCAGGACATGAGTTAGAAGTAGTGTCAGGGCCTTAGTGAGGGACAGTGTCGGGGCCTCGGTTAGCACAAGCATCAGAGTTTTTTTATGTATAATGGCAGGGCGAGAGTTAGGAGGAGATGCAGGCCCTTAGATAGGGACACTGTCAGGGCCATAGTTAGGGACAGTACCACGGCCTGAGTTAGTAGTAGTGTCAAGGCCTGAGTTAAGGGGAGTTTCAGGGCAAGGCCTAGGGGTAGCGTAAGGGCATTTGGAGGATAAGCATCAGAGGCTGGGGCTGGGGCTGGGGTTGGGCCTGGGGCTGGGGCTAGGGCTGGGGTTGGGACTGGAGCTAGTGCTAGGGCTAGGGCTAGGGCTGGGGCTGGGCGTGGGGCTGGGCATGGGGCTGGGCGTGGGGCTGGGGTTCTGCTGGGGCTGGCACTGGGGCTGGGGCCTCAGTTAGAAATAGTGTCAAGGTCTTAGTTAAGGACAGTGTCAGGGAAAGGCCTAGGAGGAGTATAAGGGCCTCTGTAGGATCAGGGGTGGGGGCTGGGGCTGGGGCTGCAGCTAGAGCTAGGTCTAGGGCTAGGGCTACGCCCTTAGTTAGGAATACAGTTAAAGCCTTAGTTAGGGTCACTGTCAGGGCCTTAGTTACGGTTAGCATCAGAGCCTGCGTTAGGTATGTCAGGGCATCAATTAGAAGTAGTGTCAGGGCCTTAGTGAGGGACAGTGTCAGGCCCTCGATTAGGACGAGCGTCAGAGTCTTGTTTATCTATAATGGCAGGGCCAGAATTAGGAGGAGAGTCAGGGCCTTAGTTAGGGACAGTACCACGGCCTGAGTTAGTAGTATTCTCAAGGCCTTACTTAAGGACAGTGTCAGGGAAACGCCTAGGAGTAGCATAAGGGCCTTTGTAGGATAAGCATCAGAGGCTGGGGCTCGGGCTGGGGTTGGGGCTGGGACTCGGGCTGGGGCTGGGGCTGAGGCTGGGGCTGGGGATAGGCCTAGGGCTAGGGCAGGGGCTGGGCCTGGGGCCTTAGTTAGAAATAGTGTCAAGGCCTTAGTTAAGGACAGTGTCAGGGCAAGGCCTAGGAGGAGCATAAGGGCCTCTGTAGGATCAGCATCAGGGGCTGGCGTTGGGCCTGGGGCTGGGGCTAGGACTGGGGCTGGGGCTGTGGCTAGGGCTAGGGCTGGGCCTGGGGATAGGGCTGGGGCTGGGGCTGGGGCTAGGTTTAGGGCTAGGCCCTTAGTTAGGAATAGGGTCAAGGCCTTACTTAAGGACAGTGTCACGGCAAGCCCTAGGAGGAGCATAAAGGCCTCTATAGGATCAGCATCAGGGGCTGGGGCTGCGGCTGGGGCTGGACCTGGGACCTTAGATAGAAATAGTGTCGGGCCTCCCTGGTGGCGCAGTGGTTGGGAGTCCGCCTGCCGATGCAGGGGACACGGGTTCGTGCCCCGATCCCGGAGGATCCCACATGCCGCGGAGCGGCTGGGCCCGCGAGCCATGGCCGCGGAGCCTGTGTGTCCGGAGCCTGTGCTCCGCAACGGGAGAGGCCACAGCAGTGAGAGGCCCGCGTACAGCAAAAAAAAAAAAAAAAAAAAAAAAAAAAAGAAATAGTGTCAAGGCCTCTGTTACCACATTGTCATGGGAAGGCCTAGGAGGATCATGAGGGCCTCTATAGATCAGCATCAGGGGCTAGGGCTGGGACTGGGGCTGGGGCTGGGGTTGGGGCTAGGGCTGGGACTGCGGCTAAGGCTAGGGCTAGGCCCTTAGTTAGGAATAGTGTCAAGGCCTTAGTTAGTGTCACTGTCAGGGCCTTAGTTAGGGTTAGCATCAGAGACTTCATTAGGATTAATTTCACCACCTGAGTTAGTAGTGTCAGCGCCTTAGTGAGGGACAGTGTCAAGGCCTCAGTTAGTAAGTCAGAGCCTTTCTTATGTATAATTGCACGGCCAGAGTTGGGAAGAGAGTCAGGCCCTTAGTTAGGGACACTGTCAGAGCCTTAGTTAGGGACAGTATCTCACCCTTAGTTAGTAGTAGTGTCAAGGCCTTAGTTACGGACAGTGTCAGGGCCTTACTTTCAACGAGCATCAGAGTCTTTCTTCGTTATCGTGTCAGGCCTGATTTAGGAGTAGTGTCAAGGCCTTAGTTACTGTCAGTTTCAGGGGCTTAATTAGGAGTACTCTCAAGGCCTTACTTAGGATTAGTGTCAGAGACTTAGTTAGGATTAGCATCAGAGCCTTAGTTAGGTATCGTGTCACGGCCTGAACTTCTAGTAGTGTCAGGGCCTGAGTCAGGAATAGTGTTAGGGACTTTGTTACGGGCAGTATCAGGCCCTGATGCCGTCCCTTATACTGGAAGCTGTCACTAAATAATGCCCTGATCCTGTCCACAACTAAGGCCCTGAAGATGTCCCTAAGTGCATCTCTGACGATGTCCTTAACAGCCTGAACTCTCTTCAGGTTATCTCTGAGGTTCTGACACTGGCCCTTCCTAAGGCCTCACCCCGGCGTTGTCCCAGGCTGCTGGGCAGTTCTCTCTTGTCCGCATCTCTGGCCAGCTGCCTGCCACTGGCCACTCTTAAGATTCTGCGATGCAGTGGTCCCACGTGGGATGTGCCTGTGTAGGCTCACCTGTGGGAGGAGAGTCATGGCCACTCCACCCTCCAGGGGACTGCGGCTCAGGGTAGGAATCTCTCAGCCAGTGTCTGGAGAACGGGTTCTGTGTCCTTGTTTGCTGTAAATCCCTTGGAATTACCTCTAACATGTTTTAAATGGATATCCCCCTCAGGAGATTTTGATAGTAATTTGATTATATCAATAATCAAATTACTGATAAATAATACAATTTACCACATAAAAATTCAGGAATGACATTATGAGAATGAGCAGGAAAACACTGGATGCCCCCCACCACCAATGATCTATTACTTGCAGGATTTAAAACTCTAATGAGAAAACACTCACTCTCCTCACCCTCTTGGGCGTCAGGACAAGGCGGGAATCAGCTGCATCCTTTATTTATCCCTCTGGTTTTCCAGAACCTTTCCTTCAAGGAGAAATCTCTGGGCTCTGCGGGAGCTGTGAGTGGTGACCATCAGGTAAATCTGAGACTGAAAAGCAAGAGGAAAAGAGACAGAGGAGGAGATGAGAATCGGTGATGGGGAGAAGCAGGGGCATCCCCGTTCAATCGCAGGCCGAGGGTCTGGGTTAATCTCCAACGAAGCTAAGGACCACCAGGATCTGGCCCCACTGGCCTTGTCACCTGGTGTGGGGACTGGAGACAGCCAAACCACCATGGCCACTCTCAGACAAATAAAGAAGGTGGGAGGGCACCCCGAGAGCCAGATTGAAAATGGTCCTGCTGTGAGACAGTAAGATGCCCTTTTCAGAAAAGTGAAGACTGTTCTCTTGGCTCTCAAAGACTTGCAAATACTCGGTGTCCTTCTGGAGGCATGCTGAAGGCTTCAGCCTTTGAGGGCAGTAATGGGAGTGCATCGGGGCTCAAAACCATCCAGCACTAACTCATTCCTTGAGGGTGCCGAGGATGACCAGTGACCACCCCTCGGGTGCCGTGGGGCCTGAAATTCCCTGATCACAGAGGACGGGAGGGGCCGCACAGACACTCCACTGGACCACCGGGGGCTTGGCCGGTGGGCTACATACAGTCCTTTATCAGATACGTGGTTTGCAAACATCCTGTGCCATTTTGCATGGTGGATTATCTTATTCCTTGCTCCTTTTATACACAACTCTTTTTCATTTTGAGGAAGTCTAATTCATCTATTTTGTCTTTTGTTGCTTGTGCTTTTCGTAGATCTAAGATATCATGACCAAATCCAAGGTCACGAAGATTTACTCTCATGTTTTCTTCTACGAGTTTTATAATTTTGGCTCTTGCACCTAGGCCTTTGGTCCATTTTGTATTGATTTTGTATGTGGGGTGGGGGGAGGTAACGGTCCAACTTTACTCTTCTGCATGTGGGTATCCAGTTGTTCCACTACCTGTGCTAACTGTTTGGGAGAAAATACCTGCAAATGATGCGACCAACAAGGTCTTAACTCTAAAATACACAAACGGCTCATACAGCTCAAAAAAAAAAAAAAAGGTCAAAAAATAAGCAGAAGGTCTAAACAGACATTTCTCCAAAGACATACAGATAGCCAACAGGCACATGGAAAGATGCTCCACATCGCTAATTATTAGAGAACGCAAATCAAAACGACAGTGAGTTATCACCTCATAGTGGTCAGAATGGCCATCATTAAAATGTCTAGAAAGAAATGCTGGAAGGGGTGTGGAGAAAAGGGAACCCTACTACACTACTGGTGGGAATGTAAATTGATGCAGCCACTATGGAAAACAGTATGGAGGTTCCTCAGAAACTAAAACTACAATTACCATATGACCCAGCAATCCCATTCCTGGGCACATATCCAGACAGAACTATAATTCAAAAAGATACATGCACCCCAGCATTCACAGCAGCACTGTTCACAATAGCCAAGACATGGAAGCAACCTGAATGTCCCTCAGCAGAGGAATGGATATAGAAGATGTGGTACATATATACAACGGAATATTACTCAGCCATAAAACAGAATGAAATAATGCCATTTGCAGCTACATGGATGGACCTAGAGATTATCATACAAAGTGAAGTCAGTCAGACAGACAACAACAAATACCATATGATATCACTTATATGTGGATTATAAAATGAGACCCAAATGAACCTATCTAGAGAACAAAAACAGACTCACAAATATAGAAAACAGACTTGTGGTTGTCAAGGGGAAGACAGGGGAGTGGGATGGATTGGGAGTTTGGTATGAGTAGATGCAAGTTATTAGATATAGGATGGATACATAAGGTCTTCCTGTACAGCACAGGGAACTGTATTCAATACCCTGTAATGAACCATAATGGAAAAGAATATGAAAAATATGTATATATGTATGTACGTATACATGAATCACTTTGCTGTGCAGCAGAAATTAACACAACATTGTAGGTTAACTATACTTCAGTATCCATTAGTTTGAAGGCACTTTTATACATTAGGTCTTAGTTCTCTTATCCTTTCATCCTGGGACAAATGTGTAACAGAAACTAACCTGGATTACTCCCGGATGAACTCATATCACACAGACCTTTAACTGTTGAACAAACCGTGAATACCAGTTACACCAGGGGATGTCCTGACCCAATATGAAGTTTGTAAACCTTGTCACAAGCCTGCAGAATCCACTAAATTTGGAAATTCAAACTGAAATGAAGCCACCTATCCCATGACTTCTCCACAACTAGTTATACAACATCAATTGGAAACCATATACGATCAAATGAATGTAGACAGAAACAACTATAGCCTTCCTTTTTTTCCCTTTTAGATGAAGACGGTATTTAAGGTGATGTCTTGGGCCGTTTCAGGGTGTTACTCAATTTCCTGGGTATCTGCCATGCACACAGGAGGTACACATGTTAGTTAACTTGTTTGTGCAACTAAATGAAGGTAGTTAATACCACAAAACTGTATACATAAAGTGAATTAAATGCTAAAGTCGTGTTTTGTATTTTTAATGACAATGAAAAAAAAACTGTAGCGCTGATATTTGTTACAAAAATGAACGTTAAAGACATTCTTAGTGAAAAAAGCCATATAGAAAAGGCCCCCTAGATCCCATACTCATCTTGTCTGCTTCAAAGCCATCAAGGTTGTCCAAACGAGGGAGAAACTCAGTCATGGTTCCAGAAAAAAGAAAACTGGATCAGGATGGAAAAAGACATTTTCATACCGTTCGGACAATAGGTGAAGGTTGAGGTGGGGCTGAGTATTAAATTATAATGTGGACATCAGGATTTCTTCATTTAGGGGTTATGTGCTGGTGCCTTGGGCAAAACACACTGAGCACTTTGTGTCAAGTGGCAAATGTGAGTACTTTTTGCCATTGTTGCAACTTTTCTGTACATTTTAAATTACTGGAAAGTAAAGTACTTTTCTAGACAACCATGTCAGGATCATGCCAGAAAATCAGAGAAGACAGACATCAAATTTTTCTTATAGAGGCCAAGCCTTACCCAGACCACGTTCAACCAAAGCTGTGATACTTATTTCCCTTGCAGGAGTCCGCATGGTATTAAGAGGCACCGTGGCAAGAGTGTATTAGTAGCTACCATGTCGTGGGTCCTGTGGATCACCTGGGGGGGCAGTAGAAACGGTGAGATTTTAGTCTTGCAATTGTTCACATAACTTCAAGAACTATGTTAAAAGATAAATTCAGTAAAGTTGCAAAATATGCACTCAATATACACAAATCAGTTTCGTTTCTATACACTAATAATGAACCACCAGCAAGAAACATTAAGAAAACAATCCCATTTACAATTCCATCCAAAAGAACGAACTATTTAGCAATAAATTTAACCAAGGACACGAAAGACCTATACTCAGAAAACTATAAAGCACTGGTAAAGAAACTGAAAGCACAATAGGAAACAATATTCCATGCTCATGCGTCAGAAAAATTACTATTATTAAAATGTTTGGGAGAGGGGGAAGGTGGCGGAAGAGTAAGACACGCAGATCCCCTTCCTCTCCACAGATACATCAGAAATACAGCTACACGTGGAACCACCCCTACAGAATACCTACTGAACGCTGGCAGAAGACCTCAGACCTCCCAAAAGGCAAGAAACTCCCCACGGGGCTTCCCTGGTGGCGCAGTGGTTCAGAGTCCGCCTGCCGATGCAGGGGACACGGGTTCGTGCCCCGGGCCGGGAAGATCCCACATGCCGCGGAGCGGCTAGGCCCGTGAGCCATGGCCGCTGAGCCTGCGCGTCCGGAGCCTGTGCTCCGCAACGGGAGAGGCCACGATAGTAAGAGGCCCGTGTACCGAAAAAAAAAAGAAAGAAAGAAACTCCCCATGTACCTGGGTAGGGCAAAAGAAAACAGAATAAACAGAGACGAAAGGATAGGGCCGGGACCTGCACCAGTGGGAGGGAGCCGTGAAGGAGAAACGGTTTCCACACACTAGGAGCCCCTTCGCGGGCGGAGACTGCGGTTGGCGGAGGGGGAAAGCTTCGGAGCCGCGGAGGAGACCGCAGCCACAGGGGTACGGAGGGCAAAGCAGAGAGATTCCCGCACAGAGGACCGGTGCCGACCGCCACTCACCAGCCCGAGAGGCTTTTCTCCTCACCCGCCGGGGCGGGCGGGGCTGGGAGCTGAGGCTCGGGCTTCAGTCAGAGCGCACTGGCGGCGTGAACACAGCCTGAAGGGAGTTAGTGCGCCACGGCCGGCCGGGAGGGAGTCCGGGGAAAAGTCTGGAGCTGCCGAAGAGGCAAAAGACTTTTCCTTCCCTCTTTGTTTCCTGGTGCGTGAGGAGAGGGGATTCAGAGCGCTGCTGAAAGGAGGAGCTCCAGAGACGGGCGCGAGGCGCGCCTGAAAGCGCGGACCTCAGAGACGGGCGTGGGACGCTGGGGCTGCTGCTGCCGCCACCAAGAAGCCCCTGTGCGAGCGCAGGTCACTCTCCACACCTCCCCTCCCGGGAGCCTATGCTGCCCACCACCGCCACGGTCCAGGGCTCCACAGACCACATCCCCGGGAGAACGCACGGGCGCGCCTCGTGCTGACGCAACGTCACGCCGGCCTCCGCCGACGCACGCTCGCCCCGCCTCCGTGCCCCTCCCTCCCCCGCGGCCTGAGGGAGCCAGAGCGCCCGAATCAGCGGCTCCTTTAACCCCGTCCTGTCTGAGCGAAGAACAGACGTCCTCCGGCGACCCACACGCAGAGGCGGGGCCGAATCCAAAGCTGAGCCCCGGGAGCTGTGCGAACAAAGGAGACAAAGGGGAATCTCTCCCAGCAGCCTCAGAAGCAGCGGATTAAAGCTCCGCAATCAACTTGATGTACCCTGCATCTGTGGAATACCTGAATAGACAACGAATCATCCCAAATTGAGGAGGTGGACTTTGAGAGCAAGATTTATTTATTTTTTTTCCCCTTTTCCTCTTTTTGTGAGTGTGTACGTGTATGCTTCTGTGTGAGATTTTGTCTGTATACCTTTGCTTTCACCATTTGTCCTAGGGTTCTATCCATCCGTTTTTTTTTTTTTTTTTTTTTTGGTTTTTGTTTTACTTAAAAAATTTTTTTCTTAATAATTCTTTATTTTAATAACTTTATTTTATTTGACCTTACTTTATTTTCTTTTATCCTCTTTCTTTCTTTCTTTTCTTTCTTTCTTTCTTTCTACTTTTTCTCCCTTTTATTCTGAGCCGTGTGGATGAAAGGCTCTTGGTGCTACAGCCAGGAGTCAGTGCTGTGCCTCTGAGGTGGGAGAGCCAACTTCAGGACACGGGTCCAAAAGAGACCTCCGAGCTCCACGTAATATCCAACGGCGAAAATCTCCCAGAGATCTCCATCTCAACACCAACAACCCAGCTTATCTCAATGACCAGCAAGCTACAGTGCTGGACTCCCTGTGCCAAACAACTAGCGAGACAGGAACACAACCCCACCCATTAGCAGAGAGGCTGCCTAAAATCATAATAAGTCCACAGACACCCCAAAACACACCACCAGACGTGGACCTGCCCACCAGAAAGACAAGATCCAGCCTCATCCACCAGAACACAGGCACCCTCCACCAGGAAGCCTACACAACCCACTGAACCAACTTTAGCCACTGGGGACAGACACCAAAAACCACGGGAACTACGAACCTGCAGCCTGCAAAAAGGAGACCCCCAAACACAGTAAGAGAAGCAAATTGAGAAGACGGAAAAACACACAGCAGATGAAGGAGCAAGATGAAAACCCACCAGACCTAACAAATGAAGAGGAAATAGGCAGTCTCCCTGAAAAAGAATTCAGAATAATGATAGTAAAGATGATCCCAAATCTTGGAAATAGAATAGAGAAAATGCAAGAAACATTGAACAAGGACCTAGAAGAACTAAAGATGAAACAAGCAACGATGAACACCACAATAAATGAAATTAAAAATACTCTAGAAGGGATCAATAGCAGAATAACTGAGGCAGAAGAACGGATAAGTGACCTGGAAGATAAAATAGTGGAAATAACTACTGCAGAGCAGAATAGAGAAAAAAGAATGAAAAGAACTGAGGACAGTCTCAGAGACCTCTGGGACAACATTAAACGCACCAACATTCGAATTATAGGGGTTCCAGAAGAAGAAGAGAAAAAGAAAGGGACTGAGAAAATGTTTGAAGAGATTATAGTTGAAAACTTCCCTAATATGGGAAAGGAAATAGTTAATCAAGTCCAGGAAGCACAGAGAGTACCATACAGGATAAAGCCAAGGAGAAACATGCCAAGACACATATTAATCAAACTGTCAAAAATTACATGCAAAGAAAACATATTAAAAGCAGCAAGGGAAAAACAACACATAACACACAAGGGAATCCCCATAAGGTTAACAGCTGATCTTTCAGCAGAAACTCTGCAAGCCAGAAGGGACTGGCAGGACATATTTAAAGTGATGAAGGAGAACAACCTACAACCAAGATTACTCTACCCAGCAAGGATCTCATTCAGATTGGATGGAGAAATTAAAACCTTCACAGACAAGCAAAAGCTGAGAGAGTTCAGCACCACCAAACCAGCTTTACAACAAATGCTAAAGGATCTTCTCTAGGCAAGAAACACAAGAGAGGGAAAAGACCTATAATAACAAACCCACGCACGCATGGTCACCTTATCTTTGATAAAGTGGCAGGAATGTACAGTGGAGAAAGGACAGCCTCTTCAATAAGTGGTGCTGGGAAAACTGGACAGGTACATGTAAAAGTAGGAGATTAGATCACTCCCTAACACCATACACAAAAATAAGCTCAAAATGGACTAAAGACCTAAAGGTAAGGCCAGAAACTATCAAACTCTTAGGGGAAAAACATAGGCAGAACACTCTATGACATAAATCACCTCAAGATCCTGTCTGACCCACCCCCTAGGGAAATGGAAATAAAAACAAAAACAAACAAATGGGACCGAATGAAACTTCAAGGCTTTTGCACAGCAAAGGAAACCATAAACACGATGAAAAGACAACCCTCAGAATGGGAGAAAATATTTGCCAATGAAGCAACTGACAAAGGATTAATCTCCAAAATTTACAAGCAGCTCATGCAGCTCAATAACAAAAAAACAAACAACCCAATCCAAAAATGGGCAGAAGACCTAAAGAGACATTTCTCCAAAGAAGATATACAGACTGCCAACAAACACATGAAACAATGCTCAACATCATTAATGATTAGAGAAATGCAAATCAAAACTACAATGAGATATCACCTCACACCAGTCAGAATGGCCATCATCAAAAAATCTAGACACAGTAAATGCTGCAGAGGATGTGGAGAAAAGGGAACACTCTTGCACTGCTGGTGGGAATGTGAATTGGCACAGCCACTATGGCGAACAGTATGGAGGTTCCTTAAAAAACTACAAATCGAACTACCATATGACCCAGCAGTCCAACTACTGGGCATATACCCTGAGAAAACCATAATTCAAAAAGAGTCATGTACCAAAATGTTCACTGCAGCTCTATTTACAATAGCCCGGAGATGGAAACAACCTAAGTGTCCATCATCGGATGAATGGATAAAGAAGACGTGGCACATATATACAATGGAATATTACTCAGCCACAAAAAGAAACGAAATTGAGCTATTCGTAATGAGGTGGATGGACCTAGAGTCTGTCATACAGAGTGAAGTAAGTCAGAAAGAGAAAGACAAATACTGTATGCTGACACATATATATGGAATTTAAGAAAAAAAAATGTCATGAAGAACCTAGGGTTAAGACAGGAATAAAGACACAGACCTACTAGAGAATGGACTTGAGGATATGGGGAGGGGGAAGGGTAAGCTGTGACAAAGTGAGAGAGTGGCTTGGACATATATACACTACCAAACGTAAAATAGATAGCTAGTGGGAAGCAGCCGCGTAGCACAGGGAGATCAGCTTGGTGCTTTGTGACCACCTAGAGGGGTGGGATAGGGAGGGTGGGAGGGAGGGAGACGCAAGAGGGAAGAGATATGGGGACATATGTATATGTATAACTGATTCACTTTGTTATAAAGCAGAAACTAACACACCATTGTAAAGCAATTAGATTCCAATAAAGATGTTAAAAAAAATGACTCTTTGGCAAAATCCTGCACCTTGTTGCTTCTTGTTCATTCCTCATTGCTTTCAATTCCTAGAAAGCATCTTTGCAAGGCAACATGGACATTCACACCTGGATGACGCTGTTTCTACAGAAGGCCCTGACACTGCCCCTAAATAACAGCCTGACACTGGTCCCAAGTATGGACCTGATCCTGTCCATAACTAAGGCCCTGAAGATGTCCCTCATGAAGTCTCTGACACTGCCCTTAATAAGCCCCTGACACAGTCCCTAGCTAATGGCCTAAGCTATAACTTACAAAGTCCCTAACACTATCCCCAGGATGCTGACACCCTCCCTGAGGCTTTGATGCTGTCCCTTAGTGCCTAAGCGGTGACAAAATAACACCCTGATTCTATTACTAAGGCCCTGAATATATCCCCAAGAAAGTCTCTGAAGTGTCCCTAACTAACGGCCTGAACTGTCTCTTACGAAGGCTCTCAAGTGATCTCTGAGGGCCTGACAACACTGTCCCTAACTAAGGCCCCGTTGCTGGCCCTAACGAACGTCCTGATGCTGAACCTAACTGAGGCCCTGATGCTCTTCCTGAGGCCTTGATGCCCATTCTACCTGAGGCCCTACAACTGTCTGTAACTAATGACCTGACTCTTTTCCTAACTAACACCCTCATTTTGTCCCTCATTAATGCCCTGACACTGGTCGACACCACAGCCCTGATGCTGGCCCAGTCTAAGGCCTGGACGATGTCCCTAATAGTCTTAGATGTCCCTCACCGTTGTCCTGACCCTGTCCCTCACCAAGGCCCTGACCCTCTTCCTAACTTAGGCCCTGAAGCTGTCCCCTATAGTCTCAGCTGTCACTAAATAATGCCCTGATCCTGTCCATAACTAAGGCCCTGAGTATGTCCCTAAGTGCATCTCTGACGATGTCCTTAACAGCCTGAACTCTCTTCAAGTCATCTCTGAGGCTCTGACACTGGCCCTTCCTAAGGCCTCACCCCGGCGTTGTCCCAGGCTGCTGGGCAGTTCTCTCTTGTCCGCATCTCTGGCCAGCTGCCTGCCACTGGCCACTCTTAAGATTCTGCGATGCAGTGGTCCCACGTGGGATGTGCCTGTGTAGGCTCACCTGTGGGAGGAGATTCATGGCCACTCCGCCCTCCAGGGGACTGCGGCTCAGGGTAGGAATCTCTCAGCCAGTGTCTGGAGAACGGGTTCTGTGTCCTTGTTTGTTGTAAATCCCTTGGAGTTACCTCTAACATTTTTTAAATGGATATCCCCCTCAGGATAATTTGATAATAATTTGATTATATCAATAATCAAATTACTGATAAATAATATAAATTATTTACCACATAAAAACTCAGGAATGACATTACTAGAAAGAGCAGGAAAACACTGGATGCCCCCCACCACCAATGATCTATTACTTGCAGGATTTAAAATTCTAATGAGAAAACACTCACTCTCCTCACCCTCTTGGGCGTCAGCACAAGGCGGAAAGCAGCTGCATCCTTTATTTATCCCTCTGGTTTTCCAGAACCTTTCCTTCAAGGAGAAATCTCTGGGCTCTGCGGGAGCTGTGAGTGGTGACCATCAGGTAAATCTGAGACTGAAAAGCAAGAGGAAAAGAGACAGAGGAGGAGATGAGAATCGGTGATGGGGAGAAGCAGGGGCATCCCCGTTCAATCGCAGGCCGAGAGTCTGGGTTAATCTCCAACGAAGCTAAGGGCCACCAGGATCTGGCCCCACTGGCCTTGTCACCTGGTGTGGGGACTGGGGACAGCCAAACCACCATGGCCACTCTCAGACAAATAAAGAAGGTGGGAGGGCACCCCGAGAGCCAGATTGAAAATGGTCCTGCTGTGAGACAGTAAGATGCCCTTTTCAGAAAAGTGAAGACTGTTCTCTTGGCTCTCAAAGACTTGCAAATACTCTGTGTCCTTCTGGAGGCATGCTGAAGGCTTCAGCCTTTGAGGGCAGTAATGGGAGTGCATCGGGGCTCAAAACCATCCAGCACTCACTCACTCCTTGAGGGTGCCGAGGATGACCAGTGACCACCCCTCGGGTGCCGTGGGGCCTGAAATTCCCTGATCACCGAGGACGGAAGGGGCCGCACAGACACTCCACTGGACCACCGGGGGCTTGGCCGGTGGGCTACATACAGTCCTTTATCAGATACGTGGTTTGCAAACATCCTGTGCCATTTTGGAGGGTGGATTATCTTATTCCTTGCTCCTTTTATACACAACTCTTTTTCATTTTGAGGAAATCTAATTCATCTATTTTGTCTTTTGTTGCTTGTGCTTTTCGTAGATCTAAGATATCATGACCAAATCCAAGGTCATGAAGATTTACTCTCATGTTTTCTTCTACGAGTTTTATACTTTTGGCTCTTGCACCTAGGCCTTTGGTCCATTTTGTGTTGATTTTGTATGTGGGGTGGGGGGAGGTAAGGGTCCAACTTTACTCCTCTGCATGTGGGTATCCAGTTGTTCCGCTACCTGTGCTAACTGTTTGGGAGAAAATACCTGCAAATGATGCGACCAACAAGGTCTTAATTCTAAAATACACAAACGGCTCATACAGCTCAAAAAAGAAAAAAAAAATCAAAAAATAAGCAGAAGGTCTAAACAGACATTTCTCCAAAGACATACAGATAGCCAATAGGCACATGGAAAGATGCTCCACATCGCTAATTATTAGAGAACGCAAATCAAAACTACAGTGAGTTATCACCTCATAGTGGTCAGAATGGCCATCATTAAAATGTCTAGAAAGAAATGCTGGAAGGGGTGTGGAGAAAAGGGAACCCTACTACACTACTGGTGGGAATGTAAATTGATGCAGCCACTATGGAAAACAGTATGGAGGTTCCTCAGAAACTAAAACTACAATTACCATATGACCCAGCAATCCCACTCCTGGGCACATATCCAGACAGAACTATAATTCAAAAAGATACATGCACCCCAGCATTCACAGCAGCACTATTCACAATAGCCAAGACATGGAAGCAACCTGAATGTCCCTCAGCAGAGGAATGGATATAGAAGATGTGGTACATATATACAACGGAATATTACTCAGCCATAAAACAGAATGAAATAATGCCATTTGCAGCTACATGGATGGACCTAGAGATTATCATACAAAGTGAAGTCAGTCAGACAGACAACAACAAATACCATATGACATCACTTATATGCGGATTATAAAATGAGACCCAAATGAACCTATCTACAGAACAAAAACAGACTCACAAATATAGAAAACAGACTTGTGGTTGTCAAGGGGAAGACAGGGGAGAGGGATGGATTGGGAGTTTGGTATTAGTAGATGCAAATTATTAGATATAGGATGGATACATAAGGTCTTCCTGTACAGCACAGGGAACTGTATTCAATACCCTGTAATGAACCATAATGGAAAAGAATATGAAAAGTATGTATATATGTATGTACGTATACATGAATCACTTTGCTGTGCAGCAGAAATTAACACAACATTGTAGGTTAACTATACTTCAGTATCCATTAGTTTGAAGGCACATTTATACATTAAGTCTTAGTTCTCTTGTCCTTTCATCCTGGGACAAATGTGTAACAGAAACTAACCTGGATTACTCCCGGATAAACTCATATCACACAGACCTTTAACTGTTGAACAAACCGTGAATACCAGTTACACCAGGGGATGTCCTGACCCAATATGAAGCTTGTAAACCTTGTCACAAGCCTGCAGAATCCACTAAATTTGGAAATTCAAACTGAAATGAAGCCACCTATCCCATGACTTCTCCACAACTAGTTATACAACATCAATTGGAAACCATATACGATCAAATGAATGTAGACAGAAACAACTATAGCCTTCCTTTTTTTCCCTTTCAGATGAATACGGTATTTAAGGTGATGTCTTGGGCCGTTTCAGGGTGTTACTCAATTTCCTGGGTATCTGCCATGCACACAGGAGGTACACATGTTAGTTAACTTGTTTGTGAAACTAAATGAAGGTAGTTAATACCACAAAACTGTATACATAAAGTGAGTTAAATGCTAAAGTCGTGTTTTGTATTTTTAATGACAATGGAAAAAAAACTGTAGCGCTGATATTTGTTACAAAAATGAACGTTAAAGACATTCTTAGTGAAAAAAGCCATACAGAAAAGGCCCCCTAGATCCCATACTCATCTTGTCTGCTTCAAAGCCATCAAGGTTGTCCAAACGAGGGAGAAACTCAGTCATGGTTCCAGAAAAAAGAAAACTGGATCAGGATGGAAAAAGACATTTTCATACCGTTCGGACAGTAGGTGAAGGTTGAGGTGGGGCTGAGTATTAAATTATAATGTGGACATCAGGATTTCTTCATTTAGGGGTTATGTGCTGGTGCCTTGGGCAAAACACACTGAGCATTTTGTGTCAAGTGGCAAATGTGAGTACTTTTTGCCATTGTTGCAACTTTTCTGTACATTTTAAATTACTGCAAAGTAAGTTATTTTTCTAGACAACCGTGTCAGGATCATGCCAGAAAATCAGAGAAGACAGACATCAAATTTTTCTTATAGAGGCCAAGCCTTACCCAGACCACGTTCAACCAAAGCTGTGATACTTATTTCCCTTGCAGGAGTCCGCATGGTATTAAGAGGCACCGTGGCAAGAGTATATTAGTAGCTACCATGTCGTGGGTCCTGTGGATCACCTGGGGGGCAGTAGAAACGGTGAGATTTTAGTCTTGCAATTGTTCACATGACTTCAAAAACTATGTTAAAAAATAAATTCAGTAAAGTTGCAAAATATGCACTCAATATACACAAATCAGTTTCGTTTCTATACACTAATAATGAACCACCAGCAAGAAACATTAAGAAAACAATCCCATTTACAATTCCATCCAAAAGAACGAACTATTTAGCAATAAATTTAACCAAGGACACGAAAGACCTATACTCAGAAAACTATAAAGCACTGGTAAAGAAACTGAAGACACAATAGGAAACAATATTCCATGCTCATGCGTCAGAAAAATTACTATTATTAAAATGTTTGGGAGAGGGGGAAAGATGGCGGAAGAGTAAGACACGCAGATCACCTTCCTCTCCACAGGTACATCAGAAATACAGCTACACGTGGAACCACCCCTACAGAACACCTACTGAACGCTGGCAGAAGACCTCAGACCTCCCAAAAGGCAAGAAACTCCCCACGGGGCTTCCCTGGTGGCGCAGTGGTTCAGAGTCCGCCTGCCGATGCAGGGGACACGGGTTCGTGCCCCGGGCCGGGAAGATCCCACATGCCGCGGAGCGGCTAGGCCCGTGAGCCATGGCCGCTGAGCCTGCGCGTCCGGAGCCTGTGCTCCGCAACGGGAGAGGCCACGATAGTAAGAGGCCCGTGTACCGAAAAAAAAAAGAAAGAAAGAAACTCCCCATGTACCTGGGTAGGGCAAAAGAAAACAGAATAAACAGAGACGAAAGGATAGGGCCGGGACCTGCACCAGTGGGAGGGAGCCGTGAAGGAGAAACGGTTTCCACACACTAGGAGCCCCTTCGCGGGCGGAGACTGCGGTTGGCGGAGGGGGAAAGCTTCGGAGCCGCGGAGGAGACCGCAGCCACAGGGGTACGGAGGGCAAAGCAGAGAGATTCCCGCACAGAGGACCGGTGCCGACCGCCACTCACCAGCCCGAGAGGCTTTTCTCCTCACCCGCCGGGGCGGGCGGGGCTGGGAGCTGAGGCTCGGGCTTCAGTCAGAGCGCACTGGCGGCGTGAACACAGCCTGAAGGGAGTTAGTGCGCCACGGCCGGCCGG
This sequence comes from Mesoplodon densirostris, assembly GCF_025265405.1. Lineage (NCBI taxonomy): Eukaryota > Metazoa > Chordata > Mammalia > Artiodactyla > Ziphiidae > Mesoplodon > Mesoplodon densirostris. Next base: position 85,620 of record NC_082666.1, read on the forward strand.
GAGGGAGTCCGGGGAAAAGTCTGGAGCTGCCGAAGAGGCAAAAGACTTTTCCTTCCCTCTTTGTTTCCTGGTGCGTGAGGAGAGGGGATTCAGAGCGCTGCTGAAAGGAGGAGCTCCAGAGACGGGCGCGAGGCGCGCCTGAAAGCGCGGACCTCAGAGACGGGCGTGGGACGCTGGGGCTGCTGCTGCCGCCACCAAGAAGCCCCTGTGCGAGCGCAGGTCACTCTCCACACCTCCCCTCCCGGGAGCCTATGCTGCCCACCACCGCCACGGTCCAGGGCTCCACAGACCACATCCCCGGGAGAACGCACGGGCGCGCCTCGTGCTGACGCAACGTCACGCCGGCCTCCGCCGACGCACGCTCGCCCCGCCTCCGTGCCCCTCCCTCCCCCGCGGCCTGAGGGAGCCAGAGCGCCCGAATCAGCGGCTCCTTTAACCCCGTCCTGTCTGAGCGAAGAACAGACGTCCTCCGGCGACCCACACGCAGAGGCGGGGCCGAATCCAAAGCTGAGCCCCGGGAGCTGTGCGAACAAAGGAGACAAAGGGGAATCTCTCCCAGCAGCCTCAGAAGCAGCGGATTAAAGCTCCGCAATCAACTTGATGTACCCTGCATCTGTGGAATACCTGAATAGACAACGAATCATCCCAAATTGAGGAGGTGGACTTTGAGAGCAAGATTTATTTATTTTTTTTCCCCTTTTCCTCTTTTTGTGAGTGTGTACGTGTATGCTTCTGTGTGAGATTTTGTCTGTATACCTTTGCTTTCACCATTTGTCCTAGGGTTCTATCCATCCGTTTTTTTTTTTTTTTTTTTTTTGGTTTTTGTTTTACTTAAAAAATTTTTTTCTTAATAATTCTTTATTTTAATAACTTTATTTTATTTGACCTTACTTTATTTTCTTTTATCCTCTTTCTTTCTTTCTTTTCTTTCTTTCTTTCTTTCTACTTTTTCTCCCTTTTATTCTGAGCCGTGTGGATGAAAGGCTCTTGGTGCTACAGCCAGGAGTCAGTGCTGTGCCTCTGAGGTGGGAGAGCCAACTTCAGGACACGGGTCCAAAAGAGACCTCCGAGCTCCACGTAATATCCAACGGCGAAAATCTCCCAGAGATCTCCATCTCAACACCAACAACCCAGCTTATCTCAATGACCAGCAAGCTACAGTGCTGGACTCCCTGTGCCAAACAACTAGCGAGACAGGAACACAACCCCACCCATTAGCAGAGAGGCTGCCTAAAATCATAATAAGTCCACAGACACCCCAAAACACACCACCAGACGTGGACCTGCCCACCAGAAAGACAAGATCCAGCCTCATCCACCAGAACACAGGCACCCTCCACCAGGAAGCCTACACAACCCACTGAACCAACTTTAGCCACTGGGGACAGACACCAAAAACCACGGGAACTACGAACCTGCAGCCTGCAAAAAGGAGACCCCCAAACACAGTAAGAGAAGCAAATTGAGAAGACGGAAAAACACACAGCAGATGAAGGAGCAAGATGAAAACCCACCAGACCTAACAAATGAAGAGGAAATAGGCAGTCTCCCTGAAAAAGAATTCAGAATAATGATAGTAAAGATGATCCCAAATCTTGGAAATAGAATAGAGAAAATGCAAGAAACATTGAACAAGGACCTAGAAGAACTAAAGATGAAACAAGCAACGATGAACACCACAATAAATGAAATTAAAAATACTCTAGAAGGGATCAATAGCAGAATAACTGAGGCAGAAGAACGGATAAGTGACCTGGAAGATAAAATAGTGGAAATAACTACTGCAGAGCAGAATAGAGAAAAAAGAATGAAAAGAACTGAGGACAGTCTCAGAGACCTCTGGGACAACATTAAACGCACCAACATTCGAATTATAGGGGTTCCAGAAGAAGAAGAGAAAAAGAAAGGGACTGAGAAAATGTTTGAAGAGATTATAGTTGAAAACTTCCCTAATATGGGAAAGGAAATAGTTAATCAAGTCCAGGAAGCACAGAGAGTACCATACAGGATAAAGCCAAGGAGAAACATGCCAAGACACATATTAATCAAACTGTCAAAAATTACATGCAAAGAAAACATATTAAAAGCAGCAAGGGAAAAACAACACATAACACACAAGGGAATCCCCATAAGGTTAACAGCTGATCTTTCAGCAGAAACTCTGCAAGCCAGAAGGGACTGGCAGGACATATTTAAAGTGATGAAGGAGAACAACCTACAACCAAGATTACTCTACCCAGCAAGGATCTCATTCAGATTGGATGGAGAAATTAAAACCTTCACAGACAAGCAAAAGCTGAGAGAGTTCAGCACCACCAAACCAGCTTTACAACAAATGCTAAAGGATCTTCTCTAGGCAAGAAACACAAGAGAAGGAAAAGACCTATAATAACAGACCCACGCACATATGGTCACCTTATCTTTGATAAAGTGGCAGGAATGTACAGTGGAGAAAGGACAGCCTCTTCAATAAGTGGTGCTGGGAAAACTGGACAGGAACGTGTAAAAGTAGGAGATTAGATCACTCCCTAACACCATACACAAAAATAAGCTCAAAATGGACTAAAGACCTAAATGTAAGGCCAGAAACTATCAAACTCTTAGGGGAAAAACATAGGCAGAACACTCTATGACATAAATCACATCAAGATCCTTTCTGACCCACCTCCTAGAGAAATGGAAATAAAAACAAAAACAAACAAATGGGACCTAATGAAACTTCAAAGCTTTTGCACAGCAAAGGAAACCATAAACAAGATGAAAAGACAACCCTCAGAATGGGAGAAAATATTTGCAAATGAAGCAACTGACAAAGGATTAATCTCCAAAATTTACAAGCAGCTCATGCAGCTCAATAACAAAAAGCCAAACAACCCAATCCAAAAATGGGCAGAAGACCTAAATAGACATTTCTCCAAAGAAGATATACAGACTGCCAACAAACACACGAAAGAATGCTCAACATCATTAATGATTAGAGAAATGCAAATCAAAACTACAATGAGATATCACCTCACACCAGTCAGAATGGCCATCATCAAAAAATCTAGACACAGTAAATGCTGCAGAGGATGTGGAGAAAAGGGAACACTCTTGCACTGCTGGTGGGAATGTGAATTGGCACAGCCACTATGGCGAACAGTATGGAGGTTCCTTAAAAAACTACAAATCGAACTACCATATGACCCAGCAGTCCAACTACTGGGCATATACCCTGAGAAAACCATAATTCAAAAAGAGTCATGTACCAAAATGTTCACTGCAGCTCTATTTACAATAGCCCGGAGATGGAATCAACCTAAGTGTCCATCATCGGATGAATGGATAAAGAAGACGTGGCACATATATACAATGGAATATTACTCAGCCACAAAAAGAAACGAAATTGAGCTATTTGTAATGAGGTGGATGGAGCTCGAGTCTGTCATACAGAGTGAAGTCAGTCAGAAAGAGAAAGACAAATACCGTATGCTGACACATATATATGGAATTTAAGGGAAAAATTGTCATGAAGAACCTAGGGTTAAGACAGGAATAAAGACACAGACCTACTAGAGAATGGACTTGAGGATATGGGGAGGGGGAAGGGTGAGCTGTGACAAAGTGAGAGAGTGGCTTGGACATATATACACTACCAAACGTAAAATAGATAGCTAGTGGGAAGCAGCCGCGTAGCACAGGGAGATCAGCTTGGTGCTCTGTGACCACCTAGAGGGGTGGGATAGGGAAGGTGGGAGGGAGGGAGATGCAACAGGGAAGAGATATGGGGACATATGTATATGTATAACTGATTCACTCTGTTATAAAGCAGAAACTAACACACCATTGTAAAGCAATTATACTCCAATAAAGTTGTAAAAAAATGTTTATTCCACCTAAAGCCATCAACAACCAGTGCCTGGAAAACTAGACACCGGACTCCAAAGAACGACAGTGGTCACCATCTACACTGCATATAAAGCTAACTAAAAGCACACAGTATTCCACATTAAACTCTTTCTCTCCTGAGTCCCCTGAAGATGCACCCACCCAGCCAGCAGTCAGTTGCACAGGAAGATTCTCCACACTTGCTCATTTTTTCCTCTTGCGGAGTCTCCTCACCAGTGGCTCCTGAGAAAACCCAGCTCCTGTCAGTGTGGACAATGCCTCATGGTCAAGAAACCTAAGCCCTGACAGGAGACAAAGCTCCCATCTGCTTGTCACAGAGCAAAGTCTTTGGGAAGGGTGCACCTGTGCCCCCAGGGTCAGACAGGTTGGTTTGGCGCCCCCTGTGGGACGTGAGAAAAGTGCCGGGAGTGCCGCACTCACAAACCCAGAGGCCTCATCCGGAAGGCAGTTCTGCTGTATATACTAAGTTTGGAAATCCAAACTGAAATGGAGCCAAGTGTCTCACTGTATCTTCTCTAAAATTGGTTAAGGAGCAATTAATTACAAACCATATGTAATGAAATGAATGTAGACACAAACATTACAACTTAAACCAAAATTCACTCAAAATTGCCCATAGACAAATTTAAATTACCAAACTATAAAAATCCTAGACAAAAAAAGATAATCTACATGACTTTGGGTCTGGTGACCTTATTCAGAAAACAGGAAGACAAACCACAAACTGCAAGAAACTATTTCCAAAACACATATCTGTTAAAGGATTTGTACTCAAATTATGCCAACAGCGCCATTAAAATTTACTAAAGATTGAAACACACACCTAGCCCAGGAAGATAATCAGGCAGTAAATAAGCATACAAGAATATACTCAAGATGCTGGTGGAATGCATGTACAACCAACTTTGGAAGACAGTTTGGCAGTTTTTTCCAAATCTAAAAAGTCTCACCTTAGGATCCAAGAAGTGTACCTCTTGTATTTAGACAACTGCTTTGAAAAACTGTGTTCAAACCAAAACTAGCATCAAGTAATGCACAGCAGCTCTATTAATAATGGCTAAAAACTTAAGATATCAGGATGTCCTTCTGTAGATGAATTCATAAGCAAATTAGGGCACATACATGTCAAGGGGAGCAGAATACACCACCCCAAAATATGCCCATTTGACAAAAGGATTATTTTGGACTGGTTAATTTAAGAAACAGCAGACCCAGGAGAATATTTCAAAACCAAGTAGATGGCTTCCCTGGTGGCACAGTGGTTGAGAGTCTGCCTGTCGATGCAGGGGACACGGGTTCGTGCCCTAGTGTGGGAAGATCCCACATGCCGCGGAGTGGTTGGGCCCATGAGCCATGGCCGCTGAGCCTGCACGTCCAGAGCCTGTGCTCCGCAACGGGAGAGGCCACAACAGTGAGAGGCCCATGTACCGCAAATAAATAAATAAAGTAGAAAATGCCCTTTTAGGAGGTAAATTTCCATTTATTAAGGATATCTCCATTTGTAAGGGTATGTCCCTCTTTGGACCAGGAATTGAAAGATGACTAAATATCAAGAAAAGTTTGTTGGGACTTCCCTGCTGGTCCAGTGGTTAAGACTCCACACTCCCAATGCAGGGGACCAGGGTTCAATCCCTGGTCAGGGAACTAGATCCTACATGCTGCAATTAAGGGCCTGCATGCCGCCACTAAAGATTACACAGGCTGCAACTAAGACCCAGTGCAGCCAAATAAATAAATGTTTAAAAAAAAAAAAACAAAGCTTGTCAATGAAATAGGCCTGGATGTAAATCTGTGTAACAACCATACCCTTGTTTACTGGGCTTTGACTAATAACATCCCTTAAATGGCTTCCTCCATTCCCTAACATCTTTCTTTTGTTCTCAGCAGAAGATAGCATTTAAGGTAATGGCTTGGGCCATTTCAGGGAGTGACTCAGTTTTCCTGGGTATCTTTCAAGTATACAGGAGGTACGCATGGGATATATTAAACTTCTGATTGTTTTCTCCAGTTTGTCTCTTTTTCATTACAAGGGAGATCTCAATAAACAACATAGAAGTGTAGAGGGAAAATTATTTTTCCTCTCATATACATGCAGTGCAATAGTATTCAGAGATATAAAGGAATGGATCATCAACCCATGCAAATATATATAGATAGATATAGATGCAACTAACACGTACATTGTTAAGTGAAAGAATCCAGTCTGAAGTGCTACACACTGTATGACCTCATTTATATGACATTCTAGAAAAGGTAAAACTGACACTGGTAAACAGTTTAAGGAATATGTGGTAGAAATAGTCCATATGATACTTTAGTGGTGAATACCTGTCACTATGCATTTGCCTACACCCACAGATTTTTACAACACAACAAGTAATTTACAATCTATTCAAACTTAGCTACTTAGGATATGGGAGTGTCAAAGCCTGGAATACAGAATGTAACAAAGAATCTAACTGTTTCAGAAATGTATGGAAAAACTCACTGTTGGTAGTGGGACAAATGGGCTGACCTAAGTTAACTTTGGAAATGTACAGAATCTGTAGGCCAAAGACAAAATGTGCCATACATACACAGTGGACTCTAAGTTCTTTCCCATGAGGGGTAGTAGCAAACAGTACTGAAACTACTATATCAGTAATCGAATGGAACAAGCACTGAATTTCATAAATGACAAATAGTGGAAGCCAGGTTTCTTACCACTGGAGTGGGATGTTACAGTCAAACAAAGGGAAAAGGTTACGATATCCATGTCATAACAGATCCGGTTGGAGACATCGGTATAAACTATCTTTAGCCTACACATAATTCCACATGGATATCTTTATAATTATGTGTATATGCATAGGCTGGGATACATGCATGTATTTCTATGTACTGTCAGCTGAGCATATTGAGCTCCCACATGTAAGTTTTTAATACCATTCTCTAATAAAAGGAACAAGGGCTCTTTGAAGAAAGGGCTGATGCTAGGACTGAGACAGTAAATATATGAAGCAGCGTAATCTTAAAATATCAGAAACTAAAGAAGTCCCCAAAATTTTAAAAACCCACAAAAGGAAAATTATGTAAAATGAAAACAGGAGCAAATGGAAAAAGCTCTCAACAGCCAAAGCAAGAATGAACTAAGCAGTCTAATAATGTAGTGCTGGATTATAAACAAAAGTTTACAGTAATCATTCACGTGTCCAAACTGGTAAAAATAAATTACATAGTTTTCGATGAATGGTGTTAAATAGAAATCTCCTATGCACAAAGCTTCTAAACAATTCATATAGACACTCAGCTGTAACACCTCTCTCCTCAAGTGTGGCTTCTGCATTATGACTTCCTCCTAAATAAGACACACAGGATGGACATGGGAAAAAAATTAACCTGTGGGAAAACTTGACAAACACTACTTCAGCTAAGTGACCAAAGTTAAGAATATAAGTGAGAAGTTTCCTTAAGAGCCTGTCCTCTTGATATATAGTGAAGAGGAAGCACTTCACCTCTGTGATCTGCTTTTTCAAAGCCAACTCTAACCACGACAAAAACACCAAGCAAATCCCAGTGCCCAGCAGTCTATAAAATACCTGACCAGTCCTCCTCCACACTGTCAAGGTCATGGAAACAAGGAGAGTCTGAGCAACTGTCAGAGCCCAGAAGAGACTAAACAGACATGATGACCCCATGTCCTTTGAGACCCTGGAACAAGGAAAGGTATAAAAAAGGGAACGTGAATAGGAACTTCAGTTAATAGTAAAGTATCAGTATTTGTTCATTATTTGTCATGATTCTGTAAAAAATTAGACAGGGAAAAGTAAACGTCAAATAAGAGAAATCTACTGTAACAAACTGGAAATCTAGAGGAAAAGGGGGATTTCTTTGTAAAAACACATTACCAAAATGGACCCTAAATTAAGGAAAACACAAAAAGGCCAATTAATCACTGAGGAACCTCTTCCCCTACTGGTTATCCTATCACTGTTCCAGGCTTTTCCTCTCCTGGGACAGGGAAGGAACAGGGACAGAGCTGTTTGGCAGCTCCCCTAGTATATGACCCCACCCAGTGTCTTCACCTCCCCCAGCCACGCCTTCCCAGTGAGGACACCTGAGGAAGGATCAGGGATTATTGACTCAGATGTATCAACCAGGACTTTTTCTTTTCCCAGCGACTGGACACACTTACGGAAGTAAAATAAATTAGTATCTATTGTAAAGGTAGAAATACATTAATACTTGCAAGTGACAAGTTGAAGAATGGGTTTGGACCTGGCAGGTCCAGCGGCTCACACTGTCTCAGTGTGACCTTGCTTCTCTCCAAACCTTTGTCCTGCTCAGTGCCTTTGGGGGACCCCATTCACAGGCACAGGCTCTCTCACTTTCCTTGGGCCAACAGCAGTTCTAGGCTGACAACCACTCACCATCCATTTTCCGAGAAAGAGTTTCTCCTTTTCTTGGATTCCAAAAAGTCATGGTTTTAAATGCCTTTGATCTGGCTTGGGTTGCATTCTCATCCTTGACCCAACACCAGAAGATGGAAAATGGGACTGGCTAGATGTGGGTTGTAAACCCTTCTTCGAGCTGGGTGGAACATGGGGTCATCCTTCTGCAACTGTTTGGACTGGAAGCAGGTGAGATGTAATTCCCAAAGGAAAACTGAGGCACTTGGGCCTGAGAACAGATGTTGGCTGGGAGAAAGCAACAGATTCTAAGTCAATGACAGCTCACTGCACAGCACAGAATCTGACACAAAAGGAAGAAAGGGGTTCACTTAGGGTCAGGGGCTGCAGCTACTCATCCAGTGCTCTCACTGTCCCTCCCAAGACTGCAAGAAGTTCTTTCACTTGCTGAAAAGTCAGGATCATTGGTGGTGGTAAACTCAAGTCTCTTTCCTTGGGCATCAGGTCCTCACATCTCAGAGGCTGGCCCAGAACAGCCCATGTGCCCTCAGAAGACCCACAGACCTCATTCCTGCCCCTGAGATGTGGGATCCCGTGAGTTATGCCATCTCCCTGGCCATATTAACTACCCATCCCTGAAAAACAATACTGCTCCTTTTCCAGTTTCTTCTCTCTCCTTTTCTAAGGGAAGAAACCAAATGCTAGGGTGGTAAGGAAACTCTTGTGCAATGAAGTAACTGGAGGCTCAAGAATTATTCCATGCCATGGAACCCATAATTGGCAGGCTTCCAGAGGCCACATGGATGCATATGGCTCTCCAAGACAATGGCAGTGTCAGTGTAAACCTCCCACTAGGCGGTCCAGGTGCTCCCATATCTTTGATTCTTAATGAATATGCATGTCAAAAGTTTCTAACGACTGAAAGGACAAAGGATTGCAGGGCCATGGTCTACTGTATGGGTGTTGTGTCAGGGACACAATCCAATGTTTAGAGGATTATTACTTCTCTTGGCAGCCTATGAGGCTGTGAGCGGGAGGCCTTTTCCTCAGCCACATGCATGTTAGTAGTTGAAACTTCTCAAAGAAATGTCTACACTGCCCAGGTAGCTCTTGAATTGCCCAGCATCATGGTCAGCTCCGTAACTGTACATGAGGGCCTGACAATGCCCAGGCTGGACTGAGCTAGAGGACCACAGATGCCTGCCTGGATAGTCAGAGGTTAAAGGCTGTCCCGCCTGAGACTTGATCATCTATTCATGCCCACTCAGATGGAACAAAGGATGCCTCCAGGGCCAGGAGGGCCCCACCAGCCCTTAAGAAGGCGGCATCTGGGGGCTGACAGGTCACTGCACCCAGTCCTGTATAAATCCACACGTGTCCACTGAGTGCCCTCCTGTCTTGGCTGTGCTGGAACCTGGGGCTGCCCAGGCAGAGTAGGGCCAGCATCACCCTTCCCAGGTAGGAGGGCAGAAGGAAACCATGCATGACTTCTGACACCCTCCCCAATCCTTGAAAGAGGTTGAGTTGGATAAGAAACAGTCCGAGACCAGAACAGACATTTCATTCTTCTCTCAGAGCCCAGGACTGGGGGAAGGGAGGCCAGAAAACCAGTTATTGATCTCAGCTCCCTGACTCCTGTTTGACCCTGGGCAAGTCCTATCCATTCTGGAGGCTTCAGAGAGAAAGAGAGGGGAGGACCATGAGGGCCAATTGTGCTTAAACCTAACTCTAACCTTTACCCTAAGAACCCTAACCTCTAACCGTAACCCCCTAACAACCCTAGCCCCAGACCCCTAGACCCTTGCCCCGACCCCTAAACTCTAACCCCCGACCCTTTAGCCACAGCCCTCTACCAGGATGCTCCAACAATGACCCCTAAACCTAAACTGTGACCCCTGAACCCTCACACTGACTCAAACCTAGGCCTAAAGCCTGGCCTAGTGGGTACCGAGGGATGACTGTATGAACTCTCAAATAAACCAAGGAATTAAATCTTCCTGAACATGAATTTAGCAATGGTTTCTTAGATTTGACAGTAAAGCATAAGAAATGAAAGAAAAAAAATAGATAAATTGGATTTCCTCAAAATTACAAACCTTTGTGCATCAAAAGAGGCTATCCAGAAAGGAAGAAGACAGCCCACAGAATGGAAGACAATATTGGCACATTCTATATCTGATAAGACTCTTTACCTAGAATATACCCAGGACTTTTCCAACTCATCAACACAAAGACAACAACATTTTTGAAACAGACAAATGGCTGCATGGACTGCTCTCCAGGCAAGACATACAAATGGTCAACAAGGACATGGAAAGATGTCAAACGTCAGTAGTCATGATGAAAATGCAAATGAAAGCCACATTGTGATGCCCCTTCACACACACTAGAATAAAAATAAACTTTAAAATCAATTTTAAAATATATAAATAAAAATAACAAATGGCAGCAATGCAGAGAAATTGGAACCCTTAAAAGTTACTTGTGGAGATGCACAATGGTGCAGTCTATGCGTACAGACCTTTACCATTTACTTAAAAATATAAAATATAATTACCATGTGGTTCAACAACTCCACTCCTAGATATATACCAAAAAAATGGAAAACAGGCATTCAAACAAAAACTTGTACACCAATTATTCATAGCAGCACTGTTCACAATAGCCCAGGATAGAAAAGATTTAAATGTCCATCAGCAGGTAAACGGATAAGCAAAATAAGGTAGATTCATAAGCTACATTATTCTGTCATATAAAGGAATAAAGTAAAATTATACAGCCGCTGTGGAAAACTGTATGGTGGCTCCTAAAAAACATGGATGTGGGCCTCCCTGGTGGCGCAGTGGTTGAGAGTCCGCCTGCCGATGCAGGGGATACGGGTTTGTGCCCCGGTCTGGGAGGATCCCATATGCCGCGGAGCGGCTGGGCCCGTGAGCCATGGCCGCTGAGCCTGCGCATCCGGAGCCTGTGCTCCGCAACGGGAGAGGCCACAACAGTGAGAGGCCCACATACCGCAAAAAGAAAAAAAAAAAAAACATGGATGTGATCCCTTGATTCCACTCCAGGGTGTACACCCAGAATATTAGAAAGCAAGGGCTGGAACAGACATTTGTACCCCATATTCATAGCAACGTTATTCACAATAGCCAAAAGGTGGAAGCAACACAACACATCCTTCAACAGATGAATGGATAAGTACAGTGTAGTAATATACACAATGGAATATGATTCAACCTTTAAAACTAAGATAATTCTCACACATGCTACAATGTGGATGAACCTTGAAGTCATTATGCTAAGTGAAACCAGCCAGACACAAAAAGGACAAATGTTCTATGATTCCACTAGTATGAGGTATCCAGATAAGTCAAACTCAAAGACAAAGTAGAATAAGGTTGCCAGGGGTTGAGATGAGTTCGTGTTTAATGGTTACGGTTTCACATGGGGAAAATAAAGCTCTGGAGATGGATGGTGAGGATATTTTTACAACAATGTGAATGTAGTTAATGCCACAGAACTGTGTACTTACAAATGGTTTAAATGGGGCTTTCCCCATGGCACAGTGGTTAAGAATCTGCCTGCCAATGCAGGGGACATGAGTTTAAGCGCTGGTCCTGGAAGATCCCACATGCCGCAGAGCAACTAAGCCCGTGAGCCACAGCTACTGAGCCCTCGTGCCACAACTACTGAAACCTGTGCGCCTAGAGCCCGTGCTCCGTAACAAGAGAAGCCACCGCAATGAGAAGCCTGCACACAGCAACAAAGAGTAGCCCCGCTCGCCGCAACTAGAGAAAGCCTGCGTGCAGCAACAAAGACCCGACACAGCCAAAAAATAGAAAATAAAATCAAATAATTTTTTAAAAAGCTTTTAAAAAATGATTTAAATGGTAAATGTTATGTGTTTTTAATCACAATGGAAAAAATGAATGAAATAATGATCAATGTTACAATGTGGATAAACACTGAAAACATCCTAAGTGAAAGAAGCCATACAGAAAAACCACCCAGATCATGCTCATCTTGTACACTTTAAACCCAGCAAGGTTTTTTAAGTGAGGAAAAGCCCCAGTGATGGTTCCAAGAAAAGAAAACTGGATTTGAATAGAAAAATACATTTCCACAAAGCTGGGGCAGCTGGTGAAAGTTGAAGCAGGTCTGTAGATAGGATTATAATGTGGAAACCATAATTATTCCTCATTTGGGGGTTATGTGCTCGTTCCCTGGGAGAGTGGCCCTCCTACTCTCACAGGGTAAAACAAACTGGAGTATTTTGTGAATGTGGAAAACTTTATACTGCTATTTAAAGTTTTTTATACAATTGAAATTTACTAGAAAATAAAGTACTTATCAAAACAGCCATGTCATACCATGCCAGAAATACAGACAGAGCTATAGGGACTTGCCTGGGGGCGCGGTGGTTAAGAATCCAACTGCCAATGCAGAGGACATGGGTTCGAGCCCTGGTCCAGAAAGATAACGCATGCTGCGGAGCAACTAAGCCCGTGCACCACAACTACTGAGCCTGTGCTCTAGAGCCCGTGAGCCACAACTACTGAAGCCCAACGCCTAGAGCCCATGCTCTGCAAGAAGAGAAGCCACTGCAATGAGAAGCCCACGCACTTCAACGAAGAGTAGCCCCAACTTGCTGCAACTACAGAAAGCCCACGTGCAATAACAAAGACCCAACACAGGCCAAGAAAATTACTTAATTTAAAAAAATAGAGCTACAGAGCATACAGCACTTCCACTCCTGGGTGTGTATCTCGGGAGAACCATAAATCCATAGGACACAGGCACTTCAACTATTAGTGCAGCCCTTTTGCAGGAGCCTCGACTTGGAAACAATATAAATGTCCTTGGAAGGAAAAAATGGATAAAGAAGATATGGTACTTATGTACAATGGAATATTACTCAGCCATGAGATCTATGAAATAAGGCCAGTTGCAGCAACTCAGGTGAACTTAGGTACAATCATTCTAAGTGACATAAGTCAGACACAAAAAGACACTTAGCATAAGATATCACTTATATGTGGAATCTAAAAATGGCTACACATGAACTAAATTACAAAAGAGAGTCACACATTTAGAAAACAAACTTAAGGCTGCTAAAGGGGAAAGGTGGGGTGGGGTGAGGCATAAACCAGAGGGTTGAAATGAGCACAGATAGGGTTCCAAAGACCAAATAGGTAATTGACAAGACCTACTCTATAGCTCAAAAAACTAGACTGGGCACACTCTAGTCACCATAAAAGAATATATACGACTGGTAAGAATCTGAAAAAGAATTTATGGATGTCTCTCTGTAAGTGAATCAAGTGGATGTGCAGCAGCATTGAAAATCAGCTATACCCCATTATAAAAATAAATTACAAAAAAAAAAAACCAAGGAGAAACTGTTACAAAATTCGTTCAGGGGCTGTGATGAAACCTGCATTGACCCCATCTAGATCTACAGTGAAACGGGACAAGAGCAGAGGGCTCAATCTCTGTCTTTACGTTTACAGTCTAATGCGAGCTCAAGTCATTTTACCTCTGTTCATACACTGCTGATTATTTTCAACAAATCACAAAGATACTGGTGTTTTATATTTACTATTTGGTGCTTGAGCTGGAGTAGCAGGCAGCGCCTTGAGGATATTAATCCTGGCTGAGCTATGCTAACCTGGAGCACTACTTGGAGATGCCCAAATCTTTAACGTAGTCATAACAGTCCCTGCACTTGTAATAATTTTCTTTATAGTTGTACCCATTATACTGCAGGGTTCAGAAACTGACTTGGGCCACTAATAACTGGGATACCTGAGGTAGCATTTCCCCAAATAAATCATGTAAACTTTTGACTACTTCCCCCATCATTCTTACTCCTACTCATATTACCAATAGTAGAAGCTGGTTCTGGTAAAAGTGGAACTGTATATTCAGCTCTAGCCTGCAATCTGGCCCACGCAGGAGCCTCTGTCGACATAACCATTTCCTCCTTACCTTTAGCAGGTGTTTCTTCAATTCTTTGTGCTATTTCTTGTATTACTATAGTCTTTTTTTTTTTTTTTTTTTTTCTTTTTGCGGTATGTGGGCCTCTCACTGTTGTGGCCTCTCCCGTTGCAGAGCACAGGCTCCGGATGCGCAGGCCCAGCGGCCATGGCTCACGGGCCCAGCCGCTCCGCGGCATATGGGATCCTCCCAGACCGGGGCACGAACCCGTATCCCCTGCATCGGCAGGCGGACTCTTAACCACTGCGCCACCAGGGAGGCCCGACTATAGTCTTTAATCCAAAACCAGCAGTCAAATCCCAATACCAAACACCAGTATTTGTTTAGTCTTCCCTAACTATAGCCATATTACTATAATTACCACTCTCAGTCCAAGCAGCCAGAATTGCCACACTGTTAAGAGATAGAAATCTCAACACTACATTCTTTGACCCTGCAGGAGGAAACCGAATCCTATAGCAACACCTAGTTTGATTCTTTGGTCACCCTGAAGTGTGTGTATTCATGGCCTACCAGGGTTTTTTATAATTTCACATATCATTACATACGATTTAGGACAAAAACTGTCTTTCAGCTATTTGGGAATATTATGAGTCATGTCCACTGGCCTCTTAGGATTTCTCTTGTGGGCCCATCTTATATTTACCATAAGGATAGCTGTCGACTCAGTAGCATACTTTGCATCAGCTACCATAATTACTTCTATCCCTACAGGAGTAAAAGTATCTAGCCGATTAGAAACTCTTTATTTAATTTTTTAATTTTTTTATTTTTGGCTGCGTTGGGTCTTCGTTGCTGCGCACCGGCTTTCTCTCGTTGCGGTGAGTGGGAGCTACTCTTCATCGCCATGCGCAGGCTTCTCATGGCGGTGGCTTCTCTTGTTGCAGAGCACAGGCTCTAGGCATGTGGCCTTCAGTAGTTGTGGCTCACGGGCTCTAGAGGGCAGGCTCAGTAGTTGTGGCGCACGGGCTTTTTGCTCCGCGGCATGTGGAATCTTCCTGGACCGGGGATCAAACCCGTTTCACCTATATTGGCAGGCCAATTCTTTACCACTGCATCACCAGGGAAGTCCCTGATTAGCAACTCTTCACGGAGGTAATATTATATGAGATCCCACTCTATTATGAGTTTTAGGCTTTATTTTCCTTTTTACAGTAGGTGGTTTGACAGGAATCATCTTAGCCAACTCATACCCAGACACTGTCCTCCAGGATACATACTATGTAGTAGCACACTTCCATGACGTAGTGTCCATGGGAGCAGTCTTCACTATTATAGGAGACTTCCTACACTGATTCCCACTATTCTCAGGTTACACAGTTAACTCAGCAGTAGCAAAACTCACTTCACAGGTATATTTGTAGTAGTAAATATGACTTCCTGCAGCACTTTCTTGGCCTCTCAGGGAGGTTACTACATTCCTCTGAGGCACACACAACATGAAATATTTTGTCTTTAGGCTCATTCGTCTCAGTAGCAGCAGTAATGCTAATAATCTTCATACTGTGAAAACCATTTGTGTCCAAACGAGAAGTCTCAGCAGTGGAAACTGCTGCTCCTAACCTAGAATGGTTGCATGGATGCCCTCCACCATATCCTGTATTTGAAGTCCTACCTATGTAAATGTAAAATAAGGTAGGACTCAAGTCCTTTTCAAGCAGTTTGAAGCCAACAGCATAACAATTATGTCTTTCTCAATAAATGAGATAAAATAAAAAGTGATGTAAAATTTTCAAAGTGAAATCATAGGCTAAAATAGTGTATATGACGAAGGCATATCAATTTCATCTAAGCTCTCAAGATACAACATCACCGATTATGGAAGAACTTTTACATTTTCATCACACACATTAATAGTGATTTTTAAAAGAAGTTCTCTAGTCTTCTATATTATTTCACTAATATTGACAATTAAACTAACTCATATATGTACAATAGATGCACAGGTAGAGAAAATTTGAACATTTTACCAGCCATTATTGTAATCTTAGCTGCTCTATCATCATTGTGAATCTTTTACATGATACATGAAATCAATAACTCTTCCCAAAGCATAAAAACTATGGGTCAGTAATGATACTGATGCTACAAATACACAGATTAAGAAGATTTAAATGTTGACTGTTCTGTAATCCCCACATCAGAGCTAAAACCAGGAGAATAGTGATTAATAGAAGTCAACAACCTAGCACTATAGAGATAGTCATTGAATATTAGTTTCATCTGAAATTGTTGTACACTCCTGAGCTGTTCCTTCTCAGGCCTAAAAAGAGCTGCTATCCCAGGAGGCCTAAATTAAAGAATCCTAATACCGACAGGACCAGGCCTATGTTGTGGACAATGATCAGTAGAGGTCGTTTTCCTGAGGTCAAAGACAGGACAGAGGGATATGGCTGAGATGTGGGGTGAATCTGGAGCCCATGGGGATGCACCCTCCAAGCTCCAGGATAGGAATGGGGCCTCTGGGGTCCCAGGCCACCCACCACGCCCTCCCGAGCAGCATCTTGGCAACATTCCCTGTCGGTGATGGGGCAGCCCCAGCACTTGTCACGCCCCAATGCTGTGTCCTATGTGGGTCCCCTGCTCTTGGGGCCACACCCACGCTCTGCAGGTCCACGCTGCAGGGTCCTTCCTGCCTCAGGAGTAGAGACCCCACAGCAAGCAGTTTCCTCCCCAACCAGCAGGAGGAGGGGAGGAGAGCAGGGGCACCAGGGGAATCTCACTCAGACAGCACCCCAGGGGTGCCAGCGGGAACAGTGATGATGCAGATGAGGCACAGACCAAGAGATGGATCCAGAGGACCCAACAGGCAGCTGGTCAGGTCCTGGCTCATCTGTACCCCAGACACCTTTGTCCCTCATACAGCCCCTTCCTCATACACCCTCTCCTTAAATGCAGATTCTTCAGATGCAAACAGGAAGAGCTTCAGACTGAAAGTCAGCTCTTCCAAAGTGACCCCTCAGCAAACATGGCAGGATTCCACTCCAGTGGGTGCCCTGGAGTCCACAACTCAGGACTGAAGTGGATATCGGTGCCAGGGGCAGTGGGAGAGAATGGGGAGTGAGACGTTCGTGGTTGTGGAATTTTGGTTTTGCAAGATGAAAAGTTCTAGGAATGGTGGTGATGGCTCCACGGGAAAGTGAATAGATCTGATGCCTCAGAAACGTGCACTTAAAATGGTGAAGATGGTAAAGGGTATGTGACGTGTGTTTTATTTCACTTAAAATAAATTCTTAAAATAATGTCTTGTTCACTGTGATTCCATTTCGACTCCCCTTCATCACAGATGTCAGAGGCCCAGACACAGTCCCCTACCTTAGGGGCCATCATGGTACCCTCACATGGCACATGGGAGACCATTCTTAGGGGGGGCTAGTCTTTGCTCACCTGACCTCTGTCCAGGGGGACCCAGGCAGTGGTGAACCCCATAGATTAGACATATGATATGATATGTTATTAATATGATACCATCAAGCATTGTCACTCACCAGAACACAGAGCAGCAACCCACTCAAACATGCCTGACCTCACATGAATGTGAGAAGACTAAGAGAAGAAAAGGTACCACAGGTTAATCAGGGCAACACCCTTAATGCAGAGGTTGGAAATCTCAAAGGGGAAAAGACACACTGCAGGCAAAGAGCACATATGGGCTCTCCCCGTACATGTGATCCTGACCCATGCAGATGTGGTGAGAGCCACACAGTCCCCACACCCTTTACCTGGGGTCACACGTCCACACTCACCACGGTGACCCCACCTCCCTAGACCCTGCACCTAAAGTCACACGTTCTCTCTCAACAAGTGACCCCACCTACCCAGACCTCTCCACCTGAGTCACATGTCCACAGTCCCAGGGTGAACCGCCCTCCCCAGACTCCCCCAACTGGGGTCACACGTGCACAGTCTCCAGGGTGACCCACCTCCCGAGACCCTGCACCTGGGGTGACATGTCCCCTTGGTCAGGACACCATGGCTCTGCTGGTGGATCCCCTCATGTGGAAACAAGCTGTGTTCCTGGGGCCTCCTGGGATGGGAGAATGTGGCAGGTGGGTCTCCTCTCCCCACACTTGTACCAGAGAAGTCCTCCTCTTTTCAGTTTGATTCTGTTGATTTTACCTGTTTTTAAAGCTTTCATGCTAAAGTTGAACACACTACTTGGTTCTGGCAGGCTCAGTCCTTTCTTGTCTCACATGCTTGTTGAGATAACTCACAGGACAGCAGGGCTGAAAGCAGAGGGGCAGCTCTGGACGCTTCTGAGTAGGGACGGTAGACTGGAAGGAGAACTCAGCAGCAGCCTCAGCTGTTACCCATCGGGCTTTTGCCCGATCTGCGTGCCCTGCAATCAATTCACCAGCTAAACCTGCCTCCCTACGCACCATGCACGTGCTGGTGAATTGGAATTATTGCCAGGTAGCCCTCCTGTGGATTCTCCACGAGCCCCAGGGAAGGTGAACCTTACAGGGATTAAGACTAAGGCCCCGACCACAGCACTGACCCTTGGGAGGACAAAGTAACCACACTCAGAAGAGAGGCTGTTACTTAGAGAAGCCCACCTCAGTTCCAGACCCCAGACATTTAAGCACTCACCTTCAGATGCAGGCACGGAGCTTCCCAGTCCTGAGGCCAGGCCGGGTTTCTACCCAGGTTCCCATAGTCCTAGCGTACACAGAACATGGTCAGGCCTAAATCTTCTTCTTATAGACAACACATGGTCAGCTCTGAACATAATCAGTAGAAAGGACATGCAGAGGTCTAAATCTACCGTGTAGACAGAACTTGACCATGTTTAAACTAGCTTAGGGCTGATCTCATAGGAGGTACAGATCACACACATGGGTCTCTCATCTTTGGACACCCACATCAGGAAACTGAACAAAATCTTTGTCATTAAACATTTCAACAGGCAAAACCAAAATGTTACCAATATCTCTGGCCACCTGATGGTCAGGATCCATGGGTGAGCCACGAACTTCTGAAAGTGCAGCCCCGTCTGCTGCCAGGACAGACAAGAAGTGGCCTGATTCCAGCCTCCCAGGCTTCCAGAAGGAGGCGGCGGCACTGGAACCCAGGCAGGACAGTCCTGCATGGTCCGGGCCGGGAGATCCGGTCTGTCCATTCCACTGGCAGATTCCGGGTGGGGCGCTCAGGGCCGCTGAGAGCCCTGCACTCAGGTCCTGCTTCCCTGCAGCGTGTGCATGTGCATGTGTGTGTGCGTGTGCGTGTGTGTGTGCGTGTGAGTGTGGGGGTATGTAGAGGGGGTGGTGGCTGACGGCGCCCATGGCTCCCGTCCCGGGCACCGTGCTGTCTTCGAGGGGAGTCACGGGGAGAGGTAGGGGCACAGAAGCTGTTGGAGAGGAGAACCCACCGCGGAGCTCCTTGCACACTGGCTCGCCCCACCTGGTGACCCGTCTGCCCATCGTGGGCCGCATGTCACCCCCCAGCCCCCACCCCCGAGGGCAGGGCGCCTGCTCTTTCAAAAGGACAAGGTCTCACATGAAGGAGACCCAGTGGGGACTGTCACGCCCCCACTCCTGATGCTGACTTTGGGAGAATGAACCCCCTTGACTGGGCGATAGGACACTGTGAGGAAAGAGGTGGCGGCCCCATCCAAGTCGGGGCCTGGCTGAGAGATGGGAACACAGGAGCCAAGTGCAGGGCCTGGAGGCCAGGCCAACAGGAGGGGCATCCCCAGCCTTGGCCGGGCTCTCCAACTGTGACATTGTAGCTTTAGGGGACCTGGGGCAGGTGACTGAATGTAATGGGTGTCTAAACTGGACCCTGAATGAGGCTTAAGGAAGGTGTGAAGGATGTTACTGAGACTGTGACAGTCATTGGAAGTCAGACTCTGTGTCAGGACATCCTGCTCCATCCATTTAAATCCCTGAGATCTGTGACCTTTACGTGGTTACGCAGGATTGTTAGAGCAGCTGCGTGTGGATATATCTGCAAGTGGTTCCAGCAAACACACAGTTGTGCACACAGGCGGGCACAGCACACACACAAACATATGTAGGTGCACAGCACAAATATATTCACACACTAGCATATGAACACACATGCACGCATATGCCCATGCACACACTAACGTGAGCAAGTGCACACTAACTAACGTGTGCAAGTGCACATACCTATGCACATGCACAGCATAGGTATGCAAACAGGCACATGCACACCCATGTACATAGCACACACACAGGGAATAAAGTGAATCCATAAAGTGAGTCCGTAAAGCATTAAGTCCTGAACACAAGTGAAGCTGGCATGTATTTTTCCCTTTTCTTAGCTTTGATGTTTTTCACAATAAAAAGTTTAAGGAAAAAGTTAATGGCAAATGACTTTTGATTCATAGGACTTTCTGACGTTATTCCACAAATATTATGACAGGAGAAATGAATGTAGATAGTACATGTGTCCACTAATGGATGAATGGAGAAGAAAAACATGGTCCATCAATACAAGGGAATGTTGTTCAGCCTAAAAGGGAAGGCAATTCTGACACAGGCTGCGGCAGGGATGAACCTTGAGGGCATTAATGCTCAGTGATGTAAGCTAGACACAAACAAACAGTGCTTGATCCATTCATACA
This sequence comes from Mesoplodon densirostris, assembly GCF_025265405.1. NCBI lineage: Eukaryota > Metazoa > Chordata > Mammalia > Artiodactyla > Ziphiidae > Mesoplodon > Mesoplodon densirostris. Next base: position 106,479 of record NC_082666.1, read on the forward strand.
AGGCCCCTAGAGCAGTCGGAAACATAGAGACAGAAAGTAGGATGGTGAGTGCCAGGGGCTGAGGGAGGGACAATGGCGACTGAGTGTTTAATGGGGACTGTTTCAATTTTGCAGGATGAAAAAATTCTGGAGGGCGATGGCGGTCAGGTTTGCACAACAGTGCGAATTACTTCTGGACCCTGAAATGTGCACTTAAAAATGGTTAAGATAGTAAAGTTTATGTTTTGTGTATTGGACCACAATTTTTAAAACTTTAAAAAAAAAAACAACAGGAAGTAGTCCGTGAATAACACAAGATGCACAACTTCACTAACAACCGAGGGATTAAAACCGTAAGAAAACTACTGTGCACACACCTACCAGAATGGCAGACATGAAGACACAGTATCAAATATCAGCAGGATGTGGAGCAATGGAAAGCCTGGTGCGCAGCGGGGGGTGCAACCACTTCTGAAACAATCGGGCCTCAGAGAGCGAAGTCCGTGCACACAGACCCACAGTGTTCCTCCCAGCTGAACACAACCCCCCCCAGCCCTGCACCAGGACACACATCATGGACTCTGCAGCCACAGGAGCCAAACCTGAAAGAACCTGAAGACCATCACAAGCAGATGCAGAAATGAACCATGCACGCTCCTATGAAGGAATATTCCACAGCAATGGAGTACATTTTGTTTAAAGGCAGTAAAACTATAAAAAATTAGTTTTTTAAAAAAACTATATTCACAAGATGAAAGAATCTATAATTCTGGCACCTAAGGATTGTCAAATGCTCCTAAAAATAGATTGTTGTGGAAACGTTTATTATAAGGAAATTAACATATTCTCTAGGAAGGACGGGGTGAATGGGCCTGCTACATTTTCTACATTGAAGACATATACAGGTTTTGATTCTACTTCTGTTAAATCAAGTGGGGCTTCATTGGATTTCTGCTACCGCGGAGATAATCAAATTCTGGGTAGGGGTCAGGAGAAAACTAGTCATAGGCGTTCTCGTGTAATAATTACTGTTGAAAGTGTAAATGATCCATTTATCAGTAAGACTGATAATAGAATAACTGCTGCATTACTTCATATGAGATTGTGTGTGCTACTGTCCCTAGGGCTCCAGTGAGTGAGTATTTTGAATGTGAAGCTCATCCAGATCTGAGAATGGGATAAATGGCTAGGTGTGATATGGCTAATATAAATAATATGCCAACATTTATATTAATTAGTGGGTAAGATATGGGAAGAGGAATTCATGTTTTGAGAGCCAGGGTTAAGGTTAGCATTGGGGCAATAATATATAAATTGATGATGTTGATGGACATAGTGGTTCTTTAATAAGTAATTTGTATGCCTCAGCAATGGTTTGTAATCATCCATGGGGGCTGAGGATTGTTGGCCCTTTCTGGATTTTTATATAGCCTAGGATTTTCCATTTAATTAATATGAGGAATGCTATGGTGAATTAAATTGGGTCATTTGTGAAAGAATGTTGATTATAAACATATTCTTAGAAGACGGACTTGAAGAGGACTTGAACCAGTGCAGATAAAGGTCTCAGTTTTATATAATTACCGGGCTCTGCCACCTTAACAAACATGGTTCTACAGTAGGGTATGTATAAATTAATTGAATGTAGATTATATCATCATTTAGTTTCCAGACATTTTGTAAAGTAAGCCGTAATGCTCTTGTCCTTTCCTACTGGAAGAAATCTGCAATAGACAGAAAGCAACCAGGATGACTCCAGTCTGAACTCAGATCACGTGAGACTTTAATCATTGAACAATTAAAAGCAGTTATACCATTGAAATGTCGTGATCCAGCATCAAGGTCATAAACCTTATTGCCGCTATGAACTCCAGAATACAATTACACTGTTACCCCTAGTAAAACTTGTTCTGTTGATCAGTGTTTTAGAACAGGTGATAAAGCATTTTGACTAGTTGGTCTAAATTTTGATCACTCAGAGGTGGTTGCTTCTCCAAAAAATAAATGACACACGGGCCCAAGGCGCACCAGCTTCAGTAGTTGTGGCACACGGGCTCAGTAGTTGTAGCCCACTGGCTTAGTTGCTCTGTGGCAAGTGGGACCTTCCCAGACCAGGGATCGAACCCGTGTCCCCTGCATTGGCAGGCGAATTCTTAACCACTTCATCACCAGGGAAGCCCCAGAATCGCAGTCTCCCTTTTAGTATACCTTAAGCCCAAAGAATCCATGGAGAATTGTTACAGAAAATAAGACAATAAAATATTGTAAGGGCTGTAACAGAAGCATATAGTACACAGTTCATATAGACACAGCCCAAGCAGTTACAAAGTATATTAAAAGGGAGGCTGCAATTTTATTTTATTATTTTTATTATATTTTAACATCTTTATTGGAGTATAATTCCTTTACAATGATGTGTTATTTTCTGCTTTATAACAAAGTGAGTCAGTTATACATAAGCATATGTTCCCATATTTCTTCCCTCTTGCATCTCCCTCCCTCCCACCCTCCCTATCCCACCCCTCTAGGTGGTCACAAAGCACCAAGCTGGTCTCCCTGTGCTATGCGGCTGAGGGAGGCTGCAATGTTAAAAGAATAAGATAAATTATACCCACAAACTCCCAATCTTTCCTGAAACGTTGCAATCTGGAACCCTATTGTAGGAAGCAGAAGATTCCAGGAGACATTCTACAAATGAAGGACTCTAAACCCTGTGGTTGGATAAGGAATTCTGGAAGGAAGGTATCCTCACCCGAGGAGAGCAGGTTCCTATACTTGTCTAACATCACATACCTGGACAGTTCCCACTGATCTTGGTCCAGGCATTGCCTGTCCTCTTGAGAGAAAACTATGGCCATATCCTGGAATGTCAGCAGTCCCTGAAATTAAAAGTACACATACCGTGTGGCCACGGGAAGAGTTCATAATGTGACCCAAGAAGAAAAGAGCAAGTTAAGAAAACTGGTTTTAATTTAGAAGAGTGTCTTCAATTACCCACTAATATATATATATATATATATATATATATATATATATATATATATATATATATATATATATATATATTTTTTTTAACAAAGTAAGTTTCTCTATCTTATTTCTAACTACAAGAAAAGAGTGTGGCATGTGATCCACAAAACCAGTATAGAGACTATACTTATCTGGAAAAGAAATGATAAAATGATGGTTTCAACACAGGCATATGCATTTTTGAGTGTTTTATTTATATCAAATTGGATAAAATGTGTGTATTTCTCAGACAGAAAAGACGTGTCGAGGTAGAAATGTACCTTTCAACTATTCATGTGTGCACAAGTACACTGGGGAGATTGTAAAAGTTCAGATTGTGATTCAGTAGGTCCGGTGGGCCTGAGTTCTATTTTTTTAACAAGCTCACTTTTAACGAGTGATGCCACAGTCTCTGATTCATTAACGACAATTGTGAATAGCAGAGACATAATTAGAAAGGTAAAAATTCATATTTAATTTTGAACTTAAAGTGTTTTATGGATTTTACACCTTTAATAGGATAGTAAGCACAGCAGCAACAATCATTTGTGAATATTTACTATAGACCGTGTATCTTTCTAACTTTGTAGTGTAGGACTCCAGGAAAAATGCCTGGGCTGCGGTCACAGTGGGCGGGGCCCTCAGGCCGGGCCGCCCCTCCAGGACCCCCGACGGGGCCCTGCGCTCCTGGCAGCTCCCTCCCCCGGCGCCTCCGTCCCTCCCAGAAGGCCTCGGGGCAGAGCGGTCCCACCCGCTGCGCCCAGAACGGAGCCCGCGTTTCCGCAGAGCTGGAGCTCCCGGCTCGGGGTCTCTTCCCTCCGCCTTCACGGAACTGCCCCGGAGCCCGCGGCGAGGGCGGCCTCACTGACGCTGCCGGCTCTGGAGGGGCCCCGGAGGCCGAAGCCGCGACAGTCGTGCGGACGGCGGGCCGGGTAAGTGGGCGCCGACCCTCCGCCTGGTACGGTGCCCTGGCGGCAGGGCAAGACCAGCTTCTGAGGGGCAGGGGTTCGCTGCCACCCGCCGCTGCTGTGCAGAAAGGGCGGCCCCCAGCGTCTGGTCCCGGGAACTTCGGTCCCTCCGCTCGCCCCTGCCCTCGGCCTGGCTCGCGGGGCCTGGGGGGCGTGGGGAGGGGGTCGGCCTGAGTGTCCTGAGGGGAAACGGGGCAAGGGAGGCGCAGGGCCCGGCTGCAGCGTCAGCGCGCCTCCCCCCGACTGCGGGGAAAGCGGCTAAAAACTCCTCCCGAGGCTCGCAGGCCCCTTATTCAGCGGAGTCCCTCTGCCCTCCTTCCTCCCTGAGCTAAAGTACCGGGGGGAGGGGACAGGGCAGGGCACTGGCGCAGGTAATGGGGACCATCAGCAGGTGATTGTTAACTAAGGAAAACCGGCTCTCCCAACGTGAGGAATGCAGCGCTTTTCTTTGTTTGCGGAGATGCCAGACTCTGGGCTCCCTGAATTCCTTCCTTTCATATGCACCTCAGCGCTCTGGGCCTGCATTCTGTATTTGCATATCCTGAGATCCTCAGGGCTCGCGGCTCACACTGGAGGGCTGCAAGGGCTGATGACTGTGATATCCTTTGTTTACTGAGATGGCAAGAAATATTCCATTTCTCACAGGCTTGAGGGGCACAGAGTGAAAAGGGTAGGAGAATCTCACTCGGCATGTACTTTGGTTTACACGTAGATAATATGTACACTTAACTGTGCTACTAGAGGTTCTCAAGTGTGATCAACTTGTACCACTGCCCTCTATGTATTAACTTCATGAATATCATAAGATACATGCCTATAGAATTGACTTAATCCATTTAAATAGGATAATGGTTTTTAAAGGAAACATAATAGAAATATAACAACAAATCCCTTACCACTAAAGGCTGGGTCTGGAGCAACCTAAATAAATGTTCCATTGTTAAAATATTGAAAGATGTATTCAATAGAAATATCAACAAAAATGACAAATAATGAGGGCAGCAGAATGTTGAAATGTTCTATCTTTATCGTTAAAGTGGCAGAACATCATGTATTAGTAGGCACTGGGGGCAGAAGATGCCTGGTTTTATACCTTTGTCATATTTGTACAGTTGTTTCAACAAGTAACTTAAAGACCAAATGGAAAAAAAGGAGGTTTGTGCCTGAGATCATGTTGATGTGAAACCAGGGATGGCCACCTTGTCCCAGGTGAGTTAAGTTTACCTGGCAGGTAGACCACAGAGCTCCTGAGAAGCAAGGGTTGGAATTTTTCTGCTGGGTGCCCCTTAGGTTCTGTGACTTGACTGATTGTGAGTCATGTTTCGGGAAAGACCTGATCACAGGAAAGGGGTGGGGAAGAGTGATTTGGGGAGCAGCTAACAACATGCATCACGGCTCATGGCTTGAATGAATTTTAAAGAAACAGGAAAACAAATGCTTCTTATGGAATCAGAGAATGTCCAACCGGAGAATCCCAGAAAATGAGGAACACCCATCCCATTTTCCAGATGAGAAAACAGAGGCCCAGCAAGGTGAAATCCCTCACCCAAGTTGCACCCGTCTCTCCTCCCCACTACATGGTTCATGAAAGCACGACTTTTCCTGTCGTGATCACTGCTGAACCCCAAAAAGGACCAGGCATCTAGCCGCTGCTCCAAAAATTTTGGTTGACTGTAGGAACAATGCTATTTCTTTCTTTCTCACTCTTATTCAGGATTGTGCCAAGAACTCCCCAGGCTGCAATGTAATTCGATAAATGTAAATATTAATGGAGTTTTGTTGTGATGAGGACTTAGGCTTTGGAGGTAACAGACTTGGTTCAGATCTTGGTTCTGCCACTCAATAGCTGTTTGGCTTTGGGAAAATTACTAAACCTCTCTGAGCTTATTTCCTCCTTTGTAAAGTGGGGATAAATGTATCTGAGCCAGCAGAGCACCTGCATGAGAGATGTGCACTAAATATTGGTCTTTCTCACTCTCCCACGCCATCTCTGTTCTTCCCAGAGAAGTTGTACAGAAGGATATAGTACTTTTTTAAATTAATTAATTAATTAATTAATTTTTGGCTGTGTTGGGTCTTCATTGCTGTGCGCGGGCTTTCTCCAGTTGCGGCGAGCGGGGGCTACTCTTTGTTGCGGTGCGCGGGCTTCTCATTGCAGTGGCTTCTCTTGCTGCTCTTGTTGTGGAACACCGGCTCTAGGCACACGGGCTTCAGTAGTTGTGCCCTGCAGGTTCACTAGTTGTGGCGCATGGGCATAGCTGCTCCGCAGCATGTGAGATCTTCCCTGACCAGGGCTCGAACCCATGTCCCCTGCGTTGGCAGGCATATTCTTTTTTTTTTTTTTTTTTTTGCGGTATGCGGGCCTCTCACTGTTGTGGCCTCCCCCGTTGCGGAGCACAGGCTCCGGACGCGCAGGCTCAGCGGCCATGGCTCACGGGCCCAGCCGCTCCGCGGCATATGGGATCCTCCCAGACCGGGGCACGAACCCGTATCCCCTGCATCGGCAGGCGGACTCTCAACCACTTGCGCCACCAGGGAGGCCCGGCAGCCATATTCTTAACCACTGCGCCACCAGGGAAGTCCAATATAGTACTTTATAAAGAGGGGTTTTAATTGATTTCAGATAGTGTACATGTTTCTTGTAGAAAAGATTTTTCCACTATAGAAACATTAACATGCAATACCACTACAAATGCAGTATTCTATGGGTTAGATATTATCAGTAAATTTTATAAGTAATTGGGCAAAGGCCAAAGCACTAGGTACTGGGGAGTAATAAGTCTCAAGTCTGGGGTGCCCCCCCACCCCAATTTCAAGAGCAGGGTGTGTTTTTCAAATCCATATTTCATCTGGTCTTTGTTTCTCATCCATCCTCTGTGTCTGCCTTTCACAAAAGGCTCAGATCCTCCACTTTCACACCCTCCCGGCTGGCTGTGCCCCAGCTCCCGTCCTGGAACCTCTGCACGCATGGGTGTGTCTGCTCTCCCTGGGCCTCACCAGCTTTGCCAGGGAGCTGCTGTATCGTGCACTGCTAGCTGTACCCCAGGGTGCCTAGACCCTTCTGGTACATGAAGTACACCCTCATCACCATGAGTGCACGCCCATCCCCTTACCTTATATCCTGCCTCTAAGCCAGGCTTGGGGGTGACTAGTGTGCCTTCAGCTATGTGAGGTGCTGGGATCAAAGTGAAGTTCCCAACTTTTGAAGTTGCAGGCTTGAGGGGCACACAGTGATTTAAAGTCGGGTCACCTGACTTAAAGGAGGGGCTGATTGCTTTAAAGCCAGGGCAGCTGGCTTAAACCCTGCGTCCCTCCGCTGCAGGACGAGACCAACTTTGGCGCTGCTCGGGTTTGCTCCAAGCCAGCACTGCTGTGCAGGAAGAGCTTCCAGTAGCGCCTTAGTGCGGGGGGACTTGGTCCGTTGTCTTGCCGCTGCCCTCAGAGCGGGACCACCTGCTCTTCTGGAGGAGAATCAGGGAGGGGGAAGTGCAGAGTCCCGGCTGGAGTTGCGGCACCCCTTGTCTGATGGCAGGGAAGGGGGGACGGGGCTGTGTGGTGTCCTGGGGCTGGACTCACCAGGTCGACTCAGCCTCTCAGCCTCCTAACCTCACCCCACACACCCCACAAGAGTCTCCAATAATATGTAATTGTGCCTTAGGTTCTTGGTCTTCAAACTCATACCCAGGCTCCCAGGTCTCTTGATTTAGCCAATTCCTCTGTGCTCTTTCTTCTATTAGATACAGTCCCAGAGGGAGGGGCTGGGGGATGGGACTGGAGGGACCCCGGCAGCACTGGCCTAGGCTGACTAAAGAGATCCAGGGCCTGCGCTATGACACATGTGCGAGGACCCTTAAGGCGCAATCGAGGGGGCCAGTTAGAGGCAGTCCTTGTTGCCTCAAGTGAGTATGGATCACCGTCGTGTGGGGAGCACGCTGACCCCTGAGAAGTACTGTTAGGAGGATGTGTTCCTCCCTCGGCTTCAAGGACGTGGGTGGGCTTCAGGGCTCCATTTCCCCTCCCGACCTCCAGGGCTGACTGCACCCCAGCGGCCTTGCAGACCTGGCTTCCTGTCCCAGAACTTGCCAGGCTCCAGGAAGAATCCAGACTGCAGAGATGGTGCTTGAGCGCTCCAGCTTAAGAAGTGCTGTCCCTGGGGACCCAACAGTGGAGGGAGGAAGGGTGAAGGGAGTAGGGGGGTGGGGTTGGGAGGGGTGGCTGCCCTGGGAGACGTTGAGAGAGAAATATCGCCCCCCACACCCCCTGCCCCCTGCAACTGACTGACCCACTGATGCCATAGGATCTCAGGCCCTTTTAGTCAGGGATGCCTCGGTTTCTTTACTCCTGCGTTCAGAACTATGCAAAACCAACTCTTCATCCTCTTGCTGCCTGGCCAGGACTTGTAAAGCACTGTTCTTTTGGAGCACTCGTTCCCTAAACTGCAGTTTGGAGCTGTCCCAGCTATTTAAAGGTGTTCTCCTTAAACTGAGACTAAATCCTACTCTTTTGGAAAAACGCCCTGCACTTCCGAGGAGATCATGTTTTCTGCCCATTCCTTCCTTCTACTTCCCTCTTAAGAAGCCCTGTGCTCGGGCCTCCCTGGTGGCGCAGTGGTTGAGAGTCCACCTGCCGATGCAGGGGACACGGGTTCGTGCCCCGGTCTGGGAGGATCCCATATGCCGCGGAGCGGCTGGGCCCGTGAGCCATGGCCGCTGGGCCTGCGCATCCGGAGCCTGTGCTCCGCAACGGGAGAGGCCACAACAGTGAGAGGCCCGCATACCGCAAAAAAAAAAGAAAAAAAAAAAAAAAAAAAAAAAAGAAGCCCTGTGCTCAAAGGGCTTGGTGACTTATTTTTTGCTTGATGTCAAAAAGAAACCTTCCCCATGCACCGCAAAAATCTTTCCTGGAGCATAGGTGTTTCAAACCCATGACCGTGTTTTGCAGTCAGTATACACTGGGTAGACTGCCTAGCAGTCCCTCCAAGAGCCAGAGGTGAGCGCAATCAACTTATCTGATTGGATGCCCTTCAAGTTTAGGAAGGTCCCATTCTTATGCCCCAGCAGATAAGACAGGGCCCTGGATGGCTGTGGCTGTGATTAGATAACTTCTGATGATTTTATTTCCCTTACTGAGCTGCTGCTTCTAGGTTAAATTCATTTTATTACCTGTCTTTTTTTTTTTTTTTTGCGGTACTTGGGCCGCTCACTGTTGTGGTTTCTCCCGTCGAGGAGCACAGGCTCCGGCTGCACAGGCTCAGCGGCCATGGCTCATGGGCCTAGCCACTCCTCGGCATGTGGGATCCTCCCGTACTGGGGCATGAACCTGTGTCCCCCGCATTGCAGGCGGACTCTCAACCACTGCGCCACCAGAGAACCCCTACCTGTACATTTTTAAAGAAAGACTGAAAAAGTCACTGTAATAGGTCAGGAGTCTGAGCTCAGGGTTAGTCAAAGGTACTCACAGGGAGGAAGGTGGATAAACATAGGTGCATAAAATAGGAGGGTTGGCAAGTTCAGCCAGGACAACAGGGCTCACCGTGCGCACTAATAAAGGCCAGAAACTCCTCATTTATCTCTGGTGGGAAGTTCTGATGGTTTCTCAGGATCAAACTCAAATCATATTCAAACTAGGGGGCTTCCCAGAAGGCGCTGAAGCACTGGCAGAGCCCACCTGTGCTCCCACCTTGGCACTCCAGGATCAGAGTTGGGTTTGGAGATGGGGTTGCTGTAACCCCAAGGAGGTGAGCAGAGAGGAGGAGTTGATTACCGGTCTCCTCTGACTCTTTGGCCCAAATTGCCTGGCTTCACGGGGGGGCAGAGTTTTGCTTTGAGCAACTTATGGGGCACTTCCAGACTGGTGGGGTTGCCCAGTGGCCCGACAGTCTGACAGGCTGGCTGCGGTGTGACCGCCCTTTGTTTCTTCAGAATCTGTTCATCAGGAGGTGCATGGTTGCGGAAGCCCATTCACCGCCCCCGCCCCCCGAGGGTGATGGCACCTTCCCTGGCTGTACCCTATGATCACCAAGTACTTGAAATGAATGCAAGGTTTTTGACTTCAAGGAAGAGCTCACATAACCCCTTCTGCCTCATAATGTGTGGGATTTACTATAATGGAAGGACATTATAAAGAACAGGTAGAAAACTCACCTGTTGGTTTCCATGTAGGAGTTTATTTTGCATGAACCTCTCCTACATGAGTAGATAGCAGAGGTTTATTTTTGTTCCCGTGTGTGTAGTTGTGGCAGAGGACATAGGTATGGTGGTTTGAAGCCCTCAAAGAAATATTCTCAGAATTCTCAAGACTTCTCTTGATTGGAACCGAAAGAGACCTGGAAAAGGAGGAAAAGCAAAGGAGGAGGGAGAACGAATTGCTGTTTCTCAGTAAATTCACCTTCCTGGTTGATTTTTCTGTCTTCTCATTTCTTTTAACTTCTATGTATGTCTAATGGAATGATGTAGAAAGGTTGATTTTTATGCTTTAAAAGATTTTACATCACAAAGAAACTAGAAGTGGCTAACAGAACTTATTCACATCAATGTTACATAGAGACTTTGATATTAAATTTGTATACTAAAATGGGTTAATCCAAATTTTCTCTTTCTTTTTGAGTGAATATTTGTAACATATTTTTGTAGATAATAATTTATCCTAGATATACAAAATTGTGAGAATGGGTACCATTTTTCGCCACTTAAATGATTTCTTTTAAATGAATAGATCGTACACTTTAAAGGCCAATGTTGTCTTACATGTTGTTTTTTAATTCCTTGATTTCCAAAACTTGTGTTTATTTAATTGATTTCTATCTAATAATCTGTCTCTCCTTTATTGTTTCTTACTTTATATTTTATTGATCTATAGTTAATTTACATTATTATATTAGCTTCAGAGGTACAACATAGTGATTCATAAATGTTTAGGTTCTTCTCCATTTATACTTATTATAAAAGAGTGGCTCTATTCCCCATGCTATACAGAACGTCACTGTAGATTATTGATTTTATACATAGTGGATTCTTCCTCAGAATCTCCTACCACTATTTTGCTCCTCCACCCTGTCTCTCCCTGCTGGTAACCACTAGTCTGTTCTTTAATCTGTGAGTCTGTTTCATTGTTGTTGTTGTTGTATTCAATGTTTTAGATGCCACGTGTAAGTGATAACCTACCAGGCTTGTTTTCTCTGCGGCTTATTTTACTAAGCATAATACCCTCCAAGTCCATCCATGTTCTTGCAAATAGCAACATTTCCTTTTTTGCTGAAGTCATCATAAATATCATTTTTTTATCCCCTAACCTATTGATGAACACTTAGTTTGACTCTATATCTTGGCTATGGCAAATAACACTGTTATGAACATTGGTGTGCAGTTATTTTTTTTTTAAATAGTGTTTTTGTTTTCTTCTGATATACCCAAGAGGGAAATTGCTGGATATTATGGTAGTTCTATTTTTAGTTTTTTGTGGAACCTCCATTCTTCTTTCCACGGTAGCTGCACTACTTCACATTCACATCAAGAGTTTACAAGAGTTTCCCTTTCTCCACATCCTCACTAACCTTTGTTATTTGTGACCTTTTTGATGACAGCCATTCTGACAAGACTGAGGTGATATATCTCATAGTTTTGATTTGCATTTTATTGCCGATTAGCTATGTTTAGCATCTTTGTGCATTCTGGCTGTCTATCTGTATTTTTTCCTTGGAAAAATGTCTATTTAGGTCTTCTCATTTTTTAAAAAAATATTTTGGGTGCAGTTCTGATATTGAGTTGTATGTGCTGTTTCTGTAAGTTAGATATGAACCCTTGGTTGGTCATCTTTTTGGTGTTAACCTCTTATCATGTGCAAATATTGTCTCTCCTTCAGCAGGTTGTCTTTTCATTTTGTCTTTGGTTTCCTTTGCTGTGCAAAATCTTTTAAGTTTAGTGAAGTCCCATTTGTTTATTTTTGCTTTTGTTTCATTTGCCTTAGTAGACTGAACGCAAAACTGTTGCTATCATTTATGTTGAAGAATGTTCTGTATTTTCCTCTTGGGGTTTTATGGTCCTACATTTAGGTCTTTATTCAGTTTTGCGTTAATTTTATATACGGTGTGCTAAAATACTCTTAATTTTATTCTTTTCCATGTAGCTGACCAGTTTTCCTAGTACCACTTATTGAAGAGACAGTTCTTTCTCCATATTGCCTGCTTTGTCACAAATCAATTAAATATACGTGTGTGGGCTTATTTCTGGGATCTCTATTCTATTCCAGTGATCTTTGTGTCTGTTTTTGCTCCGGTCCGATGCTCTTTGATTACTGTCGCTTTGCAGTATAATCTGAAGTAAAGGTGCCTGATGCCTCCAGCTCTGTTCTTTCTCAAGATTGTTTGGCTATTTGGGGTCTTTGTGTTTCTATACAAATTTTAAAATTACTTTTTCAAGTTCTATGAAAATGCTTTGGTATTCTGATAGGGATTGCATTAAATCTGTAGATTGTCTTTGGCAGTATGGTTATTTTAACAGTATTAATTCTTCCAGTCCATGCACCTGCTATATTTTCTCATCTTTTTCTATTGCCTTCAACTTCTTTCACCAATGGCTGATACATTTCTGAGTACATGTCTTTTACCTGCTTAGGTGTGTTTGTTCTTAGCTATCTTATTATTTTTAGTGTGATTGCATATGGTATTGTTTTCTTAATTTTTTTCTTTCTGACAGCTTTGAGTTTTGTTTTTTTCTTCTTTTTCTAATTCCTTCAGGTGTAATGTTAGGTTGTTTATTTGATATTTTTCTTGTTTCCTAAGAATAAGCTTGTATCACTATAACTTCCCCCTGTGAACTGCGTTGGCTGTGTCCCATAGATTTTGGATCACTGTGTGTTCATTTTAATTTCTCTTGGGTATTTTTAGAATCCCTCTTTAATTTCTTCACTGTTCCTTTCTTCCCCTTTTATTCCCTTCATCTGTGATGTGAGGACTATCTTTAATATGATGTTTGGATTTCTTTCAGTTGTGTGTGTGTGTGTGTGTGTGTGTGTGTGATTATTTAAGTTGCTGAGCTCTTAGTTTCACATGGACACTAACAACCCTGCATTATTACTCTGCTCCCCCACAGTTACTGAATTTGACCTTATATTTTACATCTACTTGTTTTGTGTGTCCCTTAACTTCTTATTGTGAATATAGATGATTTTATTACTGTTTTCTTTCATCCTTCCTATTAGCTGTGTACATGGTTGATTTACTGCCTTTGTTGAATATTTGCCTTATCCAATGAGGTTTTTCCTTTAGTAAGTTTCCTTTTCTAATTTTTATGTTTCAGTCATGGCCTTTCCTTTTTCACTGAGAAAAGCCCCTTTAAGATTTCTCATAAAGCTGGTTTGGTGATGCTGTGCTCTTAGTTTTGCTTCTCTGTAAAACTTTAGATCTCACCCTCAAATCTGAAGGAGAGCCTTGCTGGGTAGAGTATTTTTGGTTATAGGCTTTTCCCTTTCATGACTTTAAATATACCATGCCACTCCCTTCTGGCATGCAGAGGTTATCCTGAAAAGTCAGCTGATAACTTAATGCAAGTTCGCATGTTTGTAACTTGTTGCTTTTCCTTTGCTCCTTTTAATAGTGTCTTTTTATCTTTATTTTTTTGCCATTTTAATTACAATGAGTCTTGGTGTGGTCCTCTTTGGGTTGATCCTGTTTTGGCCTTACTGTGTTTACTGGACTTGGATGTCTGTTTTCTTTCCCAGGTTGTGGAAGTTTTCAGCTCTTATGTCTTCAGGTATGCTCTACACTGCTTTCTCTTTCCTTTTTGCTTCTGGGACCAGTATAATGCAAATATTAGTACACTTGATGTTTCACATGTCTGTTCAACTTTCTTCATTTCATTTTAATCTATTGTTTTACAGTTCATCTTCAGTGATTGCCAGTACTCTGTCCTTCAGTTTTCTGATTCATTCCTCTGTGTCATTTAGTCTACAGTAGTTTCCTTTTAGAGTATTTTTCATTTCAGTTATTGTATTCCTCATCTCTGTTTTGTTGTTCTTTAGTGCTCTAACTCTTTTTAAAAAAATTCTACCTTCTTGCTCTGGTCGTCCACTCTTCTCCTGAGTTCTTTGGTCATCTCTGTAGTCATTACCTTGAACTACTTTTTGAGGAGATTGGCTACCTCCACTTCACGTAGATCTTCTCCTGAGTTCTTTGGTCATCTCTGTAGTCATTACCTTGAACTACTTTTTGAGGAGGTTGGCTACCTCCACTTCACGTAGATCCTCTTCTGAGTTCTTTGGTCATCTCTGTAGTCATTACCTTGAACTACTTTTTGAGGAGGTTGGCTGCCTCCACTTCACGTAGATCCTCTCCTGAGTTCTTTGGTCATCTTTGTAGTCATTACCTTGAACTCTTTGTTGAGGAGATTGGCTACCTCCACTTCACGTAGATCCTCTTCTGAGTTCTTTGGTCATCTCTGTAGTCATTACCTTGAACTACTTGTTGAGGAGGTTGGCTACCTCCACTTCACGTAGATCTTCTCCTGAGTTCTTTGATCATCTTTATAGTCATTACCTTGAACTACTTTTTGAGGAGGTTGGCTACCTCCCCTTCACGTAGACCCTCTCCTGAGCTCTTACCTTGTTCCTTCATTTGGATCGTGTTTCAGTGTCACCTCATTTTTCTTAACTTGCTGTTTTTATTGCTGTGTATGTAGTAGGTTCGTTACATTTCCTGACCTTCTAGAAGTGGCCTTTTGTAGGAGAGGTCCTATGTGTCCCAGAAGCCCACTGTCCCCTGGTCACTAGAACTATATGTTCTAGGTGTACCCCCTATGTGGGCTACTTGGGCTCTTCTATTGTGGTGGGCTGACTGCTGTGGGTGGTCTGGTAGGCTTGGCTGCCCCCAGACGGCTTGTTTGACAGACTGTGCCTTGTATGGAGGCTGTCTGTGCTGCTTGGTGAGGCTAAATCATAAGGCAGTTGGCTGCACGACTCTGTGGGACACCAAATCTAGTGCTGGTTCACTTATGGGTAGAATTGCAGTCCAGGTGATATCAAGGCTAGTGCCCAGTCACTGGGGTGATGCTGGCTACTGGGAGGAAGACACAGGTCCTGAGTTCTGGCTGCAGGGCCCAGGAGTCTCAGAGTTGGTGTTGGATCACTGTTCCTGACACAGCTATCTGCAGGGTCTGGGGTATCCCTAATCTTGTGCTGTCATTCTGATGGGCAGGGTCAAGACCCAAGTGAGTCCATGGCTGCTTCTGGCCTGCAAGTGAGTGTTCTGGTCACACAGGCTGCTGGGCTGTGGTATTCCTGGAGCTGGTGTGTGCCTGTTGGTGTATGAGGCTGATCCCACTGCTAGAGCAGATTTGCTGTTGGGTAGGTCCAAGCTCCATCCAGTCCCTGTGCAGTAATCACCTGCCGACGGTGAGACTGATTCCAAGGCCAGAGCAGGCTCACTTGTCAGAGGGGCCAAGGACTCTGGGGCTGGTGCCTCTCCACTTAGGTGTGGAGGCTGGTCCTGGGGCTTTTGGTTGCTGGGCCCATGTCCAGCGGCAGCTGTGCATTGAGAGGGTCTGAAAGCAGCCTGTTTGCTGGTGGATGGGGCTATGCCCCTGCTCAGTTAGTTGCTTGGCCTGCAGCATCCTAGTACTTGTGTCTATAGTCTGGTGGAAATGGGTAGGGCTAGACCCTGAGGCTAAAAAGATAGAAGGAGGACTCTGAAATTATGCTTGCTGGTACCAGTGGCCACGAGGTAGAAGGAGCTCCCCCAAGTGGCTGCTGCCAGTGTCTGTGTCCCTGAGGCTGTGCTGTAGTTGCCTCTGGACTCTCTGGGAGACTCTCCAAGACCAGGAGGTAGGTGTGACCCAGGATCCGTTCAAATGACGGCTTCCGTTCTGATTCTCGGGTCATGTGGGATTTTGTGAGCATTTTTTTTTTTTTTTTTTTTTTTTTTTTGCAGTACGCGGGCCTCTCACTGCTGTGGCCTCTCCCATTGCGGAGCACAGGCTCCGGACGCGCAGGCTCAGCGGCCATGGCTCACGGGCCCAGCCGCTCTGCGGCATGTGGGATCCTCCCGGAACAAGGCACGAACCCGTGTCCCCTGCATCGGCAGGTGGACTCTCAACCACTGAGCCACCAGGGAAGCCCTGTGAGCATCTTTTAAGTGTGGAATCTCTATTTCCCACAACCCTCTGGCTCTCTGGAAAATAAGCACCACTGGTCTTCAAAGCCCAACTTTCTAGGAACCCTTCTTTCCAGCACAGGGTCCCTGGGCTTGGGAGCCTGATGTTGGGTTCATACCCCTTGCCACCTGGGTGCACCTCAGAAATTGTAATTATTCTCCCATCTGTGGGCCACCCACCTGGGGGGATGGGTCTTGACTCTGTTGAGATTTTGCCCTTCCTTCCTGTCTTGCCGAGGTGCCTTCCTTATATCTTTAGCTCTAAAACATCTTTTATGGTAGGTCCCGGCCTTTTTCATCAATTGCTGTTCTGTAAACAGTTGTGACTTTGGTGTGCCCATGAGAGGCATCAAGCTCTGGGTCTTTGAATGCTACCATCTTAGACAATCTCTCCACTTCATTCTTAAATCATATGATTTAATTTTTCTTAGTATCTTATTTGACTAACGACAGTTTAAAATTTATTATCACTCATGTTTACTTCTCCTGTTTTAAAAAAAATTGAATAGTGCATTCATTCATTTTGAAATGAAGGTAGTGACCTGTGAATTTCCATACCTCAAAAAATCAAGGGTAACCCTGCACCTAAAGAAATTAGAGAAAGAAGAACAAAAAACCCCCAAAGCTAGCAGAAGGAAAGAAATCATAAAGATCAGATCAGAAATAAATGAAAAAGAAATGAAGGAAACGATAGCAAAGATCAACCAAACTAAAAGCTGGTTCTTTGAGAAGATAAACAAAATTGACAAACCATTAGCCAGACTCATCAAGAAAAGAAGGGAGAAGACTCAAATCAATAGAATTAGAAATGAAAAAGGAGAAGTAACAACTGACACTGCAGAAATACAAAAGATCATGAGAGATTACTACAAGCAACTCTATGCCAATAAAATGGACAACCTGGAAGAAATGGACAAATTCTTAGAAATGCACAACCTGCCAAGACTGACTCAGGAAGAAATAGAAAATATGAATAGACCAATCACAAGCACTGAAATTGAAACTGTGATTAAAAATCTTCCATCAAACAAAAGCCCAGGACCAGATGGCTTCACAGGCGAATTCTATCAAACATTTAGAGAAGAGCTAACACCCATCCTTCTCAAACTCTTACAAACAATTTCAGAGGAAGGAACACTCCCAAACTCATTCTACGAGGCCACCATCACCTTGATACCAAAACCAGGCAAGGATGTCACAAAGAAAGAAAACTACAGGCCAATATCACTGATGAACATAGATGCAAAAATCCTCAACAAAATACTAGCAAACAGAATCCAACAGCACATTAAAAGGATCATACACCATGATCAAGTGGGGTTTATTCCAGGAATGCAAGGATTCTTCAATATACGCAAATCAATCAATGTGATACACCATATTAACAAGTTGAAGGAGAAAAACCATATGATCATCTCAATAGATGCAGAGAAAGCTTTCGACAAAATTCAACACCCATTTATGATAAAAACCCTGCAGAAAGTAGGCATAGAGGGATCTTTCCTCAACATAATAAAGGCCATATATGACAAACCCACAGCCAACATTGTCCTCAATGGTGAGAAACTGAAACCATTTCCACTAAGATCAGGAACAAGACAAGGCTGCCCACTCTCACCACTCTTATTCAACCTAGTTTTGGAAGTTTTAGCCACAGCAATCAGAGAAGAAAAGGAAATAAAAGGAATCCAAATCGGAAAAGAAGAAGTAAAGCTGTCATTGTTTGCAGATGACATGATACTATACATAGAGAATCCTAAAGATGCTACCGAAAAACTACTAGAGCTAATCAATGAATTTGGTAAAGTAGCAGGTTACAAAATTAATGTACAGAAATCTCTGGCATTCCTGTACACTAATGATGAAAAATCTGAAAATGAAATCAAGAAAACACTCCCATTTACCATTGCAACAAAAAGAATAAAATATCTAGGAATAAACCTACCTAAGGAGACAAAAGACCTGTATGCAGAAAATTATAAGACACTGATGAAAGAAATTAAAGATGATACAAACAGATGGAGAGATATACCATGCTCCTGGATTGGAAGAATCAATATTGTGAAAATGACTCTACTACCCAAAGCAATCTACAGATTCAATGCAATCCCTATCAAACTACCACTGGCATTTTTCACAGAACTAGAACAAAAAATTTCAAAATTTGTTTGGAAAAACAAAAGACCCCGAATAGCCAAAGCAATCTTGAGAACGAAAAAAGGAGCTGGAGGAATCAGGCTCCCTGACTTCAGACTATACTACAAAGCTACAGTAATTAAGACAGTGTGGTACTGGCATAAAAACAGAAAGATAGATCAGTGGATCAGGATAGAAAGCCCAGAGATAAACCCACGCACATATGGCCAACTTATCTTTGATAAAGGAGGCAGGAATGTACAGTGGAGAAAGGACAGCCTCTTCAATAAGTGGTGCTGGGAAAACTGGACAGGGACATGTAAAAGTATGAGATTAGATCATTCCCTAACACCATACACAAAAATAAGCTCAAAATGGATTAAAGACTTAAATGTAAGGCCAGAAACTATCAAACTCTTAGAGGAAAACATAGGTAGAACACTCTATGACATAAATCACAGCAAGATCCTTTTGGACCCACCTCCTAGAGAAATGGAAATAAAAACAAAGATAAACACGTGGGACCTAATGAAACTTCAAAGCTTTTGCACAGCAAAGGAAACCATAAACAAGACCAAAAGACAACCCTCAGAATGGGAGAAAATATTTGCAAATGAAGCAACTGACAAAGGATTAATCTCCAAAATTTATAAACAGCTCATGCAGCTCAATAGCAAAAAAACAAACAACCCAATCCAAAAATGGGCAGAAGACTTAAATAGGCATTTCTCCAAAGAAGATATACAGACTGCCAACAAACACATGAAACAATGCTCAACATCATTAATGATTAGAGAAATGCAAATCAAAACTACAATGAGATATCATCTCACACCAGTCAGAATGGCCATCATCAAGAAATCTAGAAACAATAAATGCTGGAGAGGGTGTGGAGAAAAGGGAACACTCTTGCACTGCTGGTGGGAATGTGAATTGGTGCAGCCACTATGGAGAACAGTATGGAGTTTCCTTAAAAAACTAAAAATAGAACTACCATATGATCCAGCAATCCCACTACTAGGCATATACCCTGAGAAAACCATAATTCAAAAAGAGACATGTACCAAAATGTTCATTGCAGCTCTATTCACAATAGCCCGGAGCTGGAAACAACCTAAGTGTCCATCATCGGATGAATGGATAAAGAAGATGTGGCACATATATACAATGGAATATTACTCAGCCATAAAAAGAAACGAAACTGAGCTATTTGTAATGAGGTGGATAGACCTAGAGTCTGTCATACAGAGTGAAGTAAGTCAGAAAGAGAAAGACAAATATCGTATGCTAACACATATATATGGAATATAAGAAAAAAAAATGTCATGAAGAACCTAGGGGTAAAACGGGAATAAAGACACAGACCTACTTGAGAATGGACTTGAGGATATGGGGAGGGGGAAGGGTAAGCTGTGACAAAGCGAAAGAGAGGCATGGACATATATACACTACCAAGCGTAGGGTAGACAGATAGTGGGAAGCAGCCGCAGAGCACAGGGAGATCAGCTCGGCGCTTTGTGACTGCCTGGAGGGGAGGGATGGGGAGGGTGGGAGGGAGGGAGATGCATGAGGGAGGGGATGTGGGAACAGATGTATATGTATGACTGATTCACTTTGTTATAAAGCAGAAACTAATAAAAAAATAGAAAAAAAAAATCAAGGGTAGAACAAAAGCATTTTCTACCAGTTTTACCCTCAAACTCTGCACCCCACACCAGACTGGGGATTAACCTCTTGCACCCATGCTCACCTTCTTTTTTTGGACCGTTAACCATCGCTGCATCTGTATGTGTGTTGACAAAGTGAACTCTAGTCTTTCCAGTTTTTGTGTTTTGTTTTTTGGATTAGGGAACAGTCCTACTATGAATGTACATTTACTGGTCTGCTGAAGTTCATATTAAACCTGTCAAGCACATTACCAGAATTGGAATTGCTTGTATATACACTTTGATAAATTTTAGAGACAATGGTAGAACAGAAGTAAATTGTATTTCAAATCCCACAATATTCTCACACCATGAAAACCCTTCCCTTTTTAATATATTTTTGTGTAGTTTATCTTTTTGCCCATACTGTATTTCCCAGAGATGGGTAAGTGTTACGTTTCTTGCTAGCACATTTACGGTATTGTTCAAAGTCAGGCGTTTAGTGATTTAACATGATCATATTTCCATGAACTTGCAAGTACAAGATCTTCTCTCACACTGTCTTTTACTCCCTGCTTTTTTATATTGCCCTTCTAATTCTCAGTCCTGGTCTTTCTTTATGTTCTTCATCAACCTGGATAGGTTATACTATTTTTTCCCTTATTCAAGACCAATAGAATAGAATAGAACACCCAGAAATAAACCCTGATATATGGCCAAATGGGTTTTGACAAGTTGCCAAGTCTTTTCAAAGTAGAAAGGATAGTATTTTCAACAAATGATGCTGAGAAGTCTTGTTGTCAACATGCAAAAGAAGGAAGATGGACCCTTACCTAACATCATATGCAAAAATTAATGAAAACATATCAAAAAACTAAATATAAGACCTAATAAGATAAAAAGTCTTAGAAGAAGACACAGGAGAAGAGCTTCATGATATTGTATTTGGCAGTGATTTCCTCAATATGAAACGAAGGAACAACAAAGGTACAGCTAACAAAAGAATAAACAATTTGCAGTACATATTTAAAAAAATGTGTATCAAAGGAATGTAAACAGAATAAAATGGCAACCCACAAGATGGGAGAAAATATTTGGAAGCCATCTATCTGACAAGAGATTTCTATTCAGAATATACAGAGAACTCCTACAACTCAACAAGAAGCAAACACCCTGATTCAAAAATGGATAAAAGACTTGAATAGATGGTTCTTCAAAAAGATGTACAAATGACTAAGCACTTGAATAGATGCTCCATATCATTAAATGCATGTTTATATATTTGTGTGCATGCATACACACACAAGCATACACACACATACACAAGCAGAAAACAAGTATTAGTGAGGATGTGAGGGAGTTGGAAGCATTGTGCTCTGTCAGTGGGAATGTAGAATGATACAGCTGCTTTGCAAAAGAGTATGGCAATTTTTCAGATATTGAAAAATAGAATTACTACATGATCCAGGAAATTTTTACTATGAGGTATACCCAAAGGAATTGAAATCAGGGTCTTAAAGCAATATTTGTACTGCAGTGTATAGAGCAGTAATAATCACAGTAGCTAAAATATGAAAGCAACCTAAATGTTCATCCACTTGTTCCTGGATAAGCAAAGTGTGGTATACCCATATAATACAATATTATTCAGTGTTAAGAAGGAAAAGATCTAGGAATATGCTACAACATGGATGAATCCTGAGGAAATTTAGCTACCAAATATGCCATTTTTGTGACTTTTAGTGAGTCATAACAATGCAACTACTTATTTCAATTATATGGGGTACTTAGTGTAGTCAAAACCATAGAAATTGGGAGGGTAACGATGCTTTTCAGGTGGTTATGGAACAAAAAGGAAAGTTATGTTTAAAGGATATAGAATTACAGTTTTAAAACGTAGAAAAGAATTAGAAAGATAAATGGCGATGTTGATCGCCCAATAATATGAATGTATTTAATATCACTGAACGGTGCACTTTATAATAATTAACATGTTATACTTTATGTTATTTGACGTTACTAACATACAAAATTGGGAAAGAATGTAATATCAGGAAAGGGAGTGGCCCTGGGATACAGCAGAGAGTAATCAGAAGGGTGAGACACTGCATATGTTGAAGAAGAAGAGCTGAGAGTCTTCATTGGACAGAAGAGACTTTATACAAAAGAAAAAAAATTCCTCTGAGGGTGTATTAAATAGATATCTGTGGGTGTACTGCTATCTTCCATGGGTTATCTTTAAGAGTCTTTACTAAAGTCCATAAGGCTTGCTGAGGCTTTTTTAAAAACTGGATTCCCTAGGAGATAATTAGAGGGTGGTACTTAAGTCTATGTCTAAGTTGACAGATTTTGCAGGGAAGACGAACCTGAGAACAGTGGAGGTCCTGAGAGTGTAAGTACATGGAAATTGGAAAAAATAATAATAAAGGGAATTAGGAAAACTTTTGACTTCGAAGGTCATGTATTACTGAGTCATACCTGAGGTTTCTAAGGAGTTATATACACAGTTGCTATTTGGATTGCTTGTTGATGAAGATCAGTGGAAAAACTAGAGTCGTTTCCAAGTGTAGGTAAGATATAATGAGAGGATGGAGGTGGGAAGTAGGGAGGCCCAGAGAAAAGTGGGAAGGTCATACTGGGCCAAGATGGTGGTAATATCCAGCAGAACGGATGGTAGGGCAGACTGTGGTTTCATCTTTTTTATTTCGGCTCCCCACCTCATCCTTAATAATTCTTTGGGAATATTTCATTGCTCTGTGATGCAGGTACAGAATTCGAGTGAGGAGACTACACCCTCAGCGTCCAGCTGTCTGAGTCCTCAGTGTGCTTCAAATGATGGAGAACTATTGCTTCTTTATGAGAAGAGTTAGTACCTCGTAGCTAAGCTTTAGCTGGAGCTTATGCAGGATTGATTCCAATTTATATATACTGTTGGCATGGAGGTTCCTCCTCCTCTTTTCTTGACCATTATGAAATGAATCTATATTTCTCAATATTTGTGTATATCAGATAAATACATTAAGTAAAGGAATCTTATATATTGCTCCCTGCATAGTTTGCTCTTTCTTGT
Source organism: Mesoplodon densirostris (assembly GCF_025265405.1). Lineage (NCBI taxonomy): Eukaryota > Metazoa > Chordata > Mammalia > Artiodactyla > Ziphiidae > Mesoplodon > Mesoplodon densirostris. The sequence continues at coordinate 129,429 of NC_082666.1, forward strand.
TTCTCTTTTACCTTTACTAAATTAGCACAGTGAGAGACCGCGCAATGTTCTAATCAGGAGAGATTAGAACATCATATTTCTAGAGAGGTTGGTTGGACAGAGCAGGGGTCCCAGTGAGAATCAAAGCTTCTGTTTCTACTTGGAAGTGTACCTGTATAGAGTAGAGGGCTCCAGGAAATATCCCAGAATATTGCAATGTCCCTGCGGGAGATCATTAAGAGAGGCAGGATCTGGTCCCAGATCAGTGTACTATGACATGTTTGTCAGTCATCTGGTGTGAGATTCTCAGAGCCAATCCCATATGGTAAGGCTGGGTGCAGAGTATGAAGAACCTGTGAAAGCCTTTGATTGAATGTTAAAGATGAAGCTCTGATTTTGGGGAGAATTTTCTTACCTGACTGAATGTCACCCTTCTGTGGGGATGAGATTCTGTGCTTTTCTTCTCTTGATGACCACTGACTGAAAGTCATTAGAGGATCATGTCTAGACAGCATTCTTTATTTAATTTCTTAAAGAAGAAAACATAGAAAACATTTTTATCCACTTTCAAATTGAGGATCAAGGGGAATGACATCAGTGAAAATGTCAGAGTAGGGAGCTCTAGCTTGTGTCCATCACCAGAAACACTGACATACGTGGTAAAGCCTGTCAGAATGATCTTATCAACACATGTAAGTTTTCTTTTCTTTTCACCCTGTAGATTTATCTTTCACTGAAACTTAACTTACTACAAGATGTGGAGAATAAACAGGGAAGTAGAAACTGCATTTCCTGATGAGAGAATCACTAAGTCACATTAGTTGTTCTGAGCTATGTCTTACTCACCGTGACTGTAATTAAAACAAACAAACAAACAAAACACATTTTTTTGGTAAGTCAGTTCTGACATTTCCTCGTTAAAGACAAGGTAACAGATACAGATTTAGATCTACCAGAATTGAGCAAAATGTTGATTGTACCTGTGCTGCATATATGAGCATGACCTGCTACAAATCTTCATTATACTTATTGCCACAACTGACAAATTCAGTTTGGCCACTCCTGATATGTTGCATGTAAGGAATGCATAGGACACTAACCCCAGCTGGTCACAGGTAAACTCTGCCCGTGGATTACTGCATGTTTTCCTGCTGGAAGACCACACATTCTCGAGTATCATGACTGCAGAGTATGTGGGCTCTTCTTTTTTCTGGATAAAGGTTAGATAATCACCTAATTTTATGAGAAATATATAAATTGTATTTGCATATTCTTCAGGTTTTTATTTATCCATTCTCTTTCAAGTCCTAAGTGCAAATACTAAAGTGATTTCCAAGAGGGTGGTAAATAAGACAGCTACGTTTATGCTCCAAAATTAGCAATAAAGCATAATACAATTGTAAATGCATTAATGTGTGATTAATATGTAGATACTATGTAAATGCAATTTTAGTAATGCTTTGTGGAGAGCTTCAGAATCTAGGTATTTAAAAAAAAAAAGAAGAAGGAGTTTTTGAAACTCTCAGGGAATTATATAGAAGTCTTTGTGTCTATAATTATCAATCTGGAATAATGCATTTTCTCAGAAATAAACTAGGCATAAAATTGTAGGAAAAAACTTCATGTAATGAAAGAGCATGTGAGATGGGCATACAAGAAAAAGAATATTCTCAGAGAATAATGAACAGTGTGAAGTTCAGCAGAAGTGTAACACAGATTCAAAGAGTAAAACTTTGGAGAGCCTAATTATGAGTTCCTCATATTGCATCTTTGGAGAGACGGTAGTCATTTGAAATATGATGTTATAAGATGACGTTAACATACTTAAATACTTTCGTTTAGAAATGACCACTTAGAACCAGAATAAATGAAAGAGAGCACAAAATTATGTTTTTGTTGATTTTTGAAGATCTCAGGTGAGTGCTGATAATTTAAATATATATGATGTCAGGCTTCCCTGGTGGTGCAGTGGTTGAGAGTCCACCTGCCGATGCAGGGGACACGGGTTCGTGCCCCGGTCCGGGAAGATCCCACATGCCACGAAGCGGCTAGGCCCGTGAGCCATGGCCGCTGAGCCTGCACGTCCGGAGCCTATGCTCCACAATGGGAGAGCCCACAACACTGATAGGCTCGTGTACTGAAAAAAAAAAACAAAAAACAAAAAACAAAAAACATGGTGTCTTTCACTGCAAAGTAAAGGAGCTGTGGAGGATTTCTGGAATGAATGTCAATATTATGACAATAGTATGAGTGTGTTTCATGTTTGGTAATTACAATCATTGTTGCTTTTGCTGTGGTCATCCATTTACAATGTTTGGTGTCAGTTGATTTTTCTCTTGTAAAAATAAAATGCAGTCTGTGTGTGTGGAAAAGAAACATACATGATGTCGTGATAAAGTTGTATGTAATTTGAGATCTGGCAAAAAGCATTTCTTTTCTGTAATGCTAGGATGCTAATTGGACATTTTTGCAAGAAAGAGATTTCAGGATGCAAATCTCGTGTCTCTAAGGTGGGAAGCCAGTTCATGGTGGAACATTCTATTAAACTTGTGTGAGTGCAGAAATATTTCTTTGGAAGAAAGAGGCCATGAATCCCTTTTTAACAGTTAGTGGTTTATAGTATACCGAATGAGCAAAATGGGTATTTCTGAACTTTAGAAAAAAATAATATAGTTTTTCTGCATTTATATTATGCAGCTGATGTAGAATATCAAAAATTCTTTATTTTGAAAAACAATGTAATCAATTTGACATAATTTATATATATTGAACCTGTGGTACACACACACAATAAAACATACATTCAAAAAATCTTTTTCACTTAAGAAATATTTTCTAGTGTAGTTGATTTACAACGTTGTGGTATTTTAAAATACATGTTTATTAGAGTATAATTGCTTTATAACACTGTATTAGTTTCTGCTTTACAACAAAGTGAATCACCTATATGTATACATATATCCCCATATCCCCCCGTCTTGAGGCTCCCTCCCAGACTCCCTATCCCACCCCTGTGGGGGACATAAAGCACCGAGCTGATCTCCCTGTGCTACGCGGCAGCTTACCACTAGCTCTTTTACATTTGGTAGTGTATATATGTCAGTGCTACTCTCTCACTACGTCCCTGTGTCCCCTTCAGCCCTGTGTCCTGAAGTCCGTTCTCTACATCTGTGTCTTTATTCCTGCCCTGTCACTAGGTTCGTCAGTACCATTTTTCTGAATTCCATATATATGTGTTCACATACAGTATTTGTTTTTCTCTTTCTGATGTACTTCACTCTGTATGATAGACTCTAGGTCCAACCACCTCACTACAAATAACTCAATTTTATTCCTTTTTATGGCTGAGTAATACTCCATTATATATATAGGCCATATCTTCTTTCTATATTCATCTGTCGATGGACATTTAGGTTGGTTCTATGTCCTGGCTATTGTAAATAGTGCTACAGTGAATATTGTGATACATGTATCTTTTTGAATTATGGTTTTCTCCGGGTATATGCTCAGTAGTGGGATTGCTGGGTCATATGGTAGTTCTATTTTTAGCTTTTAAGGAACCTCCATATTGTTCTCCATAGTGGCTGTATCAGTTTACATTCCCACCAACAGTGCAGGAGGGTTCCCTTTTCTCCACACCCTCTGCAGCCTTTATACATTATTGTATTAATTTCTGCTGTGCAGCAAAGTGATTCAGTCATATATATATATATATATATATATATATATATATATATATATATATATATTCTTTTCCATTATGGTTTATCACAGGATACTGAATATAGTTTCCTCTGCTGTACAGTAGGTCTTTGTGGCTTGTCCATCCTATGTAGAATAGTTTGCTTCTGCTATTCCAAAACTCCCAATCTTTCCATCACTCTCTCCTTGGCAACCACAACTCTGTTTTCTATATCTGTGTGTTTGTTTTTGTTTTGCTGACATGTTCATTTGTGTCCTGTTTTCGATTCCACATGTAAGTGATATTATATGGTATTTGTCTTTCTCTTTATGACTTACCTCAGTTAGTATCATTATCTCTATGTCCATCCATGTTGCTGCAAATGGCATTATTTCATTCTTTTTTATGTCTGAGTAATATCTATTGTATACGTATACCACACTTTCTTTATACATTCATTTTTTAATGAACATTTAGGTTGTTTCCATGTCTTGGCTATTATAAATAGTGCTTCTATGAACATAGGGTTTTATATATTTTTTTGAATTATAATTTTGTCTAGATATATGTCCAGAAGTGGGATTGCTAGATCATATGGCAACTCTCTTTATAGTTTTTTTGCGGAAGCTCCATACTGTTTTCCATAGTGGCTATACCAACTTACATGGCCACCAACAGTGCTGAAGGGTTCCCTTTTCTCCATACCCCATCCAGCATTTGTTAATTGTAGATTTTTTTTTAATGATGGCCATTCTGATCAGTGTGAAGTGATACCTCATTGTAATTTGGATTTGCATTTCTCTAATAATTAGTGATGATTAGCATCTTTTCATGTGCCTATTGGCTATCTGTATGTCTTCTTTATAGAAATGTTTATTTAGGTCTTCTACCCATTTTTCCATTGAGTTATTTGTTATATTGTTATTGAGTTGTAGGAGCTGTTTGTATAGTTTGTAAATTAAGCCGTTGTCAGTCTCATCATTTGCTAATATTTTCTCCCAGCCCATAGGTTGTATTTTCATTTTGATTATGGTTTCCTTTGCTGTGCAAAAGCTTATAAGTTTGATTAGTTCCTGTTTCTTTTTTGCTTTTACTGTAAGTCCGCTACGTATGAACAAGTTCTGTTCCAAGAGTGCGTTTGTAAGTCCAATTTGTTTCTAAGTCCAACAAAGTTAGCCGAGGTACCCAGGTTACACAGTCGGCTATATGGTATTGTACCATAATAGGTTTATAATACTTTTCACACAAACAGTATATAAGAATCAAACACAAAAACAAAGAAGACATTTTTAGTCTTACAGTACAGTAACTTGAAAGGTACAGTAATACAGTACAACAGCTGGGATACTGGGGCTGGCATCGGGGGAACAGGCGAGAAGAGTTACTGATTGGAGGAGGGAGAGGAGGTGGGAGGTGGTAGAGGTGAAGGATTATCAGCAGTGGGAGACAGGGGGCAAGCTCCAATTTCACTCATGCCTGACATGGATGACACAGGTTCTGGTTCCTTGCTGGATTTAATTCTGTCTACCCTCTTGAAAAAATGATCCATTGATGTCTGGGTCGTAGCTCGTTTCTTCTCATCATAGATGATGACATGGTAGCACTGGTTTGCGTTCTGAACGGCTGCTGCCACCTTTGGGTACCATTGTAGGTTCGAGCCCTGTGCCTCCAAAACTAACAGTGCCTCCTCAAATTTAGAAGATGCCCTTGGCATTTTCTGTGTCGTGAATCTCTTCAGTTCTTCAGTTACTTCTTCTTCCTCCTGTCCCTCTTCATCCTTTCTCTGTGCCTCCAATTCCATCAGTAAGCTCCTCATGTTGCACAGCAAGGAGTTCAGTGAAATCGTCCTCTTGCAGATCTAGCTCCAGCTTCTCGCTGAGGGTCACTACGTTGCTGAAGACCTCTTCAGACTTCTGATCTGCCTTCTCAAGTCCACAAACATCATGAACAAACTGTGGGCAAAGGTTCTTCCAAACCCCATTCATGGTGACCAACATACACTCACACCATGCAAAGTCAATGTTTTTTATGGCCTTGTAGATGTTATAGTCCTTCCAAAATTGTCCCTAGGTTCTTCCTGATTTCTCACTTACCTTTACTGCCTGACAAAAAGTGTGACATAAATAATATTTTTTGAAAGTCGCTATAACTTCCTGGTCCATAGGATGGATGAGCAATGCAGTATTCGGTGACAGATGCACTACTTTGACGTTGGGAAAAGTCATCCATGAAAGGGGGGTGGCCCAGAGCATTGTCAAGCAGCAAAAGAATGTTTTTCTGGGACGTCCTTCTCCGAGCAATATTTCTCTACATCTGGGATAAAGTGTTGGCAAAACCAGTCCTGGAACGTGGCCTGTGTAATCCAGGATTTGGGGTTACACTTCCACACAATAGGAAGAAAGTCATTGGCTATGTTTTTAAGGGTTCTTGGGTTCTGTGAATGATAAACTAAGAGAGGCTTCAGCTTCATATCACTGGAAGAATTGCCACCAAACAACAGTCAGCCTATCTGTTGCTGCTTTACAGCCCGGCATCAACTTTTCCTTCTTACTGATGTAGCTTCCGTCTGGCATCCTCTTCCAGTGCAGTTGTGTCTCATCCACATTAAACACCTGGTTGGGTAAATGCACACCATCATCAATAATTTCTCAAAGTGTTTCAGGAAGTTCCTGGACAGCTACCCTATCTGCACCTGCTGCCTCTCCACTTACTTTTACCTTGTTGAGGTTGGCTCTACTCTTGAACCGATGAAACCAGCCATGGCTGGCATTAAAAAATATGCCCTCTGATTCTTTCCCGTGTTTCTTCTTCAAGTCTTCACAAAGGCTTTTAGCTTTCTCTTGAATCACCATAAGCTGAGCAGGATTTATCGCTGATGTTGATCCTGCACCTGCACACTGAGAAGTTTCTCCATCTCCTCCATCACTTTTCCGTGCTTCTTTGATATTTTGTCATGAGCATGGAGTATTATATTGGCTGTGGGTTTGTCATAAATAGCTTTTATTATGTTGAGATATGTTTCCTTTATACCCATTTTGGTAAGCGTTTTTATCATGAATGGATGTTGAAGTTTCTCAAATGCTTTTTCGGTATCTATTGAGATGATCATTTGTTTTGTGTTTTTCCTTTGTTGATGGAGTGTATCATGTTGATTGATTTGCATATGTTGAAACAACTTTGTGACACGGGGGTGAATCAAATTCGATCATGGTGTATGATCCTCTTATGTGCTGTCAGATTCAGTTTTCTAATATTCAGTTGAGAATTTTTGCATCCATATTTATCAGAGATATTGGCCTGCAATTTTCTTTTTTGCTAGTGTCTTTCTCTGTGTTGTTTTTTTTTTAAGTCTTTATTGAATTTGTTACAGTATTGCTTCTGTTTTATGTTTTTGTTTCTTATTTGTGAGGCATGTGGGATCTTAGCTCCACCACTAGGCATTGAACCCACACCCCCTGCACTGGAAGGCAAAATCTTAACTGCAGGACCACCAGAAAAGTCCCCATCTGTGTTTTTTTATTTTTCAGTAAATTTCTTTATTTATTTATTTTTGGATGCATTGGGTGTTTGTTGCTGTGAACGGGCTCTCTCTAGTTGTGGCGAGTATGGGTTACTCTTCGTTGTGGTGTGCGGGCTGTTCACTGCACTGGCTTCTTTTTTGCAGAGCATGGGCTCTAGGTGCGTGGGCTTCAGTAGTTGTGGCTATCAGGCTCAGTAGTTGTGGCTCGTGGGCTGTAGAGCACAGGCTCATTAGTTGTGGCACACAGACTTAGTTGCTCCACGGCATGTGAGATCTTCCCGGACCAGGGCTTGAAACTATGTCCCCTGCATTGGCAGATGGATTCTTAACCACTGTGCCAGCAGGGAAGTCCCCCCCCATCTGGTTTTGATATCAGGGTGATGGTGGCTTCATAAAATGTCATTGGATGTATTCCTTAATCTTCAATCTTTTCGAAGAGCTTGAGAAGAATCAGTGTAAGTTTTGCTTTGTATATTTGGTAGAATTTGCCTGTGAAACCATCTGATCCTGGATTTTTGTTGGTAGGGAGTTTTTGTAAATTACAGTTTCTATTTTGCTTGTAGTGATCAGTCTGTTCAAGTTATCTATTTCTTCTTGATTCCGTTTTGTTTGGCTGTAAAAAACAACATATATTTTTAAGTTATGTTAGCAGCTAAATACTTACCATGTATTAGACCACAAAAGAGCAAAGAAAAAAATATTAAAGTATTTTTTCAAATAGAAAAAGTATTGAAATATTTTTAAGAAATTGGGATAATAGTACTAGTTACAATAATGACAAATTGTTCTGAAATTAAACACTACTTTATCTAAGATGCATATCATATGCTTATCATTTTACTGTTTTTAAATATATGGAATGCTTTCACCTTTCTAAAGTAATTATTTTATTTTACCTGTATATTGGGAAAAAATTTTAGTTGCACATAATATAAAAAATTACACTTTAATAGGAGACATTAATCCATTTACCTTTGCTGTAGTATTGAAAATACTTAGGTTTAGAGTTACCATGTTATTGAGTACCCTTTTATTTATTTATTTATTTATTTATTTATTTATTTATTTATTTTTTGCGGTACGCGGGTCTCTCACTGTTGTGGCCTCTCCCGTTGCGGAGCACAGGCTCAGGACGCGCAGGCTCAATGGCCATGGCTCACGGGCCTAGCCACTCCGCGGCATGTGGGATCTTCCCAGGCCGGGGCACGAACCCGCGTCCCCTGCATCGTCAGGCGTACTCTCAACCACTGCGCCAGCAGGGAAGCCCTATTTATTTATTTTTAAAAAGACTTAATTTGGAGGAGGTATAAATTATTTATTTATTTATTTATTTTTAACATCTTTATTGGACTATAATTGCTTTACAGTGGTGTTAGTTTCTGCTGTATAACAAAGTGAATCAGCTATACATATAAATATATCCCGATTTCTCCTCCCTCTTGCATCTCCCTCCCACCCTCCGTTTCCCACCCCTCTAAGTGGTCACAAAGCACTGAGCTGATCTCCCCATGCTATGCAGCTGTTTCCTACTAGCTATCTATTTTACATTTGGTAGTATGTATAAGTTAATGCCACTCTCTCACTTCATCCCGGCTTACCCTTCCCCCTCCCCACGTCCTCAAGTCCATTCTCTACGTCTGCGTCTGTATTCCTGTCCTGCCCGTAGTTTTTTTTTTTTTTTTTTTTTTTTTTTTTTGCGGTATGTGGGCCTCTCACTGTTGTGGCCTCTCCCATTGTGGAGCACAGGCTCCGGACGCGCAGGCTCAGCGGCCATGGCTCACGGGCCCAGCCACTCCGCGGCATGTGGGATCTTCCCAGACCGGGGCACGAACCCATGTCCCCTGCATCGGCAGGCGGACTCTCAACCACTGCGCCACCAGGGAAGCCCTGCCCGTAGTTTCTTCCCAACCATTTTTTTTCTTTTTTTAGATTCCATATATATGTGTTAGCATATGGTATTTGTCTTTCTCTTTCTGACTTACTTCACTCTGTATGACAGACTCTAGGTCCATCGGCCTCACTATAAATAACTCAATTTCATTTATTTTTATGGCTGATAATATTCCATTTTATATTGAAGATGTGCAAAATCTTTTTTATCCATTCATCAGTTGATGGACACTTAGGTTGCTTCCATGTCCTGGCTATTGCAAATAGAGCTGCAATGAACATTGTGGAACATGATTCTTTTTGAATTATGGTTTTCTCCAGGTATATGCCCAGTAGTGGGATTGCTGTGTCATATGGTAGCTCTATTTTTAGTTTCTTAAGGAACCTCCATACTGTTCTCCATAGTGTCTGTGTATCAATTTACATTCCCACCAACGGTGCAAGAGGGTTCCCTTTTCTCCACACCTCTGCAGCATTTATTGTTTGTAGATTTTTTGAATGATGGCCATTCTTACCTGTGTGGGATGATACCTCATTGTAATTTTTATTTGCAATTCTCTAATGATCAGTGATGTTGAGCATTCTTTCATATGTTTCCTGGCAATCTGTATATCTTCTTTGGAGAAATGTCTAATAGGTCTTCTGCCCATTTATGGATTGGCTTGTTTGTTTCTTTGATATTGAGCTGCAGGGGGTACTTGTAAAGTTTGGAGATTAATCCTTTGTCAGTTGCTTCATTGGCAAATATTTTCTCCCATTCTGGGGGTTGTCTTTTCATCTTGTTTACGTTTTCCTTTGCTGTGCAAAAGCTTTTAAGTCTCATTAGGTCCCATGTTTTTATTTTTAGTTTTATTTCCATTCCTCTAGGAGGTGGGTCAAAAAGGATCTTGCTGTGATTGGTGTCATAGAGTGTTCTGCCTATGTTTTCCTCTAAGAATTTTATAGTGTCTGGCTTTACATTAAGTCTTTTATCCATTTTGAGTTTATTTTTGTGTATGGTGTTAGGGAGTCTTTTAATTTAATTCTTTTACCTGTAGCTGTCCAGTTTTCCCGGCACCACTTATTGAAGAGGCCGTGATTTCTCCATTCTATATTCTTGCCTCCTTCATCAAAAATAAGGTGACCCTATGTGTCTGGGTTTATCTCTGGGCTTTCTCTCCTGTTCCATTGATATATATTTCTGTTTTTGTGCCAGTACCATACTGTGTTGATTACTGTAGCTTTGTAGTATAGTCTGAAGGCAGGGATTCTGATTACTCCAGCTCTGTTTTTCTTCTCAAGATTGCTTTGGCTGTTCGGGCTCTTTTGTGTTTCCATACAAATTGGGAAATATTTTGTTGTAGTTTTCTGAAAAATGCCATTGGTATTTTGATAGGGATTGCGTTAAATCTGTAGATTGCTTTGTGTAGTATAGTCATTTCACAGTGTTGATTCTTCCAATCCAAGAACATGGTATATCTCTCCACCTGTTTGTGTCATCTTTGATTTATTTCATCAGTGTCTTATAGTTTTCTGAGTAAAAGTCTTTTGTCTCCTTAGGTAGGTTTATTCCTAGGTATTTTATTCCTTTTGTTGCATGGGTAAATGGGAGTGTTTCCTTAATTTCTCTTTCAGACTTTTCATCTTTAGTGTATGGGAATGAAAGGGATATCTGTACATTAATTTTGTATCCTGCAGCCTTACAAACTTCATTGATTAACTCTAGTAGGTTTCTGGTAGCACCTTTAGGATTCTCTATATATAGTATCATGTCATCTAGTGGCAAACAGTGACAGCTTAACTTCTTCTTTTCCGAGTTGGATTCCTTTTATTTCTTTTTCTTATCTGATTGTTGTAGGTAAAAATTCCAAAAGTGTGTTGAATAATAGTGGTGAGAGTGGGCAACATTGTCTTGTTCCTGATCTTAGTGGAAATGGTTTCACTTTTTCACCATTGAGAACAATGATGACTGTGGGTTTGTCATATATGGCCTTTACTATGTTGAGGAAAGTTCCGTCTATGCCTACTTTCTAGAGGTTTATCATAAATGGCTGTTTAATATTGTCGAAAGCATTTTCTGCATGTATTGAGATGATCATATGGTTTTTATCCTTCAGGTTTTTTAATATGGTGTATCACATTGATTTGCATGTATTGAAGAATCCTTGCATCACTGGGATAAACCCAGCTTGATTATGTTGTATGATCCTTTTAATGTGCTGTTGGATTCTTTTTGCTAGTATTTTGCTGAGAATTTTTGCATGTATGTTCATCAGTAATATTGGCCTGTAGTTTTCATTATTTGTGACATCTTTGTCTGGTTTTGGTATCAGGGAGATGGTGGTCTCATAGAATAAGTTTGGGAGTGTTCCTCCCTCTGCTATATTTTGGAAGAGTTTGAGAAGGTTAGGTGTTAACTCTTCTCTAAATATTTGATAGAATTTGCCTTTGAAGCCATCTGGTCCTGGGCTTCTGTTTGTTGGAAGATTTTAATGACAGTCTCAATTTCAGTGCTTCGGGTTGGTTTGTTTATAGTTTCTATTTCTTCCTGGTTCAGTCTTGGAAGTTTGTGCTTTTCTAAGAATTTGTCCATTTCTTCCAGGTTGTCCATTTTACTGGCATATAGTTGCTTGCAGTAACCTCTCATAATCCTTTGTATTTCTGCAGTGTCAGTTGTTACTTCTCCTTTTTCATTTGTAATTTTATTGATTTGAGTCTTCTCCCTTTTATTCTTGATGACTCTGGCTAATGGTTTTATCACTTTTGTTAATTTCTCAAAGAATCAGCTTTTAGTTTTTTTGATTTTTGCTGTTGTTTCCTTCATTTCTTTTTCATTTATTTCTGATCTGACTGTTATGGTTTCTTTCCTCTGCTGACTTTGGGGTTTTTTTTTCTTTCTTTCTCTAATTGCTTTAGGTGTAAGTTTAGCTTGTTTATTTGACATGTTTCTTTTTTCTTGAGGCAGGATTGTATTGCTATAAACTTCCCTCTTAGAACTGTTTTTGCTGCATCCCATAGGTTTGGGGTCATCATGTTTTCATTGCCATTTGTTTCTAGGTATTTTTTAATTTCCTCTTTGATTTCTTCAGTGATCTCTTGGTTATAAAGTAGTGTATTGTTTAGCGTCCATGTGGTTGTATTCTTTTACAGATTTTTTCCTGTAATTGATATCTATTCTGATAGCGTTGTCGGAAAAGATACATGATACAATTTCAATTTTCTTAAATTTACCAATGCTTGATTTGTGACCCAAGATATGATCTATCCTGAAGAATGTTCCTCAAACTGAGAAAGAGTGTATTCTGTTGTGTTTGGATGGAATGTCCTATAAATATCAACTAAGTCCATCTTGTTTAATGTATCATTTAAAGCTTGTGTTTCCTTATTTATTTTCATTTTGGATGATCTGTTCATTGGTGAAAGAGGGGTGTTAAAGTCCCCTACTACTATTGTGTTACCTTCGATTTCCCCTTTTATGGCTGTTAGCCTTTTCCTTATGTATGGAGGTGCTCCTATATTGGGTGCATAAATATGTACAATTGTTATGTCTTCTTCTTAGGTTGATCCCTTGATGATTATGTAGTGTCCTTCTTTGTCTCCTGTAATAGTCTTTATTTTAAAGTCTCTTTTTTCTGATATGAAAATTGCTACTCTAGCTTTCTTCTGATTTCCATTTGCATGGAATATTTTATTCCATCCCCTCACTTTCAGTCTGTATGTGTCCCTAGGTCTGAAGTGGGTCTCTTGTAGACCGCATATATATCGGTCGTGTTTTCAGATCCATTCAGCCAGTCTATGTCTTTTGGTTGGAGCATTTAATCCATTTACATTTAAGGTAATTATTGATATGTATGTTCTTATTACCATTTTCTTAATTGTTTTGGGTTTGTCATTGTACGTCTTTTCTTCTCTTGTGTTTCCTGCCTAGAGAAGTTCCCTTAGCATTTGTTGTAAAGCTGGTTTGGTGGTGCTGCATTCTCTTAGATTTTGCTTGTCTGTAAAGGTTTTAATTCCTCTGTTGAATCTGAATGAGATCCTTGCTGGGTAGAGTAATATTGGTTGTAGCTTTTCCCCTTTCTTCACTTTAAATATGTCCTGCCTGTCCCTTCTGGCTTGCAGAGTTTCTGCTGAAAGATCAGCTGTTAACCTTATGGGGATTCCCTTGTATGTTATTTGTTGTTTTTCCCTTGCTGCTTTTAATATTATTTCTTTGCATTTAATTTTTGATAGTTTGATTAATATATGTTTTGGCATGTTTCTCCTTGGGTGTATCTTGTATGGGACTCTCTGCACTTCCTGGACTTGATTAACAATTTCCTTTCACATATTAGCGAAGTTTTCAACTATAATCTCTTCAAATATTTTCTCTGTCTCTTTGTTTTCCTCTTCTAGTTCTGTGACCCCTATATTTGAATGTTGGTGTGTTTAACATTGTCCCAGAAGTGTCTCAGATTGTCCTCAATTCTTTTCATTCTTTTTTCTTTATTCTGCTCTGTGGTAGTTATTTCCACTATTTTATCTTCCAGGTCATTTATCCATTCTTCTGCCTCAGTTATTCTGCTATTGTTTCCTTCTAGAAAATTTTTAATTCCATTTACTGTGTTGTTCATCATTGTTTGTTTGCTCTTTAGTTCTTCTAGGTCCTTGTTAAACATGTCTTGTATATTCTCCATTCCAGTTCCAAGATTTGGGATCATATTTAGTATCATTACTCTGAATTCTCTTTCAGGTAGACTGCCTATTTCCTCTACATTTGTTTGGTCTGGTGGGTTTTTACCTTGTTCCTTCATCTGCTCTGTGTTTCTCTGTCTTCTCATTTGGCTTTGTGGACGGTGTTTGGGGTCTCCTTTACGCAGGCTGAAGATTTGTAGTTCCCATTGTTTTTGGTGTCTGCCCCCAGTGGCTAAGGTTGGTTCAGTGGGTTGTGTATGCTTTCTGGTGGAGAGGACTGGTGCCTGTGTTCTGGTGGGTTTGTCTGGATCTTGTCTTTCTGTTGGGCAGGTCCGCATCCGGTGTTGTGTTTTGGGGTGTCTGTGACCTATTATGATTTTAGGCAGCCTCTCTGATAATTGGTGGGCCTGCATTCCTGTCTTGCTAGTTGTTTGGCATTGGATGTCCAGCACGGGATCTTACTGGTCTTTGAGTGGAGCTGGGTCTTAGCATTGAGACGGATATCTCTGGGAGGCTTTCGCCGTTTTGATATTACAAGGTGCCCAAGGTCTCTGGTAGACCAATATTCTGAACTCTGCTCTCCCAACTCAGAGGCACAGGCCTGACACCCGGCTGGAGCACCAAGACCCTCTCAGCCACACAGCTGGGGGTGAGAGCAAGAGCTAGCTTTGGTACATCTCAAAGAACACCAATGAGATTCACTCACCATTTTCTCTCCATCAGTGAAGAAAACAAAATTCAGTGTTTGGTGAGTCAGCCACCTTGGTAGCCAGCCTCCAAGAAGGCCCTAATCATACCCTAATTATCTCCCAGTCATCATGCACCTGTGTGCCTCCTCACAGTTGAAAAGGGCTGATGTTTTAACTAATAAGACATTGCAGAAATGACAAAGTGCAGCTTCCAAAGGTATAAAAGATATTGGAGCTTCTGCTTTGGTTTCTGCTAGATCACTCATCCTGGGGTAAGCCAGCTGCCATGTCATGAGGACACTCAAGCAGCCCTAAGGAGAGATTCATGTGGCAAGGAGCTGAGGCCTCTTACTTACAGCCACATGAGTGAGTCATCTCACAAGTCACAATACTTAATTTTATTTATTTATGGTTGTGTTGGGTCTTCGATGCTGCACAGGGTTTCTCTAGTTGTGTCGAGCAGGGGCTACTCATCATTGTGGTGCATGGGTTTCTCCTTGCTGTGGTTTCTCTTCTTGTGGAGTATGGGCTCTAGGTGCATGGACTTCAGTAGTTGTGTCACGCAGGCTCAGTAGTTGTTGCTTGCAGGCTCTAGAACGCAGGCCAAGTAGTCGTGGCACACGGGCTTAGTTGCTCTACAGCCTGTGGGATCTTCCCAGGCCAGGGATTGAACCCCTGTCCCCTGCATTGGCAGGCAAATTCTTACCCACTGAGCTACCAGGGAAGTCCAGTGTGCTTTTTTTTAAACCTAGTCTGTTTTCATTATTTTCTATCTTAACTGTTCTATATTAAATTAAAAAAATAATACTCCTTTCTACCTCTCCTCTTTGAGGATGATATATGAAGATGTATGTCTTATTTATTAATCTGAAAATTTCACCTTACTTTTAAGAAGTAATCACAATGTCAAGTATTTAATACCTTTCACTTCCACCTTGAAAAGCATGGATATTAAAGTGCTAATATAATTACCTTCCCTAGTCTATCATTTTTACTTTTTGTTATGTATAAAAAACAACTAAAAATATGCATGGTTTGTAAGGAAATGACAAATTTCAGAAAATTCAGAATCTGCATACACTCTATACATAGCTTCTAGATACAGACACAGAAAATTGCCAGATACTCAGAGCCCCCCTTGTCCAATTCTAGTGACTCCCCTTAAGGTTTAATATTGTTCTGGTATCTAACAAAAAGATCACTTTACCTGTATTTTGTATTTTATATAAATGTAATGGCACAGTAAAATCACTTTTGGATTGGGCTTTTTTATTTCATGTTGTTTATGAATACGCCTATATGGTTGCCTTTTGTTGTTGTCATGCACTGACACTGTTGCATAGGATTCCATAGTGTAAATATTTAAGTATTAATTAATTTTTTCCAAAATGTATTACAATATGAGTGATTTTCAGTTTGGGTCTATTGAGAATTGCACTGGTATATACATACTAGAACTTGAGCTTTGGTGGTATGTGTATAAATTATTGTTCAATATACATGTAGTAGTAAAATTTTTGACTCATAGCTTTCATCTGTTTATCTTTTTAGATATTTCTAAATATTTTCAAAACATTTGTATGATTTTTCATCCTCAGCAGCAGTGAATGAGATTCAAGGATTGCACACATTCTTGTCAAACTTGATAATACCTGTCATTTTCATTTGAACTTTCTGGTTGGTGAGTGATAATTCCAGGTATGACTTTTTTGCATTTAATTGACTACTAAGAAGCCAAGCATCTTTTGATATGTTTACTTAACGTTCTGTACTCTCTTTCTTGAAATATGTTTTGGTATATTTTTCCCATCTTTGCTATTACATTATCTTCTTATTGAAGGCTTTTTTTTTTAACATCTGAAGACTTCTTATTTAGGAGTTTTAAATATATACTTGATATAAGTTCTTCTCTCTTTCTGTCTCTCCTCTTTCTTTAGATGAGTGTCAGTTTTTAATGTTAATAACATCTAATTTGTTATTTTCCTCTATTTAGTCTTATTTCTATTTATTTATGTAATCTTCTTATCTGTTGCAGAACACATTATATATTCTAAACCACAAATATGTTTTCGTTTCTTCAATAAATCTAATTGTTAAGCTTTAAATTTAAGTTAACTTTCTGAACTAAATATGTTGTATCATAGTGAGCATTAATTTGTCTATGAGAGCTGAAAGGTTACATTTATTCAGAAAATGTTGTATTCAGCTTTCTTTTCATTTGCTCCTACTTCTCATTGATTCACAGAGGTAAATATCACTTCATCCATGGATCTGACTTTTCTTGATTTCTCATGGTCATTCTCATTAATTCTTCTTGCCTCATGAAATCTTTAGGCATTGCATTATTCCACAAAAGCAAAAAGCTTCCTTGGGCCTTTTTCCTCAGAAGATTGATTATTCCCACATTTTAAATGGGAGATTGCAATAAGTTAGGAGAAAATGCCACAGGGGTCTCTCTCTTTTTTTTTTTTCTTTCACATCTTGTATCAGCCTCTGCTTGCACTCTGTGTTCAAAGACTTTTGTACAACACATTGATAGAAGTGCCAGGTGTTTCTCTCCTTGGGGCAAAAGACAGATTAATTACCTGACAAATAAAATAAAGACAGTGTCTTTCTCTGTTCAAATGTTGGAAAGGATTGCTTGCATCCTAATTTAAAAGTTTCAGGTGAGTGAAGCTTAAGATTCCAAAGCTTTAATCCATATTTGCACCATGCACAGCATCCAACAGGACTGCTTTACATAACCCCATGAGACTTTTGTGTGCAAGTGAAATAGATAAAAATATAAAACTGTTGCTGTCTTTTTGGGTCATAAAAAATATTTTTTGTCTCATTTAAAATATATTTTTTTCTAAAATCCAAAAACGTGTCAGGCTAAAATATTGGAATTTCAAACATGGTAAAACCCCTTTTGAACGATGCGAAGTGAGGCTTCTTTGTAGTGCTGATTTGCATTGCCCACTTGCTTGGTTGGCCAAAAAGGGCCTACGCGTTTTTTCCTGAATATATTCAGGAAAAAAAAAGTAGGCCCTTTTTGGCCAACTGCATCATTGTCGAAGTTCTGCCGCTTTTCATGTGCTTTAAAGGCGATTCCGATCTACCTCTTGAAAACGGTTTCCTGCAATTCTGCCTTGTTTTCAAATCCTCTTCGTTGCCTTACCTCAATAAGGTACGAAAGTTACCATTTATTATCCTGCAGGTTTGTGAATTTTAGTGCCTCTGAGATCCATTTTTCAACTCGCCTTTTTGGGAGCTGGCCTCCAAACCGCAGGATTGCTTCAGGCCCTATTCTGGTTCCGGGGGGCAGGCAGAACCTTTGGTTAATTCTTCTTCCTGATTGGAAATTAGAGTGACATGTGTCTGTCCAAACACTTAGAGCTGATCTCTCATTGGTTCCCCCTCTACCCGTTCAACCTCTGGACAAATTGCAAACTGTACGAAACAGGAGGTTAAAGGTGCTGATTCTCCAAGTGGGGAGATTGTTGGTAAAGCAGCTGGAATGGCGATGGAACTCCTTGGGCTTCTCATAGCCTCCTCAGCTGGCACAGCACTTACTGTGCCCAGAAGTCACATGTAATGCGTTGCTTTTTCTGTGGTACTTGGAAGCCCGTCAGGTGGGCTCACTGTGACCCCTGTAGCCCCCAGCATCCATGGCATGGCACTTTCTAGGCCACTATGGTAACTTCGTTCCAATGTGACTAACCTGTGGTCTCTGTGGCCCCCAAACTGCCCCACATTCCCCAGCAGCCATGGTGGCACCTTGTGTGTCCCTTTGGTACCTGGCTACCCACGAGACCATCTTTCAGCCTGTCCAAGCTGGTCTAGCCATGGCTGAAATTGCGCAGATTAACATGCTGTAGCCCATTGTGGTAAAACTGCCTCAGGACCAGGGGCATGTTGGTGTGGCTGGAGGGAGGTCTAGGCAAATGGGTGGGCTCCATAGGTCTTGGGATCGGGCAGGACACATGGCCTGGCCTGGGCCAGCCTGGCGGTCCCCCACCTCACACTGTCACACAGACTATACTGGGAGCAGCTGAGGCCTGGGCTGAGGGGTTCCCACCAGGGAGGGGTGACAGAGAAGGGGAAGGGCATCCATAGATAATGGAGAGGACATCCAGGGGTGGTGTGAGGGAGCCTCCCCACTAGCGCTGCATACTCCGGACTTCCTCCCCTGCCCAGGACCAGGCTAGCCCCCCACCGGCCCCCAGCAGCCCACACACACTGCAGGCACCCTTCCACAAGTGAGAAGTCCCGCATCAGGGCCTGCGTGTGCTCCCGCGGACTTGGGGTGCTGGAGGTGCCCGGCGTGGTCTGCACGCGGGTTACCGATCACAGCAGCAGACCCAGCAGGAGCAGCAGGCACAGCAGAGGCCGCTGGCTGCATGCACGGGGACTTTCGAGGCCCCCGGGCCGCAAGCTGCGCAGGGCAAGGCAGGCGGGCAGAGGCGGGTCTGAGAGGGGCGGGCGATGGGGTTCTGCCCGTCGACACAGGCCACCCAGTGGTACGGCCTCTTGAGGGGGACGGGGTGAGGGAGGGGATACAGATTCACAGGACCCTGCAACCCGTGTGCGGAGAGCCGCGATCCGGGAAGCCCGGCAGCCACAGGGCGGCACTGCCCTCCCGCCCCCTGCTCAGAGGCAGCTCCCGCGGGCTAAGCTGGCCTCTGCTGAGAGCCCACTCGCCTCCCATCGCGGGTTCCCTCCGCCCCTGCTCCTCTTCCCACACCCACTGCTCCGAGGGTGCGCCCTAGGGTGCTCTCCCCCGCCTCTAACCTTCCTGTCCAAAATGGGGTGCTTCTCTCAGAGGACCACCTGCAGCCCGTGGCCTCCCGGGAGCACACCTCGTCCCCATCTGCCTGCAGCCGGCCCCGCCCACCCCGAGGGCTGCGTGCGAGGGTCTCTGTGGCCACAAGTGCTCTGGGCTCCCAGTTTTCCGGTACTGGGCCATGGGGGCTGGTGTGGGGGAAGAGATAGTTTCTGGAAATGGGGGGGGGGTAACCTTTTGAGCTCTGGATTCAGGAAGGGGCCTTCTGCCCCCGACCTTTTCTCTCCACCTACTTGACTCCGCAGCCTGCATGACCATTCTCTGGGGACTTGAACCAGCACCTGGGAACTATCAGGAACCTCCCCCACTTCTGTCAGCCAGCCTCATGAAAGAGCGCCATCAGGAGTTGCTACACCTCCCCAGGGCCTGAATAGAGGGACTTTTGGGATGTGAACTGAACAACCTTCTGGGGAGAGTCAACGACCCTTTTACTCAACAGAGCAGGAACTCAGTCAGTAGGCTATTTGTGTGGAAGGAAATGAAGTCGCTTCCATGGCAGAAGAGCCCCCGCCGCAGCAAGCTTTGTCCCAGAGCTGCTGGCTGACCTTCTGGCCAGGATCCCTCCTACCTCAGCGTGGAAGGCCCGGCCTCGTGGAGAAGTATAGGTTCTGAAGAAAGACCTGGCACCTGGGTTCTGCTGCTACACTTGCCTTATCTCGTGGCCCTTGTGGCTCTAGCTTTCCCAGAAACCTCAAGGGCTAAGTGCCTGTGCTTGCTCAGAGGCCGCACGCCATTCCCCATTTCCAGCCTCAGGCCCTCCCTCTAGCTGCCTCCTCTAGGGACCCCCTCCCCCCAACACACACACACACACGGACACTGGGGATGTGCCTTCTCACAGAAGCTCAACCACTGAGATGATTTAGGGACTGTGCCCAAACTCCTGCATCCCCAGCCTCTCAAGTTTTTGCTCTGATCCCTGGCACCCCCTGGAGCTGTTCCACCTTTGGAATATTTGCCGGGTGGCAGGAGTGCCTAGTACAGCGGTAGTGACCTAAGTCTGAGCACTGGCGACCCTAGAAATCTGTTACAGAAAAGCGTTTTATTGAGCAGTAAGGGACGCCACTGGGGACGGAAAGGCCTGGCAATAAAGGAGCATGTGAACCTCGGGGCGGGGTGCGTGCTGCTTGACTCTCCATCCTGTTCTTGCTTCAGGGAGCAGGGCTTCCTGGGCCTCTCTATCCTGCCTCCTGAGACCCCAGGCAGGAGGCTCTTTGGGAAGCCACAGATTGCTGCTTTCAGTTTCAAAAAGCCCAGCTCCCCCCTGGTTTGTGGTGGTGGCCGCTGACAATGGCTCAGGGCAGGAGCCCATGTGGTAGACTGCTAAGGCTTCTCTGCACCCTGTATCTGCTCCTGCATCCTCCTCGGCTTCCAGAGTGCAGACTTGACTTTCTTCAGCTCACAAAGGGGCCCCTGAGGATTGAGCAGAGGAATGTCAGGTTTTCTTCCAGGCCAGCTTCTGCCCTGGGATGTTCAGGGCAGACTCTCATTTCAAACCTCAGTTTCTGAGGCTCTTTGCTTATGGCCATTGAGTGTGCAAGAAGGCTCCTGGCTGAGGAAGACTCAGACAGAATGACGCAGGTTCTAATCTGTGGCAGTGGGCAGTGGGGGGGGGGAGGGCGGGAGGGGTCACTGCAGGAAGAGGCATTCGCTGTCTTAGGCAGTTAAACCATTGCCCTGTCTTCAGAATGGTTCAGCCAGCAAGATTCTGTGGAGTCCGCCTCCTGGCACCATGCTACAATCGCCGGATTTTGGGTCTGGAGCAACCGAGATCTTCATCCGACTCTTCCGGAGCGTGCTTTCTCTCGGGAGCACACCTGGGGACTGGCTCCTCGGCTTCCGCCTTTGCTGGCGTGGCCAAAGGAGCATCCCCGTAGGCCCGGTAGCCACCAACCAGGCAGTATGTCTCCCCATGCCGGCCCAACTGCGTTTCTCCACACCCTCGGTTGAGGACATGGTAGTGACCAGGTGTAGGAAGAGTAATGGAAGCCACAGCTGCTGCAAAGAAAATCAGAACTGATCAGTCACTTCTGCTGTACACAGTCTCCTGCCAGAATTTCCCTCTCATGTCTCTCCCAGTTTCTGGCTGAAGACCTTTAATCTACTTGACATCCAAAACACAGACTTGGCCCATCACCTCTATGAGTCCCTAGAGAAGGGACACTGGCTGCAAAAGCAATTCCTAGAGCCTACGGCTGCATCAGGTGAGGTAGTCTCTTCACTGTTTCCAGGGAAAACAGTAGAACCCGAAAGAAATTGCAATCATGATCCTCTCCATCTCTCCCTTCCACAACAGAGAAAACATTTCTTGCAGTGTGTCACTTCTGAGGCTTTAATGGAAACGTCTTTCAAGTTTTGGAAAAAGATAATCTAATATAAATTGGTTAAGGACCCCTCCCACTTTGGCAACCCCTCTTGGGCCCCATTTATAATGCCTGTTACAACTACACTGAACTGTAGCCCTCTGATACTTTTATCTAGATTAGAACAAGGCCAAATACTGAGGCAGAGTGATCAGGAGACTCAGAACCGGGTTCTGGGTACCAAGTGTAGGCTCATATCCACCCAGCCTCCTGGGACACCATCTGCTCAGCCCTCCAGTCTCACTAGGGCTTCATCACCCCCCTTGGTTCTTCCGGTCTTCCCATGAATATGGCACCACCCTCTCCCCTAGTACTCAGCAGCTCAGTATGGGATGTGTCTGAGGGGACCGATATAGATGTGTACATGACAGCACAGAGGTGCCTGGGTTTGAAGGTGCAGTTCAAGAGTGGCCCTCTTCCTCAAACTGCTCCGTTTACCATCTGCCAACAAAAATGCGCTTGTCTTTTGCTAAGAGGCCAATCAGGAAAGGGTCTGAATGGAAGCATCCTGTAGCCCAAAGCAGAAGGCAACATTTATAAAGATCAGAAGCTTCCTGAACACTAGTTCAGGGATGACCTTTCACTTGTCCTCAGCAGTGAGCACTGTGGGACCCTGAAGGTGTCCCAGGTCACTGGTATTACTTACAGCTGGGAAAGTGCTGAGGTTTACGTAGTGGGCAAGCCCCACAGGAACATGTGGCAGCCAGGTGAGGTTGTGTGTACACCATGCCTCTTCTACAGATGCCCGGTCTCGGTGTACCTGCTGCACTGACCAGCCAGGGAACAGAGCACAGGTTTGAGTAAATATAAATGATCCGGTCAGACATTTTCTCTCAGACAACCAAAGAGATTGGTATCTGGTGGAGAACTGGTAGGGAAGTTTCTCTGAGGGCAGCACATTTCCATAGTTACGCTGCCATGGAAACTGTGAGAAGGCCTGTGAGGTCATCACTACCCAGTGAGGTCATAATAAGGAACCTGTGACTTGCGGGTCAGGCTTCAGGAGGAGGGGCAGTTTTGTGGAGGAGAGCAGGGTGGAGGCAGAGGTACTCTGCCTGGTCCCTCACACCTGGGCCTCCCCACCCATGCCCTAGTCTAGTAGACACCCCACGTGGGGCCTGCAGGTGGGCTGGTACAGCCCCAGGGGCCCCAGGAGGGCAAGAGAGACCCACATTCTGAAATTGGCTTGAGAGGCAAGATTAACGTTAAGAGACAGCTAGGTTGTATGGCACTGACCCTAAGAGGCAGAGAATTGTGTGGACTGGGGAATCAGGGAAGGCTCCTTGGCAGTGGGCCTGAAGGACAAGTGAGATTTGGACCCATGGGGAAGAGAGGGAAGACATTCCAGTTTGGAAGAATACAAGCAAAGACACACTCTTCTCGACCTTGTCCTGCCCCAAATATAAATTCATAGAACCCTCACATTTTTACACCTGAGGGCTTAGAAAAACCAAGATGTTAAGGAGCCTACCCAGTGTTACATAGCTAGTGGAGAGGGGTTCTGCTCAATGGTTACGTTCATGCCGGGGCTCCGGATTTACAGCTGATAGGAATGTGAGGACAAGCTCATGCCATTTCAAACATTTCCAAGTGATACTGAGAGAGATGTTAAAGGTGCAAAATGAGGGTGCTGAATAACCTCACAAAGTGGGAATGGTGGGCCCAGTTTAATATGAAATTCAAAACAAATTCATGACAAAAGGACATAATACAAAATGACAACATAATCATTACACTCCCCTCTCCCCTAGAAGTAAAAATCATTATAATCCCCTCTCTCTCCACCATGAAAGGATGAGATAAAGGCTCAGCAGCAGCCCCCGTGAAAATCATGGTCAACACTGTGAAGAGGGGTTAGTAAGACGACTTGGTCCGACTCAGAGAAGGAAAGAGACAACTCTGCCCTTAGCCTGATCAGGCCCACAGGAAGGAACCACATTTGGGGCAGCTTTTGACAGTGTGGCAATGAGAGAGAACCTTCTTTAGGAGGGGACTCCCTGTTGCCGACCTTGAAAAAGCAAAGATGGGACCTTCGTTTACTGGGGCTGTTGCAGAGGGGATGTACCCAGGAGGTAGAGACTGCTTGGACTACCCTTTTAGAGGTTGGGCCACCCTGGTTGAGAACCACAGCACCTTCTATCCCTAAACTGCTTGAATCAGTGGGTGCCCGTTAGGACAGACGAAGTCAGGCCTCATTGGAGCAGACTGCCTTTTGCACTGGTAGAAGGTAAAATGTGAAGGGGAATGCTCTGGCGGAGGTTTGTCACGGCAGGTGGGCCAGCATGAGACCATTCAGAATCTCCAAGGCTCCAGAGATTACTTGGCTGGGAGCATCCCTCTGATGTGGTGTGGGGACTCCTACCTTAACAGGACTTGGCTGGGCATCTGGGGGAGGCAGAATAAATGGTTTATTAACTTAAGAGAGCGAGAGAATCACCTTGGGAGTTCCACAAAACCACTTAAAAAGCCTTGTACCTGGATTCTTGAGCCAACCCTCAGAAAACTTATCTAGACTTGGAGTAGGGCTCAGGAAGCTACACTTTTATTAATAAGCTTCCTGGGCAGTCCCACCACAGTGGTCTATGGATAGAGAGACCAAATTATTGTGTATTCTCGGTTGCTTTTGGGAGTCAAAGTGGGCAATATTAAAAACTGCAGCAGGCATATGTGTAAATGGAATATTCAAGGCAAACAGAGGTGTATAGTTATTCTATGCATGAATCAGATTTGAGAAAAGCTAGCCTGGTGGTTAAAGAACACAACCCTTAGGACAGACAGACCAGATTCTTTCCTACTGACTTGTGTGATTTTGACCAAGTTCTTTTATCCTTCTGACTGTTGCTTCATATGGAAAAGAGCTATGACTGTACATTTAGCACAATATTCTCTTTCGGCAAAGGTTGCTCTGGGTCCATTTGTGTTCTCTGCAACTTAACCCTTTCCAGTGCGCAAGCATTTTTAAGTTGTTTGGTGAAGTATTACATTTTGACTTTCAACAGTTCATTACTTTGGGAAAAGCTTATATAATGCTGCAGAGACTAGAACCTATGCAGAGATAGTGAGAGGACGTTATAAGCTTATTCTGCCGGTTTATAAAAAAGTTTAACCTTTTCTCCTCTTCCTCCACCTGCCACCAAGAGATGAGAAAGAAGGCAGAGCCTGGAAATGCACACCAAGCAATATTTCTGTGTCAGTTTGCCTTTTATTCCTCTGCCAGTACTTCCCAGAGAGATTTCACCAAAAGTGCCTAAGCTTGCCATGGCCATTGTTGTGAAGAAAAATTCTCTTTATTGCTAGTCACATCCCCTTTTCCTTCTCCTGGAGGCTTAATGGATGTTTGGGGGCAGGAAACAAAATTTAAACTAAAACATCAATTGAAAGAGCCTTCGTCCTAAGTGTGGTAGTTTGGAGTGTGAATCTTCTCAGAGTCTACTGAATTCTGCCCCATTGGAAACTGTTATTAAGGGACACCCATAGAAACATCGCTTATTGTTAGAAACCATGACATAATACAGAGCCAAGATCGACATTATTCTTCACGTGAAAGACTACAGAGAGCCAAGCTCAGTAGTTCACCCTCAAGTGTTGGCCAGCAACTTACCTTTTGAAGCCAGACTGCAGCCCGGGTCTTCAGAAGGTGACTAGGCAGCCCAGAGCACCCTACTGACAAGTGTGCTCACCCATCCAGCACAGAGGGAAAGGTCCCTGTTATGGCATCATATATAAGCCTGCTGCAATAAGGTTTGCTGGTGCAAAGGCTCTCTCACTGAGGACCCCAGTCCTGGAAGGCTTCTCCTCCAGCGAGCTGCCAGTTCAATCTTCTGAGCCAGGCTCACGTCCCAGGGATGGGTCACAAAACTGACTACGGTGCCTGGCACCTCGCTCCCCACCCGGCCCACCCTCCCTGCTCTGTGGATGTAGCCTTGCAGGGTGAGAGGGAAATCATAATTGATGACTAGCTCCACCTGGGTGCTGTCCAGGCCCCGAGAGGCAATGTCTGTGCAGAGAAGAATGTCTCGGGAGCCCTTCTGGAAGGACTGGAAGATGCCTGCTCTCATTGAGGCTGGCATCTGTCCCTGCAGTCTTAAGTGTTGGATTTTGTGGTCATCCAGAATATATACCCCAGCCAGTTCACAGTGCTGTAGCAATTACAGAACACCAGAACAGTTCCTGTGGCGCCAGTCCTATATGCTCTGTCATGCTGCCTGAGGATCTGTACCAACCCAGTCACCTTCTCTGTTCCCTTCGGCCTCATGAATGTCTGTCTGACATGAGGCATGATGCAGTGGAGCTTGTCACTGGTAACGGGGGTTAGAGAGTCTAAGCTGGCAACTTTACTCAGCAGCTGGCCTACACCTTCGGGAAATGTGGCACCCACCAGCACTAACTGAGCTTTGGGATTGAAGGGGTCTTTTAAGTCAGCTGGGCCTTCTGCTGTATGGCTCCCCTCCAAGATGTAATCCACCAGTTCCAGGAAGCTTTCATCCAACACCAAGAAGGAGAGCTGCTCCAGGCTGATCAGTTGAGTTTTCAGGGCCTTCCACAGAGCCCCCGGAGTGGCCACCAGAATATCTGCTGGAGGTTGTTTGGACAGTTGCAGCCTGATCCTCCTCATGCCATGGCCTCCCCCTAACTCCCGCACCTGGAGGTCCAAGGAGCTGCCCAAGGCCTGGGCCACGGCACGCACCAGTTCAGCTAATTCTCGAGAAGGCACAAGAACCAGGCCTCGAGGAGCAGGGATACGACAGGGGTCCAGGCTTGGCTGGCCCAACAGCCGTTGAAGGAGAGGTAGCATGTAGCTGACAGTTTTGCCACTGCCGGTTTCTGCGGGGCAGAAGATGTGGCGGCCGCGAAGGAGTGGGGGAATGGTACTCGACTCCACGGTTGTGGGCCGAACAACTTCGAGAGCAGCCTCTTGTAGTGCGCTCAGAACGCGGAGCTCCAGACCCAGTTCGGTTCAGCTGCCCTTGGGCGAAAGGTTCCGCAGCGCTGGAGCCTCATGTTGCGCGCACTCGATGGAGAAATGGTCCGCGTGGGTGCGCGGATTCCTCCAGCCACGCGAAGAGAGTGGCGCGGGTTCCAAGGGCCCAGCGTGAGGTGTGACGGCTCGTTCAACTCTGGTCGCCGCGCTGACATAAGCAGCAGCCCAGGTCGCGCCAGCACTGGCCGCGGGGGGCTCCGCTGCCAACTCTGCCTCTCTTCCTGCCGCCGCTGTAGATCCCGCAGGATGCGCACCACGGGCAGGGGCTCGTTGGGACCGCAGACCATCAGGTCCCGGCGAGGCGCCAGAAGCAAACGAGCCGCGAGCAACCACAGCCGCAGCTGCCCTGCCAGAGCCATACTCCCCTTGTTGCGGGAGAGGCGCACGACAGTGACGTCACGGGCGCGCCAAGGCCTCGCGGACGGTGGCTGACGTGGCTCAGGAAGGCCCGCGGAATCGGCGAACTGTGTGGAAGGAGCGGGATCTGTAGAGCTCAGCAGCGGCGAGGTCTGTAGGTCCGAACAGGGGATGGTGACTCCAGACCCCGGCCAACCTTGGGGAAGGGTGCGCGACGGAGGCAGGACCGGGGTCCGGCGATATGCGGCGATGGGGCCCTGGCATTACGAACCAGGAGGGTGGAGGAGGGCTTCTGGCGATCTGATGTCCGATCCCTGCCATGCTGTGTTGTCGCCCTCACAGCTCCTGTCATGGCTTGGCCAGTTCGGGTCTCCCCCTGTGACTTATGAGGGTGCGGCGATGTTTTCCCAGATGTGGTCCCCGTGTAAGGTCTTTGAACACAAGTATTTATTGAGAGTTTGAGTGAATGGTCAGGCCTGGGGGCCGAGACCAGGAGTCCGGAGTCATAGGTCCAGGCTCACCCTTCCCTTAGAGCTCCCCAGAGAGCTGAGGGCCCCGAGGGCAAGCTGATGGCTTTCAGCGTATCTTCTCTAAAGTCAAGAGAACTCATCTCTTGGTACTTTTCCCCTTTCTTTTCAGCTGAGGTTCATTCTCCCCTCCCTTGACACCCTTTCCAACTTCTCATCCTGAACCCACTGCTTTCTTGGGTAGTTCACCTCCACCGGCTTCCCAGTAAGATAGCACAATTCTGTAAATAGCAGCGAGGAGGGTCCTGCTACAGGTTTGTGGCCTGTCTCACAAAGCCATGGTCAGGCAGAATGTTTTACTTGAATTCAGTTGTTCAGGTTGCCAAAAAGCCTTACACTACTGGTCCTTCTTGAACGGATCCCGAAAATGGGTGTCTGATCATTTCTGTAATTTCCAGGGCCTGGGGTAGGAGATAAGGTTAATGTGGATTAACCACCTGGGAGGTTCTTAACATCTGGAGAGTTTTACTTTCATCAGATACCGTTATAGAGATACATACTATTAAGTTTCAGATAGCATTTTGCTATACGATAGACGTTCTGGAGAGTTACCTGTTAAGCCAGCAGAGGAGAGAGTTTTGAGTACTCATGGGTGAACAGAGTCATTGGATAGAGCAGTGGCTCTTGAGTGAGGGTGATTTTGCCCTCACCCTTCCTCCAGGACGTTTGACAATGGCTGGAGACATTTTTCTTTGTCACATCCGGGGTGTGTGTGTGGGGGGGTGCTTCAGGCATGTAGTGGGTGGTAGCCAGGTTGCTACTACATATCGTACGAGGCATAGGACAGCCCTCCCCACCACCCCAAAAGAATTACCCGGCCCACAATGTCAACAGTGTGCTATGGAGAAACCTTGGATAGAGGCTGAGGACTGAAGAGAGGCTGAGGTTGTCACATGTACTCTCACTTCAGGTAGTCAGTCACATTTGTTGGACTCTTGTATGGCCCTGCCCCTTTCCCAGAATCTGTAGCAGGCACACTGATGCCATTGCTTGTCATGGCCTTGGGATGAGAAAACCTTGGGGGCTCCTCAGTCATAAACACAGGAAGGAGTGATTTAGGAGGGTGACGTGGGAGAAGAGAGCTTTAGGAAGAACAAAATTGTCTTCATGTGTTTGGGAAATGTGCCAGATGGAAAAGAGATGAGGTGTGCCATGGGGTGTACAATTGCAGAAGGCAGACTGGGACTGATGCGTGACAGGGAGTCAGATTCTGAATTTGATATAGACTGCTGTAGCAACTAGAAATGCCTAGATCTGCCTAGAGAGTGCTGGGTTTTCTGTAACTGGAAAGTTCATGTATAGGCTGATGACGACTGATTGGTGATATGATAGACGGTTGTTGATATAAAGGATGCTCTAAGATATTGTGATTCTACACTACTTTTACGATTCTTTCCCAGAACTCGGAGCTCCTCGTTCGTTAGCTGAAGCGCTTCTTGGATGTCTGCTCTGAGATGTTTCATCCATTTACATGGGCCACTCATCTTTCAGATACAAGACAAAGAATCGCTTTGCACGAAGCCAGAAGGGATACACTGAAAGAATGATCAGAAAAGAATAATACATAGGTATGTATTTGCATTGACTTTCTCCAAATATTTGAGACAGGGTAGCTGGTTAGTGGCTGCTTTCTCATGCTCGAGCCCTTACAACGTGATCACCTCAAATGTCATAGGGATTGGAGCCTGTCTGAGCCTGTCTGTCTCTGCCCGTGGCCCCTAGTTTCTTCTTGTCATTGCTTTAGATACTGTGTAAGGCCCTTCTCTTTTCCTCCTGCTCACAGCAGACATTGAGTAACCTCTAGTTGTGACTGAGATGCATATTTCACAGTATAGTACTTTAGAAATGAGAAAAGTTTACTTACTGTGGAAACAAATGTAGGCCCCAGGGAGTGTTAGTGTCACTTGGTAATGTTTTTCCCAGGGCTGCCATGGTAACTGACGTTGCCTGGTTACTCAGTAAGTTTTGAAAAGAATTCTTCTTTGGATCTCAGGTGATAGTGGTACATTCCTTCCTTCATTTATTCATTCAGTATATATTTTCTGAGTACCATGTATAGGCCAGGTACTTTTCATATGGACAGTGAACGAAACAGACAAAATTCCTGCCCTAGTGAACTGTATATTCTGATTTAATTGGCTTCGGGTGAGGCCTGGCCATTGGTAGTTTTAAAAATCTCTCCAGGTGATTCTAATGTACAGCTAGGTTTGAGCATCACAGTCATAAGTGAAGCACTTTGGGAATTGCAAAGGCATTGCAGAAATAAAAAGTGGCTATTGGTATTCCTTCGCTATTCCTGCATTCTCCTGCCTGCAGGAGGACTATTGTACAAGTGCTGATCATTTTCTTTTCAGCCCTTTTCGCTGTTTGCCTAGACCCTTTGTCCCTCTTTCTAACCCAACACCCTACCTCCTTCTGGTCTTTCAACCTCCAGTCCATCATCTGTTCGGGATTTATCCTAAACTTGGTGGGAAGCCATTGCAGGGTATAAACAGAGAAGTGGTGTTAGCAGAGATGCCTTTTTCAGACACCATAGTGGCTATTGTAAGAGAATGGATAGGAGCGGGCAGGAGAAGATTTGGGGAGACTCATTAGGAGGCTGGCTTTGTGCACAGTGGTGGCCTTGGAGGTGGAGTAAGGCAGGCAGGTTAGAGTCATATTTGGAAGGTTAGTGATGGCTTGGAGGCGAATAGGAGTAAGTGATGAATTGGATGTGGGGAGTGTGGGTTAATGGTGTGTAACTGGGTAAATGGAGGTGCTACTTACTGAAATGGGAAAGATTTTCTCCCCACATATTGGCCTGATAAACACCTTCTCACCCTTTAGACCTTGAATCAGATTCTTTCTTCTTCTTATTTTAATGTATTTTATTTTATTTCGTTTTTTTTTTACTTTTTTTTTTTTTTTTTGCGGTACACAGCCTCTCACTGTAGTGGACTCTCCCATTGCGGAGCACAGGCTCCAGATGCGCAGGCTCAGCAGCCATGGCTCACGGGCCTAGCTGCTCCACGGCATGTGGGATCTTCCAGGACCGGGGCACGAACCCATATCCCTTGCATCGGCAGGCAGACTCTCAATTACTGCGCCACCAGGGAAGCCCTTATTTCGTTTTTATTTGGGCTGTGATGCTGGGTTTCAGGATCTTACTTCCCCATCCAGGGATTGATCTCAGGCCCAATGAACTGGAGGCACGGGTTCCTAACCCCTGGACCACCGGGGAATTCCCAGCAGTGATTTTTTCTTTGTTTTTTTTTTTAATCTACATTTTAATTAATTAATTTTTGGTCACGTTGAGTCTCCGTTGCCGTGCGTGGGCTTTCTGTCGTTCCCGCGAGCAGGGTCTACTCTTGGTTGCTGTGCACAGGCTTCTCAGTACAGTGGCTTCTCTTGTGGCGGAGCATGGTCTCTATGCGCACGGGCTTCAGAAGTTGTGGCGCATGGGCTCAGTAGTGGTGGCTCATGGGCTTAGTTGCTCTGAGGTATGTGGGATCTTCTTGGACCAGGGAGCAAACCCGTGTCCCCTGCATTGGCAGGGGGATCCTTGTTTTGCTTTTGTTTTTTTTTTTAACATATTTATTGGAGTATAATTGCTTTACAATGGTGTGTTAGTTTCTGCTGTATAACAAAGTGAATCAGCTATATGCATACGTATATCCCCATATCCCCTCCCTCTTCCGTCTCCCTCCCACCCTCCTGATCCCACCCCCTCTAGGTGGGCGCAAGGCACTGAACTGATCTCCCTGTGCTGTGCAGCTTCTTCTCACTAGCTAGCTATTTTACACTTGGTATTGTATATATGTCAGTGCTACTCTCTTACTTGGTCGCAGCTTACCCTTCCCCCTTCCCGGGTCCTCACGTCCATTCTCTGCGTCTGCGTCTTTATTCCTGTCCTGCCCCTAGGTTCATCAGAACCATTTTATATTTTTAGATTCCATATATATGTGTTAGCGTACGGTATTTGTTTTTCTCTTTCTGACTTACTTCAGTCTGTATGACAGACTCTAGGTCTATCCACCTCACTACAAGTAACTCAATTTCGTTTCTTTTTATGGCTAATATTCCATTGTATATATGTGCCACATCGTCTGTCAATGGACACTTTTATAAATTAGACTGGAATGTTCCCTGATAAACCCCCACAAGCTTATGTCTCCTTATGTTTGTTTTGTAAATTTAAATTATATATATTTTTTGGAATACTCTTCCATTGAGTACATCGTCCACTTCTTTGTCCATTCGTCTTTTGATGTACGTTTTCATTGCTACCAACTGTTGACTATGGTAAATATTGGTGGAGTGCAGGATTGCCAGGCTATGACTATTTTATTGTCATTTTCTCAGATAATAGGACCAGCAGTCGGTATGCTTCATTGAGTGGTAGATCAATGTTTAATTTTTCAAAGCACTTCCGTTGTGTTTTCATTAGTGTCTCTTACCACGTCCCCCTCAGAACCGAGGGTGCACATTTCTCCACAGGCCCTTCAGCATTTAATGTTTGCAGCATTTTTACTCTTGACCATTCTGACTGGTGTGAGCTGTTCGGTTTTTATAATTTGTGTGTGCATGTCTTTAAAAATTCCTAAAATTCATCATTTTTCCACGCCTTTTTCTTTTCTGTTAAAAGGAAAGCAAAGAAAAAAGTGTGAGTGCAATATACCTCTTGAAATTGTCCTCTTGGAAGGTTGCCCTCCTTTGAATTTTTTGGCCGATTTAAGACCCCAGGATTTTTTTGGGAGGGCAGGTGTCATTTACAGAGCTGCACCTCTGATGAATATTTAGTGACCTTTAGCAATGGGATTAAAACTGCTGTTGTGGGAAACGGCCACAAGGAGGCAGAATTTCTCCAGCCCCAAATCTGGGTAGTAGGGCAGCAGAGCCTTTCTGGAAGTCGTGTTCCTAGGTTGTAAATTTAAAGCAACCAAAATTTTTACATTATATATGTCTATTCATGTACAGAACTTCTTCCCATGTAAAATATTACACAGTATTCCATAGACCTCCCTTGCTATAGGGTCGGGCTTTTTGACATATGTATATAATATGTATTGGTATACGTAACACTGATCTTAATTTATCCATTCGCCCCACCTTTCCTTTTAGATAAGTATAGTTTTCTCCTACATCTGTGTCTTTCTCTGTGGAAATATTTTCATTTGGGTCCGTTATTAGATAACGCCTATAAATAATATCATAGGATATAGGTCTTTTGCTTTGCAACTTACCTCATGTTCCATGATTATCTCTAGGCTCATCTGTGGTGCCTCAAAGAGCAGTATTTCATTGTCCTCCATGGCGAATATTCCATTGTGTACATGGACCTCTTCTTCTTTATCCATTCACCTGTTGATGGACATTTTGGTTGCTTCACCATCTTGGCTATTGTGAATAAGGCCACAGTGCAGCTGTTGTAGCCTGTGTCTTCCCGATTCTGGACTTCTCAGGTGAGAGGCCTAGCGGTGGGCCTGCTGCATTGAATGGTAGCTCAATTTTTACTTTTCTAATGCAGCGCTTTTCTGTTCCCATTATTGGCTGTTACCACTTTACATCTCACCAGCAGCTGGAGGGTACACAGTTCTCTAAAACTCCTACAGTATTTATTGTTTGTAGACTTTTTGTTGATCGTCAGTTGACAGGTGTGATTTGTAAACTTTTTGTAGATTAGAGTTGCATGAATCTAATAATTCCTGAGGTTGAGATTTTATTCATTTTCCTCTTTTTTTTAAAGAGAGTGAGTCAAACTTACCTCTTCATACTATCTTCTTGAAACATTTGCCTGTTTTGAATTTTTTTGTCCATTCCCTACCTCAGCACAATTTTTTTAGGGCAGTTGTCCTTTACAGCGCTGAGTCCTTGTGAATGTTAAGTGACCATTAGCTGTGGGCTTAAAGACGCACTTGTGGGAAACGTCCACAAGCCGGCAGCATTTGTACTTTTCCCACTCGGTTTTTGGGCAGTAGAGCCTTCCTGGAAATCGTGTTAGTAGGCGGCAAATAAGAGTGGAATGTGCCAGGGAAAACCCCCAAGAGCTTATATCTCCTTACTTCTTGATTGTTTTTTAAATTTAATTTTTATTAATTATCAGAGAACATTTGATAAAAAATATTTTGCTTCTCCTAGGTGTACAGAATCTGGTTCATTATACCAATGTATCTGTCTATTCATCTTTGGATCCCTTCCCATGTAGGTTATTACAGAGTGTTGAGTAGACCTTTCTTGGTATTCTATAGGTATTTTCTGATTATATATTTCATATGTATTAGTACATGTCTGTTAACCCCCATATCCTTATTCATGCATTCCTTACAACTTTCCATTTGGTTAAACATAATTTTGTTTTCTTTTTTTTTTTTTTTTTTTTTTTTTTTTTTTTTCTTTTTGCGGTATGTGGGCCTCTCACTGTTGTGGCCTCTCCCGTTGCGGAGCACAGGCTCCGGATGTGCAGGCCCAGCGGCCATGGCTCACGGGCCCAGCCGCTCCGTGGCATATGGGATCCTCCCAGACCGGGGCACGAACCCGTATCCCCTGCATCTGCAGGCGGACTCTTAACCACTTGCGCCACCAGGGAGGCCCCCATAATTTTGTTTTCTTAATCCATGCGTTTCCTTCTCTTGGAAATACGTGGGTATCAATTTTTAGCTAACACCTAGAAGTGATGTTATACGATAGCTGTGTTTCAGTTTCTTTCTTACTTGAAGTTAGGTGATTATCTGTAGGTCCTTGTATGGTGGTGCAAACGGCACTCTTTCATTGTTTTCCATGGCTACTATTCCATTGTGTTGATGGACCACTTTTTCTTTGTGCATTTTTCTGTCGTTGGACATTTTGATTTCTTCCAAGTCTTGGCTATGGTAAATATTCCTGCAGTTCAGGATTGCCATCCTGTGTCTGTTTCAATCTTGTCTGCTCATGGGATAGGCGCATCTAAGGACCTCCCAGATCACATGGTAGCTGAATTTTTACCTTTAAATGCACCTCCATTATTTTCTCACTACTGGCTGTTACCAGTTTACATCCCCCTAGCAGCTGGCAGGTACACAGTTCTCTAAAACCCCATCAGCATTTATTGTATGTAGACTATTGGCTGAAGGTCATTCTGACGGCTGTGAAGTGATCGTTTCTGTAGATTGGATATGCACGGCTTCATCAATTCCTGATGTTGAGCATTTTTCCATTCCCCCATTTTTTAAGAAAAATAAAAGCCAAAATGTGTGTAAAATATGCGTCTTGAAACTGTCTTCTTGAAATGTTGACATCTTTTGTATTTTCTGGTCGATTAACGACCCTAGATTTTTTTGGATGGCAGCTGTCATTTTCAGGCCTGCAATTATTTTAAATATTAAGTGACCATTAGCGCTGGTTTAAAAGCTGCTGTTGTGTGATACGGCCAAAGGCGGCAGCACTTCTCCTTACCAAATCTGGTTACTAGGGCAAAAGAGCCATAATGGAAGTTGTGTTGTTGGTTGTCAATTAGAATGCAATGTGCCAGCAAAAAGTCCCTTAAGTTTATGTCTCTTTACTTCTGGTTTGTTTTTTTAATTTAATTTTTATTTTTCATCACACAAATCTCACTACAATCTCTTGTTTGTTCTAGGTGTGCAAAATGTGTTTCTTTTACATGTACACATATATCTATTCTTCTTTGGATCCTTTTGTCAAAAAGCTCAACCTCATGAATTATTAGCCTGATGCAAATCTAATCTACAAAAAGGTTTCAACTCACACCAGTTGAGTGACCATCATCAAAACGTCTACAAACAATAAATGCTGAAGGGGTTTTAGAGAACTGTGTACCCTCTAGCTGCTGGTGAGATGTAAAGTGGAAACAGCCAATAATGAGAATAGAAAGGAGCTGCCTTTAAATGTAAAAATTGAGCCACCATTCCATTCAGCAGGCCCACCAGCTGAGTGTCTCACCTGAGAAGTCCAGAGTCGAGAAGGCACAGGCTTCAACAGCTGCACTGCAGGAATTTTCACAATAGCCAAGACACGGAAGCAACCAAAATGTCCATCACCAGATGAGTGGAAAAAGAAGAAGTGGTCCATGTACAAAATGGAATATTCGCCATGGAAAGCAATGAAACACTGCTCTTTGAGGCACCATAGTTGAGCCTAGAGATAATCACAGAACATGAGGTAAGTCGGAAAGCAAAAGACATATCCTATGATGTCACTTATAGGCATTATCTAACAACTGACACAAATGAACATATTTCCACAGAGAAAGACACTCACAGACTTAGAAAACAAACTATGCTTATCTAAAAGGAAAGGTGGGGTGAATGGAAAAATTAAGATTAGGTTTACCATACGTGTACAAATACCTATTAAATACATATATCAAAAAGACCGACCGGGCTTCCCTGGTGGCGCAGTGGTTGAGAGTCCGCCTGCTGATGCAGGGGACACGGGTTCGTGCCCCGGTCTGGGAAGATCCCACATGCCGCGGAGCGGCTGGGCCCGTGAGCCATGGCCATTGAGCCTGCGCGTCCTGAGCCTGTGCTCCGCAACGGGAGAGGCCACAACAGTGAGAGGCTCGCGTAATGCAAAAAAAAAAAAAAAAAAAAAAAAAAAAAAAAAGACCGACCATATAGCAAGGGAGGTCTATGGAACACTCTGCAATAATTTACATGGGAATTGGCTCTGTACATGAATATATATATATATATATATATGTATATATGTATATATTACATGTATACATATATATATATGTAATGCACAAATGAACCAGATTGTGTACACCTAGGACAAACAATATTCTAATCATTACCCCGATTAAAAAACTAAAACAACGAACAAGAAGTAATGTGAAATAAACTTATGGGGGTTTCTCCTGGCACATTCCATTTTAATTTACAACCAAGGCACAGGACTTCCAGAAAGGCTCTGCTGCCCTAGTAACCGGATTTGGGAATGGAGAAATGCTGCCGCCTTGTGGCCGTTTCCCACAACAGCAGCTTTAAACCCAGTGCTAATGGTCACTAAATATTCATACTCATTACAGTCCTGTGAATGACACCTGCTCTAAAAAACAATCCTGGGGGTCGAAAATTGACCAAAAAATTCAATTTTGAGGGCAACCTTTCAAAAAGACAATTTCAAGTGGTTAATTGTACTCTCCGTTTTTTTCATTTTTTCTTTAACAGTGGGAAAATGCTGAACATTAGGAATAATTAAAGACATGCAAATCCAAATTACAAAAATCCTATCAGATCACACAAGTCAGAATGGCCATCAGCAAAAATTCTGCAAAAAATAAATGGTGAAGGGGTTGTGGAGAAATGCCTACCCTTGGTTCAACGTGGGACATGGTAAGAGCCAGTAAGGAAAACACAAAGGAGGTGCCTTGAAAAGGTAAATACTGAGCTACCATTCAATCAAGCAAACCCACTGCTGGGCCTATTGCTTGAGAGGATAAGAATCAAAAAGACACAGGCTGGGCTTCACTGGTGGCGCAGTGGTTGAGAGTCCACCGCCGATGCAGGGGACACGGGTTCATGCCCCGGTTCAGGAAAATCCCACATGCCAGGAAGCGGCTGGTCCCGTGAGCTATGGCTGCTGGGCCTGCGTGTCCGGAGCCTGTGCTCTGCAATAGGAGGGGCCACGGCAGTGAGAGGCCCACGTACCACAAAAAAAAAAAAAAAAAAAAAAGACACAGGCTGGCAATCCTGCACTCCAGCAATATTTACCATAGCCAACTCTTGGAAGCTACGAAAATGTCCATCAACAGAGGAATGCACAAAGAAGAAGTGGTCCATGTACACAATGGAATATGACTCCAATAAAAAAGTATAAATTCAATTTAGAAAACAAACATAAGTAAGGAGACATCAGCTTTTGGGGATTTATCCAGGCACATTCCACTCTAATTTATAACCGAGGAACACCACTGCCAGGAAGGTCTGTTTCCTAGTTACCAGATTGGGAAAAGCAGAAATGCTGCCACCCTCTGGCCGTTACCTGCAACAGCAGCTTTAAAACCTGTGCTAAGTGTCACTTCATATGCACCAGTACTGGAGGGCTGTAAATGAAACCTGCCCTCAAAATGTCTTGAGGGAGGTAATGGCCAAAATATTTCTAAATGTCACACATACTTCACGAAGACAATTTGAAGAGGTCAGCTCTACTCACAGTTTGAAGAAAAAACGGACATACCAGAAAGCTCAATTTCAAGGAATTATGAGACGCATGCAAATCCAACCACAAAGAGGTATCAGCTCACACTAGTCAGAATAAACTTCAGCAAAAACCTACAAAAAATAAATGCTGAAGGTGCTGTGCAGAAGTGCATACCCTCAACTTTAAGTGGGACGTAACCTGGTAAAAGCCACTAATGAGAACGGAATGGAGGTGCCTTTACAAGGTAAACATTTTGCTAGCAGGCCCACTCCTGGGCCTATAACCTAAGAAGACAGAATTGGAAAGACACAGGCAGGCAAATGTGCATTGCCGCAGCATTACAATAGCCAAGACATGGAAGCAACCAAAAAGTCTATCAAGAGATAAGTGGACAAAGACTAACTGGTGCATGTACAGACGGAATATTAGCCAAAGGAAAAAAAGGACACAATGCCATGTGCAGCACCGTAGATGAGTCTAGAGGTAATCACACAACCTGGAGTAAATGTGAAAGGGAAAGACACATATCGTATGATATCACTTATAGGTGTTACCTATAAATTGATACCAGTGAAGATATTTCCACAGAGAAGGGCAATCACAGATTGGTTCACCAATGGAAATTTGTGAGGATTGGATACATTAGGATATTGGGGTTAACAGACATATACAAACACAGGTGAAATATATAATCACCAAAGACCTACGGAATACCAAGAGAAGACTACTTAACATTCTGTCGTAACTAAATGGGAAACGATCCCAGGAAGAATAAACATATGTTTATGTGTACAAGAACGACATCTTGCACACCTAGAACAAACCAAACATTGAAATCAAACTTGCTGTGATAAAAAATAAATATTATATTAAAAAAACGAACAAGAAGTAGTGAGACATAAACATAAGGGGCTTTTTCCTGGCACATTC
Organism: Mesoplodon densirostris; assembly: GCF_025265405.1. Classification (NCBI taxonomy): domain Eukaryota; kingdom Metazoa; phylum Chordata; class Mammalia; order Artiodactyla; family Ziphiidae; genus Mesoplodon; species Mesoplodon densirostris. The sequence goes on from NC_082666.1 coordinate 167,938, forward strand.
CATTCTAAATTACAACCTAGAACACGACTTCCATTGAGGCTCTGTTGCCCTAGTAACCAGATTTGGTAAAGGAGAACTGCTGCCACCTTATGGCCGTTTCACGCAACAGCAGCTTTAATCCCAGCGCTAAAGGTCAGTTGATATTCAAAATAATTGCAGGCCTGTAAATCACACCTGCCCTGAAAACAAATCCTGGGGTCGTATATCGACCAAAAAATTCAAAAGACGTCTACATTTCAAAACGACAGTCTCAAGAGGCATATTTTACGCACATTTGTGTTCTGTTTCTTTTTCTTTCTTTCTTTCTTTGTTAAAAAAACGGGAATGGAAAAAGGCTGAACATCAAGAATTAATAAAGCCATGCAAATCCAGTGTACAAAAACGTCCACCTCACAGCCTTCAGGATGATCATCAGCAAAAAAAGTCTACAAAGAATAAATGCTGAAAGGGTTTTAGAGAACTGTGTACCCTTTAGTTGCTGGTGGGATGTAACCTGGTAACAGCCAGTAGTGAGAACAGAATGGAGGTGCGTTTAAGGGTAAAAATGGAGCTACCATGTGATCTGGTAGGCCCACTCATGGGCCTATCACCTGAGTAGACCAGAATCAAAAAGACACAGGCCGGCAATCCTGCACTGCAGCAACATGTACCATAGCCAAGACCTGGAAGAAACCAAAATGTCCATCAACAGAAAAATGCACCAAGAAGAAGTCGTCCATGTACACAATGGAATATTAGCCATGGAAAAGCATGGAACAGTGCCGTTGGCACCACCATAGAAGGATCTAGAGATAATCACCCAACTTGAAGTAAGAAAGAAACCGAAAGACAGACACCCTATGACATCACTTATAGGTGTTACCTAAAAATTGATACCCATGAAATAATTTCCAAGAGAAGGACACGCATAGATTCAGAAAACCAAATTATGTTTAACCAAATGGAAAGGTGTAAGGAATGTATGAATTAGGATATGGGGGTTAACAGACATGTACTAATACATATGAAACATATAATCACAAAATACCTATGGAATACGAAGAGAGGTCTACTCAACACTCTATAATAACATACACGGGAAAGAATCCAAAGAGGAATAGGCAGATACATTGATAGGATGAACCAGAAACTGTACACCTAGGAGAATCTACATTTTTATCAAATTTGCTCTGATAATTAATAAAAAATAAATTTAAAAAACAACAATTTAGGAGATATAAGCTCTTGGGGGTTTGCGCTGGCACATTCCACTCTAATTTGAAGCTTACTAACACGATTTCCAGGAAAGCTCTGTTGCCCAAAAACCCAGAGTTGGAAATGTAGAAATGCTGTCGCCTTGTGGCCGTTTCCCACAAGAGCGGCTTTAAACCCACAGCTAATGGTCACTTAACATTCGCGAGGACTCAGGGCTGTAAAGGACACCTGCCCTAAACAACTGTGCGGAGGTAGGGAATGGCCAGAAAAATTCAAAACTGGCAAATTTTTCAAGAAAATTAATATGAAGAGGTAAATTTGGCTCACTCTCTTTAAAAAAAAAGGAAAATGGATAAAAGCTCAACCTCAGTAATTATTAGACTCATGCAACTCTAATCTACCAAAAGGTTTCAACTCACACCAGTTGACTGGCCATCAACAAAAAGCCTACAAACAATAAATATTGAAGGGGTTTTAGAGAACTGTGTACCCTCTAGCTGCTGGTGAGATGTAAAGTGGTAACAGCCAATAATGAGAACAGAAGGGAACTGCAATTAAAATAAAAATTGAGGTACCATTCAATCCAGCAGTCACACCACTGGGCCTCTCACCTGAGACCTGAATCGAGAAGACCCGGGCTGCAAAAGCTGCACTGCAGCCTTATTCACAATAGCCAAGACAGTGAAGCAACCAAAATGTCCATCAACAGATGAATGGATAAAGAAGAAGTGGTCTATGTATACAACAGAATATTAGCCATGGAAAACAGTGAAACACTGCTATTTTAGGCACCATAGATGAGCTTGGAGATAATCACAGAACATGAGGGAAGTCAGAAAGCAAAAGACCTATATCCTATGATATCACTTATAGGTGTTAACTAATAACTAACACAAATGAACATATTTCCACAGAGAAAGACACTCATAGACTTAGAAGTATGCTTATCTAAAAGGATAGGTGGGGTGAATGGAAAAATTAAGATTAGGGTTACCATACGTGTACAAATACCTATTAAATACCTGTATCAAAAGACCGACCATATAGCAAGTGAGGTCTATAGAACTGTGGAGACGTCCCAATTGCCTGACCGCTTTCCGACCCGCCGGGCCTCGGGTGATTGTGCAGACGTCCCAATCGCCTGACCGCCCTCCGACCTGCCATGAATTGGAGACTGAGACCAGGCACGCCTCTCTCCTTCTCCATTCACTCAGGGACAGACTGGGGGTCATGGGAACCTCAGAATCGAAACCAGATTCTAAGACACCCCTGGGGTGTCTCCTAGCCAATTTTACAGCCCTTTCTCCCAAGATCTTTCTCCCAAGATCTCCGTTGCCGACGGCTTATTTTCTATTCCACTGTGGCCAGGCCACAATATCCTCTAGGCAATCAATCCAAATGGCCTCCTGAAGGGACTTTCGATTTTAACATCCTCCGTGATCTAGATAATTACTGCCGCAGGATGGGCAAGAGGTCCCCTTTGTTCAGGCCTTCTGGTATTTACGCTCCCGCCCTTCCCTCTGCAGCGATTATTCCACTTCCCAGATCTTTCTTGCCAAACAGACATCTCCTACATCCAAGCCCCTAATTTCCTTTGATGATGACTCCTCTCCACTAGGCGACCCACCCGAATCTCTCGCCTCTCCCCCCTCCAGAGCTCCTCTCCAGCCTCCACCCTACCCTGAGGCGGTCCCTCCTACCACTCCAGCCCATCCAACCGCTCCCCCGCCTCCCTCGCCCCTTGCTTCGCCAATTAATGCACATACACGCTCTCACGACTCCCAAGATCCAAATCTCCTCTGCCCTCTGAGGGAGGTAGCAGGAGGGAAGGATTAGTTAGAGTTCATGGTCCCTTTTCCCTCCAAGATCTCTCTCAAATAGAAAAGCGATTAGGCTCCTTTTCGGCCGACTCTTCCCGCTATATCAAATAATTTCGCTACCTCTCTCAAGCTTACGATCTAACCTGGCATGATATCTCTGTGATCCTATCTTCTACTCTGACCCCTGACGAGAGGGAAAGAATTCAAACCATGCAGATCAGGTTCACCTTACCGACAACTCCATGCCTGTCGGAGTGACTGCCGTACCTGGTACCAATCCAGGCTGGACTTACCAGGATGGCCAAGATGGCCGTTGTAAACGTGACCTCATGATCCAATGCCTCCTGGCTGGCATGCAGGCTGCCAGGGTAGTCAGTTTTGAAAAACTAAAAGAGATAACCCAAGAACCTAACAAAAATCCAGCTATCTTTCTCAATCTCCTTACAGAGGCCTTAACTCTCTACACCCGGCTGGATCCCAACACCCCGGCAGGGGCAGCGGTCCTAGCCACCCATTTTACCACCCAATCAGCCCCGGACATCCGAAGGAAATTAAAACCAGCAGAAGACGGCCCTCAAACCCCTATTCGAGATCTGGTAAAGATGGCCTTTAAAGTCTACAATGGCCGTGAGGATTTGGCAGAATCCAGCTGACAGGATCGGATGCACCAGAAGGTGGCCCTCCAAACCCAACCTCTTGTAGCCGCCGTAAGGCCGGCCATCTCCCATGGATCACAGCATCCACGGGGTCCGCAAAAGGCAACCCCACCGGGGGCCTGCTTCAAATGCGGAAAAGAAGGCCACTGGGCTCGCCAATGTCCCAATCCCCGACCTCCTTCTAAGCCCTGTCGCCGCTGCGGGCTAACGGGCCACTGGAAGAGTGACTGCCCTACGACTGGCCCTCCCTCAGCGTCTCCACGCGGGGGGCAGGCCGGCCCAACGGCATGACCACTCGAACTGCTGGGATTGGCTGACGACTGACGGCACCCGGACTCGAAGGCCCCCATCACCGTCGCCGAGCCCAGGGTAATGCTACAGGTAGCGGGTAAGTCCATCTCATTTCTGGTGGACACGGGGGCTACCTATTCGGTCCTGCCTACTTATTCCGGGCCAGTTTCTCCTTCCCAGATCTCGGTCATGGGTATTGATGGCAAACCATCCTTCCCACTCCAGACCGGTCCACTCCCAAGTCATATCGAAGGACTCCCTTTTACTCATTCCTTCTTAGTCATACCAACCTACCCAGTTCCCTTGCTAGGCCGAGATGTCCTTTTCCACTTAGGGGCCTCCCTCCAGCTGGTTAGACTTGACCCTAATGTCCCCTCCTCCCAACTCCTGCTTCCTCTTCTCGGCCTGTCTCTAGAACCCTCCCCCTCCTATCCCCCTCTTCCAATCACACCGAACCCAATCAATCCCCAAGTCTGGGATACTTCTAAGCCCATAATAGCAACACACCATTCCCCCGTCCTCATCCGCCTAAAGGACCCCTCCAAATTTCCATCAAGGCCCCAATTTCCCATCTCTGAGACTCACCTTAGGGGCCTACCACCTATTATCACCAGACTCCTAAACCAGGGACTCCTTATCCCCACTGACTCTCCCTGCAACACCCCCATCCTGCCTGTCTGCAAGGCCTCTGGGGATTATCGCCTGGTCCAGGACCTCCGACTAATCAATGAGGCCATAATTCCTCTCCACCCAGTAGTACCAAACCCATACACCTTGCTCTCCCATATCCCCCCATCCACAACCCAGTTTATGGTTCTGGATCTCAAAGATGCCTTTTTCACTATCCCCCTACATCCCGACTCCTATTTCCTCTTCACCTTTACCTGGACGGATCCGGATACTCATACTTCCAGTCAGCTCACCTGGACAGTTCTTCCCCAGGGCTTCCGCGACAGTCCTCACCTCTTCGGTCAGGCGCTGGCACGGGACCTCACTTCCTGCTCCCGCACCCCCAGCACACTCCTTCAATATGTAGATGACCTCCTCCTTTGTAGCCCATCTCTCAGCCTCTCAAGACAACATACTGCAGATCTCCTCAATTACCTTGGCTCTCGCAGTTATCGGGTCTCCCCAGCCAAGGCTCAGTTATCTGTATCTTCTGTAACCTACCTGGGGCTCCACCTTACCCCCACCACCAAAGGTCTAACAGCCGATCGCACCCGGATTATCCGTGAACTCCAGCCTCCGGAAACAGCGGAACAAATTCTCTCTTTTTTGGGCCTTATAGGATTTTTCCGACACTGGATCCCTAACTTTGCTCTCCTCGCTAAACCCTTATATCTAGCTGCTAAAGAAACCCCTCAAGGACCCCTCACCTCTCCTTCCGCTGTTCGACAGGCCTTTGTCACCCTCCGTAACGCTCTGATATCTTCTCCTCCCCTTTCTCTGCCCAACCCAAACCGACCTTTTCACCTTTTTGTGGATGAACGGGCCGGAATAGCCACTGGACTCCTTGCCCAGCCTGTAGGGCCTTACTACCGCCCCGTGGCTTACCTCTCCAAACAGCTACACCCAACCATTCAGGGATGGCAACCATGCCTTCGGGCCCTAGCAGCAGCAGCCGAACTGACCAAACAAACACTACAGATACTCCACCACACAGGAATAGGTAACATCTCCGACTGCTTTCTATGTGCTTCGCTTGGCCGGCCACCCTTGGCTGCTGTCCCACTCGACCAGCCCTTCAATTCTACTTCCTACACATCCCCAAACTCACCTTTTTCCCCGTTAAAAGTCCCCATATTCCTTGATTCAAAAAAATCTCACCATCTGTTACGGCAGCCGCCCAAATCTAGCTGATACTGGGTTTCTTTGCAACCCATCCCTCACGGTAAACACATCAATTGAAGCACCACCAGGCATGTTTTTCTGGTGCAATGGTTCCCTCACAAAAGAGATCAATTCTCCCTCCCCCTTCCCATGTATCCCCATTACTCTCGTCCCACAACTCACACTGTATAGCCAAGCCAAATTTTCCTCGCTAATCACGCCGCCCTTTACCCGACAGAAGAGAGCTATCTTTCTTCCTCTAGTCGCAGGCATCTCTCTCGCCTCCTCCCTGGTCGCTGCAGGCCTGGGTGGGGGCGGGGCGGGGAGCTCTAACACATAGTGTTTCAACATCCCGCGACTTAGAACATAAACTCCAGCTAGCCATTGAAGGATCCGCCGCCTCCATCTCCTCTCTCCAGCGCCAAATCACCTCCATAGCCCGAGTCGCTCTCCAGAATCGACAAGCCCTGGATCTCCTGACGGCCGACAAAGGAGGTACCTGCCTCTTCCTACAGGAGGAATGCTGCTGTAAACGCCCTCCATCGCTTAAGAGAAGAACTCCAACGCAAACACCAACAGTCCGCCTCCCCAATTCCCGATTGGTGGCGATCCACCCTCTATACCTGGCTAACACCAATCTGAGGCCCCTTAATTCTCATCTGTATCTTGCTCATGTTTGCCCCCTGTTTTCTTAGGTTCCTTCGCAGGCGCATGGAGGACGTCTCTCGGGTGGCCACAAACCAAATGTTCCTCGGTCCTTACACCTTGCTTCCTACAGAACCCCCCACTGGTCTCCCCTAAGCCTCGGACCTCTGATCGCCCGACTCCCCTTTCGACGCCCCCATTCAGCATGAAGTAGAGAGCAGAACGCCGCCCCATTACACCAAAGATGTCGGGATGTAAGGCCAACTGGCCCGAGGCAGGGGAACGCAATCAGATTCACAGGTTGCATCAGACCAAAACTCTCCGGACCAGCCAGTTCCAGAAACTGACCTGGAGACATTCCGGACCACCCAGTTCCAGGAACTGACCTGGGGGCTTTCCACCCGTCCCAGCCTTCCCGCCTTTCGAGGGGCGGGACTAGCGGTCCCAAGACTGATGTAACCGGCACCAGATAGTGCCACGACACCCGAAGAGACCACCAGATAAGGAATACCCTGCGCCCTCCCAGATTCACCACACCCCTTTCCCTTCTTCCCCTATAAAATCTTGCCCAGCCCTCGCCCGGGGGCGACTTCTCTGGCCCCTTTCTCTCGGACCAGTGAACCTCGCCCGGGAGCGCCCCCTAATAAAGCTCACTTGAAGCTTTCCTCTGTTTCGCGATGCCGTTTGTTAAGATCCGACCTTACACTTACACATCAAGGATGGCTCTGACCTGAATTTCTGCAAAACAAGACTATCCCGTGCAAAGAACAACCCAGTAGAGCTTTGTATCCCATCAGCTACAGGAAGAGAATGGCTGCCGGCTACTGAAAGCCAGCAGCATTTACAACTTAACTCCCATGGCCTCTGCAGTGGTACGTCTGAGTTTTCTGTTTCTGCGACTGTACCAAACACCTCTGGTGTAATTCGTCGTTCCTTCCTCCACCCACCCCCACCAACCCCTGTCCCCTTACCTGCGGTCCGCAGCCCTCCGCTCCGCGCTCGGATGCCGCTGGGGTGCCAGGGACCCACGGGACGGGTCGTTCCCAGCCGCCGGGTGCTGGCTCCCTAGACTCCCCGCCGGCTCGCGTGGCGCCGACGGCTAGGAGCCCTGAGGACGCCCCGCGCCATGTGCGCTCTGGCCGGGACGCCCACTTCCAGGACACTCTCTTCCGGGAGAGGTGCGCAGACCGCCGCCGCGCTCAGGTGAGCCGCAGCCAATGCCGAGCAAGACCCGCCCCGGCGGCGCCGCGTCTGCGCGGCGCAGCACGATCTCGGCGCTCCAGGCACGGGCGCCGGGGGGCGGGCGTCTCCTATCCTGAGAGGCCGCTAGCGATGCCCCGGGGCGCGGGCCCCTGCGGCGCGGAGACCACTCCAGGCTGGACTCACCGACACCAACGCCGCCAGGAGGAGCGCTTGGCGGGACTCGGCAAACAACCCAATGTTTTAAATGGAAAAAGGACTTGAAAAGACCCTTCTCCAGATAAGACATACAAATGGTCAGCAAGCACATGAAGAGATGTTAATCGTCATCAGTCGTGATGAAATGCAAGTTAACACCACAACGCCGACCCCTCCACACACTAGAAGGCCTACAATCAAGAAAGCTAAAAATAACAAATGTTGGCAAAAACTTAGAGAAACTGATACAGAATTTCCCATAGGGAAAATGAATAAGTTCCAGAGGTGCATGCTGAGAATATTTGTACAACAACGTGAATGTAGTTAATGCCATAGAACGGTATCCTCAAAATGATTTAAATGGTAAATGTTATATTATGTGGGGGGTTTTAACATAATTTAGCCCCTGCTCTATACCAGACCCCAGAGTCAAAGCTTCTCATCCATTTTCTCACTTTTACTTAACCTCCTAGGATCTTCACACTCCCATTTAACAGACGAAGCTGAGCCTGAGAGGTTAAACTAAGTGACTTGCCCAAGGCTCACTTGGCCAAGTCTACACTGTTCAATGTTGCTATATTTACTGAGCACCTACTACAGCACCTACTGAACAATACCTCCAGCACCTGCCAGAGACATTGTGGGAAGACCAGGATGAACGGGGCCTGAAAGCAGATTACAAAACATGGGTAGATCCTGGGGCCCTGCTCTCAAACACTGAAGTTTCTTGGAGTGGAGGGGATGGCCTGTGTCACACTTGTGGAGCCTTTTATTCCACCCCACCACACCCCCAGAGAGGAGGGAAGCAGCTGGCCTGATACTGAATATTAGCTCAGCTGGGGAGGAGTCCTGGGGCTTTGAAGAAGGCATCTCCTGCCCCACTTCCCACATTGCCCCCTAGAGTCCAGTATGTGGGCACAAGCATCCCTGTGGCAGGGCAGGAGGCACATCTCATGGCACCCCTCTCCTCCCGCCCTGCAGTAATGACACTGTACCCATAAACCCGCAAGAAGGACAACAAACTCTCCTTCTCTGAGGGCACCATTATCTGCATCACCCACCACTACTCCGATGGCTGCTGTGAGGGCATCGGCTCAGAGGGGTCTGGATTCTTCCCCGGGAACTATGTACAGCCCAGCTGCTGACAGCCTGGGATCTCTGGGATGCTGACCCAAGCACCGCCTTGAGTGACCCTCTTGAGTCCCACACCAAAGCCTGCTCCAGTCAAGACTGGACCAGTCCGGCATGCCTCCTGGGCTGTGAGCTGTGTCTGTTCCTTCCCGCCATTTCAGGGGGAAGGGGTCCTGGTAAAGACAGAGGAGGTACCCAGAGGCCTGCTGGAGACAGGAAAGAACTGGAAGCCAAGGAGTTTGGTGACCTTATCCACAGGGGACCCTTACGCCATGCAAGACCGGGTTTCCAGCTGCAAGTGCCAACTTTGAATAAAATTCTGATGACCTCCTGATGATTGCCCTGCAGGGCTAGCGGGCCGAGGGACTGAAAGGCAACCCACCTGTAAGGCTCCCGCTCATTGAGCCTCCTCTGCCTGCCCTAAGCAGCAGTATCTCCCATCTCCTCGGTGCTCACTGAGCCCTCCACACTAGACCCCTGTGCCCCTCTGCGAAGGTGGGCCGCACCCTGCTCTTTTGCCTGTTGCCTGCTTTGTTATGTATTCAGTCTTGGTTCCCCAGGCTGGGCACTCCTCCAAGAGTGGGGACCAGCTCCCTCACTTAGGTGGGGCTCTCTGAGAGCAGAGCTCACCTCGCCCTCATCCCCCAGACGGCAGCGTGAGACATCTCGCTCACCTCCGCCCCTTCACCTCCTTTACAGCTCTGAAACTCCAGAAGAGGGAGGTGGGCCTTGGGTTTCCACTGGCTCTGCTTTACAGCATCATGGCTTTCTGTTCCATACGGGAGGAGGGGGGCTCAAAAGGCCCAGTCAGTGGGGCGACTTTGGTTAAGTCCCTGCTTTCTTGCTGCATAGACGAGGCTGTGGTGCAAGGAGACATCTTCGGGCTCTGTGAGGTCCCTGGCTGGCCAGACCCGAGCCCCGGGACAGTGTGCTACCTCTTTCCACCAACAGGAGGTGACTGTTCCCTCGAGCTTTTTATCCTGTAGGGATGCTAACAGGGTGGGGGGGCGGGGGGCAAGGAGTGTAGTGTAGAGTCACAGTAGGTAAAGCAAGATCTAGGCCTGGGACCGTCGGCAGGGAGCACCACCTCTCTCCATGGGGAGTCCGATGCGGGGGAGGTTGGGGGGGGACATTTCGGGGCCTAGGTCCTCTGGACAGAAGACTGGAGGAGGGAGGCCACGCAGCCCAAGGCAACAGTTAACCGCAACGTGGCGGGACATGTTCCTTCTCGACCCTGACAGGGAACCCCGTCCTCCCAACTGAGAGGACAAGGTTTGTGCAAACACTGCTGCCTGCTCAGATATGCGTGCCACGCTGCTGCGGCCAGACTCCAGAATTCACTTGCAGTGGAACTGGGGGAGGCAGCTGAGCTCGGTTAACTGCACAGATGGGGACAGCTCCCAACTCCCTCCTCCAGTCCCCAAATGGACCAACCTCGGATTCCGGGAAATCCTGGAGGGATATACCAAAACGAAAGGGAAAAGGGAATAATAAAACTAGCTTTCTCTTTCCCGACCCCCACCGCCTCACCCCCTCCCGGCCCGGGTGGCCCCTGCAGGCCACGTCCTCAGCACCTGATGCAGGTGTAGGCGCACTTCGGTGGAGGTTTCCCAGGGCACCACCCTGGCGCGGAAGGAGCTGGGCTCGGCCTTCTGCGCCTCCTGCATAAGGCGGTGTATGGGGTAGTGGCGGCGCGGGAAGGCCACGTCGCCGCCTGCCAGCAGCCCCATGGGGCAGAAGTCGTTGGCACCGTCGCTCACGTAGAAAAGGTACTCGAAGGGCACGCCGTCGTGGGCCCGCTCGCGCAGGTAGTCGCTGAGCACCTTGTGCTGGCACATGTTGGCGGGGCAGCGAGCGCAGCTGTGCGCGTGGAAGGGCCGCAGCGCCAGCAGCCCCCAAGGGTCGGGCCCCGACGGGTTGCTGAAGATGCGGCAGAACAGGCCGTGGTGGCCGGCGGCGCGCAGCGCACTCTCCACGCCAAAGGTGTTGGTGTCTGAGATGAGAATAACCTCAAAGCAGGCTCCCTGCTTGGCCACAAACTGCAGCAGCTCGCCCGTGCCCGGCCGCCGCCACCAAGAAGCCTGTGTGCGAGCACAGGCCACTATCCACACCTCCCCTCCCAGGAGCCTGTGCAGCGACCAGCCTCGTAGATGGCGTGCAGGTCCTGCGGCCGCACGCCCTGCTCGCCCAGGTACTGGAAGACGCGCTGCAAGTACTCGTCGTAGAAGCCCTCGCGCTAGGTGGCACGCAGGCCCTCAGGCAGCCACTGGCCCGCCGCGGCGCGCGCACGATGGAGTCTTCGCTGTTTTCGTCCACGATAGTCTCGTCAAAGTCGAAGGTCAGGAGGAAGCGCGGCCCGCTGGGCGCAGCCATCCCGCTGTCCCCTACCAGCTTTGTCCTGAGCGATCAAATCCTTTTGTGGTCACCAAAAAGAGTCCCTCAGAGGAAAGGGAGACAGGACCTCTGAGCTTCTCCTGCAGGGTGGGGAGCGGCAGCTGCGGAGGTCTGTCCCGGCTGAGTCTGGAGTGTAAAGAGTGGGGAGAGGGCCTAGCTGAGGTATTTGGGCACAGGATGGAGCAAGGGGCGCTCACGGGAATTGGAGGGGATGCTGCATCTTATCCATCCCCGGATTTCTGGGCTCCGGCTCTCACGAGTCCCTCCAGTCCAGAGGGTCCGTGAATGGTGTGCATCTGGGCCGTTCCCTCCACTTGCCCCCCATCCCCATGTTATGTATTTTTAACCACAATAAAAAAAGTGAATGAAGCACTGATAATACATGTTACAACATGGATAAACATTGAAAACATTCTAAGTCAAAGAAGTCATACTGAAAAGGCCACTCATATCACAACCATCTTGTGTGCTTTAAATCCATAGCAGTTTTGAAAATGAGGGGATGGGACTTCCCTGGTGGTCCAGTGGTTAAGACTATGTGCTCCCAATGTAGGGGGATCCTTGGTCAGGGAACTAAAATCCCACGTGCACAGTGTGGCCAAAAAATAAAATAAAATAAGCGTCATTGGCCTGGTTTGGGGTCATAGCATCGTCCTTGAACCCATCAGAGCACCCATAGGATGGAACATGGGATTGGCTAAATGTGGATCATATGCCCATCTTCAAGGTGGGTGGAACGTAGCATCAGCCCTCTGGAACTGTTTGGACTGGAAACAGGTAAGAAGTTCCGAAAGGAAAGCTGAGGTTCTGGACTTTGGCCTGAGAACAGATGCTGGCTTGGGGAAAGCGGCAGATTCCACATCACTGACTGCCCACTGCACAGCTGTGGGATCTGAAGGCCAAGGAAGGAAGGGGCTGAGTTAGGGTCAGTGGCTGCAGCCACCCATCCAGTGCTCTTGCTGTCCGCCCACAACAGCAAGAACCTCTTCCTCTTGCAAAAGGCACAGCCCTCCTTGATGTCTCTGGTGGCGGGAGCCCAGGAGTCACACCTGCCCCCTGGCCACATGACTCACCCATCCCCCAAGAACAATATTGCTCATTTATCCAGTCTCCTCGCTCCTTTACAAAGAGCAGAGACTAAATACTATGGTGGTTAGGAAATTCTTGCTCAATGAAGCAGTGGGAGGCTCAAGGATTATGCCGTATCATGGAATCCATCATTGGCAGCTTTCAGAGACCACATGGGTGCACGTGGCTCTCCAAGACCATGCAGCCTCAGTGTGAAACTGTCCCTTGGGTGGCCCAGTTGCCCCTGTATCTTTCACTCTTAATCAGTATGAATATCAAAAGTTTGGGACGAGGGGAAGATGGCAGAAGAGTAAGACGCGGAGATCACCTTCCTCCCCACAGATACACCAGAAATACATCTACACGTGGAACAACTCCTACAGAACACCTACTGAATGCTGGCAGAAGACATCAGACCTCCCAAAAGGCAAGAAACTCCCCACGTACCTGGGTAGGGCAAAAGAAAAAAGAATAAACAGAGACAAAAGAATAGGGACGGGACCTGCACCAGTGGGAGGGAGCCGTGTAGGAGGAAAGGTTTCCACACACTAGGAAGCCCCTTCGCGGGCGGAGACTGCGGGTGGCGGAGGGAGAGAGCTTTGGAGCCGCGGAGGAGAGCGCAGCAACAGGGCTGCGGAGGGCAAAGCAGAGAGATTCCCGCACAGAGGATCGGGGCCGACCGCCACTCACCAGCCCGAGAGGCTTGTCTGCTCAACCGCCAGGGCGGGCGGGGCTGGGAGCTGAGGATCGGGCTTCGGTGGGAGCGCAGGGAGAGGACTGGGGTTGGCGGCGTGAACACAGCCTGAAGGGGCTAATGCGCCACGGCTGGCCGGGAGGCAGTCCGGCAAAAAGTCTGGACCTGCCGAAGAGGCAAGAGACTTTTTCTTACCTCTTTGTTTCCTGTTGGGCGGGGAGAGGGGATTCAGAGCGCTGCTTAAAGGAGCTCCAGAGACGGGCGCGAGCCAACGCAGACCCCAGAGACGGGCGTGGGACGCTGGGGCTGCTGCTGCCGCCACCAAGAAGCCTGTGTGCAAGCACAGGTCACTGTCCACACCTCCCCTCCCGGGAGCCTGTGCAGCCCGCCACCGCCGGGGTCCCGGGATCCACTGACAACTTCCCCGGGAGAACGCACGGCACGCCTCGTGCTGGTGCAACGTCACGCCGGCCTCTGCCGCCGGCGCACGCTAGCCCCGCCTCCGGGCCCCTCCCTCCCGCCGGACTGAGTGAGCCAGAGCCCCCGAATCAGCGGCTCCTTTAACCCCGTCCTTTCTGAGCGAAGAACAGATGCCCTCCGGCGACCTACATGCAGAGGCGAGGCCAAATCCAAAGCTGAGCCCCGGGAGCTATGCGAACAAAGAAGAGAAAGTGGAATCTCTCCCAGCAGCCTCAGAAGCAGCAAATTAAAGCTCCACAATCAACTTGCTGTACCCTGCATCTGTGGAATACATGAATAGACAACAAACCATCCCAAATTGAGGAGGTGGGCTTTGAGAGCAAGATTTATTATTTTTTCCCCTTTTCCTCTTTTTGTGTGTATATGTGTATGCTTCTGTGTGAGATTTTGTCTGTATAGCTTTGCTTCCACCATTTGTCCTAGGGTTCTATCCGTCTGTTTTTGGTTTTTTGTTTTTGTTTTTCTTTTAAAAAATTTCTTTCTTAATAATTATTTTTTATTTTAATAACTTTATTTTCTCTTACTTTATTTTATTTTATTTTATCTTCTTTCTTTCTTTCCTTCCGTCCCTCCTTCCTTCCTCCCTCCCTCCCTCCCTCCTTTCTTACTTTCTTTCTTTCTACCTTTTCTCCCTTTTATTCTGAGTCGTGTGGATGAAAGGCTCTTGGTGCTACAGCCAGGAGTCAGTGCTGTGCCTCTGAGGTGGGAGAGCCAACTTCAGGACACTGGTCTACAAGAGACCTACCAACCTCACATAATATCAAACAGCGAAAATCTCACAGAAATCTCCATCTCAACACCAGCACCCAGCTTCACTCAACGACCAGCAAGCTACAGGGCTGGACATCCTATGCCAAACAACTAGCAAGACAGGAACACAACCCCACCCATTAGCAGAGAGGCAGCCTAAAATCATAATAAGTCCACAGACACCCCAAAACACACCACCAGACGTGGACCTGCCCACCAGAAAGACAAGATCCAGCCTCATCCACCAGAACACAAGCACTAGTCCCCTCCACCAGGAAGCCTACACAACCCACTGAACCAACTTTAGCCACTGGGAACAGACACCAAAAACAATGGGAGATACGAACCTGCAGCCTGCAAAAAGGAGACCCCAAACACAGTAAGATAAGCAAAATGAGAAGACAGAAAAACACACAGCAGATGAAAGAACAAGATAAAAACCCACCAGACCTAACAAATGAAGAGGAAATAGGCAGTCTCCCTGAAAAAGAATTCAGAGTAATGATAGTAAAGATGATCCAAAATCTTGGAAACACAATAGACAAAATGCAAGAACCATTTAACAAGGACCTAGAAGAACTAAAAATGAAACAAGCAATGATGAACAACACAATAAATGAAATTAAAAACACTCTAGATGGGATCAATAGCAGAATAACTGAGGCAGAAGAACGGATAAGTGACCTGGAAGATAAAATAGTGGAAATAACTACTGCAGAACAGAATAAAGAAAAAAGAATGAAAAGAACTGAGGACAGTCTCAGAGACCTCTGGGACAACATTAAACGCACCAACATTCAAATTATATGGGTTCCAGAAGAAGAAGAGAAAAAGAAAGGGACTGAGAAAATATTTGAAGAGATTATAGTTGAACACTTCCCTAATATGGGAAAGGAAATAGTTAATCAAGTCCAGGAAGCACGGAGAGTCCCATACAGGATAAATCCAAGGAGAAACATGCCAAGACACATATTAATCAAACTGTCAAAAATTAAATGCAAAGAAAACATATTAAAAGCAGCAAGGGAAAAACAACAAATAACACACAAGGGAATCCCCATAAGGTTAACAGTTGATCTTTCAGCAGAAACTCTGCAAACCAGAAGGGAGTGGCAGGACATATTTAAAGTGATGAAGGAGAACAACCTACAACCAAGATTACTCTACCCAGCAAGGATCTCATTCAGATTTGATGGAGAAATTAAAACGTTTACAGACAAGCAAAATCTAAGAGAGTTCAGCACCACCAAACCAGCTTTACAACAAATGCTAAAGGAACTTCTCTAGGCAAGAAACACAAGAGAAGGAAAACACCTACAATAACGAACCCAAAACAATTAAGAAAATGGGAATGGGGCTTCCCTGGTGGTGCAGTGGTTGAGAGTCTGCCTGCCAATGCAGGGGACACGGGTTCAAGCCCTGGTCTAGGAGAATCCCACGTGCCGTGGAGCGACTGGGCCTGTGAGCCACAACTGCTGAGCCTGCGCATCTGTAGCCTGTGCTCTGACAAGAGAGGCCGCGATAGTGAGAGGCCCGCACACCACGATGAAGAGCGGCCCCCACTTGCTGCAGCTGGAGAAAGCCCTTGCACAGAAATGAAGACCCAACACAGCCAAAAATAAAAGAAAAGAAAAGAAAATAATTTTAAAAAAAAAGAAAAAAAAGAAAATGGGAATAGGAACATACATATCGATAATTACCTTAAATGTAAATGGATTAAATGCTCCCACCAAAAGACACAGATTGGCTGAATGGATACAAAAACAAGACCCATATATATGCTGTCTACAAGAGACCCACTTCAGACCTAGAGACACATACAGACTGAAAGTAAGGGGATGGAAAAAGATATTCCATGCAAATGGAAACCAAAAGAAAGCTGGAGTAGCAATTCTCATATCAGACAAAACAGACTTTAAAATAAAGACTATTAGAAGAGACAAAGAAGGACACTACATAATGATCAAAGGATCGATCCAAGAAGAAGATATAACAATTGTAAACATTTATGCACTCAACATAGGAGCACCTCAATACATAAGGCAAATACTAACAGCCATAAAAGGGGAAATCAACAGTAACACATTCATAGTAGGGGACTTTAACACCCCACTTTCACCAATGGACAGATCATCCAACATGAAAATAAATAAGGAAACACAAGCTTTAAATGATACATTAAACAAGATGGACTTAATTGATATTTATAGGACATTCCATCCAAAAACAACAGAATACACATTTTTCTCAGGTGCTCATGGAACATTCTCCAGGATAGATCATATCTTGGGTCACAAATCAAGCCTTGGTAAATTTAAGAAAATTGAAATTGTATCAAGTGTCTTTTCTGACCACAACGCTATGAGACTAGATATCAATTACAGGAAAAGATCTGTAAAAAATACAAACACATGAAGGCTAAACAATACACTACTTAATAACGAAGTGATCACTGAAGAAATCAAAGAGGAAATCAAAAAATACCTAGAAACAAATGACAATGGAGACATGACGACCCAAAACCTATGGGATGCAGCAAAAGCAGTTCTAAGAGGGAAGTTTATAGCAATACAATCCTACCTTAAGAAACAGGAAACATCTCGAATAAACAACCTAACCTTGCACCTAAAGCAATTAGAGAAAGAAGAACAAAAACACCCCAAAGTTAGCAGAAGGAAAGAAATCATAAAAATCAGATCAGAAATAAATGAAAAAGAAATGAAGGAAACAATAGCAAAGGTCAATAAAACTAAAAGCTGGTTCTTTGAGAAGATAAACAAAATTGATAAACCATTAGCCAGACTCATCAAGAAAAGAAGGGAGAGGACTCAAATCAATAGAATTAGAAATGAAAAAGGAGAAGTAACAACTGGCACTGCAGAAATACAAAAGATCATGAGAGATTACTACAAACAACTCTATGCCAATAAAATGGACAACCTGGAAGAAATGGACAAATTCTTAGAAATGCACAACCTGCCAAGACTGAATCAGGAAGAAATAGTAAATATGAACAGACCAATCACAAGCACTGAAATTGAAACTGATTAAAAATCTTCCAACAAACAAAAGCCCAGGACCAGATGGCTTCACAGGCGAATTCTATCAAACATTTAGAAAAGAGCTAACACCTACCCTTCTCAAACTCTTCCAAATTATAGCAGAGGAAGGAACACTCCCAAACTCATTCTACGAGGCCACCATCACCCTGATACCAAAACCAGACAAGGATGTCACAAAGAAAGAAGACTACAGGCCAATATCACTGATAAACATAGATGCAAAAATCCTCAACAAAGTACTAGCAAACAGAATCCAACAGCACATTAAAAGGATCATACACTATGATCAAGTGGGGTTTATTCCAGGAATGCAAGGATTCTTCAATATATGCAAATCAACATGATACACCATATTAACAAATTGAAGGAGAAAAACCATATGATCATCTCAATAGATGGAGAGAAAGCTTTTGACAAAATTCAACACCCATTTATGATAAAAACCCTGCAGAAAGTAGGCATAGAGGGAACTTTCCTCAACATAATAAAGGTCATATATGACAAACCCACAGCCAACATCGTCCTCAATGGTGAAAAACTGAAACCATTTCCACTAAGATCAGGAACAAGACAAGGTTGCCCACTCTCACCACTCTTATTCAACATAGTTTTGGAAGTTTTAGCCACAGCAATCAGAGAAGAAAAGGAAATAAAAGGAATCCAAATCAGAAAAGAAGAAGTAAAGCTGTCACTGTTTGCAGATGACATGATACTATACATAGAGAATCCTAAAGTTGCTACCAGAAAACTACTAGAGCTAATCAATGAATTTGGTAAAGTAGCAGGATACAAAATTCATGCACAGAAATCTCTGGCATTCCTACACACTAATGATGAAAAATCTGAAAGTGAAATCAAGAAAACACTCCCATTTACCATTGCAACAAAAAGAATAAAATATCTAGGAATAAAGCTACCTAAGGAGACAAAAGACCTGTAAGCAGAAAATTATAAGACACTAATGAAAGAAATTAAAGATGATACAAATAGATGGAGAGATATACCATGTTCTTGGATTGGAAGAATCAACATTGTGAAAATGACTCTACTACCCAAAGCAATCTACAGATTCAATGTAATCCCTATCAAACTACCACTGGCATTTTTCACAGAACTAGAACAAAAAATTTCACAATTTGTATGGAAACACAAAAGACCCCAAATAGCCAAAGCAATCTTGAGAACGAAAAACGGAGCTGGAGGAATCAGGCTCCCTGACTTCAGACTATACTACAAAGGTACAGTAATCAAGACAGTATGGAGCTTCCCTGGTGGCGCAGTGGTTGAGAATCCGCCTGCCGATGCAGGGGATACGGGTTCGTGCCCTGGTCCGGGAGGATCCCACATGCCGCGGAGAGGCTGGGCCCATGAGCCATGGCCACTGGGCCTGCGCGTCCAGAGCCTGTGCTCCACAATGGGAGAGGCCACAACAGTGAGAGGCCCACATACCTCAAAAAAAAAAAAAAAAAAAAAAGACAGTATGGTACTGGCACAAAAACAGAAAGATAGATCAATGGAACAGGATAGAAAGCCCAGAGATAAATCCACGCACATATGGTCACCTTCTCTTTGATAAAGGAGGCAGGAATGTACAGTGGAGAAAGGACAGCCTCTTCAATAAGTGGTGCTGGGAAAACTGGACAGGTACATGTAAAAGTATGAGATTAGATCACTCCCTAACACCATACACAAAAGAAGCACAAAATGGATTAAAGACCTAAATGTAAGGCCAGAAACGATCAAACTCTTAGAGGAAAACATAGGCAGAACACTCTATGACATAAATCACAGCAAGATCATTTTTGACCCCCCTCCTAGAGAAATGGAAATAAAGACAAAAATAAACACATGGGACCTAATGAAACTTCAAAGCTTTTGCACAGCAAAGGAAACCATAAACAAGACCAAAAGAGAACCCTCAGAATGGGAGAAAATATTTGCCAATGAAGCAACTGACAAAAGATTAATCTCCAAAATTTATAAGCAGCTCATTCAGCTCAATAACAAAAAAACAAACAACCCAATCCAAAAATGGGCAGAAGACCTAAATAGACATTTTTCCAAAGAAGATATACAGACTGCCAACAAACACATGAAAGGATGCTCAACATCACTAATCATTAGAGAAATGCAAATCAAAACTACAATGAGATATCATCTCACACCAGGCAGAATGGCCATTATCAAAAAATCTAGAAACAATAAATGCTGCAGAGGGTGTGGAAAAAAGGGAACACTCTTGCACTGCTGGTGGGAATGTGAATTGGTACAGCCACTATGGAGAACAGTATGGAGGCTCCTTAAAAATGTACAAATAGAACTACCATATGACCCAGCAATCCAACTACTGGGCATATACCCTGAGAAAACCATAATTCAAAAGGAGTCATGTACCAAAATGTTCATTGCAGCCCTATTTACAATAGCCCGGAGATGGAAACAACCTAAGTGTCCATCATCGGATGAATGGATAAAGAAGATGTGGCACATATATACAATGGAATACTACTCAGCCATAAAAAGAAACGAAATTGAGTTATTTGTAGTGAGGTGGATGGACCTAGAGTCTGTCATACAGAGTGAAGCAAGTCAGAAAGAGAAAGACAAATACCATATGCTAACACATATATATGGAATTTAAGGGGAAAAAATGTCATGAAGAACCTAGGGGTAGGGCTTCCCTGGTGGCGCAGTGGTTGAGAGTCCGCCTGTCGATGCAGGGGACACGGGTTCGTGCCCCGGTCCGGGAAGATCCCGGAAGATCCCACATGCCACAGAGCGGTTGGGCCCGTGAGCCATGGCCGCTGAGCCTGCATGTCTGGAGCCTGTGCTCTGCAACGGGAGAGGCCACAACAGTGAGAGTCCCGCGTACCGCAAAAACAAAAACAAAAAACCAAAAAGAACCCCAAAAGAACCTGGGGGTAAGACAGGACTAAAGACACAGACTTACTAGAGAATGGACTTGAGGATATGGGGAGGGGGAAGGGTAAGCTGTGACAAAGTGAGAGAGTGGCTTGGACATCTATACACTACCAAACGTAAAATAGATAGCTAGTGGGGAACAGCCGCATAGCACAGGGAGATCAGCTCGGTGCTTTGTGACCACCTGGAGGGGTGGGATAGGGAGGGTGGGAGGGAGGGAGATGCAAGAGGGAAGAGATATGGGAACATATGTATATGTATAACTGATTCACTTTGTTGTAGGGCAGAAACTGACACACCATTGTGAACCAATTATACTCCAATAAAGATGTAAAAAAAAAAAAAGGTAAACTCTATGAACCCCAAGGAATAATAACACAAGTGTTGAACAACAAATAGGACTTGTGCAAAGATATCAATTTCCCCCAGATATGTTTAACCTATGTTTTTTCTTTAATATCAAATCTTAAAAAAAAGAATTTCATAAATTAATTACTTAATACTCAAAAATATATATATATCAAAAGTTTGTTACAGCTGGAAGCCCAAAGGATTGCAAGGCCATGGTCTGCTGTATGTTTGTTGTGTCAGGGACACACTCAAATGTTTAGACGGTTATTACCTCGCTTGGCAGGCTATGAGCCTGTGAGGGGGAGGCCCTTTTCTCAACCACATGCATGTTAGTAACTGAAACATCCCAAAGGGCTGTCTGTGCTACCCAGGTAGCTGTTCAATTGCCCAGCAGCAAGGTCAGCTCAGTAATTGGCCACAGAGGCTTGACAGGGGCCTGACTGGCCTGAGCTGGAGGACCACAGATGACTGCCTGGATGGTCAGAGATCAAGGGCTGTCCTGAGACTTGATGTCTATTGATGCCCACTCAGATGGGACAAAGGATGCCTGCAGTCCCAGGAGGGCCCCAGCAGCCCTCAGGAGGCAGCACCTGGGGGCTGGTAGGTCGCTGCACCAAGTTCTGTGTAAATTCATAACACGACCATGGAGTGAGCTCAGTCAGGCCTGTGCTGGACACGGGCTGTCCAGGCCAAGTGAGGCCAGCACTACTCTTTCCAGTTCAGATGGTAGGAGGAAACCCTGTGGGCTTCTGAGGCCCTAACAGCCGTTGACTGAGGTTGAGGTGGATTTGAAACAGTCAGTGACCAGAGCAGACGTTTCGTTCTTCTGCTCTCAGGTTCCAGGATGGGGGTAGATAACCAGCGGCCCAGGTGAACCCCCACTCGTGAGTGACCCCGGGCAAGTCCTGTCCATCCTACAGGACTCAGAGGTGTGGGGTTACGGGGGCCGTGGGCCAGTTGTGCTTAACACTAACCCACTAACCCTAACGCCCAAATCTCTACTGTTCACTCCCTAACCCTAACCTCCTAATCTCTAAACCTAAACCCTAAGGCTCCTAACCCCTAGCCCCTAGATACTCGACCTTGACCTGTAAACTCCTAACCCTTACCCTGACCCTGACTCAGACCATCTAACCTGACCCTCTAACCCTGACCCTCTAGCCTGCATCCTTTAACTCTAGCCCCTCAAAACCTCATCCTCTTTTTTTTTTTTTTAGTTGGTTGCACCTGGTCTTCGTTGCAGCAGGCAGGCTCCTAAGTTGTGGCTCCAGGGCTCCTAAGTCGTGGCTCATGGGCTCCTTAGTTGCAACTTGCCAACTCCTCAGTTGTGGCATGCGGGCTCCCTAGTTGTGGCATGCGAACTCTTAGTTGCGGCATGAATGTGGGATCCAGGGCCCTGACCAGGGGTCGGACCCAGGCCCCCTGCACTGGAAGCACGGAGTCCTATCCACTGCGCCACCAGGGAAGCCCCTCATCCTCTTAATGTAGCCTCTAATTCTGTCCCTGAGCCTCTAACCCTGACCCTGACCCTGACCCTACGTTCTAACCCTGAGCGCTGAGCCTGAATTTCCATCCTCACTCCTGACCCTCGAACTCTGAACCTTACTCTGCTCCCTGACCCTAACCTCTGAGCCTGACCATGATCCTACACCACCCTTAACCCTAATCCGAATATAGGCCCAGATCAGAACAGACGAAAAACTTGAACCCTACTCCAATCCCTTTTCCCAGTGTAATCAGAACCACAGTTTTCATTTTTGTCTGAAACCTAAGCCTGTTCAATTATGCCTTTTCTAAATGAGCTCTAATGTACAGTAGACTGAACAAAACCTTAATTCTTATACCCACATAACCCTACACTGTTAGTGGTTATATAGACAAACCCTTTGCCTGTAACCTAACCCTAACCTCTAATTCCTAACCCCAACTCTAACTTACACCCCAACCTCAACCCCAAACCTAACTCTAACCTCTAACCACTAACCCACCCAACACAGCCACCCCAAACCTCAGCCAATGCCTGCTCAACTCCCAAACTGTATTCCTAACCCTAAAACACAACCACATCCCCCGTGAGTCATCCTGGCTCCTCCAGCCATAAGCCTACCCTGATCCTCACCGTGAAGCTGGGCGTAATCCACCCTTGCATCCTATCAGGCCCAGAACAAGTTGAAGAGGTTCTCACCTTATTCTGAGCCCTGTGCACTCCGCCCCCGAGCCCCGTACCCACGGAGATGGCTCATCCACCTGGCTCCGCACCCCTTGCATATATCACCCAGCAGCATGGTGGGGTTTTGTTTTTGATTTTTTGCTAAGTTTTATTTTAATCCAAGGACTTTGCTTCATACAAAATGTCATTGTAGAAACAATAGCAGAATCCAAAGTTTGGCTGATAAATATTACTCAGGCAGCAAACTAGTCAATCACAGAATTTTTTTTAAAGCAAGTCCCAGTTGTGTTGCATGGTTGGGACTTCTCTTTTTGTTTTTGTTTTTTTTAAACACTGTTCTTAAATATAAAGTTTTGCAACAAACCCTTGATTTATATCAAATATAATTAAAAATTAACAAATGAATACATTTTATCAAAAAGTATGAAGATATACATGTCATGCACATACTTGAATATATGTATATATGTATATATTTTACATGCACACATAACTTATTCAAACTACAGCCACTGCTTGACTGGTTCCAGATGCAGACAACTGGTTGATGCACTTCAAATTTGGCAACTCACTATGAGATTTTGGGGGAAACGTGACAGCTGAGAAGAGACAGTACAGAAACAAAACGCAGAGTCAAGAAAACAAGACAGTGTATCCCCCCCTCTCTGTAATTTTCACCAATTCCAGTGTCTAGAAGAATCCAGACAAGCCAGCATGGCTGTGTGCGTCTGGAAAAGTGGATTCTCTGCCCAGCATGGCCTGGGGAAGCAGCTGTGGTTCTGCACAGAAGAATACACTCAAAATAATATGGGCTGGGGGACCAGAGACAAAGCATCAGTCCCAAAATACTCATCCTTCTGCTTTGCAACAGGAGCCAGTGATGACATGCACAGTCCGAGATTCCGATTTTAATTATATCCTATTTGAGTAAAATACTCTGTTATTTTAAAGTTTCAGAGTGTTGTGCCTTCAAGTAAGGAAATTCTATAAAATGGTTTGGTCACAATCATGCTCAAACCGTAGAACAGGTGGCGGTCTTGTGTGTTTTATTTCTAATATTAAACGTGTATCTTTTGTTGCATAGCCCTATGGGTTAACGGCATCCACTCACGGGGACACACAGACACGCACACACACACCACACTCCAAGTTTCTTTAGGAGAATCATGGGGTAAAAGCCAATGGGAACACTCAAATGATCCAGCAAAGAGATCATCTCACATTTCAAAGTATGGAGGACACACCAGAATCTACTCATCTAAATGCTCCTTTTGTTCACAAAACAAAGGGTCTCCCAGTGTTTTATGCACCACGTCCTAACAGTGGTCTTTCTCCTTTGAATGTGGCCCTGAAGCGGGACTTCGTTTGGCTGCCTGCTTTCCCACCTCTTGTGCCAGAAAGGGTGTGGGCTCAGATGCCCAGCTCAGCAGCTGCAGCTGAGCTGCTCCTTCCTCCGAGCTCCGGCTTCATTTCCGTTTGGTTCCCAGCTGCCCTCATCTGCTCAGACGCGGGCGCTCCGCCTGTCCCCACCCCATCCAATCTCCACCGCTTCCCACCAGCCTCTCCCCGATGAGTCTTCTGTGAAAAGAAATTTGCACAACTACAGAGATTGCGCCCTGCCTGTCAGGCACCCCGTCCCTGAGAATCGCGTGTAGAAAGACTGAGCGGCCCACGCGGGCCATGCTACACGTGCCCTGCAGCCTCTACTGCTTCGAGGAAAAAGGGCAAACGGCCGCTTCATTCCAACTACGACGGACCTACTGGATGTTTGCTGCACGTTCTCCATTACATCCGCTTTCTACTCAGTTGCTGTTTGGAGTAGTTTCCACAAAGCCCACTCGCAGTTCACACAGGCCTCCCGTCCCGGCCCCGGGAGCCTGCGCGAGGGGTTAGGAGGTCAGGCACTTGGTCGAGAGCCGCGGGAGCCGGGGTGGTCTTGTTGGCCGCCTGGACTGGACACAGAGCATCTCCTCGAGCAAGCCGAGAACACACATCCTGAGAGGCTGAGATCCTCCTATAGATTTGATGTTTCACAGTCATGTTAACATTCCCTTCCCCGTTATTCTGGTTTTTTATTTTTATTTTCTGATCAAGTATATAGAGTCAACAAACGAGTGAAAGGTGTCGTGACTAAAAATCAAAACCAACAGCAAGAACGTGGTCCAGATTTGGTCCCCGTCAGGGCTGACCGTGTCTGGGAGGACAGAGCATCTGCATGTGTTTCTAGCGCCTATTTGCCATTCTAGGTGCGAAGGGCGCCACCGGACTGCTGGTGCGCGGGGGCTGACGAGACCTGCTCGGTTTACCACCGACTCTGGCCTGAGGTCTCGCCCGCTCCTCTGCACCGCACGTTTGGATGAAGGATGATCCGCACAAGATCCAGCTCTCCTGCAAAACGTCCCCAGCACACACCTCGGATGCTGGGCCCTTCACCCAGTGCGGCTCAGCACTCACAGCCGCGTCCTGGGTAGGCTCTGAGCTCTGAGACCCAGGGAGGCAGCGCGGGAGGGGTAGAGAGGGAGCCACAGCCCTCTACAGACCGCTCCGCCCAGCGCGAGGGAGGAGACACAGGGGCGAGGCTCTCCTCCCAGGGCTGCTGCCCCCGCCTCAGCGCCCGAGCGCCCCGGAGCCCAGCGCGGATGATAAAACTCATCACCTGGGACGCGCCCGCCGGTCGCGGTGCGGCTAGCACCAGTGGTCTTGGTCGGGGTGGTGGTAGCTGTGCCGCCCGCGGCCGCCCCCGCCAGAGCTGAGCCCCAGAGTGCAGTGGTAGCCGTTGGGCACCCGGCGGAGGGGGTGCGACTGGGAGGTCAGGGAGGACACGTAGGAAGTCCGAGACGAGCGGCCCGAGTTGGTGGCCACGGCCTCCTCGAAGGTGAGCGTGTCCTCAGGCTGCGTGCGGGCAGCAGCCTCGCTGTCCAGACGCTGCCCCAGGTACGGGTCGGAGCCGATCCGAGAGCTGGGGGCCAGGGGCTGGCTGAGGGGGTCTCTCTGGAGCAGGGCGTTGTGTTCTGAAAGGCCACGGCTAAGCCGGCCGGGGGAGAAGGCAGGGAGGCTGGTCTGAGCCCCAGCAAAGTGGACGGGTGAGGAGTTGGCCGTCTTATAGGTGATGCTGGGACGGGGGGTCAGCGGGGTCTGGGGCAGCTGCCTCCGCCCGCCGCGGCCAGGGGTGCTAGCACCAGATGTTGGCAGCAGGGGGCTCCCGTTCGCTGAAGCACTGCCCTGCAGGAAACGGGAACACAGCAAACCCCAGTCAAAGGACAGGGCGAACAGAGCACAGCACAGGGGAGAGCCACGGCTGGGGGCGCGGGCGGGCAGCTGCGATGGACCCGGGGCGGCCCCAGGAGGATGGGATGGCAGTCTGGGGATGGTGGTGACAGCAAGGGATAGGCACAGGGCCAGGGACCAGGAGACCACAGCCCAGCCCACCTCTGTCAGAAGGAAAGCAAAGAAGGGACTGGACAGCGGGAGGGCCAGGGCTCCGCCCGGCGGGACGGACGGGCCCGAGAAGCAAGGAGCGCAGGCTGGGGCCTAGGAACCAGGAAAGGAAGGGGCTCCCTCCCGGACCCCAGGGAGCGCGGGCGAGGCGGGGTCCTCAGGCCCACGTACCTGTCTCGGGGGTCCTGGCTCCTGCCCAGCGGTTGGCGACGCGGGGTGACTGCTGAGGGGGGGCTGGGGCTGTGGCGGCTCACGGCCCCCAAAGCGGTCGCAGGAGTAGAAGCGCTGCTTCTCGGAGGAGGAGGAGGAGGGCTGCCTTCGCTCCTGGGACCGGCCCCGCTCCTGCCTGCGCTCCCGCCGGCAGCCTGCTGGCCCGTCCCCCGGGGGCGGCCCTGGCCCCGCGGCGCTGTTGGGTGCTGGCGGGGGGAGAGGAGAAGTCAGCACAGCCAAGCCGGCGGCGAGACAGACCCCACCCCGGCCTGGCCCCCCAGGGCCAGCAGAGGGTCCAGGGCAGAGCTGGGGGCTGCTCCTGCCTGGTCTCAGGCTCAGGGCTGGCTGTGCGGTTGTGAGGTGCTCCTGAACCCCCAACTCGAGCCCCCGCCCCTCGAGAGACCCCTCGCACACTCCGCCACCTGTGTCTGCGGACAGGCTGGGCCCCTTCTCCAGGGACCTCGGCTTCCTGTCCCTGCGGCGATGGCAGCGGTGGTGATGGTGGGGGGCGGCCTGGCTGGCTGGAGCGCGGTCCAGGGCGGCGTTGCAGAGACGAGCCACGGGGGGGCGCTGGGGCGCCAGAGTGGAGACGGAGCGCTTCATGGGGCTGGCGTCTGGGGCCGGCTGCGGGTGGGGACACGGGTGGGCGCACGGCCTGAGAGTGGGGTCCAGGCAGGCCCAGGGCGGGGGGAAGCCGCCATGACACGGGGGCTGGGCGGACCACAGGACACGTCCCATCGGGAGGAATGGGCCTGGGACCCTATCCCTGAAGTTGGGGCATCTCCCCAGACAAGGGAGGCTGTGCCGCAGGGGGCTGGGGGGGGGAAGGGGGAGCATGGCGCCACGGAGGACCTGGCCTGGTCTGGCAGGGTCCCTGGGGAGGCCCACTGAGGGGCTGGGGCTCAGGGACCACCAAGCCCCTCCCTCTCCCTGGACTGCTCTTGCCCACCCGAGACCCACCGCTTCTTCAGAAGCACTCTTTGCACAAAATGCTGTTTGTGTGCCTGACTGTCTCTCCCAGGCCGGGCGGGGCCCAGGAGGCCTCTTGGCCTCAGCGTCCCTACAGGACGGGGAGGGTGCCAGGAAGAGGGAGGCCATTGGCCTGGCTGGAAGGATCCCCGGTGGGGCCCAGAGCTGCCTCGGCGGCCACGGTGAGACCACTGTGCCTCCGAGACCACTGTGCCATTCCGTCCATCCAGCACCGTGAGGCTGCTCCCCCAGGGCTGAAAGCACAACCCACGGAAATGGGCTCACCCAGAGCCACTGCTCGGGCTCAAGCATGAAGGAGGGAGAAGAGGTGCCAGCATGGCACCGAAGGGAGGTGGCCAGGCCAGGAGGGCACCAGGCGCAGTGGGCAGAGACGGGGGAGTGAGGGGTTGGAAGAGGAATGCTCAACCCAAGGGCTCAGCCCGGGAAACAGTGCTGCAGCCCCCAGGCCAGGGGCTTCCTGCCAGGTGGTCAAGCGAGTCCCAGAGAAAGAACCTCCAGTGTCCAGAGAGAGAGCAGGGTCACCCCCAGGGCCTCCGAGAGGACATGAGGGAAAAGGGTGGCTTGAGGAGGCCCTGTGTGTGATTTCTGGGGGAGTGAAGAGCTGGAGCGGGAGAGGCGTGTCCCAGAGACAGGGAAGGGCTGGGTCAGTGACACGGGGCAGTGGGGACTCTTGCTGGCCTGGCCACACCTCTCGAGGCCAGCATCGTGTTCTGAGGGCTCCAAACAGGGCCGGTGGTGTCCAGGCTACAGTGCATTTGGGGAGGCTCCACCCCAGCAAAGCCCGCGTGTGGGACACAAGCTCCTCCATGCCAAGTCTCCTCACCCCCACCCCCCTCCCATGACCGCAACCCTCCCAGACCACCCACCTGAGTCTCCGCTGCCAGGCGGGGCATAGAGGCCGCTCGGCCCTGGCTCTCCAGCCCGGGTTGGGGCTCCCTGTCAGGGCCTCTCAGGGCCATGCTCTGCATCTGGACAGCCACAGCCTGGGGGGACAGCAGGTGCCCAGTCACACCCACCCCCATCCCACTCTCACCTTCTTCCCCATGCCAGCCTCCCCCCATCCTGCTCTCGCCCTCACCCTCCCAGTCTCACCCCACCCCCAACGCGGACCCCCAGCCCTGGGAGCCCTCACCGGTTTTCCTGTCTGTACCACTGGGATCTCCGTGGAGTGGCCACGCTCCAGGGGCGTCGTCACCTCGCAGGGCACCTCCTGGGTCCTCTGAGTGCCCCAGGAGACCGACTCCTTGATGCCACCCTCTTGGGTATGTCTGTGGAGGAGAGAGGATTGTCCTGTGGGCCTGGAGGTCCATGGGCCACAGAACGTGGCTCCCACCCACCAGAAACCTCCACCCCAACCCAGTTCTGGGCTAGAAGGAGCCCAAAGGAAGGAGGCCCCTTGAGTGTGGCCACTCTCCAGTGGAGGTACAGCAATGGTCGTGCCCGCTCAGAGTTGATGGGCAGAGAGGGGACCCTAGTCTGGGGACATCTGGCCTAGACAGGGGCTCACATGTGTGGTGGGACAAGGCCACACACATGCTCACGGGTGAGGCATCCAGCCTGCGCAGCTGCTCCGTCAGCCCTGATGGTCCACGGCTCCTCACGACTCCCCTGACCCCAGCCACGGAGGCCTTCCTGCCCGGAGGTCTAGGCACAAGTGTCACCTTTGGTGAGCCCACTTTTGGAGGCCTTCCCCACGACACGCAACCTAACCGCCTGCCCTCTCCTTGTCAGTGTCTGTCTTTCTTATCGTGTCTCCCAAGGGGCACCAAAACAGCCCAGCATCTGCCTGGGTTTCTGCTCGTTCTCGTGTGCAATGAGGCGTCACATACATTCTCCGTCACCCAGGCTGAGCGGCAACAGTCACGCTCTGAGCTCAGAGGTGAAGCCTGACGGCCTGCGCTGGCCACGCAGATGACCAGACCCACCATCACTGGGGTTTCTGAGAACATCCTTCCTCTTCTCAAGTTGCAAGCATCTCCCCTGCACTGTGCTGTCTGGAGCTGCTCTAGCCTCAGGAAAGGCTGACCCTGAGAGGAAGCACGGCCAGGAGGACGGACGCTGGCCCCAAGGCCTGGTCACCTCTGAGGTCACACCATGCCGAGGCCGGGTGGGCACTTACACCAGCCATCAGAAGGCTCAGTAAATGCCCCCACTGCCTGGCCCCGGTAGATTGGGCCCTCTCTCACATGCAACAGACGGGGGTGGTAACTGATTTGTGTAGAAATTATAACCCTGGAAATAAGCGATGTTCATTTTCCTGAACCGAAAGCCCGGCTCAGATCAGTCCACAAAGACACCTCCCCGCCCCATCCCCTCTGACACACACATGGACACTCAGAATCCACTGTTTAACTTTAAATGCACAAAAGGGATCGTAATTAGCATGGAGAAAGGAGAGTGTGGGAGCACGGGGGCTCCCGGGGGCCGGGAGGCCGCCCTCAGGGCCTGCACGCCCTCAAGGGTGTGGTTTTCACACGCGAGCGTTACCAGCTGTGCTTAGGTTCTCCCAGTGTCCTGTGGCCTCTCCACCTCTGGACTTGTGCCGCCGCAGTGTCAACCCCTGTCCCATGAGCTCGGGCTAGGGAGGTGACTTGCTTTGGCTAATGGGCCACAAGGAGAGGCCCGAACACCTGCACCCTAACCCTTCCCCTCGGGCTGTTCTCCGGCCTCCCCACACCGATGAGCCCAGACACAGGAGGTGAGAATATGCTGTCCTGGGCCCACCGGCCTCACAGGAGCTGGCCCGGGCCCAGGCCCAAAGCACTGCCAAAGCACTTAGGGCCGGCTCCCTAAGTATGGCAGTTTGTTACTCAGCAAAAGCTACCTGATCCACAGTCCATGACCCAAAATCAGGCTTCAAAAAGGGTGTCCAAAACATGCACAGGAGAGGAAGAAACCGGGAGCCCTAGCCATGCTTGCTGCCTGGCCTCGTGGTTCTCCAGGATGGCAAGTGGGTGTGCGGCCCACCCTCAGCCCCTGCTGGTGAGACAGAGTGCACGTTCCTGCTTTGGGCTCAACCAATGAGTGGCTTTGGCCAACGGGATGTTAGCAGATGTGGGACACCCCCTCTGACTGGGGGCGGTGGCTGAGAGGGTCCTGCCCTCCGGTGTGGCCCAGCCTGGCACCCCTCAGAGTGCCACAGGGATGGCTATTCTGGATCACTTGGTTCTTGGGTCGTTACCAAGAGTTACGTGATAGGGAAGGACCTTGCCCATTTGTCTACAAAACAGACATCCATATCAAAATGGAGATCTGGGAGGGAAAGTGTCTTAAAGGAAGATGGGAACACTAACAGGCCATTAACAAAAAGCGGTGAGAAGCTGAGGTGGAAACAGATAGATACCTTCTTAATGGTCTGCAGGCACCGAAGGCCAGCGAGGAAGCAGAGGGGAGCCCTCACCTGAGAGAGAAACAGGCTCCCACAGTGGGAGGCGTGGGCTGGAATAACAGACTGTCTGAATCAGGTGGCCCCGGTGCCGTCAGAGCACCTGTCTACTGTTACAGGAATTAGCCTCAGATGCACCACAGAACTGGCTCCGGCGGCAGACTGGACCAGCTGGACCCACCGCAAAGCATCTGGGTGGAGGTGGGTGTGGCTGGGTGGCGGTGAGACCCGAAGGCTCCCTGTCCTGGGGCACTGCCCACGGGAGCCCCGGGGGGACCCCTGCCCTCCTCCCGCCAAGGCCCCACGCCCTGCCCGGTGGTACTCACACTGCCCCGCCATTGCTGAGGGAGGCCGAGCTCTTCTGCCGAAGGAAAACCCGGGCTCCGCGGAGCACGGCTGGCTGCGTCTGCTCCAGCGTGGCCTTCAGAGGGTGGAACAGGGACACGGGGCCCATCTGCAGAAGGGGCGCCAGGAGGAGGGTCTCTGAGACCGGGGACGCTCCATGGACCCCGGGCACCGAGGTGCTCAGCCACCTGTCCGGACCCCCCAGGGCAGGATGGGGATCCCTGGGCCTGCCCCTTGCCCATCAGAAGCCCATTCCCAGTCTGGCCTGTAAGTGACTTCAGGACAGTCATTTCCTTTCTTGGAGCCTCAGTTTCCCTTCCTACACAATTTGGGGACTGGATCTGATTACAAATGGCAAAAAGATTTCATCTCATCATCAACTTGGATGGACTGGTAGAGGCTGCCAGAGTCCCAGGTTGAGCAGAATTCGGAGCAGATTTCAGGGCTGGGGTGTGGGCACCAGACACTTCGCACCCTGGGGGTGAATGTCCTGAGTGCTGGACACAGGACAACTTTATAGATGAGAGTCTACACACGGACACCAAAGGTTTTGGCTGTGTGGTGAAGTCGTCATCTTTGAAGGATGACCTCTGAAAGAAAGTCCTCCAAACTATCCCAGCCAGAGGCATGAGTGGGACACATCATGACCCTGGGCAGTAGGTTTGAACCTCTTTGGGCCCCACCTGTGTGCACCTCCCACTAACGGAAGCACAGGCTATATGGGGTTTCTGACTCTGTGGGCCAGAGAGGCGGCCGCAAGAACCTCTCATCTTCGTTTTTTTCCCGCTGCACTTTCTTCCAGAAGGGGCTGGGTCCCCTCTGCTGCCAAACAGTGGAAGGTGGCAGAGTCTCGGGGTTACTTCCTGGAACTCCTGGAACCTGGTACCTGGGACAGGCCTCCGGGAGCTTGGTGAATCTGGTCTCTGGTGGTTTTGTTCTGTTTGTAGAAGTCGAATATCATCAGAGCTGCATACACTTTCCCCACTGTCATCTCATCCGCTGGAGAGCACAGCAGGCAAGGGAGGGAATACAAGAGAAAGGGGACATGTGGGGTGGGCTGCGGTGAGGAGCCAGCGCCCACCACGAGTACTCCTGGACCCGTGGGCGGGACCGTGGGACCACCTGGAGCTGCACTGACTCTTCCCCAGGCCCCGCTGGGCTCCACCCAACACAGCACAGCTCAGTTTAACCCCAGACAGCTCATCCTTCTACCAGCTCCAACTGTAGGCGTCCCCCTACCTTTTCTCTGGATTTTCTGAAGGGAATTCCCCACACTAGGAGTGTGGGTGACTCTGCCCAACGGAATACGGCCCAGGCATCTCCTCCCACAGCCCCTGGCTCCCACCTTGGAGACGAGTGCTCTGGGCTACCAAGGACGTGAGCCCTCCTCTCCAAGGTGACCCAACAATTGCCCTCACCCAGGACTCCCTGCTCTGCCTCTGGGTGCGACAGAAGAGGGGTGGGCAGGGGGAGTTTCTCACCCTACTCACGTTTATGGGGTGGCACCAGTAAATCCAGGGTCTTCTGGGGCAGATTGGCCCACACAGAGGAAATCTCCTTCCTCAACTCTGCGTCACACTGATGCTGCTTTGTGCCAGCTGGGGCAGGATAAGGGTGGGAAGGGAGGAGAGATGTTAGGAGCCATCCCGCAGCCCCCTTGGGGGAACAGGCAGAGCTGGGGCGGGCTGGGAGAGACCCCATGCTGGAGGAAAGGTGCAGGGGGGAGAAACACTGCCTTGGAGGCTGGTCAGAGAGCTCCCCGCCAGAACCTGTCTGAAGAGGTGTGGGAGCTGAGCCACCCAGTGGCGAGGGTGCAAGGGCGTGTAGGCGTGGGTGGCAATGGGATTGGGAAGGGGCACCGCAGTGTTCCAGCCATTCATCAATCATTCCATAAAAGTTACTGAGCGCCCACCGAACACCAGGTGTTGTTCTAGGTGATGGAACAAAATCAAAAGAAACTGCCCTTGTGGAGTTACATGATTTTAATCTACAATAAAGGAGCAGTAAGTTAAAAATCCAGTATGTTGGATACAGGAAAAACCAAGAGGGGAGGGACAGGAACTTTCAGGAGGGCTGCAGTTTGGACAGAACGGTCAGGAAAGGGCTCACGGGACCCTGAAGGGGGCCAGGGAGCCAGGAGGGTGAGGCTGGAGCAGAGGGAGAGGACGTGCAGGTGGGGGCCGCTGAGACAGGAAGCAGCAGAGGGTCCAAGCAGAGGAATGAAGCACTCTGATCCATCTTTTTTTAAACATCGTGTTTATTAAAGTGTGAGTTACGTACATAAACATTCACCTTGTTAGTTCTCCCACTCTGTGAACTTTGGTAAATGCATATGACCGTGGATCCACCATCACAATCCAGGCAGGAGCTCGGCACCCCTGCCAAGCTCCCTCCGTACCCTTTGTGGTCCACCCCTTCGCCCTCTCCCAGGGCCCTGGCATCAACGATGTGTTTTCTGTCTCAACTGTTTCAACTTCTCAGAATGTCATACAAATGGCTTCACACAACATGCTATCGAGTCTCAGTTTTCACCCAGCACGATGCATCTGAGCCCCACCCACGCCAAGCACATCAGCAGCCTGTTTCTCTGTTGCTGAGTGAGAACCGTCTCATCACACAGACACACCACAGTTTGATTATCCGTCACCATCTGGCTGATGGCTGAGTTGTTTACAGTTTGGCGCGATTATGAATAAAGCCACAAACTTTAGCGTATAGGTTTTTGTGTGCGTGTATACTTTCATGTCATCTCCCTTAGGAGTGGGATGCCTGGGCCACTCGATAAAGAACAGTGAAACTGTTTTCCAAAGCGGCGGTACCACTGTACCCACACTAGGAACATGAGAATTTGAGTTTTCTGCATTCTCATCAGTACTTAATATTGTCATTCTTTAAATGGCTAAAATACTTTATTATTTTTGCAAAATTGTTTTTGTTACTCAAGTTTGTGTGCTTTTCTGTGTATATTTTAGAATCAGTTTATAAATTTCAACCCAGAAAGCCTGTTGGGATTTTGATTGGCATAACACTGAGTCTATTGATCAATATGAGGAGAACTAACAATATTGAGTCTTCCAATGCATGAACGTGATATAGTGCTTGGTTGATTTATTAAAGAAGATTCCTTTGGTCAATATTCTGAAATTTGCAGCATACACTCTAGCGTATATATTTTTAGAGTTAGCCAGTTATTTGATGTTTTTGGTGCAATTTTAATGGAACTTTTTCAATTTCAGTTGTTAATTGCTAATCTATAGAAATACATTTGCTTTTCATATACTGACCCTGCTATACTTAGGTGTTAGTTTTAGTAACTTCTTCTTACAGCTTTAAACAACAGAAATATATTGCCTCAGTTGTGGAGGCCAGAAGCTCACGATCAAGGTATCGACAATGCTGTGATCCCTTGAAAGGCTCTAATGAAGAACGTTTCTTGTCTCTTCCTAGCTTCTGGTGGTTCCCAGCAATCCTTGGTATTCCTAGGCTTGTAGATGCTTTGGTTTTATTAACTTTTTATTTGATTCTTTAAGATTCTCTGTATAGATAATCATGTCAATCATGAATAGAGACAATTTTATTTATTTCTTTCCAATTGGTACACCTCTTATTTCTTTTTCTTGACTTGTTACAATGGCTAGAACCTCAAGTATGATATTGAACAAAAATGGTGACAGGAGACATCCTTGCCTTGTTACTGATCTTAGGGGGAAAGGAGCCAGGCTTCCTTTGTTAAGCATGTCATTAGCTGTAGGTTTATCATAGATATCCTTGATCAGATTGAGAAAGTTTGCTTTAATTTCTAGTTTATATAGAATTTATGTATCACAAATGGATGTTGAATTTTGTCAAAGCTTTTTCTGCATCTATTGAGATAATCATATAGTTTTTCCCCCTTGATATATTAAGTTATATTGATTGATTTTTAAACTTGAACCCAC
Organism: Mesoplodon densirostris; assembly: GCF_025265405.1. Classification (NCBI taxonomy): domain Eukaryota; kingdom Metazoa; phylum Chordata; class Mammalia; order Artiodactyla; family Ziphiidae; genus Mesoplodon; species Mesoplodon densirostris. The sequence continues at coordinate 203,100 of NC_082666.1, forward strand.
CTTGCATTTTGCATTCCTGGGATAAACCCTACTTTAATCACCATGTTCAGTTTGCTAAAGTTGTGTTGAAAATTTTGTTGTTTGTATTCATGAGGAATGTTGGTCTGTAATTTTTTTGCTTGTAATGTCTCATCAGAGTAATGCTGGCCTCGTAAAATAAGTTGGGAAATACTTCCCCTTTTTCTACTGTCTAGAGGACTTTGTATAGAATTATTTCCTCCTTAAACGTTTGGTTGACTTCATCAATGAAACAAATTGGGCCCATGATTTTCTTTGTTGGAAGATTTTTAACTATGAATTTAATTTATTTAATATATACAGTATTACTAAGGTTATCTATTTCCTTTTTTTTTTTCAGGTTATCTATTTTTGAATGAGCCTCATAGTTTGTGTCAAGGAATTTTTCCATTTCATTTAAGTTACTGAAGTTATCGACATAAAGTTGTTTACAAAATTTCCTTGTTATCCATTTAATGTCAGCAGGATCTACAGTGATATTCCCTCTTTCGTTCCTTATACTGGTTATTTTTATCTATTTTTCGTGATCCGGCTAGCTAGAGGTTTAATAATTTTACTGGTTTGATTTTTAACATGATCATTCTGGCTGTTGTGTTGAAGGTAGACTGAAAGAGGCAAGGGCAGAAGCAGCCCAGTTAGAAGGTTACTGCAACAATCCAGGCACGAAGAACAAGAGTGACTTGGTCCAGGAGCTGGCAGTAGGAAAGGTGAGACAAGTGATCATATTCTGAGTGTAGTTTGAAGGTGGAGTCAGAAGATATTATAAGGGTTCCGATATGGATCAGAAGTAGGGTAAGAAAAAAAAGTAGGACATAAAAATGACTGCAAAAGTTTTGGCCTGAGCAACTCTAACAGCAGTTTCCACTGATGGAGACAGGGAGGCATCTGGGGAGTATCTGGAGCTCAAGGGTCAGAACGTGAACTCTGGATGCTCACTGGGCCTCCAAGTACAGACGGTGAATAATTTGTGGGGTATATAAGCCTGGGGTGTAGGAGCAGGCCTGGACCAAAAATACAAAATTGGAATTCGCAACATTGAAAGCCATGGGAAAAGGTGAGAATGTATGCCTGAGGCACACAGTGACCTTCAGAGGTTGGGAGAAGCCAGAAAAAGAGGCACAAAGGGGTTTCACACAGAAGGGAGTGACACCTGCGGAAAGGCTGTGGACAGGTCCTTAAGGCAAGGGCTGAGAAGGGGAGGTCCCTGCGGAGCTTGACAAGAGCAGTTCCAGCAAAACTTTGCACTGTGAAAGATGGACTGCAGACTAGGAAAGGAGAAATCAGAGACAGTGCAGACCTGTGTCTCCTGTTGCTAAGAAGGAAAGAAGAAAAAGAGAGAAGTCGATGGAGGGGGAAGAGAAAAACCTTTTAAAAATAGGAAAAATAACAGCACATTTACATATTGATAGAAATAATGCAGCAGAGAGAGAAAGTTGACAAGGCAAGAAATAGAATACACAATGTCTGTCATGACATCCTTGGGTAGATGATGAAAACAGGGCAGAGTGTGCAAGCGGGAGGACTGGCCTCTGCTCATCCGTTACACAAGAGAGGGCGGAGCTCAAGGGCCCGGATGCAGGGAGGAAGGCCATGTGGGGGGAGGGCCTCTCTGGTGACTCATTTTCTCTGCGAAGGGGAAGCTGTCATCACATGTGGTGGGGAGGGGAGGTTCATTTCCTCCTTGGTTTGGCTCAGGCTGTGTCGTTCTATCAGTAACTCCGGAGAGGGCCTGATGGGGGAACTGGGCTCACTACGGGCAAGGGGCAGACTATTCACCCCACAAGGGGTACGGGCTCCTGTGACGCTGGCTCCAACACTGCAGAACTCTGGGGAACCTGGAGTCATTCAATTTCACTCCAGCTCAGCTTCCTCACGTGACAATGGGATCACTGCAGCACTAGTGTGCAGCATGGGTTCGGGGGACAAGGTCCGTCTGACAGAGGCACCAGGGGCAGTCGTTCTCCATCCAGTCCAGACAGGCCCCTCCTCCCGCCCCTGCACAGCTGCCTTGGGGGCCTCTCGGGGGCGGTCATACAGCCCTGGCTTTGTGCCCTCCCTCAAGGCTGGCTTGCTCACCTGGAGCCAGCTTGATCTCCAGTGCGGTCCGGATGAGGGCCATCAGCGTGGACGTGAAGTGGACCGTCATGTCCTCATTGGAGATGGGCATGTTCATACGAACCAGGCGCTGGGGACAAGGGGGGTAGGTCAGGGCCAGGCCTCTCAGGGTCCCCCCGCCACAGGGCTACACAGTGCTCGAGGGCCCTGGAGCCTGGTCTTGGCCTCCCAGAGGTGGTCCCTGTAGGTGCCCAGGACCAAGAGAGGTTGGATGCATGGGAGTTTTGCCAGCATTCACACTACCCCTGGACCCCCACCCTCTTCTGAGATGAGGGTTCCCTTGGCTGCAGAAAAGTAGAAGTCCAGGTACATCTTGTACAACGGGGCCAGGCCATAAGCCTGGATCCCTCTGAAAAAACAGGCATGTCTCAGCCAGAGGGGCCCTTGCCCACTGCCCATGACAGAACAAGGGTGTGGCCTAGGCTGAAGAGGGGTCTGGGCTGGCTGCAGGACCCCTGAGGCAGCCCACAGACAGGAGCATTGGACGAGGGCTGGGGCAGCCAAGACCACAGCCTCAGAGGTCAGTTCCCAGTGAGGAGACCCGCAGCCCCGGGAAGGCCTCTGCCTCTCACCACCCAGCTAGGGGGCCAGGAACAGATGCTTGATGCCACCAGCCCAAGGCAGCAAGGGAAGCTTTAGAGACCAGCTCCTTCCAGGGGGAGGGACCCAAACAGATGTGACTGCACAGGGCCTCGGGCTCAGCCAGCTGCCTGGGGACCCAGGGCCATCCCACAGGAACACAAGTGCTCGGACCAGACTGGGAGCCCTGCAAGCTTGCTCCCTGTTTCCCCATCAGGTGAACAGCCCCCTTTCCTCTCTTCCATTTTCCAGGACAGAACAGCTGGAGACAGGTGTGTCCCTGAGGCTCTGAGAACTTATGCGATCTCCAGGAGGAAAAGGGTCTCAGGTGTGTCTGGAACGGCCTGAGCATCAGAGGGCCACCTCGCCTGCCAAGTAGAGCCCTCAGGGCACCGTGAGCCCCCTGTCCTCTCCCATCCAGGATGGGAGCTAGAGGTGGGGGTACAGGGCCCCTCCCTGGGGTCTGCCTGCCCTCTGCCAAGCCTGCATCCTGTGACAAGGCAGCCTCTCTGTCCCTTCTCTGGGTAGGGACACTCTGCCCCCAGGCCTGCCCCCAGTATCCTGGCACCAAATCCAGTCTTCAGCCTGATGGAGGGCAGGTGGCTAGAGACACGAGCCCAGACTCCGTCCCCTAATGCTGGCAAAGCCCCACTTGGCACCTCCAATCATGGTCCTAGGACCTTGCTGGTCACCTGTGTGACACACACGGCTTCCCAGAGCACCGTGTCCCTGCAGACCAGCACCGATGGCGGTGGGAGAGGCAGAGGGGTTCCACGCCAGGGGAGAGTCAGGGAGTCAGGAGCCAGCGGGAAGGAGGGGCAAGCAGGTGTTTTCCAAGAGAGGAGAGCTCCGTCCGGGGCACCTTTACCAGAGCCCCTTCTGCCTGCCCAGGCCCTGGAGCGCCAGGAATCTCAGGGAGCAGCAGAGGGGCAAGACCAGGGCAAACAGACAGGAGTCTCTGCCTGGGCCTAGACCCTCTTGGACATGGCACTCTGTGCATCTCCTGGACCCTCCCCAGCTCACCAAGCCCATCCACTTCCACCCACCATGAGGCCTCACCTGGTCTCTTCACTGCCAGAACCTTGGAGTTTGCCAGCACACAAAGGCTACCCCGTCACGGCCCTGGCTGCCCACCCTGGCCCCAGGTGTCAGTGTGGACACAGCTCTCCTTCTTGGGGACAAAGCTACAGCCTTTCATGCAGGGCCTCCAGGCAGGCTCGACTCACATGCCAGGCAGGGGAGGACCAAGGAAGACACTAGAGGAGTCTGCATATGGCCTGGAGGAGCCACTTAGCTCCCAGAGGCTGTGCTGAGCCAGGGGATAGATGCAAGCCCAGAATCGGAGCACAGAGACAGACAGCGTGGACCGAATCAGAAAGATGAAAGCTCTGGTGGAAAGCCTGCTCAGAGAGGGAGACAGCCGTTGGGCCCCAGACACATGCTGGCTGAGTCTCGGGAGCACTGAGGGCTGCAGGAGGGCTATTGAGAGGGCGGAGCGCTGAGGGATGGAAGGTGCTTACGCACCAAGGGGGTGACGGAGGGCGCAGGGGCAGGTGGGAGCAGGCTTGGGGATGGGGCCATGTGGCCTGCTCGCCCACCCGGGAGGGAGGCCTGGCGGTGTCCTCAGTTTACCCCCCTCCTTGCAGCTCAGCCTGCTGGGCCCTCAGCAGCAGGGTGGGAGGGACATGGGACCACCCAGGCCCCAGAGGCTGTTCTCACCCCGCAGGGCCCTCTGGAGCCCCAGGAAGGAAGGTAGGATGCCTCTCTCCAGCACCCTTCCTTCTTAAGGCTCCATGAACCCACGAAGCCCCAGAGACAACACTCCCTCCCCATCCCGGGAAGCTCCACACATGCGGGGCTGGGGGCGGGCTCCTCAGGTGCACCCTGCAGAGGCCTTGCAGGCCGCTGCTCCCCCAGGGTCAGACCCTCAGGGCTAGACAACTCCACCCACATCAGGGGCTTCGGGGACAGAGGAGCAGAGTGTGGTCCGAGCTCAGAACAAACACAGGCTCTGTCCCAACAGCTGGGCCGCCCCCTCCTGTCTAGGGAAGAGAAGGGCAGGAGGAGAGGAGATGGCGGGCTCCAGCTGCATCTTCCCGAGCCTCCCCAGGGGCTCGCAGAGGGGCAGCCCTGCGGGACAAGGGGCCAGTGCAGAGATACCTCGTGGTGTCTGCTTCCCTCTGTTTGGGAAGGAAGCAGAGACGGTTGGGGCAGAGAAAAGAAAGAAACAGTGAGACAGCAGAGCAGCAAGCAAACAGGTGCACAAGCCCCAGAAGAGACACGGGAGCCCGGCCCCAGCACAGACAGCCCGCGGGGTGTGGGCGTGGGGTCTACCTTGTACGCAACTCGAGCAGGGCATTTCTTCCCCAGCCCCAGGGGCGGGGACATGTGTTTCAGCATCTCAAACATATCATTGTAACTGATGCGCCCACTGGAGGCCCGGCCCACAGGACAGAGGCAGAGTGGGGTCCACGGGAGGGGCGCGGCAGGAGGGAAGGGAGAGGAAGCAGACAAACAAACAGAGCCAGTTAACCAGCGTCGGATTAAACGGCAAAAGTCAAAACAGGTAAAATGAGGGATTTCTCTGCTGGGCTCGATCCCCTCCTTGCCCCCAGCCTCACCTCCGCACTCTGGTCCCACGCAGGGAGCGGGAAGGGGGGCATCTGAGCTCATGAGCATGGAGGGAATGACAGGCTGCATCGGGGCGGCTTTGGGTTGTCAACTCTGATTTTACACTTTCAGAAGCCACGGATAATGCCAAATTGGAAAAGAGCTGTTTCACCACGCCAGGGCAGCTGGTAGAGTTAAGTGACCAACAAGGCTGGCTGGAGATCCACAGCAGAAACATCAGCTTGCCTGATGAGCAAATTCATGCTCAATTTGCTTCCAAGTCAGCCGAGAGGCTTAAAAAGTGGAGAAAAGTCTAAAGCAGGCCAGAAAACTAGAGCGAGAGCTACGCTGTTCTGCAGGGAGCCCCGAGGTTCTAGAGACGAAGTCCACGGGGGCAAGGCCAGCTCCAGGCCCAGAGACACCTGAGGCCGGCCCGGGGCAGGGCTGCTGCTGGGTCAGGGCTGGGTGGGAAACGGGAGACTGCAGAGGGGGTGGGCGGGGGGGCAGCTGGGGTGAGTGGCTTGGTGCCACTCTTGTACCCTCCTGACAGCACGCCAGGAAAGGCTGGGACCAACATAAGGGATAAGGCTCCAGACTCAGGGAGGTGTCCAGGGGTTGTTGACTGTGTCTCCCCCGAGGCAGACGGGCCACCAGTCCTGAAGCCTCACCTCCACCCCTGGGATAGCTGCCTACAGGACCTGCTTGGGCTCCCAGAGACACAGGCAGGTTCAGCCCACCGAAGAGAGAAGGGGGACAGCCTTCTGGCAGGTGGATCCACCCCAGGGTCTGGCCCTCCTCCCGGGTCTCTTGGGCTCAGCTGAGTGGCTCCATCCAGAGGTGAAGCAAGACCTGTCTTTGGGCCCCCACTGCCTCTGCCCTCTCCTCCCCGCAGGAACCAGAAAGCCTTGGGTTGTTGGACGCTCCTGACCAGAGGGGCAGCTGCTCTTGGTCTACCTGCGCCCACACCCCCCTCCTCTGGGGCCCTTGGCCTCTGGACTGTCTGACCTTCAGTCCACCTTCAAGAGCCCAGAGGCAAATCCGGATGAGATGCCTGCTTCCTTGGCACAGGTGGGACCTGGTCCGCATCCTCACGGCCCGGCCAGAAAGCTTTGTGCACACTGTCTCATGAGGCTGCCTGTCCCCAGCCAGCTGGAGGGGTCAGGAGTCAGATGTGGAACCGAAGTGCCCTTGAGGTTGGAGTGTGGGCAGGACAGGGCAGGAGGGGCGAGAGGTGAGGTGTCATCATTCCCAAACCAGGCAGGGAGTGTGTGCTGTGTTTGCATTTCGGGCAGGGAAAAGTATGTCAGATGGAGGCTCTTAAGTAGCACACCTTGCAGGCCAACCTACTAGGGCAGTTCTTCCCTAAGCCAACGGGTGGCGCAAAACAACGCAACAAACTGTACATGTATCCTTATAATGAATCTGGCAACTGGAAAGGAAACGTCACAGGTCATGGCAACCCAGGCAAGAGGAGCCCATCCCGCCCGCCCAGCCTTGCGCAGTCTGGAGGTGGAGCCGGGGTAGGCTGGACAGGCAGTTCCCGGCTGGGGCCTGGGCCGGAGAGCCCCAGGAGGCGTGGCAACCCACAGACAATTTCTAGCCGGGAGACGTTCCCTACAGAACAGCCTCAGGCCCTGTGTGTCCACCCTGCACACAGCACGACCATTGGTCCATCGACCCCTGGGCCTCATTCACGGCTGTCTGGCCACCCCTCCCCTCACTCCCTGAGTGCCTGAGCCCCCAGGGCCCCCTTGGCCCAGCCTTCTCTGCACACCTGGCTCTCCTGACTATCCCTGCCTCTCTGAGCACACTGTGTCCTTCCCTGGGGTCTGCGGGTCTGGCTAAGGGTTCCCCCTTGACCCCGGGTAGGCACCCCAGCCAACGCTGACGCTTGCCTTTCCTGAAAGATGGCCCCCTCAGTCTCACCAACTCCAAACTGTGTTGTGTTTACTTCTGGGAAAGAGGGAATGAAGAGGAAGCCCCATTCCGGCCTCACACAAGGTGTGTGCTAACCTTGTGGACCCAAGGGACCACCACAAAGAGGCTGGAAGCCTGGCAGAGGCACAGCCCCTACCGTCACCCCTGTTCCTCGGCCCAGCTTCTCTCTTCTACCATCAAACCCCTCAGCCGCCACCAGAGGAAAAATGTGGGCCTGATCCTGTCACTCTGGTTCCAAAACTGTTCTCTCTGTCTATAAAAAGAAGTCAAAGCTAGCTGTCTGGCCACCCTTGCAGCCCCTCTGCGATGCGTCCTCCCCGCGAGCCAGGCACCCAGCCCCTTCCCCTGCCCCCTGCCCCCACCCTCCTCTAGAGCGAGCTCCGTCCATCCCGCTCCTTCAGTTCAGCTCAGCTGCCACCTCCGCTGACCCACCAGCCAGAGGTAACCTCTCCCTCCGCAGACACACCTGGCCTGCAGCTTCTCTGCCCCGCGCCCGGCTGGGCTGAGCAGAGCTGAGAGCATGCGCCTGCTTCACTGTGGACCCCAGGCCCCACCCAGCACATGGCACACGCCCAGGGATGTTTACTGGACAGATGGATAACCATGAGGATGAGCAGGCAGATCACTGACGGTAGCGGGTAGTGGTCCTCCTTTTGAGTCTCTACACTTCACCACAAAGTGCTGAGGCAACGGCAAAAGGGAGGGTGGGGGAAGGCGACACCAGAAAGCAACAACCCCGTGCCTTCCTCATCCCCCCACAGCACGCATGTGTACACACATATGTGCACGAACATGCCCAAGCATACCGGCATTCACACACATGTACACACACATGAAAAGATGGACTGCAGTTACACACAGGCACACAATCACACGTGCTGCACATGCAAAAACACGTGCATACACACATGTGCCTGCCTGCACATAAACACTCACATGCTCTCGGATGTACACAGACCTGTGCACAGACAGCACACACATGCACATGCTTGTGCACACTCACGTAATACACACACATACACACACAAGCTCAGGAAATTTCACAGTTTGTTTTTGTTTCAGCCTCCCCAAGAACGAGGAGACACCAGATGGTCCCTGGGAAATAAAGATGGTCACAGCCCTGCACCTGTCACAGAGGCTCGTTGAAGGCTCAAGCACACTCTGCCCTGCCCAGTCGTGGGGTACAGACCCAGCCTGCTCAGCTGCCTCAGCCGAGCCTTCCGCTGCCCCAGCCGCTCGTGGGAGAAGCAAGTCTCAGTGTCACTTGCAGGTCATGTCTGTGCTACTTCCGGACTGGAGGTCTTGTGTTATCTTGCATGGTATCTTGCTCTGGGCTGAGGCTTACATTTTGCTATCTACTCTTCCATAAGCACTTCACCATATTCCTGAATGCCTATGCCCTCCAGAGGCCCCAGTTCTAGAACCCTGGAGTTGGGAAACAGTCAGCCGTCTCTGTGCACAATCACAAAGCTGCAGTCTGACCCAAGTCCACTTCTTCTATGTCTTAATGCTGCTCCACCTGGGGCTGATTGGGGAGGTGCTGGGTCTACAGTCCATGAAGATCTGGGAGACATGATCCCCCTCTCGCAGTCCTGAACGGACCTGCCTTTTCCTGTTAGTCCAAGTCATGCTCTATACAACATCTCTGTTTTTCTCCTCTAGAAAAATATATGCCCAGAAGCAGCAGCATCTCTTTAGACCACAGTCAGGATGACCCTCCTGGAATGAGTCTCAATCCTGCCTCAACTGGACTCTCTCCCGCCCTCTGCCTGACAAGGACCAGGCCTTGGGTGTGGTCAGTCTCCCCTCCAGTCTGACTGGGCCTTCCTGACCAGAGAACCCAGGAATACCCCCTGAGCCTGTGGACTCAAGCATGTGCTGTGGGCAAATGTGCTGATGCATCAAAAAAATGACAAGAATCTCCAAGACCATGAAAAATCACATACAACACGAACCATAAATAACAGCCAGGCTTGTTCTACACTGTGTGAAAACTGTCAATTTTTCACTACACTGGAACACACTCAGAGACGCTCTGGGCCTGGAAGAGCCCCAGGGCCCTGGTGCTGCCCAGACTGGAAAGGGCCTCACATAGCACCTTCTGGATCCTCACTGTGATGGGATAGGGGATCCAGGGAGACTGCATAAGAAGTGGGTATGGGAGCCCAGCCAAGCTCCCAGGCTTTTGGGGCCTGGATGGTCAGAAAGCTCCAGAGTATTCCCCTTTCTGAACTTGGATTCAGAGTTCCAGGTGCTCTGTGGGCAGCAGGATCCTCCCATGAGGACACTGACCATCTCCTCCAGGCCTCTACCACACAAAGGGTGACCAAACACAGAGCTGCGCCACAGGGACGCGGGCAGGCCAGGGAGCCTGAGGGAGAGGAGGCGGGAAGCGGCGGCACCCCAGTTCCATGGTCTTCTCGTCCCCCTGGAGCCCCTGCCCTGGTGCACAGTTCACTCCCGGGCTCACCGTGAGTGACGCGCTGAGCAGGCCTGGGTCTTACCGACGGCCAGATCTCTCGGGCCCTCTGCGTCCTGTGTTTTGCTGCAGACAGTGCACCCTTAGTAACTGCTCAAGTCACGGATGGAGAGGGTCAATGAGTGAATGAGCAAGGGAATGAGTGAGTGATGAAGGAACAGAGAGAAATGGGCAGATGGTGGATCCGTGCTGCCGTGCTGACCCCGAGAACGAAATGTCACAGGTGTGCAAGACTCTCCCACGAAACACAGTCTCCACCGCCTCCTGATCCCAAGCCACTCCCTTCAGGACACCCCTGCTCCGTCTGGAAGCGAATCGCCCCTCACTTATGCAACAGCAGCGCAGTAACCCTCTTTTACCAAGACCAAAGGGCCTCAATCACACTAGACCCTTCCTGGCAGCTCATCTGATTTCAATAAAACTTTACCAAGAACCCTCTATTCGCAGCCTGGGCTGGTGACACAGAGGTGCATTTGGTTCTTGACGTCAAGGAGATGGCAGGGAGGGAGAGCCCTGAGTCCACAGAGGAGGATGTCCTAAGGCCCCACATTATTTCTGCCCACAGAGGCCTCAGAACTTCACAAGAACGGTGAGGCCCTGAGAGAAGGTCCTTCTCCTTTTCCACACGCTCTCCACGACCCCAGACGTGAGAAGACAGTGAGCCCCTGTTCAGTAGGAGCCCTGAGTCTCACAACCCCCTGAAAACCTTCCATGACCCCCAGGTAACCTCCGACGGGCTGGACTGAGGGTCTGAGAAGAGGATTTCTCAGCCCAGGGAGCTGTATACTAGAACACCGAGAGTGAGAATGAGCGCGCCCCCTGGGAGGGGGGAGCAGGATGGAACCCTAACTGCAACCAAAACCCAAAGGGGGAACACTCACTTGAAACATGTCTGCAGCCACCAGCCCTGTGCTGAGATCCACGGGTGGCAGGGACCACCCCTGAGGACCACGCAGCGTGGGGCTCACTCACCACGCAGCCCCGTGCTGAGATCCGTGGGTGGCAGGGACCACCCCTGAGGACCACGCAGCATGGGGCTCACTCACCACGCAGCCCCGTGCTGAGGTCCGCGGGTGGCAGGGACTACCCCTGAGGACCACGCAGCATGGGGCTCACTCACCACACAGCCCCGTGCTGAGGCCCGTGGGTAGCAGGGACCACCCTGAGGACCACGCAGCATGGGGCTCACTCACCACGCAGCCCCGTGCTGAGATCCGCGGGTGGCAGGGACCACCCGAGGACCATGCAGCGTGGGGCTCACTCACCACGCAGCCCTGTGCTGAGATCCGCGGGTGGCAGGGACCACCCGAGGACCACGCAGCGTGGGGCTCACTCACCACGCAGCCGGGTCGTACTCAGCCCAGACCCGGATGAACTCGTCCAGGTGGTGAGGCCCCAGGATGGAAGAGTCCCGCGTAAGGTACTCAAAATTGTCCATGATCACCGCCACGAAGAGGTTCAACATCTGCAGGACAGGAAGGAAGAGAGGTGACATCCAGAGACCTCAGCCCGCCCCCTCCCCCACCTCTCCACCTGCAGCCAAAGTCTCCGTGTGAGGCGGATGGGGCAGCAGACGTCACTGACTCAGGCAGAGCCCGCCCGACCTGCGCTCTCCACAGCCTTGCAGAGGGCTTCCCAGGCCCCTGTACACTGCCACCACCAGCAGCAGCAGCCTTCCCCAGGTTCTAGGTCCCACAGGCTAACCCCAACCCAGTATTTGTCCTCTGAAGGCTTCTGTTCTCTACTTCTCCCACCCCATCCTCATTCAGGCCCAGCATCTCCTGTCCATGATGTGTCCTGCCGTCTAGGTTAATCTTCTCCACTGTGCGGTCCCCACCCTCTCCCCTTCTCAGGTAAACCTTCAAGGAAAGTAGCAACTTTGGACTTAATAGTTTGGGCTCTAGAGAACTACAGCTCAGGTATTTTGTTTTGCTTTTTTTAACTGAGTTGAAATTCACTCAACATACAATTAAGTCTACGATTCAGTGGCATTTAGTGTACGCACAATACTGTGCAACCACCACTTCCCTAGTTTCAAAATTTTTTCATCACTCCTAAAGAATACCGTGCACTCCTGAGTAATCACTCCCTATTCCTCCATCCTCCCATTCCCTAGAAACCACCAATCTCCTTTCTGTACCTGTAGATTTGCCTATTTTGGATATTTCGAATAAAAAGATCCATACAATGTATGACCTTTTGTGTCTGGCTTCTTTCACTTAGTGTGATGTTTTCAAAGTTCATCCATGTTGAAGTGTTTGTCAGAACTTCCTTCCTGTTTATGGCTGAATAATATTCCTTTGTAGGTATGTACTACAATTTGTTTATCCAGTCATCCACTGATGGACATTTGGGTTGTTTCCACCTTTGGCTGTTAATAGTTAATGCTGCTATAAATATTCATGGACAAATTTCTGTGTAGACATATAATTTCATTTCTCTTGTGTACATACCTAGGAATGGGATTTCTGGGTCATATGGTAATTTTATGATTAATTTTTTGAGGAACTTCCAAACTGTTTTCCACAGAAGCTATTGTTTTTTACATTTCCGTCACCAATGTACAGAAGTTCCTATTTCTCCATGTCCTCACCAACACCTAGTATCTTCTGCTTAAAAGAAAAAAAAATTATTCTAGCCATCCTCGTGAGTGCGAAATGGTATCTCATTGTGGTTTTTATTTGCATTTCCTTAATGACCAAGGATGTTGAATGTCTTTATGTGCTTGTTGGCTGGCCAGTTGAATATCTTCTTTGGAAAAATGACTATTCTGATTCTTTGTCCATTTTTATATGGTTGTTTCTCTTTTTGTTGTTGAGTTGTAGGAGTTCTTTATATATTTTGCATATTAACCCCTTATAAAATATTTTCTCCCATTCCTTCTATTGTATTTTCATATTTTTATAATATCCTTTAATGCACAAAAGTATTAAATTTTGAATAATTCAATTTATCTATTCTTTTTTCTTTTCTTGCTTGTGACTATGATGTCAAATCTAAGAATCCTTTGCCAAATCTGAAGTCAGGAAGATTGGTTCCCTATGTTTTCTTCTAAAAGTTTTACAGTTTTAGATCTCACACTTAGGCCTCTGATCAATTTTGAGTTAATATTTTCACATGAAGTGACGTAAGGGTCCAACTTCATTTGTTTGCATGTGGATAACCAGTTAACTCCTCCCCATTTGTTAGAGAAACTGTTCTTTCCCTATCGAATGGTCTTGGCATCCTTGTCAAAAATCAATTGGCCATAGATGTTTGAGTTTACTTCTAGACTCTCAATCCTATTCCATTGCTCTATATATTTATCCTTATGCCAGCACCACATTGTCCCCCACCCCCAGGCTTTATTAAGGTGGAATTAACAAAATTGTAAGATTCTTTTTTTTTTTTTTTTTTCTTTTTGCGGTATGTGGGCCTCTCACTGTTGTGGCCTCTCCCGTTGCGGAGCACAGGCTCCGGATGCGCAGGCCCAGCGGCCATGGCTCACGGGCCCAGCCGCTCCGCGGCATATGGGATCCTCCCAGACCGGGGCACGAACCCGCATCCCCTGCATCGGCAGGCGGACTCTCAACCACTTGCGCCACCAGGGAGGCCCTGTAAGATTCTTAAAGTGTACATTGTGGTGATTTGATATACATACACATTGTGAAAGGATTCCCGCCATCTATTAACTAACACATCTATCACCTCACATGTTTATCTTTTAGTGATAGAACATTTAAGTTCTACTTTCTTAGCAAATTTCAATTATATAATACAGTCTTAAAAACTATACTCATCATGTTTTACATCAGATACTCAGACTTTGTTTATATAGCTGAAAGTTTGTACCCTTTTATCAACCTCTCCTTATTTCCCCAATCCCCAGGCCCTGGCAACAACTTTTCTACTCTGTTTCTATGATTTTGACTTCTTTAAAGAAAGATTCCACATATAAGTGATACTATGCACTATTTGTCTTTCTCTGTATGGCTTATTTCATTTAGCATAATGCCCTCAAGGTCCATCCATGTTGTCACAGATTGCAGGATTTCCTTCTCATGGCTGAATACTACTATTCAATTGTGTGTGTGTGTGTGTGTGTGTGTGTGTGTGTGTATCACATCCTCTATATACATTCATCTGTTGATGGTCACTTAGGTTGTTTCCTATCTTTGCTATTGAGAATAATGCTGCAATGAATATGGGAGTGTAGATATTGCTTCAATATCCTGTTTTCATTTCTTCTGGATATATACTCAGAAGTGGAGTTGCTGGATGAATGGAATCAACAGAATAATGTCATGCCTCGGCTCACCCTTGACATGTCCAGGGAGTGTTGGTCCTGTGGATGGTGTGGCATCATGAATGTGGCTTTCTATGGAACTGTATTTCTGCAGCCAGAGCACAGTGAAGCCAACCTGGTAGGCTCAACCTTGCACCCATGGATTGGCTGGCTCTTGCAGCACCAGATGTCTTTGAACTTCATAGAGACCAGTGTCCCCACTACCTACAAGACGGGTGACTCTCCAGAAAGCTTTCCTTCCCCACTGCCCACAGTGGGTCTTCTGAGGTATCAGGGAATGACCTCAACATGCAAATCCTCTCCTTGGTTTCTGGCAACTAGTGAAACACTAGTTTCATAGATTTTTCTGTATTTTTCTATCAATATGCAAGCTCATCTGTCTCAAATGCACACCTTTTCCAACTACCCCAACCTTCTACTGTACCTTCCAAAACTCACAGTTCACCATCAACAGAAATTCTTTTATCTTCATCTTACCTGAACATTTTTCATTTCCCATTGCTCTAGGTGAAACACTGATAGCCCCCTCCATCCTCTTAAGAAAAAAGCCTGCCGTTTAAGGCTTGTGGTGTACCAACCTCCCCCTGCTTCCTGGGAAATGTGCACCTGACTTGCTGTATTTGTCCCCACATCTACTCTTAACTCTTTTTTTTTTTTTCCTTTTTCTTTTTGCGGGACGTGGGCCTCTCACTGCTGTGGCCTCTCCCGTCGCAGAGCACAGGCTCCGGACGCACAGGCCCAGCAGCCACGGCTCACGGGCCCAGCTGCTCCGCAGCATGTGGGATCCTCCCTGACCGGGGCACGAACCCACGTCCCCTGCATCGGCAGGCAGACTCCCAACCACTGCGCCACCAGGGAAGCCCTACTCTTAACTCTTGTTGCTGTTAATATCCACAGAGATGGGTCAACTATTGCCTGGCCTCTCTGATCCTTGACCTCCCCCCAGCCTCCCGCCATCATCTCAGCCCCTTACTTGTATGACTGTGCAAAACAACTCATTACCAGTGACCACCAATGAACATTACCATTACCACCTCCAAAGTCTTAACCACAGATGTCTCACTCTCTGCCCACAGTTCCTATCCTTCTGGCTCACTTCATCTAATGCTTGTGTCCCATGGGGACCTCTGATCCAGTGGTCCTGCCCCTCCCCTCCCTCCTGGCCCCAAGCCTGATCCCACATCCAGCACTAAAATGATACTTTTACACACATTGTTTTCTCCCTCCTTACACTTGTCTGGTAAATTCCAAATCTGAATAATGCACTTTGCTACCCATGGTGCCAAGTAGAGAATATGGCCCGAGAAAAGCACAGACTGTGCTGGCTGGTCCTGCATGAAAGTTATGACTATAAATCTGAAGTGTCTGCTCAGCACGGCCCACTGTGGAAAGGAGCTGTCCACTCTTGTTATGCTCGTTGCTTCTTATTATCTCTTGAACCTGCTGCAGTAAGGCTTTGATCCTAACACTCCAAAGAAATTGTTCCTGTGAAGGGCGCCCATGGCCTCTACCTTTCCACACCACAGTCATCATTTTACTTTACCTCCCAACAATATTTCACATGGTTGATGATTCCCTCCCACTAGGGACACTTTCTTCCCTTGGTTTTTAGGGGACTGCCCTCTCCTGGCTCTCACCTGCCTCACTGTTCCGAATCAACTTCTGGACCCCATGCTCCTTTCTGTCTCCTAAATGCCCCCAGGGCTGAGTCTTCAGCCCTCTTCTCAAACCACACTCTCCATAGGTCAGTGCTCCTCGAATTTAGCACACACAGAATCACCCGGGGAGCTTGTTAAAACTGATTCCTGGGTCCCTCTCCCAGAGATCCTGATACAGCAAGTCTTGGAAGGGACCCAGGAATCTGCATTTCTAACCAGTGCTCAGGCAATGTTTAAGCCGTGGGTCTCTGGACCACACAGGGACCTAGAGGGTATCATCAAGCCTGATGGATACACCAAATACTAACGACGACGAATTCACATCTCCAGCCCAGAGGCCCCCACGTGTCTCTAACCCCTCCCTCCTTATCCCCATGCCCACGGCTCCCCAACCTTTCCATCTCGGGGGAAGAACCACTCACTCCATCACCCCAGCAAACCCCAGAAGGCAGCATTTTTCCCTCTTTTACTCTCATGCCCATGTTCAATCATCAATCGTGTCAGCTCTACCTTTACAATGCAGCCCAAGTCCACACAACTTCTTTCACACCCACCCTCTCCAACTGTCACCTCCAATTATCTCCTGCTCACTTACAGCCTCTCCTGACCAGAAGCCAGAAGCCAGAAGAGTGAGGTTTTAAGATGTCAAGCAGATGATGCCACTGCTCACAGTGTCCCAGAGCCTTCTGCTGACTTGTAATAAAATCCACACCCTGGGACCCAGCCCGCTGACACCTCCAACCTGACCCCATGAGTTTCCGTAGCTCATGGGCCACAGGCAGGCTGGCTGGAATTCTGCTGCTTCGTATCTTATCACCACGGTGCAAGTCCTTCTAGAAGCTGAGAACTGAGGGACAATTGCCCTACAGAAACTTAAAACCCCTTCCACAGAAGTAAAGGCAGGCCCACAGGAGCTCATTACCCAGTGGGTCCTGTCAGGATTAATGAGGTCTTCATCTCTGGGGAAACGAGGACCATCGACATGGAATCAGCTTTCATGTGACATGGATCAACATCAGGGACCAGCAAGAGACTAGGGGGGCCCAAGGTGGTCTGAGACCGGCAGACGCAGGCGACGGGATGGGTACAGCGTCCGGGACTCACCAGAAAGGAGCAGAGGAAGATGAAGGAGACGAAGTAGAAGTACGCGAAGTCGCTCCCACACTCGGCAGCATTGGCGAGCGCGTCGCAGGCCCGGCTGCCGAGGCAGGACAGCATGATCTCGTGCCAGGCCTCCCCGGTGGCGCTCCTGAGAAGAGGGCAGAGCATGAGGCCCAGGAAGGAAGGCCCAGGACCGGCCCTGGGAGGGAGCCTGGGAATTCAGGAGAGCTGGGTTCCTTCCCACAGGGATCCTGCACATGTGTGAGGTCTGGGTATCAGATGTTGCTTCTTAAAAAGAAACCTCAGGCATTAGCTTTTCAAGCTGATCATAACTGGGGAAGCACTAGTTACGGGAAAGATCCACCGCACCAGAAGTCAGCACCATGGCGACCTCCCCTCTGTGGATTCTGATCTCCTCCCCAGCACGCCACCGCCCAGTCTTCCCTCCACCCTTCCCTCTGCGCAGGCCAAACACGCGGGCGTCACCCTCGCCTCCTCTCCCACCGTGTCCTGATCATCAGCTCATAGGCCTTCAAACCAGCCAGACACGTACTACCCCCCACTCCCTGGGCTGCTGCAACAGCTTCTTAACTGGATGCTCGCTCCCCTGCCAGCAGCCCAGGGATAAGATCAATGAACCCTCAATGACCCCCCTCACTCCCTGCAAAAGTTAAAATCCACATGACTGCCCACAGCCTGCCCTTTCCCTGACCTCACCCCCTGCCGCGGTCCCCACTCACCCCACACCAGCCACCCCAGCTTCTACTGCTTCTCAAACACATCAAGAACACCCCCACCCTGAGCAGCTACTACCGAGGCCCCTCCTGCGTGGACTTCTGCTTCTGCACCAGGGGCCAGATGTGCACCAGACCTGCAGGTGGGCCAGAGGCCTGGGTCCCCCCTGTGCCCCTATGTGGTCAGCCCTGGGCAGAAGCTGGGCCCACTCCCTACGGACAATGGCTGGGTCAGCCCATGCCAGGCCTGAATGACGAGGGTGCCCACATGTGACACCAAGATGAGGAAGGAAGAGAGATCTTTGAGATCAAAGGCTTAAAACCAAGGCTTACTTCATGTCTTTTGTGGCACAAGGCACACTATTAATAAACAAAGAGATAAAGTTAATGTAATAGCTAAAGTCCAGAGAAACGACACTATTTGGGGAAAGTGTAAAAAGCCTAAGGATGCTTGTTCATCTGCTGCAAAGAACAAGTCAAAAACTCTCTCCAGGCTGCTCAGTGAAGCAGGCCTGATCTGAGCTCACTCTCCATATAAAGAAAAACTCCCATGGTGCCCAGAATGCGTCTGCATAGGGCGAGATGTGCTGGGGGTCCCCAAGGGTGGGCCTGGCAGCAGCCCGCCCGATGCATTTACGTAAGTGAACACAGATGGTGAAATCTCAGGAAAGGGCCCAAGGCAGGGTGTGCTGTCAGGACCCCTCCACCATAAGTCACTATAAAGAGCTCTTTTCTCCCCTCCTAGGGTCATGGGGAAGGAGGGAGACACGTTCCACTCTCTGGCCTCCGCCCACAAGTACATTCTCAAGCCATGGGGGTGGACAGCCCCAGCCCACGGGTGTCCACGCCTGACACCCATGGCTGGGGAGCCGTCCCACACACATCCGCGCAGGGAGGCCTCTGAGCTGACACCAGCCTATGCTCCTCCAGGCCCCGCCCTGGTGCTCCCCCTGGCTGCACCCCCGAGCCTCAGGAACAGCTGAGGCTGTTGGGCAGCCTGTTGGGAGCCTCAGCCTCCCATCAGAACGGCACTTCTGGCCGGTTGGGTTCCCTGGGCCACTGAGTGGGTACAGGCTGCTGACAGCAGCTCTCCACTGCCCTGCTTCTCCTGATGGCACAGGTCCCCGGAATCACTAAGGGGAGCAGACGGGAAGCTTGGGGCCGGCACACCAAGAAAAGTCCTTCGGACACCTTCTGTCCTCCCAGACCTCTCGGGCTGCAGCCCCACTGGAGGCCTTGCAGCTGCCGCCGGGGAGCAGAGACAAGGTGGAGGAGGCGAACCCGGCCTGGTGCTCTCAGGCTGACCTCCTCAGGGCCTCCCCTTCAGGCTGTCTTGAGGCCCAAGAACAAGCAGGAAAAGAGGAGAAACTGGAAAGGTCCACTGCGGAGAAGCCAGTGTGACCAGGGCTGGGGGGTGGTCCCATCCTGAGTGAAGAAGCCACTGAGCCTGGACCCACCTCCCCACAACGCACCTGAACAGCAGCATCAAGGCTTGTAGAAACGTCCGAAAATTGTTGTGCCGGTTGATGCTGGTGTCGTCGTCCAGGGCGATGTTTCCAAATACCTGAAGTGGAGAAGAAGGCTGCAGACCACTGCTGCTGGGTCTTCAGGAGCTGCAGCCGGGCAGGAGATGGTGTGTGTGCACGTGTGCACCCACATGGGACAGGACACTGCCCTTAGCCAGAGAACCCCAGCAGAAGCCGCCACCACTGCTGCTGGGGCTGGTGGCTTCCAGCTCCAGCAGCATCTGTGCATTTCCAGGGTAGAGAAAACCTCTGGAGAGGCAAACGTATCCCTGTCCCATGGCCCAGCGTGCTCTGGCTCTGGCTCTGAGCCTGTCCAGGGATCTGCCAGCGTGACTAGTAAAAGGAGGACCCAGAGCTAAGTTTTGGTGGGCTCTGCCAGACAGAAGAAGGGAAGTGTTTTAAAATTCACTGCCTCATCAATGACTCCAAACCAGTAATTATACTGATATTACGATACGTCACTTGAACCTTTCTCTTTACACTTCTGTGTAAACATCACAATGGGCTTTCTATGCATTTTAATTTCTTTCTTTCAAGGTTAGAAATGCAAATGAGTCCCTAACTCTAAGTAGCTTAAAATCTGGAGTCCAGATGAAAATTTATGAATCATCATATATCCATCAAAAATAAAGACCAGGGGCTTCCCTGGTGGCGCAGTGGTTGGGGGTCCGCCTGCCGATGCAGGGGGCGCAGGTTCGTGTCCCAGTCCGGGAGGGTCCCGCGTGCCGTGAGGCGGCTGGGCCCGTGAGCCATGGCCGCTGGGCCTGCACGTCCGGGGCCTGTGCTCCGCAGCGGGAGAGGCCGCGGTGGTGAGGGGCCCGTGTATTGCAAAAAAAAAATAAAAAAATAAAAGTAAAGATCAGTGACACATGTCTTTGTATGCCCACAGACCAAAGCAAGAAAAAATATATATTTGTTTTAAACAGCATCAGATCTCAGAAAATTTTAAGCCAGACAACTTTTCAACCCCTGGAAATAAAGTTTAAAAATCACTTTTCAGCTAACCTTTAGACACTGTCTCTTTCCACTACAAACTAACATTAGAGTCCATCTCCCATCCCTACTATTGGAAAGTGGCCAGATACCAAAGGTATCAACTGGGACACTGCTTTGTGTATTTTAAACGTTTTCCCAAATAGCTGACAAAGCATTCTTTGACAAAATAAAGATAAAATACGCAAGCTAATTTTGACCAGGACAGTGACCTGGTATGATCCTGTTGACTTTTTCCTTCAACAGTATCATCTCCTGTACAGGATCAGGACGCTTGTCCTTCAGAAGTGCTGCTGGGCCAAAAGAATGACCAGCTGCTGCGCTGCAGGCCGCTCGGCGTCCTGCATACGTGCTCAAACACTCCACCACCGTGGGGGCCCAGCACCCAAGCAATGGTGCCCACCGGCGCCCTAGCACAGCCCAGCAGGATTCCACTAGAAAGCAGGGCCGGGCATCTGCCCACAAAGGGTGGCACTGCCTGGCCTCAGCCACAGAAGAGTCTCTCTGAGGATTAAGTTCATACAGCACTTAGAACAGCACCTGGCTCATAGAAACGATGCCAAAGTGCGAACCTGCCGTCGTTATTGTGCGACGGCCCTGTGCACACCCACCTGCATGCCGATGATGGCATAGATGAAGAACAGCATGGCGATGAGCAGGCACACGTAGGGCAGGGCCTGTAGAGACAAAGGGAGGACAGGTCAGCTCCAGGAGAGAGGCCTGCCCCCTTGCCTGAGCCTCGTCTGGAGAGCGGATGGTGGCCGGGTCTCTGGGGCCACACTGGCCTCAGCTGACTGCAGACCCACCCCACTGACCACCAAGCTACCGTCAACTTCTTCATCTAAAAATCAAGTCATAAAAGCCACCTCCGCCCTTTGTGAGCATAAACAAGATACTCTCCGTAAAACTGAAAGTGTCCTTACAAACCATCACGGGACAACGGGGACCACGGGAGGTGTGGGCACCTGCCCCGGCCTTCCCGAGGAGGGCACTCGGGCGGTGGCGGCAGAAGCCCCCCAGCCTGCACGACAAGGGAGGGGTCAGGCCGCGCCTGGCCATGCCCAGCCTCACCTTGAAGGACTGGACGAAGGTCCAGAGCAGGATGCGGATGGTGTAGCCTTGGCGGAGCAGCTTGATGAGTCGGGCAGCGCGGAAGAGGCGGAGGAAGCTGAGGTTGATGAAGTTGTTCTGCAGGGAAGAGAGGTTATGCTCTGACCTTCGGAGACCAGCCTCCCACGGGCGCAGGGCGGCCACTCCCCACCCCACCTCCCCAAGTCACTGTGCCCCAAAGAAAAGCGGGTGAAGAGAGAGAACGGAACAAAAAGTCACCGCTTCACAGTCTAAGCAGCAATCAGCCACCAGGAAACCTTCCAAGAGTGAAGCTTGTCTTTGCAAACCGCTTCTCATGCAGCAAATCAGAGAAACGCCCTCCACAGGGAGGGGTAGAGAAAAGTCCCATGAAGCAGCCCCCGCTGCCAGGTGGAAGGGGAGGGTGCCTGAGGCCAGGCCTCCAACACTGACGGCCTCTCACAGGGCACGGCCCAGCCGCCCAGGGGCAGGGCTACCACACAGCTAGCAAGGCCCCGGCCTGCCTGGGGCCCAGCCAAGAGGCAGGCCCTTCCTCCGGGCCTGGGCAGGTGCTCGCAGGCAGGTCACCACAGGAGGCGTAGGTGGTGTCAGTCCTGCTGCCCACGCCAGGGAAGACACCTCCGTAGCCCACTACCCGGTGTCTGCCCTAGAGAGCCCGAGCCATCTCGCACGGCCCCCTCATCCAAAGGGTCGAAGTCAGGCACAAACGGACCCAACAGTCTCTGGACTGCACAGATGACCTGGGAGCGAGGCTTCCACCCTGGCCCAGGGGCACCTGAATTCCTGGCCATCCCTTTTGGAGGCACGGCCCTGCTCGGTGTCCGTGAGTAGGCAGGGGTGCTTGCGGGCCCAGGCGGCTTCCTGCCCTGTCTGCTTGGAGACCAGGTGCCCACGCGCAGCCTGAGGGCAGCTTCCCCACAATTGGCTGCTTTGAAATATGCAAGCAGCTCAGGCTAGACACATTGTGCTGCCAGATGCAGTGGTCGAATACAGAGAAAAGAGAGCACAGGTGCAGCGGCAGAGCTCACGCAGGAGGTGGCGGGGCCTGGGCAGCGGGGCCTGGGCAGCACCGCGTCCTCTCTCCAGGGCTGCCCATCTGGCCTTGGCTGGGACGAGGCGACGGTGGAGAGACGGGCCTCACTCCGCCCCTCCACTGCCTGTCTCAGGGGCTGGCTTCTTTGCTTCCCACCAAGGACTCTGGACTGTCTCTGCTGGCGACTGTCTACAGCTACCCTGGGGGACGGCTCCCGGGTTCTGGACAGTGCCACAGGGAGAGGGGGCAGTTGGCAGGCACGAGGAGGGACGGCTGTGGTCCAGGTCAGCAAGCAGGCAGACGTGAACCTCGGGCTGTGACCCTGGAGGGTGTACTCGTTTCCCTGCAGCTCCCTCACTGGCTCGTGCTGGGGCAAGAGAACCTCAGGGGTAGACAGGACGGATGAGACACATCCACACTCTCTATCTGAGCCCCGCGGGCCTGAGGACTCTCAGGTGAGCCAGTCGCCTCAGGAGGACGGGCACAGGGACGCAAGGGGGGACGGCCTACGGTGCCAGGGGACCCTTTGTACAAGACAGTAAAGCACAGCAAGGGGGTAGCTGCCACCTCAGGGGTGTCTGCTTTCAAACCACCTGCGCAGGTGGGTCTGGAGGGGCCAAGACCAAAGCAATTTGCTCAGACGGTTGGGACAGACAAGATTTCCTGAAAATACTGGGGGGAAATATAAGCTTCTGGGTAAGAAGGAAGAGACGGAGGCCACAGATGGCAGCGGAAGGCGCTGTTCGTTCCAGTTACTGGATGCGTGAACGCAGCCCCTTCCTACTTTCTGTTGAGACCCAGGTCCCACTCCTCCTCCCCGGCTTCTCTCTCGGGGCTCCACGGGCAAGTAGGAGAGGGTGCAGGTGCCAACAGACAGACAGCCCTAGAGAGCCGTGAGGGCGGAGGTGACAGCGGCTACAGATGCTGCAAGCACAGTGTGACAGGCTGAGCGCACCATGGCTGCACCCGGGCACGAGCCACCAGACACCACCATGCAGACTGCATGCGGGACGGCAGGGGCAGCAAGCACACAGCGGCCTCCCCCTGGCTGAGCACCGTCACCCCTGGCCTCAGCCAACCCCCTGGAGGTGGATGCAACCTGCCCCGACCCCCCAGAGTCCATGGTTTCTGCTGCACCCACGAGCAACCCCATCTACTTCCAAACCAGGCCCCTCCTTATGGCCCCTGCCGCTGAGCCAGGAAAGGTCAGCATCACAGCCCTCAACACGGAGCTGATTTACGCTGAGGGGACACTGGGCCCCAGCTCCACTGAGTGCCAGCTTCCACCTCCACACGATGGAGGTGTTAGGACAGAGAGAAGGAGAGAGAGCCCACACACGCACAGTATCCTGGACACTGGCATGAAGGCAGAGGAGGGCACAGAGCAGGCGGACGGGAAGGGCCGAGCAGAGACCTGGTGCCATGAGCAGAGCCTGTGTGAAAGATGTGGCCTGGTATTTCGGCAGCATCAAACAGCTTTTTCTCAAAACTCAAGCTTTTTTGCTCTGATTGTGAAACCCTTTATCACAAGCATTCACTTTCTGTAGCAGCAATCTCAGAATCTGCTACTTTGCACGAACTTGCAGTCATGGCCTCAGCTCACTCTGCTCCCAGCATCTTCTCTCTCCCCTCACCCGGAAGGAGGCTCCGTCCACAGCACCTGCACGGGCTCCACACAGGCTCGCTGACCAGGGCACACAAGAATGTGTGAACTGGGATGAAGGCCCAGACCTCTGCTCCCTCCTGGGGCAGAGCCCCTCTTTCTACTCAGGCCAACCCCCCCGCCTGGTGCCCCCCCCAGCCATGCCCCCACGGAAGATACGTCCAGCAAGGACCCTACAGGAGACCAGGTCAGAGGCCACTGTGCAGAGGCAAGTCTACTTAGTCTGCCAGTGGAAACAGCAGAAGGGAGATGACTGTGCAGCAGAAACCATGGACTTTTCGGGGACCAGGTCCAAACTCACATCCTACAAAACCTCCCCAATTCTGAGCCAGCCTCATCACTTACCTGCCTCTCACTCAGAAGCCCCTACCTCCTCTCTCAGCCCAAGGCCCGTTCCTGTGATCAGGTGGTCCCTG
Source organism: Mesoplodon densirostris (assembly GCF_025265405.1). Lineage (NCBI taxonomy): Eukaryota > Metazoa > Chordata > Mammalia > Artiodactyla > Ziphiidae > Mesoplodon > Mesoplodon densirostris. The sequence goes on from NC_082666.1 coordinate 227,337, forward strand.
GGGGGCCCTCAGAAGCCCCGGCTAGACCCCAGGAGTCAGGACAGTGCGTGAGAGGCCAGAGGGGCAGGTGCAGCTGGGCTCTGAGCACAGGAGGTGACAGGAAGCAGGAGAGCGGAGGACCAGAGCAAGCAAAGCGAGGAGTTTTAAGAACTGTTTAAAGTCACAAAACCAACCGTTTCCTATATGTGATGTTTTCATGGATGGATATTTGCGTATTATTTACAAATTGGGATGTTTGAGCAGCAGGCGCACAACATACAGACGGAGACATGGTTTTCGCATTGTATGTTGGTTGGGTGACGTGAGTCAGCAGGTAGGTGTGGGTAAATCAAGAACAGAAACAGAAAACAAAAGAGAAAATGAGTCACCGACACAAGCAAAACTCAAACTCTGAATACTTCACTGGAAATTTTTAGGATTTTGGTAAACTTTGCATATTTTGCTTAAAATGTACCAAATCAAAACACATTTTTGAAATCTGTAGGTTATGCAGACAGGGGCATCATTTGCATTTCCGTTTGTAATGCAAATCCAAAGATGACTCGCAAACACTGATTTTTTTATTTCCAGGCAAAGAAATCAATGTCAGTTTTATGCTTGCTTAGAGTGCGTTCTCTACGTGAACCTGGTTAAGACTGTTGCTCTATGGTGATTTTTAAGTCGGGGGTGGGAACTGACACTCATATTTTTGCCTAAGGAAAAAAAAGTGCATCCACAAAGTAACATATGAAGTGACTACAATGGAGAAAGAAAAAAAGACACCGAAATCCACAAGACGGCTTCCTTTCACCTTTCCTCCTCCAGGCAGGACAGGGTGAAGACTGCCCTCTGAAATCACTAGTGGCCGGGGCAGCTGAGCTTTCAGACCAAGCAGCCTCTCAGCCCTCCCGCCAGCCCTGCTGGGCGTCCAGGATTGGTGGTGGCTACCCTGGAGGTCTTGCTGGGATTAAGTTCTCGAACATCTGCAAGCCGCCCTCCCTCGAGTTTCCAGCAGCTGAGGGGCCTCTCTGTGGGGAGGTGCCCCTGGGAGACAGTGCCTCTGTGACATGAGCCGGGCACCCCTGCCTGCCCCTCCTGTGGGTGCCCTCCCAGCCGTCACCCCTCTGCTGAGGGGGCACACATACGCCCAAACCCCCAGGGCTGTGTCCTTGCAGTTGGGAGCCCAGTGTCTGGATGCCTTTATCTGGGGCATAAAGACTCCTGTGCCCAAGGAGGCGGAGAGCCTAGGCAGAAACCACGCTGGGGAACTACTTCTGGGTGAGAAGAGATGCACAGCGAAGGGGCGGCACCCGGGCAGTGCTGCAAGGCCAGCAGCCGGGGGAACAAATAACCGTGTTTTGTTGTTAAGATGGCAGCTTTCAGCTTTTTGCCTGGATCATTCAGATTACTGACTTTTCAAAACCATGAAACATCTCACGTAAACAAAAGAATACGTGCAAGTATATGTACACACATGTATTTTAAATAAAGGTAATAAAATATCCATATATTCATCACCCAGCTTAAAAAACGGAATGTCACCATTACTTTGGAAGCCCTTCCTGTCTCTCTCTTCCCCAGATGTAGTAACTATCCTTCATTCTTGTTAATAATCGTTTTTCTTCACTGTTTTACCTCCAACTCTTAAAACACGTTTATACCTGCCTGTTCTTAACTCTGCGATGGGATTAGACTGTACATGGCCCTCTTGGGCTCAGGCACACCTGTGCTCTGACTCTGAGCAAACACCGCTTTGGGGAAGTATCCTCTTGATAAGGGGGCCATTCACTGTGTCAATAAACCACTTCTGCCGCCGCTACTGCGAACAACGCTGCCATGAACATCAAACGTCTCCAGGTTCCTTTGCCAGGCACCCTGGGCAGGCACACACGCCCACCCCTCCAGAGAGACCGAGCCGACCGACACCCAGCAGCAGTGTCCACATCCTCGCCTACAGCCGGCAACCTCAGTGTTTCTGTTTGACAAATGCTGGGTGTGGAATGGCATCTCAGTGCCGTTTCACTGTGCATTTCTTTGATTACAAGTAAGGTTGAGTATCTCTCTGTGGCCATTTGTGTTTTCTGTCTTGTAAGACGCCCCACCGTACCTCCTGCTCCCAGAAGAGCCTTGCACCTTCTGGACACTAACCTCCACTGTGAGCCTGGAAGGCCTCCACCCTCCAGCCTTACTCACTACATGTTGGCCTCACACTCTTCTCCCCCATGGATCTCAGCCCATCGCATCTTACAGGCTCACGATCCCTAGCCTTACGTCACTGGCCTGAGTCCCCTCCGGCTGCCCGCTGGACGACTCCTGGGAGGACAGCAGGACTGAACTCTAACATGGACCAAGTGCAGCCGGGCCGCCCTCAGCAAACCTGTTCCTCACAATTCCCTCTCTTTTCAGTGAATGACAATCCACTTCTCCAGGCACTCAGATGACAAAGTATGAGGCCATCCTTGCCTCATCTTTCACACCCACGTCTGCAGCTCTACCTGGAAATTACACCCAGAACTTGACAATGTCTGACCGCATCCCGGCTCCCAGATCCTCTCCTGGCTCACAGCAGTAACGCTCGGCCGCACACACATCCTCCAAGGCCCACTACCCAGTTGTCAGCACTTACATCTTTGTTTCTGAGAGCTTTCCCAGGCCAGGACACAATACCCAGGCCCTAACATTAATGAAGGGTGAACTGCTGAAAAAATCATTCTCTGGCCCCCTCCCCTCAGCAGCCTTCAACCCGCGGCGGACAGCGGCTGCTGGGAGAGCCCCGGGGTGGTAACGGTAGCTGACTTGATAGCGCCTTTCCCGGGCTGCCTGCCTCTCTGCTGGCTTCCAGATGAACGACTTGCACCACATTCTTGTCTCAGGGTCTGTCTCTGGGGGAACCCGGCTGTGACAGCCCTGACTGGGCTCGCTGGCTCTGCCTGTGCCCTGCACAATATTCTCAACAAAGCTGCCAGGGCTGTGGTCTTAAACGCCAGATCGTGTCACTCCTCTTCACAAAACCCTCCAAATCCTCCCATCTCACTCAAAAGAAAAGCCAAGGTTTACCGACTGCAAGGTCTTCGCTGTGCAGCCACAGCGCCCACCCTTCCTTCACCCCTGGGGCGGGGGTCTCTGCACTCGCTGCCCCCCAGCTGTCACCTGCTCGGGTTCCTTGCGAGCCCAGACTTCCTGACCCGGGGTCGCCATCTCAGTGGCACACAATCACGGCTCCCCAGTGTCTCACACCCTCTCTGCTTTGTCTTCTCCCTGGTCCCTGTCTGACACCACGTGTCTCTCCCATTAGAACGAGTGGGGATTTTCATCTTTTGTCACAGCACTTAGAATGGTGCTTAGCACATGATAGGCGCTGCATAAATATTTTAACACGTATACGTGAAGGAATGTGATGCAAATATCCTTCCCCTGTTCATGGATTGACCTTCCTCCTTTTGATACACAGAAACTGTATATTATCAATTTTTTTCCAGTTATGGCTGGTGCTTTATATATATTTTGCTTAACAAATCAGTCCTTATCTCAAGGTCTTAAAAATAATCTCTTGTATTTTCTTCTAAGAGTTTTAAAGTTTTTGTCTCTTATATTTAAGTCTTTTCATCCATTTGCAGTATTTTTGTGAATGGTGCGAACTAAGATCCAGTTCCTCTTTTTCCCTGTACTGATCATCAGTTACGCCCACAGACGGTCACACATCAGAGTTTCCACACGCGAGTGGGTTTGATTCCAGGCTCTTGGGCTACTCCACACGGTCTAAACTGCTACAGCTTTGCAGGAAGTCGCCTCCCTGGCACGGCACCCCAGGAGCACCTTCTTTCTATTAAGTATCTTGGCTATTTGGGAGCCTTTGCCCTTCCTTATAAATTTTAGAAGCAGCTTGTCAAATTCCAAAACAAACAGACAAACAAACAAAAAGAAAAACAAAATCATTGGTGCTTTTATTGAAATTGCATTGAATCTACAGATCAATTGGGAGAAACTGTCATCTCTATGACACTGACACTACTTATTAATTAACAGAATGTATAACTCCATCTACTCAAGTCTTGTTTAGCATCTTCCAATAAAGTTTAGTCATTTTCCACAAAGAGGTCCTGCACACGTACCTTGTTAGGTCTATTGTCAGGACTGCTGGCGCCGTAATGAAACGCAGCAAACTTACTTGAGCCATCTCACATTTAATCCGTTTTAGATTATTCTGGATTTCATCCACAGACAGCTCGTCTTCACGGGCCATGTGCCACCAGCCCAGCAACAACCCAGTGCACCGTGGAAGTGCTACATCCGGGGTCACACCTGGGCAAGCCTTGAGGGCACCGTCACACGACGGCTGGCCTGGCCCCCACACCGCTCACCTCTGCGGCACCACTGTCTCTTCCTCAGCTCACCCCTCCCCAGCACATCATGGGATGATCACTAAAGCTCGAGGAAACACTCCAACCTGGTTATGGAGGGACTGGCTTAATACATTGGTGCAGGCCTCACCAGAGCCCCAGGCAGCGTCGGCCTGAAAGACAGTGGTGAGGTCGAGCTCTGGTGATGTGCCCGATCCGCCAGAGTACGTGTGTGCGCGCGTGTGTGTGTGCGTGAAGGTGCTGGTGGTAAGGACCACAGGGTCCTAGGCAAAGGCTACAGCTCGGTCAGGCCTCTGGAGGGAACAAAGTTTGTGGCAGAGGCCACCTCTGGATGTGGGAATGGGCACCATGTGCAGGTCTAGGCATCATATGTTAACGTCCACCCCGGACACCTACAGCCATAGGGACACGAAAACCCCACGTGCCTTAGGCTGTGTGGACAACAGATGTCAGCAAGCCTCTGTCCTCCCAGCCCCCGCTCACACGGCAGACCCACAAAGGCAGTGACTGTGATGGCTGGGATGAAGGCTGTGCCTGGCAAGGCTGACCCAGCCATGGCCACTACTGAACACCAGCTCATTGTGAGCAGAGACCACCTTTAGGCCTCTACAGGGAACCACGCCTGGAGCTGTCACTCAGCCACTTGGTGGTAAGTTGCCTACCTGAGAACCTTTCACCCGGAAGCAACAGTGATTTGTCTCAACAAGGATCAGTCATATCCTGGGTGCGGGCCTGCGTCTGCTGATGCACTAGCGTCAGAGATTTACCAACAGGGGATGCCACATGCCATCAACTCAGAGCAAGCGGAGGCGGGGCAAAGGAGCAGGAGACCCAGGACACACCGGCATGTCACACTCCACATCACTCAGGAGGTGTCGCTCAGATAAAATGCTGAGATGGCCTCTTACAGGCACAGAAAAGAGCTGGCCTGGTGGGGCACCTCAGGGGGTTTGGGGTGCTGCACTTCAAGATGAACTAACGGCCAACAGACATACTGGGTGCCTGACCCGTAAACCGCATGGATCCAGGAAGCAAGGGGCCGAAGTGGAGGTGGCCCCTGTCACCATGACTCCAGCAGCCCGTTGGGACTTTGTGTCACCATCCCCACAAACTCAGGCTAGGCGCATCTTGGGGTCCTGACTCAAATGGGCTGGAGACCACCTCCACTGTGGTACCCAGGAAGGCCGTGGCGGCTCCTGTCGCTCTGGGTTCCCCAGAGTTTCCACGCTGGCCCTGCACAGGGGCAGGGAGAAGTCCGTCTGGAAATCAGGGGCTCCCAGGGCCTTTCTAGAGGTTCCTGGGACCAGTCTGAACTGTGCCTGGACCATCACAGCAGCCAGAGCCACACAGGGTATGGCAAGCAGGGCCCGGGCCGCACAGCACAGAGGGCTGGGTCACCTGGCAAGACCAGCAACCAGAGCAGCAGAGGGCTGGCCACAGGTGAGGGGACCCCAGCGATGACGCAAACCCCCAGTCCGGCAGCAGGCGCCCTGCTATCAACCCCGTCCTCCCAGAAGTCGTGACTAGCACCACCCTGAAGACAGCAACGCGACCCGACGTGAGGTGTGGGCAGAGCCAGGGTGAGCCAGGGCTGTGAGCAGATGCCCCCACCCTGCACGTGGCCCTTCACCCGCAGCAGTGTAGGCGGCCAGAGCTTGCTTCGCCTGCCCTCGGGGCGCTCGGGTGTCTGGGAAGCGACATTCCGGGCACAGCCTTTAGCCGAGGACTGGTGGGCACAGAGGTAAGAACTCTGCAGCTCTGAGGTGTGACCCACGCTGTCTCCAGGGCCCCTGGGGGACCCGATTCACCGGCACCTCCGGTCCTTCTCTCCCCATCCACCTCCCCAAACCTCTCTCCACGGGTTCTGCCTCGGAACACATCCTAAGACATAACTTTTACAAGAACCCTCACCTTGGTGTCTGTTCCTAGAGAATTCAACCTAAGAAAAATAAATGTGGTTTTTGCCATTTAATTCTAACTTAACGTGTTGTGCTTAAAGAATACTGCTTTATGACTCAGATTCTTTCAAATCTGTTGAGACAAGTTCATGTTCTAGCCCTCAGTCAGTTTTTAGATAAAATCCATGTATTTTAGTAAGAATAAGAATCTCCAGCATGTGTACACACACACACACACACCACGTATATGTAAAACAAACCTAATACTTTAAAATATTCTAAATTCTTACTGGTTTTAGTTTGTATCTTTTTGGCACCAGTTGTTAGATGTGTATGTATTAGATACACAGAAATTTAGGAGATCCTTATCTTCCTGGTCACTTGTTACCATGGAGCTCCCAGGTGATTCTCAGGCCACCGGCCCGGAAGACCTCCTGGGAACCAATTTCTTATCCAAGAAAAAGCATTTGCCGAGAGGACCCCCCCCCCGCCCCCCGCCAAACTCATCCCCACACTCGCCTCTGGAGAGGAGCTTCCATCTCCAGAGCTCGTGGGGATCTGCTCTGGGGGAGGCGCTAATGCCATCAGGGCCTGGAGGCTCAGTGAGGGAACACCTCTGGAAGGAAACCACTTGGGGCCCTGCGGGGCCAGGAGATGCTACTTACCGCAATCTCTGTTACTAAAATATCAGTAATACTTCCCAACACAGTGACAAAGTCAAAGACGTTCCAGGCGTCTCTGAAATAGTTCTGGAGAGAAAGAAGGGCAGTTAGTGCTGGGGCCGGTGAGGCTCTGCCAGACAAGGAGCTGCGGGAGGCGGCCTCTAGTCTCCCACCGCCGCTGCAGGTGGGAGAGCACAAGGCCACGAATCCAGAGGGAAGGAGCCTGGCCCCACCGCTTCCAGGAGCAGGGCGGGGGCAGAGGTGCGGGCAGACCCCGGCAGCCCCCTCCCTGGGGCCCCTCCAGGGTCACGTGTGTTCTGGGGGTTCTGGGAATCCCCAGCTCCAAACGGTGGGCCCCCGAAGGTCCCCTGAAGAGGGGGAGCCAGAATGCAGAAACCTAAAGGCCAGGAGGGGCCAAGGCACGTACCAGCACCCCGAAGGCGATGATCTTGAGCACGCACTCCATGGAGAACATGGACGTGAACACGATGTTCAGACACTTCAACATCAGCTCGTACTCGTAGGGCGCGTCATAGAACTGCCCGGGGAACGGCTACCGTTGGCCCCAGGCCTGGCTGCCCTGAGACACCCCACGGGGCCCACGATGACATCCCCTCACACTTGCCTGCTGCAAGGGGACCCCCTCCCGGTCCCCCTTGTCTCCCAGAACCTTCTCACGATCTCAGCCCACAGACGACTGGGGGCCCAGGGCTGCGCAGGCACCCTGAGCTGACCAGCACCCGGGGCGACGCCCACTCCCGCGCATACCCCACAGGAGGAGGCCAGCCCTCCACCAGGCTGGAGTCGGGTTCCCGCCCACGGGCGCCGGGGTCCACCACGCAGGCCCCACGCACCTTCATCATCAGCACCACAGTGTTCAGGGCTATCAGAGCCATGATGAAATACTCGAAGGGCGGCGAGACCACGAACGTCCACGTCTTGTACTGGAACGACTGCTTGTTCTGGGGCATGTAGCGCGTCAGGGGTCTGGCGCTGATGGCGAAGTCGATGCAAGCCCTCTGCACAGGAAGGGAGGGGCGGGGGAGCTGGGACCCTGCGGAGCCCCTGCACACCCCCCGCCCTCATCCAGAAGGCCTCCTCTGGGCAAGCCCTCCCTGCCCTGTGCTGGCCAGTGGTTCCCACACAGAAGGGGCGCCCAGGGGCCCTGCCTACACTGCCCACTGGAGGGCCGGCGAGGAGATGGAGTGGGAGGGGAGCCGCCTACCTCGTTCTTCTCCAGGCTGCATTCAGACATGACCTTGTCCCCCTGCTCCTGGAAGGTGATGATGATCAAGGCCACAAAGATGTTGACGAAGAAGAAGGGGAAGACCACGAAGTAGACCACGTAGAAGATGGACAGCTCCATGCGATACCCAGGGCTCGGGCCCTGCTCCTCGTAGGTGGCGTCCACCGAGTGTTTCAGCACCCTGGGCCAAGAACCAGCGCCAAGCGTCAGGGGAGCCCAGGAGGGCACGGCCCCGGGAAAGACGAGACCGTGTCACAGGTGAGGCTTCTGCGGCTGAGCCCCGAGACGGTGCCACGTGCGGGCCAGGCCTGCTCCTCAGGAGGGCCGTGGCTCCGGGCGGGGGCCTGTCTCGCCAGTAGGGCTGATACTCAGGGCTACTGGAGGACCTCCTAGAGGATGTCTCAGTGTGCCTGAGGTCCCACCCCCTGGAGGAGAGGTGGGAGAGGTCCAGCAGTCCTGCGCTGCCCGGCTCTCTCTCACCTCACACCTGGTAACCTGCCCACACCCAGCTTCACCTGTCGCCAGAAAGTCTTGGGCTGAGCGGGGTCTCCTGGCAGAGCATCGACCCTGCCTTCTGAAGGGTGGTCTTCTCAGCCCCAAAGGAAGCCCCCGGAACCCACGCATCCCTTGGGCTCCCCTTAACTGCGGCCACAGGCTAGCACAGGGAGACGCCAAGGGGCCCATCTTCCCTCCGGCCCCCAGCCACTAAACAAGGGTTTTCAGGAGGTCACGGTGCTGTGCTCTTGGCTAATCTCCTGCTCCCCAGGCTGCCCACCCTCGAAGGGTAGGCCCATGTCTCACCCGGTAAGTACAAGAGCCCGGGGGATATTTGCTTAGTGACGGACGCAGAGTCTGAGCTCCCCGCTCTGGCTGCCCCTCTGCTCTAGCCTGACCAACCAGGGGGGCACTCACATGGGCCACCCTTCCCCCGTGGACACCGTGAACAGAGTCAGCAGGGCCCAGAGCACGTTGTCGTAGTGGAAGTCGTATTTCTTCCACTGCCGCGGCTGAGCTTCCACCTCCTCCTTCTCATAATCCAAATACTGGCCCCTGGGAGTGGGAACACAGAGGAAGTCAGAGGTTAAAGACAAAGGATCCAAATAAACCCCTGTGTCTGCGGTCAACTGAATTTTGAAAAGGGTCATCCATTCAGTGGAGAAAGAACGGTCTTTTCAACAGATGGTGCTGAAACCACTGGGTATCTACAGGTAAGAAAATAAATGTGGACCCCACCTCACTCCATGTATACAAATTAGCTCAAAATGGATCAAAGACCTAAATGTAAGAGCTAACACTATAAGACTCTTAGAAGAAAACACAGGGGGCCTCAGAAAAGAACACATAAATTGGACTACATCAAAATTGAAAGCTTTTTTTGTGCTTCAAAGGACATCATCCACACACAGAATGGAACAAAATACTGAAAATCATCTATCTGATAAGGGACTTGTATCAGGGCTATATTAAGAACAATAACAATCGGTTATAAAAAGGACGAACAACCTAATTTAAAAAATGGGTAAAAGATCTGAATAGACATTTTTGCAAAGAAGACCTACAAATGGTCAATATGCACATGAAAAGAGGCTCCACATCGTGAATCACCAGGGAAATGCAAGTCAAAGCACGATGAGACACCACTTTGTACCCACTAGCACGGCGATAATTACATTTTTAAAAAGGAAAATAACAAGTACTGGCAAGGATGTGGAGAAATCGCAGACATGCTGGTGGGAGCTCAAAATGGTCCAGCCACTTTGGAAAACTGTCTGGCAGTTCCTGAAACTGATAAAGAGAATCACCACGTGACCCTGCAATCTCACTTCTACGTTCATACTCGAGAGAAATGAAAACACCTATCCACAGAAAAAGTTGTACACATGTTCAAAGCAGCACTAATCACAACGGCCAACATGTCCACCAACAGATAACTGGATCAGTACAATGAGGTGTAACTGAAGAAGGAATAAACATCTGGCCGTTAAAAGGGACGAAGTACTGCACAGGCCACAGCAGGAGGCACCTCCACAGCACTAGTGGTAGAAGCTGGACACACAGGACCCCAGATCACAGGATTCCGTTTATGTGAAGTGTCCAGGACGGCATCCACACGGCGCCACCCTCCCCCTCACTCCTCCTCCTGAGGGCGCCTCTCCTGTCTGCTCTGCTGGGGCCCAAGGCCCCAGGGGGACGGGGAAGTGGCTCCAACCCCGGGGCGGCCCTCTGACCTTAGGGCCCAGCCTGGATCTCGAGGGCCGACGGGACGCCCGGCAGTGGCCACGCGGAGCTCCCTGAGGTGTGCGGGCAGGAAGGGCCCGTCCTGCCAGGGAGGCGCGGCGCTGGGGACAGAGGAGCCGCCCTGCCCGGTTACCTGCAGTCCCGCTCCAGCTCCTTGGACTCGTCGGTGCAGTAGAAAAACTTCCCCTTGAAGAGCTGCACCGCGATGACGGCAAATATGAACATGAAGAGCATGTAGACAATCAGGATGTTGAGGACGTTCTTCAGGGAGTTCACCACACAGTCAAACACAGCCTGCGGGGGGTGGAGCCATGAGGGGCGGGGCCAGGCCCGTGACCACCGCAAGGGTCTGCACCGGGACCGGCTGCCTTGTGTGGGAAGCTGCCTGCGCTGTCCTCCTCTAGAAGGGTGATCCTGGACTGGATGGGGTGGGCAGGAGGTGCTAGAAAAGGTGCTGCAGGCAGTGGGGCCAGATGCCGAGGGGAAGCTGGTGCTGGGGCCGGGGTCAGGCCACTCTGCCAGGCCACGGGCTGACGTGGAGGGAAGGGGCCGGGCCGGGCCGAGGACCGTGCCTGGCCCCTGCCCATTGGTGGGAAGCGGGATGGGGAAGCGGTGATGCGCAGGCCAGCTCAGGACAGGGACTTGGGGCACGTCCATGAACCAGAGGAGACTCCCGTCTGTTACCACCGCCCGGGCCTCCTGTCAGGGGCTATCACTGTTCTCCAGTGAGCCTTTCCCTGCTGCCCTGGCCCTGGTTCCGGCTGGCCGTGCACAAAGGCAGATCCACGACCATCTCCTGAGACCCCACCTGGCACAATCCAGACACAAGCAGCTGCCTTGGCAGCGCAGACCCTGCCCACCCACCCCTGGAGCCTCCATCACCCCCGGAGCCGCCCCTTCACTCGCGGCTCTAAGCAAACTGCCTGCCGTAACCCCACATCGCTTAGGGTCTCCATGGCCCACGTGTCCAAGCTGCTCCGAACGCTACTGCACACAGTCTTGGAGGATTAAGTGAGTTTAAGTACAAGCTCAGCAACTGTTAGATTGCAGCACAATTCTAAAGCCACACCACGCTTCAGGGAACCCCTGCCCTCCCCGCATCTCCCTGTGAGCCCACCTCCGTCTCTCCGCAGCCCTTCCCCCTGCACTACAGCTGCTGATGAAACCCGCTGTCCCATCGGGCGCCCCTGGGTTGAGGAAGAGGAGCCTTACAGGACACTGCGGAGAATGAGCCCCCTCGGAGAGGGTCACAGAGCTGAGAGTCCGCCCCCCGCACGCGACACAGGGCCTCCCTAGTGCGGGGCCTCCCCTCAGCCCTGCTCATCCTCACCCCACGTGGGAAGCTGCAGGGGACCAGGCCAGTTACACATGTGCACCCCACAATGCACACCTACATGTACACGTGTACACACGCATGCACACACACGCACAATCTACATGTACATGTGTGCCCACACGCACACATGAGCGCACACACACACACCCACGGCCCCACTCCAGACTCGCACCTTGAGCTTGGGCAGCCGCTTGATGGTCTTGAGCGGCCGCAGCACACGCAGGACCCTCAGGGACTTGATGGTGTTGATGTCTTTCCCTTTGGAGCCTCTAGAAGGGAGAAGCCACCCATGTAGACAGGCAGGGTGCACACCTGTGCCCAGAGGACCTGGGGACAGGGCAGCCTTGGCCCTACAGGCACCACAGGCCAGTGCCCCTCCCCCTACGGGCTGCCTGCCAAGGCGTCCGCAGAGCGGACAAGGGCCGGGGCCAGGTCAGCAGCTGGTGTCCAGGGAGAGCTGAGCTTCTGGATGGGAAGAGCCCCTCCCCGCCGGGTCATGTCATTCGGCACTCCCACCCACAGTGGGGACACCGGCTTCCTCCAGACACCATGCTGAGACCCCCAGTGGGAATGAAGCAGGGAGGCCGCGCCAGGACTGCAGCTCCAGCTGGGGCTGGGCTGTGACTGAAAAGGTATTGCAGGTCAAATCTGATGGCCATGTCCTTGGTTTGGTTTCCTGGCTTTGAAGGCTTTTGAGAGTTCAGTCTGAGACTCCTTATGAAAATTTGTAACAAAGCAGCCCTAAAAAGGACTTAAATGATCAGTCACTCTTCTTGCTGCACTTATACAAATAATCAGGCCAAGTTTAATACAAATTAGTTTTACTGTGATTATCCTTGGTAAAAAAGTGGGGGTATTGTAAAGAGAAAAAAATATGTTTGTCCCTTTAGAGATAGTAGATTCTAATCCTAATAATTATCTTTAAGGTTTTGTTATGTACCTGTAAACTGGGCTGGGTCCTGAATTCTTCCAGTTTCCTCAAATATCTGGCTATGACTTACCAAGCTAACGTTTCAGATTTTCTCCCACCTCTCTGATTTGAAATCAGTCAGAACAAAGACTGCCCTGAAATCCCCTTGGAAGGGACTGCGCCAGGTCCCCCTCACTACCCAGATGGCAGTAGACTTCAGGGACTGGAACTTTGGATAAACATTTCACAGCTGAAGAAGCCCCAGCATTCCCTTCTCTGGTCTGATCCCCTACACTGGTCTCTCAAGCCCTAGAGCAGAGAGGGGCAGCGGGCCACAGAGGGCCCCTGGCAGACCTCCTGCGGGCCAAGCCCCTGCTGGTTCCAGCAGGCTCCATGCTGGACAGCTCCCAGGTCCCCAGCACGGTGAAGCGGGGGCTGCCTCAGTCCTGCTGCCCTGCCCCAGGCTCTGCACGCCAGGCTGGCCGAGGTGAGGACCAGCTCCCTGCGTGCTGCCCCCCACCACTCACCTCACCTCACCTGCCACCCACAGGTCACAGAGAAAATCAATTTCCAAGCCTCCCTCAGGGATGAGGCCACCTCCCCGCCTGCCTTTCCCCTCCCCCTCCCTCTGTGGGAACCCAGAGCCTCAGCCATCCTTCAAAACAAAACCAAAACACCCCATCTCATCCTGTACAAATGCTGGAGCCCTCCAAATCGAACTGAGAGGAAGAGAAGCAGCTGACGTGGACACAGACGCTGCGGCCCAAGATGACAGGTCATGACTTCACACTTCCCTGTCCGTTCCTCCCGTGCTGGCACAGAAACATCACACCCTCGTCTGTATGTCCCAGACCAGCCCCAATGGGGTCAGCCTTTCAGACTGCTGGATTTGGCACCAAAGACTCGCACCTATCCCGACTGTGTAGATCAGATCAGTCTCCACTCACGAGGAGACCCCACCAGCAGCACCCATCTTTGCAAGGCATTTAGGAAGGCTCCTTACTTCAGGGGAGGAGATTCTAGTCCCACACACACTAAAAACCTGACTGACTCCTGGCTTAAATGGGTAAACGTAGCAAACGCTGCGAATAAATCCATCACTTGGTTTCAAGTAAATATGCACAAGGAGTTAGGTTAGGAGTAAACATGCACAAGGTGTGATCAGAAACCTCTCCGTAACTCTTGAAGACACTGCAGATTCCCCTGCAAATACCCTTAGACTCTCTGGCCAAAGTTGGTCCTAATAATAGGATAGCCCTTGGTTATCTTTTTTTTTTTTTTTTTTTTTGCGGTATGCGGGCCTCTCACTGTCGTGGCCTCCCCCGTTGCGGAGCACAGGCTCCGGACGCGCAGGCTCCGGACGCGCAGGCTCAGCGGCCATGGCTCACGGGCCCAGCCGCTCCGCGGCATATGGGATCCTCCCAGACCGGGGCACGAACCCGTATCCCCTGCATCGGCAGGCGGACTCTCAACCACTTGCGCCACCAGGGAGGCCCCCTTGGTTATCTTTAACTGAGCAAGAAGCTGTCTATGCTGTGGCCAACACTACCGACAGTACCTGGACTGGCACTTCCGGGGAAGTTGAAAATCAGTTACATAAGATCATGGAGCCAGCTACGTGGCTCAAATGTGTGACTTCTTCATGGGGTTTTTCTTTGATTGGTTTGGGTCTTGGGGACCATGGCTCCAAAGTACACTTCAAACATTAGGAATTATCCTGCTTATAATGCCCTTGATGTGTTTGTGTTTGTCGTATTCTCTCAAAAACTTTAAATACACGTTTGTAGCTGATAACCACTAAGTAAATGGTCTCCATTCTGACTGGAATGTCAGAAAAGCAGCAAAGGAAATGACCACCATAAGGATTATGACCTGGAACTATGGTCTGTGAATGTCACAGGGATTAAGCAAACACATCATGATCTATGGATACCACATCAAAGATCAAAACTGCAAAAAACTACACAGTAGGAGCTAAGAGTGGTGCTAATGCCCGTGAATAAAAAATATTGCCTGCCATAGCAGTAAACAAAGGATGTTGCAGCCATCAAGCCACCACATTACAGCCACTGGATGGCGAGCCCTGAGGGAGCTCAGGATGGAGGCAGAAAGCCCCCCTATCTAGAGGTCAGCCACCCCCTCCCCACAGGGCACCTCGGGAGATTCAGGATGAGAAGCCCAGGATACTGGCCCAGATAGCTCAGGTACATATCAAAGGAATGATTCAATGAGCCCAGACTCTTGCATTTCCCATATAAAGAAAAGCACTAAATCCCTTAACTTGAGATGCCTGGTTTTCTTTAGTTAACAGTGATCTTCTGATATTACGACTACCTGGGCTGTGTTGCAAAAGCTCCTGTGCATCCCGGCTCCCCACCTGCCTCTTTGGAGCCAACCCTCAGAGTTGTCTGAGATGCTGTGTCCCGGGCTTAAGTCCTCAGTTTTGTCCGCCAAATAAAACGTAACTCTCAACTTCTAGGTTGTGTATGTTTTTTTAGCCGACACACCTAAAATTTTGATCACATCTCTCAGTTGGGCTGACAGTTTGATCAGAAGGCGAGAATTGTTAAAAAAAAAAAAAAAAAAGAGGAGGGGGAGAGGGAGGGAGAGGAGAAAGAGGAAAAGGAAGAAAAAGGAGAAGGAAAAATAAAAAGAAACAACAGGCCCAAAGTGGAGCCACTTGCCCCCAGGACAGCGAACCAGGAATGAATTTCAGTTTCAGCCTTTCCCAGGAATGGAATTTCTGGACTTTCCTGGTCAGCACCAGTGAGGTAACCTTGCCTGAAACAATCCTTTCTTTTCTTTTGTTAATAACCTTGTCTGGCTCCCTTTCTATAAAGGCCTTCAATTTTGTACAGCCTCCATCACGTACAGCCTTTCTACTTACTAGATGGGATACTGCCTGTTTCATGAATCACTGAATAAACCCAATTAGACCTTCAGATTCACTCAGTTGAATTTTGTTTTATAACAATAGAGGGTCAGAGATGCTGGGCGTTTCAGGGAGGCACTGTGGAAAAAGGAAAGAGCAAGAAAGCCCTGTCTCCAGGGTAGACACGTGGGAAAGTGTCTCAGGATCGCCAACATCCTGGCAGCCAAGGTCACACAGCTCCCACCCAGAGCACGCACTGCCCTCCGGGCCCAGGCGCCCAGCCTCCAGCACTCGGTCAGGATTCCCTGCTCGCCAAAGGGGGGGCCACGCCCAGCTCCAGCCCCCAACCCGGCCCCCAGAGGTGAGGCGGGGACGTGTGGCCCTGGGACATGGCTCCGGGCAGCATGCAGCCCAGACGGTGGCGGGAAATGAGCGGAGGTGAGGCATGGTGATGAAACGGCCCACGAGGGGCTGCAGCGTGCTGTGATGTGCGACAGTGAGGCAACAGAGGGGAGGCATTACCCCATGAAGCTCCTGCCGAGAGTCCAGCAACAGGAGACAAAGAGAAGAGAGTCAGTGAGGAGGCCTCCCCGGGGGCTCAGGGATGAGCCCGTCCCTCCGTATCTGTGTCCATCAAGGGTCTTACTTCTCTCTGGATCCCCCCCCACCTCCGCCAAGTCTCCCCACCCCGCCCCCCGCTCCACCAGAGCACCCAGCGCCCGCCTCACGCCCGCCACTGTGTAGGGTCTGAGGGAGCCAATCCAGGCCCGGCCACAACAGGGCTGAGTGTTGCTCACTAGGGAGCCACAGAAAATGGCGGAGCACCCCAATGGCGGAGACCCCCGGCTGCACCCACCCACACTGGGTGACCGAGCAGGGCAGCCGCGTCCGGGCACGGGAAGTTTTCTGAAGGACCCAAGAGGCAGACACCATAAGCAGAGGCCTGCCTATCCAATTTCAGAGCCACGCGGTGTGTCAGGGACAAACGAGCCTTGAGGTCCTCCCAGCCCCACAGCCCAGCCCCAGGCATAGGGGGACTGACTAGAGACAGCCATGGAGGCCGATGGACCCCTTCCTCCTTCACCCCCCACACTCATCACGGCTCTGGGGACTGCAGTCCAGCAAGAGTCAGAGCAGACCTGGGTACTTACGAGAAGGCAAACGCCACCAGGGCCCCACTGACCACAATGAAGTCCAGAATATTCCAGAGGTCCCGGAAGTACGCGCCAGGGTGCAGCAGCAGTCCCAAATCGATCATCTTTAGGGGAACAACACACTTTAATGAACAGAGTATTTCAGAAGAGGAAGGCAGAGCCAGAGCCCAGAGACGTGGTTAGGGGGAGGGTGCCGCTTCATGTCACATCCCATCAGGGGAGGGGACACAGCCCTGATCATGCCTATCATGAAAGGGGACACGGCTCAGGTCACGTCCTGTCAGGGGAGGGGTCACAGCTCAGGTCACGCCTGTCAGGAAAAGGGGTCACGCCTGTCAGGGGAGCGGACACAGCTCAGGTAATGGCCTCTTAGAGCCTCAATGGGTGTTTGGATCTCCATGCCTTTGACCCAATGACCCTGCACGGTCATGACTGGCTGAGATCCTTCCCGGGCCCCCTGCTCCTGTGGAGCCTGAGTGAGTCTCTCCTCCATCGCTGGGCTGCAGGCACACGCTGCCCGGAGCACGCTGCCCGCCAGACCCAGGAGTGCCAGCCCCGTGTGGCAAGAGGAAGAGCTGCCGGATTCTGCCCCTCCTGCAGCGGCACCTTAACGCCTCTGGGCCTCCGTGTCCTCGTTTGTAAAATGAACCGATAACGCCTCCCCCAGGAATTTGGGAGAGAACTGAAGCGCGTGCTCGCGTACACAGAAGCCGCCCTGAGTCAGCCCGTAGGCACCCCGCGCACCCGTGTGGAAAGCACAGGCCACTTGTCAACACCTAAAGGAGGGACGAAGTCGCAACAGCGACACGGTCACCCTCCATCTAGGATCAAACACTGGCGAGTCCTCAACACCCACCTGCCGTGATCTCTGGGCCTTGAGGCCACCGCCCTGTCCCTGCTCGCCTTCCTCCGGCCGAGGTCCCGGCCTCCCCCTCTGCTGAGACAACCCTGCACGGGCTGCGCTCACGCCGCACCGTAAGGAAAGCCTGTCCCCCTCCGCGAGAAGGGTCTCCATTAGCAGGTAGCGGAGACCAGGGCCAGCGCTTGCGAGCTCTCCTAAGGCTGACGTGATGCTGTGGCGAATCCTTAAGAAATGTGGCCTTGTGTCTCCACAAGACACAACCTCTACCTGAGGGCTCAGGTGCCCTCATGTCATCACACATGTGTGCATGCCCAGGACACACTTGCCACGTGCCTCCATCTCAGTCACGAGGGGGATGAGCAGAGTCCCGGGGTCACCAGGGCAACCACACATCTCACCTTTATCACCATCTCAAAGGTGAAGACGCCTGTGAAGATGTAGTCCATGTACTTCAGCACCTGGAACCAAAAGGAAAGGCTTTTCTCAAAGGCGAGGCCAGAAGCTCGAGCAGGGGCCGGAGCCTGAACGACAACCCATCAGCCTGGGTGCTGCGGCCAAGGGTCTGGGAGGGGAGGAGGGGAGGGGAGGCCAGCGTCCCTGTGGGAGCGCACCCCTGAAGCGGCAGCCCGCCCTCCCTCCCATCCCGGGCACGCCCCGCTCTCTGTGTCCCCAGACCCCCTGCGGCCCGACGGCAGCGCTCACGTTGTTCCTGGGTGAGTCTGTCTGCACAGGGTCCTCGGCAGCCAGGGCGATGCTGCTCAGGGCGATGACCACGAGGATGCCCATCTCAAAGTACCTCATGGTCACGATGTAATGGCAGAAGCGGCGGAGCCTGGAAGGCAAAGCACGGGTCACCTAAGGCCCATGGAGGGCTGGGCTGGCCCCTCCCCATAGGAAGAGCTGAGCTCTGGGACATGTCCCTGTGGTCGGGAGATAGTGGCCAGGTGACTGATGGGGACCAGATTCCTGGGAAGGTAGGTGGCGGGAAGGCTGCAGAAACCCTGGGCAGGGCCAGCCCGCCACAGCTTGCAGGCCAAGTCGGTCTGGCACGTTCACTACATGAAGTTCCACTGGGGCCCAGCCAGGCCTGCTCGTCTACCTGCTGTGGGGCTGCCGTGCCCTGGACGGGCTTCCAGCTCTGCTGCGGGTGGGGGAAGAGGCCGAGTACCAACAGTCCCGTGGAGAGCAGGTGCCTCTCGAGCCCCAGTGCTGGGCGTGGTGCCCCCGTCGGAGCCGCCAGAGCTGCATGTGTGCACCTGCCCGCCTCCACCCACCACTATTCTGCTCTGTTCAGGCACATTCTGGGCTGGGACACAGTGGTGAACAAGACACCGGTAAACATAAAGCAACAAGAGATGCTCAGGTGTTGACACACACCACGACTCAGCAGGAGACAGTGCCCAGGAGGCCGGCAAAGGCCTCGCAGGGGACAGTGAAGCCGATCCCGGAGGACGTGCTCACGGGGGCCGCCCTCCTGCCTCTGCTGGCTCCACCACTGCCCACCAGCCCGTCCAACCTGCTCCTCTCGCCAACGCGGAGCGTTCCCAAGGACACCCACGTCTCTCTGTCCCTGGAAGGGACTGGACTTTATGCCTGGGTCCTCCTCACCCTGACCACCGTGTCCAGCTCCGGCCCACACGCTCCCCGAGCTGCCCTTCCCAGGCCCCTGAGTGACCTGCCGGCACTTCTCCCTCCTAATTGAGACCCTTTTCCTTCCACTTCCACGACGCTCCATCTCGGGCCCTCTTCCATCCCAGCCCCCTTCCTTCTAATCAACAGGTGCCGGTCCATCTTGTGGCTGAGTTTCCACCCTCGCTCAGACCCCCAAGTCCCCCGGCTGTGTGCCACCTGCCAGCTGCCCCGGGCTCCACAGGGTCTGTGCTCACCACCCCCAGCCTGGCCGGGCCCCCAGCTGTCAAGCAGAAACCCTGGCTGCCATCCCTCACATCTCCACCCCCTTCCACATCTAATTTGCCATCAAATCCTGCAGATTCTGCCTCCAAAATTTCTCCCCAAGCATTTCGCTCCCAAACCCCTCCACTCTGGCTACCCTCACCAAATCACCACCATCTCTTCCTGAAAACCACGGCCACCTACTACACGGTCTCCCTGTCTCGTCTCCAGTCTTCCCACCAAAGGGCTCTGCTGAAGTGCAGTCTAACCAAGTGACCACTCACCCCCAACTGTTTACAGCCTCTCAAGCTTCTCAGGGCTCTCGGTGTCACCTCTACTTCTCCACAGAACACACAACAGCGCTGTCTACCTCTGTGCTTTTCCATGCAACTGTCGCTAGCTGTTCTGAGCCTGATGTCTTTCACTTCTGGACCACTCTAAGTTCTCTCAGCCCTCCAAGAATACTGGTTCCTCCCTCTTCATCTTAACTCTTCACCCTTCAGGTTTCACCTGAGATCTCTCACCTCCTCCAGGAAGACTCCCCTGACTCGCCCCACCTGCTCCAAGACACCAGACCTCCCTGCTTTACCGTCCGCATTGTACTCATTTGACGGACACCACCCGGTCGGTGCTGGAGGCCGAGGCCTTACCTGTCTCTACCGCCATCTTACTCCAAGCCCCTAGCAGAGCAAGCTACCCACAGACGTATGCTGAAAGGAGGAACGTGGGGGGATGGACGACGGGGGCTGGTGGAAAGACTGCTGGATGCCCAGGGCAGGAGGGCTGGCTGGACACGTGGGTAAAGCACGGAGCACGAGTTCCTCAGACCCTGCTGCGCTGCCCCCCCTGGGTGGTGTGGTTCCGCCTTTGCTCTGCCTGCATCTCTGCCTGGTGGGCTCTCACGACACCCCCGCCACGTCTCTGTTCCAATCCACTTCGTATCAGCAGCCCCCACCGTCTGCATCTCCAGTCCCCGCTTTGCGCTTCCTCTTAGCCCTTCCCTCCATGAACCATCTCACATCCCCTCCCTAACGTCCTGTCTGCTGTCTGCCTCTCCACTCGCTTGTAAGCTTAAGAACGGACGGGGCCCTTGTCCGTTCTGCTCATGACCACGTATTCCCAGCACCTAGAACGCTGTCTGGCACGTGAATATTGGTTGAGCTAATGAAGGTAGGTGGACTGATGAGTGGATGAGACTCATGGTGGTGTAAACAGAGGGGAGAAAATGTGCACAGACACATGACTGACTGTGACGCACACCTGCTGGCTCTGACGGAAGGTGGGCGGAGGGCAGCACATATGCACGACGGATGTAAACTGGGCGTGTGTGTGCAGAGGTAAACTAAGGCTGCAGTGGGGGTTAAGAACAAGGCCCTGGGACCAACCGTCTGGGTTCAAATCCCAGCTCCACCACTGAGATGGACGGGCTGTGTGTCTGGACACCGGCCTTCCCTGTGGCTTCGTGTCTTCATCTGCAAAGTGAGGTGATAGTCGTGTGTGCTTTGTGGGATGCTGTGGTGATCAATCACGATATTAATACACGTAAAGGAGCAGGTCACATCTAGCACTCGCTGGTAGCGTGTACACATGGATCATGGGCCATGGACAAGAGGACGGCACAGGACACGGGCTGGTGACAAGACTCACAGGTTGGTGGGGCTTAAGCAGAACATGGAGCTGTAAGGGACGATGGGTCGGGGGCCGCTCCTCATCACATCGTCAGCTTCCACCTCCTTCTTCCCTTCTGCTTGGCTTTCCAGGTCCACGTTACCACCTGCAAGGACACGAAGCCACCAAGTTAGGGGTGTGGCTCATAAACCCACATCACGCAGGTCTCGCCCCGGGGCGACAGACACTCTCCCAGCTCCAACCCCACAGGTCTTCGTGGACCCACCCAGGGAAGGGCGTGCGGCTAAGAACACAGCTTCACATGAGGCCCCTGCGATCCCAGCCAGGCCGCCACTGAGGCGGACGACGGCAGGGCCGTGCCAGCGCCGAGGACCTGGGCCGTCTGCCGCAGAGACCCAGAGGCCCTGCCTCACCTCTCCCTTCACCAGGGTCACTAGGGGAGCAGCACCAAGCCCAGCGGGCGTCCCTGGCTGTGGACTTCTCTGCTTCCCTAGGGGTCATAAATCTAGATGTTCTAAGAACATCAAAGCCGCCTTCAGCCCCAGAGACCAGGGCCAGTAGGTTCCCCCATCCCAGTTCAGGGCTCACCCCTCGAGAGAAGGCATCCCGGGCTGCCTGGTGAGAGCTCCTGCTGTCGCTGCAGGGGTTTGGGGCAGGGCCAACAGGGCAGCGAGGAGAGGGGCCGGCCTGGCCTGAGGCCGCTCTCCTGAACCTGCCGGTCAGGCCTGACCCATTGCACAGGGCCCGCAGAGGACACTGACTCAGGGAGGACACGGGCACTGCCGTCGCCCACACACCCACTTGGCCCTTCCTCCTCGCTCTTCATCCCCCCTCTTCCCTAAGGCCCATCCTCTGCGCTATCAGCACCCCCTCCTCCACTTGGCACCCACAAATCAAAGTCCCCAGGGCTAAAATGGCTGTGACCACTGTTTTTAAGTAGATTTTGCTGTTCTGCATAGTATGTTTCTCACAACACTTTCATTTTTAACTATCCTAATGTATGTTTCCATTCTTGCCGGTAACAGTTCCTGAGACCCCAGGGACGCCAGGGAGGACAGCGCAGTGACTTGGAGCCAATGCCCACTGTCCACCTCACTTTTACTTCTTGGAAGAAGCACAAAGGCAGAAATGAGGGAGGTTCCCTCCAGCATGTGTGAAGACGAAGGCTCTAAGCTTCTCCCCTGGCTGCTGGCCACTCTGAAGTCCTGCAGAGAACGGCCGGGCCAGAGAAAACAGTCTTGACCCGAACGTGAAACCAGCTTCAGCTACAGCAGCTACGATGCTTCCTAGAATGTCAGCTGTCACCACCCAGCACCATTCAATTCCTGGCTGAAGGCATAAATTATAGCATCTTCTAAGAAAGCAACTGGGCAATACTTATTTAAAGTAAAAAATTCTGTCTATTGATTTAATTTGTACAAAATTATCTCCTAAGGAAATCAAGCATGCACACAAACATCTGTATTCACAAAGGTGCTTGTTATAAGTTCTTTTACAATAACAAAAACTATGAAAAGTATAACCATAGGAGATCAACTAAGTGTGCAATACTTACAGGAAGCATCATACTATGAATATTAAAAATGCATACAAATAGTTTAAATGACTTATCATAAACTTTAAAGAAGAAGCTTATGATAAGGTAAGTTAAAAAAAAAAAAAAAAAAGACAGGCTACACACTTGTATATCCCAGATGGGCTCAACTATGAAAAATAACATATACAGGGAGAGAAATAACACCAAAATAACAGTAACTGTGGTGATCTCCGAAAGGCTTTCTGATAACAATCTCAATTCTCTTCACTATACTTTTAACACTAAAATTTTTTTTTCTGTGATTAGCATGTGTAACTTTTAAATTAAGAAACATTTATTATTTTAAAACCACAGCTTTTCAGACTCTTCCACAATAACAATTAAGCAAACCCAAGGACAAGTAAACTGGGAAAAAGGAACCAATATACACTGAATGAAGAATTTTTCTGCTCAAAAAAAGTGGAACAAAGATGCCAGAGCCTGGATGAAAATATTTCCCCTGAAATAGATTTACTACTACAACAACAGCAGAAATCATCAATTAAGTCAAAACAAACCAGGAATAAAGGGAGAGGATCAAAAGGAGAACTACAACAGACTAAGGAAATATCCTGTTGGAAGCTGTTTAAAAAAAAAAAAAAAAGACTAAGTCACAAAAATTAATTCATTAGGGCCTCCCTGGTGGCGCAAGTGGTTGAGAGTCCGCCTGCCGATGCAGGGGATACGGGTTCGTGCCCCGGTCTGGGAGGATCCCATATGCCGCGGAGCGGCTGGGCCCGTGAGCCATGGCCGCTGGGCCTGCGCGTCCGGAGCCTGCGCGTCCGGAGCCTGTGCTCCGCAACGGGGGAGGCCACAACAGTGAGAGGCCCGCATACCACAAAAAAAAAAAAAAAAAAAAATTAATTCATTGAAACAGAAGACAATCAAGCCAGATGGCCAGATATGGGGGAGGGGGGTGGATAAAGAAAGGAACAGAACGTTCACTGAAAACAACATGTGCCGGGCTGGTCCAGGTGCTTTATTCTCACAACGGCACTTACTGGCACGTATTATTACCTCCAGTTTGCAGATTAAGAAACTGAGGCTGAACGGAGGAATTACATTGTGGGGACACAATCGACCAAAGCTGGGGTGAGGCACCACATTAAACCACTCCCTCCAGAGGACTGAAGGGAGACCAGGCGGGTGGTGCGCCGGGCTTCCAGGAAAGCACAGGTAAGTCCTCTCTGACAAGAACATCCTCACCTGGCCCACAGAATCCCCACCGACCA
Source organism: Mesoplodon densirostris (assembly GCF_025265405.1). Lineage (NCBI taxonomy): Eukaryota > Metazoa > Chordata > Mammalia > Artiodactyla > Ziphiidae > Mesoplodon > Mesoplodon densirostris. The sequence goes on from NC_082666.1 coordinate 251,185, forward strand.
AGGCAATCATTTCCAACTTGAAGAGAACTTAAGCCTAATGTCCCCAGGCATCCAACATGTCCAAAGAATTTCTCTCCTATAGCTATGTACCATCCCTGGGAGAACTGAAAAAGCAACCAAACAATTCTTTTTCTGTAGGGCTTGATTATCAAACAAAGCCCACTTCAGAAAGGGTGGATTGAGGTCAGTCGTATATGAACCCAAAACAAAAAACATCAGCAAACATACAAGGACCAGAAAACAAACATCACCCCCATACAAGGTGGGCGAAAGACAACAGAAACAAGTAATATATATATAACCCCCAATGGACTTCAGATATAAGTACCTTTAGATGAGGACTATAAAAGAACTAAACATAAATATGTAAAGAAATTTTAAAAAATGAGTCTTTAAAAAATGAACAAGCAAGAGAAGTCTATAAAATTGACCCAGCATTTCCATGGCCTATGACAGAGAGGCTTAAAAAGGACTCATCCTCCTACTAAAAACAACTATAAAAGCTGAAAAAAATACGTAACTGTTTAAAGGCACAGGAACCAGCTGACACGGACAGAACCTGGGAGAAAAGGAGGCACGAGGCGAGCCCTGTGCACGTGGGGCCGTTTCCCCATTGTCAGAAGCAGAAAGCAACATGCCTACTGGGAGGAGGAGTAAAAGACCGGGGTTTGAGGGCGACAAAGTGTCTGGGAATGAGGGGCAAAATCCCAGAGAGGAGAGCAGGGCAGAGAAGGGAGCCCCTCTGTCGGTCCCGATTCATTCCCCTCCAGTCACTGCTGCACAGAGCAAGACAAGGTTGGTCTCTGCCAGAAGCAAAGGGCCCCGAGGAGGATGCAGGGCTGAAGACTTGATACTAGGTGCATATGCAAACAGAGATTTAACTCCGCTATCATTTTGCACTCGGATTGTTCTTGTTTATGTTAGTGTTCTGTTTAAAGAGTTGCATATCTTGAATAATTTGCTCTTAACCTTACTTTTTCTACAAGGCCTATTATTTTCAATGCATGGCATTTTCAGAAACGCATGCATAATGTTAGAGCAGGAAGGTCTGTACTTCAGGAAGACAGAAAATGATATTAAAGGAAGGTCTGCAATGTAAGAAATTGGTAAATCTATCAATAAATAAACACAATCTCTATAAAGTTGTTGGGAAGGAAGAAAATTTTCCTCTACATTCCTACGTTCTTCTGACTGGTCTAAGAATTAAACTGATGTGAGATTAACAGGAGAAAATCAAATTTAACTTCGTACATACGGGAACCACACATACGTGAGAGGGTCAGACAGAAGGGTAAATGAAGTATATACACCATCTTAAGCTAAGGAATGGGACAGGAGCCTGGGGCTTCCAAGGACAGGAGGGTCATTCATAGGTCAATATAAAAAAGGGCAGGTTTTTGGTAATTAGATGCTTGCCCTGCCATACAGATGGGGCCACTCAGATAACATTTATCTCTGGTAATAACTCTTTCCTGGGAAAAATCCCCAATTTAAATTCTTCTAGGTAGTTAAGGGAGGGGCAGTTGCTTCTCTTGAACCCACAGGGACTCGACTGCCCTTAGCTCAAAATAACCCTCCTGCGAAAGCGACACGTTCTGGGGAGGGTTCATCCTGAATGCCTACGAAGTCAGAACAATAACAATATCTATTTTGTGGGGGAGAAAAGGACTAAAACGCTGGATGCTAACAAGGAAGCTGGGGGAAATGTGATTGCAGCTGCTGCTCTAAGGTCTTAGAACTTAATAAAATAACTATAGATTTTGTTATGCATGCATGATAGAATTATAAGATAACCACTTAAAAATAATTCATAGTTTATAAGCTAATATAGAGAGAAAAATGTGACATGAAAGCAAATAAACAACCAATTATTCAATACTAAAAAGCAAGGAAAGGAGGAAAAAACAGGAAAAATGGAACAAATGTCACAAGTCCAAGTAAACTAATAATCACAATACATACAAGCAGACGGAACCTGGTTACTGACTGACACAGATCATCCAGATGGAATTTTAAAAAATACAGTTATATGTAGTTTCCAAGAGACAAGCCTAAAATCGAGGCCACATAAAGGCTGGAAGTCAAAAGATGGGAAAAGGTACACTTGGCAAACGTTCATTAAAAAAACAAAATAAAACAAAACTCAGGTATATATTCACATCAGAAAAATACAATATAAGAAAAAATCATTATTAGAGTTAAAGTGGGTCAGCAGAAGATGACAAAAAGTTCAGCTCCAGTAAGACACAGCAATTTTAAATATACATAAAGTGGCTTAAAATATAGAAAGCAAACACATATATTTTAACATAAGCTTTTTTTAAAAAAAAAAGAATAAATAAAAGAAAAAGCCTAACAAAAGAGATTCAGAAACACATAGTTACTATTTTAGAAACATACACAATAGTACTTGGTCATCTGTTAGCATGTTTCCTATACTGAACTGTGTGTTTCAAACTATTCAAAATAACTGCATTAAATATAGAAACTTAAAAAAAAAACATACACACACACACACACACACACACACACAAAGCAAGAGCTGACAGATCTACAGAAAGAGATTTCGATGCACCTCTCTTAATTATCGAGGGGTCAGTGTGGCAAAATATTAGTGAATATATAGAATATTTAGCAACACAACTAACAAACTTCATCTAGCAGACAAATATAAGAAGCCAAGTGTTCCCCAAATTAAGAGAAAACATATTCCTCTTAAGCATACATAGAACATTTACAAAAGTCAACCATATGCTAAGCCATAAAGCGGTCGTAAATCTCTCGTCTCAAAGAAGACCATCATGCAGGTCATATCCTCTAATCACAGTACAATTAAGTTGCAATTTAAGGCAATAATCAGAAACCAAAAGGTTAATTAAGATTCAAATTTTACAACTGGAAATTGAAAAAGAGATGTTAAATAGTTCATGGCTCAAAAATTATATATCATAGGCAGTATAAGTGTGTCTACATAGAAAACAGCAGAAAAATTATTTAGAATAAGAGAGTCTGTTTGGCAACTCTGGCTGGACACAAAACTGAAGGACAAAAATTGCTTGCATTTCTACATGGTAGGGGCAAAAAATTTTTAAATACAATTTTTTAAAACAATACTATTTAAAAAAACAGAATAAGTAAAAGGACAAAAGAAGGAATTTGGGGCAGTGAAACTACTCTGTATGATACTACTATGACACAGGTCATTATACATTTGCCCAAACCTTTAAAAGAGTGAGCCCTACTGTAAACCTTGGACTTTGGGTGACAACGGTGCTTCATGGAGGCTCACTGACTGTAACAAATGTACCACTGGGTGGGGGAGGCTGATGGGGCAGGGGCAGGGAGTGTACAGCAAGTCTCTGTGCTTTCCATTTAATTTTACTTGGAAACTAAAACTGCTCTAAAAAAAAAGAGACAAAAATACAAATTTTTCAGGGTAACAGAAAAGAGATACAAATATAAAATCTAAGTAGTTAGGTAAAAATCCTATAATCTTACATTTGAATTACAAATGCCAAAAGAATACATGGTATATTCTTCTTTTTAAAAAAGAAAAAAAAAAGTCCTAAAAAGCCTGAAAGCAGTAAATATCTAGTAGCAATGACCACATTGGTAAATAATACCATTTCTCACCAAAGGAACCACAGCATCTCAGATCAGGTTCTACAGAAGCAGACCATGAGATGAGGGTCCACGTGCAAGGGACTGACTAAGGACGGACTCCCAGAAGGAACTGGAAGGGAGCAAGAAGGCAGACCAGGGCGGAGAAGGAGGCCAGAAGAGGGGCAGAGCTCCAGATAAAGTCCTGCAACAGCGTCAGCTGCTCCTTCGGGGGACCCTGGGGTCTGAACTAAGCCTCATAGTTGTCAGACCTGAAGCCAGAGGGCTGGGCTTTCACCTGCCGCATTCCTTTGCCTGGTGAGGGCCACCTGGGGGAGTCAACCCTCAGGGACTTCCATCTTCCATCCCCCACGTGTTGGGAAGCACCTCTAGTGGTCAAGGGCAGCCCTCCAAAGAGGAGCTGAAGGTGAGGCCACTGGAGGCAAAAGGACCCTGAAGGACGGAAAGGGAGATCTGGAAAAACAGCAGGTGTCCAGGACACAGGTCTCCTTGGAGAAATGGCCTATTCCAGGTCTGGGCAGGAAAGGTACACAATGATCCTGGAATGTTTTGTCACAGATGAAAGCAGAAAGCTGTCAAAGACAACAGGCTGTGAGAAGGTAAAAAAGCCAACTTTAAGGGGCTCCCACTACCCAGAGACAGGACAATTTGAGCATCAGAACAGTGAGTCCAAAGGACTGAAACACACCAAACACGTTAAAATCCAAAGATTCAGAACAATAACTTTGTTAAAGCTCTCGATGACTGTATTTGGAGTTCCTAGTGTACCAACTCGCTACTTTGAAAACTCATATGTAAAGGGACGGAATTAAGCATGTGTCTTGCTAATACAAATACAAACTGCATTTCAGGGTAACCAAAGAGTTAATGAGGGAAGTTCTTCCTTATAGAAAGTGTCAGAATAATTAATGCAGAGGGCATGATAGAATTATAAATTCACAACTGAAAATGCCAAATAAAATCACAGATCTGGGTGACAATCATCAGTGCCCACTAGATCATTAGGGGAAAGGTTGGTGGAGAACCTTACAGTGGATGGGTCGGGCTCTGCCCAAAGGAAAACACTAGATGGTATGTGGCTCCGGATGGCACGTGAGATGAAGCACGCAGCCAGCCACCTATGAAGCTTCCCCAAAGAGTTTAACCTGATCACAGTCAAGATCTGCGGTTCACAAACAAGGGTGATTTTGCCTCCTAGGGATACCTGGCAATGTCTGGAGACTTTTTTTTTTGGTTGTCATAACTACAGGGTACTACTGGCACCTAGAGGGGAAAGGTCAGGGAAGCTGCTAAACATCTTAAAACGCACAAGACAGCCACCACCAACAAAATTTCAATAGTGCCAAGGTTCAGACGGCCTGTTTTAGGATCTAAATATCAGTTAACAGGAGATACGGAGGACAGAGAAATGTGCTAAATGACACCAGGATGCAGTCAACCCAATCCAGGATGGTTTACAGTTTCTTCAGCAAATAAATGGCAAGCAGAAAACAGTCACAGAGTAAAACAGACGCAAACAGATTAAGCTAAGTCAAATGAGCAAAGCTTGTTTGGATCCTGATTCAAACAGATCAATAATAAAAAGTTATTTTTGAGATAATTGGTAAAATTTGAACTTGGGATAGGTATTAGATAACACTAAGAAATTATTATAAACTTTGCTAGGTGTAATAATGCTATTGTAGTTGTTAAATCCTTAACTGTTAGAGATGCTTACATACGCAGTTATACCTAAAGTGATTAAAAGGGGAAAAAAAAGTGAAACATGATTGGCAAAATGTGGATAACTGCTTTGAGGGTGAGTGGCAGCAAATAGGGGTTCATTATATTTGTGTCTCTACTTAACACTGTTTCGATTTTCCATAATAAAAAGGTTTTTATGTAAGCAGCCATAGAGAGAAGAGAGAGCCACACAATGGAAGCATTTGGACTAATGATTAGCTTCTCTACAGAAACAGCAGGAGGCAGAAGATAGTGGAATAGTCTCAAAACACAGAGTGGAAATAACTAACCAACTAGAATTCCATACAAATTGAAACTACTTTCAAAAACAATGGCAAAAAGATTTTTCAGGCAAATTGAGAGAATTTACCACCATCAAACCTCACTAAAAGAAATTAGAAAAGATGTTCTTCATGCAGAAGGGACAAAAAGCCAAATGGATGATCTGAAATACAAGGGGTGATAAAATACAAGAAAAAAAAATGGAATCAACAGGAAAAATATTTTTAAACCAATAAAGAAATCTTTGCCAGTTGGAAATTCAAAATTGTACTTATGAATAACTAATGGATCAAATTAGAAATCATAATGAAACCTGGAAAAAGATTTAGAACTATAAAATATGACATTTCATAACTTGTAATATAAAACTAAAATAATTCTTAGAGTCAAAGTTAAAGCCTTAAACACCCTAGCAAAGTAGAAAGGCTTGTGTCAGAGCTGAGTATTCAACTAATAAATGGGGAAAGAGATTACAATAAGAAAGCAGAAGAAAAGAAACAATAAATAAGAACATAAGGACTTCCCTGGTGGCACAGTGGTTAAGAATCTGCCTGCCAACGCAGGGGACATGGGTTTGATCCCTGGTCTGGGAAGACCCCATATGCCATGGAGCAACTAAGCCTGTGCGCCACAACTACTGAGCCTGCACTCTAGAGCCCTTGAGCCACAACTACTGCGCCTGCGTGCCACAACTACTGAAGCCCACCCGCCCTAGAGCCCACGTGCCACAACTACTGAACCCACGTGCTGCAACTACTGAGCCAGTGTGCTGCAACTACTGAAGCCCGTGCACCCAGAGCCCATGCTCCGCAACAAGAGAAGCCACTGCAATGGGAAGCCCACGCACCGCAACAAAGAGTAGCCCGCACTTGCCGCAACTAGAGAAAGCCCATCTGCAGCATCGAAGACCCAACGCAGCCAAAGAAAAAAAGAACTAATGAAACAGAAAAAGATGTGATAGAGAAGCTCAAGAAGGCCAAAGTTGAGACTTTAGTAGCCTATTAAAATGGACAGAACTTTAGGGGGAAAAAAAGGGTTTATCAAGGGAAGGAAGAAGGGAGGGAGGGAGGGAGGGAAGGATGGAAAGAAGAAAAGAAGGAAAGAAGGAAATTAAAAATGCAATGTGGGCACAACTACAAATCCAGCAGAAACTAAAAAGATAAGAGGCTGGCTCCCATAGACAACAGCAGTCACCCATACTTAGATTTCTCCCTACGTGCTCCACAACCCATGTGGTCGATAAGGAGAGGTGACAAAATCATCCACAGTCCATGCCTACAGCATATGGGAAATAAGAAAACTACAAACTTGAATTTACATGTAAGTGGGAAAACAAACCTCACACCTGCAGAATCAGGCAGGGATTGTATGTAGAAGGGAGAGTGAGGAGGGTCCTAGTAATGCTGGAACACAGACAACATCAACTCATTCATCCACAGGAGAGAAGCCCCCCCCCGCCGCCCCCCCCGCCAAGCAGGGAAATACTGAGAACAGGTTTGAGACCTGCTAGGTCAGGGTGTTGCTTCTAGGGACTTAAAAGGAGAGGCCTGGAAAGTACAAGGCACTGGAGATGGTAACCTGGAGAAGCCAGTGAGAGACGCGACTTCAGGGGCTCAGTGATGTAGGGAAAGAAGAAACAAGTGTCTGAGGTTCAGGGTCCTCCAGAGATAGGATTTTATCACAGAATTAGAACTAGACAAACACTCCCCACTAGGCACCACTGAAAAAGAAACTGGGTTTCACTGTACTAAATAAGAAGGTGTTCTTGAACTAGAAATCAAGTAAGCTGCCCAAACCCCTCCCCTACTCTTCACAAAATCACATGTAATTTTTGGTACAGGAGACTGTAACATATTTCCTCATTATCAGAAAAATGAACCCAACAACCATACAAAGCTTCTACATAAGAACATAGAAAGTAAGGATGAAAACCTTTCAGGTAATAAAAATACTCCACCAAAAAACAACTGCAAAGCAGAGGAAAACTGTTACACAACTTTCCAACATGAATTAAATATAATTAAACAAACAGTTGTTGATAAGGAAAAAACACCACAAATCAGATTCAAAAGTTCAAAATAAAAATGTATGGATAACTAGGCAATGTGAGATGAGAGCTGACCAAACTTAGGAGAGAAATTGAAGAAAAAGACAAACATATCTGAGAAATAAAGTTAAACAGAAAAAATTGTCTTGGAAATCACAAGGAGACAACAGATAAGTCCAAGGGAAAATAGATATGACAGAAATTATAGCAAGGGAAAAAGAATTTAGGAGTGAAATGAAGAATGAGTTTTCAGAAGGGTAAGAGAGAAATCCATACAGAAGATAGGCAAAGGAGATTTAACACCTGTATAACTGGAATGTCTGAAAAACAAAAATAAAACAATGTAATAGAACTAACATTTAAAACTGTAATCCCAGAAATTTTTCCTGAAATGAAATAACACCTATCAATTGATTTTTGACAAAAGTACCAAAGTAATTCCATGGAAAAAGACAGCGTTTTCAACAAACAGTAATGGAACAAATGGACATCAGTGGTAGTGGGGGAGTGGATAATGAGAACCTCAACCCTTACCTCATGCCATATATAAAAATTAACTCAAGACTTCAGCTTCTGAAAAGATGGAATAGAGGTACTTTCTTCCATTCATCCTTCTAAGCACAACTAAAAACCCTGGACACCATATGTAAGGCCAACCTAGGAGGATTCTGAAAGGTGGAGAAAAGAAGGCAGATTTGCTGGTATCTTGGAAACTGAGGAACAACACAACAACAGGTTTTGTTTCTGGGTTTTTTTTGGTTTGTTTTTGTTTTTTTTATGCCTCATATATCCTTGGTGCTGGAGAAGCCAGCAACCCAGAATGCCAACAGGAAAGATTTTTAAAGGCCAGCTCTCCCTAGTGACAGGACCAGGAAAGGTAGAGCCTAACCAGGTGGGAAACTTATAGCCAGTAACCACTCTACTAACACCACAGAAAAAAACCGCAGCCCTACTTCCACTCATATGAGCAGAGGCCAGGTGGGGAGCCTAGACCTCCACCCTCACCAGTCTGTAATGAGGTACCCAAAGTCCCTACTGAGGTGGTATCAGAGAGAGCCAAGTGAGTACAAGAACTTTCATACCCACACTGTGGTAATAGTAAGACTCCCAACCCATACAATATCAGAAAAGATTACATGGGTAGCCTGGACTTCGATTCTTACCCAGAGGTAAGGAGGCATCCCCTTCCCTTTATCTGCTAGAGTGAGTCTTAGTGGCAAGTCGGGACTTTTACCACCACCCAGAGGTAATGAGGTCAACCCTTACTGTGTCAATGCAGGCCACGTAGGGAACAGTAACAAGGCTTCCTCTCTCTCCCAGACAAGACGGTATCAGTGGAGGCCCAGCGGGGAGCTAGAATTCCCAGCTCAGCCCAGCTGGGACAAGGAACCCACTACCACTGGGTGTCAATGGAGGGCAAGTGAGGAACCTGTATTTCACCCCAATTTGTCAATAATGAGGCAGCTCCCCAACCCTCCCACTGTTGGTGTGTTGTCACAGCAGACCAGCAAAAACAGAAGACTTAAATAAGACTCAGAGGCTCATAACATAATATCAAAATGTTTAGGTTTCAATCAAAAATCACTTGTCATACCAAGAACCAGGAAAAACTCAATTTAAATGAAAAAGACACCAAGATAATACAGATGTTAGAATTATCTGACAATGATTTTAAAGCACCCATCATAAAAATGCTTCAACAGATGATTAAAAACACATTTGAAACAAATGAGAAAAAAATCTCAGCAAAGAAAAGGAAGATATAAAGAACCAAACATAAATGTTAGAACTGAAAAATACAATAACTGAAATTAAAAACTTAATAGATGGGCTCAACAGCAGAATGGAGGGCACAGAGGAAAGAATTAGTGAACTGGAAGACAGAACAATAGAAATTACTCGATCTGAACAACAGAGAGAAAATAGACTGAAAAAAGTAAACAGAGCCTCAGGGACCTTCGGGACTATAACAAAAGATCTACCATTCATGTCAACAGAGTCCTGGAAAGAAAAGAGAAAGAGGGGAGAGCTGAAGACGCAGTCAAAGACATAATGGATGAAAATTTTCCAAAATTGGCAAAAAGACATAAACCTACAAATTCAAGAAGCTGAGTGAACCCCAAACAGGATAAACCTAAAGAAACTCATGCCAAAATACATCATAATCAAACTTCTGAAATATAAAGACAAAGAAAAAATCTTGAAAGCAGCGAGAGAGAAACAACATCTTACCTATAGGAAGAAAACAATTCGAATGACAGTGGATTTCTCATCAGAAACCATGGAGGTCAGAAGGATGAGGCACACGTTTTTTTCAAGTGCTGAAAAAAAAAGAACTGTCAACCCAGAATTCTATACCCAGTGAAAATATCCTTCAGGAATGAAAGGAAAATCAAGACATTCTCAGATGAAGGAAAACTAAGAGAATTTGTCACCTTCAGACCTACCCTAAAAGAATGGCTAAGGAAGGTCCTCCAAACAGAAAGTTATGAAAGAAGAAATATTAGAATATCAGGAAAGAAGAAACAAAGAACAATAGAAAGAGTAAAAATACAACACACTTTCCTTCTCCTCTTGAGTTTTCTGAATTACGTTTTACAGTTGAAGCAAAAATTATAACACACAATGATGTGCTTCTAAATACATGTAGAGGAAACATTTAATTATTTCATACATGCGGAGGAAAAAGAGAGGTAAAGTTTCTATACTTTACTCCAACTGGTAAAATGACAACCCTAGTAGACTGAGACAAGTTATATATATGTAATACCTAGAGGAGCCATTAAAAAACCAATACAAAGAGATACACTCAAAAATACTATAGATAAATCAAAGTGGAATTCTAAAATCTAAACAAGTAACCCACAGGAATGCAGGAAAAAGAAACCAGAAAAATAAAAAATAGAAAGAATAGGGGGACTTCCCTGGCAGTCCAGTGGTTAAGACTCCACGCTTCCAACACAGGGGGCGTGGGTCTGATCCCTGGCTGGGGAACTAAGATCCCATATGCTGTGCGGTGCAGCCAAAAAATAAAAAATAAAAAATAGAAAAAATAAACAATAGGAAAAATAGAACAGCAGATGTAAGCCATAATATATAATTACATTAAACATAAATTATCTAAATATGCAAAAAAAAAAAAGAACTGACAGAGTGGATGGAAAACATGACCCAACGATATGCTGTCTACAAGAAACTAACTTAAAATATACCTATGTAGCTAGTTTAAAAGTAAAAAGGTGAAAAAAGATATACATCTTATAGGCAAATATTAATTTAAAAAAACAAGGGTGGGTATATTTATATCAGATAAAGTAAACATCAAAGCAAAGAAATTTATCAGATATAAGGGACACATTGCACAATGATAAAAGGGTCAATCTTTCAAGAAGACAGAATTCTAAATGTGTATGTACTCAGCAAGAGAGCTGAAAAATATGTAAAGCAAAAACAGATAAAACTGAAAGGAATAGACATTTGATCTGGATAGGGGTTTAAGAAGCACATTTATAGTTGGATACTGGAACATCTCTTTCTCGACAATTGACAGATCTAGACAGAAAATCAGCATGCACACAGAACTCCACAGGATCCAACAGGATCTAACTTATACTTACAGAATACTCCACCCAGCAACAGCAGTATACATATTCCTTTCAAGCACACCCAGAACACATACCAAGCAATGCCATCTCCTGGGCTAGTAAACAAACCTTAACAAATTTGAAAGAACTGAAATCATACAGAGTGTGTTCACTGACCACAAAATAATCAAACTAGACACCAAACAGAAAGATAACAGGAAAATCTCCAAACACTTGGAAGCTAAATAACACATTTCTAAATAACCATGAGTCAAAGAGCAAGTCTCCAGGGAAATTTTTAAAACAAAACTGAATGAAAATGAAAAGATAACATATCAAAATCTGTGGAACACAGCTAAAGCAGTACTAAGAAGAAAATTTATAGCACTAAATGTTTACATTAGAAAAGAGGAAAAAGACTTAATCTAAGCTCCCATCTCAGGAAACCAAAAAAGAGCAAAATAAACCCGAAGCAAACAGAGAGAAGAAAATAATAAAGAGCAGAAATCAAACACAATTGGAAACAGAAAAACAATAGAGAAAATCAATGAAACAAGAATGCGTTTCTTTGAAAAGATCAATGAGAGTAACAAATTTCTAGTAAGACTGACAAAAAAGAGACAAGACACAAAGCACCAATATCAAGAATGAGACAGGGGCAGTCACTACAGATCATGAAGACATCAAAAGGTCATAAGGGAACACTACAAACAACTATACACACATAAATTTGACAACTTAAAGGAAATGGGCCAATTCCTTCAAAAGCACAAACTAATGCAACTCACCCAGTACGATTACATAACATAGCCCTATTAAGGATAATTTTTAAATTCCAAAAAAGAAATGTTTCATTGGCAAATTCTATCCAACATTTAAAGAATTAACACCAATTCTACACAGTCTCCTCCAAAAAACATAATAAGAAACACTACCCAATTCATTTTATGAATTTAGTATTATTCTGATACCAAAACCAGACAATGAGTACAAAAAAGAAAACTGTAGCGCAATATCCCTCATGAATACAGAGGCAAAATTCTCTAACAAAATATTATCAAACAGAGTTCAGCAATATATAAAGATAATTATACACAATGACCAGCAGAGTTTATCCCAGGGATGCAAGGCAGGTCAATATTTGAAAATCAATCAATGTGTAAACTACCATGTTACAGAAGAAAATCCACATGATCGTATCAATTGAGGCAGAAAATCTGATAAAATTCAACACTCATTTAATATAAAAACTTAGAAAAAAAAGCGACAGAGTGGAATTTCCTCAACTTGATAAAGAGCATCTTAAAAAAAAAAAAAAAACCCCAAAACAACAGCTAACATCATACTTAATGGTGAAAGACTGATTGCTCCCTCCTCCCACAAGACGGGAGCAAGGGAAGAACGTCAGTTCTCAACCACTGCTATCCGACACTGTACTGGAAGTCACGGCGCCAAAAGGGAAGAAGGGAAATAGAAGGCATACATATCAGAAAGTAAAAAATAAAACTGTTCACTTGCAGAGTACTTGATTCTCTATATACTAAATCCCAAGGAATGTACAAACAATGAGGGAAAATACAAACCGAAATTGCATAATTCCTCTAAAATCTGGTAAAAATGAAAACACCAATTATCAGAATCTATACGCTACAATTAAATTAGTAATCAGAGGAAAATTCAGAGCCTTAAATAATCATGTAATAAAAACTAAAGACTAAAATAAACTTAAGTCTCCAGCTAAAGAAGCTAGAAAAGGAATGACAAAGTAAAACAAAAAAAGGCAGAAGGAGGGAAATGAAAATAAAATTGGAAAAAAAAATGATTTTTAAAGAAAACCACAGTAGAACTAACAAAGATGCTGGTTCTTTTTATAAAAATCCACAAAATGTATAAACTTCTAACTAATTTAATCAAGAACATAAGGGGGAAACACAAAATATACAGGATAAAAAATAAGAAGGGGGAAAAAAACAGTGAGCCAGAGCAAATTGTTTTAAAAACTTAAGCCACCTCTTTGCATAGCTCTTATGTACATAAATTGAAAAACCTAGATCAAATGGATCATTACAGTTTACCAAACTGATCTTAGGAGATAAGGAAGTTTAAACAGACCAATATCCATACAGAAACAGATAAATTATCAAAGAATTATCCTAACAACAACAACAAAAAACCAAACCCAGATGATTTCACAAAGGAACTGTACCAAATCTTTAAAGACCAAGTAATCCTAATGCTACTTAAACTACCCCAGAAAAGGAAAAGAAGCAAACGTTCTAATTCTTTTTATGGATCAATAATAGGTACATCCTACAGAACATCTCCTCAGGTAAGATTTCTCAACAGAGCACCTCTTAGTTTTAGAATACTCACACTTCAGGAGAATATATGTATCTCCCATTACAACGTTGTTGAGGCTTTCCTGACTGTTGTTTATGCAGGAAAAATGTATACATCCCCAAAACTCAAAACACTGAAAACTGTCAGGCAAGATTCCAAAGTCAGTTGGTTAGCTATCAGAATCATGTGTCGATGTTTTTGAAAAGTGCAAGTTTCACTGAAGGAGGTGTCCAAAGCAACTGCTTGTTAACAGCTATTTTAACCGTGGTGATCAGGAAACAATGTATTATTGAGTGTTTTCTGTGCCTACCTGTGCTTTAGTTCTGTTTTAAGAAATTGGTTGGGGATTTTGAGCACAACTAATTATAATGCATTATAATTTGTATAGTACATTACAATTTTTCCCATCTAAAATAATGGGAAATGGGACTCCCACTACAACACGTGATTTTCAGAAACGGATTAATGAAGTTAAGCAAGAGGTAACTATATAGCATTAATACCTAAACCTTATGACACTTGAACATAATATAGGAAAGCTACAGAACACATCTCAATATCCTAAAATCATCTCAATCCAAAAATCCTCCATAAAGTATCAATATTATCAAACAGAATCCAGCATTACATTAAAAAATAAATATGGTAACCTAGTGGGGTTTATTCTAAGATTGCAAAGAGAGTTCAAGATCTGAAAACTTATTAGTATAAATCCCCATATTAAAGGGGAAAATATATGATCTCTATGGATGCCGAAAAGACCTTCAACAAAATTCAACATCTATTCCAGATAAAAAAATACTTACTGAAAAAGAAATTAATGAACACTATAACATGATCTTATACACACACAGACACACAGATGTAGACACACACAGACACACACCTCTCAAGCCCAAAACCAGAATCTTACTTAGTGTAGGCAGAATCAAGGTAAGGGTACCTAGTAACTCCAATGTTAGTATATTAGCTGGTGAAATCAGGCAAAAGAAAGAAAGAAAGGAAGAAAGGAGGAAAGAAGGAAGGAAGGAGGGAGGGAAGGTAGGAAGGAGAGAGAGAGGAAGGAAGGAGGGAAGGAAGACCTAATATTTGGAAAGGAATAGTTACAATTGTATTTGCAAAATTTTGCATAATGTGCTTGGGAGAAAACAAAGAGAATCAATGCTAAAACTAATGAACAATTTGAAGATACAGAAAAGTAGTAGGATACAAAATTAACATATAAAAGTCAATAGCCTAGATTTCTGCTCCTAGCAGAAGTCATACCAGGGACCAAATTAACCCTCCCACCAGTAACAATCAAAAACACCAGACATTAAGAAAATGAAAAGACAAGCCACCAACTGGGAGAAAATATTTGCAAATCACATATCTGATAAAAGTCTTTATCAAAATTATACAAAGGACTCTAAAAATTCAACAAGTAGAAAACAACCACCCAATTTAAAAGTGGGCAAAATGTCTGTTTTCAGACCACAATGAAATAAACTAGAAATCAATAACAGAAAGATAAATCTCAAAATATGTAAAGATCAAACCACACACTTCTAGATAACATACGGGTCAAAGAAGAAATTTCAAGAGAAATTTTAAAATATTTTTAACAAAATGAAAATGAAAACACAATTTATCAAAGTTTGTTGGATGCAGCAAAAGCAACGCTTAGAAGGAAATTTATAACACTGAATGCATAAATTAGAAAAGAAGAAAGACCCAAAATCAATAATCTAAGCTTCCACCTTAGGAAGAGAAAAAAGAGCAACTTAAATCCAAAGTAAGTCTCACACCAGTCAGAATGGCCATCATCAAAAAATCTAGAAACAATAAATGCTGGAGAGGGTGTGGAAAAAAGGGAACACTCTTGCACTGCTGGTGGGAATGTGAATTGGTACAGCCACTATGGAGAACAGTATGGAGGTTCCTTAAAAAACTACAAATAGAACTACCATATGACCCAGGAATCCCACTACTGAGCATATACCCTGAGAAAACCATAATTCAAAAAGAGATATGTACCAAAATGTTCATTGCAGCTCTATTTACAACAGCCCAGAGATGGAAACAACCTAAGTGTCCATCATCGGATGAATGGATAAAGAAGATGTGGCACATATATACAATGGAATATTACTCAGCCATAAAAAGAAACGAAATTGAGCTATTTGTAATGAGGTGGATGGAGCTAGAGTCTGTCATACAGAGTGAAGTAAGTCAGAAAGAGAAAGACAAATACCGTATGCTAACACATATATATGGAATTTAAGAAAAAAAAAAAAAGTCATGAAGAACCTAGGGGTAAAACAGGAATAAAGACACAGACCTACTTGAGAATGGACTTGAGGATATGGGGAGGGGGAAGGGTAAGCTGTGACAAAGCGAGAGAGAGGCATGGACATATATACACTACCAAACGTAAGGTAGATAGCTAGTGGGGAGCAGCCGCATAGCACAGGGAGATCAGCTCGGTGCTTTGTGACCGCCTGGAGGGGTGGGATAGAGAGGGTGGGAGGGAGGGAGACGCAAGAGGAAAGGGATACGGGAACAGATGTATAGGTATAACTGATTCACTTTGTTATAAAGCAGAAACTAATAATAAATAAATAAATAAATGAAAATTAAAAAAAAAAAAAAACCAAAGCAAGCAGAAGAAAAGAAATCGTGAGAATTAAAGCAGAAATCAATGAAACTGAAAACAGCAAATCAACAGAGAAGATCAATGAAACCAAAAGTTGGTTCCTTGAAAAGATTAGTAAAATTGATAAGCCTCTAGCCAGGCTAACTAAGACAAATGAGGGGAAACAGAGATTCCTAATATCAGAAATAAAAAAGGAGACATCACTACTGATCCCATGGACATTAAAAGGATAATAAATTAATACTGTGAACAACTCTATGCCCACAAATTTGATAAACTACTTGAAATGGACCAATTCCTTGGAAGGACACAATCTGCCAATATTCAAGAAGAAACAGATAATCTAAATAGGTTTATATCTATTTCTTCTAAATAGGTTTATATCTATTAAAGAGATTGAATCAATAATCAAGTACCTTCTAAAACAGAAAACACCAGGCCCAGATGGGTTCACTGGTGAATGCTACCATATATTTAAGAAAGAAATCATACCCATTCTCTACAATCTCTTTCAGAAGACAGAAGCAAAGGTAATACTTCAAACTAATTGTAGGAGGCCAGCGTTACCCTGATACTAAAACCAAACAAGCCATCACAAGAAAACTATAGACCAATATCTCCCATGAATATAGATACAAAAATTCTCAACAAAACATTAGCAAATCGAACCCAAAAAAGTATAAAAAGAATTATATACCACAACCAAGTGGGATTAATCCCAGACATGTGAGGCTGGTCCAACATTCAAAAATCAATTAATGCAGGACTTCCCTGGTGGTGCAGTGGTTAAGAATCCGTCTGCCAATGCAGGGGACATGGGTCCGATCCCTGGTCGAGGAAGATCCCACATGCCATGGAGCAACTAAGCCTGTGTGCCACAACTACTAAGCCTGTACTCTAGAGCCCGTGCGCCACGACTACGGGGCCCACATGCCACAACTACTGAAGCCCATCCGCCTAGAGCCCGTGCTCTGCAACAAGAGAAGCCACCACAATAAGAAGCCTGCGCACCGCAACAAAGAGTAGCCCCCCGCTCACTGCAACTAGAGAAAGCCCGTGCGCAGCAATGAAGACCCAACACAGACAAATAAATAAATTAAATTAAAAATAAATAAATAAAATTATTTTAAAAAATCAATTAATGTAATCCATAATAACATCAACAAACTAAAAAAGAAAAATCATACGATCATATCAACAGGTGCAGAAAAAGCATCTGACAAATCCAACACCCATTCACCATAAAAACTCTCAGTAAATTGGAATAGAGGGAATATTTCCTCAACTTTATAAAGAATATGTACCAAAAAAAACCCCTACAGCTAACATCATACTTAATGGTGAGAAACTCAAAGCTTTCCTACTAAGATCACTTACAAGGAAAAGATGCCCCTCTCACCACTACTTTTCAACACCATAGTGGAAGTCCTTGCTAATGCAGTAAGGCAAACAACAACAACAACAAAAACTACACAGATTGGGAAGTAAGACTAAAAAATTGTATTTGTTTGCAGATGACTTGATCACCTATACAGAAAATCTGAAAGAATCAACAAAAAATACTCCTGGAACTAATAACTGATTTTAGCAAGGTTGCAGGATACAGGGTTAACACACAAAAAGTCAACTGTTTTCCTATATAACAACAATGAACAAGTGAAATTTAAAATTAAAACACAACACTCTTTACATTAGCACCCCACCAAAATGAAATACTTAAGCATAAATCTAACAAAATATGTACGAGATCCCTATGAGGAAAACTACAGACTCTGATGAATGAAATAAAGGAACTAAATAAATGGAGAGATGTTCCGTGTTCATGGATGGGAGGACTCAACATTGTCAAGTTGTCAGTTCTTCCCAACTTGATCTATAGATTCAGTGCAGTCTCAATCAAAATCCCAGCAATTTATTTTATGGATATCAGCAAAATGATTCTAAAGTTTACATGGAGATGTAAAAGACTCACAATAGCCAAAACTTCAATATTAAAGAAGACCGAAGTTAGAGGATTGGCACTACCCAACTTCAATACTGACTATACAGCTACGGTAATCAAGACAGTGTGGTATTGGCTAAAGAATGAACAAACAGATCAACAGGACAGAATAGAGAGTCCAGGAACAGACCCCCACAGATAACAGTCAACTGATCTTTGACACGAGAGCAAAGGCAATACAGTGGAACAAAGATAGTCTTTTCGACAAATGATGTCGGAACAACTGGACACCCACATGACAAAAAAATTAATCTGGAGAGACTTTACACCCTTCACAAAAATTAACCCAAAATGGTTCATAGGCCTAAATGTGAAATGCGAAACTATAACACTCCTAGGAGATAATGAACAACTTTTGCTCTGTGAAAGACATCAAGAGAATGAGAACACAAGCAACAAACTGGGAGAAAATGTTTGCAAAAGACACATCTGATAAAAGACTGTTATCCAAAATATACAAAGAACTCTTAAAACTCAAAAATAAAAACAACAACCTGATTAAAAAATGGGCAAAAGACCTTAACAGACACCTCACCAAAGAAGATATACAGAGGGTAAATAAGCATATGAAGATGTTTCACAGCAAATGTCACCAGGGAAATGCAAACTGAAACAATCTGATACCACGACACACCTATTAGAATGGCCAAAATCTGGAACAGTGACAACACCAAATGCTGGCAAAGATGTGCAGCAACAGCAATTCTCATTTATTGCTGGTGGGAACATAAAACGGTACAGCCAGCTTGGCGGCTTCTCACAAAACTAAACATATTCTTGCCATATGATCCAACCATCACTCTCTTTAGGATTTAGCCAAAGGAGTTGAAAACTTACGTCCACACAAAAACGTGCACACAAATGTTTATAGCAGCTTTATTCATAATTGCCAAAATTTGGAGGCAACCAAGATGTTCTCCAGTAGTTGAATGCATAAATAAACTAAGGTACACCCAGACAATGGAATATTATTCAGCACTAAAAAGAAATGAGCTAGTAAGCCATGAAAAAACATGGAGGAACCTTAAATGCATATTGGTGAGTGAAAGAAGCCAATTTGAAGAGGCTACACACTGTATGATGCCAACTATATGACATTCTGGAAAAGGCAAAAGAACAAAGACAATGAAAAGATCAGTGGTTGCCAGACGTTGACGGGAAGTGAGGCGGGATGAACAGGCAGAGCACAGAGACTTTTTAGGGCAATAAAATAGTGTGTGTCCTGTTACGATGATGGATACACGTCATTATACATCTGTCCAAACCTACAGAACGTACAACATCAAGAGCGAACTCTAATGTACCCTGTGAACTTTGGATGATTATGATGTGTCAATGTAGTTTTATCCTTGGTTTAAAAAGAAAAAAAAAAAAAAGCACCATTCTAAGGAGAGATGCTGATAATAGGGAAGGCTATGCATGTGTGCGGGCAGAGAGTATATGGAAATCTCTCTACCTTCTCTCAATTTTGTTTTGAACCTTAAACTGCTCTTTAAAAATCTGTCTCTAAAATTTTTTTCAAATAATAATAATAAAAAAATTTAAAAGTGGGCAAAAGATATGAACAGGCACCTCACCAAAGAAGATACACAGATGTCAAATCAGCAGATGAAAAGAAGCTCAAGATCATATATCATTAAGGAATTGCATATTAAAACAATGAGCTATCAACACACACTTGTGAGAATGGCGAAAATCCAAAACACTGACAACACCAAATGTTGGAGAGGACGTGAAGCAACAGGAATTCTCATTTATTGCTGGTGGGAATATAAAAATGATATAGCCAGTTTGTTAGACCAGTTTCTTACAAAGCTAAATGTAGTTTTACCACACAATCCAAAAACCATGCTCTTAGGTATTTACCCAAATGAGTTGGAAATGTACGTCTACACAAAAACCTGAACCTGAATGCTTATAATAGCTTTATTCATAACTGACAAAATTCGTAAGTAACAAACGTGTCCTTCAATAGGTGGATGGATAAATAAAGCGTGGTCCATCCAGACAACGGAATATTATTCAGCACTAAAAAGAAATGAGCTACCAAACCATGAAAAGACACGAAGGAACCTTAAATGCACATGGGTAAGTGAAAGAAGACAATCTAAGGAGGCTACGTACTAGGTGATTCCAACTATAAGATGTTCTGGAAAAGGCAAACTACAGAGACAGTAAAAAGATCAGTGGTTGCCAGAGTTGGGGAGGAGGGGCCACACCTCGACTCCCGTGGACAAAAACCAGGTGGGGACCCTCAAGCTAATCCAGAAAGAATCAGACCCGGGGGCTGATTTCGGGAAGACAGACACACTACTGCCATGGGAGGTGAAACGACAGAATGGACCAGGGAAAGCCTTCTTCCAAGGAAGCAACGAGGAAGGGGAGGCTCAGCGGGCAGGGCCAGCCACCCCCACTGTTACACCTGGCGCTGTGCACTGTCCATCGGCCCCAGGTGAGAGCACCTGAGTAAGAAGGAATGGGCGCGTGCACGTGTCTGTGTGTGGACACACCTGCCTGCAGACAGGCAAGCGTGTGGCGGCACCTAGGCCTAAGCCTGAATCTTCATCTGGAATTCCAAGTCACCTCTGCCCCTGGGAATGTTTTTTTCTATCCTTCGTGTTCACAAAACGCCCGTGCACCTGCGCATAATGTGAGGGGCCTGTCTTTGTCACCTGCAGGTTGGCATTTTATTTACACTGTGTCCTCAGTGCCCGCACACAGGTCAGTTGTGGAGTGGCTGCTCCGTCATGACCTCACACACGGTATGAGGCAGGGAGGGGAAGAAAAAGGGAAGCTCAGGCAAGGGCCTGGGAGGAGCTGCAGAGCCAGGACCGTAAGTAAGTGGGCGGAAGACCACCACCCTGAGCCCCGCCTCCTCTCACCCGCTAGCTCCTGACCTCAGTCAGGTCTGTGGCCACAGTCCTTAGCAGCCGTTTGTGCGACTGTGAAGAGCCGTGACCATGTTGTGGTCTGTCTTTCCGACAAGACTTGGAGCCCCGCGAGGGCAGCCCAGTCCCACTCCCTCCTGCTGTGCCCCCTGCACTCTAACACCATGCCTGGCACTTACCTGGTAACTTGTAAATATCGTTGGAAGGAAGCAGACTAGAGCTTAAGTGACACGTAATAGCAATAGTGCTCCTCCGGGGCACTGGAAAGCAAAGGGATATCAAGGCACAGATGCTGACAGCAAAGACTTTCCGGTTGGGGAACAATTCACAGAGGAAAGCTCTGTCCCCAGGTGGCTGCCGTGGAGCCGGAGGCAAGGGGGGAGAGCAAAGCGAGCCTGCACAAAGTGGGCCCTGCCCTGATGTTATGGGGAGATACTCACTGGAAACAACCGTGGTCTCCCCAGGAAGGCCAGTCAGCATCACTGGGACATGCACAGTGGTGCTCAGATCCGAGGGTTGACTGCCCATTCGAGTAACGTTCCGCTGATTATCTGCATCCTCGGGCTGTTCTTCCACCTTCTCTAGACAGGTGCTGGGCAGGGTATGCACAGGGCCCACACCCATCACCCCACTGGCCTCCAGGTCACAGTGCGACTCCCTGCAACCAAGAATGCACATCAGAGTCTGATGAAGAGCCAAACTCCTATTCAGTCTGCAAAACCCAGCTTCTTAAACCCCTATCCAGATCAAATAAATCCCTGATCACTTCCTCTGTCATGGTTTTTATCACCCTATACATTTCTGTTTTTAGGTCTGAAAGGTAGGGACAGGGCTGACTCGCCTGTTTGTCCCTGGCACAAGGCCAGGCATGGCTGATATCACATTATGTGTATATAACAGAACTGTTTGCAGAATGAAGAAGCCTGGAAGAGGATGTTACCCTAAGCCACCCCACCTGGGGCCCCACCAGGGCAAAGGCTCAGCACAGAGCTCTGCACACAAAAACCGTGCCCAGGTCGGGCTGATCCTGAGCTGTGGCCTCTGGCTGCACGAGTTCTGGCTGGTCTGTGACTCACTGGCAAGCATGGAGACTGCTGGCCTCAGCCTACCGGCTCCTGTTGCCCCTGGGTTCTCACACAGTCACTGTCAGATCCTGTCCCAGCCAGGGACCAGGCTGGGCTGGCCTGGGATGGGGGTCCTTTCCGTCATGGCCGCATAGCCCAGCCCCCTCCCATTCCACCATTTAGTCCTGTGGCCTCCTCAGGCTTCCCTCAGGCTCTCCTGACTCGCCTTGCTTCACGGGGTTACACATTTTTCTCTTCTCCCTGGGGCACCTTTTCCAAGTCTCTGTGTCCCAAGCCAATCCCAACACTTTCACCCGTAGCCTCCCTTCCTCCCGGGCGCCTTAGAGCAACGCTCCCCACCACGCTGGCCCAGCAAGGCAGGACTGTCACCACTCCAGAAAGGGGTTGAGACGAAGGGCTGGGCCGCCCGTCCAGGTCCGCACCCCTGACCTGCGTAACCGCCAGGCCTGCCCCTCACGGGCTGGTTCGCACGCCCGGCCCGGCCACCGCTCCCCGCCCCCCGCCCCCACCCCCGCGCGGACTCACCTAGGCTGGTGGTTGCGGAGCTCCTTGTCCTCGTCCCTGTCCCCCACCTCGCCCTCCTTCTCCGCGGCGGCCTCCTTCTCCGCCTCCTCGTGCGTGGACGGCGCCTTGTGCCGCGCGCGGTGCCTCCGCGCCGGCTCCTCTCCGCTCTCCGTCTCCCGGGGGCCGGCCCGGGGGCCGCCGCGATGCCGCGCTCGCCGCTCGCCCTTAGCCCCGGGCGCCGCGCCCTCCCTGCCCGGCTCCGGCACGTGCCGGTGCACGCGGTGGCGCCGGGGCTCCCGCTCTGCCGCCTCCTCCGGGGAGCCGCGCCGGTGGTGGCGCCGGCCGCCGTCGGGTCCCGGGCCGCGGCCACGCTCGCTCCGGGACTCCCGGGGGCCCGCGGCCTCCTTGCTGCGGCTGCGGCGCGGCCGCGCCCGCTCCTCCCGGGCCCCCGGCTCCCCGCCCTCCGCCTTCGGGCCGTCCGCCGTGTCCTGCTCCCCCGCCGGCGCCGGGGCTGGGGCCGCGGCCTTGTCCCTGTCTCTGTCGCGGTGCCTGTGATGCCTGCGCGGCGGGTCCGCGCCCTCGGCAGCCTCCGCGCCCTCGGGCCGGGCCTTGCCCCCCGCGGGCCCCCGCGGGCCGTCCCGGCCCGGCTCCACCACGAGCGGCCGGTCCAGGTGCGTCTTCATGTCGGGCCGCAGGTGGCGGGAGGTGGCGAAGCGCAGCCGCTCCTCGGCGTCCATCTCGCTGTAGAGCGCCTCGCAGCTGGCCCGCAGGTTCTGCAGCCGCAGTTGGCTGGCCCGCTGCTCCCACACCGAGCGCGCCTTGGCCGAGTTCTGTTGCCTGCTGTGGGGAGACCCGCGTAAGCCGCGCCCCAAGCCGCCCCCCACCTCTCTGCCTCGCAGGGGAAGCCACGGATGGACACACAGCGATGGAGAGATGGCAGAGGGCGCAGTGGGGGGGCGGGGGGGCGGCAGGAGCCCTGGCAACCCCAGCAGAGTCGAGGGGCAGAGTTGGCGGCCGATACCCAGGGAGACAGACCTCATCCCTGCCCCCCCCCCGGGGGGGCGCCCGCAGATGGTGAGAGCCTCACCTGGGGGTGGGGGCTCAAGGCCGGGGGGCCAGGGGTGCAAGAGCAGTGGGAATGACAGGCACCAGCATGAGGTGGCAAACAGGCTTCCAGGGCAGGTGGGCTGCCCGCCAGGAAGGCCAGAATGGGGCGAGGAGGGGGGCAACGTCCAAATGGAGCAGGACTGAGGAGGTAGGAAGCCCCGAGGAGGGGCTTCTCCATCTCCACCTCCAGGAGGGGAGCCACTGGCCAGAGGAAGACGGGGTGTCTGAGAGGGAACCCGAGAAGAGGCGGGTCGTCAGGAGCGGAGAGGACGGTTACCCAGGGAGCGAGGGGCCCCGGGGGCGGCTGGCCCTCGCAGGAGTCAGGCGGGGACTCTCCCCGCGGTGGTCGGCCCCATCTGGGCAGCTGCCACTCAGCTCAGTGACCATTTGCTGAATGGCCAGGAGCCCGGCAGGCAGGTCTGCGGCTGGACACTACGTCCTGTGGTCAGCAGTGCCCTCCTCCCTCCTGGCTCCACGGGGGCTGAGAGCTCTCCGGCGCCAGGAGTGGCCCGTGGTCCAGGCTCAGCCCTCACTAGACAGGCTTCTAAAGCCCTTGACCGCCCCCCAAGCTCACCCACACGGTCACAGGTGGATTCCACAGCCCAGGGTGCGTGGAAGCCCTTTGCATTCTGGGATATTTGCTGAACAAGACCCCAAAGTTGGCGAGCCGGCACCACCTCGGCCAAGTGGGACCCTCCTCAGAGGCCAGTCTCGTCCTGCAGCCGCTGGAGGTCTCGGGACCACTGTGGGGGCAGCAGTGGCGGCACGAGAACAAGGGCGGCTCTGACATCTGGGTCAGCGGCCACCTCCTCCAGCCCTCACAACCACCTCAGAGACCGGGTGCTGCTCTTGTCCCCACGTCCCACTGAGCATAGAGGACGTGACTCACAGAGGGTCCACAGCAAGTCACTGACGGAGCCAGGATCGGACGCGTGCAAGGGCAAGAGGAAATAAGTGTCTCAAGGAGACGCGAGGCCTCCGCCAGACTCCAGCTGTGCTGACCGCACAGCCTAGAGCCACAACCTGAGGGCCCTGGGGGCCCAGGCTGGACAGGTCTCCACCCCCCGGCTCTGAGCACCACGCTGAGTCCTGTCCCCAGGGTGGGGAGCCATTTCCAGGGAAGCACCTTGAAAGTATGAGAGCAGAAGAGCCTGATGCCTATAGCTGGGGGCCCAGACGGGGGGCAGGCAGGGCAACGTGTGGGGGACAGCTGTCGGCCTCTCTGACCATCTGCTGACCCACACTTTCGGCTGCCACCCCAGGCCCTGACCTGCTGCCCCGTTCCCAAGGTCACCTGGCAACAGACCCACCTTCTCTTTCCTTGGCTTCAACCCAGAGCCACGGGGGACCTACCCATCCCCAGATGACACCAAAACAAAGGGCCCAACTCTGAACTATGCCGAACCCTGTGAAGTGGACAGCAGCCGCCAGGGGCGTTCCCCAGTGGTGCAGGAACCCATGAGGGCTGACGGCCGGCCACTGGTCAGGCTTCCCCATCAGCCCAGCAGGCCGAGATGGGCCTGGACTCGGAGCCATTGGGCGGCAGGTGGTGGCCTCCTCAGACACAGCCATGAGCCCTGGGGACCCGCCTGTCAGAACAGAAACAGGCAGGCAGTCAAGACGATGGGGACGTAGTAGCTGGTAGCTCAGGAGGAATGGGCTCTGCCCTCAGCCTTGCCCTCAGACGCAGCTCTGTCGCACCCAGGAACCAGCTCAAGTCCATGGAGAGGCGGGGTGCCTGCTGGACTTGAGGCTGCGTGGGGCTGGCAGGCTCCCCTCATAACCTCCCAGGGGCGGCTCGACCAGCCCCGCTCCTGCTGGGTGGCTGCCTCTCTGGGCCTCACGCCACCCGAGACTGTCTGCGCCTGCCCAGCACGCAGCGGTGCTGCTGGCTGCCTCTCTGGACGTGTCTCTGCCTCCGTGCCTTGCTGGGGGGCGGCAGCCTGCCCCCACCTGCTTGCTGCTCCGTCCCTGCTCTGCCTGGCA
The DNA here is from genome assembly GCF_025265405.1 of Mesoplodon densirostris. NCBI lineage: Eukaryota > Metazoa > Chordata > Mammalia > Artiodactyla > Ziphiidae > Mesoplodon > Mesoplodon densirostris. The sequence continues at coordinate 276,988 of NC_082666.1, forward strand.
TGTGGCGCAGCGTGGCCAGCGCTCGCCTCTCACTCTCTGTGTCTCCACCGAGCTCAGCTCAAGAATGGGCGGGGGCGGGCCACGCTCTGACCTACAGTGCGGCGTGGCAGAGGACTCCAACCCAGGCGGAGGCCTCGTCTAAAAGCACTCCCGAAGGGGGCACAGGGAAGGGCCGCCCCCCTCACGTCCAGCCCGGCTTGCAGGCAGAGCCCGGCTCAGCTGCCCTGACCCAGACGTGCCGACGGGACTCAGAAGGAGCCTCTGAGGCGTGGCCCTGCTTTGAGGTCTCCGTGCTGAGAAAGCCAGTCATCCCTCTGTCACCCCCAGCTGCGACAATGGGAAGCAGCCCAGGTACAACAGCTATGGTACCTACGCCCGCATCTTACGCCACCCTGGGAATCAGTCGTTCAGGGTGCAGCCTTCTTACCCCACGGACCTCGGAGGCCCAACAGCCAGAGCCCAGCTCTGTGCTGGCCAGGCAACAGGAGGCAGGGGTTCAGGGACGGCTGGAGCGCCCGTCACCCGCAGGACACGGAGAGGGCACCTGGCCATCTCCAGGGACTTCTCACCGGCAGGAAGGAGCCCCTGGGACAGTCAGACTGGTGTCACCCCCAGCAGGGCCACCCTGGGGTTTCTGTGGCTCTACCTCAGGCTTTGGCTGGTCTCCGGAAGCCTCACGAGCAGGCGGAAGCTCTGCTCTCGCGAGAACAAGACTTCCTAAGGGTCCCAGAGACACCCCCTCCCAGCAAGGCAGGGTGGGGCAGGAGGACCCCACGGATGTCCTGAGCCCCGGAGCAATCCTCTACCTCATGGGAGCCACAAGGAGACAGCCCCAGTGGCACCCAGTGGTGGTCACCTCAGGAGAAGCAGATCTGCTCAAGACACCAGAGTGACAGCACAGGGACAGACAGGCAGGAGGACAGAGACCAGGAGGGAGAGGAGGAGGGGCTGAGCCCAGAGAGCCTGATCCCACGAGCAGGACGTGAGGGCGTCAGGAAGTGTGCCCGCCGTCCCCGGCCAGGCTGCGGGATGTGGGCCTGGAGCTGCCCCCTGAAGCGAATGACTCGAAGTGGGAAGCAGAGTTAGGGGCGGACAGAAGGCGCTGGCGTGTAGTTATCACGAAGCCATAGATGGAAATTGCAGCAGAGAGACTCACGGTGAGGTTACGCTGGAGACAGATGAGCTGCGAGATACAGTACCTCGAGTTTGCTTTACAAAACTGCACATGCAAAAAACAAAACAGAACAAAAGTGAGAACACCAGAGAGTTCTAAGAGACGCTAGAACGATGTGAGCCGCATCGGGTCAGGGCACAGGCTGCAGTGCGCATCCAGGCAGGAGGCCAGGGATGCTTCTATCAGAATGAGGCCAGCCGAGACCTCGGGGGAAAAGAGAAGTTGAAAGAGAAAGAGCACCCACAGAGCAGTGACCCCCACGGCTGGAGGGCAAGAGCGTCACCTTGGGCCGTCCAGCGCAGCTCTGCGCACACTGCCCCCGGAAGGGCAGTGGGGTTGGAAAGGGCGGCACCACTCGTCCGCCATTCTGCTCAGCCCCTCGCCCCCGCCGGACCTGGCGCCCCACTCCCCGGGCGCCAGGGAGGGCTCACCCCTGTGGTCCCCTGGCCTTCGAGGCGGAGCAGAGCCGGCTGACACAGGGGCCCTACCTGCCTCCGGCCTCACCTGGGCCCTGCTTCCTGAACACCCTGCTCAGCCCCCAAGCCACCCCGGCCCCTCAGCTCCCCAGGCTCTAAGGCAGTGCCACCAGGTCACCACCAGCCTCCCCAGGAGCAAACAGCTTCTACCACCAGCCCATCTTCCCTTGAGTGTCCTTCTGGAAGTGTCTTTCTGGAAGCTTTTCCAAAAATCAATAGAGAGAAACCATAGATCTCTTTACAGTCCTTTCCCGCCCAGGGGAGGACCAGGCGGGTCCCCAGCGCTGCCTTGTCAAGGCTGAGTCGACACGCATTTGTGAGGAGCTCACAGCAGCTCAGCCGCCCCGCGTGCAAACAGGCACGTGTGTGCAAGAGAGCGAGCAAAGCGGTGTGCACGGCTGAGTGTGTGAGCTTGTGAGTGAGCATGTGAGCTGGTGTGAGTGTGACTGAGACTGTGAACATTAAGAGAACAAGGGTCAGGGCTTCCCTGGTGGCGCAGTGGTTGGGAGTCCGCCTGCCGATGCAGGGGACACGGGTTCGTGCCCCGGTCCGGGAGGACCCCACATGCCGCGGAGCGGCTGGGCCCGTGAGCCGTGGCCGCTGAGCCTGTGCGTCCGGAGCCTGTGCTCCGCAACGGGAGAGGCCACAGCAGTGAGAGGTCCGCGTACCACAAAAAAAAAATCTAAAAAAGAGAACAAGGGTCAGAGCAAGCGTGTGTGAGTGTGAACCTGCGTGCGGGAGGGGGCCGTGGGCACCGGCACTCGTGAGTCCCAGTGACGTCGAGGCCGACACAGCCGAGAGCCAGAAGGGCTGCAACAGCCTGAGTGTCCCTCCCTTCCAGGAGGCTGAAGGGACTGTCCCCTGAGGCCAAGGACACTGGAGCCCCAGCGGCTCTAGGGGACGCGGGTGCCCATCGGAGGAGGGTCCGTCACAGAGCCTCCGTCCGCTCGGGCACGGCCCATGGAGCCGCTCAAACACCACGGACACGAAAGGCGCCGTGAGCATCAGAGGCTCACAGCGCACGTCTCGGCCAGGCCCCCGTCTCACAGACCACACAGTGCCGCTGTGGAAGCAGGTCAGGGCGGGGTCCCACAGAGCCTCTCCCACCACCTCAGAGGCTCGGGCAGAGAAGTGAACACAGAGAGGGTGCTGCTGCCAGCAGAGCAGGGAACCGTTGGGGCAGACAGGACAGACAGGCGCTGGAGCATGGCTCCTGCCCGCAGATGTCTCAGCTCAACGGAGGAAAGCAAACAGCCACGCACGGTGGTCCTCACACCCACCACCCTCCACACCTGGGAGTGGCATCTCCAGGAGTCACATCAGACCCACTGTGCGTGCAACAGAGATGGGCTGAGGACGAGGCCCAAAGCCACGTCCCGGGGGAGGCCGCGGGACCCACAGCTGGCCCAAGAGGGGGACGCAAGGGCCAATGCCCAGACATACCCCAGGTTGGCCGTGACAGGGATGGGCCAGCACCGAGCTCAGGGCCTGCTGTGAGGGAGTGCACCAAGTGTCCCCCAGGCCCCGGGGATGCAGGTCTACAGCCTGCTTCCTGCACAGCAGCATCCAAAACAGGGACGGGGACGGAGGGAGAGGAAGGACATCCAGACTTCCCTCTCTGGTGTCCTGACAAGCTCCCCGTGGCTGTGCTGAGGGCCCCTCCCCGCTAAGGTCTCAGCCCAGGTGGGAATGGACACCCTGCCGCACATCCCCAAAGAATGGGCAGCCCTGGGAAGCAGCAGGGGACACAGGACACCACGTTCCCCTCCGGAACAGCAGGAAGGCAAAAGTTACACAGAAACTCCACAGGGCCCATGTGAATAAATGGGTCAGTCACCAGCCATGTCCTCTACGCAGACCGCCAGCAGCTTACACAGCTCAGGAAGTAACCGGGTCACAGCAAGCCCAGGACCAAGCAGACCGAGCAGGTGCACTGGCCAGACAACAAAACTCCAGAATAACTGGGCACTGAGCCCCCAGCAGCTGTTGGAATGATGGCGGCTGTGTCCTGCCTGGCTCCTTGCAGGCCCCCTGCACCCCTGCCTGGACTCCCGGGGCCTGGGACCTCCCTTTGCTTCTTCTCCCCCAAAGGCCAGCACTTTCTGCTCACTTTAGAGACAGGTCCTCTGCAGACATCCCCCTAGAAAACAGGCCATGGCCCTGTGACTTCCAGGAGAGAATGGGGCTGCTAAGATGCACCCTCACCTGTGTGTGTACACACTCCCACTCCCACTCCCACAAATGCATCCACGTGCCAGCGCAATCTCAGCACCAGTGCCTGTGTCACCACAGACGGGCCTGAGGTGCTCTGACCACGCAGCACAGTGTGCACGGGAGAGGGAAGCAGCTGCAGAGTGGGGGCCCGTGGAGCAGCGTGGGGAGTGGGCGCCATGGCGGGGGCTGGCGAGTGGGGCGGAAGGCAGGGGCAGCAGCTTCAGGGTGGGCTCAGCCTGGCCCCGAGCCCCTCTGTGTTCTCCCACGGCCACCCAGTGACTGGGATTGGGCCAGACTTTCCTGCCTCCTTCCCCGGGGGCCAACGCCCCCCAGCCCACCGTGGCTTTTAGCCCTGCGCTGGGCGTTCTGTCCCAACTCGGAAATCCGTAACGCCCCCAGCAGCGCTCTCAGCTGGCTCTGGGTGACCAGAGTCCCCGACGGAAGTCTCGGCCCCGCCTGCACCTCTGCTCGTCAGAGAGGCCTCCTCTCGACCCCTGTCCCAACACCAGAACTCGATACTATTGGAAACTGCGTTAAGTCTCTTGGGCTGCTGAAGTAACCCGTTGAATCTTCCGGCTCACAAAACACAGTTGTGAAAGGCGGTGTGTAAGTCAGACACGCCAAGTCCCTGGCGCCGCCCACGACTGTCCAGGGGGCCGCCTTCCGCGGTCACTCCCACCCACGGCGTTGCCACGCCGCGCTCTCACCCCGGCGGGGAGAAGCGGGGAGGCTTTACCTGGTGGTCTCTTTGCTCAAAGGCCCTGCAGGGGAGGAGCGCCATTCCCCCGCGTCTCAGCTCCTAGGGAGGGGCTGTGTCCTAACAGCTCCAGCCAAGGCGAGGGCCCCTGAGGAGGCCCTGGGGGAGCTGGACTCTGCTCCCACCACCGCCCGCAACCCTCTCCGAGAGCCTTACGCGGCGATGGAGATGTTGGCGGCAGACATGGGGCTGACTTCAGCCACTTCTTTGGCCTTTTGCAGAGCAAGCTTCTGGTTGGCTGCTTCTTCCATCTCCTCTTCGTCCTGTTTGCACAGACAGAAATGTGGAGCTGGCCTGAGAGTGAGGTGTCCACTCCGATGCCACCAGCTCTTCCGCCTGGAGCCTCCGAGTCCTTCCTGCCTCCTGAGCCAGCGGAGCCAGGAAGCCAGCTCCTGCCTTAGCACGACCCACCCATGCTCCAGACCCCACTGCTATGCCCACCTCTGCAGGCAACAGTCCCCAGGGTTTCTGTGTCAGCACCCCTTCCCAGGGCACTCACAGCTGACAGCCCCACTCCAGAGCTCCAGCCCCAGGGACCCATTTCTGCATGTTAGTCTTATTCCATCAAAATGCAAACCCACCCCTCCTCTATTCCCACCTGCTCCCCCGCCACCCAGAGCACAAGTGTCACACTGGAACGAAGTCAGTCTCTGCCCCAGAGTGCTGAGCCAGGGCGAGGGGCAGGCTCCCCACCCTGAGCCTGGGTCCCCACCCTGCACCACCCACAGGAACCGTCACCAGGAATGTGCCTAGCAGGGCCACCTTGCAGCCTTTGAGCTTTTCCACCTGGACTCATCGGGTCACATCTGTCTACCTGTGACCATGCCTGGCCCTGTGTCCCCTTCCCCACTGAGCCCCACGGCTCTCTGCCACCCGGGATAGCATGTGCTCATGTGTGCGCACCTGCGCAGACACCCCGCCCTGCCTCTCCATGGGAAGGGAGTGGACATACAGAAAGGCCCTCCAGCCCTGACCCCATGGCACTAGGCAAAACCAACATGATCTGCTCCTCAGATCTAGATAAAATGCTCTAGGTTGAGTCTACGGGCCCTGGCAGGCAAACTAGTCTCTGTGCCATCCAGCTAGATCACTGGGACCACCCTTATACCCCCCATTACCCCAATCCCGGGCCCACCTGGCTCCCCTGGGAGCTGGCATTCCCAACATGTCCCAAAATGTCCTTGAATCTGCTTTTAGAGGCACAGTAATGGCAACTCAGCTCCCTATGAGCTGTCTGCAGATTTCCCACCATAGAGAAGAGACAGTTAAACGTCAGGCCTCGGGGAGGGGGGGCAGAGCTGGACCCACCACGGAGCTCCCTAGAGACGCTGTTCCTCCAGCTACGGGCTCCAGCCTGGTGTACAGTCCTCAAATCACTCCAGGTGGTGTTCGACAAACAAACCCGATGTGCGTTTATTTCCACTTCAAAATAAACGATGCTACCATATATTTGTGGGACTGTAAAGGAGGGAGTGTCTGCCCTTTGGTCTCTTGGCCAGCCCAGGAATGCCCCATAGCCTGACACAGACAGGCGTCCACCCGCCCCAACTCCCAAAGCAAGGAAATTCCTGAATTAGGGCAGCTTGCCCAAAGGGGCCACCACCTATGGTCTGTGCGTGGATACAGGACCCCAAGGACATGGCCGGTCAGTATGTCCCCAGCCACTGACAACCTAGAAGGGGCAGTGAGAGCTTGAACTCAAGCTCACCCAGCCCAGGACAGCTGGTGCCAGACCAACGATGCTGCTGGGCACCCCTAGCTCACGTGGTCCTGTAAATCCTGACCCCAAGAAGTGCTCCGTGGTTGCACGGGTCCCCCCAGCCAGGGGCTTGGGCCATTCTCCAGCCCCTCCTGAACGGCAAGGTTCAGGCTAGGAACTGGCTGACGACAGAAATGGGCACGCCAGTGGGGTTCCCAATCCTCAGAAGCCAGCACCCAGAAGAAGGGAGGAGTCCAGACCCACGGGCACTGTCCCAGCCCAGCTAGGGGGTGGGGGGAGGCACACCGCACGGGCCGCGCCCCTGGAGCACTCCTCCCAGGGAGCCGGGTGGGGCAGCACGGCACCTGTACGGTGCGCGCTGTCAGGACCACCGTGGCACACCTGCATCTCTGTCGCCTGCCCTCCTCAGGGAAGGCCCGAGTCAAGCCCCAGAATGGGGACAGTGTGAAGAGTCTTAGGATGTGCTAGACTGGAGCGGGTGCAACCCAAGTGGGAGGCTGTCAGGGATGGCGGGCGCGAGCGCACGGACACCCCCCCACACAGGTGCGCGCACAGGCGCAGGCCCGGTGTACAGAGCAAGTACGTGCGTGCCTGCAAGGAGCAGCGCCTGCTCAGAGCCCCTGACCAGCAGGAGCGCCCTCTGCACCGGGAGCCGGGCTTGTCAAAGCGCCAGCCTGAGGCTGAAACAGCGGGCTGCCTGCACTGTCCAGGGCAGAGAGGGTGACAGTAAGCAGGCAGGGGGTGGTGTCATCTGGAGGGAAACCACAGGGGAGACATGTCTAATCACACCCCCCACCAGGCTCAAGGATGAGAGATGACTATTAGACGACTCCCACTGGGTACAGCCTGGAAAGAAAGCTGTCCTGCTGGGGCATGGGCTTGCTGAGAACAGGACCGACTGCTCCCCCAGCACCAGCCTGGCCCGACTCTGAGGACAGCGCTGCCCAGTGACAGCCTGAGCTCAGCCATCCACACCGGGGATGACCACAGGGGTCCCTCGCTGCCCTTTGAGGTCTTCAGACTGGATGGCCCCTAGGCCCACCTCCTGATGCATCTTGCTCCTGAGAGGACACAGCCCCCTCCACACAGAGACCAGGGCAGCCTGGTCCCCATCTTCCAGGCCCCTCTCTGGTCTGCGCCCTGTCCTCCACCACCTGCTCCCACACCTTCTCCTGCCTTTCTGGTCATCCTTCCCAGGTCTTGGCTTCCCGGGAGCCGCCCTCGTGGTCATCTGCCTTCCTGCCGTGCTCTTTCTCCCTACCTCCTCGGTGCCGCTCCCCCACAGCCCTGCCTGTCCAGGGCCTGGAGGAAACACCCCTGGACCGCAGTCACATGGCCCTTAACCCAGGTCCTGGCCCTCCTCATGGCTCTGCAGCCGCATCCAGAGCAACACGGGTTGACCCCCCACCCCACCCACACCTAGGCTGCAGGTGGGTCCCTACCTACACACCTTGGTCAGTTCCTGCGCGTTGGCAAGGTTGTCCACGGCGATGGCCAGAAAGACGTTCAGCAGGGTGTCTGGTCGGCTCCAGCTAAGGAAGGGAAGCCCCCTGACCCACAGCCTCTCCCAGGGTCGGACCACGGCTCCCTCTGACAACACGGGGCCCGTCTCCCAAGGGCCTGAGCAGCCTTGGCCTCCTCCCTTGGTATCCACATGCCCCCACCCCCGGCCCTCCAGCCCTGTCAGCCTGTCAGCCCCAGACACAGCCCAGCCCAGCTGCTGGGCCCTGCGGCCCCCCGGCCTCCACCGGCCTCCTTCATGCAATCTCACATCGCCCGGCCTCCTCGAAAGCCCACACCACCCCTTCCCCCCACCACCTCTTCAGGGCCGACGCTCCCGGCCGAAAGCTTGCGCCGTGTTGGGTTAACCTGCCTTTGCCTCCTAGGAGGGCACAAGGGCTGCCCACTCTGCCCCCACCTCTCCCAACAAGCACCCAGGCTGCATGTGGGCCCCGGCACCTTTGGGTCCTGTGAGCAGAGACCACCGAGGGACCAGCGTCCCGGCAAGGCTCACGGACACGTGCCTGGCTTCATTCCCACCTTCCTTTACCAAAGCCGAGTCCCGGGACCCCTCCCTCGAGGTGCCCCTCCTCCAGAGCAGCAGGGGCAACACGCGGATGGCAGATGCCACGGGAGTGCCCGGCAGGAGGCCGCCACCTCCAAAGCCTCCTCCCACTGTGCCCCCTGGGAGCCGCGACAAGGTGCTCCTAGGGCCCCCAGTCAGAAATGAGGAAAGAAAGGCCACAGAGGGTTAGGCAACTCCCCAGGGCCCCAGGGTCAGGGGGCCCAACGGCCCTGCCCCACCCATCTGAACTCGGCAGGCCCAGGCCCTCGCGCTGCCGCTGACCTGAATCCCCTCCGCTTCCCGTCGCTGGAGCCACCTCTCCCCATCTCAGCGCCAGGCGGCACTGTCCTCCCTGCGCTGACCCCTCCCCCCGCCCCGTCCCCAGCCCTCGGTGCCTCACCCCGGTACTGTCCCCGCAGACCCAAGCCTACCCTTGGCCCCCGCAGGCGGGTGCCCTCCCGGTCACCTAGTGCCCTGCACACTGACAACGGGCAGGGAGTCCTTTGCCATGCGGTGTCCGCTGCCCGCTCAATGCCAGCAGCCCCTTCCCCTGAGCTGTGACAGCCGAACCGTCTCAGACCCTGCTGGTCCTGGGGCAGATGCCCAGGGACAGCCCTGGGCCCCATGTTATCCCAGGGGCTCTGGGCCAGTGTCAGGCTCAAGCAGCCGTTGGCTCTGGGTGACCCCTGTGGGTCAGGCCCCCTGTCTGGCAATGAGGTGCCCTGGGACTCGGGGGGGACCCACATCCCAGGGCAGTGCCTCATAGACAGGCCTGCTCAGGGCCCCAGTGGGGCCCACGGGACAGGACGCCAAGGTCGGCTGCTGCCTCCTGGCACTGACCACAGCTGTGGGCACCCTCAGAGGCCTCGCTACGCCAAGAGCAGGATGAAGGCCATGCCCCTTGGGGCCCAGCCACAGGGACACACTCCAACTGGGTAGCACGGTCAGGGGGGCCCGAGGCAGAGCCCCCCTGGCTGGACTTGCCCTGACTCCGCAGAGTCCCGCACCCCAGACCCTGAAACCCAAGCCTGACGAGCATCCTCCGCACAGGAACTTCCTTTGCGCTTCTCTGCAGGCAGGACATTTCCATGGGTGAAGGTTTTTTAAAAAGCCCAGTGCCACAACTTAATTACTGAATTAAATTAAAGTGAAAACAAAATAGATGGCTGCCCTCAGGCTCAAAGCCCACGTCTTTCCTCCGCTGACCTCGCTGCTTGCCTCGGGACACCCCACGTGCTGCTCACGCTTTCCTGGGCCTGCGGCCCGACCTCAGGCTGCATCTGTAACTCAAGCTGCTCCTGGGCAGGGGTGCGTCACGGCCCACCCTCCACGGGAAAGCCGCCCACACGTTTGTGCCGACCACCGGCTCCGTCCTCCTGGGGAGGGAGGGGACAGCAGGCCCAGGAAGCACCGACCCCCTCGGCCAGACGGCAGAAGGATACAGTTTCCAAACAGCGTCAGGACAATGAAGTAAACCGACGAGAACATGCCTTTGCTGACTCCACCTTGGGATTCGATCCCATGATACATCACCGCGTTCCAGTCCTCCCCAGTCAGGATCTGCAGAGGCAGGCAGAGCACCCGGGGCATGTCCCCACAGCCACCCGCGTGCACACGCACGCCCGCACCCACGAGCCCACGGGCACACGAGTGCGCACACACAGGTCCGTGGATGATGGTCAAGGCGGCCCAGGAGCCTCTGGAGAAACTTCCAGAAGGACATGGCTGCTGGCCTGGGTCAGGCCTTATAAGGTGAATATGCTCTGGGTTTCTGCCAAGAATGGAAAGGGAGCTCCCAGCAGGACAGAAAGGTGAGCAAAGGCAAGGAGACCGTGGCACAGCTTCCCACGTCCCACAGCTGCCTGGTCACTGCCGCACCAGTGAGGAAACTGAGGCTCAGAGAGGGGCGCAAGCTGCTCACAGCCAGACAACAGCTGCAGGGCCTCTGACCCTCCAGGTTCCTGCCTCCCCTGGCCCAGGGGGTCCAGGCCACGAGGGCGGCTAAATGCCGTCCTTGCCCCATCGGGAAACACGTGCCTCTTTTTCACTTGTATTTTGGGGAAAGTACAAGGGGATAAGGCGACAGACATTCGTGTGTCTGCCACTCAGAATGGAAATTGCTAACATTTTCTCATATTCGCATCAGGTCCCACTGCCCACGATCACCCTCGACAGGCAACCCCAACCGTGAACCTGGGGGGCCTCCCGTCTTTGTGGTCCTATACCACACAACACACACACACACACCTATAAACGAAATACACCACACGTGTTTTAAACACGCACCGGCAGGTGTCAGACTACATCAGCATTCCGTTCACTCACTCTTTTATCTGTGAAGTTTACCCGAGTGGACACACACAAACCCACTGTTCGTGGAAGGTGCTGCATAGATTCCTTCCATGTACTCACCCATCTTCTCCAACAGGCACTTCCGAGGTTTTTGCTGGTGTGTCCCATTGTGAACATGAAGTTTGTCTAGAACTGGTTCTGCTGGATCGGAGGCTCTGCACACCTTTGACTTCACTAGACATTTCCTAAGTGCTTATCCCAAATCACAGTCCCACCAGCAACACAAGGCTGTGTCTTCCTCACACCCTCGTCCCACACTGAGCACAGTCACACCCTTTGATAGGTCCAGGCCAGCGGGGTGAACGGAAGAGCCAGTCAGGCGGGACATCTTCTCTTGTATCCAGTGGCTGCTCAGATCTCCTTTCTGTGGCCTTTCAACGCTTTGGTTTGTATTTCTGATAACTCACCTTTTCTTACTGACTTCCTTATGTATTCTTGTATATACTAGTCCTCTATCTGCAATATCTACTGGAAAAATCTTCTGCTGGTCTCCTTTTTGCTTTTAACTAATTTTTTTGTATTATAAAGAAGTTTAATGAAGTCAAATGTATCAGTCTTTTCCTTTATCGTTTCTGCTTTTTGCCCCTTAAGAAATCTCTCTCCATCCCAAGGTCATAAAGAATTTTCCTGTATTTCTTCAAATCATTTTAAAGTTTGCCTTTTAGGTCTCTAATCCAACTAGAGCTTGTGGTTACTGCTCTGTGCACACGTGAGGATGAAGACCTACTTTTCTCCCACACAGAAGGCTCGTTTTTTGACCACCCCATCCCCCTCCCATTGATTTAAAATGCCATCTTTTTCATATGACCAACTTCCTACATAGGCTTGGGCATGTTTCTGGGCTTTCTAGTCTGTTCTTTGATACTTTGTCTTTATACCTATCTTCATTACTGTAGCTTTATAATAAGTCTTGATAAATGGAGGGGCACATCACTCCTTCTTGAACTGTCCTGGCTATTCCTGGCCATTTCCTCTCCCAGGAATCAATATGCTGAATTCCAAGAGCAGTTCTGTTGGGATTTGGATCACAAATTAAATTAGGGAGAACTGATCCCTTTACCACAGTAAGGTGTCCCATTTATAAACATCGGTATTCAGTTCTTTTGGTCTTTTAATAACAATTTATAATTTCACCTGTAAAAGTCTTGCATACGTTTTGTGGATTTATTTCTGGATAACATAGCTTCTGTTACTACTGTAAATGAAATCTTTCATTTTAATTGAATATTCTAATTGAATGATACTGTTATATAGAAAAGCTTTATTTTTCCTAGGTTGATCTTGTGTTCAGCAACAATGAATTCTCTTATTATTTCTAATTGATTCTCTTGAGTTTTCTATGTAAATAATCACACCATTTGTAAATAATCACTATTTTGTCTATTCCTTTCCAGTCCTTCTACCTCTTTCTTTTTCTTATTACATTGACTTCAACTGCCTGAATACTAGATATCCTTGGTTATGCTTTCAATCTGTATTAGTCTGGGTTCTCCAGAGAAACAGAACCAAGGGGAGATGTCTGGGTATATCTTGTGGTCATGGAGAATAAGTCCCAAGACCCACAGCTGACAAGGAGAGACAATGGTTTAAGTTTCAGCCCAACTCTGAGTCCAAAGGCAAGAGAAGATGGATGTCCCAGCTCAAAGATGGTCGGGCAGCGAGAGTGGACTCTCCCTTAACTCAGCCCTTTTATTCTACTCAGGCCTTCAGTGGACTAGGTAAGGCTTCCACATCTGCTTTCTCAGTCCACCAATTCAAATGCTCATCTCATCCAGAACCACCTTCATAGACACACCCAGAAATAATGCTTAATCTAGGCACCCCATGGTCCAGTCAGGCTGACATAAAATTAACCACCAACAATCTTTTATCTGTGATGTTTGCTATGGTCTTTGTAAAATAATAGTTTTATTGAGATATAATTAACATACCATATAATTTAGCCATTTAAAGTGTATAATTCAGTGGTTTTTAGTATATTCACAAATATGTGCAACCATTACCACAGTCAATTTTAGAACTGAATTCTAAATTCAGAATTTAGAATTCTGAATTTAGAATTTTATTTCCATCTCTTCAAAAAAGAAACCCATCCATATTAGCTATCACCCAACTAGCTGTGGGTTTGTTTTGGGTTTTTGTTTTTGTTTTTTTTTGAGTCCTCAGTATTTTAAGTTCTTTGTATAACATGTTTTTCATCATAATATCAATATTTTATCTTTCTAAATCTATTGACATGCTTATTTTTCTCTTTTAAACTGTAGAGATCAGAAAATTACATTGACAAATCATTGTATTACTGAGATAAGCACAGTTTAGCCATGAGGTTCTATTTTATACATATTGGATTTGATTTTTGAATATTCTATTTCAGACTATTTGCATCTACCTTCACTGAGCGAACACTTAGAGTGCCTGCCTGCTGTGTGTCAGGCAATCTTCAGGCACTTGAGATCCTCAGTAGACAAAACAAAGCCCCTGCCTCACAGATCTGTGGAAGGAGAGAGCTCTCTGAAATGGAGCCAGGAGGCCTGTAAGGAATCTGACCTTTTGACCACTTTATGTCCTAATGCAGGCCTCCAGAACATCTGTCAGAAACTCAAGACACTTATCAGACACCTACCCTAAAACGCCTGGTGACAGCCATCCTTGAAGGACACACATTTCCCTTCTTGTGTCAGAGTACAGCCTCATGGCTTTTGTCTTACAAGCCCCCAACTCTTTCTCTTCCCCCAAGACACTCTTTTTATTTTAGCCAAATCTGTGTCTCTTGAATTGCAATTCTTAAGACCCCAGAACACTTATTTGCAGCCTCCTGAAGTTTTTTTGGTTGACAGAGCTCACACTCTTTCTGCATTTTGCTTTCCTTACATTGTCTTTGCCGGGCTGTGGGGTCAAGGTTGTCCTAGCCCCATGAAATGGTTTCTTCCCTTCTCTAGAAGTGTCTGAGTCCATTATCATTTGTTCCTTAGAGGCGTGGCAAAACTCACCTTATAACTCCCCGAGCCCTGGGAAGGAGGCAGGAAGGCAGGAAGAGAGCTTTGACTAGGGATTCCATTTCTTTTAATGGTTATAAAATTATCCAGTTCTTTTTTCTTCTTGAGCTAATTTAAGTAACTAATGTTTTCCTATAGAAGTGCACATTTCATCTAAGTTTTCAAACCTATTGGCATAAAGTTGCCATAATATTCTTTTGGGATTTTAAAAATACCTCCCTTTTCTGTAGTTATACCTCCCTTTTGGGCTATACTTTTTTTAAAAATATTTTTTTATTGAAGTATAGTTGATGTACAATATTAGGTAAGTTACAGGTGTACAATACAGTGATTCACAATTTTTAAAGGTTATATGCCATTTATAGTTATTATAAAATATGGCTATATTCCCTATATTGTACAATATATCCTTGTAGCTTATTTTATACATAATAGTTTGTACCTCTTACCCCTATATTGCCCCTCCCCTCTCCCCTTTCCCCACTGGTAACCACTCTTTTATTCTCTTTATCTGTGAGTCTGCTTCTTTTTCATTAGATTCACTAGTTTGTTGCATTGGGCTATACTTTTTATTTGTGTTTTTTTCTTGATCAGTCTTGCTATAAAGTTATCTACTTTATTAGCCTTATTGAGAACGAGCTTTTTAGGATTTTGTTATCTTGGTATTTTAGTTTTATGTTTCATTAATGTCTGCTCTTAGCATCATTTTTTCCTGCTTTCAATTTCTCTTTGGTTTACTCTATTATTCTTTTTTCTAGATTTTTAAGATGAGTACTTAACTTATTTATTTTTAGTCATTCTCTTATTTTGATAATTGCTTTTAAGACTCTAAGTTTTCCTCTAAGTATTGCTTCAGACTCACCCTATGAGCTTTGCTAATTATTGTTCAGTTCTAAATATTCTGTACTGTCCACTGTGCTGTCTTCTTCAACTCAAACCCTCAGCTTTCAAATATGGGGAAGATCTTAAGTGACTGTTTACTAGTGCTTTCTATTTATTTAAGTAATATCAAGAATGTGCTGGACTTCCCTGGTGGTGCAGTGGTTAGGAATCTGCCTGCCAGTGCAGGGGACATGCATTTGATCCCTGGTCCCAGAAGATCCCACATGCCGCAGAGCAACTAAGCCCGTGTGCCACAATTACTGAGCCTGCGCTCTAGAGCCTGCAAGCCACAACTACTGAAGCCCACGTGCCTAGAGCCTGTGCTCCACAACTAGAGCCTGTGCTCCACAACTACTGAAGCCCACGTGCCTAGAGCCTGTGCTCCACAACAAGAAGCCTGCGCACCTCAACGAAGAGTAGCCCCTGCTCGCTGCAACTAGAGAAAGCCCGCGCACAGCAACAAAGACCCAACACAGCCAAAGAAAAATAAACAATATAAATAAATTTAAAAAAAAAAGAATGTGCACTGTAGGAGTGTGATTCTTTAATGCTTGTAGAAATTTCCAGAGTGACTTAATAAGTGATCAATTTCTGTAAATGTTCCTTGTACCCCAAATAATGACTATTTTATTCACTATCAATTGGCAAGTTCTGTATGCATCAGCCGATTTGTGACTGTTGTGCGCATGAGTTCTTTTACATCCTGTCTAATCCCTTATCAGCTTCATCCTTCAGTCTGATAGAAATAAAATCTCTTAAAAGAGAGTGGACTGTTGATTTCTCCTTGTAATTCTGTCAGTTTTTGCTTAGTATGTTTTTTGAGCTGCGCTGTTAGGCTGCATCTTCCTTTTATTGTTATGTAATGTACTTCCTTTTTTTTTTTTTTTTTTTTTTTTTTGTGGTACGCGGGCCTCTCACTGTTGTGGCCTCTCCCGCTGCGGAGCACAGGCTCCGGACGCGCAGGCTCAGCGGCCATGGCTCACGGGCCCAGCCGCTCCGCGGCATGTGGGATCTTCCCAGACTGGGGCACGAACCCATGTCGCCTGCATCGGCAGGCAGACTCTCAACCACTGCGCCACCAGGGAAGCCCTGTACTTCCTTATTTTTACTACAGCTATTTTTTCACCTTCTTTCTCACTTTTATTTTGGCTGATGTTAACATTACACCAGCTTTCTTTTGGTTAAGGTCTACTTAGTTTTTGTACCCATTTAATTTTAAATTATGTACGATTTCAAACATTCAGAAAGGTACAATGAATAATATTTAAAGCTCTGTGTACCCATTACCCAGCTTAAGAAATAAAACTTTAAAATGTAGCTGAAGTTCCCTCAGTAGAAATCTCCAGTCTCATTCCTCCTCTCCCCAAGCCCACCTCACCCTGAATTTGGTGTTAAACATTTCCATGCAAGCTTTTACACCTTTACTTCCATATATACCATAAACAATATTGTTATGCAATATGTTTTGAAACAAGATGTTTCCATCCTTACTAAATATTTAGTATCATATGCTAAACCATAATGGAAAAGAATGGAAAAAAGAATGTATATATATACGTATAACTGAATCACTTTGTTGTACAGCAGAAATTAACACAACATTGTAAATCAACTATACTTCAACTTAAAAAATTAGTTAAATAATATCATATGCTTTGTATTATTCCAAATCTTGCTTTTTTTTTTTTTTTTTAGCTTAACATTGCTTGTGATCCACGTCAATATAGTTAATTCTAGGTCATTCACGGTCCTGCTGCACAGACGGAACACACTCTCCTTATCCACTCTCCTGATGATGCACAATCAAGAGGTTTCCAGCGTTTTGCTATCATACACGATGCTGCTGCGATGGTCTCACAGGTCTCTCTCTGTGCATCAGGCCAGGGACCTTCCAGAGGACGTACCCACAACCCCAACTGCTGTTGTGTGAGTTCTGGTGGGTTAGATACTGTGACATTACTTTCCAAGGTGGTTCTACCAACCCACCAACAGCATAAAGGAATCCTCATTTCTCCACATCTTCTCTAAAACTTGAGACTGTTAGATTTCTTAATTTCAACTAAACTGACAGGTGGGTTTACTTTGCATTTCCTGACTACGAGTAAACAGATGATGGTTTTTACAGGGCTACTCATCAGCCCAATTTCCTGTCCCGAGCTCCTTGCTTATACACTTTGCCCTTTCCTGCTGCATTATTTGTCTTTCCTTTTTGATTTGTGGAAGTCTTCGATTTATTCTGGTTATTGGTTATTTATTCTGGCTGTTGGTTATTAGCTAATGCTGTGGAAACATCTACTCCCAGCCTATGACTTGTTTGTTTGACCTTCTTATGGTGTCTTCTGATGCACAGAAATTTGTATTTCAATAGCCAAATTTGTCAAAGCTTTCCTTATGATCTGTGCTTCTTCACATCTTCCTTAAGAAGGCTTCCCCTGCCTTCAGTCAGTAACATTACTCTCCTGTATGTTCTATAATTTCAGAGCTGCTCTTCACATTTACGTCTTAATTCATCTGAACTGATATTCAAATCTGCTACAGGGTAGAAATCCAACTCCATGTTTTCGTCTAAGGATAACCAAACTGTCCCACTCCATCTGCAGTGACAACATGAGTGTTCTGTGTATATAACTATTTCATCTGTAAATAATGACATTTTTCTTTCTTCCTTGGCAATCCTGAGAAATTTTATTTCATTTTTTTTCTTATTCTACTGCACTAAGACCACTGATACTAGCATAATCTGCTAAGGGTTTTTATTTGCAAGGAGTGTTGGGTTTTATCATGGGATTTTCTTTTAGAAAAAAAAATTCACGATGGACAGTTTCAGACATACAAAGTGGAGAGTGTAATGTATCCCTACGCACTCATCACCCAGCTTCAACAATCAACACAATTTGCCAGTCTTGTTTCATCTGCCTCTCTCTCTGGTGCTTGCCTGTGCTTTTGCTAGAGATCAGATGTTTTTTCTGATCATACATGGTTTTTTTCCTTCTTTCATCTGTTAAGATGATGAATTACATTAATAGACCTTCTAATGTTAAATCATCTTGCATTTCTAGGATAAATTCAAGTTGATCATAAAGATGATCTTTAAGTACATCCAGATTGGATTAGTTCTTATTTCCCTCAGGATGTTTTATCTATGTGTGATAGTAATCTACATTTTCCTTCTCTTATGTTGTCCTTGTCTAGTGTTTTCATATCAAGGATATTCCAGTCTCATAAAAGGGTGGGTGTTTCCTTTTTAACTTCTCTGGAGTCGTCTGTGTAAAACTGGAGTAACCTTTCTTAAATATTCAGCAGAATTCACTTGTAAAACTGTCAGCGTGGTCTCCAAGGCAGGTAGATTTTTCAATTATTCAATTATCATTCAGAAATTATTCAATTTCTGAAATAGCCCAGGTTTTCTGCTTCTCCTTGGGTTAATGTACCTTTTCCCCCCATTTATCCACTTTCCTAAACGTATCCATATCCGTGTCTGCAGTGCTCTCAGCAGTTGGGTGTGACTCTCAGAATCTGTGTCTGGATGTGTCTTCCTTCCACCTCAAATTGCAGCTCTCTGAGTGGGAATTCCAGGCCAACAGGGACCGTCCTCCAATATTTTAAAGTTGCTTTTCCCAGACCTTCTGGCGTCATTGTCACGAGAGGCCTGCCATCAGACTGGCATTCTTTTGCAGGAAATCTTTGTAGAACAGATTTTAAGATTTCCTCTGTATCAGGCTGTGTCCAGGTCTCAGCTCTTTCTGGAACGTCGCTGGCACCCTCTCTCACCGCCTCTGGGCCGCAGCTGGCTCAGGTCCTCCACGTTCTGAGAGGATCACGTCAGTGTTCGGGTCCGCCTCCACTTTTTAGTTAAACAGCTGTGTCTTTTACTGCTAGGAATGTTACTTATTTATCTTTCGCATTAACCAGAGATCCTCAGTTCTGAGGTGGCTTTCTTCCGTAATTTTGTGCTGAGTTCTTCCTTCAGCCCTCTGGGGGTTAAAGGCACCTGCATTAGTATGCTGCTTCCGTTTCTTAGGAGCGGCTCACCCTCCACCTGTGGGCATGGTCGGGCAGCTTCACCAGGAGCAGAGTTCAAGCTGTTCTCCCCCTGGTCACATGCCTCCCTGTGCCCTCTCCAACCCCATTCAGAAGCAGGGGCTCCGGCCTGGGTCTCAGGCCCTCGACCCCGTGTCATTCTGTGGGCGTTACAGGCCCGGCTGTGCCAATGGTCAGTCCTGGCGATCTTCTCAGCCTCCTCCAGCCTCAACCACTCTCTCAGCCTCCTTAAAGGGCTGGACGCTTCCCCAGCTCTGAGTCAGTGAAGCCACTGGCGATGCTTCTGATGGAGACGGTGCGAAGGCTAGTACGCTGACGGGCAACCCAATCCTTAAAGCTCAGAGGAGGGCGAAGCCACAGGACTCGACAGCGGGGTCGGACAGGAGAGCGATGGCAGCCCGGGGTCGCCAGGAGCAGACGCGCCTCTGGGAGACGAGCCACTCTGCTCCACCCAGGTCGGGAGGGGGGCTTGCGGGTGGGGTCACCAGACTGAGTCACGCTGTCAGCCAGCCTCCAGTGCGGTGCGGATGGTCGGCTGGAAAGACGCCTTCCTTCGAGAGAGGAGCCCCAAAGGTCCCCTCTCCATACACTCACTGTGGCTCCAGCGCTGGCTGGGGGGCAGCGCCGGCGGCCCCAGAGGCCAGGAGCAGGCAGGGCCCTGGCCAGAGCGCCTGCAGCCTGTGGGCCTCCCTAAGTGCCATCGTGGGCACCCCCGCCCCGCCTGTCCTGCTTGGCCTCAAGACATGGCAGAGGATGTTCATGGGACAGAGGGCTTTATCACATTGGTGAGGCCAGTGGGGGGCACCCAGGGGCCACAGCTCTGTGAGGGGGACAGCACTGAACCGGGAGAGTCCTCAAGAGGGAACCAAGGCTCAGCGTCCCCAGGGGCTGCGGGCAGCGTGTTTCCAGATAGAAAGGGAAACTGAGGGGCCGCTGGGGCCACTGGAGGGAGAAGCCTGGGGAGTGCTTTCCTCTCGACACTCAATGGACAACGACAGCTGTGATCGGTTCCAGGTCTCGGGGGCAGAGAGGTAAGCGGCGACCTGAAGCCAGGGCCTCCCAAGGGGTCCACCTGCTCCTCGGGCAGCTCCCTCCCAACCCCGTCCCAGCGCGGGGGGTACACGTCAGAGGCCTGCTGTGCCTGCCCCTCACGGGCGCTGGGGAGGGGCTGACGGGGAAGGAAGGCTGCATACCCTGCACACCCGGCAGGGGGGCCCCACACGCCAGAAGTGAGACAGGAGCCAGGAGCCTTACCTGGAAGACAGTGAGGATGGCAGCGGGGAAGGTGTCAAAGTTGGTCGTCGGAGTCTCGTCCTGAAAGTTGAACCTGAGAGGAAAAAGGGTCTTGGACAGAGGCAGCTCCATCGGGACCAGGAGGACCGGCACCTGGACGGGCTGCGTCTGGTGTCAGCGGCACCCCCTCGGGACCCTCGGGGGGGAGCAGAGGACGAGCCTGGGGCGGCATCGTCCCCTCTGAGCCCTGCGTCCCGGGGGCCCGGCCTCACTTACTGTCCCCCGAAGAGCTGCATGCCCAGCAGAGCGAAGACCACGATGAAGAGGAAGAGCAGGAAAAGCAGGCTGATGATGGACTTCATGGAGTTGAGCAGGGACACCACCAGGTTCCGCAGGGAGCTCCAGTACCTGCGGGGAGCGGCCTGGTCCGAGTGCGCCTGGACGCCCGGACACGGACGGCACGTGCCTGTGGCTTCCGGCACCTGCTGACCTGAGCGCCCCACACTCGGTGTATGGAGAGTGCTTTCTCCAGGGGTCCAGACCACCTGTCTGGACCACGCCCGCCCCCCGCCCACAGGGACAGCAGACGCCGAGGGTCCAGCGCTGAGCTCACGATCGCCTCCTACACCTGCTCCCCAGTCTCCCCCTGCCCACGACCACGGAACTCGCAGGAAGCAAGGGCCACGGCCACGCAAGAGAAGAGGCTGCACTGGAGCATCCATCAGCATCGCCACCCTCAGCACGTGGGTCCCCACGCAAAGAGCCTCCGCTGAGCAGGCCGGGCAAGGGGTGCAGACGCTGACCCCAGCGGCCCCTCCCAGAGGGCCAGGGCCACACAGCACGGAGCAGCCCCCCAGCCTCGACTCCCTTCCACCCCACCCCTCCAACGCTCCTGGGGCTCCGAGACTCTGTCCCTCTCCTTCAGCTGGACGCCCCTGGCTCACAGGCCCCCGAGGTCTGCCCACGGTCTAGCTGCTGCTGGCTCGCTGGGGATGAGACCCCTCCAGCCGCGACCCCAGCAGAGCCCAGGCGGACGTACCACGTGCCTCTGTGCCGTTGCACGTGCTGTCCTCTGCCCTGGCCTAGGGCATCTGCCTGGGGCATCCCTGGGCCCTTGTCCCCGGTGCCGCGTCACAGAGGCCCACCATCCTTCTCAGGCCCTCTGACTAGGTAGGTGAGA
Organism: Mesoplodon densirostris; assembly: GCF_025265405.1. NCBI lineage: Eukaryota > Metazoa > Chordata > Mammalia > Artiodactyla > Ziphiidae > Mesoplodon > Mesoplodon densirostris. The sequence continues at coordinate 298,078 of NC_082666.1, forward strand.
GTTAACGGGAGATGGGCTGGAAGACTCCAAACAGCCTTCTCGTGGGATGGGCAGGGTGTAGGTCAGCCCACGTCAGGACTGGGGCCACCCGCTTTCCAGGAGGAAATGGAGCTGCTAAGACGCCAGGCCCACGACCGAGGTAAGGGCAGCGCCGGCCATCACCTCCTGAAGCCCCTTCTCCCGCAGAAGCAGCAGAGGACGGAGGGCAGGCGGCGCAGGGCACCCAGCAGCCCTTGTGGGCCAAGCCGACCGAACTCCTGTCCAAAGCTCCTCCACGGTTAAACTGTCCTGACCTCGAATGGCCTCAGGTTTGGATTTAAAACAGAACAGAAAAGACCAGGAGGCTCTGTCGGTCACTGCAGCGGGGGCCCGGAGCCCATGCCACCTGCGCAGGCTTGGTCTGGACCGTCCCACAGCTGTCGTGACCTGGGCCACCAGGGACACTGCGTGGAGGCTGGTGCCAGGCACGTGCGGGCCACACGCTCCAGCCGCTCACAGGGTGGGATCCTCAGAGCCTCGGGGTGGCTCGGTACCACTGAGGAGTCCTACGGCCCTGGCCGTTGGGGTGAGGGCAGCTCTGCTGCTGCCGAGACAGCTGTGGGCGAGGGCGGCCCCCTCCCAGCATGGCCGCTGTGGCAGAGAGGGGCCGGTTTGGCCTGCGTCGCAGTCTGGCCTGGGCCTCAGCCTCCTTGTGGGCAAAAGGGAGAGACCCGCTTCCAGGGCTGTGAAGAGCTAAGTGGGATGAAACTGAACACACGGTCAGGGCCTCGTCCTGTCACCAAGGACAGGCCAGGCAGTGTCGGCCCCGAGTGGAAAAGACAGGCCTGGAGTTCAGGTCAGAAGGTCAGAGCCCCATTGGGGCCAGGACGGGAGCAGGGCTGCAGGGCAGGTGAGCAGACTTAGGGGCGGGACGATGGGAAAACATCCATCTGATAACCTGTTTTCTCCGTTAACTATGGAGCAGAGTCATCCTTTGAGGTTGGAAGGGGGGCTTGCTGATTTCAAGAGAGGAGACAGGGTGAAGCTGTGGGGAACGAGCTAACGAAAGAACCACAAGTGCTGGGGCAGTGCTGAGGCTGGAAATGGCGCTGCAGGTGGACGGGCTCCCAGGGCCGACACGAAGTCCTACTGGGCTGTGGCCCTCGCTCGCATGGGCTGCTTTGGGACTGTCTTCTGTTTTTAACCAGTTAAAACCCACAGAAAGAGATTCCAGGCAGCTGAGGGCAAGACCCATGCCGCACATCCCCAGGAGTGGCACCTGTGTTGGCCTGGCTCCCACACTGCCTGCGCCCCCGCCCCCCCAAAGCACACAGATGGCATACTTCGTGACTTTGAAGATTCTCAGCAGCCGGAGTGCCCGCAGCACACTGATCCCAAAGGAGGTTCCTGGCTTGATGGCCGCCCAGACCACTTCGAAGATGCTCCCCACGATGACCTGCAACGGAGATGGGGTCAGCCTGGGGTGCGTGTGCGGCTGCTTCTCTCCATAAGTATCTGCCTCACCCACCCCGTCCGCAGCTCAAGCCACAGAAGGCAACATGAGGCGCAGGCCTCACACTGAGCCCCTGCAGCCTCCGGGAGCTGCAGACGGTGTCCGTCCTTCCCCCACCCAGACACACCAGGAGGACACAGAACATGAGCGAGTTTGGCCGCAGCTTTCCCGGCAGATCTTAAAGCCTCCTCGTCTGATGCCTCCCCTGTGCTTCATCACAGCCCGGTGACCCCTCTGGGGCCGGCAAGCCGCCCCCGACAGCTTTGACCGTTAGGCTGCTCTCACACAGACCCGCAGACTCTGCTTCCTTGTAACATCCCCTTTCTGGTCCTGCCACCTCTGAGATGTTCCAGTTCATAACTGCATCTTGTCTTCTTCCGAATAGCGGGAGCCAGCAAGTACCACCAAGGACAGATGGGGGCAGGCCTGCCCCTTGTTTCACCACAGTCATCCCGGGCACCGTCCACGTTGCTGGACCGGGACTTGCGGGCAAGAGGCCTGCCCCTCCTACCAGCCACTCCTCAGCATCCGTGTCTCGCGTGAGGGACTCAGAAAGGACAGAGCAGCAGGACTGAAGCACAGCGGACCCCTCACCCAACGGCACCCAAACAGAATTCCCTCCCCGGCCACTGCACCTCGCAGGGCACAGCCGGGCTTGCGGCCAGCGTGAGCGCCCGTGTGCTCTTCGTGCGTGCGGCTAATTCTCACTCCTTCTAAGCTGGCTTCTGCAGCCGGCGTGGAGAACTCCACCGCCGAGCATCAATCTCTTAAACTCCCTTTTGCTTCACTTGGCTCACACATCACCTGAGGTTTCAGTCACTTCCACCCATTTCATACCAACTGTAAACACGATCAGCTCTACATCAACATCCTCACCAAGCCTGACAAACAGTGACTGTGCCAGGGCAGCGGCCCCTGCAGGTTAGCACTGGTCCACGACCCTGCCTGTCTGGTCTGCTGGCTGCACCAGCTCCGCGTTGCCCCAAATGCACAGCCTTCCACTGCACGTTTCCCCACCGGGACGCAAGCGCATCATTCAGAGGAGTTCAGACCTGCCCACAGCTGCTGCACCCACTACGACCCTAGCAGGGTAGCAAATGGGACGAGCTTGTCGCGTCTGTCCTTGGTCCCCCGAAAATCACCACCGATTTGTCTCAGCATCACACAGCACCCAGATCGTGCCCAGGACTGAAGACTATTGTTTTCTTTCTTTCTTTTTTTTTTTTTCCATATGCGGGCCTCTCACTGTTGTGGCCTCTCCCGTTGCGGAGCACAGGCTCCGGACGCGCAGGCTCAGCGGCCATGGTCCACGGGCCCAGCCGCTCCACGGCATGTGAGATCTTCCCGGACCGGGGCACGAACCCGTGTCCCCTGCATCGGCAGGCAGACTCTCAAAAACTGCGCCACCAGGGAAGCCCAAGACTATTGTTTTCTAAATCTACTTTCTTCTCACTGTCACTCTTCCAACATGTCTCCTGTTTTCCACGAATCCTCAAAATTTGCTCGCATTGGTTCACAATGTAGGTGGCCCCTCAAGACGGCCCCCATGATCCCCACAGCTTCGGGTTCACCCCCTTGTACAACCCTGTCCCCTGGAGGGTGGGATGGACCTAGTGACCCACTTCTAGCAAACAGAACACAACAAACATGATGGGCTGGCACCTCTGAGAACAGTTACAAGAAGACTGAGGCTTTGGCCTTTGTGCTCTCGGCCCTCTCTTGGGCCACGGCTGCCGTGCTGTGAGGATGCTGGGGCAGCCTGTGCAGAGGCCCATGTATGTGACCAGGCCCGAGCCTGCCAGCAGCCACCGGAGTGAGGCCGGAGGATGACTCCCTGAGGTCTGTTGACAGCCACGAGCACCAGCTTGGAAGGGAGCTCTCCAGCCCAGCGGAGCCTGCGAGGACTGAACCTCGGGAGGGACCCAGTGAGTCACAGCCTGGCTGCACCCCCACCGGAATGAGAGGACGAACATTTGCTGCTTTAAGCCACTAAGCCCTGGAGTAACTTGTTACCCAGAAGGAAAGACCAATAGCGACTTGGGAAGCAGGAGTGCCATGCTGCTGAACTAAGAGCCCCAGGCGCGGGGCGGCTCTGGAGGCAGGGAGCGGCCCCAAGCAGCACATCGGCGACGGCCTGAGGCGCCCTGAACACACTCTTCCAAGGGTTCTGGGCTCTGAAGGTGCCGCCCGTGAGGCCTGCAGGAGAATGAGGGGGCAGAGGAAACTAAGGATGGGAGCGGGCAGAGAGCCACGCTGCAGCCGCAGGGGCAGCGGGAGACGTGCCTCCCGCGCTGGGGCGCTGGCGGAGGCACCGTCCAAGCAGAGTGCGTGCGGCGCTGCTGCCTGGCGTCTCCTGCTGCTCGCGGCTAAAGGCAGGAGGAGGGCGGGAACTGAGGAAGCGCTGCTAAGTGAAGAGAAGCCACAACTCGCTAGTTTGGGAGATGCTCAGCCTCTCCAGAGACCAAATGAGGCCAATGTTAAGAAATGGCAGTGGTCAAAAAAAAGAAAAAAAGAAATGGCATGGTCTAAAAATGAAGCCAAGGGCACAACTGGGGCTGGTATGGAAGATCCCAAAAGATCAAAGGCGGGGCCTCAGAGCATATTCAGCCGCTTTCCGGCCCTTCAAGGGATGTAGGGTGAGCCTCGCAAATGGGCCTCACGAAGCAGTAAGTCCTCCAGGACGTGGAAGGGTGTTGACCTTGGTCATCTCAGCAGCAGCTCAGTCCGAGAAGGGCTCATCTCCAAGAGAGCTGTGGGCACGGCTTCCGTCCACTGGCGTGAACTCTGGGAAGACTCACAACACACCCACAATGCTCTTAAAAGGCTTACATGCACAAAAATATCACCAGCTTGGGTTGAAATGCCAAAACCAAAATGAGGCCTTTGGATTCCCAAAATTCTACTAAGTAGGAAGCAGGCCGAGAAAACCTCAGCTGAAGACGTTTACTACCTTTCACGAAAAGGAAAGGGGACTCAGGGTAAAACCAAGAGCCCAAGGGCCCCCAGGCCCCAGAACGAATCAGGGCTTTCCCAACACTTGCCGGCTGGAGTCCAGCCGGCCCTCCTGTGCATCTCACTGGCCCCGTTTTGAACGGGAAGGTCTAAAGCAGCTACCCCTGCCCATCCCACCGCCATATGCTGGGTGTCGGGGTGGACAGCTTGTCTCTCTCAGTTCACGGCTCTAAGATTGAAAGAAACTGCAGGAGCCTCAACCAGACCTGGGTCCTATTTGGATGGCGAGATTCGGGGCACTGAGCTGATGCCGCGATGGGATGCGTCTGGGGAACTGGGAGTGGAGGTGAGTGTACCTTACACTGGGAGGAACCTGGATCAGGGGACTGGGGTGGTCACAGCCTCCGGGACGGCCCGAAGGACCCTGCCTCCTGGTGTCCGCATTCTCCCCATGAAAAGTGGGCGGGCCCGGTGACTCCTTCCTGACAAAGGTTAATACAATAGTGAGGCTGACGGCTGTCTCTCCTGAGACTGGTTTCTGTAGCCTCTGTCAGGTACTCGCATCACGAGCTGCCACACAGTGAGGACACGCAAGCAGCCTGTGGAGAGGCCACGGGACCGGGAAACGAGGCCAGTCACCAGCCACGAGCAAGTCCTATCAACAGCCTGTGATGAGCCTGAACGCCACCCTCCAGTCCTAATCAAGCCTTGGGATGACTGCGTCCCCAGCCTCAGCTGGGCTGTAAACGCGTGAGAGATCCCGGGCCACAGGTTCCCTGTAAAGCCACGCCTGGATTCCTGACCCTTAGAAACTGTGAGATAATAGATGCTTGTTTTAAGCTGCTAAGTTTTGGAAAACTTTGTTGGCTTGTGTGCAAATTATTCCCCTGCCCTGGGGCCTAGCTGGTTCCCAGACACCGTCAATCTGAAGTCTCCTCTCCTCTTTGGGTCCCTTCTGCCTACATGCACCACAGCTTTCTCTGTAACCAAGAAGGCAAAGGAGCGGAAGAGTTGGCTTCCCCCCAACCATCTATGAAAATCGCAGGTGCCCACAGGTCCCGGAGAGCACCTGGGCAGCCCCCGCCTTCCCCCGCCCAGAGCTCAGGCAGCATGGCGGGTGCACGACGCCCACCCCAGGCTCCAGCGCTGACTCCCCCGCACACTAGCTGGGCAGTCCTGGGCCCATCACACAACGTCTCCAGTTATTCATGTATGAAGTGAGTCGTTGTGAAGATCTGACAAAGTCGTAGCCACTGTCTGTCAGCTGCACTGCAGTGCAGAAAGGAAAAGGTAAAGTTAAACTGCATCCCAAGTCGAAGCTTTCCTTCGACCTAGGTCCGGCCTCCTCCCTGGCTACTGAAAAGTCTGCAGAGGTGCAAGGCCTCCTTGGGCTGTGGCACGGCCGCTTCTCACTCAGAGCCTCCACCAGGTCAGAACTCAGCCTCTGGGCAGATGTAAACAGCGCCCCATCCCCAGGCTCTGGGCTCAACACAGGGAGGCATCCTGCATGACCTGCGGGGCCCAGGGAAGGGGACTCTTCCCCGCCCCAGCCCTGTGCTCGTCCACGGTGAGCCTCAGAAACACCTGCCTTCCAGGCCTCCCCCACCTGCAGAGGCTGGTGAAGGGACCCAGGCCCACTGCTCCCCTCCGGCCTCCCCAGAAAGCGCTGCTGCATGTACCCAGGACCAGACCCACAGGAATGATGGGGGTGAGGACCACAGCCCTCTTGAGCCTCCACGGGACAGCAGACATTTAGAAGATCGCATACCAGGTGCAGAAGAGGCCACAGAGCCTTAAGCTGATCTTCAGACTCTACAGACAGGGCCAGGGAGGGAAGGAGGCTGCCCATGGCCAGCACCCGCACCAGTCGGGGCCTGACCAGGAAAGGCCTCCCCTGCCTGCCATCAGCCTTGCTGACCCACAGGGGCTCACAGTCCCCCAGCCCCCGGGCTCTGCTCCACAGGCCCCAGCTCACACTGGGCGGCATCGCGGGAGGGGTGCGTGCGCTCTCCGGCCAGGACACCGCGGACCCGTCCGGACCCCCAGCAGGCGTCCCTGACGAGGTGGCTCACTCACCCCAAAATCGAAGCAGTTGAAGGAGGACCGGAAGTAGCTCCTGGGCCCCAGGCCGTACATCTTCAGGGACATCTCTGTGAGGAAGAGACCCAGGAAAACAAACTCTGCAAAGTCTAGGAGAAGCCGGAGAAGAGGGGGATTAGCTCGTGTCCTCCTCCCACCTGGCTCCAACCCAGACAGGAGGACACCAGACCTCTGGGCCGACCCAGGGTGGGGCTTCCAGGCCTGGCCGGTGGCCCCTGAGCTCCAACCTCAGCCCAGGACAGAACAGCCCACGAACAGACAGGGAGTGTCACAGAGAGGCGCTCCTTCCAGCTTGAAAGCTGAGTGCCCAGTGCCTTGGGACACAGAGGCAGCCTCCCAGGACTGGGCTCAAGAATGAGTTCTGGGTCAAGGGCCCAAATCTCCCAGAGGAGGACCTAGGCATCAGGCAGAGGGAGCCCAACCCCCGTGGAAAAGCTGGACGGCCTTGAGCCTGTCCTTCTGCCTCCGGTCTCATTCCGCGCTCCGTGCGCTGACGGCAGTTGGAATCCCTCAGCCACCCGGCCAGAACCCCCGTCCCTCTGCGAGGACCTCCTGACCCCCTTGGACTCACAGCAGCACCGTGTTAGGTTTTAACCATGTTTGTAGGCTCGCCCCACTAAAGGCGGATGTCCCTACCACCTGACACCCCCAGGCCCCTGCAGTACGAGTCTCCCAGGAGGCACCCATGCTTGCTGGGGGTCTTGGGGAGTCATACAGAGACCCCACCCCTGTGGGGGGGGTGCTTAGCTTCCCGCAGGCTGGGCCAGGCAGGCAGCAGTGGTGAGCAGGGCCTGCCCCAGCCCAGGGACGCCGCCACGGCAGTGCTGACCCGGCTGGCAGGACTGAAGGGACGCTGCACTGGACCTGCTGCAAATCCAGCGCAGACGCGACCCCTAACCCCGCCTGGGCAGAAGGCGGGCTCAGAGCAAGAAGGAACGGTCCAAAGGCTGTACGAGGCCACAGACCGCAGGAGACGCAGCTGAGCTCAGCCGCTGACCTGACGGGCGGCCGAACCAGGAATTCCAGACGTCAGAACAAGGTCACTGCCTTTGATCCTCCTCCCAAAGCTGGAATCCACCTGTCAGTTCAGACAGTGAGCCCAAGGCACTGGGGCCTCTGACCCCAGGGCACAGGAGCCAGGGAAGCAGCTCAGCACCAAGGGCAGAGCCCACCATGCAGGGCCAGGGCCCGAGGGGCCCAGTCACCAGGCAGTTGCCCACCCAGCCTCCCCAGGGCCTCTGGCATCCAGGCTGGTTGGGAGACTGGACCTCAAGCAGCTCATGCTAAAACAGGTGGTAGAAGAGGGGGCCACACACTTCCTGCCCTCTCTGTGCACCCCGAAATCGACTCTCCCCCATGGCTCTCCACCAAGTGCTGCACAGACGCAGCGGCCTCACTGGGCAGGTCTGCGGCAGCTGAGACCCTGAATGAGCAGAGACATCAGTTCCACTGCCCACTGGGCACCGTGCCTCACAGACACACACGTGATGGTCCATACGGCCCTGGAAGGTCTCGGGGAGGGGAGCGGAGTACGTGGACAACCAGAGCTCCTGCCTGGCCTCTGAAACCAGTCAAAAACACCACCAGGGCACCCGAGCCAAGCACGGGATGAGTAATGAGACGGCAAAGCAGCCCTCCTGGAGAAAGCACAGGAAAGCTGTGCCTGAGTCCAGTCGGAACACGAGCCCCGTGGCCCCTGCCTCTCAGGGCCCCACGAGAGGAGCTCAGGTCCTGGGAGGAGAGAGCACGGAGATGGGCACCGCAGCCACACACACGGCAGACCTTGGAGCTGACACTGCCTGGGTGTCCATCTTGCTCCCCAGGAGACCAAAGCGGGAGCCCTTTGCATGAACGAGCACAGGAACTGCCGAAGGGGAAGCTTTCAGAGAAAGGGGACACCTGGAGCAGACCCCCCAGCACCCTGCCTGCTCCTTCTCTCTCCCAAGGAGGAGGTCCTCGGCCTCACGTGCTCAGCCTCCCCTCAGAGACCAAGAAAGGGTGTTCACGCATTCATTCCTAAAGCATTCATTCAACTAGCAGGCACTGGCGCTACTCTGAGCTGGCCCGGGAGACAGCTGACCCCCCTCTCCAGATCACAGGCTAGGGGAGCACAGCAGGTAAGTTAAACAGTGTTTGCATTATAACAAGAGGATGGCATGCTGTGGGAACAGAGGGACAGAGGGGAGGGCGGTCAGGTCTGTCCCGTGAGGACAGCACCCACTCCCATCCCTCCTTCACCATCCAAGCCTCAGTCTCGGGGTCCCTGGTGCACTGGGAGCGGTGTGCTTGGTGGGCAGATAGTGAGGTGCACTGTACCCGCTCTCTGCAGGGCGGCCAGCCTCAGGCCAGAGTCCCATGGCGAGCTCTGATGAAGCTGGTCCAGAAGGAGAGTCCCCACCTCTGCGTCTGCCTCCTGCAAGGCCTGCCCTCCCTTGCTGGGTCAGCCTGTCTCCGCTCCAGCCCGGCTGTCAAGGGCACTGAGCAGAGGTGTCCAGAGGCAGCATAGACCCACCCCTCCCTCCAGCCATTTTCCCTGGGGAATGCTGATGAACTCAGGAGTCTCCAGGAAACCACAGAGAAGGCAAGGCAGTGAGGGGCAGATTCCCCGCCAGGGATTCCTACGGCCTGGCCCAGAGCCTGGACACTTCTAGCCTCGCGCTCCTGCACGTCCGACAAGCGACCAGGCCATGTGGCTCACCCCCAGCCCACTCAGCTGGTAAATCCCCAGGACAAGGAGTAACCACAAGACTGACTGGGCACCACCGGCTTCTTCCGAGGGAAGAAAAGGCCTGGTTAGGAGGCCCCAGGGAGCAGCCGCACCACTCGCCGAGTTAGGAGGAAGCCCTGTCTCCCCGGGCCCCACCCAGCCCCCAAGGGCGGGGAGACTGCAGCCTGAGGACTCAAGGCAGACACTGAATTTGGCCCCAAACCACATCCCAAGCCACCAAACCAGGGGCCCAGGACACATGATTCAGGGGCCAGGGCACCAGTTCAACGTGCACCCTCTGTTCCGTAACCCGCCCTCTCCCAGGGAGCCAGCCTGTCTGCTAGAAGCCCCCTGGGCCCCTCTTGCTTCTCCTTTCTCTTTGCCCTTTCCCATTACACCAACAAAGATTTCAATCAAAGTTTGGGAAACAGTAGCCTGGAGTCCCACCCCCAACACAGGCCTCCCCACCCACAATTTCAAGTGGCCCGTGGAGCCGTCTGTCCACTGCCCACAAGAACCCTTAAACAGCTTCCCAGGCTCCAAGTTGGAGCTACCCAGGCTCAGTGTGGCTGGCCCATCAGGGGCCAGAACTGGGAGCCAGGAGGGTTCTCCTCTGGAGAACGGCTCTCTTGGCCACCTAGGTGACTGCAGGCGCACAGGTTTCCGAGCAGAGAGGGAGGCACTTGTGGGGACCCAGAACAGCCTGTTTCCAGACCAGCCACAGACACGAGCAGGGTGAAAGCGACTGACCCTGGGGAAGGGGAAGGAGGGAGCATTGACCGCAGGGCAGAAGTCATTCGTGCAGTGTCTTTGGAGCTCTTGTGAAGCAAGACAACAAAACAAGACCTTCAGTTGCATGTGCCCTGCAGGGCCCTTGGGTGTGAAGGGTCAGCCTGGTCCCTGGGGAGGGACCTCAGCTCTTTGCCTCCTTGGAACTGTAGCCAAGGAAGGACAGGTCATGACCCAGAGCCCCTGGCCTGGCCTGAGGCTCATGGACACAGCCTTGCAAGGCATCCCTGGTCATGGACACACCCAGATTCAACCAATCAAGAAGAAAAACAGAAACAACCAGAAGAGCCCTGGGAGATCCCTGGGAGCCAGGACTCTTTTCTCCTCAGGAATCCAGGGCAGATGGGTCCCTCATTCCCTGGGTCTAAAGCCCTTACGGTGGAGGACACATGACCCTGGTGCCCCAGACTCCCCACTCATTTCCCACTTCCCTGATGGATGGGGGTCTAACCAGATCAGCCGGGCTCCCTGGAAGCAGGGCCCAGGTTGTTGGGGAGCCCTGGGATGGGGAGTCCAGGCCTGGGGCACAGCCAGGCCCCCAGCAGAGGCCCCTGGAGCACTTTAGTCAGCACAGGGGTCCTGCCCAGGGCATCCCAAAGCAACAGGTTGTGGACCGGAAGCGGTTCAGAAGAGGTTGGCGGAGGGGGGGCGGGGGCAGGGGCGGGTCCGGGCCCGGCTACGTACACAGCGCCGTGGTGAGCCGCTGGGGCTGGTTGTAATGCACCATGGCCACGCACAGCGTGTTCAGGGCCACCACGCACAGCACCACCCAGTAGAAGCTCTGCGCTTTCACCAGGCGCCGGATGAAGAACCGGAACATCTTCTCCTTCCTGCGGAAGTACGACGAGCTCTCCGTCTTCCCGCTCTTGAGGCTGGCTCGGGCAAAGGGGGACCCTGCGGGAACAGGGGCTCACTGAGGACGTGGGGGACCCACTCGCCCTCTGCCGCGGATGTGTCCTCGAGGACGTGCATCCCCCACCCCACAAGGACGCTTGCCCCCAGCCCTGGCCCAGCTCGAGGCCCCAGTTTCCATCACAGGCACCAAGTGTGTCAGACCTATTACCGACATTGTGCTAATGACCCGTGTCCCCTGCAGTGGGTCCTGACCCCACCCCCGCTTCACAAATGAGGGAACCCAGAGCCTCGGCGGTCTCCATGGCTGCTGGGCTCTGGGTGCGAGACCTGGATTGGAACCAGCCTCGGGTCCCCAGCGCCCGCGGCCACGGTCCAGGAGGGCAGCCCCGATGCTCCCAGGCTGTTCCCACTCCTCCGTGTGGCCTGGGGAGTCCTGCTGCTTCTGGCCCTCCCTCCCTCTGTAGCTCAGGGGTCAGCAGCCACTGACCACCTGCTTTTCAAGGAGTTTTACTGGAACACAGCCAAGCTCCTTTGCATCTGGCCCAGCTGCAGAGCTAAGTGTGGTCCACAGAGCCCCCAAAATTCAGTCTCCAGAAAGTTTGCCAAGGAAGCTGCTCCCCTGCCCCGACTCACCCGCCAAACCCACCGCCCTCCCTCACTTCCATGCCTGCGGCACCTGTGCTCTGCCCCCACCGAGGAGCGCTTCCCTCACTGGCTCCTTCTCAGCTCCACAACCCGGCGTCAATACCGCCCTTCTCCAGGCTCCAGCTAACAGGCCTCCAGCCCCCCAACAATCGCACCCTTATACAGCTGCACCATGTCGGCTCGTCGGCCTGTTTTGTGTCCAACCCCCAGGCCACACTGAGCTCTGGGGGGACAAGGCCACCCTCTGCACCACCCAACCCCTCGTGCCACTTGACAAATGAGCGAGCAGACTTTGTGGGTGCTTGGAAGGCCTGAGCGCCTCCGGGTGTTCAAACCCAGCTGGCTCTGAACACCTGGCCTGGCCGCCAGTCCCTGGGGAAGAAGCGTGTGAGTGTGTGTTCCGTGATGGTGGGCACGTTTGCACAGGTTTGTGTGCGTGTCCACACCCAGACCCTCACCAGCACAACAAGAGCATTATCAGGCTGGTGTTTTCTTGGATTCACTAAATGAAGACGGGCCGAGGCCTCTGGAGAGACCCGTCTACAAGCTGAGCAGCTGCATCGGGCAGGGGGACGCTGTGCCCCAGACACGGGAGGAGTGGTCCCGAGGAGCGTCCGTCAGTCAGCCCTTGTGGTGGGGGCACATGCAGGGCCCTAACGGGGAATTCCTGGCGCTCTAGATGCCACACCCCACCCACACCCACGAAAGACACTGCTCCGTCACAGCCTCTGGCTACGCCGGGACACAGCCTCCCAATCCACGGCCAGACACCAGCCAATGCCGATTATTCGGGGCTGGCTCATTCAACGAAACCTCTTGGCCAACCTTGCCAAGGGTTTCAAAATGCCAAGGCCACAGCCAGACACACCTGCTCCCTCCTCAAAGGCAGCCCTGGGGCACAGAAGAAAGACAGGCACCCAGTACAGACAAGACGAGGAGAAACCTCCACACAGGCAGAGCCATCACGGACCCACCCTGTGAACCCACATGCTCAGAAACCCCAGACACAGCCATCTAGAAACCGAGTCACACACATGTGCTACACAGCATACCCAGACGCTGACCACACCCCCCAAAGACACACTCAGATTCACACAGGCACACACCTGTGAACACACACAGGCCCACTCTGGGAAGGGAGGTCAAGAGAACACTTGACTCAAGCAAACCACTTTGTGCAAACCCACGGCCAGTGAGACAAGGAGCACATTCCCCACAGAGACTCCCGCTGGACAAGCCCCATGAGGCCAGCCGAGCCCGGCCGCGAGAAGGCCCTCAGGGCTGCTGCCCTCGCATGGCCGCCTGGCCGCATCCGCCAGGGCCTTGGGGCCCAGCACGCAGCTCCTGTGCGCCCTCGTCAGCTCTCTTTTACTGTGCTCAAGCCAGTTCACAGTAAAAGTGAAAAGACGTCACATCCAGAATCATAGCTTTGGGTGGGGAAAACATGAGGCACCGGGACTTCTTTCTGGCTTTGTGCAGTTTTCAGGTTTAACTTAATCGGCATATATTCTTTATGATGAAAAGGCTTATTTCAAGAAAAATACGTATCTTCAAGGTAGGGGGCAATCGAGAATGAAATGGACTATGAATGACAACAGAACTGAGCACTGGTTAGGACAAGGCGGGTGCCCACAAACACTCGGGTGTCTTCGCGCTGTGCCCAGACAGGGACTCGTTAGCCAATGTAACGCCTACGCCAGTCCTGCTTCATGCCCACCCTTCAAGAACCGCCCTGAGCGGGGCACAGAAACGCAGGGTGGCCACGGTCAGGCCACCTGCCAGGTCACAGGTCAGAAATCACAGGTGACAGGCAGGAAGTGCAAGTCCCCTTCCGGGTTAGTGGCTGCCTCTGTGGGCCTGGGGTGGGGGTGGGGGGCGGAAGTGATGTGGGCTGAACACCAGGCGTGTGGACGTGAGCCCCGTCTGCCCACCAGGCATGTGGCTGGTACACCCTCGCGGCTAGAGAGTCCCTACTGGAGACAGGTCCAGGGTCACACGCGCCTCACAGGGTCTCGGGGTTAAAGGAAACCGTGCAGGCCAGCCCACTGGGCCCCGACCCGCAGCCAGCAGGGGGTGGGTGGGGGCACCCCGGAGGTGCCAGGCCCCACGTCCAAACCCGTGGGAACCAGCAGCTGCCAAGCCTGAGGGCCCCTGAGTGCAAGGAGGCCCCTGGGCTCTGCCGGGGCCACGGGGGAAGTCTACAGGGTCCCAGGATCTGGCACAGCACCAAACCAACGAAAATAAAACTGAGAGAGAAAATAAAATTCCCTTCCAAAATCATTCAGCAGCTGAAAGGAAAGAAGTTCACTCTTAAAACCCCCAAGCTAGTAGCCTCAAAAATGCAGCAAAGCATGGGCTTCCCTGGTGGTGCAGTGGTTGAGCGTCCGCCTGCCGAAGCAGGGGACACGGGTTCGTGCCCCGGTCCAGGAAGATCCCACATGCCGCAGAGTGGCTGGGCCCGTGAGCCATGGCCACTGGGCCTGCGCGTCCGGAGCCTGTGCTTCACAACGGGAGAGGCCACAACAGTGAGAGGCCTGAGTACCACAAAAAAACAAACAACAACAACAAAAATGCAGCAAAGCAATCTTAAATAAACACAGGAAATGTAGGGAGAAAGAAATCATGAGGAAAAGGACGAGAGACACAAAGGAGCAAAGTAAGATACACATGAAGTAACAGGGACTCCAGGACTAAAAGGAACAAAGAAAGGAGACTGAGTAACTGAACAACGGGAGAAAACATCCCTCATGTAGGAAGACCTGAGCCTGCAGGCTGAGGCCCGCTGGGTTCCTGACCCCAGGCAGAGGGAGTTACAGGCGAGACCTTGTCGTGCCAGGAAATGAGAGGACAGGGCAGTGACACCCACAGAGCAAGAGACAATGACCACAGCAGCAAAAGCTCCCTGAGAACCACGGAGCACACCTGAGGATGACCGGAAGCCAGTCCCCCACCTACACACCCGTCTAAGGGGGCAACAAGGCAAGACAGAGCAGAGCTGGGACAGAGCAAACCGCTGTGTGGCGGCGACTGCAGGCGAGAACCTCTGCGTGCCCGTGCGCGTGATGGAAAGGCTCAGTCGGGATTCCTGCGCCCAGGGAGAACCTCTGCGTGCCCGTGCGCGTGATGGAAAGGCTCAGTCGGGATTCCTGCGCCCAGGGAGAACCTCTGCGTGCCCGTGCGCGTGATGGAAAGGCTCAGTCGGGATTTCTGCGCCCAGGGAGAACCTCTGCGCGCCCGTGCGTGTGATGGACAGGCTCAGTCGGGATTTCTGCGCCCAGGGAGAACCTCTGCGCGCCCGTGCGTGTGATGGAAAGGCTCAGTCGGGATTCCTGTGCCCAGGGAGAACCTCTGCGCGCCCGTGCGTGTGATGGAAAGGCTCAGTCGGGATTCCTGTGCCCAGGGAGAACCTCTGCGTGCCCATGCGTGTGATGGAAAGGCCCAGTCAGGATTCCTGCGCCCAGGGCAAACACAGACACTGACGACAGCCAAGAATGAGATCCCCCGAACAACTCAAACCAGGAGTGGGAGCGAGGAGGGCAAGTACTGCAAAGATCACACCGTACTGGGTTGGGGGTAAGGGCAGAGAGATGGGAAATGGGGCGATTTGGTTATGGAAATAATGCATCTTGGTGGGAAAGAGGGTAGAGGAATACACTAAAATAGTAAAGAAAAAGTTTCTAATTCTGGGAGCAGGGAAGGGAAGGTAACCATTTGTGGAACAGAAGCGGGAGGGATCAGAAATGAGCAAAGGAGGAGAGGGTGGTAAACAGCCACCTGATCAAAGCAGCAAAGCTGGGGAAAACAGAGACCACAGTATGAAATATCGATACCGAATGTGCAGGAAGGAGGAAGGAAACAGTCATGGATGTCAGCCCAGCCTCACGCTGAACAGAGACAGACTGGATTCCTCCTTTAGGGACAGAGACCGTAAGACTGGGTTTAAAAAAAAAAAAAGCAAAACCCAGCTAAATACTGCATGTAAGAAGAACACTTAAAATGCTTAAAATGATAAAGAGGAGTTGAAAATGAAAGGGAAAGCAAAGATACCAAGCACTGCGAGCTAAAAACCAAAACCAATGGTAGTAACAGAAAGTGTGACATTTGCTGTCAGACGAGGATTGTCCAGTGGAGGAATGAAACGGATGAAGGAGGTCTTGTGTGATGATGAAAAGCATAATTTACAAAGAAGATGTAACAGCCATAAACTCCACATCTACCAAAGCATATAGTGGCTAAATACATAAACAAAAGCCATGAGAAATACAGGAGGAAGCATCAAGGAAATGCAAATCAAAACCACAATGATTTATCACCTCACACTTGTCAGGATGGCGATTTCCAAAAAAGACAAAAGACAAGTGTTGGCGAGGATGTGGAGAAATTAGAACCCTCGTGCACTGTTGGTGGGAATGCAAACTGGAGTAGCCGCTGTGGAGAACAGTATGGAGGGTCCTCAAAAAAAGTTAAAAATAAAACTACCTGATGATCCAGCAATCCTACTACTGGAAAGAGAGAGAGAGGGAGATGGGGGGTGGGCGGGGAGAAAGAGAGAGAGAGAGAGAGGGAGGGGGAGAGAGAGAGAGAGAGAGAGAGAGAGAGAGAGGGAGGGAGATCTCCAAAATAACTGAAATCAGAATCTTGACGAGATCTGAGTTCTCAATGTTTGCTGCAGCACTATTCACAATAGATAAGATGTGGAAACAACCAAAGTGTCCACTGACAGATGAATGGATAGAGAAAATGTGGTCTATACATACCACAGACTACTACTCAGCCTTAAAAAAGAAGGAAATTCTGCAACATGCACCAGCACGGATGGACCTTGAGAATATCATGCTAAGTGAAACAAGCTACCTTCAGAAAGACAAATACTTCATGACTGATTACACACACAGGAGGTATCTAAAATAATGAAATTCATAAAACCAAAGACCGGGACGGTGGTGACCAGGGGCTGCTGGGCGGGGATGGCGAGCTGTGATGAACAGGAACAGAGTTTCAGTGAAGCAGGATGAACAAGCCCTGAAGACCTGCTGCCCAGCAGCACAGCACGGGCCATCAACAGTGATCCACTGCACATTTGGAATTGGAGAGGATGGATCTCGTGATGTGCTCCTACCACACACACACACACACACACACACACACACACACACACAATTTTAAGGAAAAAAAATACAAGAGAAACTTATTAATAAAAAAATAAAATGAAGTGGGAATGTTCAAAACATTCAGTCTTTCAGAACTGAACAGACCTAGTGATAAAACACAAAGACCTAAAGAACTGGAGAACACAATCAATAAACTTGATTTTAAGAGATACCCATACAACCTGACAACTCTCCAAAACAGAGCATACACTTTCCGTCAGTGAAACTTTTTAAAATCAGTCATGAACTTAAGAAAATTTCTAAACTTAGAGATTTACTGGCCACATTTCCCAATCATTATCTGATAAAATTAGATATAATAAAAACATGATGAAAATATCTTGCTACTTATAAATTAAGAAGCACACTCGCAGATAACCTTTGCCTCAAGAGGAGAGTAAAGAAATTGTTATCTGGAAACCAGTACGGGGGGGACTTCACAGCAAAGCTTTGTGCAGAGGAAAATATGCAGCCTTAACTGCTCTTGCTGTTAAAGAAGAAAAAAGAACACGTTACACATTTTCAGAAGTTAGAAAAATAATAATAAAATAAATCAAAATAATGTAAAAAGATAAACCTAATAAAGGTTAAAAATAACAATAATAAAATTGAAAACAAAAAATAGAAGAAAGGAAATCTACAATCTGGTTATTTTAAATGATCATTAATACAGACTAACCTCATATGATCCTAATTCAGAAAATAGAAAGCAAAGGTAAACATACTAACAACTGGAAAAAAGCAAAACCAAACTCAACACACTCTAGTCAGTCTCAGAGCTTTAAATAGCTTCTGCAGCCTGAATGCCAGAGTCCAACACATAAAGCGCCCACCTGACACCCCACTGCATCTCCAACAGGCGTCTCAAACTCAGCACCTCTGAACCAAATTCCGGATATCGTCCCCCAGAACGCACGTGTCCCAGGTCCCATCCTCCCAGGGAGGGCTACTCTGTGGACACTTCCTGCAGAGCTGTCCTTGATGTGTCTCTCTTTCTCTCACACCCACGTCCAACTGGTCAGCAAATCCTGTGGGCTTGTCCTCAAAATAGATCTAGAATCCAACCACTTACCACCCCTGTGGCTGCCACCAGCCGTGGGGTCTTCACAGTGGCCTCCGACCTGGTCCTGCTCCTGCCCTCTCTGCACGGCAGTCTGTCCTCAGCGCCCCGCAGGAGCCAGATGCTGCCTCCCCTCTGAAGACCACCCTGGCACCCAGAGTCCCCTGACCCGGTCATTTCCTCTCCTGCTGCCCTCCCCCCGCCCAGCCCCCTCCACTTGGCCCCGGCCACACCGGCCTCCTGGACTCTCCTGCCTCAGGGTCCTCTCACCTGTCGTGGGGATGCTCTGTCTCCAGGTGAGCTGACTTGCTCACTTCCTTCAGCTTTTTACTCAAAGGCGACCTTTCCCAAGGCCATCTGCGGCCACTCTATTTAAAATTCCAACACCCCCCAGACCCTTCAAGCCCCCTCCTTCTCTACTTTTTTTTCTTTTTCACACCTAGCACTGGAATGGAAACTCCAAAAAATGAAAGGTTTCTGCATCTTGCTTAGTGCCATAGCCCAGTGCCTCAGGCACTTCCCAGCACATCTGGGCACTTAGTAACTACCTGTTGAGTGAATGGACCAGCAAATGACTGAATACAGAAGAGATGAAAAGAATATAAGAGAACTCTACATGCAGCTCTATAGAAACAAGTTAGAAAAGGCAACAAAATGGAAGATTTCCTAACAAAATATAATTTATAAAACTGGGTCCAAGTTCTTTTCGTTTTTTAACTAGATGGGTTCACATTTTTACCTCACCTTTAAAGAACAGAAAATTTAGGTGTTATTTAAATGATTCCAAGCTATAGAAAAAGATTTTTTTTAACTCTCCAATTCATTTTACAAAATCAGAATAAAAACTCTAGGTAAAACAGGAACAGAGGGAACTATTTAAATATAACACTCACATGATAAACTTGAAAAAAAATTTAACAAAATTCAGATCCACAACATACATTGGTCTCTTATGAAGAAACACAAACAACCCAATAGAAGAATGTAGAGAGTATACGAAGAGTCACCAACACCTAAATTTTAATGGGAAACAGACATTGAAAAAGAGGTTCAAAAAAAATTTTTTTTAATTAAAAATAAATAAGTAAATAAAAAGAGGTTCAAAATCACTAGTAGTGAGTGAAATGAGAATTAAAGTCCCCATGAAATATCACTTTATAATCATTCAATTGCCCTCAAACTGGGAACAGTCGAAAGTAGCTGCAACATCCAAGCAGGACAAGGGCAGATGTCTTCCTGCCCTGTTGATGGACGTGAATTCACAGCCCTTCTGGAGAGCAGTGTGGCGGCAGCCCTGAAGGTGCCAACACACCCCTCACCTCAGCAGCCCTGCTCCTGGGAACCCATCCCACGAGGGGCATAAAGCACTGGTGAGGAAGGACAGATGTTTATAGGATTTGGGGGGCAGCTGATTATCTGACAGTGAATCCACACCACGGAACACCACACAGCTACTTACAAGAGTGAACTCAAATCAGACCAACTGATGGGGAGGGGTTTCCAAGAGGCGCTGATGAAAAAAATTTGTATGAAACTATTTCTGTAACATAAAAAGACCCCAAAACTCTACAACATGTATATGTGCATGTGTGTGCGTGTGCGTGTGTGAGTGTTATTGAGAAACAAGGAAGGGTAAACCCCAAGCTATTAACATGGGTTTACTGGGGACAAAGGGGAGAGTGTAAACAAACAGATAATCAAATACACAAATGACTTATTTGAGAGGTCTGTATATAAACATAACAATATAATGGGAAGCAGCTCTTCCAACTCGAGTCCACTCAGGATCACTGGAGAGCAAGGAGGTCTGGCTTGAGTGTGACTTGGTACCTTGTCATGAAAAGCTGTCACTACCAAGCACTGGCCCCCCCTCCCACACTGCCAAAGGTGGAGACCCAGGGCTGAGCCCTCCTTTGCCGCAGAATGCACAATGACAGAGCATTTAGCGCAAAAAGGCCTGGGCACTTCTGGTGCCAGACTTCTGGTACCAAGCTGAGAGGAGGTACTAAAACGATAAAAGATAAAAGAGCCACGTTCCCCTTTTACTGTTTGAGAAGCAGGGGATGAAGCCAAGGCCCCAGAGGCAGCAGACCCAAGGAACATGGGAGGTACACGGGGCTTAGAAGACAGGTGGCAAGAAACTTTCCGTCCCTACAGAGTCAGTGACACATGCAGCCTCCGGCCTTAGGGTATGCCCAAGGGCTCCACGTCCACACAGGACGGCAGAGCCGAGAACAGCCAGCAGGCAGCAGTGTACTGAAATGAATGAGTGAGAGGCCTGAGCAAAAAGGAACTTCCAGGAGCTGTGCATGCAGCCCACCCCAAGGGCTGGGCCCAGGCAGAAACCCCAGTACCAGGATGCTGCTGTACTTCCCACTGTCGGGTGGACACACACGGGACTGGCTTACTTGGGGAGTGTGGGCGGTAGGGAAGGAGGGAAGCCGAGGTGACAGGGAGGGAGCGGGGTGCATGTTCCACATGCAGTCACAGGCCCAGAGAGACTCACCCACAGCACAGAGGTCTGCAAAACGGTCCTCCCCCTCCTCCGCGTGGATCAGGTCATTTCGGCTCTTCTTGGCGGCTGCTCTCTTCAACACTGCTTTAAACAAAGGGTGGGAGGGGGCGGCATGAGTCCGGGCCTCCAGATGACCTGCCTCAGGGCTGGGCAGTGCCCTTGTGGACTGTGCCAGGAACTGGCAGCCTTTCCAGATCTCTCCTGAAGCTGAGGCTGAGGGAAGGCAGGACGATGCCTGGCCCCCATGGGCCCCTCTCGGTCTTCAGAGCAAAAGGCACAAGGGATTTTGAGGTTGGGTCCTGCCTGTGCTTCTCTCCATGATGATGCCCATGGGGAAGGCCTGGCTACCATGGAGACCAGGAAACCTCCATGTGGGACAGGGCCAGGGCTGCAGCCGGCTGCCCCAACGGCCCACACTCCGAGGCCAGGTGAGACCAGAGAGATCAGGTCAAGGCCGCAGACGGGCCAGCACAGACTGCTCAAGGCCCCAGATGTGGGCCCAGGTGAGACCGCAACATGGGTGACCATGCTGTCTGGCCCTGTCCTGAGCAGCAGGTGTGAAGAGAGAGCAGCCCTCCTGCCACCGGGGCTGTGCTGGCCCCCGGCCCTGCCCCCGTGGCCCCAGGCTGTGCTAGGGGTCTTTCTACAGCAATCTGGGGGCACCTCCCTGAGCCCTGGGGACAGATACAGTTTGGATTAAACCAGCAGTTTTCAAGCTTCTAGAAGCAGCGCTGTCCAACAGAACTTTCTTTGATGACTTGAAATGTGCCGAGACTGAGGATCTGGATTTTCACTTTTGTTTCATTGTAACATACGCACCTGCAAGCTCACACAGTCACGTGTCAGCTGTCAGCTGCCATGTTGGAAAACCCAGCTCTCAGCACAGGCTCCTGTGACCCCCAGGCTGAGCCCACTGCCGGCTGTGCCCACTCTGGTCCGTGGCACACAGCTCCCCAGGAGCGTGCAGCTGACCCTCCCAGGGCCTGCCTCCAGAAAGGCCCCGCCCAGGACCACCTTAAGTGACCAACGTGCAGGCACCTGGCTGAGCAGAGGGCATCATGCCTCACATGCAAGCGTGCACACGAGTCACTGCCCACCCAGCCACCACAGCCCTGTGGCCAGGCAAGGAGCACCGACAGCGGCCACCTACCATCCAGAGGGGACTTCTCCTCTGCGTTCTTGTCCTCCTCGGCCAGCATCACTTCCTCTGTGAGTGAGACACAGCCTCAGGCCAGAGTCCTCCTGTCCCCACCCCTGACCAGGGCTCGTCCCCCAGGAACACAGCAGGAAGTGGATGACACCCTGCCTTCTTGGCCCTCACGCTTCCAGAAGCCGGCAGGGCCCGTGGCCAAGCTTGTCCCACCGAGACACACCCCTTGACGGGTCCCACAGACAGCGCCCTGTGAAGAGGGCCTGGCTTGCTCCCCCTCCCGAGAGCAGCCCCCACCCCAGGTGAGCTCGGCCCTGGGAGGGTCTGGGGAGAAGGAGCTGGCAAAGGCCAGGCCAGGAGCACCGCACAGCCCTGTCCTCACCGGCCTTGAAGATCCACTCCAGGTACCCGTTGAGCTCCCGCTCGATCTGCTGCTGCCGGCGGAGCTTCAGGAAGGCCCTGCGGTTCTCCACCCGCTCGCGCTCCTTGGCGAACTCTCTGTGATGGGCGAGGCCGGAGCAGGAAGCAGAGCAGGTGGGTGTGAGCACAGCCCCAGGCCCCCCGTGTGCGGCCAGAGGCACTGGGACTCAGGAGGAGGCCAGGACAGGGGAAGCAGGCCACGGGCCAGCCCTCCGGGCGCCTCCCGTCACCGGCCTCTCCCCCACCACCAGCACTTAACAGGCCCAGATGAGCCCTCCCTCCTCAGGCTCCTGCAGCTCGTAGGGACAGCGCCTCAGCGCCCACAGAGGGGCTCCAGGGGGCAGGGACAATTCCACCTCCCGCTGGCCTAGAGCAGGCCTGGGCACGCACCCTCCAAGTGCCAGGCCCTGTCATCTGGACAGAGACGCTACAGAGAGCTTCTGGACAACAATCCCCCAGAGCAGAGCTTCCGCTTTGTTTCTTCTGCTGGTTCAGACCCAGAGCCACTGCTAGAAGAGGAGGGACGGGCAGGCACTGGATCGGCTCAGGGCGGCCAGAGATGACAGGGAGACATTCTAGAATCACCCAGCTCCTCAGCCAAACCGCTGAGGCTCTTCTGCCCTCCTGGGCCCTCAGCACCACAGCCCCAGTCTCCCAGCCAAGCCTGGAAGCCAAGAGGCTCAAAAGGCCAGAAGGAAGCCATTCACGCACACAGGAACAAGAGCGCGTGCACGCACACACACACACACACACACACACACACACACGTGCACACACCCTAGCTCAGGTCCCCAGAGGGCAGGCAGGCACACCCTCAGGGCAAAACAGCAATGCCTGTTCTCTGCCGAGTGAGCGAGCGGCTGTCTCTCCCCCAGGAGAAGCAGCTTCTGGGCTTGGCAGAGGGGCAGGCCCGGCAGGCCTGGCTCCTGTCACGCAGCCACGGTGAGAGGGAGAGCTTGGCTCCGACCAGGATGGACCCCAAGCCTGAGACTGGTGTCCACCAGGGCCTGAGCTGCTGCAACCCCAGCAATGAGAGGAGACGGCTCCCACCTGGACCTCTCACCAAGTCCGGAATCTGCAGGAACGCAGGGCCCCTCGCGGTCTCCCCACCAGGCCAACGCCATCAACCACACCGGAGGGCAAGAGGGCCTGGGGGTGGCAGTGGGGCGTGACCATACTGCCCAGTTGGCCGAGAGCCGCCAGCAGAAACTCGCTGCAGTGATCAAGGCCTGGCCACCGGGCAGCCACTGCTCAGGAGGCGGCTGGCTGTGGCCTGCCCTCCCCAGGCTTTGGCCCCACTGGGAGGAAGGGTTGCGAGAGGAACCACCGATTCTGCTTCTCTGGGCACTGGGAGGGTGAGAGCCTGGGGCGTGGCGGGGAGCAAGGCTGCACCAGCTCCAGGCTGGCCCGTCAGGCAGCCCTCCTCCAGATGTGGCAGAGCCACACGCTGTGTGCTGACCACTGGCCTGAGGGGCCGTGCAGTCTCCAGCCTCCCTGGGGCTGGCAGAGAACCCGGGGGCCCCGCTGCTGGAGCTGGGGGGGTGGGGGGCGGCAGAGGGAGGGCTTAGCTGAGACTCATTAGGAAAATCAGCCTGTATCGGCTGGTCCCCAGAGGCAAGGATGCCCACAGCTGGGGGCAGGGCTGGGATACACAAAGTTCGGGGCCCCTCACCCAGTCTCCGCTGCTACCCCTGCTTCTTTCTCACGTTCTCCAGAGTAAGCTTGAGCAGGACCCACTCGTGTCCCGCCAGCCTCCCCTCCACACGGCCCAGCACGGGGCCCGCCCTCCTCACGAGTCTGGCCCCTGGCACAGACTGGCAGCCCCGGCTCTGAGCATCGCACACACCACACCCTCTGTGCCTCCGCCCCAACAATTCTCTGCCTGGGAGACGCTCCCCTCTCCTTTGCCAAGCTCATTCCTGGTCCCCTCTGGGCCTCAGATGAGCTGCCCCTTCCCCAGGAGGCTTCTCTGAGCCCCAGGCCTCCCTTGGCTTCCCCAGCCCAGCTCGGACCACAGCTCCCCCCGACTGGGAGTTCTCATTGGTCCCCTGTGCTGTGGGCCTGCCTGCTCCTGGCGGAGGTGCTTAGAAAGACACACTACTAACAGTCAGATTCTTACAGGAGGGGGCCAAGGCAGGAACACATGCCAGAGCCAGAGCACAGAGCCCTTGGGCCCAGCCACTGTCCTCTCTGTGGCTGTTCCTTTCCAGACCAATATGATAGCTGCACCCTGGGTCACGACCTCAGGAGCCGTGGGCCTGAGCAGGAATCTTCAAGGTGGGTGGAATGGAAACTTTCCCCTCCAGCCTTACAAGGAATCTGATGCTCAGGTGGGGGCAGGGAGGCAGGCCAGCCCAATGCCCTCTCCCTCTGTCTGCACAGCTTCCTCGGCCCCGGACAAGGGCAGGAGCCCCAAACACCAGCCCTGGTTGTTCCCTGAAGCCAACAGCACTTCCTTGGTCCTCGGCCCCATGCAGGACAGGAGGGCACTATGGGCCACAGGTGTGCTACACCTTGCTACCAACGAAGGTGAGAAGCACCTTTTCTCCAGGAGGGACCCCAGCCCTGCATCCTCCCTTCTCTTCTCCTGGAGGTCAGCAGGGACAGGTGACCAGAGAGGCGAGGCAAGCCAGGGGTCAGGGCTGGGGTGGGGACCCAAGGCCGCTCCATTCCTTCTCCAGTGTCACACAGAAGGGCTCTCTCGTCCCCAGGGCTGCTCAGCAACCGCACCACAAACCCAGATAACAGGCAGCAGCAGCCCCTCCCCGGCTCAGAGGCCGCAGTGACGGCCACGAGCTACAGGTGAGGAGGCCAGGGCCCACCAAGGGAGAGCTCAGGACGCTGCGAGTGACCGTCCCAGGGCCAGGCCGCGCCTCACCTCCCCCACCACACAGGCCGTGTCCAGCCCCATCAGCCCCCTCCCCGGCCTGCAAACACAGAGGTAGCACGCAATCGCATGGCCTCTTACCCCGAGAGCACGCCCAGCACCAGGTTGAGCATGAAGAAGGAGCCGATGATGATGAGGGGCAGGAAGTAGAGCCAGTTCCAGGTGTTGCCGGCCGCATCGTTGGTCTGGAAGCAAGAGGAGATGTGCAGGACGGTGGGCAGGACAGAGCCCTGGCCATGGAAGCTCCCCGGCCCTTCTCACACACCGGCAGAGTCCAAGTGCAGGCGTGTCCAGACAGGTAATCCAGGCAGGACCCACTGTCACACCTGCCTGCCCCTGCCCCACAGAGCCCCCCTCTGGGGATGAGGCCCCCAAAGGACCAAGGAGCTTCATGCTCCTGGCCACTGCCAGCAACACTGAAAAGCCCAGGAGAAGTCCCAGGAGGCCAAGGGCTGCCCCAGGTACCCCTCCTGGACACCTCCTCTCTGCTTCCCAGGCTGCTGGACACACCAGGCAGCTCCAAAGACATTCCTCCTTTGTGAAGCCCACGGACCCCAAGGCCCAAGTCTGATCTTCTTTTTGTCTCCTGCAGTTTCCACAGCTCAGAGCAGTAAGCCCTGTGCCGCATTCCCCCATCAACGGCAAGCCCACAGGTCCTCAGGGAACAGCTGGGCCTAAGACAGAACCGGCACCAGGGCCTGTTCTAAATAACCAAATGCAAAAGGTCTTCCCAGACCTTTTGATTTTTAGAGCACAGCCCACAGAAGTGTGAGGCCCTCTGAGTCCAATTCATTTCCACTGTTGTTTTGTTTTCAGGGGCCCCCCGTAGACCCAGCTGAGAGGGGTGGAGAGCCTCTTTCTCACCACGAGTCTGGTGCTAGAAGTGAATCAAGAGGGCTGGGTGTTGTGGGCAGGTGACCACCTGGCCCCTCTGTTCCTCTCTTCAGAGGCGGCTCACAAGCCAAGGGCCAGGGCCCTGAGCAGGACAGAGGCAGGAAGACGGCCTGGCACTGCCCTGAGGCTGGGGCTGATCTCCAGGTGCTGCTGCCGGAATTCCTGCCCTCCAGTGTCTGCTGGCCTACTCAGATCTGCGGACTCTACCCCTGCAAGTCCTGAGTCCCCTGGACTGCCTGCCACTTGTGGCTTCTGATTCCCGGACACTGATTCCAGGCTGGCCGCTGAGACCCCCGGGCCTTGACCAGAATAGACACTCAGACCCCCAGTTCTATGAGCTACCAGTGTTCCCGGACCACACCTCTGCCAGCCTCACATGCAACTCTGACCTGTGGGCTAAGATGACCACCAAAGCCACCAATCTCTCCAAAGGGCACCCTCAAAACCTGCCTCCTTCTGGGGAAAAGGACAGATGTGCTGCCGTGGCCCCAGCTCCTCTCACCTACTCGAGGACTTGGCTCCTGCAGTCTCCCTCTGATGGACCGTTCCCATCAGTAGCCAAAGCACCCTATTGTCTTCTTAGAAAACAAGACAAAACAAACAAGGACTTGCACTTCTGGGAAGATGGACATACTCTTCCCTATTTCTCCCACTGAGTACAATTAACACCCTGGACATTACACCTAGAGCAAATATATATTTCACAGAAGACTCTGAAAAGTGTAGAAAAGAAAGCAGATCAGCTGGGACCTCTGAACCCATGGTAAGTTCCCTGTGTTTTTGTTTTGGTTTTGCCTCATATATCCCAGACCTCGGGCTTTTAAAGCCTACAACCTGGAAATGCCAAGAGACACAGACAAAAAATACACCAACAAAAGCCAGCACTCTCTCTCTCTGACCAAAGGGCCAGGAAGGGGGGCAAGGCAGACAATAGATGCACTACTCCAGCCAAACAGGGCAGAAAAAACTGTGGTGAAACTTCCATCCCTGCCAGCAAAGACCCAGGAGGGAGCCTAGGCGACCACCCTCCCCAGACTGTAATGAGGTAACCAACCTCCCCACACTCCCAAACCACAGACATGTCAGAGAACGACAAGCAGGAAGGTGGGACGTCCTCCTTGGCAGATGGTTGACGAGGCCCCCATCCCACCCACCTCTGTGGTATCAGTGGAGACACACGGGGAGCTGGGACTTCCACCCCCACGTGACAGTAATGAGACACACCACCCCCTCCCCACTGAGGTGCTGCCAGAAAGTCAGACTTTCACCACCACCCAGTAACGAGGCCACACACACCCGCCACCCACATAGTGGGCAGAGACCACGTGGAGAGCAGAAACGAGGCACACAAAACCTTCCCAACCAGGTAAGTATCCTAGAGGCAAGTGGGGAGCCAGAACTACCATCCCACCCATCAGTATGGAAAAGACCCCCACAATGTGTCAACAGAGGCCAGGTGGGGGGACTTTCCAGCCTTCTACTCCCACCTTGCAGTAGCAAGGAAGCAACCCCTGCTTCCAGTGACAGAATGGTCAGAGGAAGCCAGCTAAAACAGAGGGCTTAAACAAGATCCAGGGTCCCAGGACACAATGCCAAAAATGTCCAGTTTTCAACTGACATTCATTTGCCATACCAAGAACCAGGAGGAGCACAAACTGAACAAAAAAAGACAATTGATAGATGCTGTGATGGTTAATTTTATGTGTCAACTTGACTGGGCCATGGGGTGCCCAGATATTTAGCCAAACATTATTCTGGGTGGTTCTGCAAGTGTGTTTTTGGATGAAATTAACATTTTAATTGATAAAGTGAAGCAGATTGCCCTCCATAATGTGGTGGACCACGTACAATCAGTTGAATGCCTGAAGAGAACAACAAACTGACCCCCTTCCAAGTAAAAGAAAATTCTCTATAAGAGAATTCAGACTTCATCTGTACCATTGGCACTATTGGGTCTCCAACTACTGGCTTTCAGACTGAAACTGCACCATAGCATCTCCTGGGTCTTGAGCCTGCCAGCCCAAACTTACTGCAGATTTGCACTTGCCAGCCTCCATAATCACATGAGTCAATTCCTAATAATAAATCCCTTTTTTTAAATCTCTTTGTCTCTCTCTCTCACACACATACACACACACACACATCCTATTGGTTTTATTTCTCTGGAGAACCCTGCCTGATATAGATTGCCAACACTAAGATGACAGAGATGATAGAAGTATCTGACAAAGATTTTAAAGCAGCCACCATAAAAATGTTTCAGACGGTAATTGTATACACACTTGAAACACATGAAAAAATAGAAAGTCTCAACAAAGAAATAGTATCATCAAATAAATAAAAGATACAAAGAAGAACAAAATGAAAATTTAGAACTGAAAAATACAATAATCAAAATTAAAATCTCAATGGAAGGGCACAACAATAGAATAAAGACAACAAAGGACGGGCCTCCCTGGTGGCGCAGTGGTTGGGAGTCCGCCTGCCGATGCAGGGGATGCGGGTTCGTGCCCCGGTCTGGGAGGATCCCATATGCCGCGGAGCGGCTGGGCCCGTGAGCCATGGCCGCTGGGCCTGCGCATCCGGAGCCTGTGCTCTGCAACGGGAGAGGCCACAACAGTGAGAGGCCCGCATACCGCAAAAAAAAAAAAAAAAAAAAAGACAACAAAGGAAAGAATCAGTAAGTGGTAAGAGAGAATAATAGAAATTCTCCAATCTAAAAAAGAGAAAGAAAATAGACTTAAAAAACAAAAATCAAACAAGTAAGAAAAAACAGAGCAGAGCCTCAAGAACCTAGGGAACTATGAGAGAATATTTGACATTTATGTTTCAGAGTAGCAGAGTACAGGAGAAAGAAGAGAAGGCTGAACAGTATTCAAAGAAATGATAGCTGAAAAACTCCCAAATTTGGCAAGAGACATAAACCTACAGATTCAAGAAGCTGAGTGAATACCATACAGAATAAACTCAAAGAAATCCACAAGACATTTCATTGTCAAACCACGGGAAACTAAAGATAAATTTAAAATCTTGAAAGTGGCAAGAGAAAAAGGGCACCTTACTTACAAAGGGAAACAATTCAAAAAATTTCTCATCATAAAGTATGGAGGCCAGAATGAAGTGGCACAATACTTTTCAGGTGCTGAGAGAAAAAAAAAACTGTCAACAGACACCTACACCCATCAAAAATATCCTTCAGGGATGAAGGGAACATCAAGACATTCTCATAATAAAAACCAGGGAAACTGGGAGAATTTGTCACCAGCAGATCTACCCTAAGAGAATGACTAACAGAAGTCTCTAAGCAGAAAGGAAATGATTTAAAAAGGAATTGTTAACCATTAGTAAGGAAGAAAGAACAATGAAAAGAGTAAAAATAGGGCCTCCCTGGTGGCACAGTGGTTGAGAGTCCGCCTGCCGATGCAGGGGATACGGGTTCGTGCCCCGGTCTGGGAGGATCCCACATGCCGCGGAGTGGCTGGGCCTGTGAGCCATGGCCGCTGAGCCTGCACGTCCGGAGCCTGTGCTCCGCAACGGGAGAGGCCACAGCAGTGAGAGGCCCACGTACCGCAAAAAATTAAAAAAAAAAAAAAAAAAAAAAAAGAGTAAAAATAGGGGTAAATAGACTTTATTTGTCCTTTTGAGTTTCCTAAATTATGTTTGACAGTGGAAGCAAAAATTATAACACGCTATGATGTGGTTATAAACATATGTAGAGGAAATGTTTAAGATAATTGTATTATAAATGGGGGAGGGTAAAGAGATATAAAGAAGGTAAGGTGTATATACTTCACTTGAGCTGGTACAATTATGACACCAGTAGACTGGAATAAGATATAGAGCAACCACTAAAAGACCAAATAGAGATATACTCAAAAACAACTAGATAAATCAAAATGGAATTTTTTCAAAAGTTCAAGTAATACACAAGAAGGTAGGAAAAAGAAAATAAAGAAACAAAAAACCAGAACAAATAGTAAACAAAAAATAAACAAATAAAATGGCAGATGTGAGCTCTAACATATCAATAATTACATTACATGTAAATGGTCTGAATACACCAATTAAAAGACAAAGATTGGCTAGTGACTTTAAAAATATGATCCACCTATGTTTTATCTATAAGAAATTCACTTCAAATATAACAATTTAGGTAGGTTGAAAGTGAAATATGGAAAAAGAAGTATCATATAAACATTAATCAAATGAAAACTGTAGTGGCTATATTAATATCAGAAAATAAATATCAGACAAAGTAGACATCATAACAAAAAAAATTTCACTAACATATACAGGTTTCCCCCACTATTTGAAAGCAGTGCATTCCTATGAAATCTTTCCTAAGCCACAAAGGCATCAAGCAAAGAAAAAATCACCATAGGACACATCAGCCAACACATACAGAAAGTAAGATAAAACACAGATGCTCACAGATACAATAGAGCTATGGCGATATGATGCTGAGATACTGAGTGTAGTTCCTAGGGAAGGAGCTTGGCAGCGCCACTCTTGCTGCTTGGGGTGCACACTGCTTTTATAATGGCTCACTGTAAAGCAAATGTTGAACACTATTTTCTCTTTTCACCTTTTTTCATAAAAGCATAAATCTTCCATGGATTTCTTCTGGTTAGTGGAAACGGGTATTAATGTAGGTCTTTCATAAAAGTGAAGTGGCATTAAGAGAACTTTTGAAAAGTGGGGGATACATTATAATGATAAAAGGGTAAATTCATCAAGAAAACATAGCAATTCTAAATGTGTACATGCCTAACAAATGAGCTATAACATATGTGAAACAAAAACTGACAGAACTGAAAGGAGAAACAGACAAATGCACAGTTATAGCTGGAAACTTAAACACTTCTCTCTCAAAAATTGATAAGACAACTAGACAGAAAATCACCAAGGATATAAAAGAGCTCACCATCAACCAACAGGATGTATAATTGACATTTATACACATACTACACAACAACACATTATATACACATTCTTTTCAAGTGTCCACAAGACATATATGAAAATAGACCATATCCTGAGCCACAAAACAAGTCTCAATAAATTTAAAAGAACTGAATTTTTTCAAATTTAGTGTATTCTCTAACCATAATGGAATCAAACCAGAGACAAATAACAGAAATATAATAGAAAACTCTCCAAACACAAAGTAAACAAACAATTCTAAATAATCCATGGATCAAAGAGGAAGTCTCAAGGGAAATTTAAAAATACATTGAACTGAATGGATATGAAAATACAAGATATCAAATTTGAAAGACACAGCTAAAGCAGTTCTAAGAAGGAAATTTATAGCACTAAATACATACATTACAAAAGAGGGAAAGTCTCAAATCAATAATCTAAACTTCCACTGCAAGCAAAGGAAGAGCAAAACAAACCCAAATCAATTAGAAGAAAGTAAACAGTAAAGATAAAAGCAGAAATCAACAAAGTTGAAAATGCAAACAAAAGAGAAAATCAATTTTTGAAAAAGTTTGTTCTTTGAAAAAAGCTAAATTGACATACCTCTGGCAATACTGACTAAGAAAAAAAGAGAGAAGACACAACTTATCAATATCAATAATGAAACAGGGGATTTCACTACAGAACCAACAAACATCAAAAGGATAATGAAGGAATACTGCAAACAACTCTCTATACATTTGACAACATGGATGAAATGGATCAGTTTCTCCAAAAACACAAACTACTACAACTCACCCAATACAAAATAGATAAATAGTCCAATAACTATTAAGGAAAGTGATATTGTGATTTTAAAACTTCCCCTACAAAAGGATAGACACATTGATCAATGAAATAGAATAGATAATCTACAAATACACCCTTACATTTATGATGAGTTGATTTTTTTAACAAGGGTACCAAGCCAATTCAATGGGGAAAGGATAGTCTTTTCAACAAATGGTGCTGGGACAAGTGGATATCCACAGGCCAAAGAATGAAACTGGATCCCTACCTCACACCATATACAAAAATTAAATCAAAATGGATCATAGACCTAAATATTACCAGCCAAAATGAGAAAACATAGTAGTAAATTTTCATGACTTTGATTAGGTAATGGACTCTTAGATACTACACCAAAAGCACAAAGTGAAAACAAAAACAGAAAAAAATGGACTTCATCAAAATAAAAATCTTTTTTACTTCAAATGATACCATCAGGAAAGTGAAATGATAACACACAGAATGTGAGAAAATATTTGCAAATCATCTGAAATATCTGGTAAGGGTCTAGTGTCCATAATATATAAAGAAATCTTATAGGTCAACAATAAAATGACAAATAACCCAATTTTTAAATGGGCAAAGGATATGAATACATATTTCTCCAAAGAAGATATATAAATGGTATAATAAGCATATAAAAGATGCTCTACATCATAAGTCATTAAGGAAATGCAAATCAAAGATAAAATTAAATACCACTTCACTCCATGGTTGGTTGGTTAAAATTAAATTGTAATTTTACTAGGATATTAAAATTAAAAAGATAGACAACAAGTGTTGGTGAGGATGTGGACAATTTGGAACACTTGTGCATTCCTAGTGGGGATGTAAAATGTTGCAACCACTTTGGAAACCAGTTTGGCAGTTCTTCAAAAGGTTAAATATGGAGTTACCATATGACCCAGAAATTCCACTCCTAGGTGTACACCTAAGAGAAATGAAAACTTATTCCACACAAAAATTTGTACACAAATGTCTATAGCAGGATTATTCATAATGTAAAAAAATGGAAACAACCCAAATGTCCATCAACCAATGAAATACAAACAAGAGTGTACATCCACACAGTGGAATCATATTTGATAATAAAAGCAATGAAATACTGATATTTGCTACAACATGGATGGACCTTAAAAACACAAAATCCCATATATTGTATGAGTCCATTTGTATGAAATGTCTGGAATAGACGAATATAAAGAGACAGAAATATATTAGTGGTTGCAGAGGCTGGGGATGGAGGAATGGGAAGTGACTACTAATGGGTACAGGGTTTCTTTTTTGGTTGATGAAAATCTTCAAAAATGAGTGATAGTAATGGTTGCACAGTCCTGTGCACATACAAAAAGCACTGAGCTATTCGCCACTTTGTGAATTTCATGGTAGGTGAATAAAAATAAAAGTGTTATATGAAAAAATAAAAGAAATCTCAGGGTCCAGATTATAGAATTCTACCAAACATTTAATAAATAATTAACACCACTTATGCACAATCTCTTCTAGAAAAATAGAAGAGGAGTAATTACTTCTCAATTCATTTTATAAAGCTTGTGTTACCCTGAAAACAAAACCAGGCAAGGATAGTAAAAAGAAACAAAGAAAAGAAAAGAAAAGAAAAGGAAGAAAGAAAGAAAGAAGGAAAGAAAGAAAGAAAGGAGAGGGAGGGAGGGAGGGAGGGAGGAAGGGAGGAACGGGGGAGGGGAAGGGGAGGGAGGGAGGGGGAGAGAGAGAGCACATGCACCTCAACCTAAACCTCACACTTTATACAAAAATTAACTCAAGATGGATCACAGACTTACATATAAAATAATAAAACTTTTAGAAAAAAATATAGGAGAAAATATTTAAGATTTAGGACTAGGCAAAGGGTTCTTAGATTTGATGCCAAAAGCCCAGTCCACAAAAGGAAAAACTGATAAACTGGACTTTATTAACATTAAAAACGCTGGTTCTTTCACAGACCAGGTGAGGAGTATGAAAAGACAAGCTACTGACGAGAAAACATTTGCAAACCACACATCTGACAAAGAACTAGAATATACCTAGAATATATAAAAACTCTACAGTGAAAGAACAATCCAGACCGTGAGCAAAAGATAGGAAGAGATATTTCACTGAAGAAGATACACAAATGGCAAATACGTATGAAAAGATACTTAATGTCATCAGCCATTAGGAAGTGCACTGAGATCCATCTCCACACACTGTCAGAATGGCTGACGTTAAAAGCACCAAATACCAGTGAGGATGCAGAAAAACTAGATTATTCATACACCGCTGGTGGGGATGCAAAAGAACACAGGCCTCTGGAAAAGCGTTAATTTCTTAAAGAACTAAACACGCATACAACCCAGAAACTGCACTCTTGAGCATTTAACCCAGAGAAATGAAAACTGACATTTGCACAAAAACCTGCCCACAAATGTGCAGAGCAACTTTATTCCTGATAACCCTGAACAGAGACAACACAAATGTCCTTTAACAGGTGAGTATTAAACACTGTAGTCCACCCACACCTGGAGCACCACTCAACAATTAAAAGAAAGAAACTGCTGACACAAAGAATAATCTGGATGCATCTCCAGAGTATTACGCTGAGTGAAAAATAGCCAATCCCCAAAAGTCACATAGGGTACGGTTTCATCTGTATAACATTCTTGAAATGGCAAAAATATCAATGCGGCAAAAAGATTAGTGGCTACCAGGGGTGAAGGCAGGAGAGAAGTGGGCGTGGCTATAAAAGAGCAGCACAACATCCCTTGTGATGCAACATCCTGTGCCTTGACCGTAGCAGTGTCACTGCCCTGGTTCCGGCAGCTACTAGCTTTGCAGGTTGTTACCGTTACAGGAAAAGTGCAAAGCATACAAGGGCTCTCTCTGCATTATTTCTTACAACTGCATTTGAACCTACAATTACCTCAAAAGAAAGTTTCATTTTAAAAAAACGCCAGGGGCTTCCCTGGTGGCACAGTGGTTGAGAATCTGCCTGCTAAGGCAGGGGACACGGGTTCGAGCCCTGGTCTGGGAAGATCCCACATGCCGCAGAGCAACTAGGCCCGTGAGCCACAACTACTGAGCCTGCGCGTCTGGAGCCTGTGCTCCGCAACAAGAGAGGCCGCGATAGTGAGAGGCCGGCGCACCATGATGAAGAGTGCCCCCCACTTGCCACAACTAGAGAAAGCCCTCGCACAGAAACAAAGACCCAACACAGAATTAATTAATTAATTAATAAACTCCTACCCCCAACATCTTCTTAAAAAAAAAAAAAGCCAATTCCCACATCTCCCTGCACTCACCTCCTCTTGCCCTGCTCCACTTCACAGGGAAACCCCCTGAACGAGTTGACTACACTTGCCATCCTCACTTCCATACCTCCTCCCTTTAACCTACACATTCCAAGGTTTTATCCCCACAGCCGAAACGCTCTTGTCAAGTTTACCAACAGCTCCTGGGGCCTCTCAGCAACAGCTGACCTGGTCGATCACTTTCTGGAAACTCTTTGCTCTGCCCCCAGACGCAGCACACTTGCAGTGCTGCTCCTACTCCCCGCAAGTCCCCGCCTTGCTCTCTTTTGCTGGCTCCTTCTTTCCTACTTGGCTTCTGAATGCTGGAATTCTCCTGACAGCCAAAGGTTCAGACAAGGCTCCGTCTGTAGCCTTCTTTGCTTCTCGATCCACACATCCACACCCAAGTGATCTCATCCTCTCCCATAATTTTAAGCATCATCCCTGACTTTAAACTTGCACCCTCAGCCCTGCTGTCCCCCCTGAACCCCCTCTCATACACCCAACTGTACACTCAGCATCTCCACTTGGATGAAACAGTTGTCTAAGCCTTTCCAGGGCCAAAGCAGAGTTCTCAGTTTCCAGCATGACGCTCCGCTAAAACAAAACTCCGCAGCTACCTTGCTCCCCATTCTCCCCTTCTCAATAAAAGGCACCACGTTTCCCAACGGCTCCAGTCACACTATCTTTGATTCTTCTTTCTTTCACATTAAACATCACATCCAACCAATGAGCAGGTCGTGTCTGCACTAACTTCAAAATGGAGCCTTTGCACCTACATATCTGAACGCGCCTTCCTCAGATCTTTACGAAACTAGTGCAATGAACAGATGCAGAACCACATGTAACCATAAGCCCACAATATTTACCTCCTACGGTTCCTCTTGTCAACTACAAATTGGCACTCACCATTGTCACCTGCCAGCTACCTCTACAAGGATTAAATCCTGTGCTGCTGCAGCTGCTGACTTTCAACACCCCCTGAAAGGAGTTCAGGTGCAGAGCTGAACTGAGGCACTCTGGGCTCTGGGTAAAACTGGCAGAGCAGGTCTTCCGATAGATGGATCTTTTCAGGAGACAATTTTGTGAGCCCAATCCTGTATCTCCTCGTATCTCGACAAGCACTGAAACCCTTCATGGCGACGTCTGCTCCTCGTGACTGGCAGTGACACGCACGAGACGAGCAGAACCTTCTACAAAAGCTGTGTGCTCGGTTGCACGCACTCCCCCTTCACCCCAATCACATCTATGCTGACCTTCCCCCTGCCTCTGTGGAGCAGCTTCTCAGAGCGATCCGGGACGCTGTCTCCCAGGCTGCAGTCCTCATTTTGCCCCAAAGAAAACTTAACTCGCAACTCTCATGTTGTGCATGTTTTTAAGTCGACACTCTGAATGTAGACATAGCCCGGGATGAAAATGTGGATCAGTCCTGTGACTGTTCTGGTAACTCTGGGTAACAGAGAATTCTACAACCACCTCAAGTATAAAACACAATTAAGGGCTTCCCTGGTGGCGCAGTGGTTGAGAATCCACCTGCCAATGCAGGGGACACGGGTTCGTGCCCCGGTCCGGGAGATTCCAAGTGCCGCAGAGCGGCTGGGCCCGTGAGCCATGGCCGCTGAGCCCGCGCGTCCGGAGCCTGTGCTCCGCAACAGGAGAGGCCACAGCGGTGAGAGGCCTGTGTACCATAAAAAAATTAAATTAAATTAAAGAAAGAACACAATTAAGTGTCCCGACCCCGCTGACGTGCTTCACACTGAGAAAATCCTCTCTGCTCAGCTGGCCCACAAGGCTGACTGTTCTCTCAGGGAGAGTACGGCGTGGCCCCTCTCCATTCCCGACACCACACACTCTTCGTCCTTCCTGGGTCACTGACCCCAACGCTATCGAAGCCAGGGGCAGGGGGAGCAAGCCCTTCCTCACATGGGGCTCACTGTCCCCAGATAACCCACCCCTCAGACCTGGCGGCACTGCTGTGTGCTCTTCCAGGACCCCACCTGACCACACTTTTCAAAACCCAGACAGACCATTTCTCCTCCAGGCTGAGGACCCACCCGCCCACCACCGCCAGTGTTTTAGCAGTCGGTCTCTGGGTCTCTCTCGAGACTCCCCTCATTCCCTC
The DNA here is from genome assembly GCF_025265405.1 of Mesoplodon densirostris. Lineage (NCBI taxonomy): Eukaryota > Metazoa > Chordata > Mammalia > Artiodactyla > Ziphiidae > Mesoplodon > Mesoplodon densirostris. The sequence goes on from NC_082666.1 coordinate 334,854, forward strand.
CATCCAGGATTTAAAAGGGCCCTGGCTTCTCCCCAGACTGCAGAGGTGCTCACCCGCCCCATCAGTCCTGCTGCAGCAGGCCTATGGCTCCGGCCCTTGAAGGCACGTCGCTCGGGCTCCATCAAGGAGCATATGTCTGAGGGGACCACGAACGTCCCTCTCACTGGGCGGGGGGAGTGGCAGGCTCACCCTCCGAAGAATCCTCTTCCAAAGTCCTGTCTGATCTCCTGCAACCGACCCTGTTATCCCTCAGTGTGGAGAATGGATCCAACAGTTCTTGGCCAGCGGCTCTGGGCACCAGCCTCACGACCCACGCCCGTCACCGCGTTGCCCGTCACTGCGTACCGGTGCCCCGCTGCCAGACTCCGCGGCACATCAATGTGTCCCATTTCATCTGCCCGTCTGGCTTCCAGACCCCACCAGGCCTTGCTTCCCCAGCGCCCCCTGACCTGTCGCCCCTGCCCCATATCCTCCTTTGTTTTCTTCACAGCAGCTTACCATTACCAGGCCCTTATTTATTGAAGGCCTCCTGCCACCACTGTGCCTGCAGCATCTGCACCCAGTGGGTCCCCTGGAAATACGTGTCAGGTGAGCCTCTGTGGCCCTTCCTGACCAGCACCTCCTGCCCCGAGGTCTGGCTCCTGCCCACCCCTCTCCTGGGGGCACAGGCCTATGAGGCTGAGTCACCTGGCCAAGCCCCATGGCACAAAGGGCTGTGGAGACCTGCTCACGCGGTGCCCCGCTCGGGTGGCACTGGCAGTGACGTGGCCAGCTTCAGCTATTTTTAGGGTTCGTCTTTGTGGAAATTGTTCCTGGATCGGCTGTGGGGAGAGAACAGCCAAGCTCCTCATCACCACCCTTGTCTCCATTCCTCTTTTCCTCGATCAAACCGAGACTGTCACCAGACGCAACTCCCACTCCAAAGAGGGCTCTGGCTCAGGGGACTTCAGGCTGGCTTTTCCTTAACTCGCCCTCTGCCATCTGCCTGCTCAGCCAGCACTTACCGAGCGCCTGCTGGATTTCTGGCCCTGAGACCCACAGGGGCGGAGAGCAAAGGGCGCCAGGCTGTCCCTTTCCTCCTGCCCACCTTCATGCCAGAAGCATGTGGCTGCTCCAGGGGCTGGTGGCCCAAGCCCCACCCTCAGTGCACAAGTGACAGGTTCAAAGTGAAGTACCTCACACTCTAGGACACCCCCTCCACAGCCCCCAAGCACAACACACCCTCCAGCTACCAAAACACAGCAGTCCACCAGCCAGACCTTCCAAAATTCCTGTTTCAAGTGCACCTTCTTTCTCTACTTCCACTAACTTAATTGTTTTCATGCCCACAGCTCACAGGACTCTAGGGGGTAGAAGGTAGCTCTGTAGGGGTGAGGGCGTCATCCCATAAAAAAAAGAGAGAGAGGTCTGTCCAGGAGTCGATGGCAGGTCCCCCGAGAAGAGCCGCAGGTGGAGGGGAGGCGGGAGTGAGATGGGTCACCAGGAAGCCCCCGAGGGCCAACTTCTGTCTCAGGCACCAACCCCCAGACTGCCCTACTCTGCTGGCACGGGCTGGCATCCTAACGACAGGGAACACCGGAGGAAAGAGAACCAGGTAGACTTAGTGGGAAGGAAACAAAGGTACACGACGCCCGTTCCCACCACCAGGACCCCGGCGCAATCAGGGAAGCTTCCCTGCGCTCAGCCCTGCTCCTGCCCTGTTCACCAGGCAGCCACCTGCTGCCTCGGCCCGAGGGCCAGCTGACTAGCTTCTCCGAGCCTCTCTCCCATCGTCTACGAGCTCACAGGGACAGAGCTCTTCACGCAGTGGGCCGTCGTCAGCAGCGGCGGCAGGAGCACCTTCTCTGGAACTTTCTTTTCTGACCTCCACCACCTGGCCCTCAGCTTTACTCTCATAAGAAAAGCCATCCCGGAGACTCCAGGACCCAGGTCAGGGGCCCCGAGGCGGAGCTGCCTGAAGGAGCCTGTGTTCCATCCTGTGGGGCGAGGAGGGAGCCTGGGGCTGAACAGAGGCTCCGCATCAGCGGGGCCCCAGCAGCTCTAGGGTCAAGACAGAACTCACGCTGTAGAGGATGTCGGTCCAGCCCTCCATAGTGATGCACTGGAACACCGTCAGGACAGCGAACAGGATGTTGTCGAAGTTGGTGATGCCGAAGTTGGGTCCCGGCCAGTACTCCCGGCACTCGGTGTCACCCTCGCACAGCCGGGCTGGGGCCTCCTTGCCACAGGGGAAGTCGCCCACCGGCTCTGCGTCTGCGAGGAGGAGAAGGGAGCAAGGCTGAGCTCAGAGACGCCAAGTTCTCCAACCCCTGCAGGGACTGTGGGCCCCAGAGACCTCATCACAGTGGGGCAGGAATCAGGCACCGAGGGAAACTCTGCTCCCTGCCGCTCCTGCACCTGCGCCGGCTGTGTCCCCGTGCCTCCGGTCTGCCCCCGCCCCCCCCAGACCCCCCCCTCAGGAGCTGCTGGTCGACCTCTCCTTCCCCACTAGAACCTGCCCGTCACTATGTAAACATGCTGAGGACTCACTCATCTTAAAATCAAAAACAACAGACTCCTAACCTCCGACTCTTCCTACCACCAACACCCTGATTCTCCCTCACAGCCAAACCTCCGCCCAAACTCCCCCGACGTGCAGATCTGTCTGTCACACTGGAGCCAGAACCAAGCAGGACTCAGCACTGCAGTCCTGGTGCTCATCAGGCGGGTCGACCCAACATGGGCCCAGAGCATGGCCGGGCTTCAGGGCCCAGTCCTCACGGCACTGGCCCCAACAAAGGGGACATGCTCCTGCTGGCCTGCAGTCTAGCCGGCAGCCAGGGACCACACAGAGACATGTTAAATAAATTGCAGAAAACCAGGGCTAATCTCTGGAATAAGGGGGCAAGCAGCACATGTTAATCCCCTCCACTCCCAAAATCCTAACGAAAGGATAGAAAAAACTATTTAAAAAAACAAATGTATAACAACACATGGAAAATCGCTCCTATCAACATGGGAGAAATTTTGAGGAATTGCCAGGATGGAAAGCAAATGCTCCCAGGCTTAGAAGGCAAAACTGATGATCACACACATTTATTCCTTTCCCTCCAAGTATCTTAACAAACGCTCATAAAGAAGACTAGGAAGTCACTGTTTGTCTATTTGTAAATAATCATATTCTCTGTAAATAATGACAGTTTTATTTCCTCCTTTCACATTCTTGATAGAGTTCTTTTTCTTGCCTCACGTTACTGGCCACGACCACCAAGGCTACGTGGACCAGAAGTGACCATGTGTGTCTTTATCTTGTTCTTGACCTTAAAGGGAAAGCTCACAAAACTTATGACAAAGTATGATGTTTGCAGGGAATTTTAGGGAGTTTAAGAAAATTCCCCTTTATTTCCACTTTGATAAGAGGTTTTTTTAATTATGAATCATTTAAACTTTAATCAAAACTTTTTCTGCATTTATTGAGATGATCATACAGGTTTCCTCCTTTAACGCCTTTGTAGCGCAAGACACAAAGCTTGGACTCCCCTGGTGGCGCAGCGGTGAAGAATCTGTCTGCCAATTCAGGGGACATGGGTTCGAGCCCTGGTCCGGAAAGATCCCACATGCCGTGGAGCAACTAAGCCCGTGCGCCACAGCTACTGAGCCTGCGCTCTAGAGCCTGTGAGCCACAACTATGGAGCCTGCATGCTGCAAACTAATGAAGCCCGCACGCCTAGAGCCCGTGCTCCACAACAAGAGAAGCCACTTCAATGAGAAGCCCGCGCACCACAACGAAGAGTAGCCCCTGCTCGCTGCAACTAGAGAAAGCCCGCACGCAGCAACAAAGACCGAACGCGGCCAAAAAAAAAAAAAAAAGACACAAACCTTAGTGTCATCCTTAACTCTTCCCTTTCTCTTACTCCACGTACAATTGCCCAGAAAACCCAGTTGGCTCAGCAGGCCTCAATGCAAAATAGAACCAGAACCTCACCCGTTCTGACTGCCAAACAGCCTGGCCCCAGCCACCATCTCTCCTGGACTCAGAGTCCTAGCACGGCCTGAACCCACAGGCCAAACAGCCTGGCCCCAGCCACCATCTCTCCTGGACTCAGAGTCCTAGCACGGCCTGAACCCACAGGACCCCCTCTGCACCCACTGCTTCTCACTCCAGCCTTTCACTCTTACTGTTCCTCGTACTGGAGCTTCTGGCAGGCAACCACACAGGCCCCCTCTCACGGCACTCAGATCGCTGTCCAGTTGTCACCTTGGCAGAGAGGCCTCCCCAGGCCACTCTCTGTGAAGCAGGCCCCCAAATTACTCTATTGCAAATACCTTTCTTGTTGCCCTCCTAGAAGTTACTATAATCTGTAATTATTTTATCTGTTTGTGTTTATCTTGTCTGGGTCCACCTCCTTTGTCTGGCATCTAGAGGGCAACCCCCCCCCCCACAACACTGCATCTCTCCAGGATGAATGAGTCTGTGGTCCTCATCTGGGTCTGAGGAGCGCTGCTAGGCCTCACCTGTACTGTTGGGGAAACAGGCCTTGTGGAATTTGCCCATGTAGAACTCGAGGCCAATGATGGCAAACATGAGGATGGCGAAGAAGAGAAGCAGCCCAATCTGTAGCAGCGGAACCATGGCCTTCATGATGGACTTGAGCACCACCTGCAGACCTGGGGCCAGAGCAGGCAAAGCGGGCAGGTCAGAGAGCACAGTGGGCAGAGTGGGCAGTGGGCTGGGGGCGTGGACAGAACAGCAAGAGCCTGGGTGGGCGGGGCTGAGAGTCCTCGGGGAGGGGGACAAAGCACAGGGTCTCGGGGCAGGGGGCAGTGGACTGAGCACTGTCCCAGTTCCAGGGAGGAGCAGCGTGTGGGGGTGTCAGTATGAAGTTCTGGTGACATCTCTGAGTCTATGGAGGGCTCAGGGTGGAGCAAGAGCAGAGAGTCCTGAGAGGAAAGATGAGGGAATCCTCCCCGAGCTGAGAGCAGGGGATCATGGGAGGGAAAAGCAGGGGATCCTGGGAACTAAGAGCAGGGGATGCTGGGAGGGAAGAGCAGGGGATCCTGACAGAGAAAAGCAAGGGATTCTGGGAGAGAAAAGCAAGAGATCCTGGGAACTAAGCAAGGGATGCTGGGAGGGAAGAACAGGGGATCCTGGGAGGGAGAAGAAGGAGTTCCTGGGAACTAAGTGCTGGGGATCCTGGGAGGGAAAAGCAGGGGATCCTGGGAACTAAAAGCAGGGGATACTGGGAGGGAAGAGCAGGGGATCCTGGGAGGGACAAGCAAGGGATCCTGGGAACTAATCAGGGGATCCTGGGAACTAAGAGCAGGGGTTCCTGACAGACCCACCCCTCACGGAAAGTAAAGCAGGGGGCCTACTCCTAGGGAGTGTTTTACCAGTGACCGCAGGGCATGGGTATGTCCAGACCAGAGGAACTGGGTAGAAGAGGCTGAACCCCACTATCCCCACTTCCAGCTTCACCCCAGCTCCTGGGTACAGGCCTGAGCCTTTGCCTGGCAGGGTCTTAGGGCAGAACACGGAGCCAACTAGCAGTCTTCCCTGCAGTGGGCTCAGGCGACACAGCCCCAGGGCCCTGCCACCCAGGCCCTGAGGGAAACCCAAACTTCCACTGGCTTGGAGGAACACGGGCACAGGCAGTCACCGGCTCTCAAGGTAGCCTGGCCACCCCCTGCCCTCGCGTGGCCTCTTGAGCAGCCCAGTCCCAGAGCACGTCTTAACCAGGTCACAGGTCCCAACAGCCCTGCCCAGCCTGAGCCAAGACAGGTGGTCCCTTGCAGTCTCTGAATATGTTCTCAGGCATCCTGCCCCACCACCTTGGCCGATCTCTCACCTGCCCTTTAACCACAGAAAAAGAAGCAAAGAGCTGGAAATACAGCAGAGGGTGTGAGGAGGATCAAAGCTTCCCCGTAGGGACGGCAAGTTACCCTCTGGGTTTTCACAGAGTTGGGAGAGACTGGAGGAGGGCCGCTCCTCCCTTCTTCGTGCCTGGTTCCCCGGGGTCAATGGCAGCAAGCTCAGAGTCACCAAAGGGCCCACTGTTAGGGCCTAACTGGCCATGACAGGGGTTGGGAGAGAGGTCAGTGTCCAGGTAGGCTGGGCCTGATTGCTTTTGCCAGACTCACTTGGAATCCCAGACACCAGCTTCAGGGGCCTCAGCACACGCACAGCCCGCAGGGTTCTCAGGTCAAAGTCAGTGCCAGCTGTGGCGAGGATCCTGGCAGGAACAAAGACAAGGGGGAAGTAAGGGCTTCCGCATGGAGTTGAGAAGAGGGCACGCCCCTCCCACCACCCATGTCCTGTCTTCCAAGAGCAGTGACACCTTCGTGCCTGTGTCCCCCGCTGTCCAAGCGGGGCGGGGGGCGCGTACTAGGCAGGGGAGGCCAGGAACTGAATTCAGACGTCCTCGCCAGCAATGTTAGGAATGGCTTTTACCAGCATAACCATCCCTCCAGTCGTCACCCCGAGAGGACACTTGGTCTCTGGTCCCTGGCCAGGCCTTGAATCTGTCCTTGAATTGAGTCCAAGCCTGAACTATGTCCCCAAGCAACCCCAACTGCACTCCAAGCTGCCTCATGAGAGGTGGTGATAGCAGGAGCGGGAGTAGAATGGAACTTGAGGGACTTCTGAACAGATGCCACAGGGCCTATTCCTCACTTTACCACAGGAGAACACGGGAACAAACAGTGGGGAAAGTGAATAGAGGGCTCAGAGGACTCCCTTAGCATAAGAACATACCCCAATGTCTCCCATCTTAAAACAAAACATAAAATTCCATATCTGCCTCCAACCCCAGCACATTTCTCTGCTCCCTTCGCTCCAAAGCTCGTTGAAAGTGTCAATCCTTGGTCTCCCCACTGCCTTACCTTTCCACCTCTCTTTAGCTTTGTCCAACTATGTTCTCACCCGCACCATTCCACTGAAATGTTTTGTCAAGTCTTCTTGCCAATTGCAATGGTTAAGTCTCCTTCTATAAATGGTTTCTTCTCTTGCCCATTGGTCAATTCTCTCATCTTCCTCTTAACATCCTGGGAGTCCCTTTTAGGTCTTCTTTGCAAGCTTTGCCTCCTCTACCAGACTGAAAAATTAGATGCCTCAAGGCTCACACCATATAGGATCTGCCCAATAGCTTTGAATACCACGGTATGCTTATTACTCCCAATTTATATCTTTAACTCAAGTCTGGAACTTTGGGCTCATATATCCATCCAACTGCCTTTTTGAACATTTCCACTGGGATAGCAAAAAAAAGCATAACAAACATTAATAAAACTAAAGAATTCTTTTTAAAACTTTAATGTAAATATTAAAACATGTACTTTTTTTAAGTTCAGAGTTGTTACACGATGGTGACTGAAGAACTTTTTATTCTTTCTCCCAATCTTGCTCCTTCCCCAGTATTCCCCCCTCTCTGTGAATAGCACTAGTCAAGTGTTTCATAAGCCAAAACCAAGACTTCATACCTGACTCCTCTCTCTCTTACACTCCACATCCAATTCACTAACAATCCTGTTGGCTCTACCTTTAAAATGCACCCTGGATGCTTGGTGAAAAAGGATTGTTGTCCCCCTACTCTAAATACATAGCAGCAAGGAATAAAATTTGAGATGCGGCTGGGGTAAAAAATAAGATAAAATGGTCAGGGGAGAAGAAAAGAAGGCAACAAGAAAATCTATACAAACCAAAATTCCATAGCACGTGAGAAAATCCAATACTAAGAGTGATATTCAACTACTAAAATCAACTATTGGAAGATTAATTTTGTTCAGATGAAATCAACAAATTATGAAACAAAAATAGGCAGAAACAGGTAGATATTCTAAAAACTAGCTAGAAGTTTTGGAAATAAACAAATAATTATTAAAATAATATCAATAATAATAATCATACTCTAGGCCAAAGACATAGTTGGAGTGTATTAATGGTTTAGGAAATAGTACTAAGGAATCACAGACATTGGAAAGACAAAGAAATAAATGAAAGACAAATTAAGGGATATGGAGGTTAGATCATATATCTAACACACATCAAATGTAGGTTCCAGAAAAAGAGAATAGAGGGAACATGGTGAAGAAGCAACATTTGAAAAGATAACAGATGAGAAATTTCCAGAATTAAAGACTTGCTTTCTCAAATTTAAAGTGCATTACAAGGTATCAATCACATAAATAAAATACATACAACTAGAAATGGTGTGAGGAACTACAGAGTATCAAGCATAAAAAGAAAGTATTAAAGGCTACCAAAAAGAAAAGGTGAAATATCTAGGGGAAAAAAAGGATAATTAAAAGGAGAGAAAACTTCACCTCAGCAAAAAAAAAAATATGCTAGAAGACAATTAAGTAATACCGCCAAAAAGCAGCAGGAAAATAATTGACATCTTAGAACTTTATATCCAGCTAAACTGTCAATGAAGAGTGAGGGCAAAATAAACATACTTTCAGAGATAAAATAAGTCATCACCCCAGATCTTCAGTAAAACATGGGAACTGAACCTAAAGGGAAAGCACAGTATACAAGAGCAATGGTAGGCACAGAATTTTTTTAAATAGTTAAATTTAATTAATCGTTGATTTTTAAAATTATGATGTCCAATTTTTCATTATTTTCTACATGCAAAACTAACAACCTAGGCAATAATAAAAATATTTACAGAAGGGGTTGTTCCATGTGTAGTTGCATCAAATTATGTTATAGAGGCTAAATCACTCTTCATTGTATTAGGCCAGAGGATGGCAAACATTTTCTGAAAAGGGACATTAGTAAATATTTAGGCTTTGTGAGTCATAGAATCTCTGTCACAACCACTCAACTCTATCATTGTAGCATAAAAGCAGACAATATGTAAATGAATGGACAAGGCTGTGTTCCAATAAAACTTTATTTATAAGCACAGGTTGACAGACAGATGGGCTATAATTTTCTGTCCTCTGTGTTAGACAAATGTATAGTTATGAATATATGTTTAAAATGTTAAGGATATCCAGTAAATGGATAGAAGTACAGTCTATTTCAAAACCATCAGAGGTGAAAAAGGTATGTAGGGAACAGGTAATATAGAATATTTTGTCACACTACAAAAGTCAGGAAAAGACTCCCCCAAAACAAAGAAAGAATATAAAGAGAAAAAACAAAATAAGATATTAGGTGTAAGTACAAACACACAAGTAATAATAAGAAATATAATTGAATTTTAATTTCCTATTAAATCATACATGATTAGATTGGAGCTTCTGAAAGTCCAACTTTCAAAAAGTTGCTACCTACAAAAGCCATACCCGAAAAAAAATACAGAAATGTTGAAAATAAACAGATTTTTTAAAAGAATATACTAAGTAAATGCTACAGAAAAGGAAGTTGGTATATAATACTAAAGACAAAATATAATTTAAAGCAAAAAACAATCCTAAGGCTAAAGAGGATATAATGCATAATATTGAAAGCAAAATTACACCAAGGAATATGATCATCATTAATTTTTATGCACCCAACCTCATAAATTCAAAACAGATAAAGAAAAAGAATGAGAACTCCTCCAACATAGTGGAAGATCCTAACAAAGCTCTCATCAGAACCTGAAAGACTAAACACCAAAATTTAGTAAGGCTGAACAAGATTAAAACAGAATTAGCACCCTTGATCCATTTTATTGTTCTAATCTTCTACATCTTTCATATATTACCTTTATCTACCTACCTATCTAGCATCTATCTACCATCTATAATCTATTTATTTTTCTAACAAAATGTGTTCCTAACAAATAGAAAATATATATTTTTAGGAGTACATGGGAATAGCTTTGAAAATATCCTACATCACAAAAGAAGCCTCAGCAAATTTCAAAAACTTAGTAACATATATTATCGTACTTCTCCAATTAAATAAGAATACTACTATAAAAACACATTTTAAAAAACTTGCATTATAGAAACCTTCAAAATGCACAACTAAATAACTCATTAATTAAAGACATTACCAAATATTTAGAACTCATCAACAACAAAAATACTACATATTATATGTGTGAAGTTCAGTCAAAGTGATGCCTTAGGGGAAATTTATAAACTTAACTGATTTTATTTTTTTAAAGATTAAAAATAAATAAACCAAGTATTGCTATGCCTCAAGGATCTTAAAAAAGAATAGCAGGGTAAATTTAGAGAAAGTAGAAGAATGGAAATAATAAAGAGTAGACATGGTGAAAATAGAAAATAGAGAAATAATAGAAAGCTGAATCTTTGAAAGTTTAATCAAATGAACAAGCTTCTGGCAAAAATAATCAAGAAAAAGAGAGGGTACACATGCATACAAAAGATACAAATACACATAGTATATGCATGCATGCACACATGTACACTTATACATTTGTGTGTGCATACTGTGTACACACATGCACAGGAATGTATAAAAATACAGGGAACACAACTACAGACAGGAGATGTTTTTAGAATCACAAGAGAATATTATTAACAATTTTATGCCAATAGATGCTAAAACTTTCGAGGAAATGGATATATCCTCTTGAAAAGCAAGTTACCAAAAGTGACAGAAGAAGTAGAAAACCTGAATAAACCATGTACAATTGTATTAGTTTTCTATTCTGCAGAAACTTACCACAAATTCAGTGACTTGAAATAGCACCCATTTATTAGCTCACAGTTCTGTGGGCCAGAAGTCAGGGCACATCGTGGCTAAATTCTCTGCTGCAGGTCTCACAAGGCTGAAATCAAGGGAACAGCCAGCTGCATCCTCGTCTGGAAGCTAAACTAGGGAAAGTGATGCTTTCCAGCCCCTTCAGAGTGTCTGCAGAGTTCACTTCCTTGCAGTAGGAATGGAGTCCCCTTGCCTTGCCGTCAGCTGGGGACTTCTCTTAGCCACTGGAGGCCACTCTCAGATCCTTGCCACCTGGCCCCTCAACAGTCCCTCTCACACTTCTAAACTCTCTGACTATAGGAAGAACCCAGTCCCTTTAAAGGGATCACCTGATGAGGTCAGTCCCACCCAAATAATCTCCCTTTTGGTTAGCTCAGAGTCAACTGACTCATAAACTAACCACAGGAGTGATATCTCATCATACCCACAGGATCTGCCTGCACTCAAGGGGATATGGCTGTGCAGATGGGCAGGCAGGGGACCAGAATACTGGACCATTTACAAGAATTAATTTGGATTCAGTTTTCCTCTGCCAGAATATCAGATCTAGACAATTTTACAAGTGTGTTCTTACAAACATTCAGAGAACAGAAAATTCTCTGTTATACAAACTGTTTCAGAGAATAAAAATACAAGAAAAGCTCACAACTCATGTTATGATGCTGGTATAATGATATCAAGACCGGAACCAGGTCATTATAGTTCAGACTTCCGGGTAAGATGGCGGAAGAGTAAGACGCGGAGATCACCTTCCTCCCCACAGATAAACCAGAAATACAGCTACACGTGGAACAACTCCTACAGAACACCTACTGAACGCTGGCAGAAGACCCCAGACCTCCCAAAAGGCTCGCCCCGCACTCCGTGCCCCTCCCTCCCGCCCGGCCTGAGTGAGCCAGAGTCCCAGAAGAAGCTGCTCCTTTAACCCTGTCCTGTCTGAGCGAAGAACAGACGCCCTCCGGCGACCTACACGCAGAGGCGGGGCCAAATCCAAAGCTGAGACCCTGGAGCTGTGAGAACAAAGAAGAGAAAGCGAAACCTCTCCCAGCAGCCTCAGAAGCAGCGGATTAAAGCTCCACAATCAACTTCATGTACCCTGCATCTGTGGAATACATGAATAGACAACAAATCATCCCAAATTGAGGAGCCAGGAGTCAGTGCTGTGCCTCTGAGGTGGGAGAGCGAACTTCAGGACACTGGTCCACAAGAGACCTCCCAGCTCCACATAATATCAAACGGCGAAAATCTTCCAGAGATCTCCATCTCAACACCAGCACCCAGCTTCACTCAACGACCAGCAAGCTACAGTGCTGGACATCCTACGGCAAACAACTAGCAAGACAGGAACACAACGCCACCCATTAGCAGAGAGGCTGCCTCAAATCATAAAAAGTCCGCAAACACCCCAAAACACACCACCAGACGTGGACCTGCCCACCAGAAAGACAAGATACAGCCTCATCCACCAGAACACAGGCAGTAGTCCCCTCCACCAAGAAGCCTACACAACCCACTAAACCAACCTTAGCCACTGGGGACAGACACCAAAAACAACGGGAACTACGAACCTGCAGCCTGCAAAAAGGAGACCCCAAACACAGTAACATAAGCAAAATGAGAAGACAGAAAAACACACAGCAGGAGAAGGAGCAAGATAAAAACCCACCAGACCTAACAAATGAAGAGGTAATAGGCAGTCTATCTGAAAAAGAATTCAGAATAATGATGGTAAAGATGATCCAAAATCTTGGAAATAGAATAGACAAAATGCAAGAAACAGTTAACAAGGACCTAGAAGAACTAAAGACGAATCAAGCATCGATTAAAAACACAATAAATGAAATAAAAAATACTCTAGATGGGATCAATAGCAGAATAACTGAGGCAGAAGAACGGATAAGTGAGGTGGAAGATAAAATAGTGGAAATAACTGCTGCACAGCAAAATAAAGAAAAAAGAATGAAAAGAACAGAGGACAGTCTCAGAGACCTCTGGGACAACATTAAACGCACCAACATTCGAATTATAGGGGTTCCAGAAGAAGAAGAGAAAAAGAAAGGGACTGAGAAAATATTTGAAGAGATTATACTTGAAAACTTCCCTAATATGGGAAAGGAAATAGTTAATCAAGTCCAGGAGGCACAGAGAGTCCCATACAGAATAAATCCAAGGAGAAATACACCAAGACACATATTAATCAAACTGTCAAAAATTAAACACAAAGAAATCATATTAAAAGCAGCAAGGCAAAAACAGCAAATAACACACAAGGGAATCCCCATCAGGATAACAGCTGATCTCTCAGCAGAAACTCTACAAGCCAGAAGGGAGTGGCAGGACATACTTAAAGTGATGAAGGAGAAAAACCTGCAACCAAGATTACTCTACCCAGCAAGGATCTCATTCAGATTTGATGGAGAAATTAAAACGTTTACAGACAAGCAAAAGCTGAGAGAGTTCAGCACCACCAAACCAGCTTTACAACAAATGCTAAAGGAACTTCTCTAGGCAAGAAACACAACAGAAGGAAAAGAACTACAATAACGAACCCAAAACAATTAAGAAAATGGGAATAGGAACATACATATCAATAATTACCTTAAATGTAAATGGACTAAATGCTCCCACCAAAAGACACAGACTGGCTGAATGGATACAAAAACAAGACCCATATATATGCTGTCTACAAGAGACCCACTTCAGACCTAGAGACACATACAGACTGAAAGTAAGGGGATGGAAAAAGATATTCCATGCAAATGGAAACCAAAAGAAAGCTGGAGTAGCAATTCTCATATCAGACAAAATAGACTTTAAAATAAAGACTACTAGAAGAGACAAAGAAGGACACTACAAAATGATCAAGGGATCAATCCAAGAAGAAGATATAACAATTGTAAATATTTATGCACCAAACATAGGAGCACCTCAATACATAAGGGAAATATTAACAGCCATAAAAGGAGAAATCGACAGTAACACAATCATAGTAGGGGACTTTAACACCCCACTTTCACCAATGGACAGGTCATCCAAAATGAAAATGAATAAGGAAACACAAGCTTTAAATGATACATTAAACAAGATGGACTTAATTGATATTTATAGGACATTCCATCCAAAAACAACAGAATACACATTTTTCTCAAGTGCTCATGGAACATTCTCCAGGATAGATCATATCTTGGGTCACAAATCAAGCCTTGGTAAATTTAAGAAAATTGAAATTGTATCAAGTATCTTTTCTGACCACAATGCTATGAGACTAGATATCAATTATAGGAAAAGAGCTGTAAAAAATACAAACACATGGAGGCTAAACAATACACTACTTAATAACGAAGTGATCACTGAAGAAATCAAAGAGGAAATTAAAAAATACCTAGAAACAAATGACAATGGAGACACGACGACCCAAAACCTATGGGATGCAGCAAAAGCAGTTCTAAGAGGGAAGTTTATGGCAATACAATCCCACCTTAAGAAACAGGAAATATCTCGAATAAACAACCTAACCTTGCACCTAAAGCAATTAGAGAAAGAAGAACAAAAACATCCCAAAGTTAGCAGAAGGAAAGAAATCATAAAAATCAGATCAGAAATAAATGAAAAAGAAATGAAGGAAACGATAGCAAAGATCAATAAAACTAAAAGCTGGTTCTTTGAGAAGATAAACAAAATTGATAAACCATTAGCCAGACTCATCAAGAAAAAAAGGGAGAAGACTCAAATCAATAGAATTAGAAATGAAAAAGGAGAAGTAACAACTGACACTGCAGAAATACAAAAGATCATGAGAGATTACTATAAGCAACTCTATGCCAATAAAATGGACAACCTGGAAGAAATGGACAAATTCTTAGAAATGCACAACCTGCCAAGACTGAATCAGGAAGAAATAGAAAATATGAACAGACCAATCACAAGCACTGAAATTGAAACTGTGATCAAAAATCTTCCAACAAACAAAAGCCCAGGACCAGATGGCTTCACAGGCGAATTCTATCAAGCATTTAGAGAAGAGCTAACACCTATCCTTCTCAAACTCTTCCAAAATATAGCAGAGGGAGGAACACTCCCAAACTCATTCTACGAGGCCACCATCACCTTGATACCAAAACCAGACAAGGATGTCACAAAGAAAGAAAACTACAGGCCAATATCACTGATGAACATAGATGCAAAAATCCTCAACAAAATACTAGCAAACAGAATCCAACAGCACATTAAAAGGATCATACACCATGATCAAGTGGGGTTTATTCCAGGAATGCAAGGATTCTTCAATATACGCAAATCAATCAATGTGATACACCATATTAACAAACTGAAGGAGAAAAACCATATGATCATCTCAATAGATGCAGAGAAAGCTTTCGACAAAATTCAACACCCATTTATGATAAAAACCCTGCAGAAAGTAGGCATAGAGGGAACTTTCCTCAACATAATAAAGGCCATATATGACAAACCCACAGCCAGCATCGTCCTCAATGGTGAAAAACTGAAACCATTTCCACTAAGATCAGGAACAAGACAAGGTTGCCCACTCTCACCACTCTTATTCAACATAGTTTTGGAAGTTTTAGCCACAGCAATCAGAGAAGAAAAGGAAATAAAAGGAATCCAAATCGGAAAAGAAGAAGTAAAGCTGTCACTGTTTGCAGATGACATGATACTATACATAGAGAATCCTAAAGATGCTACCAGAAAACTAATAGAGCTAATCAATGAATTTGGTAAAGTTGCAGGATACAAAATTAATGCACAGAAATCTCTGGCATTCCTATATACTAATGATGAAAAATCTGAAAGTGAAATCAAGGAAACACTCCCATTTACCATTGCACCAAAAAGAATTAAATACCTAGGAATAAACCTACCTAAGGAGACAAAAGACCTGTATGCAGAAAATTATAAGACACTGATGAAAGAAATTAAAGATGAAACAAATAGATGGAGAGAGGTACCATGTTCTTGGATTGGAAGAATCAACATTGTGAAAATGACTCTACTACCCAAAGCAATCTACAGATTCAATGCAATACCTATCAAACTACCAATGGCATTTTTCACAGAACTAGAACAAAAAATTTCACAATTTGTATGGAAACACAAAAGACCCCGAATAGCCAAAGCAATCTTGAGAACGAAAAACGGAGCTGGAGGAATCAGGCTCCCTGACTTCAGACTATATTACAAAGCTACAGTAATCAAGACAGTATGGTACTGGCACAAAAACAGAAAGATAGATCAATGGAACAGGATAGAAAGCCCAGAGATAAACCCACGGACATATGGTCACCTTGTCTTTGATAAAGGAGGCAGGAATGTACAGTGGAGAAAGGACAGTCTCTTCAATAAGTGGTGCTGGGAAAACTGGACAGGGACATGTAAAAGTATGAGATTAGATCACTCCCTAACACCATACACGAAAATTAGCTCAAAATGGATTAAAGACCTAAATGTAAGGCCAGACACTATCAAACTCTTAGAGGAAAACATAGGCAGAACACTCTATGACATAAATCACAGCAAGATCCTTTTTGACCCACCTCCTAGAGAAATGGAAATAAAGACAAAAATAAACACATGGGACCTAATGAAACTTCAAAGCTTTTGCACAGCAAAGGAAACCATAATCAAGACGAAAAGACAACCCTCAGAGTGGGAGAAAATATTTGCAAATGAAGCAACTGACAAAGGATTAATCTCCAAAATTTATAAGCAGCTCATGCAGCTCAATAGCAAACAAACAAACAATCCAATCCAAAAATGGGCAGAAGACCTAAATAGACATTTCTCCACAGAAGATATACAGACAGCCAACAAACACATGAAAGGATGCTCAACATCTTTACTCATTAGAGAAATGCAAATCAAAACTACAATGAGATATCATCTCACACCAGTCAGAATGGCCATCATCAAAAAATCTAGAAACAATAAATGCTGGAGAGGGTGTGGAAAAAAGGGAACACTCTTGCACTGCTGGTGGGAATGTGAATTGGTACAGCCACTATGGAGAACGGTATGGAGGTTCCTTAAAAAACTACAAATAGAACTACCATATGACCCAGCAATCCCACTACTGGGCATATACCCTGAGAAAACCATAATTCAAAAAGAGACATGTACCAAAATGTTCATAGCAGCCCTATTTACAATAGCCCGGAGATGGAAACAACCTAAGTGTCCATCATCGGATGAATGGATAAAGAAGATGTGGCACATATATACAATGGAATATTACTCAGCCATAAAAAGAAATGAAATTGAGCTATTTGTAATGAGGTGGATGGACCTAGAGTCTGTCATACAGAGTGAAGTAAGTCAGAAAGAGAAAGACAGATACTGTATGCTGACACATATATATGGAATTTAAGAAAAAAATGTCATCAGGAACATAGGGGTAAGACAGGAATAAAGACACAGACCTACTAGAGCATGGACTTGAGGATATGGGGAGGGGGAAGGGTAAGCTGTGACAAAGTGAAAGAGCGGCATGGACATATATACACTACCAAACGTAAGGTAGATAGCTAGTGGGAAGCAGCCGCATAGCACAGGGAGATCAGCTCGGTTCTTTGTGACCGCCTGGAGGGGTGGGATAGGGAGGGTGGGAGGGAGACACAAAAGGGAGGGGATATGGGAACATATGTATATGTATAACTGATTAAATTTGTAAAATAAAAAAAAAATAAAAATATAAAGTCATTATAAAAAAAAAAAAAAAAAAAGACCGGAACCATCCAATAAAGATGTTAAAAAAAAAAAGACTGGAACCATAATTCAAAAAGATACATGCACCCCAGTGTTCATAGCAGCATTATTTACAATAGCCAAGACATGAAGGCAACCATGGACAGATGAGTGGATAAAGAAGATGTGGTATATTTATACAATGGAATATTACTCAGCTATAAAAAAAGAATGAAATAATTCCATTTGCAGCAACATGGATGGATCTAGAGATAATCATACTAAGTGAAGTAAACCAGACAGAAAAATACAAATATCATATGATATTGCTTATATGTGGAATCTAAAAAAATGATACAAATGAACTTATATACAAGACAGAAATAGACCCAGACATAGAAAACAAACCTATGGTTACCAAAGGGGAAAGGTGGGGGAAGGATAAATTAGAAGTGTGGGATTAACATATATGCACTACTATATATAAAACAGATAGCCAACAAAGACCTACGGTTTAGCACAGGGAACTGTACTCAACATTTTGCAATAACCTAGAAGGGAAAAGATTCTGATAAAAATAGATATATATGTATGTATAACTGAATCGCTTTGCTGTACACCTGAAACTAACACAACATTGTAAATCAACTATACTTCAAGTTAAAAAATAATAAAATTTTTTTAAAAGACTGGAAAAGGGCAAGAAAAATTTATACACATCTCAATTATGAACACACATTTTAAATAAAATATTAGAGTAAATCGAATTCAAAGGTACATATGTTAAGAGTTTATAATGGCCAACTGAGTTGTCATAGGAACATAAGAATAATTCAATAGTAGAATAACTATTAATGTAATCCACCACATGAAAAATCAATATAAAAACCATATAATCATGTTAAAATTTTCAGAAAAATTATTTGATAAAATTTCAGTATCATTCATGATAAAGAGAATTAGGAACAGGAAATTCCTTAAAATGACAATAGGTGGCTACTAAAAACCATTAGGAGCATTTCTCTTTAAATTCAGGGATAACACAAATATACCATTTATATCATATGGAGGCCCTAGCCAAGGCAAAAAGACAAGAAAAAGAAAAAAAAAAGTTTAGAAAGGAGGAAACAAACTGTCTTATTCACAGATAATGTGATTTCTACATAGAAAATCCAAAAGCATATACAGTACAGAAAAACTATTAGAACTAATTAGAAAGTTCAGCAAGGTTATGAAATACCAAATACATATACAAAAATAAACTGTTTTCATTTACTATTAGAAAATGCAAATTTTAAAAGCTCTTATTCTAATGGGTATGGGACTCCTTCCTGGGGTAATGAAAACATTCTAAAATTAGTGGTGATGGTTGTATAACTCTATGACTATACTGAAAAATCACTGAATTGTATACTTTAAAAGTATGAATTTTACAGTATGTGAATTACATCTAGATAAAGCTGACAAAAAATAGTTTATAATAGCAACAAAATCTATAAAGTATCTAGGAATAAGCTCAATAAAATAAGTGCAATGTCTTGATAATAAAAGTCATAAAACATTCATGAGCAAAGAGATAATAGAGATGAACCATATTAATAGATGAGACAATTCAACATTTTTAGATGTCCATTTCCCCAAATTAATCCACAAATTCAATGAAATTCCAATAAAAATCTCAACAGATCTTATATGTAGAAAATCCTAAATTTGTAGAAAATCCACCAAAAATTACCAGAACTAATGAATTCAGCCAAGTTTCAGGATATAAAGTCAACACAAAAAAATAGGTTGTGTTCTATATACTTACAATGAACAACCAACAAAGGATATTTTTTTAAAACCCATTTATAATAGCACCAAAAAGAATAAAATACTTAAGAATAAAATTAGGGAGGTGAAAGACTTGTACCCTGAAAACTACGAAACACTGGTGAAGGAAATTAAAGAACACTAAACAAACAGAAAGACATCCCATGTTCATGGACTGGAAAACAATATTGTTAAGATGTCAATACCCAAAGCAATCTACAGATTCAATGCAATACCGACCAAAATTCCAAAGACATTTTTTGCAGAAATAGCAAAACTCATCCTAGAATTCATACGGACTCTCAAAGGACTCTGGATAGTCAAAACGATAGAATAATAACCTAGAAACGAATCCTTACATACACAGTCAATTGATTTTCAACAAGAATGCCAATACCATTAAAAGAGGAAAAGACAGTCTTTTCAGCAAATTGTGCTGGAAAAACTAGATGTCCACATGCAAAAATATTAAGCTGGACCAGTATCTTATGCAATATACAAAAAGCAAAAAGTTGTTTAACGAGAACAGAGTTTTGTATCTGAAAGATGAAAAGAGCTGCGGAGATGACGGAGGTGGGAGCCACCCAACACTATGAATGTATTTAATACCGCCGAACTGCACCCATAAAAGTGATTAAGATGGTCAATTTTATCTTCTGTGTATTTTGCCACAATTTTTAAAGTTGGAAAATAAAAGTAGGCCTAAGTGCAGAAAGCAAACTTTAAAACTTTGGAAAAACAAAACAAAACAAAAAGACACGAGAACAGTTCTATGACTACAAGTTAAGGAAGGATTTCTGAAGAACACATAAAAATAGCAAACCATAAAGTGATACACTGATAAATCTGACTACAATAAAATTTAAACTATACTACAAAAGCTATAGAGAAAGTGAAAAGAAAATACTTGCAATGCAAAAGACTGACAGAACTGGTTTCCGGAATACATAAAGAACTATACACTCATATGAAAAATACAAATAACCTATAAGAAAAATAAGCAAATTACAAAAGAGAAAAGATGTTCAAAACCACTGGGAAATTCAAATTAAACTAACAAAGAGATACCATTTCATATCCTCAGTTTAGCAAACAGTGCTAAAGCTGGTGACGCCGAACAGCAGCTCTGCGGGTGGAAGAGAAAACTGTAGAATCATTCTGGAGAGCATTTGGCCACTTTTAGAAAATTTTTAAATGAACATATGGACTAGACTTGCCTCACAAACGTTTGCAGAAATGTACACAGGCATTTTAGTTGCGGCACTGTGTCTTTAATAGTGAAAAACAGGAATCACCTACTGCTCATCGCACAGAGACAGAAAACATTAATGTGGTCCATGCATACAATGGAACATTAATTACTGTAGTAAAATATGATGAGCACGTAAAATTAAATAAACTATACATATTAACATGGAAATGCTTAAAGCAATGTGAAGGGGTAAAAAGGCAAGTTGTGAAACAATTATGTATCTATGTTTAAATGCATATACACACTCAAACAATTAAAACCATGCAAACAAGACTGCATATTATTTATCAATAGGGACACATTTAGTACAAGTTGGAAGCCCTCCCCCCAACACACATGCACTGGATAATGAACACAAATCAGGATAGTCGTTGCCACCAAAAGGTGAAAGAGAAGGACAGATAAAGAAAAGAGAATTTGGTTGAGGGATTGTAATCAGAAGACTTCAACTTATCTAATATTTTATTTCTCTAAGAGAAATCTCCAAAGCTAAGAGCCCATTTACAGGGAGGTGTGAGGGAGGGGAACACACATTTTAAAACAACACACGGGCATGCTGCCCGCAAAAGACAGAAACAATCCGGACGGTGAAGGGCACTGGAGAAGCTCCATGGAGGACACAAATCACACGGAAAGAAAAGCCATCCCTCCCTCCGCCTATGGCTTCCTGTCTCCCAGGCATCATGACATTCACAGGGTTGTCACAACCCTGACATGTCAGTAAAACGACCTGAGAGGTCACGCCATTGGCAGACACGTGCGATACAGAAACTCGTTTTGCCACGGCATTGTTGTCACTGGCCTGTGGGACAGGAAAACAACTTTTTGTTTTTTAATGAAGAATACAAAGGTTTTCAGACCCAGGCAGGAATGTCTACAGTCTTAAGAACCATAAAAACACAAAATTTACCCAAATGATGTAAGCAGCCCCATGAAGTAAATCACAACCTAACTACAGCCACTGGGGCTTGAGACCCTGTGTGTGAGAGGTCCTGCCACGACATCAGTGTTCAGGGAAGGGTCTGTCCTCATTCTGCCCGGGAAAGCTCTCCGAGGAGGCCACCAAGGAGCCACCAGGGAAGGAAATTCAGTTTCATTTGTTCTGAGATGACAGTTTCCTTAGTGGGTCAGCAATATTAAACTCCTAGGAAGAATCAGAATTAAATACAGAAATGTTTATGAAAATCAAACCTTCTGTGTTAATAGTACGGTGTTAGGATTAAAAGAATTTATCAGAACACATTAACATGCTAAACAGGGCTGCATTTAGCATCACATTAGCCCTGTGATTCTAATTTTTAAATGTAATGGAAAACTTGATTTCGACGTGATTTTTTTTTTTTCGGTACGTGGGCCTCTCACTGTTGTGGCCTCTCCCGTTGCGGAGCACAGGCTCCAGACGCACAGGCTCAGCGGCCATGGCTCACGGGCCTAGCTGCTCCGCGGCATGTGGGATCTTCCCAGACCGGGGCACGAACCCGTGTCCCCTGCATTGGCAGGTGGACTCTCAACCACTGCGCCACCAGGGAAGCCCTAGATGTGTGATTTTAAGTTGAAAACTTCATATGTTTGTAAAAAGTATTGGAACATTTAAGCAAATGTATGAATCACCATATTTACACTCTAATTAGCTGGATATACAGAACTTAAGTACTTAGGAAAGTCCAGTTACAATCAATTTATAAATGAAATATTAAATGTTTTACATTAAGCTTATGAAATGGAATAAAAACCCTACTTAGAGTCTCCTTGAAAGTGATTGTTAAAAATTGCAAAATGTATAATTTTTCATAAGCTGAATCTAAAAAGTTAGTATTTTTTCCAGTTTTACTGAGAAATAACTGACATACGTTACTATAAATGTTTACGGCATACAGCATGGTGGTTTGATTTACATATATTGTGAAATTATTACCGCAATAGGCTTAGTTAACATCCATTATCTCATGTAGATACAATGAAACAAAAGAAAAAAAATTTCCTCCTTGTGATGAGAACTCTTCGGATCTACTGTCTCCGCAGTTTTCTTGTAGATCATATCCAGTGTGAGCCACGGTCACCACGCCGCACGTCACATCCCCAGGGCTCATGTATCTTCTAGTTGTACGTTTGTACCTTCTGACCATTTTCCTGCAGTTCCCCCTCCCCCACCCTCTATCCCCACTCTGGGAACCACAAATCTGACCTCCTTTCCTATGAGTTTGGTGGGTTGTGTTTCTTTTAGATTCCACATATAAGTACAGTATTTGTCTATCTCTGTCTGACTCATTTCACTTAGCATAATTCCTTCAAGATCCATCCATGTCGTCACAAACTGAATCTAAAATTTCTTTAAAGGAATGATACATTTGGATTTGTCACGTTAATAAACTGAATGATGATTTTTAGAAATTAAAATTTTTCTATGCACAAAATCCACTCTCAGGAGTACCAACAAACTCACATGTATTATGAAGGATTTACTTTTAAATCAGATAATAAAATAAGAATTACTACCATAAATCTCATTTAATCTTATTTCAAGAGTTCTGGCTAACATAACAGAATATGAATAAGACATAAGGGAAGGGACTTCTGGGGAAGATGGCGGAAGAGTAAGACGCGGAGATCACCTTCCTCCCCACAGATACATCAGAAATACATCTACACGTGGAACAACTCCTACAGAACACCCACTGAACGCTGGCAGAAGACCTCAGACCTCCCAAAAGGCAAGAAACTCCCCACGTACCTGGGTTGGGCAAAAGAAAAACGAAAAAACAGAGACAAAGAATAGGGACGGGACCTGCACCAGTGGGAGGGAGCCGTGAAGGAAAAAAGGTTTCCACACACTAGGAAGGCCATTCGTGGGCGGAGACTGCGGGTGGCGGAGGGGGGAAGCTTCGGAGTCGCGGAGGAGAGCGCAGCCACAGGGGTGCGGAGGGAGGGCAAAGCGGAGAGATTTCCGCACAGAGGATCAGGGCCGACCGGCACTCACCAGTCCAAGAGGCTTGTCTGCTCACCTGCCGGGGCGGGCGGGGCTGGGAGCTGAGGCTCCGGCTTCGGTCGGAGCGCAGGGAGAGGACTGGGGTTGGCGGCGTGAACACAGCCTGAAGGGGCTAGTGCGCCACGGCTGGCCGGGAGGAAGTCCAGGAAAAAGTCTGGACCTGCCGAAGAGGCAAGAGACTTTTTCTTCCCTCTTTCTTTCCTGGTGCGCGAGGAGAGAGGATTCAGAGCGCTGCTTAAAGGAGCTCCAGAGACGGGCGCGACCCACGGCTGAAAGCGCGGACCCCAGAGACGGGCGTGGGATGCTGGGGCTGCTGCTGCCACCGCCAGGAGACCTGTGTGCGAGCGCAGGTCACTGTCCACGCCTCTTCCGGGGAGCCGGTGCAGCCCGCCACTGCCGGGGTCCCGGGATCCAAGGACGGCTTCCACGGGAGAACGCATGGCGCGCCTCGTGCTGGTGCAACGTCACGCCGGCCTCCGCCACCGCACGCTCGCCCCGCCTCCGTGCCCCTCCCTCCCCCCCGGCCTAAGTGAGCCAGAGCCCCCAAAGCGGCTGCTCCTTTAACCCCGTCCTATCTGAGCAAAGAACAGACGCCCTCCGGCAACCTACACGCAGAGGCGGGGCCAAATCCAGAGCTGAGACGCGGGAGCTGTGAGAACAAAGAAGAGAAAGGGGAATCTCTTCCAGCAGCCTCAGAAGCAGCGGATTAAAGCTCCACAATCAACTTGATGTACCCTGCATCTGTGGAATACATGAATAGACAACAAATCATCCCAAATTGAGGAGCCGTGTGGATGAAAGGTTCTTGGTGCTGCAGCCAGGAGTCAGTGCTGTGCCTCTGAGGTGGGAGAGCCAACTTCAGGACACTGGACCACAAGAGACCTCCCAGCTCCACATAATATCAAACGGCGAAAATCTTTCAGAGATCTCCATCTCAACACCAGCACCCAGCTTCACTCAACGACCAGCAAGCTACAGTGCTGGACACCCTATGCCAAACAACCAGCAAGACAGGAACACAATGCCACCCATTAGCAGAGAGGCTGCCTAAAATCATAAAAAATCCACAGACACCCCACAACACACCACCAGACGTGGACCTGCCCACCAGAAAGACAAGATCCAGCCTCATCCACCTGAACACAGGCACTAGTCCCCTCCACCAGGAAGCCTACACAACCCACTGAATCAACCTTAGCCACTGGGGACAGACACCAAAAACAATGCGAACTACAAACCTGCAGCCTGCAAAAAGGAGACCCCAAACACAGTAGGATAAGCAATATGAGAAGGCAGAGAAACACACAGCAGGTGAAGGAGCAAGATAAAAACCCACCAGACCTAACAAATGAAGAGGAAATAGGCAGTCTACCTGAAAAAGAATTCAGAATAATGATAGTAAAGATTATCCAAAATCTTGGAAATACAATAGAAAAAATGCAAGAAACAGTTAACAAGGACCTAGAAGAACTAAAGATGAAACAAGTAATGATGAACAACACAATAAATGAAATTAAAAATACTCTAGATGGGATCAATAGCAGAATAACTGAGGCAGAAGAACGGATAAGTGACATGGAAGATAAAATAGTGGAAATTACTGCAGAGCAGAAGAAAGGAAAAAGAATGAAAAGAACTGAGGACAGTCTCAGAGACCTCTGGGACAACATTAAACGCACCAACATTCGAATTATAGGGGTTCCAGAAGAAGAAGAGAAAAAGAAAGGGACTGAGAAAATATTTGAAGAGATTATACTTGAAAACTTCCCTAATATGGGAAAGGAAATAGTTAATCAAGTCCAGGAGGCACAGAGAGTCCCATACAGAATAAATCCAAGGAAAAATACGCCAAGACACATATTAATCAAACTGTCAAAAATTAAATACAAAGAAAACATACTAAAAGCAGCAAGGGAAAAACAACAAATAACACACAAGGGAATCCCCATAAAGTTAACAGCTGATTTTTCAGCAGAAACTCTGCAAGCCAGAAGGGACTGGCAGGACATATTTAAAGTGATGAAGGAGAAAAACCTGCAACCAAGATTACTCTACCCAGCAAGGATCTCATTCAGATTTGATGGAGAAATTAAAACGTTTACAGACAAGCAAAAGCTGAGAGAGTTCAGCACCACCAAACCAGCTTTACAACAAATGCTAAAGGAACTTCCCTAGGCAAGAAACACAACAGAAGGAAAAGACCTACAATAAGGAACCCAAAACAATCAAGAAAATGGA
Organism: Mesoplodon densirostris; assembly: GCF_025265405.1. Lineage (NCBI taxonomy): Eukaryota > Metazoa > Chordata > Mammalia > Artiodactyla > Ziphiidae > Mesoplodon > Mesoplodon densirostris. The sequence goes on from NC_082666.1 coordinate 360,489, forward strand.
AATAGGAACGTACATATCGATAATTACCTTAAATGTAAATGGATTAAATGCTCCCACCAAAAGACACAGATTGGCTGAATGGATACAAAAACAAGACCCATATATATGCTGTCTACAAGAGACCCACTTCAGACCTAGAGACACATACAGACTGAAAGTAAGGGGATGGAAAAAGATATTCCATGCAAATGGAAACCAAAAGAAAGCTGGAGTAGCAATTCTCATATCAGACAAAATAGACTTTAAAATAAAGACTACTAGAAGAGACAAAGAAGGACACTACATAATGATCAAGGGATCGATCCAAGAAGAAGATATAACAATTGTAAATATTTATGCACCCAATATAGAAGCACCTCAATACATAAGGCAAATACTAACAGCCATAAAAGGGGAAATCGACAGTAACACATTCATAGTAGGGGACTTTAACACCCCACTTTCACCAATGGACAGATCATCCAACATGAAAATAAATAAGGAAACACAAGCTTTAAATGATACATTAAACAAGATGGACTTAATTGATAATTATAGGACATTCCATCCAAAAACAACAGAATACACATTTTTCTCAAGTGCTCATGGAACATTCTCCAGGATAGATCATATCTTGGGTCACAAATCAAGCCTTGGTAAATTTAAGAAAATTGAAATTGTATCAAGTATCTTTTCCGACCACAACACTATGAGAATAGATACCAATTACAGGAAGAGATCTGTAAAAAATACAAACACATGGAGGCTAAACAATACCCTACTTAATAATGAAGTGATCACTGAAAAAATCAAAGAGGAAATAAAAAAATATCTAGAAACAAATGACAATGGAGACACGACGACCCAAAACCTATGGGATGCAGCAAAAGCAGTTCTAAGAGGGAAGGTTATAGAAATACAATCCCACCTTAAGAAACAGGAAACATCTCGAATAAACAACCTAACCTTGCACCTAAAGCAATTAGAGAAAGAAGAACAAAAACACCCCAAAGTTAGCAGAAGGAAAGAAATCATAAAAATCAGATCAGAAATAAATGAAAAAGAAATGAAGGAAACAATAGCAAAGATCAATAAAACTAAAAGCTGGTTCTTTGAGAAGATAAACAAAATTGATAAACCATTAGCCAGACTCATCAAGAAAAAAAAGGGAGAAGACTCAGACCAATAGAATTAGAAATGAAAAAGGAGAAGTAACAACTGACACTGCAGAAATACAAAAGATCATGAGAGATTACTACAAGCAGCTCTATGCCAATAAAATGGACAACCTGGAAGAGATGGACAAATTCTTAGAAATGCAGAACCTGCCAAGACTGAATCAGGAAGAAATAGAAAATATGAAAAGACCAATCACAAGCACTGAAATTGAAACTGTGATTAAAAATCTTCCAACAAACAAAAGCCCAGGACCAGATGGCTTCACAGGCGAATTCTATCAAACATTTAGAGAAGAGCTAACACCTATCCTTCTCAAACTCTTCCAAAATATAGCAGAGGGAGGAACACTCCCAAACGCATTCTACGAGGCCACCATCACCTTGATACCAAAACCAGACAAGGATGTCACAAAGAAAGAAGACTACAGGCCAATATCACTGATGAACATAGATGCAAAAATCCTCAACAAAATACTAGCAAACAGAATCCAACAGCACATTAAAAGGATCATACACCATGATCAAGTGAAGTTTATTCCAGGAATGCAAAGATTCTTCAATATATGCAAATCAATCAACGTGATACACCATATTAACAAATTGAAGGAGAAAAACCATATGATCATCTCAATAGATGGAGAGAAAGCTTTTGACAAAATTCAACACCCATTTATGATAAAAACCCTGCAGAAAGTAGGCATAGAGGGAACTTTCCTCAACATAATAAAGGCCATATATGACAAACCCACAGCCAGCATCGTCCTCAATGGTGAAAAACTGAAACCATTTCCACTAAGATCAGGAACAAGACAAGGCTGCCCACTCTCACCACTCTTATTCAACATAGTTTTGGAAGTTTTAGCCACAGCAATCAGAGAAGAAAAGGAAATAAAAGGAATCCAAATCGGAAAAGAAGAAGTAAAGCTGTCACTGTTTGCAGATGACATGATACTATACCTAGAGAATCCTAAAAATGCTACCAGAAAACTACTAGAGCTAATCAATGAATTTGGTAAAGTAGCAGGATACAAAATTCATGCACAGAAATCTCTGGCATTCCTATATACTAATGATGAAAAATCTGAAAGTGAAATCAAGAAAACACTCCCATTTACCACTGCAACCAAAAGAATAAAATATCTAGGAATAAACCTACCTAAGGAGACAAAAGACCTGTATACAGAAAATTATAAGACACTGATGAAAGAAATTAAAGATGATACAAATAGATGGAGAGATATACCATGTTCTTGGATTGGAAGAATCAACATTGTGAAAATGACTCTACTACCCAAAGCAATCTACAGATTCAATGCAATCCCTATCAAACTACCACTGGCATTTTTCACAGAACTAGAACAAAAAATTTCACAATTTGTATGGAAACACAAAAGACCCCAAATAGCCAAAGCAATCTTGAGAACGAAAAACGGAGCTGGAGGAATCAGGCTCCCTGACTTCAGACTATACTACAAAGCTACAGTAATCAAGACAGTATGGTACTGGCACAAAAACAGAAAGATAGATCAATGGAACAGGATAGAAAGCCCAGAGATAAACCCATGCACATATGGTCACCTTATCTTTGATAAAGGAGGCAGGAATGTACAGTGGAGAAAGGATAGCCTTTTCAAATAAGTGGTGCTGGGAAAACTGGACAGGGGCATGTAAAAGTATGAGATTAGATCACTCCCTAACACCATACACAAAAATAAGCTCAAAATGGATTAAAGACCTAAATGTAAGGCCAGAAACTATCAAAGTCTTAGAGGAAAACATAGGCAGAACACTCTATGACATAAATCACAGCAAGATCCTTTTTGACCCACCTCCTGGAGAAATGGAAATAAAGACAAAAATAAACACATGGGACCTAATGAAACTTCAAAGCTTTTGCACAGCAAAGGAAACCATAAACCAGACCAAAAGAAAACCCTCAGAATGGGAGAAAATATTTGCAAATGAAGCAACTGACAAAGGATTAATCTCCAAAATTTATAAGTAGCTCATGCAGCTCAATAGCAAAAAAACAAACAACCCAATCCAAAAATGGGCAGAAGACCTAAATAGACATTTCTTCACAGAAGATATACAGACTGCCAACAAACACATGAAAGAATGCTCAACATCTTTAATCATTAGAGAAATGCAAATCAAAACTACAATGAGATATCATCTCACACCAGTCAGAATGGCCATCATCAAAAAATCTAGAAACAATAAATGCTGGAGAGGGTGTGGAAAAAAGGGAACACTCTTGCACTGCTGGTGGGAATGTGAATTGGTACAGCCACTATGGAGAACGGTATGGAGGTTCCTTAAAAAACTACAAACAGAACTACCATATGACCCAGCAATCCCACTACTGAGCATATACCCTGAGAAAACCATAATTCAAAAAGAGTCATGTACCAAAATGTTCATTGCAGCCCTATTTACAATAGCCCGGAGGTGGAAACAACCTAAGTGTCCATCATCGGATGAATGGATAAAGAAGATGTGGCACATATATACAATGGAATATTACTCAGCCATAAAAAGAAACGAAATTGAGCTATTTGTAATGAGGTGGATAGACCCAGAGTCTGTCATACAGAGTGAAGTAAGTCAGAAAGAGAAAGACAAATACCGTATGCTAACACATATATATGGAACTTAAGAAGAAAAAAAAATGTCATGAAGAACCTAGGGGTAAGACAGGAATAAAGACACAGACCTACTTGAGAATGGACTTGAGGATATGGGGAGGGGGAAGGGTAAGCTGTGACAAAGCGAGAGAGAGGCATGGACATATATACACTACCAAACGTAAGGTAGATAGCTAGTGGGGAGCAGCCGCATAGCACAGGGAGATCAGCTCGGTGCTTTGTGACCGCCTGGAGGGGTGGGATAGGCAGGGTGTGAGAGAGACGCAAGAGGGAGGGGATATGGGAACATATGTATATGTATAACTGATTCACTTTGTTATAAAGCAGAAACTAACACACCATTGTTAAGCAATTATACTCCAATAAAGATGTAAAAAAAATAGGACATAAGGGAAGGAATAATAAAATAAGTATTTCTGGAAGACAATGATAAAACTCCCAGGAACTTGGTCGCGAGCAGAGTTTCTCAAAGCACCGTCCCAGGACCAGCAGCAGGTGTGAACTCTGGGCCCCGCCCACCGGCCCTCGGAGGGTGGGCCCAGCACCAGGATTGAGGGAAGCCCTGCAGGTGATTCTGACACACCCTCAAGTTGTGCAGGCCGCTGGTCAGGAACATCACCTTGAACCCCTTCCTGCAGGTTTGCCTCCCCCCACCCCGACTTCCACAGAGGACAGAAAGTAGAACAAAGCCTTAGGAGAAAAGTACAGACAAGAGCAGTTATAGAAGACCAACAACAGGCACGGAACGGCAACCTTTAGATATTGTCATCACAGCGCTGAGAAATTTGGGCTGGAAAAAAAACGAAACTTGGCTGCAAGCTCACCATCAATCAGAAAACAGAAACCAGCGCAAGTCCCCTCAGAGTGGCCTGCAGGGGCCAAGCCCGGGAGCACGACGAGAGCACAAATTCCCCAAAGCCGAAGTGGGACCAAACGTGGCCAATCGGAAATCTAATGAAACAAAACTGCCCAACCACAAGGGCCTCACACACAAACCACTGAGGAGTAACTTTAAAATGTGAGTGACCGGGACTTCCCTGGTGGTGCAGTGGTTAAGAATCCACCTGCCAATGCAGGGGACACGGGTTCAGGCCCTGGTCCAGGAAGATCCCACATGCCGCAGAGCAACTAAGCCCGTGTGCCACAACTACTGAGCCTGTGCTCTAGAGCCCGCGAGCCACAACTACTGAGCCTGCATTCCGCAACTACTGAAGCCTGCACGCCTAGAGCCCGTTCTCTGCAACAAGAGAAGCCACCGCAATGAGAAGCCGAGTAGCCCCTGCCCAAAGCCTGCACACTGCAACGAAGACTAGGCTCCCGCTCCCCTCAACTAGAGAAACCCCACAAGCAGCAACAAAGACCAACGCAGCCAATAATTAATTAATTAATTAATTAACTATTTTTTTTAAAAAAAATGTGAGACCTACACCAAGAAAACTACAAGACTTTATTTACCGAGAGGGAAGCATCGAACACATGTTAAGAATCCACGCTACTCCTGGATGGGCAGAAAAACATGGATTTTTAAAACCTGATTCTCCACAAATTGACTTAGAGATTCTCAATAATTGAAACAATCTCCCAAAAGGAATTCTTTGGACTACAGCAACATGATTTCAGAGTTATCTGGAAAACTAAATAGGCAAAACAAAGAAATATTCAGAAAAGAAGAGCAAAGAGAGAAGGTTTTGTTTCATGAGATACTGAAATGCTACTTTGAGCTCAACAGCCAGACCACAGGCCAGATGGGTTCAAATCAAAGCAGAAGCAGCACCTGTCACACACAAAAGCACTTAAATATGTGATAAAGGAAGCATAACCAAATGACGGGAGAGTGAAGAATTTTTTAATATGATTTATTGTCATCCAACTTCTAGGCATTTCTCCCAAGGAAATAATCAGAGGTGTGGCACAGATGTATGTATGTTTTTTTGGTCTCTTCTATAAAAGCAAAATTGGAAATAACTTAAATGCTCAACAATAAGGGGATGACTGGGGTTAGTCCACACGGCAGAAGACCCGTGTCTTCAGCGCATGCTCAGTTGTGGAGGATGCTCAGACACCAGGCCCCTGTGTGCAGAGGGCCCCCTGGGGACCCCTCGCATGGCATCTTGGGCAACCCTGCCCAGCTGAAGAGGCAGCCTGCCCCTACGCCCCTGGAGTATGATACCAACTGTGTATTTTTAAAACTTACACATAGAAAAGGCTCGGAAGGAAATATCTCAAAATATTAATAGTGGTTATCTCAGGAGGGTGGGATTGTGGGTCATTGTTTTAACTCTTTCCAATATGAGCATTTTAAAGTGAGAAAATCAATATTTTTTACTTATACAGAAAAGGAAAACGTGTACCCTCCGTTGACATTTTTAAAAATAATAAAATAACTTGGAGGTACTTTAGTTAAAGATGTTATATTAACAACAATAACAAAAGGGTAATTATAGCATACATCCTACTATTTCCTAGAGCCTAAGACTTTGGTGACTACTATTCCCAAAGTCTTAGGCTCTAGGAAATCCTGGAAAGCAAGGCAGGAGGTCAGCCTAGCAGGGAGGGCAGGGCTGGCTTAGGGCTGGGGGCCTTCCTTCTCAGCCCACACCCAGCAAGGCTCCTGGTAGGAAGTACATACTCAGTAAATGTTAGTGAAGAAGCCCTGACGTTTCCAAAGCTAAACAGCAAAGAATCCACACACATAACTCATAAAAGTAAACACAATTCAGTAACGTGCAAACACATCCAAACCATCAGTCACGGAAACGAAAGATAAAACAGCAACAAGGAGTGGCCTTACACCCGATACATTATCAAGAGCTTTAGAAATGTAACCCCCAGTGGTGGTGAAGTTGATATTGAACTAATGATTTAAATAGAACTAGTGGGAATGTAAACTAATGCATCCCACTTGTAAAACAACTTGGCAAAATAAAATGCCATAAAACGTTTAAACACTTTCAATTAGTCTGCTCTAGGAATCTGTCCCATCAAAATAATGAAAAATTCAGAAACCAAAGTTACAAAGATAGACATCACACTATTGAGATTAAAACCCCATGTAGAGGGACTTCCCTGGTGGCGCAGTGGTTAAGAATCCGCCTGCCAATGCAGGGGACATGGGTTCGAGCCCTGGTCCAGGAGGGTCCCACATGCCGCGGAGCAACTAAGCCTGCGTGCCATACCTATTGAGCCTGTGCTCTAGAGCCTGCGAGCCACAACTACTGAAGCCTGCGCGCCTACAGCCCGTGCTCTGCAACAAGAGAAGCCACCGCAATGAGAAGCCCGCGCACTGCAACGGAGTAGCCCCCGCTCGCGGCAACTGGAGAAAGCCTGTGCGCAGCAACGAAGACCCAACACAGCCAAAAATAAATAAATGAATGATAAATATATTAAAAAATAATAAAAAACCTCACGCGGAACCACGTCCGTGTGCAACGGCAGCGGAACCCTGCGTGCTCGATGCAAATAATAACACATCGCGTCGGACCTAATGTGCTTGTGAAATAACATTATAAGAAACAGATGAACTGATTCATGGATGAACCTTAGAAACACTGCACTAAGTGAAAGGTGCCAGACACAAAGGGCCACACATCGCATGATGGCATCACAGTGTCCAGACAGACACGTTTACAGGGACAAACAGGAGGTAAGTGATTACTGGGGCCAGCAGGGAGGGGCGTCGGGGCATGACTACGAACGGGAAGGCGTTTCTTTCTCGGGGAGATGCAAATGCTCTAAACTTAGGTTGTCGTGATGGTTGCACAACTCTGAGAACATACGAAAATTCACTGAATTGTACGCTATAGAAGGATGCATATTATGGTACGTGAAGTTTACCTCAATACGCTGTTATATGAAAAAAGGGTAAAATGCAAGTTTTATGCAAATTATGATAACAACTACATAAAATATGCAGGGACTCAGGCCCCAGAGCACACACTCGCCCAGCTAGTGACTACTGTAGCCCAACCCCCAGGCCCAGGTCACCCTGGCACACGGAGCAACAGGGCGTAAAGACGCGGCTGGGACTTGGGGACACACAGGCGTGTGGCACATGCTCAGACACACAGCCCCATGGGTACCCAAGCGCCCAGTGTGGACAGCAGGAGCCACGGACACACTGCCTGGACCACAGATACCAGGCCCACACGGCACAGACACATCAGCCAGTCCCTGTGTGGAGTCCCACCCGCACGGGCACCTGAGTTTGGGGGTGCTCCCGGCCACGTGGGGTGGGGAGACGTGGCAACACCCGCTGCAATGCTGGCCTGGGGCCCTGACCCTGACCCGGGCACCCCCCACCCACCCAGAGTCTGGGGTCTCGGCTGGGTCTTTGTAGCTGCATATGGAACATACTGGCTAGAAGGCCACCCTGCCTTTCAACATCTGTTTTACGATGGGGGGTGTCGTCCTCTGCCCTTCCCCCGGCCAAGCTGAGAGCTCCCCCTGAGGCTCCCAATCCATCAAGCCAGCAAAGGGAGCAGAGACGCCCAGGACAGCCTTAGCCTGGACTGCTGACCCCACACAATTGCTACTGGTGTCCCTCTGACTCTCAAAAACACCTCAGTTTGGGCAACAAATCAGCAAGAAGGACCTGGGGTGCAGGGGCCACCCGACCCCTTGAGATGCTGTGACCCCAGCAGTGGTGGCTCGGGCTCCAAGTCGGCTGAGCTGAGCAGGGCCCCCACCCTGCTGGGGCCCCGGGAGGGACGCACTTCAGTGGTGCCGCTCAGCCTCTTGCAGGGAGCTCAGGCCCTGCCGTGCAGGGGGCTGGGGTGCCATGTCCTCTCCACTCAGACGTGAGCACCCCGGGCTCTGCAGGGCTTGCCTGGGAGGACCTTAGCCCTGGGACACCAGACCCAGGACCCTGGAGCAGGTGGCCGGGGTGTAAGTCCAAGCCTGGGTCTTCCTGGTCACAGGGAAGGCACGGCCTGTCCGGTCCCTCACCTGAGACATGGAGGTGACAGCGTGAGGGTCCCGTGGCTATGGTGACGCTGCTACGAGATGACACTCAGAAGATGTGCTGGCAGCAACAGGACCCACAGCACTCAGTGGCAGGGGCAGCAGCACCAGCGTCCTGGGGACTGTTACTGTCGTCGTCGGGGGTGGGGGGAGGGCTCCATGGGAAGCCAGGAGCACCTGTTCGCCCAGTTCTGGTTCCCGCTGGGCAGGTGCCGAGTCTCCCGGTCAGGCCCAGGGGGCGGGTGCCCACAGCACCCGCCCACGGCCCAGGGAGACACGGGAGCTGAGGGCAGATGCATGGCAGGGGAAGCACCATCTCCAGGAACTGCTTTGTCACTGACTTTCCAGGTGCTGGCTCTTGCCCAGGAGGCTGCTGGCTGTTGCCATGGAGATAGCCTGTGGGTCTCAGCCAAAGATGCCTCAGCCTCCTCCATTCTCCCCACCCCACCCCCCACCCTGGGCTGAGCATGAAGCGCAGGACCCCTGCACTAGAGGCCCTGAGCCTGCTCCAAACCCCAGAGACACCAGGCAGGGTTGAAGACGGGCCAGGCGTGGCATGTGCAGGCCGCCATGCCAGAGAACATGACATTCACATCTCATTCAAATAACAACATTATGGGCTGTCTACCGTGTGCCAGGGACTCTCGGAGGTCAGCACCATTAGCCCCATCATACAGAGGAAGAAACTGAGGTTCAGAGAGTACATCCAGGGGTCCAGGCTCACAACCCAAGAAGAGGTGGAGCTGGGACATGGCCCAGTGCCTCGTGCCCCACATGGTTACACACAGTGACACACACTGACTCACGCTGAGGTCAGCCTCACACGCAACAGACGTTGTCACAGTCACTGCCCAGAGCACAGGAAAGTCCAGCTACATGTGATCACCCTCCCCAGCCTAAATAGGGCTACAAGACAGGTGGGGACCACACAGAGTGGACAGAAAGGGTTCCAGGCCACCAGCTTCTTTGGGGCACAGTGGGTGACCATCATACGGATGCTCTACAGCCCCTCCCTGACCATCACCGCCCCCAATCTGTGCTGGGAAAAAATGGCCCCCAGGTGGACACTGTGCCCTTAGACTGCCTGAAGTGCTCTGTCCAGCTTAAAAGAGGCCTACTACTTTGATCAAGTGCAGCAAAGCTCTGACCAGTGAGGTCATTGTGACCCAGGACACTCACTCACCGCAGCCATGGAAACCCCAGGAGGAGATGCCTCCAGGTCACTGCCATCAGAGCCCTCTTTTTAGGGGCAATTTTACTCCTCCTGCATATCCTGAGGGTCAGGGTAGCTACTGGTTAGGAGCTTGGACTTTGGCTCAGTCTAGCTGGAATCCTTACTGGTTCCTGCAGAACAAATTTCTGAGCTTCCTCAGTCTCCAGTCTGTAAGGTGGGAGTGTTACCCCCTCCCTGCAGTAATGAGGGATCCTGCCAATGGAGGTCGAGTAGGGAACTGGGACTTCCACCCCATGTCGAAGTCACAAGGCAGAAGACCCCTGCCTCTTATGGGTCAGAATCAGAGACTCAGCTAACACAGGGTTAAATAAGATCCAGAGTCTCAGAAAAACATGTAGAAATGTCCAGGTTTCAATCAAAACTCATGTATCAAAAAGCCAGGAAGATCTCAAACTGAATGAAAAAAGACAATCAGTAGATTCCAACACTAAGATAACAGAGATATTAAAATTATCTGACAAAGATTTTGCAGCAGTGATGATAAAATTGCTTCCACAAACAACTGCAAACATGTTTGAAACAAACCAAAAAAATAGAAAGTATCATGAACGATATAAAGAAGAATCAAATGAAAATTTTATAACTGAAAACTACAATAACCAATATAAAAAGCTAAGAGGATGGGCTTGACAGCAGAAGAGAGGGAACAGAGGAAAGAGTCAATGAACTGAACAGTACAGTATGAACGTGAACAACAGAGAGAAATTAGGCTGAAAGATGGCGGAGGAGCAGTGCGGGGAGGAGAAGTAGAAGAAGAGAAGCGGGGGAGGAGGGAGGCTCAAGGACCTATTGAGTGACTCCCAAACAAAATAAACTCAAAGATATCCACAAAACACATCATCGTCAAACTTCTGAAAACTAAAAACAAAGAAAAAATCTTGATTGCGACAATTAGAAATTTTAAAATGGAATAAATTAGGTGATAATGGAATTATTTTCTTAGGTATGATAATGTTATTATAGCTACATAGGCCAGTACCCTTATTCTTAGACACTAGGGATGATACTTCATAATACCTACAACTTTTAAATGGCACAGCAAAATATACAACACAGGAAGGAAAAAGATTGCAAAATTAATATTTATTGAATTTAGGTGGAGCATATACGTTGTTCATTGTACTACCCAACTATCCTCTGAAAACTTTCATAATAGAAGTGGATATATATATGAATATATATATGAACTATATATGAATATATATATATTCAGAAGAGCCAGAGAAACACATCCCTATAAGGGAAAATAATTCAAAGGACAGTGAATTTCTCATCATAAATCATGGAGATCAGAAGGAAGTAGCACAATATTTTCAAATGCTGAAAGAAAAGAAGTGTGAACCTAGACACCAGTACCCAGCAAAAATATCTTTCGGGAATGAAGGAGAAATCAGGATATTCTCAGATGAAGAAATACTAAGAGAATTTGTCACCAGCAAACCTATTTTCAAAGAGTGACTTTAAAAAGTTCTCTAAATAAAAAGAATATGATGAAAAAAAGGAATCATTGACCATAAGGAAGGAAGAATGGGAAGAATAAAAATAAGGGTAAATATCAATACAATACAGTTTCCTAAATTATGTTTTCTAAGCTATGCTTGTGGTTGAAACAAAAATTATAGCACACTCTGATGCAGTTCTAAATACATGTAGAGGGGCTCCCCTGGTGGCGCAGTGGTTAAGAATCCACCTGCCAATGCAGGGGACACGGGTTCAAGCCCTGGTCCGGGAAGATCCCACATGCCGCAGAGCAACTAAGCCCGTGCGCCACAACTACCAAGCCTGAGCTCTAGAGCCTGCGAGCCACAACTACTGAGCCTGCGTACCACAACTACTGAAGCCCGTGTGCCTAGAGCCCATGCTCCGCAACAAGAGAAGCCACCACAATGAGAAGCCCACACACCGCAACAAAGAGTAGCCCCTGCTCGCCGCAACTAGAGAAAGCCTGCGCGCAGCAATGAAAACCCAACGCAGCCAAAAATATAAAATAAATAAATTTTAAAAATAAATAAATACATGTAGAGGAAATACTTAAGATAATCACACTATAAATTGGAGAGGATAATGGGACATAAGTTGCATAAGATTTCTATACTTCACTCAAACTGGTAAAACTATACCAACAGACTGGGATAAATTATGTATATATAATTCAATACCCAGAGCAACCACTAAAAATCCTCTACAAGGATACACTTATAAATACTATAGATAAATCAAAATGGAGTTCTAAAGTACATTCAAATAACCCACAGGAAGGCAGGAAAAAGAAATAAGAAACAGAGAGCTCAAACAGAAACAAAAAATAAAATAGTGGACTTAAGCCCTAACAGAGCAATAACTATATTACACGGAAATGGTCTAAATAAACCAAATAAAAGACAGAACTGGCATAATGGATTAACAAACATGACCTAACTATATGCTGTCTGTAAGAAACTCACTTCTAATATGATGATGCAGGCAAGTTGAAAGTAGAAAGACAAAAAAAAAGATACATCACGCACATATTAATCAAACAAAAGCTGGAGTGACTACAATAACATTGATAAAGTAGACTTCATAGCAAATAAGACTACTAGAGACACAGAGGAACATATAATAATAAAGTCTACCCAGAACACACAGCAACACTAAACATGCACAGGCACACCTGGGATATATTTTGGGTTTCGTTCCAGACCCCCACAACAAAATAAGTATCACAATAAAGGAAGTCACATGAATATTCTGGTTTCCCAGTGCATACAAAAGTTATGTTTACACTATACTGTAGTCTACTAATAGTGCTATAATAGCATTATGTCTAAAAAAATGTACATACATTAGTTTTAAAATATTTTACTGCTAAAACATGCTAACCATCATCTGAGCCTTCAACAAGTCATAATCTTTTAGGAGTGTTTGAAATATTCCAAGAAATAACGAAATGTGTCACAGAGACAAAAAGTGAGCCAATGCTTTTGGAAAAAATGGCGCCAATAGACTTGCTCTATGCAGGGTTGCCACAAGCCTTCAATTTGTGAAAAAACACATTATCTACAATAAAGTGAAGCTCAATAAATGAGGTGTGCCTGTATGTACTCAACAACAGAGCCACAAAATATGTGAAGCAAAAACCAATAGAGCTGTAAGGAAAAACAGACAAATGCACAACTATAAATGGAGACCTCAGCACCCACCTTGACAACTGACAGAACAACCAGACAGAAAATCAGCAAGGATTCAGAAGACTTATTAACACCTTCAACAAACAGGATCTAATCCACATTTATAGAACATGCCACACAAAACAGCAGTGTACATATTCTTGCCAAGTGCCCATGAAACATAAACAAAGACCATATCTTGAGCCTAAAATAAACCTTACCAAATTTAAAATAATCAAAATCATACAGTGTGTTCTCTGACCACATGGAATCAAGCTAGAAATTAATAACAGAAAGATACTGGAACATCTCCAAACACTTGGAAACTAAACAGCACATTTCTAAACAATCTACAGATCAAAGAAAAGTCTAGAGGAAAATTTAAGAACACATGGAACTGAATTAAACTGAAAATACAACATATTAAAATGTGTGAGACACAGCTAAAGTGTGCTGAGAGGCAAATTTAATATGCCATGCACATACACTAGAAAAGAAGAAACGTCTCAAATCACACATCTAAGCTCTCACCACAAGAACTGAGAAAAAAAAAGAGTAAAATACACCCAAAGCAAACAGAATGCAGAAAATAATAAAAATAAGGGCAGAAATAAGTAAAACTGAAAAAAAAATCATTGAAACTAAGAGCTGGTTCTTTGAAAAGATCAATAAAATTGACAAACTTCTAGCAAGACTAACCTAAACCTCTCAAAAGAGAGAGATCAAGAGAGAAGATACAAATTACCAATATAAGAAATGAGACAAAGGCTATCACTACAGACCCTGCAGACATCAAAAGGATAATGAGCGACTACTGTGAACAACTCTACACACATAAATTTGACAATTTAGACTAAATGGACTACGTCCTCAAAAAACACATACCACCACAACTCACTCAACAGGAAATAGATAATTTGAAGATCCCTATAACTATTAAGGAAATTGAATCCATAAATTTAAAACTCCCTAAAAAGAAATCTCCTGGCCCAGCTGGATTCACTGCAGAATTCTACCAAATATTTAAAGAAGAATTCACAGCATTTTTACACAATGGCTTCCAGAAAATAGAACAGAGAAGGGAACACTTCCAAATCCATTTTTGGAAGCTTATATTATCCTGATATCAAAACCATACAAAGACAGTACCAAAAAAAACAAAAACAAAACAAAACAAAGCAAATAAATGACAGACCAATAGCCCTCATGAATACAGATGCAAAAATCCTTAACAAAATATTAGCAAATACAATTCAGCAATATATAAAAAGGAATTATATACCATGACCATGTTTGTTCCAGGAAGTAAGTCTGGTTCAATACTCAAAAATCAATCATTGTAATCCACCATATTAAAAGGCAAAGGAAGAAAAAGTCACATGATCATACCAATGCAGAAAGAGCATTGGATGAAATCTGACACTGACAAGAAGAAATCTGATTCATGACAAAAAAAACTCAGAAAAAAAAGGAATAGAGGGGAACTGCCTCAATTTAATAAAAAGCATCTACAAAAACCTACAGTAGGGCTTCCCTGGTGGCACAGTGGTTGAGAGTCCGCCTGCCGATGCAGGGGACGTGGGTTTGTGCCCCGGTCCGGGAAGATCCCACATGCCGCGGAGCGGCTGGGCCCATGAGCCAGGGCTGCTGAGCCTGCGCGTCCGGAGCCTGTGCCCCGCAACGGGAGAGGCCACAGCAGTGAGAGGCCCACGTACTGAAAAAAAAAAAAAAAACCTACAGTAAACATTATACTTAATGGGGAGAGTCTGAATGTTTTCCTCCTAAAACTGGGAACAAGGCAAAGGTGTCCACTCTCATTCAATTTAGTACTAGAAGTCCTGGTCAGTGTAATAAGACAAGAAAAGGAATGAGAAGGGAGACAGATTGGAAAGAAAGTGATAAAACCATCCCTATTTGCAAATGACATACTTGTCAACATAGACAATTCTAAAGAATCTTAAAAAAAACAAGAAAAATCTCCTGGAACTAATAAGTGCATTCAGCAAGGTTGCAGGATTAGAGATAAATATACAAAAATGTACTGTTTTTCTATATACTAGCAGTGGACATGTGGACACTGAAATTTTAAATATAATACCATTTGTACTCATGCAAAAAGAAAAGAAAAACTTAGATGTAAATCTAACAAAACATGCACAGCTCTTGAATCCTGAAAACTACAAAATACTGATGAAAGAAATCAAATAAGATACTGTAAAACTCTTAGAGGAAAACATAGGAAGGACACTCTTTGACATAAATCACAGCAAGATCTTTTTTGACCCACCTCCCAGAGTAATGGAAAGAAAACCAAACATAAACAAATGGGACCTAATGAAACTTACAAGCTTTTGCACAGAGAAGGAAACTATAAACAAGACGAAAAGACAACCCTCAGAATGGGAGAAAATATTTGTAAACAAATCAATGGACAAAGGATTAATCTCCAAATATATAAACAGCTCATGCAGCTCAATATTAAAAAAACAAACAACCCAATCAAAAAATGGGCAGAAGATGTAAATAGACATTTCTCCAAAGAAGACATACAGATGGCCAAGAGGCATATGAAAAGATGCTCAACATCACTAATGATTAGAGAAATGCAAATCAAAACTACAATGAGGGGCTTCCCTGGTGGTGCAGTGGTTGAGAGTCCGCCTGCCGATGCAGGGGACACGGGTTCGTGCCCCGGTCCAGGAAGAACCCACATGCTGCGGAGCGGCTGGGCCCGTGAGCCATGGCCGCTGAGCCTGCGTGTCCGGAGCCTGTGCTCCGCAACGGGAGAGGCCACAACAGTGAGAGGCCTGCGTACCGCAAAAAAAAAAAAAAAAAAAAAAACTACAATGAGGTATCACCTCACACCGGTTATAATGGGCATCAACAGAAAATCTACAAACAGCAAATGCTGGAGAGGGTGTGGAGAAAAGGGAACCCTCTTGCACTGTTTTAGGAATGTAAATGGATACAGCCACTATGGAGAACAGTATGGAGGTTCCTTAAAAAACTAAAAGTAGAATTACCGTATGACCCAGCAATCCCACTACTGGGCATATACCCAGAGAAAACCATAATTCAAAAAGACACATGCACCCCAACGTTCATTACAGCACTATTTACAATAGCCAGGACATGGAAGCAACCTAAATGCCCATTGACAGACGAATGGATAAAGATGTGGCACATATATACAATGGAATATTACCTCAGCCATAAAAAGGAATGAAATTGGGTCATATGTAGAAGCGTGGATGGATCTAGAGACTGTCATACAGAGTGAAGTAAGTTAGAAAGAGAAAAACAAATATCGTATATTAACGCATAGATGTGGAACCTAGAAAAATGGTACAGATGAACTGGTTGCAAGACAGAAATAGAGACACAGATGTAGAGAACAAACGTATGGACACCAAGGGGGGAAAGGAGGGGGGTGGGACGAGTTGGGCGATTGGGATTAACATATATACACTAATATGTACAAAATGGGTGACTAATAAGAACCTGCTGTATAAAAAATAAATAAATAAAATTCAAGAAAAAAAAGAAATCAAATAAGGTCTACATAAATGGAGAGACATATCATGTCCACAGATTGGAAGACTCAACATAGTAAAGATAACAATTCTCTGCAAATTAACACACAGGTTTTATACAATTCCTGTGAAGATTTTGCATATACATTGACAAGATTATTCCCAAGTTTATATGGAAGCGAAGAAATTAGAATAGCTAAAAGTTTTTTTTAAAATTTACTCTTAAACACTTTTTTTAAAAAGAAGAATAAAGTGGGAGGAATGAGTCTGCCCAATTTTGAGACTTAAATAGTTACAGTAATCAATACAGTGTGAAACTGGTAGAGGGATGGACACACGGATCTATGGAACAGCAACAGACCCACACAAACATGCTCAGCTGACTTCTGACAGAGATACAAAACACTTTAGTGGAGGAAATACACTGTATAGCCTTTCCAACAAGTGCTGGAACAACTGGATAGCCACACACAGGAAGAAAACAAACAAAAAAGAATCTCAACTTAAGCCTCACTCCTGATACAAAACTAACTCAAAATGGATCCCAGACTTACACATAAAATATAGAATGATAAAACTTTCAGAAAAAAAAAATAGGAGAAAATCATCATGACCTAGGGCTGAAAAGAGTTCATAGACCCAAAATCACAAGCCCTATCCATAGAAGGAAAAACTGATAAATTGGACTTCATTAAGATTCAAAACTTTTGCTCTGCAAAAGTCCCTGTTACGAGGATGAAAAAATAAGCTACAGATTGGGAGAAAACTGAATAGTATCTAACAATCCAAATAGAACCTGAGCAGAATACATGAACTGACACTTCCCCAAAATGGAGATACAGATGGCAAATAAGTCCATGAAAAGATGTCCAACATCATTGGCCATTAAGGGAATTCAAATCAAAACCACCATGATGTATCACTGCATACCTATCAAAATAGCTAAAATAAAAAATAGTGAGGGCCTCCCTGGTGGCGCAGTGGTTGAGAGTCCGCCTGCCAATGCAGGGGATACGGGTTCGTGCCCCGATCTGGGAGGATCCCATATGCCGCGGAGCGGCTGGGCCCGTGAGCCATGGCCGCTGGGCCTGCGCATCCGGAGCCTGTGCTCCGCA
This sequence comes from Mesoplodon densirostris, assembly GCF_025265405.1. Classification (NCBI taxonomy): domain Eukaryota; kingdom Metazoa; phylum Chordata; class Mammalia; order Artiodactyla; family Ziphiidae; genus Mesoplodon; species Mesoplodon densirostris. The sequence continues at coordinate 378,284 of NC_082666.1, forward strand.
ACGGGAGAGGCCACAACAGTGAGAGGCCCGCATACCGCAAAAAGAAAAAAAAAAAAAAAAAAAAATAGTGACACCACCAAACTCTTGTGAGGATATGGAGAAACTAGATCACTCATACATTCCTGGTGGGAATTTAAAAAAATGTAAAATGGTACTGCCAGTCTGGATAACAGTTTGGTAATTTGTTAAAAAACTAAATATGCAACTGCAATTCGGCCCCATAATTGCACTCCTGGGCATTCATCCCAGAGGAATGGAAACTTATGTTCACACAAAACCTGTGCATGGATGTGCAGAGAGCAGCCTTGTGGGTGATATTTCAAAAACTGGAAACAACCCACACGTCCTTCAACAGGTGAATAGTTAAAGAGACAATGGGCAGTAAAGAGAAACAAAGTATAGACACATGCAACAGTGTGATTCAATCATCCTCAGAGAATCATCCTGAGTGAACAAAGCCAATCCCAAAAGGCACGATTGCATTTACATAATGTTCTTAAAATGACAAAATGATGGACATGGAGACTGGCTTGTGGTTGTCAGGGACTGAGAAGCAGTGAGATCAGAGTAAAGTGGGAGCAGAAACACAAGGGCAACAGGAGAGGGCCCGGTGGGGATGGGGTTTCTGTGTCTTGACTGCGCCATTGTCGACATCTTAGCTGTGACACCGTGCCGCAGCTTCACAGGACATTAACCTCAGAGCCCTCTCTGCATATTGTGAGTCTACAATTAGCTCAAAATAAGATACTTAGTCTTTTAAAAGGGGATGTTAATAACAGCATCTAGCCCAGGATGGTTGTGGGATGATTACATTAGCAGACCAGCCAGCACGCAAGAAACTTCATGGAAGAGTCAGCTTCTCTCTTTCATTCTCCCTCCATGTCTCAGGAGCTCACGCTGCCCACCTCCCTCTGCCCACCTGCTCTGGTGCTTTCACCAGAGGGCTCTGCACCCCCACTGCCCACCTCCCAGGCTGGGGACCCAGAGAAGCACAAGTAAGTGCACCACCCCAGGGGTCTTACCCCCTGGAAAGAGCCCCTCATGGAGACCAAGTCCAGGCCATGCGGGCAGGGACAGGGCTGGAGCGGTCTCGCACGTGCCTCTGCTGTGTCCTCGCATCGGTGTGTGTTGCAGGGCTGGCCGGCCTTAGACTGTACCCCAGTGGAAACACTGGGTCCCGGAATTGATCAGGTGATGGGAAGAAGGAAGCTCTTACTCATGCCCGTCCCCTCCCCATCACTGCATCCTCAGAACCCAGGCCCGAGGGAGCACGTGCAGGGCCCCCAGGCAGAGGGGGTAGCAGTGCCGGCGGCTCCCTAGGGATTCCCACCCTCAGACCGGAGGCTTCACCATGCCCAGGACACCCCCGGACCTCCCACGGGCTCAGCAGTGCCCCCCGACCCCTGCCGCAGTCCAGGCTGGAGAGGGTCCCAGGGTGGGCGGCAGCCCCGCCTTCAGCCCGTCCTCTGTGCCTGGTGCTGCTGTGTGTTGTCAGGCCTGGGAGGCTGACAACAGACCTGGAGGAGTGAGAAAGGGCCCATGGTCAGCGGAAGGTGAGGCGGGGAGGAAGACACTGGCCCTGCAGACATCTCACCCGGGCCCACAACACGGCAGCCACAGCAGAGCCGGGCCTGGAGCCACACAACCGACCGGGGTCAGTCACGTGGCACCCTGTGCCCATGGGGGCCGGGGCAGGCTCCCTGCTCTCCCAGCTGGATTCCAATCCCACAGTATTTGCTGCACACTGGGAACCGGGGCACCGAGGCAATGGGGCCAACAGACGCTCATCAGAGGAGCCTGGGGTCTGAGCACAGCCTATTACGGACTATACTGTGCGCCGCCCCCCCCGCAAATTCTGGTGTGAAGCTCTAACCCCCAGAGGGACTGTATTTGGAGACGGGGCTCTTAGGAGGTAAATGCTTAAACAAGGTCATAAGGACGGGCTTTAATTTAATAGGATGAATCTAACAGAACACGAAGAGAACCCAGAGACCTCTGCACACACAGAGAAGCAGTCCCGTGAAGACACAGTGGGAAGGCCGCCGCCTGCAGGTAGGAAGAGGGCCTCGCCTAAAGCAAGCCTGGGGGCACCTTGATCTCGGGCGTCCAGCCTCCAGACGGTGAGACGGTGAACATCTGCTGTCTCAGCCCCTGACCCCCGTCTGTGGCCCCTGTTACAGCGCCTGAACTAACGCAGTTCTCAGGGCGAACATCCATCAGCAGGGATGGGTTGTCACGGAGCCAGGCAGTAGGGAAGCCCCTTGGGGTGAGAAGAGGGCAGAGAGGCCCGCCAGGTGGGGAAGCGGGGGTGAGATGAGAGAAGACAGACACACAGCCCATCCCACAGGAAGCAGGGGGCCCAGCCGCGCACACGGGCTCTTTCTCTCCGGGAGGGGCTGTCATGCTGGGGGCTCTGAGAGTGGCCCCCCCGGGGGGAGGCTGAGACCCAGAGAAAGAGGGGCGCAGTGGGGCCGCAGCGAGGCAGCTGGCTGCGTGAGCGACAGGACACCCAGGGGCCTGTGACAGGTGACCTGCGGGACCTGCGCGCTCCAGGTCAGTGTGAGTGCAGGTGGGCTGCAGGCGGTGGGGAGGCCCCAGGTGGACATGAGGCCTGGCCTGCCCATCCCGAGAAGGACCTGCTCTCCCGTCCGCTTCCCCAGGCCAGGGACTGGCTTTGGCTCCAGGCCTAGTAACCCAAGGAGACATTAGCAACCATTCTCACCTCCAGGTGAATCTGCAGCTCTGGGCTCAGCGGTGTGAAGTGGGGGTGAGGGGAGCCGCCTGGAGCTGAGCAGGAAGACAGCGCCCAGACAGCTGCAGGTGTACCCACCACCCAGGGGCGAACGCTCCTGCCCTCCACAGGCATGAACTTGACCTCCTGTGACCTCTGCAGGTGCACCAGGCACAGGATACATGGATAGGTGAGCAGTTGCCCCGGGCCACCTCTCAGAGGCACTCGGGGCTTGGCATCCTGTGGGCACCAGGCGGCGGCAGCCCCAGGGGGCCCAGCACCCGGGACCAGAGCCGGCAGCGTGGCACAGCTCAGCTGAGCTCCGGGTCTGAGGCCGGGCAGCCTGCACTCCCTGTCCTGCCAGGATTCCCAGGCCCTTGGAGCTGGGCGGAGGGGCCTCTCCCTCAGCACATGGTGGGGGGTCTGCAGGCAGCGGCCAGGAGGGGCCTGGCTCCGGCTCCCCACACCCCCACCCCGGAGAGTGACAAGAGCCCTAAATCAGAGGAAGATGGGGGAGGAGGAACAGGAGGGCAGAGGCACAAGCAGGGGAGTAAGCTGCTCCTCCAGAAACACCCAGCGGCAAGCGTGAGGATGGAGGCTGGGATCCCACCCGACCCGCCCGCCTCGGGGGTCACACAGCCCAGCACGGGGCCCCGGGCCTGTCCCCAGGGACTACAGGCCCCGTGGGCGGCCAGTGTCAGGAGGCAGGCACCTGGGGGCCGGGCACAGGGGTGCCTCCACCCAACTCCGACCCGGCCACACAGCACAGGAGGCCTGCAGAGCCCTGGGGCCAGGCCTGCTCTGAATCATCAGTGATGCCTCGGGGATGCTGCCTGGAGCATAATAAGGGGGACCGGACCGCTTCCTTCTGCCGCTCCAGGGGCCACTTGTCAGAACTCAGGCCCCTCCTGTGTCCCAACCGTTTCCAGCCTCAGGTGGGGATGGAAGAGAAAGTCCAGCAAACCCCCAACCTGACCAGGCATCACAGACCCCGCCTGCAGGACCACAGTCACCGGACGCAGGAGGGGCCCACGTGCAGCGGCTCCAGCCCTGAACGTGAGCTCTAGTGCCCACGCTCGGCCACGCACTGGGGTCAGCCCACGTCCAGACCCACTGCCGCCGGTCACTCAGACACGGTGTCCCTAGTCACCTCAAACCTGGACACAGCGTCACCCACGGCAAGGCACAGCGTCCCTGGCTGCCACACGTGCACACAGGGTCACTGCACACCTTGGCCCGTACCTGCTGCCCCTCCTCACGCAGGGCAGCGTCCTCCGCGGCCTGGCCTCCCCAGAGCGCTCTCCCACGCCCTCTGACCAACTTCGCGTCCACAGCCGGTGCAAACGCCTCTCCCTAGGCAGCGCCAGCCCGCTGGCCTTCCGCCTTCCGCTTCCCAAAGGACGCCCAGGCCAGGGAGGGAGGACCCTGAGCTCTAATTACATGTCCTGGAAAGAAATCCCGGTTTAATTTGGAGTGAAATGAGAGGCTGTGGTTGAAAATGTCCCCTTGGGGAGTCACCTGTCTGAGCTGGGACACGTTTCTCTGCTGTCCCCGAGGAAAGCTCCAGGCCGGGGCTGGGCTGTGACGGAGGCAGGGACACCCGTGGCCTCGGGATTCTGGGGTCCTCTGCCAGCGCAGAGAGGTCCCCGGGGTCTGAGGGGACCCTGCCGCTGCCCCTACTCCCAGCTGCAATCAACCTCTCAGGACCGTAGCGTGGGCTGGGGGCTGCTGACGGGATGGCGAGGGCAGAGGTGGTGACGTGGGGACACACCAGCTACAGACAGGCTGGGGACGTGGGTGCCACACTCGGGGGTGCCAGCGGGTTTCCTGAGGACAATCAACCAGACCAGTGCTTCCTGCAGGTCCACCCCAGTCCGAGCCCCATCGCCTCCCTGGGGCACTGCTCCCCCACCAGGACCGGCCCCTGCACCCGGAGCCCCCCAGCAGGCCCCGCGGCCTCCCCGCATCCTCACCCTCTGCAACCCCCCAACCAGGCTCAGGACACCTCTGCTCAAGGTCCTCCTTAGGGACCTTCCCTGACCCCCGTGAAGGGGAACTTCACCCCCACCCCGCCCCGGCCTCCTGCTTCACCGCCCTGCGTGGCAGGAGCTGTGCGTTGCCTGTGTCCCCAGGAGATGCAAGCTCCACATCCACCGCCGTGTCCCCAGCAACCAGAGCATTTGACAAATACCTTCCACACGAACGAACGAGTGGATGGACAGCCAGCCAGATGGTCAATGGGCGGAGGAGGGAAGGCGACTAGAGACGGGGCCGAGGAGAAGGTGAGAGGCCGAGGCAGGTGAAGGTGCTCCGCGCTCCCTCTCTCTCCCCGTTGCCCCATCTCACTCCACCTGCTTCCCACTCCACGCCTCAGCTGACAGCCGGCTTCCGGGTTCAGTGGAAACGCAGACGTCAGGGGACGGCTCCTGCCCCAGCCCTTCTTGCTCATCCGACAACCCAGCGCGCACACTCAGCTCACCCTCCAGTTTCCCGCTGTTACAGAGAGATGAGCGTGGACTCCGGGATGCTGGACCCTAGCTTCCCTCATCCACCCAGGACATCACTCCAGCGCTCTGGCTGCATCGCCGCTAGCCCCTGCCTCCCGGCCCTGGCCCGTCTGCACACAGGCTCCGGCCCCCACCTAATAAAACCCTCTGCCCCGCCCCTCCCTCCTGCCACTGCCCAGTCCTCTGCCGGCTTTGCTGTAAAACTCCCTCAAAGGTGGAAGAGCTGCCCCAGGTGCTCACCACGGACCCTGCCCATTCCCGTGGGGCCTTCCCCTGCAAGCCCTCGGGAGAACCCCTCACCTGCACGGCGCCCACTGCTGCACTCAGCCGTCCATGCTCCCCTCGCTCCTGCCCGAGGAGAGCACGCTTCTCCTTCCTCAACACCGTCCGCACCCACCTCACTGGCCAGTCCCGAAGCATCAACTCTGGGGTCCCGGGGCTCAGTCATGGGCAGCTTCTCCTCCAAACTCCCCATCCCCTGGGGATCCTGTCTGGTCTCAGGCTCTGAAGGCCATGGATACACCTGTGTCCTGGTATTGACACCGCCAGCCAAGACCTCTCCCCAAATATCTAGATGGCTCATCCCCTCGCATCCTTCAAAATTCACCTCACTACGGAGTCTTCTCTGACCGCCCGACACTGAGCAACAGCCTCCCAGTCCACACCCTGTTCTCCTTAACCCCCGTCCTACATGGGAAGATGAAGCACGGTGGTGTCACAGAACGAGTGGTCTCCACGGCACACCTGCCCCCAGGCACCGTGATGTGGCCGTGACCTGCCCTTGCCGACCCTCTGTGCACCGAGAGGACACAGAGCGGGGCAGGGAGACCGGGTCCCCCAGAAACGCAGCCCACAGGGCAGGGGCCTGGGGGTCCTGTTCACTGCTGTGTCCTCAGCACTGGGCAAAGGCTCACTGAATCTGAATAAATGAGTGATCAAGGGATGCTGAGTGGGCGGGGCAGTGCCAGGCGAGGGCAGCTCAAGGAGCTGGAGACGCGTGGACAGGACGGAGGACAGAGGGCGGCAGGCAGGAGCCCCTCAGCTGCTCCGTGGCCAGGACTAGACGCTGTGCCCCTGCAACGACAAGAGCGCACCCAGGCGCAGTCTACAGGTGAGTATGTGAGGTGAAGAGGCTTCCCTGATGCAGGGAGGGGCCCTCGTTCCATCAGGGCCCTCCCACAACCTGCGTGCCAGCCTCAGAAGTAGAAGGGAGCCCAGCTGGCCTCTGGGGACAAGTCAGCACCAGGGCCTCCCCGGCCAGAGCCCTTCCCCTCCCCACCACGGGCCTCCGGCCCTCTGAGCACCAATTAAGTCAACCCTAATTAAAAACAACAAAGTAGGGAACTTCCCTGGTGGCACAGTGGCTAAGAATCCGCCTGCCGGGCTTCCCTGGTGGCGCAGTGGTTGAGAGTCCGCCTGCCGATGCAGGGGACACGGGTTCGTGCCCCAGTACGGAAGGATCCCACGTGTCATGGAGCGGCTGGGCCCATGAGCCATGGCCACTGAGCCTGCGCGTCCGGAGCCTGTGCTCCGCAATGGGAGAGGCCACAGCAGTGACAGGCCCGCGTACCGGAAAAAAGAAAAAAAAAAAAAAATCCGCCTGCCAATGCAGAGGACCCTGGTTCGAGCCCTGGTCCGGGAAGATCCCACATGCCGCGGAGCAACTAAGCCCGTGCGCCACAACTACTGAAGCCCTCGTGCCTAGAGCCCGTGCTCCGCAACAAGAGAAGCCACTGCAATGAGAAGCCCGCGCACTGCAAAGAAGAGTAGCCCCCGCTCGCCGCAACTAGAGAAAGCCCGTGTGCAGCAACGAAGACCCAACGCAGCCAAAAATAAACTAATTAATTAATTAATTTTCTAAAAAGGGACCGAGAAATAACGTCCCGCCCCTGCCATGGCTACCCACAGGGACCTCAGCTCAGGAGGGCTTAGAGTTAGGCGTTCTTCCCCAGGTTCCCTGGGGCAAGCACTCACCCCAAAATGGACCAGGGCCTCCCTCCATCACACACCACACACACATACACATGCACACATGCACGTACATACAGGTGCACACACATGCACAGACGCACATGCGCATGCATACATGAGTACACACACAGGTCACGAGTCCCTGGGTGCTGCAAGCAGGAGCAACAGAGCAGCTCCCGCACGTGACTCTGGGACACAGATCACCCCCGCCATCTGGGGGCTCCCTCCCAGCCCAGCGCCACCCCTGGGGACAAGGTGCAGAGAGAGGGAGCCTGGAAACCACGGGTGCCAACTCCCAGCGAGAGGAGAGACTCCAGGACCCGGATGAGAGACACAGAACAGGCAGAAAGAGACAGAGACAGAGGAAGAATGAGAGAGGAAACGCAAAAAGACACGGAGATACAGAGACGTCGAGAGGCAAAGAAATACCGAGAAGGCAAAGAAGAGATAAAGGGTCAGTGAGGCAGAGAAGGTTAGAAACGGGGAGACAAAGACCAAGAGAGTAAGACAAGGAGACAGGGAGGGAGGGAAAGGAGACAGAAACAAGGTTGGCGGGCTAGGAGAGAGGCCCACGGGAGGAAAAGACAGAGGCGAGGAGAGGTAGGAAAGACGAGGTGGAGAAACAGACGGACTGAGGTCGGGATCTCCAAGTCTGGGCTGGGGGCAGAGTTAAGGTCTCGGGACCCTTGGGAGCCCCCTGCTGGGGCTCCCAGGAAAGTGAGCCCATCCTATTCTCTCTTGTGCCCCAGACAGTGTGGTCAATGGCAAGAGAGCACAGCCACCTTGGAGGTCCCTCCTGGCCCTCACAGGGGGACGCGGCTCCCTGGACCTGGAACCAGGACATGCTTGTTGGAAGACCCAAGGGTCCTGCCCAGGCCTCGGTGCAGGCTCCTGCCTCCCCGCCCTGCTCCCAGCAGTCCAAACCCTCAGCTCCATGGACAGCATCCCCAGAGGCAGGGTCCCACCACCCCGCCCAGCTCCCCGCTGGCCCAAGCACAGAGCACCCCAGCTTCAATAGCCCATTAATTCAGCAGATGCTCCCTGACCCTCCTGGGGGCCCTACCAGAGCTAGGCTCTGGGGACACCCTGAAAAATAAGATGCCATTCTTATCCTCAGGGACTCACATCTAGAGGGAAAGAGAGATGTGAACAGCCAGCGACTCTCCTTGACAGCCCGCGCGGTGCCCACTGGACTGTGGGAGCACCCTGCCCTCCGAGGGGCCGTGTCCACCACCAGATCCCCACCAGCAACATCGGTTGGACCTCAGAGGGCTTTCTGTAAAAGTCCCCGCTGCCACCGCCACCGAGGGCAGCAGGCGGGTGTGGACGGCGGGCGCACACCATACCACAGAACCGCGCGGCTCCCAGAGGAAGGCTCCCCACTCCCTTCCCTTCTCGGTCATTAGGAAAAATGAAAGGAAAACAGCAAGTTGCCCAGAAGGCCTATTATATCCGATTTCAGTGGCACCCATCCCACCAGAGCCGGTGACAGGCTGGTGCCACAGGTGCAAAGACAGAAAGGGAAGCTGAGGCACAAGGCCCACCAGCCCCTCCGTCACCTCCAGGGAGAGACCCTCTGAAGGCGAGGCCACCTCGACTCTGGCCCATGCCGGGCATGCTGCAGGCACCTCTGGGGCCAAGCCACCAGCAGTTCGAGCAGACAGAGGGGCAGGCCCCCCACGATGGGGAGGGTGAGGGGGGCCTCATGCGGGAGCCCAGAGGCCATGTAGCCAAGTCTGTTCGTCCGCACATGCAGCTCAGGACAGAGACCTGGCCACAGCCTCCTGTCCCTTGGAAGGAGTGTTCTGGGCCACAGTGGGGCTCCGAGCCTCCCTGGGACCACAAGGTCCCAGAAAGCGCGGCTGCAGTCTGCCGGGGCGGGGCCTCTGGGACCCGGGCTGTGCAAACAGGTCCTGTGGAGCGAACACCCAGGCGCTCAGCCCCAACCCCAGCCCAGAGCCAGAGCAACAGCAGCTCAGCCCCAGCCTTAGCCTACTGGCCAGAGGAACAGGGCAGAGGCCCTGAATACCCATCAGGCAGATGGAAACACTATGGCCCCGAAGGCTGGGGCCTCCATGATGAAGAGCAGGGCATTCTACCCGCTCTCCAACGCAGCCCAGCCCAAGTCGACTTTCTGGATCTCCTGGGTTGTTCGGAAACCACAAGCTGGCAATTGTTAGGGTCCGTCTGAGAAGGAAAGTGGGTGGCAGACACACTGATTAAGCACCTTCCTGGAACCAGAAACTGTGACAACACACCGGCGCAGCCTCATCCAAGCACAGCTCCAGGAAGCAGTGTCCGAGAACGCTTCAGCAGGAGACCCAAACGCACAAACGTGCCCCCCAGGTCACGGGGCGACAGAGGCAAGGTTGGAGCCCAGGATTTACAGAATAAGGCTCAGAGCCCTCCCCTGCCCTGGTAACCTGCCCACGGCACCAGCAGCTGTGTAAGCAAGCTTCACCCGAGGACACAGCACCGTCGACGGCCCCTCAGCCAAGATCACAGCCCAGGCACCTCCTGGGGAGAAACAATGCCCGTCCCACCAGCACCCACCCCGTGAGGACCACCCCAAAGCCGGGGCCTCCAGCGTGCCCGCCCCCGCCCCTCGCAGAGGGCACCCCGGGCCCAGCACCCACCCCGTGAGGACCACCACGAAGTCCATGACGTTCCAGCCATTCCGCAGGTAGGAGCCCTTGTGCAGGACGAAGCCCAGCGCAACGATCTTGATCCCGGCCTCGAAGCAGAAGATGCCAATGAAGTACGGCTCCGTGTCGTCCTGAGGAGAAGCGCAGAGCAAGGTCACCACCGCCTGGGGCGTGGCAGGCGAGGAAACACCCCACCACCCACAGACTCGGCTCTTGCATCACGGGCCTGTTTGACCTCTGTCGAGGTCCCCTAACAGGGCAGGTGGCCCTGTCCCCGTGGCCAGCGACACCCGATCACAATAGGAAGTGGGGGCTCCCACCCCGGAAGCCCTGCAGCAGGGGAAGCTATAACAAAAATAACAATACTGGGGGGTTTCCCACCATCACTGGGACAATCCTCGTTATAACACCCCACATTCATGAAGCACTATTATCATCCCCATCCTAGAGGAAACTGAGGCACAGAGAGGTCAGGAACTGGGCCGGAGACGCACAGCTTGCTAGAGGCAGAGACAAATCCTAACCCAGAGGTGACTTGGGTCTGATCCTGAGCTCGAACCGCTACGGGGACAACGGTCCAACTCCCTAGAGGATAGCCCAGGACCCACGCATTCCTTCAACACACACCTTCTGCATAATCAAAACATGCACATCTTGGTGGGAGCAAGCATGGCCGTGCCTCAGGGAGCCTCTGGAGGGCGAGGCATCCAGCTGGGCGAAAAGGAAAGGAATTCCAGGCGGAGGGAACAGTGTGAGCAAAAGGATGGGGACGGGACAGGGCAGGGCCGACACGGGCCGGGCCCCCTGGTGGCGAGCACGGTGGGGACGAGCTGTGTGGACTCAGGGAGAAGACACACACAGACGGTGTGGAGAGTGACCAGGGGCATCACACACTTGGGAAGGGTGGCAGACAGAGCCTCTGTGCAGGTGACCCCGCAAGCTGGACCAAGGGGACACGGGGAGGGTCAGCATGGGAAACAGCCTGAGTGCAGACCACGGACACAGAAGTGGACAAAGGGGCAGCGGGAAGGTCCTGCCCTCAGGACTATGGGAGCCACAGGAGGACTTGTCCTCCGAAGGCTGCTCTGCCAGGAAGGGGCCGAGCCTCAGGGGCCAGGGACCAGCCTCCCGGGGCTGCAGGGGAGGGGAGGGCCAGACTGGTTCCCTGTGGGTGTTGCCAGTTCCCACTCAGGACCAGCGGCCTGAGCCCTCCTCCCCGGAGAAGCCTGGCCCTCCAGGGCTCTCCCTCTGACCTGGCGAACCCTCAGCCTGGCGTCCATGGTGGCCCAGTTCTCCTACTGCCCTGATGCTGACTCACGAAGGACCATTCCCTGGAGGCTTCTGGTCTGGTTTAGTCGGAGGGTCCCCTCTCCCCGAGAGAAGAGGCTGCTGACCACCTGCCCTGGGTTAACAGCTGGGCCCCAGCAAACAGATGTTCACAGAAGCCTCTGGATACACAGAAGGAGAGCAAGCCAGCGCCAGGAGACGGGGCAGGGCCCCTCCCCAGACCTTCCCTCACAGCTCTTCCCCCAGCCCCACCCTTGATCACACTTGGCTGAGGGCTGGCTCAGGGCAGGGGTGAGACTGCAAGCCCAGGGCCCCAGCTGAAGGCCACTCAGGAAGTTGATGGGTGTATGGGAAGCGGAGCCCCCAGAGACAGGGAGCTGTGGAGGCCCCACCCCAGGCCAGGCTGCCCCTGCGCCACACGGCCCCCTCCCAGCCTCTGGCAGCAGCACCAGCCTCCAGACCTGAGCCCTGGGGCCACAGGGTGCCTGCTCTCCAGGCCCGCCGTGTCCGGCCTCCCATCCATCTCAGGGGCCTCCAGGCCGCCAGGGGGGCACATTCTGCTTATTCTCCCAACAGCTCAGCCCCCAACTCCTTCAAGTGTACCCATCACCACAAAGCAAACCCTCCCTCACCTGTGAGGCAGGAGCTCAGACGTGGCTGGACACACGGCTGGCCTACTCAAGCCTGCTGCCGGAGCCTGGCTGCTTGCACACTGGCCTCCCTGCCCCCCGCACCCCTCCCCAGGGCCTGTTTCCCTCTGGCCCCACCCGTGCTGGACTCCCTTAGGGATGTGACCACGCCCTGTGGCCTGGCGTTCAAGGCTCCCTGCCGGAAACCCCAGTTCCCTCTCACTTTCACCCTCTTCTCCGGCCTCCAGAGTGGACGCCCACCACCAAGCATGTGGCAGGCAAGGGGCCCACAACACCAGCAGGAACCTGGGGCCCAAAGAAGGCGAGGGACCCTGTTGGGCTTCACACCTGGGCAAGAGTCGCGCAGGGGGACCCAGCCCACTCTGCCCGGCTGTGCTGCGCTTCGCACTCCTCCTCCCGTGAGCCCCACGGCAGAAACCCCTCCTGGCCGTCCTTGCGCCTGGAGAAACAACTGCCCCGTGATCCCCCGTCTCCTGGCTGACCACCAGGCTGTCACTCCCCCCCTGCCTTCTGGTGGTGCCCCCCAACTGAGAGCACCCCAGGGCAGCCTTACTCTGTCTCCCCTTCCCCACCCCTTGCCTGGAGTCCAAGGCCTACGCAGAGCACTGAACAGGCCCTGTTTCATCAACGCTTTTCTCCACTGAAGTCAGGGAAGGAGCTTGGACAGAACCAGTCACTTGCCAGGGTGTGGAGGAGAGGGATCAGCCTCTGGCGGCCCGGTGCCCCCAGAAGTGTCTCCTCCTCGGGGACCTCAGGACCTCCAGCAGCTCTCCAACCAGGCCCCAGGCTCCCTCTCCAATCCCCGCGGCTGCTCTTCCTTCTCTCTGCTCTGAAGCTCAGTCTCTCAGGCCCCTGGGAGCCCACACCAAGCCCAGGCAAAGGGGCCAGGGCAGCAGGGGTGGCTGGGGCTAGGGGACATAACCTCACCCTTGAAATGGGGCTCACCTCCTCAAGCAGCACCCTTCCCCCTGCCACAGCACCTCCAGACACCCTGACCTGGCATCCTGGCTCCCGTGGGTTCTGTACTCCAACAGGGGAAACCACAGGGGTCTGGGGAGCTCCGGGCAAGAGTGGGTGGAAGCGATATTCGGGGCATTTGGGAAGAAAGGCTGGGAAGGAGTGCTTCCCACGGGAAGTGGCGGGCCACAGGTAAGGGATTCCTAGCAGAGCCAGGGGAGACAGCTCTGGAGGAGAGGCTGACGGTCCCGAGACCAAGGGCTGCACCCGGGGGCCGAAGACTATTACAGCCCTGCAGGGAAGGGTGGGCAGCTAGCCCCCCCGCACTCCCGGAGCCTGACCCTCCTCAACCTGGGCCATTATGAAGGCCCTTCCCACACCCCAGCTTTAGCTCTTAGTTTCTTGGTCCGTGTGGACTGGACAGGTGTAGGGGTGGCGAGTGGCACACTGGGCAGAGCAGCTGCTGGCTAAAATGGCCCCTCTCGAGCCACCCCTCCCCAGCAGGGGCTGAGCTGGCCATCCCACTCTCCTGGCCCTTCAGGGAAGTGCCAGCTGCCCGGGTTCTATCCTTTTCCTCCACTGAAGGTGGGGGAACTGCCCAGACTACACTGCCCGAGGAAGCTGCGCCCAGTCACGGATCCTTAAAGGGTCGTGGAATCAGACAAGCTGCTGCCACCCCACGCCCCGCCCTCAGGCCGGCCGCCACCGCACTCACCAGCCGCTCAGACATGGGCGTCTTGTCTCCGTCGGGGAGGTGCTGCTCCAGTGCCAGCACGATACAGTTGGCGATGATGGTGGCCAGAATCATGTACTCAAACGGAGTGCGTGGGTTAAGGACTGGCCGGGAGGCGCCAAAGAGGAGAGGCGAGGAGGCCAAGGCCGACAGCGCGCAGTGCAGCAGCCGGGGCCAGGCCGCCTCCGGAAGGGCTGAGAATGACCGGGTCCGGAGTCCACCCCGCCCTTCCCGCCCTCATCCTCGGGGCCGCCGCGAGGGACGCCTCCGCAGTCGCGGCCACCAGCCCCTCAGCACGTCCCCGCGGCCGTCAGCACCGCGGACAGCGCCTCCGCCGCGGCTCCGCCCGGCTCCCGCGCCCCGAGGGAGGGGGCTGCGGGCCCCCAGCGCGCGGCTGGAGGAAGGACCCCGCGCAGGCGCACACTCCCCCCTAAAGACACACGCAGCCACATGTACCTACACAGGCACGTGAGCATACATGTACCGAGAGTCCCGAACGCACGCACGCGCAGCACCGGGTTCATGCTATGCCCGCACACACGCAGGCACCTGCAGCCAGGCGCGCACACGGGCTCGCGTCCCTCGGGTGCTCACACCTACACAGACACCGATTCGCCCTCGGGTGCCCTCCAGGCTGGCCGCGAGCTCTGCGCCCGGACCGTGGAAGCGAAGGGACGAGCCCAGGGGCAGGGGGCTCCGCCCAGCGTCCACCCCGCTCCCGCGGCCGCTGCCACCACGACCACACACACACACACACACACACACACACACAAAAACACACAAACACGCACGCACACGCTGCGCGCGGAGGGGGCCCGGAATCCGCCCCGCCCCCTCCTCGCCGAGCCGACCCGATGCACCTCTCCCCAGGGCGCACCCTCCTCCAGCCCCGGAAAAGATGGCTACTGGGCGCCGCACGCGACCGGCCCCCGCCCCGGCCCCCAGCCCAGGCCGCCCCTCCCAGACCCGGCGAGGCGCGGACGCCCGACGCCGCACCCGTGGCCGTCCCTGCGACCTCGGGCGGCCCCCGGTCCCCGCCCGGCCCGGCCCCCGGCAGGATATGGCCACTCGGTGATGCGCTTGGCGTATTTGCGGACGACGTTGTCCTCGCTGAAAACGAAGAGCGAGCGGTTGACGGTGAAGCAGTTCTGCTTGACCGGGATGGGGTTGTACAGCGCCATGGTCCGCGCGCGCTGGGCGATCGACTGCTTGTAGAGGACCCGCTGGCCCGGCTGCAGACCCCCAGGGCCCGGGCCGCCCACCCCGCCGGCCCCGCCGCCCCGGGTCCGCTCCCCGCCGCCGGCGCCCCCATAGCGGCCGCCCAGCTCGTCCCCGAAACGGACCATGGCTCCCAGGCGCTGCGCGCATCCCCCGGCCCGGCGGCCCCGCGGAGATGGGAGGGCGCGGGGCGCGCCTGGCGCTCGTAGTGGAGCAGCCGCGGAGCCGCCGGACCCACACGGGACCTCGCCCGGCCGACCGCCGCCGCACCCGACACTGCCGCCCGCACCACGCCCTATAAGGGGCCGGTCACGTGGCAGTGCCCGACCAATCCGCGCCCGCCCCGCCCCCAGCTAGCCGCCCCCGCCCCGTCCCCCTGCCGGGTCCGGCCGCCAGCCCTGGGGGCTGCGCCTCGGCCCTCAAGTCCTCCTGGGCTGCGCCCGGGCTGGGCGGCAGCGGTGCGCGTGCGCCCTCCGCGCGTCCCGCCTCGCGCCCGGCCGGCCGCTGGCCAGATGCTGAACTGGGAGGCTCAGGCCAGGAGCTGGGCGGGGTTGGGAGTCCTCGACGGCTTGCTGAGCGGCACAAACGAACCCCTCCTTCCCCCCAGGAGGCATCACCAGCTGCGAGACGCTGTAGCCCAAAGAGGGGAGGGTGAGGCCCCTAGTTCCCCACGTTTCTTTCCACACCTCACTCCTCCCAGCGGCCACATCGCCCACTCCCCTCCCCCTCGCTGCGGACACCGGCCTCTTCCAAGAAGATGTTGGCTCCTGGCCCTCTCCTGCCATCCTTTCGGGGTCTTCGACATCAGTATAGAGGATGCTTTCAACTCCCTGGTCTTGGGTTTTCAGGACGCACAGCTCTGTCCTGGGGCCCCTCCGCCCTCAATCGTATCCTGGACTTCCCCATCACCACACACTGAATCAGCTCCAAAACCTCAATTCAGAGATTCCTGCGTTCCACCATCCCTTCAATAAAAATTTAAAGAGAGCCTGTTGTATGCTATTCATCCAGCCAGCCAACCAGCCTCTCCACTAAGCACCTATTAGATGCCAGGCGCTAGGCTCCCAGCTCTGCCTTCATGGAGCAGACATTCTCATACAAGGAATGGCAATGTTCACACTGGGCTTACTTTGTGCCAGGCACTGTTCTACTCGATTCACACATGATTTGCTCATCTGGTCCTCACAACGTTCAAATAAGAAGCCTTTCCGGAGTCAGTGGCAGAGGAGGTAAGCCGAGTGTCCCTTCCACCAGCACGCGGACAGCAAATCGATACTGCCGGCAGCACCAGATAGCAGCGCTGTGAAAACAGAACAAGGAGATAAGGATGCGGGGGGGTGGGGGGGGGGCGCGGAGCGGCTTTTCTAGCACCCAGTCAGGGAAGACAACTTTCAGGAAATGATCCTTGAGTGGACCTGAATGTTGTACAGTGAGACAGGACACTGAGTGCAGAGACCCTGGGGTGGCCATGCAGGCCAAGATCTGGGCTCCAGCTTCTGTTTTCAGTGTGATGGGAAGTCAGAGCAGAGTTCTGAGCAGACAGGTGGTCATCTGACTCCTGTTCTAAAAGGATCCCTCTGGCTGCTGGGGAACAGACTGCAGGGGTACAGTGTGTGCATCACCTAGGATGTATTCAGAGGTAAGCAACCCAATTCCCAGGTGTCGGTGACTATACAAGTTTTAACCTCACTTACTAGGTCATAAAGTATGCCATTTCAGGAACACAGACTCTTCCTATCCCTCTTCCTCCCTATGGTCACCACCTGCACTTTTTGTCCTCAGGCTTGTCGCCTCATGGCCCAAGGTGGCTGCCATAGCGTGAGACATCACGTCTTTACACCCACCATCTCAGATCGGAAGGAACAGGCAGGTGTAAACAGGACATCTATTTTTTAAATTTTATTTTATTGAAGTATAGTTGATTTACAATGTGGTACTAGTTTCTGCTATAGAGAAAAGTGGTTCGTTTATACATATATATAATAGTTTGCATCTGCTAATCCCAAACTCCTAGTCCATCCCTCCCCCAACCCCTCCCCCTTGGCCACCACAAGTCTATTCTCTTTGTCTGTGAGTTTGTTTCTGTTTCATAGGTAAGTTCATCTGTGTCATATTTTAGATTCCACATATAAGTGATATTATATGATATCTTTCTCTGTCTGACTTACTTCACTTAGTATGATAATCTCTAGGTCCATCCATGTTGCTGCAAGCGGCACTATTTTATTCCTTTTTATGACAGAGTAGTATTCCATTGTATATATGTACCACATCTTCTCTATCCATTCATCTGTCGATGGACATCTAGGTTGTTTCCATGTCTTGGCTATTGTAAATAATGCTGCTATGAACATAGGGGTGCATGTCTCTTTTCTAATTATGGTTTTCTCTGGATATATGCCCAGGAGTGGGACTGCTGGCAGTCCCACTGCTGAATGGCAACTCTATTCTCAGTTTTTTGAGGAAGCTCCATACTATTTTCCATAGTGGCTGCACCGATTTGCATTCCCACCAACAGTGTAGAGGGTTCCCTTTTCTCCACACCCTCTCCAGCATTTGTTATTTGCGGACTTTTTTTTTTTTTTTTTTTTTTTTTTGCAGGTGTTCTGCACTTTTTTTTTTCTTTTTTTTTTTCCTTTTACAAATTTAATCAGTTATACATATACATATGTTCCCATATCCCCTCCCTTTTGCGTCTCCCTCCCACCCTCCCTATCCCACCCCTCCAGGCGGTCACAAAGAACCGAGCTGATCTCCCTGTGCTATGCGGCTGCTTCCCACTAGCTATCTACCTTACGTTTGGTAGTGTATATATGTCCATGCCGCTCTTTCACTTTGTCACAGCTTACCCTTCCCCCTCCCCATATCCTCAAGTCCATGCTCTAGTAGGTCTGTGTCTTTATTCCTGTCTTACCCCTATGTTCTTGATGACATTTTTTTCTTAAATTCCATATATATGTGTCAGCATACAGTATTTGTCTTTCTCTTTCTGACTTACTTCACTCTGTATGACAGACTCTAGGTCCATCCACCTCATTACAAATAGCTCAATTTCATTTCTTTTTATGGCTGAGTAATATTCCATTGTATATATGTGCCACATCTTCTTTATCCATTCATCCGATGATGGACACTTAGGTTGTTTCCATCTCCGGGCTATTGTAAATAGGGCTGCTATGAACATTTTGGTACATGTCTCTTTTTGAATTATGGTTTTCTCAGGGTATATGCCCAGTAGTGGGATTGCTGGGTCATATGGTAGTTCTATTTGTAGTTTTTTAAGGAACCTCCATACCGTTCTCCATAGTGGCTGTACCAATTCACATTCCCACCAGCAGTGCAAGAGTGTTCCCTTTTTTCCACACCCTCTCCAGCATTTATTGTTTCTAGATTTTTTGATGATGGCCATTCTGACTGGTGTGAGATGATATCTCATTGTAGTTTTGATTTGCATTTCTCTAATGAGTAAAGATGTTGAGCATCCTTTCATGTGTTTGTTGGCTGTCTGTATATCTTCTGTGGAGAAATGTCTATTTAGGTCTTCTGCCCATTTTTGGATTGGGTTGTTTGTTTTTTTGCTATTGAGCTGCATGAGCTGCTTATAAATTTTGGAGATTAATCCTTTGTCAGTTGCTTCATTTGCAAATATTTTCTCCCATTCTGAGGGTTGTCTTTTCGTCTTGTTTATGGTTTCCTTTGCTGTGCAAAAGCTTTGAAGTTTCATTAGGTCCCATGTGTTTATTTTTGTCTTTATTTCCATTTCTCTAGGAGGTGGGTCAAAAAGGATCTTGCTGTGATTTATGTCATAGAGTGTTCTGCCTATGTTTTCCTCTAGGAGTTTGATAGTGTCTGGCCTTACATTTAGGTCTTTAATCCATTTTGAGCTAATTTTTGTGTATGGTGTTAGGGAATGATCTAATCTCATACTTTTACATGTCCCTGTCCAGTTTTCCCAGCACCACTTATTGAAGAGACTGTCCTTTCTCCACTGTACATTCCTGCCTCCTTTATCAAAGATAAGGTGACCATATGTCCGTGGGTTTATCTCTGGGCTTTCTATCCTGTTCCATTGATCTATCTTTCTGTTTTTGTGCCAGTACCATACTGTCTTGATTACTGTAGCTTTGTAGTATAGTCTGAAGTCAGGGAGCCTGATTCCTCCAGCTCCGTTTTTGGTTCTCAAGATTGCTTTGGCTATTCGGGGTCTTTTGTGTTTCCATACAAATTGTGAAATTTTTTGTTCTAGTTCTGTGAAAAATGCCATTGGTAGTTTGATAGGTATTGCATTGAATCTGTAGATTGCTTTGGGTAGTAGAGTCATTTTCACAATGTTGATTCTTCCAATCCAAGAACATGGTACATCTCTCCATCTATTTGTATCATCTTTAATTTCTTTCATCAGTGTCTTATAATTTTCTGCATACAGGTCTTTTGTCTCCTTAGGTAGGTTTATTCCTAGATATTTTATTCTTTTTGTTGCAATGGTAAATGGGAGTGTTTCCTTGATTTCACTTTCAGATTTTTCATCATTAGTATATAGGAATGCCAGAGATTTCTGTGCATTAATTTTGTATCCTGCTACTTTACCAAATTCATTGATTAGCTCTAGTAGTTTTCTGGTAGCATCTTTAGGATTCTCTATGTATAGTATCATGTCATCTGCAAACAGTGACAGCTTTACTTCTTCTTTTCCCATTTGGATTCCTTTTATTTCCTTTTCTTCTCTGATTGCTGTGGCTAAGACTTCCAAAACTATGTTGAATAAGAGTGGTGAGAGTGGGCAACCTTGTCTTGTTCCTGATCTTAGTGGAAATGGTTTCAGTTTTTCACCATTGAGGACGATGCTGGCTGTGGGTTTGTCATATATGGCCTTTATTATGTTGAGGAAAGTTCCCTCTATGCCTACTTTCTGCAGGGTTTTTATCATAAATGGGTGTTGAATTTTGTCAAAAGCTTTCTCTGCATCTATTGAGATGATCATATGGTTTTTCTCCTTCAGTTTGTTAATATGGTGTATCACATTGATTGATTTGCGTATATTGAAGAATCCTTGCATTCCTGGAATAAACCCCACTTGATCATGGTGTATGATCCTTTTAATGTGCTGTTGGATTCTGTTTGCTAGTATTTTGTTGAGGATTTTTGCATCTATGTTCATCAGTGATATTGGCCTGTAGTTTTCTTTCTTTGTGACATCCTTGTCTGGTTTTGGTATCAAGGTGATGGTGGCCTCGTAGAATGAGTTTGGGAGTGTTCCTCCCTGTGCTATATTTTGGAAGAGTTTGAGAAGGATAGGTGTTAGCTCTTCTCTAAATGCTTGATAGAATTCGCCTGTGAAGCCATCTGGTCCTGGGCTTTTGTTTGTTGGAAGATTTTTAATCACAGTTTCAATTTCAGTGCTTGTGATTGGTCTGTTCATATTTTCTATTTCTTCCTGATTCAGTCTTGGCAGGTTGTGCATTTCTAAGAATTTGTCCATTTCTTCCAGGTTGTCCATTTTATTGGCATAGAGTTGCTTATAGTAATCTCTCATGATCTTTTGTATTTCTGCAGTGTCAGTTGTTACTTCTCCTTTTTCATTTCTAATTCTATTGATTTGAGTCTTCTCCCTTTTTTTCTTGATGAGTCTGGCTAATGGTTTATCAATTTTGTTTATCTTCTCAAAGAACCAGCTTTTAGTTTTATTGATCTTTGCTATCGTTTCCTTCATTTCTTTTTCATTTATTTCTGATCTGATCTTTATGATTTCTTTCCTTCTGCTAACTTTGGGATGTTTTTGTTCTTCTTTCTCTAATTGCTTTAGGTGCAAGGTTAGGTTGTTTATTCGAGATATTTCCTGTTTCTTAAGGTGGGATTGTATTGCCATAAACTTCCCTCTTAGAACTGCTTTTGCTGCATCCCATAGGTTTTGGGTCGTCGTGTCTCCATTGTCATTTGTTTCTAGGTATTTTTTAATTTCCTCTTTGATTTCTTCAGTGATCACTTCGTTATTAAGTAGTGTATTGTTTAGCCTCCATGTGTTTGTATGTTTTACAGCTCTTTTCCTGTAATTGATATCTAGTCTCATAGCATTGTGGTCGGAAAAGATACTTGATACAATTTCAATTTTCTTAAATTTACCAAGGCTTGATTTGTGACCCAAGATATGATCTATCCTGGAGAATGTTCCATGAGCACTTGAGAAAAATGTGTATTCTGTTGTTTTTGGATGGAATGTCCTATAAATATCAATTAAGTCCATCTTGTTTAATGTATCATTTAAAGCTTGTGTTTCCTTATTTATTTTCATTTTGGATGACCTGTCCATTGGTGAAAGTGGGGTGTTAAAGTCCCCTACTATGATTGTGTTACTGTCGATTTCTCCTTTTATGGCTGTTAATATTTCCCTTATGTATTGAGGTGCTCCTATGTTTGGTGCATAAATATTTACAATTGTTATATCTTCTTCTTGGATTGATCCCTTGATCATTATGTAGTGTCCTTCTTTGTCTCTTCTAGTAGTCTTTATTTTAAAGTCTATTTTGTCTGATATGAGAATTGCTACTCCAGCTTTCTTTTGGTTTCCATTTGCATGGAATATCTTTTTCCATCCCCTTACTTTCAGTCTGTATGTGTCTCTAGGTCTGAAGTGGGTCTCTTGTAGACAGCATATATATGGGTCTTGTTTTTGTATCCATTCAGCCAGTCTGTGTCTTTTGGTGGGAGCATTTAGTCCATTTACATTTAAGGTAATTATTGATATGTATGTTCCTATTCCCATTTTCTTAATTGTTTTGGGTTCGTTATTGTAGTTCTTTTCCTTCTGTTGTGTTTCTTGCCTAGAGAAGTTCCTTTAGCATTTGTTGTAAAGCTGGTTTGGTGGTGCTGAACTCTCTCAGCTTTTGCTTGTCTGTAAAGGTTTTAATTTCTCCATCAAATCTGAATGAGATCCTTGCTGGGTAGAGTAATCTTGGTTGCAGGTTTTTCTCCTTCATCACTTTAAGTATGTCCTGCCACTCCCTTCTGGCTTGTAGAGTTTCTGCTGAGAGATCAGCTGTTATCCTGATGGGGATTCCCTTGTGTGTTATTTGTTGTTTTTGCCTTGCTGCTTTTAATATGATTTCTTTGTGTTTAATTTTTGACAGTTTGAGTAATATGTGTCTTGGTGTATTTCTCCTTGGATTTATTCTGTATGGGACTCTCTGTGCCTCCTGGACTTGATTAACTATTTCCTTTCCCATATTAGGGAAGTTTTCAACTATAATCTCTTCAAATATTTTCTCAGTCCCTTTCTTTTTCTCTTCTTCTTCTGGAACCCCTATAATTCGAATGTTGGTGCGTTTAATGTTGTCCCAGAGGTCTCTGAGACTGTCCTCTGTTCTTTTCATTCTTTTTTCTTTATTTTGCTGTGCAGCTGTTATTTCCACTATTTTATCTTCCACCTCACTTATCCGTTCTTCTGCCTCAGTTATTCTGCTATTGATCCCATCTAGAGTATTTTTTATTTCATTTATTGTGTTTTTAATCGATGCTTGATTCGTCTTTAGTTCTTCTAGGTCCTTGTTAACTGTTTCTTGCATTTTGTCTATTCTATTTCCAAGATTTTGGATCATCTTTACCATCATTATTCTGAATTCTTTTTCAGATAGACTGCCTATTACCTCTTCATTTGTTAGGTCTGGTGGGTTTTTATCTTGCTCCTTCTCCTGCTGTGTGTTTTTCTGTCTTCTCATTTTGCTTATGTTACTGTGTTTGGGGTCTCCTTTTTGCAGGCTGCAGGTTCGTAGTTCCCGTTGTTTTTGGTGTCTGTCCCCAGTGGCTAAGGTTGGTTTAGTGGGTTGTGTAGGCTTCTTGGTGGAGGGGACTACTGCCTGTGTTCTGGTGGATGAGGCTGGATCTTGTCTTTCTGGTGGGCAGGTCCACGTCTGGTGGTGTGTTTTGGGGTGTTTGCGGACTTTTTATGATTTGAGGCAGCCTCTCTGCTAATGGGTGGCGTTGTGTTCCTGTCTTGCTAGTTGTTTGGCATAGGGTGTCCAGCACTGTAGCTTGCTGGTCGTTGAGTGAAGCTGGGTGCTGGTGTTGAGATGGAGATCTCTGGAAGATTTTCGCCGTTTGATATTATGTGGAGCTGGGAGGTCTCTTGTGGACCAGTGTCCTGAAGTTCGCTCTCCCACCTCAGAGGCACAGCACTGACTCCTGGCTCCTCAATTTGGGATGATTTGTTGTCTATTCGTGTATTCCACAGATGCAGGGTACATGAAGTTGATTGTGGAGCTTTAATCCGCTGCTTCTGAGGCTGCTGGGAGAGGTTTCCCTTTCTCTTCTTTGTTCTCACAGCTCCTGGGTCTCAGCTTTGGATTTGGCCCCGCCTCTGCATGTAGGTCGCCGGAGGGCGTCTGTTCTTCGCTCAGACAGGACAGGGTTAAAGGAGCAGCCTCTTCGGGGACTCTGGCTCACTCAGGCCGGGCGTGAGGGAGGGGCTCGGAGTGCGGGGCGAGCCTGCAGCGGCAGAGGTCGGCGTGACGTTGCACCAGCCCGAGGCGCGCCGTGCGTTCTCCCAGGGAAGCCGCCCCTGGATCCCGGGACCCCGGCAGTGGCAGGCTGCACAGGCTCCCGGAAGGGCGGTGTGGACAGTGACCTGCGCTCGCACACAGGCTTCTTGGCGGCGGCAGCAGCAGCCCCAGCGTCCCACGCCCGTCTCTGGGCTCCGCGCTTTCAGCCGCGACTCGCGCCCGTCTCTGGAGCTCCTTTACGCGGCGCTCTTAATCCCCTCTCCTCGCGCACCAGGAAACCAAGAGGGAAGAAAAAGTCTCCTGCCTCTTCGGCAGCTCCAGAGTTTTCCCGGACTCCCTCCCGGCTAGCTGTGGCACATTAGCCCCCTTCAGGCTGAGTTCTCGCCGCCAGCCCCAGTCCTCTCCCTGCGCTCTGACCGAAGCCCGAGCCTCAGCTCCAGCGCCGCCCGCCCCGGCGGGGGAGCAGACAAGCCTCTCGGGCTGGTGAGTGCCGCTCGGCACCGCTCCTCTGTGCGGGAATCTCTCTGCTTTGCCCTACCCAGGTATGTGGGGGGTTTCTTGCCTTTTGGGAGGTCTGGGGTCTTCTGCCAGCGTTCAGTAGGTGTTCTGTAGGAGTTGTTCCACGTGTAGCTGTATTTCTGGTGTATCTGTGGGGAGGAAGGTGATCTCCGCGTCTTACTCTTCCGCCATCTTACCCGGAAGTCTATTTGCGGACTTTTTAATCATGGCCATTCTGACCGGTGTGAGGTGGTATCTCATTGTAGTTTTGATTTGTATTTCTCTAATAATTAGCAATGCTGAGCATCTCTTCATGTGCCTATTGGCCATCTGTAAGGACATCCATTAAAAAAAATAAACATACAACATCATTTTATAACAAAGGAAAGGTTTCTCAGAGGCTCCCCGGCAAATTTCTCTTTAAACTCCATTGGGCAGACCTGGGCCATGTACCATTCCTGGCTTCAAGAGGATGGGGAAGTGAATGTATGGAAAAGAGGCCTAGGACTGCCATCATACACGGAGGTGGGCAAACAGTAGCTCCAAACAAAATCAGGGCTCACTTAGCTGGGAGTGGAAGGGAAGGCTGCAGGGGAAGCTGCCAATAGGCCTGTCACAGAGAGAAATGGGGAGGCCAGTTAGGAGATTTTAACAGAAGCCCAAGAGAGAGGTGGTGTGGTTTGGACCAGGGGCATGATGCACAGTGGCCCTATTGCAGAGCTGACTGAAGTGCTGATGTGTCCGTTGTGAGATGTGAAAGAGAAAATGGAGGCTCTTAGTTTTTTACCTAAGCAACTGTGGACTGATGCTCTTTACTGAGACAGGAGACGAGGGAAGAGCTTGCTGGTCACAGGATTCTGCATTTAACATAGAAGTGGAGATGTTGAGTAGGCAGTTGGATATCACAAGGGAAGCTCAGAGGAGAGGTCACAGCTGAAGACGTGAATCTGGAAGCTGTGTGAATAATTCCTGTCTGACCCTCCCACCCTCTCCACCCTTCCCACTTTGTGCCTGTGTGCTGACCTGTTACCGAACCAAACTTGTGTCTGCCTGGCTGCACGCAGTAAAGTCAATCTATTGACACTGGCTTGTGGTAAAGGAAAGTGCAGCATTTATTCCAAGGCATCCAACATGGGGCCAAGCAAGGAGAATGGGCAGCTTATGCTCAAAAGACCCAAACTCCCCAAAGGCTTTCCGGGAAGGGGTTTTAAAGGCAAGGCAAAGGGAGAAGGTGGCAGGTGCGTGACCAGCTTGTCCTTCTGATTGGTTGGTGGTGAGGTAACCAGATGGTATTTTGAGAATTAGCATAATAAACCTTCTGGTTCCAGCGGATCTGGGGTCTTTGTGCTGGTGGGCAGCATGCCTTTAACCTCTCCCACCTGGTGGGGGTTTTAGTAGCTGCAAAATAGCCCAAGGGTACAGCTCAGGATGTTATCTATAGCCCTTGAGGAGAAACTAAGGTCCTTGACTTTGTTCTATGATTGAACTATTATTGTCTGTTTTCCTTTGTTTCTGCATTTTCTCACTTCTCTGATTAAATCTGCTCTTTGGATATGGGAGAAGGCCTAGGAGGCTAAAGCTTTTCTACAAACAAGAGGCGGGGGACACAGGGTGGTCTGTTGGAAAAGCCCGCAGGGTCCTGCCCAGTTACATGTAGACCACATAGCTCATTCCCTTGACCTCTGGCTCCCGCTTCTGCTGGGCCTACTGTGAGCACCTGGAGGGAGGAAAGACTGAAGTCAGGGTCTTTATATCCCAGCCCCTCCCACTGACCACCTGGGGTGGGCTGTAAGCCCTAAATGAAGGTCCCAGCTCCTGTCAGGCGCCCTCTCCACCCTCCTTTTTCTCCTTCCAGGCCCAGGGTTCTGTGCCCTCCCCTTGTTTCTGCAATGTCCTCTCCCTCGAGGTTTCACTGCACAATTCATGGTAGGTAGTCCCTTCAAACATGCCAGACCCCTGCCTGAATCAGCAGTCATCATCACTGAGGGAGTAAGTGTAGACAGAGAGAAGAGGCCCCTGGGGTGCTCGGCAAGACCGAGTAGATGACAGGGAGACAGAGGAGCGGCCTGAGCCCTCAGAGGGGAGGACAGCAGAGTCCAGTGTTCCAGGGCCACGGGAGGGGCGTGTGTCCAGAGAGAAGTCAGTTATCTGCCAAATGCTGCGGAGAGATCCAGAGAGATGAGGACCGACATTCAATCACTGGCATGAAAGAGAGACGTGCCTGTTCCCTTGAGAAAAGCAGTTTCCATAGAGGAGTGGGAAACAGCCTGAGGGGAGTGGATTAAAGAGAATGGCTCATGAGGAAGTACATACAGCAGGTGGACAGAGCCTGTTGGGTGAGTTTTCCTGCAAAGAAGCAGAGACGTGGAACAATAGCTGGAGACACAGGCCATGAAGGGATTTTTGTGGGTTATTTAAGGAAGCGGATGTTACTGGACTTTGTGTGCCGGTTGGAACGACTCAATAAAGACAGGTTCCAGATGCAAGAGAAAGGATGTGCTGCCCGGTCTGGGTCAGAGGCCGTCGGACATGAGACAGCCTGTTCGCTGAGAGGAAGGGCAGTCGGAGGATGTGACCGCAGACACAGGCAGGCTGGTGGGTGAACGGGGGGAGGAGGACCGCCTCTGGATTGTGACTTTCTCACTGAAATCAGGGGCAAGATCAGAGCTGAGAGTGAGCAGGGGCGTTGAGGCTGGCAGAAGGCGGAGCAGGTGTGAAGGCTCATCCAGGGGAGCAAGGAGCTGCGGGGGCTGCAGGGCACGGACCCGGGCTGAGCTGGTTCCCCCAGTGACACTTCTCTTCCTCCCTGGCCTCCAGCGGGCTTGCTCCCCACCCATGACCTCAGCATCTCCTGCCCCCCCCAACCCCTCCTGGCAGGGGGGTCCGTGGCCCCTCCCCCTCTGTCCTACTCACCTCGAACCCCCGGGGACGCCCCCACGAGGCTCCAGCCACTGCAGAAGTTCACGCGCCAGGCAGACGGGTATCACCCACTGTGCCCCAGAAGTCCTCAGGGGGCCTGAGTTGGTCCTGCTGCGTGCTGGCAATGGCATTGCCACTATCCTAGAAGCTCGGCCCCTGGCCCGTTCCCAGAGGTCGGGAGGCCCCTTGCCCACCTTCCCCTCCAGCACCTCTTCAGCTCCTCCCCCCTTTTCCCCAGCTTTACTGAGATGCAGTTGACATACAACATTGTGTGAGCTGAAAGTGCACAATGTGATGATCTGATACATGTACACATTGTGAAATGATGACTCAATAAGGTCATTTAACACACCCATCATCCATCACCTCTCATAGTTTACCTTTTGGGCTTTTTTTGGGGGGGAAGGCTTAAGATCTACTGTCTTAACTTTCAAGTACATGATACAGTATTATTAACTATAGTCACCCCACACAGTACATAAGATCCTCAGAACCTATAACTGCAAGTTAGTACCCTTTGACCAGCATCTGCCCATTTCCCCCACCCCCAGCCTCTGACAACGCCATTCTGCTGTTTCTGAGTTCAGCTTTCTTTTAGATTTGACATATAGGTGAGATCATAGAGCTTTTGTCTTTCTCTGTCTTACTTCACTTAGCATGATGCCCCCAAGGTTCATCCATTTTGTCATGAATGGCAGGATCGCCTTCTTTTTTTATGGCTGAACGTACTTCGCATATTTCAGTGTATACATATCTCACTTCTTCTTTGTCCATTTATCTGTCAGTGGACACTTAGGTTCTTTAATGATAGCTAGGATGATAGCTTTGATGATAGCTATTCTAGCAGATATTGCACGGTGGTTTTGATGTATATTTCTCTGATGATTAGTGACGCTAAGCATCTTTTGATGTACTTGTTGGCTATTTGTATATCATCTCTGGAAAACTGTCTGCCAGGTCCTTTGCCCATTTTTTGTTTGTTTGTTTGTTTTTGCAGTACGCGGGCCTCTCACTGCTGTGGCCTCTCCCGTTGCAGAGCACAGGCTCCGGACACACAGGCTCAGCGGCCATGGCTCACGGGCCCAGCCACTCCATGGCATGTGGGATCCTCCCGGACCGGGGCACGAACCCGTGTCCCGTGCATCAGCAGGCGGACTCTCAACCGCTGCGCCACCAGGGAAGCCCCTCTTTGCCCATTTTTTAATTAGATTACTTGGGGGATTTTTTGGGTTTTGTTTTTGTTTTTTGCTACCAAGTTGTGAGTCCCTTATATATTTTAGATATTAACCCCTAATTAGATATGTGGTTTGCAAATATTTTCTGCCACTCTATCGACTGTCTTTTCATTTTGTTGACGGTTTCCCTTGCTGCACAGAAGCTCTTTAGTTTGACGTAGTCCCACTTGTTGATTTTTGCCTTTGTTGCTTGTGCTTTTGGTGTCATGTCCAAAAAATCTTTGCCAAGACCAGTGTCAATGAACTTTTCCCCTATGTTTTCTTCTAGGAGTTTAATGGTTTCAGGTCTTACATTTAAATCTTTAATTCATTTCAAGTTAATGTTTGTGAGTGGTATAAAATAGGGACCCACTTTCATTCTTTGGCATGTGAATATCCAGTTTTTCCAACACCATTTATTGAAGAGACTAACCTTTCCCCATTGAGTACTCAAGTATCCTTTCCCCTTGTCAAATATTAGCTGACCATATACATATGGGTTTATTTCTGGGTTCTTGATTTGGTTCCATTAGTCTTTGTGTCTGCTTGTTTGCCAGTGCCATACTGTTTTGATTATTGTAGCTTTGTAGTATAGCTTGAAATCAGGAAGTGTGATGCCTCCACCTTTATTCTTCCTCAAGTTTGCTTTAGCTATTTAAGGTCTTTTGTGGTTCCATATGAATTTTAGGACAGTTTTTTCCATTTCTACCAAAAAAGCCATTGGAATTTTTTATAGAGATTACATTGAATTTATAGATGGCTTTGGGTAGTTGACATTTTGACAATATTAACTCTTCCAGTCCATGAACAGGAGGTCAGTGGGGGGGGGGTGCAGTGTCTTTCCATTTATTTACGTCTTCTTCTATTTCTTTCAATTTCTTTCTTTCTTTCATTAATGTCATAGTTTTCAGGGTACAGTTCTTTCACCTGGGTTGAATTTATTCCTAAGTGTTTTATTGTTTTTGATGCTATTGTAAATAGGATATACCTCCCTTTCTAACTCCCACCTCTGCCAATAGGTGTTGGGTTCCCATATGGAGAGTTGGGCAGGGAAAACTTGGAGTAATTTTTCATTTTCATATAGAATTGACACTTAATTTTTAAAACAATAAGGGTAAGTAGTATATGAGGCCAGGAATGGCTCCATGAAGGAGAGGGATCCCTGTACTTCCAACTTATGTGCATCTCCACAGCATTCAAACACTGGGCAGCTCCCCCACTTCTGAATTAGGGCCCCATACATCTCTCCAGCCTGCCACCTGTTTCTGACACCCTACCTAATGGCCCCCACCTCCATATTTACTTTTTAAAATCAAACAATAAGCACATGCATATTATAAAATATGTATAAGGCTTAAGGAATAACAATACCACAAACTCCTGTGCACCCACCAGCCAGCCCAGGAAACAGACCCAGGAGATCCTGCAAAGCCCCCGTGTGCCCCTCCCAGATCCCCACTTCCCACAGAGGCCTCCCCAGTCCTGAATCCTGTACTCACGATCCTCTCTCTATTGTACCCCTGCACAATATCTGTACAGTTTTACACACTTTTACCTTCACATACACAGAAAGAACTGAGTTGTAGATATCTTTCTGCAACTTGCTTTTCCTCAACAGTGTGCCCGTCATTGCACATATGTGAATCATTTGTTGTCACCACACATATTAGTCTTTGGTGTGACAATTTATTTGTCCATTCTTCTTTGATGGAAGTTTGTGCTGCTTTACATTTTCTGCTATTTCAAACAGTCCTGCAGTGAACATCCAATTTAGTTCTCCTGGTATCTGGGCCACAGGTGAGACTGATGCCACCCCATCAGTGCCAGTGGGCCGATCACACTCCTCAACAGCTCACAGGTCCCAGTGGCTTCACTCTCCCAACACTCTGGTGTGATTGATATTTTTGTCAACCTGGTGGATACTTAAAGCATCTCACTATGGCTTTTAATCTGCATTCCCCTGATCACTAAGGAAGCTGAGCAACTTCTCATATATTTATTACTTATCTAATCTTCCTCTTGGTCAAAGTGCCTGTTCAAATCTTATGTCCACTTTCCAACTGGATAACTTTTTTCTTATTCACTTGTACCAATTCTTATATGTTCTGGTGTGAACCTTTGTCAGATATGTGTGTTGCAAAATCTCTGATATGCAGAAGTTCTTAATTATAATGTATCTAAATATATTCAAATTTTCCTTTATGTTTTGTGCTTTTTGAATCATAGAAAATTCTTCCTTCATTTATCATTGTGAAGATATCATTTTGTATATTCTGTTGGAATGTTGAGAATATAGTCTCCTGTCTTCTCTTCTAAAATTTGCATTTTTGGCTTTTTGCACTTTAAACCAGATGCAATTGATTTTTCTGTATGAAGTGAGGCAGGCAGGAGTCCACTTTGTTTTTTTATATAATTAAATTGTCAGAACATCATTTTTGAAAGGTATCCTTTCCCCAGTGCGAAGTCAGCCCTGTCACATATCAAAACTTTGTAAACGTATGGGTCTGTTTCTGGGCTCTCAATTCTGCTCAGGTGATCTATTTGTCTATCTCTGTGCCAATACTACACTGTTTTAATTACTAAAGCTTTACAATAAGGTAATATTCCTACCTGGTTTTCTTCTTGAGAATTTTTGCTATTCTTTACCTTTTATTTGCCTGTATAATTGTTATTTATTTATTTATTTGTTTGGCCCCGCTGTGCGGCTTGCCTGATCTTAGTTCCCTGACCAAGGGATCAAACCTGGGCCAAGGCAGTGAAAGTACCAAGTCCCAACCACTGGACTGCCAGGGAATCCCGTCTGCATAATTTTTAGAATCAACTTGTCACATTATACAAACACATACAGCAGGCTTTTGACAAAACTTGCATGGAATCAATAGGTCAATTTGGGGCAAATTACACCTTTGTGATACTCAGACTTCCAGCCCATGAGCAAAATATATATCTGCATTTAGTTTATTTCAGTAAAGTTTTATAATTTTCTCCATAAAGGTCCTGCACATTTATATGAGATTTATTCCTAGGTGTTTCATGTTTTCACACTATAATGAAGGGATCCACCTAGTTACATTTTCTGTTGCTCGCATTCTGCGCAGTTCTCTGCACATAGCAATACTGCTAAATTTTTTGGTTAATAATTCACTGTTAGATGTCTTTGTTTTCTATGTAGATAACATTGAAAAATGTTTTATTTCTTCTTTTTCAATTCTTAGATGTTTTGTTTCTTTTTCTTATATTCCTGTGCTAACTGGTACAATGAAGTCCAGAAATGGGACAGTGGGCACCCTGTCCTGTTCCTCATCTTAAATAAAATACTTTCAACCTTTCACCATTATGAGGTTTGCTATGTTCTTTTAAAAAAAATAGATACCCCCTAACCAGGTTAAGAAATTCTCCTCTAGCCTTAACGTCTAGGACCTTTTATCATGAATAGATGAAGAATTCTATGAAATCATTTTTCTGCACTGGAGATGATCATATTTTTCTCCTTTATGTTAGGGTAGTGGCTTATGCTAACTGATTTCCTAAAGTTAAACCAACCTCTCATTCCTGTGGTAAATCAAATGTGGTCATGACTGATTATTGTTGTTATACACTATTGAAATTTGATTTACAAATAATCTGTCGAGTTGTTGCAGGTAGGTCTCTGAATGACATTGCCCTGTGGTTTTCCTCTGTTGCATTATTTTTATCAGATTTTGGCATCAAGGTTATGGTGGCCTTGGGGAGCATTTCTATAGAGAATCTGTATTTTGAAAGTTCAGCTGAACTCCCTAACTGGGCCTGATGTTTTCTTTGTGATTTTAATTGCTGACTACTTATGAGTCATAGACTATTCAGGTTTTCTATTTCCTCTTGGGTCAGTGTTCGTTCCGTTATACTTTTCTAGAAATGTATTGGCCTAAAGTTGTTCATGCTATCTTTTTAATCTATGTTGTACTGTGGCTGTATGCCCTTTGTATTCTCCCTCTCTCTCTTCCCTCCCCCTCTCTCTCTCCCCCCTCCCTCCCTCTCTCCCCCCTCCCCCTCTCTCAATTTTGCCGAGGTTTGCCATTTTGTTAATCTTGTCAAAGAACCAATTTTTTGCTTCACTGATTGTCTCTATCATATGTTTGTTTTCTTTTTTTCTAAATAAATTTATTTATTTATTTTTGATTACATTGGGTCTTCATTGCTGCACGGGCTTTCTCTAGTTGTGGTGAGCGGGGGCTACTCTTCGTTGCAGTGCACAGGCTTCTCATTGCGGTGGCTTCTCTTGTTGTGGAGCACAGGCTCTAGGCGCGTGGGCTTCAGTTATGGCTCGTGGGCTCAGTAGTTGTGGCTCGTGGGCTCTAGAGCGCAGGCTCAGCAGTTGTGGTACACGGGCTTAGTTGCTCTGTGGCACGTGGGATCTTCCTAGACAAGGGCTTGAACCCATGTCCCCTGCGCTGGCAGGTGGATTCTTATCCACTGCACCACCAGGGAAGTCGCCATGTTTGTTTTCTATTCATTAATATCTGATCTTTATCTTCCCTCTCTTCTCCTTTGTTTTAGGTTTATCTGCTCTCTCAGTTGGATGATTAATTTTCAGCCTTTCTTTAAAAACACACACGCGCATGTGCACTACACTATTATTATTTTAGACAGTTGTGGTTGCCATGAAAATGTGCCCCGCAGCACGATTGGCAAAGGGCCTGTTGCTGTGCGGAGCCCATTGCTGCTCCTGTGCTGAGGGTCCTGGACTCTGCAGTGGCTTTACCGAGTCAGAGTAGCTGCTCGGTGATCAGGATGTTCCCACCAGCCTTCTGTCCCTTTCTCGTCACTAGGAGTTAGAGCTGCATCATAGTCTGACAGCTCTGCCAGCCTTTCCTCACTCCTTCCCAATTTATTTCTAATAATAATGATGTATATTCATCACCATATAATAAAATCTAATAAAATCCTGGTACATTTAATCCCATCTGTATCTTGGATGAACCGTGAAAACATCATGCTAAGTAAAAGAAGCCAGACGTAGAAGGCCACCTAATAAATGATTCTGCTTCATGAAATGTTTCCAGAATAGGGAAATCCAAAGACAAAAGGAGATTAGTGGTGCCAGTGGAGGAGGTGAGAATGGTGAGTGACTGGTAATAGGTACAGGGTTTCTTTTTAGGGTGAAGATTTTCTGAAATTAGATAGTGGTGATGGTTGAACAACACTGTGAGTGTATTAAAAGCCACTGAATTGTACATTTTTAAATGATTAAAATGGTAGATTTATGTTATGTGAATTTTACCTCAATAAAAAAATTTAAAAAGTGTAAACAATTTTAAAAAAATAAAGATATTTGGGCCCCTCTAACTCTCCATCACCACGTTCACCTTACAAGTCATTCAGCCAGTGGTGGCGGCCACCTCGTGAACACAGGGCCTTGTCCCACTCCCATATCTGTCCTCCTTTGCAGGCTGGACCACATCACAGCCCGCCTGGGACCCTTCACGGTTTTCTCACAGCTGCCGGCCCTGCCTGCCACTCTGGCCTCATTGCTCACTCAGTGCCAGCCCCGCTGGCCCACAGGTCCCTCAAAGGTGCCACCTGCTGTCCCTGTGCCCGGACAATTGGGCCCACCCCTCAGATGTCAGCCAGATGCCGCCTCACTGGTGACTCCCTGCCGGCCAGGATGCTCCCACTGCCCTGACCCCTCAGAGCAACCTTGCCCCTCCCCATTTCAATTATTTCTCCATCCCAGGGTTGGAGACAGGGCATTCCTCTTGGGGTGCTGCCCTGTGCACTGTGGGCTGTGCAGCATCCCTGCTGGACACCTCTGACTTCAATATCATCCTCAGCTGTGACACCAAATCTGTCCCCAGATCTTGCAAGTGTCCCCTGGGGGCAGAGTCATCCCCAGGTGAGGGCCCTGCTCTATACTGGTAGTTCCCAAATCTTTATCTCCAGTACAGATTTCTCTCCTGGGCTTCAGACCTGGGGATCCATCGGTTTCTAGACATTTTCCCCGGGAGAACTGGGATTTTTTAAAAGATGAGTGGAAGGAAATTGACAAATTTGTAACAAAAGCTTATCTGGAAGTACGAACAAATAAAACGATGAGGACAAATAGAGAAAAATAAAAGAACAGTCCCAACAACATAAAAATGGACAAAAATCAAATTGTGTAGTCTATACAACCCTGAAAAGAAATTCTAGACATATTGATGGGAATACAAAGTCAAATTACAGGACAGCAAAAAGGGTTTTTAATCTTAAAGTGTAGAGACACCAAGGCCGGAAGCTCCATGCGGTTGACGGTGAAGTCACCTGGGACGCCTTGCCGACAACACCGCACGGCCACAGGCTGAAAACGACCAGCTTAACAGAAAATGTTGCCAAATTGGATTACAGAAGAATTTGAAATTCTAGAAAGGCAGAAGTAAAAAAGAACACAGAAGCTGATATATATTTTTAAATAACCCATCATAAACAAAGTAAATAAACACATTTAGAAAATACTGTCAATGCATAAGGCAAGGGATGAATTTTCTTTATTTCCAAAGAGCCCTTTCTGATCAATAATAAAAAGATTAACAATTCCACTGAAACTAAGCAAAGGACATGTAAAGTTGCCTCACAGAGAAAGACACAGATAATCATGAATGAACTTGCAATAAGATAGGATTTTAGGTGGGCAAACAAAGGCTTAGAAGCTTTATGGACCCAATGGGAATATTTATGAGAATGAGGAAATAGCACTGGGGGGTATGGACTCTGAATCGCGCTGCCTGGGGTCCCAACCATGGCTCTGCCACTTGGAGCTGTATGACCTTGGACAAGGTCCTTAGTGTCCTTTTTATCATCCATTAAGTTGGGGACAGCCCCCTCCATATAGAATTTTCATGAGAATTAAATGATCATGTACAAAAAGCACTTTAGAACAGTACCTGGACATGGTAAGCACTATGTTTGTTAAAAAACAGTAAGAGCTTTAAAAATATTACGGGCCTCCCTGGTGGCGCAAGTGGTTGAGAGTCCGCCTGCCGATGCAGGGGATACGGGTTCGTGCCCCGGTCTGGGAAGATCCCATATGCCGCGGAGCGGCTGGGCCCGTGAGCCATGGCCGCTGAGCCTGCGCGTCCGGAGCCTGCGCGTCCGGAGCCTGTGCTCCGCAACGGGGGAGGCCACAACAGTGAGAGGCCCGCATACCGCAAAAAAAAAAAAAAAAAAAAAAAAAAAAATATTACGTATTATTCTTTTATCGATGTATTTTTTTACATAAAATGTTTGTGAGAATATTCATGAAACAGTGATTAATCTAAGGAAGACACTGGAAGTGAGTGGAGTTTTAACTTTTTTCCTTTCTGTATTGTATTTACAATTGACTTTTTAAATTTAAAAACATAAAATCATAAGGAAATAGAATACATAGAGGAACAGAATAAAGCACTAGAATAGTATAACAGAATAAAACGGAGTGTGTGTGTGTATACCTAAATGTAGCGGACGAGATTTAAGATTTGTGGGAAAGGAAAGATTTGTCAATAAATGGTATTAGAATAATTGGCTTTCAAGTTGGAAGAAAATAAAGTTCTATTATTCTTTTGCTTCTGGCCACAATGAAGTAGCAGGTACTAGATAACCACCCTGTCATAAAAACTGTAAAAATGGGTAAATATATATATGAAACCATTTTCAGACATTAGACAATGGGAAGTGCAGGAAAAAGATTCCTGGAAAAAGAAAAACACAAAGCACACTCATTCACACTCACCCTGGCCTGTCCGAAGGGGACAATGTTCCAATCGTAGCACAAAGGTGAGGACACCAAGCAGAGCAAAGTCCTCCTGTCGAGATTACAAGACAGAGGTCAGAGTTCGGGGAAGCAAAGGTGGTAGAATTTGAGGGGCAGACACCAGAGATGAAGGACTGAACAGAGAAAGAGCTCCAGAAATCCATACGGGAGTGCCCTGGAGTCTCTGGCTGAACAGAACCCATGCGTGTGCACAGTAAGAGCCCACAGAATGGGGGCGGGAGGGGTGCTGAGCAGCTGTGACCTGAACAAATGCCACACTCACACAGGACAAGGGGTCATTCGAGTCCTAACAAGTAGAGTAGAAAACCTTGATGAACACTCTGGCAATTTAGCAGAGGCCCAGAAAGGCCACATTATAAGATGTGTAGAGTCAAACTTGTCCTAGAATAAAGGCTACTTTAGACCTTCCCCCAAAAAAGCTTTAAAAGAAAAGACTTGAGATGATCAGCTTGATCCAGAAGTAAAGTAATTACTTGCCAGAACAAAACCCAGTACTCTCCTGAGAAAGAAAACAAAATCCAGACACTTAACGCAAGATTCATACTGTCCAGCATCCAATTAAAACTGATCAGACATGAAAAGAAGTGTAGAAAGGTGACATAACTAGGAGAAAGACCAGTCAACAGAAACAAAACCACCTATGACAGAATTAACATACAGAGATTGAAAACAGCCATTATAAGTATGTTCAAAGAGTTAAGGGAAAACATGAATATAATGATAACAGATAGTGAATCTCAAAAGAGATATTGAAGCCATAAAAGAACCAAATGGCATGTCTGTAACGGAAAAACATGATATCTAAAATGAAAAATTCACTGGATGGGCTTACTAGAAGACGTGACACTGCAGAACCACCACTGATGTTTCATCAGAAAGAGAGCAGTCCAGAAGGCAATGGGGTTGCATCTTGAAAGTGCTGAAACGAAGGTGAAAGGTGAAATGAAGATACTTTTGAACAAACAAAAGATGAGACAATTCTTTGCTGGAAAGATCTGTGCTAAAAATTTTTATGTAAGTTCTTTCAGGCTAAAGAAAATGACAGTAGTTGGAAATTTCGATCTACAAAAAGGAATGAAGAGCACCAGAAATTGTAAATGTATATAAATGTAAAATACCTTTTCTCTCATTCTTTAACTTCTTTAAAAGACAACTGAACTTCTTGATTTTACAGCATAAAAATGAATCTTAATGCATGCCGATGGAAAAAAAAAAGTCACTTATGAGGCCATAAGACCCCAGGAAGGAATGCTGACAGTGACAAGATAATCTATTACAATGTATGAGACAACCTCACTGAAGGGGTGGGGGAAGGGGCTAACCTAAGTAACCTTGGAAATGAGTGGGTCCATAAGAGTAAAGCCAATGTAGCTGCACATGAACAGTGTCTCTGGTCAATAAGGTTGTTTCCCATAGGGAACTGGTTAACGACTCTGATACAGCTTTGCATGTATCCTGGAACTGAACAACTAAGTAAACAGACGGTGGAGAGAGCTGGGTTTCTCACGGCTGGAGCAAGAGCTTACAGATAAGCAATGACAGGAGGCTATGATGATCCATGTTGTAAGGAATTACATTTGGAGACATCAGTGTGAATTTACATTTATCCTAATGTAGACACAGATAGGTACATACAGAAACATTTGTAGATTTGTGTATATGTACATACATATATTTTTTTTCCCCTGTCAACTGAGAGAGCCTTTCAGAAAAGACACCCCAGTAGCAACAAGCACCCCAGCACCCAGATCTTGGTTTCTAACACCATCCCCCGATGAAAGGAATCAGGGCTCCACGGAGAAGTGGCTAAGTCTAGGACTCAGGCAGAAAATAAACAAGATGAGCCTGAAGCATCTCACAGTGCCAGAAAGTAAGGAAGTGCTCGGAGGCACACACAAACACAACCCGCATTGATGAGGGTGTCAATGGTAAACAGCAGCCACATGAAGAGCTCCTAATGGCCAAAGCTGCAACAGTTTGAGCAGATAATACATAAATAAACACCCAAAATATAAAATGAATACCCATGAGCCCGTATTGATAAAAATGATGGAAATAAATTAATAAATGAGCCAGAAGAGACAAATCTCAAGTGCAGAGGAATTCCAAATAATTTATGTAGATACTCTATCCCAAAAGGAGAGGGGACCTAACCCCAGACCTCAGGTGTGGCAGGGCCTAGAGCCCTCCTTCTAGGAAGCAGGATGGAAAGTGGCAGAAATCTGACAAGCACACCTCAGGGAAGTGATCACGGCCCACATCAAGTCATAAATCATGTTGACAGGGTTATTTTTCTGTGACAGGACAAACATGGCACCTTATCTCTGTGCTCTTCCTCCCAATAGCCCATAACGTCAGTCCCATCATAAGAAAAACATTAGATGGATTCCAATAGTGGGACATCCTAACAAACACTTGACCGGTACTCCTCTAAACTGTCAAGTTCATCAGGAACAAGTAAAACGGCCAGAACCAAGAGGAGCCGAAGGAGACCTGACAACTAAACACAATGTGACAGCATGGAAGGAATCCTGGAAATAAAAAAGACCTTAGGTAAAATTTAAGGAAATCTGAATAAACTATGGACGTTAGTCAATAACAATGTATCAATATTAAATAATTAATTAGTAATAACAAATATACCTTATGCTCATAAGATGTTAAGAGTAGGGGATACTGGGTCAGGGTATTTGGAAATCTTCTGCACTATCTTCTCGATTTTTCTGTAAATCTAAAAATATTCTTTAAAAAGTCTATTTTTTAGAAGATAATTGGCCAGATTAAACACAATCCCTGTCAGAATCACAGTTGGCTTCTTTGTAGAAACTGATACAAAAAACTGGCCCTAAAGTTCATATGGAAACTCAAAGGACCTAGAATAGCCAAAAAAAAATCTTTCAAAAGAAGAAAAAAACTGGAGTACTCACACTTCTCCATTTCAAAGCTCACTACAAAACTACACTCATTAAACCAGTATGATATTGGCACAAGAACAGACATATAGATCAATGGGATAGAATTTAGAGTCCCGGAATTAACCCAATATCTACGGCCAATTGATCCTTGACAAGGGTGCCAAGACCATTCCACGGGGGAAGAATAGTCTCTTTAACAAACGGTGCTGAGGGCTTCCCTGGTGGCACAGTGGTTGAGAATCTGCCTGCCAATGCAGGGGACACAGGTTCGAGCCCTGATCTGGGAAGATCCCGCATGCCGCGGGGCAACTAAGCCCATGCGCCACAACTACCGAGCCTGCGCTCTAGAGCCCGTGGGCCACAACTACTAAAGCCAGCGCGCCACAACTACTGAAGCCCACACACCTAGAGCCCGTGCTCTGCAACAAAAGAAGCCACCACAATGAGATGCCCATGCACCACAACAAAGAGTAGCCCCCGCTTGCCACAACTAAAGAAAGCCCAAGCCAAGCAACAAAGACCCAATGCAGCCAAAAATAAATATATAAATAAATTTATTTTTTTAAAAAGCCAAAAAAAACAATGCTGGAAAAACTGAAGGTCCACCTGCAGAATGATGAGATGGGACCCCTACCTCACACCTATACAAAAATTAACTCAAAATGTGTCAAAGACTAAATTGTAGCTAAGACATAAATAGTAAGAGCTACAACTACGAAACTCTTAGAAGGAAACCAAGGTATAAATCTTTGTGATCTTGGATTAGGCAACAGTTTCTTAAATATGGCACCAAAAGAACAAGTATCAAAAGAAAAAAATGGGTAAACTGTACTTCATCAAAATTAAAATCTTTGGGGCTTCCCTGGTGGCACAGTGGTTGAGAATCTGTCTGCCAATGCAGGGGATACGGGTTCGAGCCCTGGTCTGGGAAGATCCCACATGCCGCGGAGCAACTAGGCCCGTGAGCCACAACTACTGAGCCTGCGCGTCTGGAGCCTGTGCTCCGCAACAAGAGAGGCCGTGACAGTGAGAGGCCCGCGTACCACAATGAAGAGTGGCCCCCGCTTGCCACAACTAGAGAAAGCCCTCGCACAGAAACGAAGACCCAACACAGCCCAAAATAATTAATTAATTAATTAATTTTTAAAAATTAAAATCTTTTGTGCTTCAAAAGACACCACCAAAAAAGTGAAAAGACAACCTAATGAATGGGAGAAAATACTTGTAAATCACATATCTGACAAGTGATCACTATCTGGGATATATATATATTTTTTTAAAACTCTTACCACTCAATAATAAAAAGAGAACTCTACTTAAAACTGGGCAAAGGATATGAATACCTGTTTCTCCAAAGAAGACATACAAATGATCAATAATAAGAACGCTGAAAAATGCTTGACATCACTAGTCATCAGGGAAATGCAAACCAAAACCACAGTGGGGTACCACTTCACACCCACTGGGACGGTTCAAATAAAAACTACAGATAACAAGTGTTGATGAGGATGTGGAAAAATCAAAACCTTCACACACTACTGGTGAGGACCGTAAAGTGGTTTTGGATAACAGCTTGGCAGTTCTTTTAAAGGTTAAACAAGAGTTTCCACATGACCCAGCATTTTCAATCCTAGGTATATATCCGAGAGACATCTACACAACAACAAATACATGAATGCGTACAGCTTTACTCATAAGAGCCAAAGAGTGGGAATGATCCACATCAACGGACAACCCATCCACATAACAGAATGTTTATCATTTGGCCAGAAAAAGGAAGGACCAGCACATGGTACAACAGGGATGAACCTCAAAGACACGATGCCCAGTGGAAAAAGCCACAGAAGACCACAGTATTATATGAAATGTCCAGAATAGGCAAATCTACATAGACAGAAAGTAGATTAGCGGTTGTCTGGGGCTGGGGGGAGGGGGGACTAGGGGAGAAATGGCTGCTAATGGGCCCAGGGTTCTTCCTGGGGTCACAACAACGTTAAATTTGATTGTGATGATGGTTGTAGGTAATTGTGAACATGCTAAAAAAACACCGAACGGTAAGCTGTAAAAGGATATGGGATTGTATGGTATGTGCTTATATTTCAATAAAGCTGTTACTGAATACAAAAAAAGAAACCAGTGAGAAAATGAGTAGACAAGGTACAAATTAAGAATAATAATAATAATTGGCTAAATAAAGCAAAAACAATCACAACGACTTGGGGTATAAACTATAGGGACTAAAATGTATGACCACTGGGGAAATGGGATTGTTCTGTTGTGAAGTTCTTACATCAGCTGTAACATGGTTAGCACCTCGGGAGAGCAGACTGGTCAGCTGAAGACGCAGAATGTAAATCCTATGGCAGTTACTAAAACACGAAAACAAAAAGGGCAGAGCTAATAAGCCAACGCAGTAGGAACGACGGGTTAGACAAACACACTCAACACAAGCGACGGCAGAGGACAGGGGAAAGGAGCAAAGAACAAACAAGATGGGCAGAAACTAGCAAAACGGTGGATTTAAATTTCAGAAAACCCAGCTGCTCCAGGATGGGGGCAGGCAGGGTACCGAGCCCGGGACGTCTTGTGCCATAAAGTAAGATGTGCTCGGTGAGCAAAAGAAGCAATCTCAAGAAGGTGCCACCAGTCCAACCTCTGACATTTTCAGCACCTGAATAATGACAGTAACAGACTATAACCCGCTGGACGAAGTAGGAAGTCACGAGTCCGTGCTCCCACAGGTAACCGGAAATGAAAAGGATGGGATCTGTTTCCTGCAACGAGAAAACAGAAGCTGGTGGGAAAGGTGGCCGAATCTCAATCAAATGGTTCAAGCTTGCATTATCAATAAATGGACCAAACCCAACTTGTGGGCCACCTGATAGGACGCAGGAGGACACAGCACCACTTCTGCGATGTCCCTGCCAAAGAGGCAGCCCTGGACCTGATCCTGAGGAAACACAAATTGAGGACGTTCTACAAGAAAACCGACGGTCATCTTCACGTGCCGAGGCCATGAAAACCAGGCAGACAGGCCTGTTCCGGACAAAAACAACGAAAGACACGATAACCACACAGAACAGCAGGCTGAACCGGGCCCGCCTGCTCCAAGGGCAGGAGCTGCCTGGGACTTGAGGGTCAGTGCCAGGTCAGAGCAACGTCGCCCTGGAGCTGGTGGTGCATCCAGTCATGCAGGAGAACAGCCTTGTTTGCAGGGATGATGGAGTATCAAGGCGGCAATTTGTTCCCCAATGATTTAGAGAGAAAAGTTGCCTGTACTGTGCTTGCAGTTTTCTGTAAATTTGAGATTGTTTCAAAATTTAAAAAGTTTATGTTAAGCCAAAGAAGCCAGATACAATGGAGTATGCTGTGTGATTCCAACTATAGAAAATTCTAGAACAGGAGATGTTCATCTATAGTGTCAAGGGTAGATCAGTATCTCCCGGGGAAGGCAGGGTGGACCACAAAGGGGCACCAGGGGATTCTGGGGTAATGAAGACGGTCATTATGTCTTGATTTGGCAGTGGCTACATGAGTATAGACATTTGCCAAAACACATGAAACAAAATGGGTGCATTTTATGATACGTAAATTTTATCTCGATAAAGATGATTTTTAAAGCTTAAAAACCCCCATCAGTCTTTCTTGTAGGAATTGATATGTCGATTCTAAAATTTATATAAAAATAGAAAGAGCCAAGGGCTTCCCTGGTGGCGCAGTGGTTCAGAGTCCGCCTGCGGATGCAGGGGACACGGGTTCGTGCCCCAGTCCGGGAGGATCCCACATGCTGTGGAGCGGCTGGGCCCGTGAGCCATGGCCGCTGAGCCTGCGCGTCCAGAGCCTGTGCTCCACAACGGGAGAGGCCACAACAGTGAGAGGCCCGCATATCGCAAAAAAAAAAAAAAAAAAGAGCCAAGAGAGTGAAATACAGTCAGCCCTCGTGCACGCGGGTTCCACATCGTAGATATGGAGGGCCATAAGGGACCTGAGTGTCTGTGGATTTTTGGTATCCACAGGGGGTCCTGCAACCAAGGTCCCGAGGACATTGAGGGACAACTGTAATCATCTTCAGGAATAAGAACAAAGTTGGAGGCCTTACACTACACGTGATTCTAATATTTAAAATGAAGCTATAGTAATAAAGACAGTATGATGCTGGCATAAAGACAGGCAAACAGATCTATGGAAAAGAAGAGCCCGGAAATAAAGATGCACACAGCAGGTAATGGTCTAC
Organism: Mesoplodon densirostris; assembly: GCF_025265405.1. NCBI lineage: Eukaryota > Metazoa > Chordata > Mammalia > Artiodactyla > Ziphiidae > Mesoplodon > Mesoplodon densirostris. The sequence continues at coordinate 421,023 of NC_082666.1, forward strand.
AAAGGAGCCAACACAACTCAACGGGAGAAGGAAATCTTCTCAAAAAATCAACAGCTGAAGCTGAAACAAATAGATACCCACATCGGAAAAAACAAATATTTATCTCTATCTACCTCACTCTACTGATGAAAATTAGTTTAAGATGGGTCATATGCCAAAATATTAAACCTAAAACTATCATGCTTTAGAAGCAAGAGAATATCTTCTCAGCGTTGGGGTAGGCAAAGACACTTGATGATAGAGAGAATACTAATCAAGGAGGAAAAAATGTAAACTGGACGTGCTCACAATTTTAAACTGTTCCTAAGAAAATGAACGAAAGGTTACAGATGAGAGAAAATATTTAAGTACTTCTATGTGACAAAGGATGTACGTGCACTAGAACATATAAAGAACTCCTACACTCATTAACGGAAAGATAGGCCAATTAAAAAACGCACAAGGGCTTCCCTGGTGGCGCAGTGGTTGAGAGTCCACCTGCCGATGCAGGGGACATGGGTTCGTGCCGCGGTCCGGGAAGATCCCACATGCCGTGGAGCAGCTAGGCCCGTGAGCCATGGCCGCTGAGCCTGTGCTCCACAACGGGAGAGGCCACAACAGTGAGAGGCCCGCGTACCGCAAAACAAAACAAAACAAAACAAAAAACGCACAAAAGACTTAACAGGCACTTGGCAAAGGAAGACACACAGGTGGACAACAAGTTTCTAAAAGGTGCCCAGCACGAGTCACCAAGGGATGCAAATTAAAACCACAGTGAGATGCCACCAGGACAGGCAGATTAAAAAGACCAACATTCGGGCTTCCCTGGTGGCGCAGTGGTTGAGAGTCCGCCTGCCGATGCAGGGGACACAGGTTCGTGCCCCGGTCCAGGAGGATCCCACATGCTGAGGAGTGGCTGGGCCCGTGAGCCATGGCCGCTGAGCCTGCGCATCCGGAGCCTGTGCTCTGCAACGGGAAAGGCCACAACAGTGAGAGGCCCGCGTACAGCAAAAAAAAAAAAGACCAACCTGACCCAGCAAGTCCATTTCTAGGAATTTACCTGAGACAAACAGACTGGTACCAGGATGCTTGCAGCAGCTTTATTAATAATAGCTCCAAACTGGAAACAACACATATGTGCATGCCCAGGAGAATGGATAAACAAATTTGGTACATTCCTACTGTGGAATGCTCCTCAGCAATAAAAAGGATGGATGAACCGGCGCTTTATGAAATGTGAACAAAAAAACGGCTAAGCAAGAGATACTGGGCAGAAGGAGTAACCTACATGTCCCACATACATGAGGTTTAGAACAGGGAATGCGTCTCGGAGGCAGGGACCAGCTGGGAAGGATGGGAAGAGATTTCCCGGGGGATGGGAAGAGTCTGTGTCTCGATAAGGAATGGGTTACACAGGCAAAGGCCTTGGTCAAAACTCACTGAGTTGTACGCAAAAGAGCCACCCATCTCACGGTATATAAACTATTCCTCAATTAAAAAATCTTATATTTATTATTTCAAACTATATACCAAATAAATTCCACCTGGATTCAAGAGCTAAACTTGCAAATCAAATACTAGGAAATTGTACTGGAGAATATTTTTATAATTTGGAGGTGGAGGTCTTTCTAAATACAGTACAAAATCAGAAATCACAAGACAGATTTTACCACATAAAAATTTAGGTTCAGCATGGGTAAAAGGCTACAATATACAAAGAGCCCATACAAATCAATACGAGAAATATGAACAACACAATAAAATTTTACAAGGCAATTCACACAGGAGGAAAGCCCCACCTGTAATAAATAAGACAGACATTCGTGTTTATCAGTAACCAAACAAGTGTGAAGTAGCACATTGATCATTTTTCCTCTAGACATTACAAAAAGAAGTCTGACAGTGCTCAGTGCTGGACGTGGGGAAATTCACCCTCTTCGAAAAGGCAGAAATCAGCGCACGTCTTAGGAATGGGGTTTTGGCGACAAGATTCCAAAATGTGGCTCTGCAGCGCCCTTTGGTCTCTTCTCTAAGAGGGTAATCGCACAAGTAGAAAAAGATGACGCTCAGAATTCTTCTTTCCGGCCCCATGGAAACGGATGCAGCTGTCAGGGAAGAGTGGGTGGGAGGGGCCCACTGTCCAAAGTTGGCGGGGCGGGGGACACCCCCAGGCAGGCGGGAGGCGGTGACAGGTTTGCCTTTGAGGAGTAAGTGCAGCCGGGTGAGACCCTCACACTCCAGCCACATGTGCCCTGCCACCGTGGATGGGAGTTCCCTGGCCTGCCTCCCACCCACTGGCCAGCCCTCCAGAGCCTCATATCTGCAGTCAGCGTCCCATGGAGCAGAGACCCAGGCCTATCCCCCAGGCCTGCCAGCAGGATTGGTGGGGGAGCATCTTGCCAGCGCTGAGGGGCACCACACAGCCCCCAGGACAGGCTGACAAAGGAAGCAGCCCAGCACCCACTGCCAAGACGGCACCTCGTGGGGGCCCCTCATCCCACAGACCTCCCCAGCACCCTAAAGGTTTGCACCTAGACTGTCTTGATTCAACAGACAGCTGTTTGGACACCAGCACTGGCCCAGCACATAACAGGTGGACCGCCAACACACAAGGCCCTTCGTCCCCGGCAGTCCCCTGGGCTTGGAGCCCGAAGGCTGAGCTAGTGGAAGGCACACAGGGCTGGCAGGTCTCAGGGCCTGAAAACCAGCTGCAGATGGGCCCTCCCCGCCAGCACAGCCCCTCCTGTGGTCCTGCTGCCCTCAGAAGAGAAAGGCAGCGAGCCCTGAGGACCCAGCCCAAGTCCTCCGGGAAGAAAGGGCTCTTCGGGCGCACCGGTCACAGCTCAGGCTCCCAGCTCCGCACATCAGGCCTTATCCGCGTCCACAGGGAAGGCGCCCTGTTTGCGCTGTTTGCAAAATGCAGGTTCTGGATAAATGTCTGAAAATGTCTAACTGAATGACGTCTGTGTATAAAAAATAGAGCATTCAAGCTGCTTCTTGTGTTCAGAGGCTCCCAATGAGTTTTGGGACTGGAGGTTCTGGCAGGAGGAGAGGGCCCAGCCTCACCACGTCCAGACACAGATCTGATTCCAGACCTCCGTCAGCCTCTAGAGAGCTTGGCACACACAGACGCGCCCCCCACGCACACGCACAGGCACACACACAGGCACACGCACGCACAGGCTGCCTGGGGAGGGGCGGGCCGCGTCCTCTCTGCAGGGATGAGCGGGGGTGTCAGGTCCACCTTGTCAGACTCGGCACAGGGCTGGGCCTGCCCACTAGTCCCCGGGGCCGTGTGGGACCCCACGAGCACCGCATCCCATGGGAAACACGGGTGTTTTGCAGAAACCAGTTGAAACATGATACCATGATGAAACCTCATTTAAAGTACTTCTTTTTTTTTTTTTTATTGATTTCATTGAAAACAGAACAAGAAATGGTCTGAGCCAAAAGACTGCTCTTAGAACTGTCAAAAACATTTTAACAGAAAAAATAAACATGACTGCATTATGAATGTTTTAGAAGAGTCGCACAAAAAAACCCACTGTTACTGCACTAATTACAGTATTTAAAAAAGTATATGCCAAAAAAAAGTATATGACCTGGCAGGCCATCACACAAAAGGTGATGGCAAATTTATTCACACTACAAGACTAACATTTTAAAAAAAGTTTTCTCCTGCATTTTATTCTAAAATCACTTTGTTCTCTTTATACAGTTGATAGTTTATTTTCACATGGTGAGTAGAAACCACACCAGAATCAGCACCGTTGTCTGTGTTTTCTGTTTTTTATTTTTTGTTTGTCCTAATGTCCAATAATGGTAGAAAATAAATCAGTTTATTCATCATCAGAGCGTGTGGCTTAGAAATCAACAGAAGGTGCCGGCCTCACGGCACTCGCAGGGCAGGTGTGGGTCCTCCGTGGGCCGTGGCCCTCCTGCACCCCCAGACCGCTTCCTCGAAAAGAAACGCGTTAGAGGTCTGGTATATAGGACTAGATATAGGATTTCTTTAAAAAGCAAACCCACGTTTTCTCCAAGGTCAGTGGCGGCTCGGCCCTGACCTCTCAGGAGCAGTGGGGACAGGGTCTGCGCGGCCCCAGGAGCCGGCACCAGCCCCTCGGGCCGTGGGTGGGTGACGGTGGCCTTGGCGGGGCCACACGGAGGGGTCTGGGTCGACAGGACACTGCCCACAAGCCCAGCGGTGGGACGGGAACGACGGTGAGCAGAGGGGAAACGAGAAACGTGGAAACGACAAAATCACCATCAGAAACTCACGGGCGACACCAGTGCAGAGTCCCAGAGCGCCCACCGCACAGCCCGGTCCCGCCGGCACCAGGCTGGGGCCGCAGACGTCGTCGTGGAGCTTCTCCTTTTCTCCCCGAACCGCAGCGTGAACGGCATCCGCTTGGGCGCCCGGGCCGCGGCTCTCAGAGCGGGTCGGCGGGGGAGGAGCTGGTGTCGGGCAGCCCGTCCTCCTGCGTGGCCTGGGCGCCGGCCTGCCGCTGGGCCAGGGCGGCGCTGGAGTGCCGGCACTTGGGGGAGCCACAGCGGCAGCTGAACAGCTTGCCTTTGATGTCCCAGAAGCGCTCCCCGTAGTCAAACCTGGGGGGAGAGCAGAGCTGGGCGGGGGTCCGGGCCCACCAGCACCTCCCGGGAGCCGGGCCCACCTAGCCCCGCCCGAGCCATCCAGTCTGGGGCAGGTAGCGCGTGCGCCTGGCGGGCACCTACCCCAGCTGCTCCCCGGCCTCTATCAGGCGGGTGCTGAAGAAGGCGATCCTGGGGAAGCGCAGGTCCTGATGGGACATGAAGACGCGCACGGGCACCAGGTTGGGCTCGCAGTGGTGGTTGATGAAGCGGCTGACGTTGCCATAGAAACGCGCATCGATGCAGTACAGCTCTCCGTCCTGGGGGAGACACGCACTGAGCGTCCCAGGAGGGCAGGCGTGGGCACCGCCACTGCCACCCAGCAGACGCTACCCTCTCCTCCCCCTCCCTCCTGGGGCTTCAACTCGGGGGGTGAAAACGAGCGCAAACATGGATAATCTATGTGGCCGGCACCGTCCCATCCGACGCTCTGATGCTGTCAGCAGCAGGACAGAGGAGGACAGCGTTATGGGAACCACGTGGGGTGGCTAAGGGGCCACATGGTCCTGTAAGGACCGCTGGGCAGCACAACTCCCCAGAGACCTGATGATGGAGGGGCAGGAGTACAACTTAGCAGGAGTGGGAGACGCAGGGGGCACTGGGCAGAGGGACACGGGGACGGGGGGCAGAGGGACGGGGGCAGAGAGGCAGGGGGTCACAGGGGCAGGGGTCACAGGGGCAGGGGTCACGGGGCAGGGGGGCAGAGCTGCTTGGGGGCTGAGGGGCAGTGGGGCAGCGGGAGGGAAGCTGCCAGGTCGCTCACGAGGGCACTCAGAAAACCACAGACCCTTCAGGGCAGAGAGGAGCCCCAGGACTGGGGTCCCAACCGTGCCTCTGGCATTGCTGCCGTGGTAACAACACAGGGCAGAAGGGGCTGAGGTGACCGTGAGAAAGTGGCCTGGTCTAACCATCCGAGCCCTGAGAAAGAGTTTTCTCTGGAAAGATCCAGAGCGCAAGATGGACCCAAAGTCAGAGGGGCCACACGGCGAGGACACCCACCCAGAACCGAACCCCTGAGTGAGCAGCAAGCAGATCCCCCGGAGCGCCGCCGTGCCATCGGCTACTGCGGTCTGACCCTCACGCCAGGGACCAGGGGGGCCAGGGAAGGGCCTCAACTACCCTGATTTTCTCCCCTTTTCTGTGTCTTTATCCATAAAGGCAAGAGTAAGAAATCCTGGAGGAAGTGAAACACGTTTTCACTTTTTCTCTTTTCTTTTTTCCTAAGCTGAACAAGAGACTAAAGCAGCAGCAGAAAGGGGCGGGTGAGAAGCAGGTTCCCGTGTGACGAAGGAAGGAGGCCCTGGGCTGGACCCCAAGCAGCGAAGGGCCCTGCGGACGCCGCCTCTACCACCCAGGGGCACAAAGCGGCCCGGACACCCCCTCCCCTCTGGGTCCCTAAGGGGAGCCCCTGTAAGGGTCCCACGTGGAGACCCCACCCAGAGCCTGCAGGACCCACAGGTGGCCCCTCAGGGACACCAAGGCTTCCTGGGGGACAAGTGGGGGTTCTTCCCACTGGTCCCTGGCCCTAGGCCCCCACCACACCGCCCACACTTCCCACAAGTTATGTCCTGAGCCCTTGGTCACCGGCCTGCACCAAGTGGGGGCCACCCATCCTGAAGACCTGACCACCGCTTGGCCTGGTCCCAAGAATTCCCTCTATGAGAACACTGCGTCCCTCCTGCAACAAACAGCCTTTCTCGGGTCTTTAAGATGTGTCCTTTCAGATGTATGTGCTGCTTTTTTAAAGCTTCTCTGATCCAGAAACCACCCACACCTGGTTCTGAGGCAAAAATACTGTGGGGAGGGAGCCCCACGCCCACACGAGCCACCCACATGCCACCGACATGGTGATTCTGAGACGCTAAGGGCGTGAGGGCGCCCAGGTCAACCATGGGACTCGAGCAGAGGCTTGAAGCGGGAGGAGATGGGGACAGAGCAGGTGTTTGGAAGGTTCCAGAACAGCAAGGAGAGGGACAGACTCAGCAGCATGAGGACAGGTGATCAGACCCAGTAAACACCTGGAAGGCAGAGCCGTAAAGTTCCCTGATACCTCAAATGGTGGGTGGGGGAGCGAGGCATGGCCAGATGGCCCAGTGGGTATGGGCACTCTGACACGCCAACACTCGGGGACACACAGGCCTGAGCTGGAACGGCCGGGGGACGCGCTGCATCCATGGCTTTTTACATGCCCAGAATGAATGACCCACGAGGCAAGACTGAAGAGGGCTACCTGCTCGGGCCCAGGAGGAGTGGACCAGAGCAAGCAGGAGACCCACACGGCTGGGGGCCAGGGCTGAGGGCCCAGAGTCAGCGGCACTCGGGTTGCCAGGACCCTCCCGGGGGCACAGCCCGGTGTGCGGGGCTGAAGAGACGGAAAGGCCAGGGGTCAAAGGCAGCGGTCGCAGCAATGGGAAGAGAGAGGGTGGCCACTGGAGGGATGTCCCTATGGGGACCGGGGGCTGGCAGGGGTCCAGGAGCTGCTCAGGGGAGGAGCCGAGAGACAAGCACAGCAATCAGACAGGGTAACTGCATGTCTTAGACTCTGATAATTAAGAAACGGGCTTGGAATCTGCAGTGTTTTTACAGAAGCACCAGCCAGAGCAGTCTGGAGACAGAAAGCTCCTCCCAGACAGGTAAGCGGGGAGCGTGGAGAGACCTGTGTGGGGCCCCCTCGGGGCACCCAGGAACGCCCCCTCCGCCCCTCCCCGGACGGCGTCCGCACGTGCCCCATCTGTCAAAGGATGTTGGTGAGAATCAGGGTGCTGACCTGTGGTCAGGCAAGCTGCCTGGTCTGCGGAGACTCGAGACAGCCTGACAGAGCATTTCAGAAAAAGCAACAAAGAAAACACCTCGTGAAGGAGTGGACGCTCCGGGAAGGCTCCTCCACGGGGGTCGAGCTCAGCAGCTGGCATTCCTAGCTGTGCTGCACAGTGGGCACGAGGCCGGGGGTCTAGGGCCCTGCGAACCTTCCTTGCTGCAGGTGGGACCCTGAGGGCTGCACCCCAGGGCGAGGGTCACTGCAGGGGAGGCTGGGCTAGACTCGGAGAGGCTGGCGGCTGCAGCTCAGCCCCGAACCACCCTCGTTCCCACAAATGGACAAAGTGATTCCAGATGAGGGCTCCGAAGCCTCAATGCATTTTCTTCAGGCAGGTTTGCAAATACAGAGTTTGGAACCCAAACAAAAACTAATCAGGAACAAGGGGCAATGGGCAAACAGAATGAAAATAAGCAGGAAACCCCCAGACACTAGACACAGACCCACAGGGCACAGATGCTAGCGGTGCCAGATGGTCGGGGGCAGGCTCTGGGGACACACACAGGCCAGCCTATGGGCCAGTGCAGGCTGACCACCGGCAGCACAACGCCCCATGTTCAAGCAGGCATGAGATTACAAACCAGTAATGATGGCCCAACAATGGCCCATAAAATCAGCTTATCCACCATGTTACTACAATAAGTACAAGAGAGATTGCGGGGGCATTTCAACAGATGCAGAAAAACACTGAACACAGCCTAACGTCAATCCAGGTCACTCTTGGTGGACTAGGGACAGAGCTCTGGGCACCAGCACCTGTGGGAGCCTGGGTTCTGGAAGCTTCCTCCACCAAGGCAGGCACAGCGGCCTGGCCGGGAGGGGACTGTCTGCTGATGACACGATCGTGTCCACTGAGAAGAGAACTCACAAATAAATGCTACATCTAGTCAGTGAGTTTAACAGGTCACAGAGTTAAAAAGAATAAATATTTCTATGTATCAAGCAACTAAATCAGGGGAAAAAAATGCCATTTACAAGAGCCCTGAAATGGTCCAACACCAGGACCCTGTTCCCCACCACGAAGGAGCAGCCAGCACTGGACCTGCCCTCCTGCCAGGACTCTCCAGACGCTTGGGACACGTGTGCCCGGGACACGGCCGAGCCTCCCATGAAGCTGCCAGTCACCACCACGTGGCCCCAGGGGATGAGGACACATCCACCCAAAGCCCGACATGAATGCTCTCGAAAGCTGCGCTAACCGCCAACACCTGGAAACAGCCCAAGTGTGTCTGCTGTGGATGGAGGAGCAGCCTGAGGGGCGTCCACATGATGGAGCAGTGATGACCCAACCAACACAAACACGTGACGCCGCAGATGAGCCCCCAGAGGTTCCCTCCACCAGGGAGAGGGCCAGACCCAGAGGCCACGTGCCGTGGGAAACCACCCGTACGACATTCTGGAAAAGGCAAACGGCAGCGACAGAGGGGCCGGGTGTCCCCGAGCTGGTCTGCATAACTCGGTGCAGTGGTGCTCACCCCAGTGCAGAACTGGAAGAAGACCCCAGCCTCGCTCGCTCACAGAGCCCCAGCCCCTGGGCAACCTGTGACTTGCTTCTCACGAAAGCCACTCCCGCGATCACGTCACACCGTGCATGGTTCTCCTGCTGGCCTTCAAGAAGGGGGCTGTGTGCTTGGGGCCCCTGGGAGCAGACAGAGCCCTGGCTGGACCTCAGTCCTGCAGCCAAGAACTGCGTTCTGACAACCAGCATGTGAGCCCGAGGACTCTGAGGTCCAAGGTCCAGAAAAGACGCAGCCGTACCATGCCTGGACGGCCTGAGTGACCCTGAGCAGAGGACCCTGAGATCACTGATGGGGCAGGAACCAGGAGGCACCTGTCAAAACCAACAGAGTTGGACACATAAATGGGTGAATTTCCTGCATATAAATTAGGCCTCAGTAAACAAATCAGCACCAGAACACTTCTACGAGGGCATCTACAAAAAGCTCACATCACACTTAGTGGTCAAAGAATGAATGCTTTTCCCTTGACAGAGACGGGCAAGGATGTCCCCTCCCACTGCTGAGACCCCAGCCAGGCTCTCAGCACAGACTTAGACGGGCAAGGAAGAAGGAGAGCTGTCTTCACTCACACGACACAGTTATGTACACAGAAAATCCTAGAGGATCGGCAAAAAAGCTACTGGAATTAATAAGTGGATTTAGCAAGGTCGATATACAAAAAACCAACTATTTCCATATCCTAGCAACAATTAGAAAGCGAAGTAAACAGCAACATTGTTTACGAAAGCATAAGAGCATGGAATACTTGGGAATAAACTTAAGGGAACATGTGTAAGATCTACACCCTGAAAGCCTGCAAGCTCTGCGGAGACCTGGAGGCGACACCAGGGGCCAGGAGGAGACCTAACACTGCAGACGCCGACGCCCTAAACTCGGCAACAAACGGGAGGCAACCCCAGCAGGGCTCTGGTCGCGGCATCCCATACTGATGCCCTGATTCCAGAACCTACAGGGAAACGCAAAGGACACAGAAAAGGTGAAACGGCTTTTGGAGGAAACACAGGGTCTGAGCACAACGTGACCTGGTTTCAGGGTTTAGTCTCACGGCCTTACCGGCGCACCTTGGTTTGCTGAACTTTGCAGACACCACGTCCAGTGGGTCTGCGGGCTCCATTCTTCCAACAGTATCTGCTTACTTCCTGTCTCCGTCACATTCTGATAATTCTCGTAGTATTTTAAACGTTTTCAGTACTACTGTATTTGTTACGGTATCTGTGGTCAGTGACCCTTGATACTACTACTATGACCCGCTGAAGGCTCAGATGATGGTTACCATTTTTTAGCAATAAAGCATCCTTTGATTAATGTATCTACATTATTTTTTAAGACAATGTTATTGTACACTTAATAGCCTATAGTATAAACATGACTTTTAGATGCACTGGGACCAAAAAAAAAAAAAAAAAAAAAAGTGTGTACTGTAATACGCTCTACTGTGATATGCACTATGTTGCTGCTCTGGAACCGAACCCGCAGCGTCTCCGAGGTGCGCCTGTGATCAGGACAGTGATGCAGGTTACGGACTGGCAAATAAATCAAAGGAACAAAACACAGTCCAGACAGACCTACTTTCAATGGTGCAAGTAGAGACTTTACATTCACATGGACAAAAGGGAACCTCAACCCCTATCTTACACCAAAAACAAAAATCAATGCAAAACGTGAGACCTGAAACCGTAAGACTTCTAGAAGAAAACAGAGGTGGGAAGCCCTTTGATATTGGTCTTGAATGATTTTTTGCATTTGACACCAAAAGCAAAAACAACAAAAGCAAAAGTAAACAAGTGGACTACATTGAACTAAAAAGCTTCTGCACAGCAAAGGAAACCATCAACAAAATGAAAAAGCAGGTACCAGGTGTTCCCTGGTGGTCCACGGGTTAGAACTCAGTGCTTTCACTGCCATAGGCCCAGGTTCACTCCCTGGTCGGGGAACTAAGATCCTGCAAGCCGAGAGGTGAGGCAAAAAAAAAAAAAAAAAGGCAGATACCGAATGGGAGAAGATATTTGCAAACCATGTGTCTGATAAGGGGTTATTATCCAAACTATATAAAGAACTCACACAACTCAGTAGCAAAAAAAAAAAAAAAAAAAGCCAATTTAAAAAATGGACAGAGGAACTGAATAATCATCTTTCCAAAGAAGACACACAGATGGCCAACAGGTACATGAAAAGATGCTCAACATCACTAATCATCAGAGAAATGCACATCAAAACCACAATGATTAATCACCTCACACCTGTCAGAATGACCGTCATCAAAAAGACAAGAAGCACTGGCGAGGGTGTGGAGAAAAGGGAGCCCTCGGTGCACTGCTTGGGGGAAGGTAAATTGGTGCGGCCACTGTGGACAACAGTGTGGATGGAGCTTCCTCAAGAAGGTGCAAACAGAACTATCATGTGATCCAGCAATCCCACTCCAGGATATTTATGAAGGAAACAAAACCACAACCTTGAAGAGACATCTGCTCCCCCATGTCCACTGCAGCACTATTCACAACAGCCAAGATATGGAAATAACCAAGTGTCCATTAATGGATAAGAAAATGTGGCACACACACACACAGTGGAACACTATTCAGCCTTTAAAAAAAAAAAAAAAAAAGGAAATCCTGCCATTTGGGACAATATGGATGAACCTCAAGGGCATCATCTGAGATAAGCCAGCAAATGACAAAGACGGCATGGTGTCACTTTATATGGCATCTTACTTTTTTTTTTTTAAGGCAAAAACTTTCATGGAAACCGAGTAGAATAGTGGTTGCCAGGGGGTGAGGAGTGGGGGAAACAGGGAGACAGTAAATTTATAAAATGAAAAAGGTCTTGGGCCTCCCTGGTGGCGCAGTGGTTGAGAGTCCGCCTGCCGATGCAGGGGATACGGGTTCGTGCCCCGATCTGGGAGGATCCCATATGCCGCGGAGCGGCTGGGCCCGTGAGCCATGGCCGCTGGGCCTGCGCATCCGGAGCCTGTGCTCTGCAACGGGAGAGGCCACAACAGTGAGAGGCCCGCATATCGCAAAAAAAAAAAAAAAAAAAAAAAAATGAAAAAGGTCTGAGGATCAAATGTGTAACATGGTGACTACAGTTGATGACACCTTTGTACAGCCGAAATTTGCTAAGAGAATAGAACTTAAGTGATCTCACCAAAAAAAAATATGTTAAGTGAAAAAAACACACCATACACAAAAGTTCTTGAAACAGATCTTAGATCTAAATGTAATTTTGCTAAAATATAAAAATTCTAGAGAAAGGAGAAAATCTTCACAACCTTGCAGTAAAGATTTCTTAGGACACATAAAGCACTAAACAATTTAAAAAGTTTTCTGTTCTGTGAAGAGGAAGGAAAGGCAGGAGGGAAATACTCACAACACACGTTGGACAAAGGGTACCATTCAGGGCTTGTGAAGAGCTCTTACGACAAGCGGCCTGACGGAACAACCCGCAATAAATTTTTTTTTTTAATTTTTAAAACTTCTCCACAAACGATGATGTAAGGAAGCCACTAAGCCATGAAAAGACGCTGCCATATAGTGAAGATGTGGTACATACAGTGGACTATTACTCAGCCATAAAAAGGAATGAAATAGTGTCATTTGCAGAGATGTGGATGGACCTAAAGACTCATACAGAGTGCAGTAGGTCAGGAAAACAAATATCATATAGTACTGCTTATATGTGGAATCTAGAAAAATGGTACAGATGAACTTATTTGCAAAGCAGAAATAGAGACACAGATGTAGAGAACAAACATATGGACCCCAAGGTGGGGAAGGGAGGGTGGGATGAATTGGGAGATTGGGATTGACATATATACACTACTATGTATAAGACAGATAACTAATGAGAACCTACTGTAGAGCACAGGGAGCTCTACTCAATGCTCTGTGGTGACCTAAATGGGAAGGAAATCCAAAAAAAGGGGATATATGTATATGTATAGCTGATTCACTTTGCTGTACAGCAGAAACACAACATGGTAAAGCAACTAGACTCCAATAAAAATCACTAAAAAAAAAAAAAAAAAAAAGACGCCGCCATCATGGGCACCAGAATTAGTGTCTGAGCTGCTCTTTGCTGCTGGCGAGTGTGTGGGGGAACAAGCCCTCCAGAAACTGTTTGCCGTTTCTTCTAAAGTCAGGAAGTGAACCCTCACCAGACGGCAGTAATTCCACCCCCAAGAATTAACTGAAACAAAGACTCACATCCACAGAAGTCAAGTCTGAAAATCCACTGCAGGTGCACTCCTGGCCATAAAAGCCAGAACCAGTGGGTCCACCCGCAGGTCAGCACACAGCCCCACACAGCGATCTGGGTCACCACTCCCAACGGGAAGGAGTGGATGGCCCAGCAAACCATCACAGGTCAACGCTATGACCCTAACCGGATTCACAGGTCAGTGCTCTGACCCTAACTGGTTCACAGGCCACTGCTCTGACCCTAACTGGGTTCACAGGTTCAATGCTCTGACCCTAACTGGATTCACGGGTTCAAAGCTCTGCCCCTAACCTGGTTCATCTGTCAATGCTCTGACCCTAACTGGATTCACAGGTCAATGCTCTGACCCTAACTGGATTCACAGGTTCAAAGCTCTGCCCCTATCCTGGTTTACAGGTCAGTGCTCTGACCCTAACTGGTTCACAGGTCAATGCTCTGACCCTAACTGGATTCACAGGTTCAATGCTCTGACCCTAACCTGGTTCGTCTGTCAATGCTCTGACCCTAACTGGGTTCACAGGTCAATGCTCTGACCCTAAATGGATTCACAGGTTCAAAGCTCTGCCCCTATACTGGTTTACAGGTCAATGCTCTGACCCTAACCTGGTTCACAGGTCATTGCTATGGCCCTAACCTGGTTCACGGGTCAATACTATGATCCCTAATGAGGTTTACAGGTTCGATGCCATGATCTAATCTGGCTCACAAGTTCAATGCTATGCAATCAAATCCCTACAGGAGTTTTGTGGAACTTGTCAAGCTGATTTTAAAACTTATATGGAAACTTCGAGAGACCAAGAAGAGCAGACACTCCCAAGAACCCCAAGGTAAGCAGAGGTAAACTAGGATAATCAATACAGTACAGGCTGCCCAAGGCCGTCAGCAGACAGAGGGCAATCCAAGCTCTCGTGGACACCTGATTTATGACAAAATCTGCATTGCTGAGGGGTGGGGAAAGGACAATCTTTTCAACAAATGGTGCTCAGTCACACAGATGTCAATACAGGGAAAAACATAAAGCTTGACCCCCTTCAGCAAAAAAGCAATCTGGGAAATAATATAAATGTGTATCTTTGTGACCTAGGTTTTAGAAAAACTTATCTTGGACATGATAGAAACCCACCTGTATACATAAAAAGACTGCCAAGTTGGAGGATAATAAAAATAAGAACTTCTGTTCATTAAAAGACATCGTCAGGAAGTAAGCCACAGAGGGAAGTTATCTGCAAGTCAAATGTCAGGAAAGAGCACTGATCCAGAACATGGAAAGAACTGCTGCAAACCAGTAAGAGGCAAACTGCTCAGCAGATGCGGGTGGGCAGGAAACCCAGCCCGGCTGCAGCGCCACACACAGGCACGCACACACACACACACACACACACACACACACACGCACGCATGCACGCACGCACGCGCACAAACGAGCAGGCCGGTCGGGTGGCTGCCCACGGCCCTGGGCTAGAGCCGCGCCCCAGGCTGCAACCTCCAGGAACACAGGCTCCTCTTCCAGACACTTGTCTCACTAATGCTGACCCCTTAGGGTGTGGCTGCAGGGGCAGGGCGCTCTGAAGACACAGCCAAGAGTGGCAGGCACGGGAAGGTGAGTGCCTGGCTTCACCCGACCTACAGGTGGCTGTTCAGGGGTCTCGCGGCTGCTGCGGGGGACACAGTACTTGTTTCCCCGCCTCCACCTGAACTCCCTCCCACTGGCAGCGACAGCGAGTTCTTAGAAGGTCTGAAGTCAGCAATTTATGGATTAAGGAGCAACCCTGGGAGCCAGGACAAGGCAGGACAGGGCAGCCTGCGATGGCTCAGAAACTGCCCTGGAAACCAGGGCCCGGAGCGGACGAAGCCAGGGTCCAGCTCTTCTACCCGCACCTGGGAGGGCACCAGGGTCACAGAGAGACGCACCCACCCTGTTCACAAGTGTGACCCTCACTCCACACGAAGGCTCGCCCCCGTGCACCTGGCCCCCGAGCCTCTTGGCGGCCCTCACCCTCGCTGAGAAGGAAGGTGGGGCTCAGAGGCTGGAGAGACGTGTCCGAGGTCCCACACTCTCACACGAGGCTCGCTGGGCAAGCTCAGGGCCTCTGGGATCAGGGACCCAGCGCCAGTCTGGCGGGTGAGCCTCCTTACCAGCCCGGGCCCCGCCAGCAGGCCCCTCCACGCAGCACAGTCCCTTCAGCTCTACGCCCAACCCCTCAGGACGCATTACCTTGTTGTCAAGGTCAAAGAGGTAAGAATCTTCCTCACGCACGTCAGCTTCCGAGTCAGAGATGAGCTCCCCGACATACCTGCGGGGGCAGAGGTAGACGAAAACGTGACAGGTGCATGTCACCCAGGACCCAGACGCAGGGCACAGGGGCCCTGATGGAGCCCACATGACTGAGAATTCTGCCTGTGACTGAACAGGGACTTCATCCGGGTCCCAGAAAATGATGACACAGATACCCTCTATCTGCCCAGGGATCCAAAATGATCATCCCCTACACGTCACAAAGTGCTGACGGATCTTCCGAAATAAGCTATGAGCTGGTGAGAAAGTGCAGGCAGAAACGCAGAGGTGGGTGGGGGCTGCCCGCAGCGAGAACGCAAGCCAGGCCCAGGCAGCCCCTCCCCGGTGAGCCTGGGGGCACCACACTGGCCGGTGTGCACTCCTAGTCCCTCCCCGACGGCTGCACCCTCCCCCATGACAGCAGCAGCCCTGGGCTGACCGGGCCCTCACTTACTCGCAAACAAAGGTGCCCAGTGGGATGTCCTGCAGGGACCGCACGCCCCAGCCCATGTTCTGCGTCCGATAGAGCTGCAGCCTCGTCCTGGAAAACAGGACCAGCCACTCACGGCCACGTTCCACCACACTCAGCTCACACTCATGTTACCACACGAGTGACAGGAGTAAACAACACAGAAAATACAACTTTCATGTCTGGAGATGCGTTAGAACTTCGCATGCAATGCAGCGGTGACTCCTAGAGTTACCCCACCCCCAACCCCCTCCCTGCACCAAGGTGCCCCTCACAGCGCCTTTCACACCCTCAGGAGGCAGGGCAACCTCAGAAACCGGCTTGGGGGTCGGCGCGTGGAACACGGCCCGCGGCCCTCCCTGTGCCTCAGCGTCCTCATCTCCAACATGCGATGAGGACCAAGGGGGTTATGAGCAGGCCCGCTGGCCCCAGGCTGCAATGCAGGTGAGCTCGGGCAGCATGCCAACCACAGAGCTGAGCTGGCTCCTGGGGGCAGCTGTGGGGCCCCTCCCAGGCCCCGAGAGCTAGGGCATCCCGCCAGCCATTTGTGTGTCCAGTGGCGTGTCTGTCCTCACCCCCAAGGACTTTCTGCCACACGCCAGGACACAGAGGTATGGGCTGGTCACAAGTGCTGTAAGGTTACTGATATTAATAGACCCCAAAATACCATACTGTTCATGTTGAGCTAAACTTACATAGGATACAAATCTTCCCTCATAACCTTTGATTTTCCAACTCTCGAGCATGTTCACGGAGGGAAGGTTCATGACCAGAACCCCAGGGTCTGGCTCTGGGTGGTCAGTGAACCAAGCGCCCGAGCACCAAGGGGCAACATGTTTTACATGAGACTCAGGACGTGGGTATGAGGGAACCACATGAGTGTTCACACCAGACCAGGACCTCGTGAGCTTGGACCACGCAGCTCTTGGCAAGCCTGCCTCTTGCCTTCGGGCCGTCTGACCTGAACCCAGGTCTGAGCGGGTAGGAAACACGGAAGGCTTCCACTCTTTTTTTTTTTTTTTTTTTTTTTTTGCGGTACGCGGGTCTCTCACTGTTGTGGCCTCTCCCGTTGCAGAGCATAGGCTCCGGACGCGCAGGCTCAGTGGCCATGGCTCACGGGCCCAGCCGCTCCACGGCATGTGGGATCTTCCCGGACCGGGGCACGAACCCATGTCCCCTGCATCGGCAGGCGGACTCTCAACCACTGCGCCACCAGGGAAGCCCAAGGCTTCCACTCTTTACGTCAGCCTCTAACATCAGTAGAGGTCAAGGGCTCCGAGGAAGCCACCTCCACGTGCAAACACACATACGCTAAACACACGCTGCTCCTGTTTGTGGACACACACGTGAAACTAGAGAGCTGCCCAAGGGACTTGACTGCTTTCAAACTTTACCACGGAGGCCCTGGCGCAGCCCGCGGCACCTCACCTGAGGCCGTTTTGCACGACGCGGTTCCGGCAGGTCCTCCAGCAGGAGCAGGCATGGTTGCACTCAAAGAGCAGGGGCGGCTCCGCCATGTTGAACTCGGGCAGGAGCCGGCCATCCTGCGGACAGACGCGCAGCGAGGGCTAAGTAACTGACACCAACATGCCTCCTCAGACCAAAACACTGCCCCAGAAAGCATGGTTTCTGGCCAAACTCTACACCTGGGAGGACAGGGTAAGGCCACACGTTCACGCTTTGTCCGAGGCCACGCGAAGCCTCTGGCCAGCAATCTGCATGGCTTTTGGAAACCTCTGGGACAGCTCTCCCTGGTCCCTGACTGTGGCCAGCCTCTCTGCCCCAGTCGACCTCCCCCCATCCCCGTCATCCTCTCTCAGCCTCCCTGAGGCCATCAGCTCGTGGGCCCCTGGACTCCTGCTCTGCAGCCTCCAGCCTGGACCACCTGCCAGCACTACCTGCCACTCTGCAAACCCCTAAGGCAGGTCCCAGAGGGACCTGCCACCGCTTTTCTGTCCGACACCCGGGACGCAGCAGAGCCGTTGGGCTGAGCCCAGGCTATGCAGCCGAGTCCGAACAGTTAAGAACTTGCCCCATCTCAGCACGGCCAGGCTTTGCAGGAAACACCAGGAGACCTGAGCCCCGCCAGTCCCGCCCACGACACCTGAGCCTCGTTTGGACAACACTCTTGACACCCCCTTTGCTGTAATGTTGACTCTGTGCCAGTGGCCTCCACGCCGGGCCTGTGTGCCCTCTCCACCCCAGGACACCCTGGCTCCTCCCCCAACAATGACCTCTGAACTCCCCAAACCAAAGCCAGGGAGGGCTCTCGTCTCAGAAACTGGCCTTGGGAGCCCTTCTCTCGGCTCCCTCCAGGCCAGGCTCAGGGACGGCCACCTCTGCCGCCCAGTCAGTTCCGTCTGGCCACCCCCAGGGCCCACAGAGAACGGTGGCTCCGTCCCCAGTACCCGGCCTCGGTCCCGCCCCCGTCCCTTGGCCTCTGTCGCTCCTCCCCAGCCAGGCCCCCACGCAGGCTCACCTTGTCGTACCAGCAGCGCATGCTCAGCTGGCCGCACATGCAGTTGCTGGAGGAGCAGTCGTCGATGCACACGCAGTACTGGGGGGAGGGGCGTGTCAGATGGAGCCCCGCCCCGCCCCCCAGTGCTGTTCACAACTCCAGTGACAATCCTCAAAATTCTGACTCTTGAGGACACCGGGGGCGTGCAGCCCCTCAGGAAGGAGGGTGTGGAGAGAACGCTCAGGCACGAGGCCTCGGGGGCTCGCAGGAGGGGCTGGGGAGGGACCCAAAGGAGGAAAGGAGGCTCAGACACCGGGCGGGCACAGCCCCAGGAAGGGAAAGACCGGGGCAGAGCCACTGCGGCCGAGGGCACCCCTCCCCGCTGCCCAGGCTGCTCTGGGGGCCGCAGAGGCAACACCCCACAGCAGGGCCCCCCGCCACCGCTGACCTGCAGGTGGGTAATGTTCCTGTCGATGTTCATGGGGGACGTCACACAGTTCTGAGACACGTACTTATAGCTGCTGGGGCACGGCTCGCCGTCCACACCGTTGACACACGGGATGGGGATTCGCTCATAGCCCCGAGCGATGTCTCTGCCGCAGGAAGGGGGCGTCAGCTTTCCCGCTGAGCCCTGGCCCAGCCAGAGAGGCTTCCGTTCCAAGCCTCAACCCTGCCCGGAGGCAGGCCCTGGTCTCCTCACCTGCTCACTGTCTTCTCCACCAGGGCGGGCCTGTCGGGGGCCGCGTCGCGCAGCGCCTGGCTCATCTGCAGGGCGCTCCACACCTGCGAGTTGAGGCTGGCGCACTGCAGGGGCGTCTCCCCCTCCTTGTTCTTTAGTGTGACATCGGAGTCCCGGGACAGGAAGAGGCTGGAGGGAAACACAAGTCCACAGAACATTCAGATCTTAAGTCAAAAGGTACAAGGATGAGATTCGCACGATGACAACAATCAGTAAAAATAAGGAGGAAACAGCATCCGCTTTCAGATGAACCAGCTGACCGGCCGGTGCTTCCGCTCACATCATTACTCTTCTCCCCCGTTTACTGTCAAAAGTCCTCTTTTTCCTTGAAGGGAAGAGCATGTAAATAACTAGGGATGGTATTTGATTTTTCTTGGCTTTTCCATTCAAAGTCACCCTCAGGATGAAAAGGGCAGCAATGCCTAGCCGGCCATGTACTCAGTCCACGCCCAGCAGGCAATCCGAGGCCTGACCCAGTCAGGGCCAGACGGTGCGCCAGAGCCCTGTGCCCCCAAGGTCCCGATCTGAGAGGCCGAGGGCCCCACCGCAGGGGCATCCCCTAGTCCCAGGCCCCTGTGAGATGAGAAGTGGGGGCCACACCTCCCTGAGCTACTGCCAGGGGCAGAGCAAAGGCTCCGGACCTGATGGCAAAAGTGACGCAGGAGGGGCTTCTGGTGGCGGGGGGGGGGCCTCCCAGCTGGCCCTCCAGCCCTCCCGTGGGTGCCGCTCCTCTGGCCCCGAGCGGAGGTGTTAGGACGGGGCTCCTCTCCACGTGTGACCTGGGTATTCGGGGATTTTCACCACAATCCTCCTGGAGCCACGCTGACCGCAGGTGTGAACAGGAGAGCCTCGTCCGCCGCAGGAAGTCCCCAGAGCACCCGGAGCCACTCACACAACACAGGCGTAGCGGTCCTCCCTGGCGGCAATGTGCAGGGGCGAGTCTCCATGGATGTTCACGGCGTGGAGGTCACACCTGGCGGCCAGCAGGATCTCAGCGATGTCCACACAGCCCGAGAAGGCCGCCCAGTGCAGGCAGATGTTCTCCTCCTGCATGGAAGACACGAGCGTGTGAGGCCGAGGGGGCGACGCGGCCCACCTGACAGAGGCTTCCTTTCCATTTTGTCTTGTTTTCGTTATAAAAGTACACTATCACAGTACAGAACACGTTAGAAATAGAAGAAAACATCAACTTCAATTAGACCACTCTAACCCGACACGTAAGTCATATAACATCTAGGGGTAGTTTATTTTTTAAATTGTATTGACTTTGGAACACAGTTATGATTGCAGGATAGAGTAATACTTGTACAAGATTTGAAAAAGACAAATTTGATTAATTAAAATTTTATTTCATGAAAAACTAAAAACTTTAAATGACGCAAAGAAAAATTAGAAAAATATTTGCCATATGTAAAATATATGATTTACCAGGTATAGATTATATACGTGATAACAAAACTTTCACATTGTTTATTAGAAGACTACAATTTTTCTTTTTAATAAGACTACAATTTTGAACAAATAAATGTGGAAAGAGAAGGAAAATAAAAAACAACTTACATAAGGTAACAGTGAAGAATAACCCTAAAAACAAGAAAATGTCTGCACGAGAACCACCATACATTCGACCTGCCACACTGGGGACACAGCGTGAGGAGACCCACACCCACCCACGCGGCCAGCTGGACAGCCCAGGAGCCCGGCCACCCAAGGAGCAGCACCCAACCCCCCCAGCCCCGCTCCCTTGCTCACCAGCCCCCTGTCTCCCTTCCTCCCTCAGGGACGTCACCAGTGACACTGTAGCAGTTCTCTTTCTCTGAGTTAGCCTCAGAGATGGGGCTGCTGCCTGTTCTTTCTGCTCTGCGGATGGGTCGTATGCTTGGCTCACACAGCCGATCCCTTGGGAACCACCGGGACCAAAGCGCAGCCTGGGTCCCGGGGCGCCGCCCACACCACCAAGGGGTGCAGCACGTCCGGGCGGCCGGGGCACCCCCTGCACTGCCAAGCGCCCCATCCCAACACCCATGTACATCCCACGCCTCCAGCTCAACCAACTTCAGGAAAGACAGGAGCACAGCAGGAGCTAAGTGGTCTGTGTCTGTCACCCTCGACATCATCGGTGTGTTTCCAACAGAGAAAACTAAGGGCTGGCCCTGCCGTCAGCCCCGGGTGTCCTGAAAAGCCGGGGCTTGTCTGGCCTCCCCTCCTGGGCGTCACTCTCAGAAGCTCTCTACCCTCTGCTTCCACCTTCTGCACATCTGCGAGCTCCCAGGTGAAGCCGCAGAGTCTCCTGAGGGGCCTCTTTCTCTTTCCTTCATCAGAACGGTTTGTGACTTTATCACCAGAATTAGGTTCTGAGAACTTCCCAGGCCCCTAAGCCCTCCTGCCGGGGGGACTGTGCCGTCTCCCAGCCTCTCTGAGGTCCACCAGCTACGTTACGACAGGCCTACACGTCTGATGGGGCTTCCAGCAAAGACAGGGCAAGAGGGACCACACTGGGTTTACCCCCCTCCACACCTGAAAGAACCAGAGTAAGACCAAACAGTCAAAATGTGTGAAATAACAGTTTTCAAGAACTGGACATCAGGCAGCGAAAGGCTGTGCCCCCGAGAGAGGAGCAAGGGGGCCTGTGGCCACCTGCTCACTGTCCCTCTCGGGCTCCAGGCCAGGGCAGCCAGGGCTGCAGAGCAGGCTGTGGGGCTGGGAAAGAGGCCTCTGGAGGGCTGTACGTTCCAAACCTGGACCTCCAGGAGGACACACCCCCGAGGCCAGGTGTAGAGGGCTCAGCACTGGCCCCACACAGGAGGGATGAGCGGCCTCGGGCCGAGACCTGCTCTGACCACCTAACAAACCTCGAAAGTGAAACGCAAAGTGACCAGACCATTTCTAGGTCACTTTGCTGCACCCAGAGTAAGGCTCACGAGAGTTCTAGGAACACAGAAGTTCCCAGCAAGGTAGATCCGCAACGTCTCGTGTCCAGCACAAGGCCACCAGGAGTGCAAAGACGCAGGAAATGACCCACAATGAGGAGCAAGACCAACGAATCAAACCCAGAAGTGACACAGACCAGCAACGAGGGCGTCAGAGCAGCTGGAATAACTGTGCTCAGGAGAGACACATTTCAGAAAATACCAAGAAGACCCGAGCAGAATGTTCAGAACTGAAAACCGTGACGACTGACGTGGAAGCACGCTGGATGGAATTAACAGCATAACTGACGCTGTGGAGGAAAAGGCTAGTGAGCTTGAACACAGAGCAATAAAACCAGCTGAGCAGAAATCCAGAGTGTAAAAATAATTTTAGAAAATGAAAAGCGCTTCCGTGAGCCATGGAACAACTTCAAGCCCCCTGGCACACGTGGAACTGGGGCCTCGAGAAGTCGGGTGGGGGCAGAAGCAGCACTGGAAAAAATGACTAGGGAATTTCCAGCTTGATAAAACCCCACACGCACAGACCCAGGGAGCTCCATGAAGCCTAAGTGCACATGTGCACACACACAGCACCAGCCACCTCATAATCAAACTGCTAAACTCCAGTGATAAAGAGACAATCTTAAAAGCACCTGAAAGAAAAAAGACGTGGTACATACAGAGAAATGAAGACAAGGATGCCACCAAGACTTTCTCACTAGAAATGCATCGAGTGAGAACTCAGGGAAGCAGAATGTTTCAGGTACTGAAATTAAAAACTGTCATGCTACAATTCTATATCCAGCAAAATATCTTTCAAAAGTGAAGGAAAAGGGCTTCCCTGGTGGCACAGTGGTTGAGAATCCACCTGCCAATGCACGGGACACGCGTTCGAGCCCTGGTCCGGGAAGATCCCACATGCCGCGGAGCAACTATGCCCGTGCACCACAACTACTGAGCCTGTGCTCTAGAGCCCGTGAGCCACAACTACTGAGCCCACATGCCACAGCTACTGAAGCCCATGCGCCTAGAGCCCGTGCTCCGCAACAAGAGAAGCACCACAATGAGAAGCCCGCGCACCGTAACAAAGAGTAGCCCCCGCTCTCCACAACTAGAGGAAGCCCGCGCACAGCAACAAAGACCCAACGCAGCCAAAAATAAATAAATTAAATAAAAAAAAAAAGGTGAAGGAAAATAAGGACTTCGCAGGCATTAAAAAGCTGAAAGAATCCATCACAAGCCGCCCAGCACGGCAGGAAATGCTAACGGACATGAGACGCACAGAAGCAAACAGCAGTGGATGGACGGACCTGAGGAAGAGGTGACCACGGGAGCTGACACGCCAGGATTATTATAGCCTTTTCCAAAGTCACCGTTGTTTAAACAAACAACACTGTACGGTGGTGTTTATTTAGTAAAATGCACGAGAGGAACAGCATAAAGTTGGGGAGGGAGAAATGGAAGCTAATACTGTAAGGTTCTCCTTACAGGTCCTGAAGCTGCACTCAACAAGAGAGTACAACCCCAGCACTAAGACAGACCCCAGGTCAAGGCCCAGAAGACTGAGTCCGGCCACAGGGCAAAGCCAATCTAGGGAGAAAGGCTGCTTTCTAAACAACACTGCTGGAGCAGCTAGAGGTCCACACACCAGAAGAAAGAGCCTGATCCCTACCTCACACCACGTATGAACATTAACACCTAAACCTAAGGAACTGCGATCGAAAACACAGAGAGTCTCCAGGGTCATGGGTTTGGCAGTGATTTCACATGATTCATACAAAAAATAACTGATAAACTGGACTTCACCAAAATTAGAAACATGTGCTCCTCCAAAGACAATGGTTAGGATTTATGAAACACATTATCTGGTAAAGGACTTGTATCCAGAATACACAAAAACTCTCCAAGCTAGAGAGTAAGAAAATAAACAATCCAGTAAAAAAATGAGCAGAAGACCTGAACAGATCCTTCACCAAAGACGATAAAGACCGACTACATTAAGTGCTGGGGAGACCGTAAAGGAACCAGACTCTCCTACCCTGGAAACGGCTGCACCCACAGGAGTGGCAGCGCTTGAGCAGGAAGGTCACAGCCCCACCAGGGAGCCCGGCCATGGGCCACAGGCACAGGACAAGCAAGCAGACGGCCTCTCACAGCAACAGAAAGGGAGGGGGGCCCAAGCTCAGACGGGACTACGAGAAGCGAGGCGGCGACAGGAAGCAGGTGGGCTGGTCACGTCTGGTTAAGGGGGGCTGGTTAGGAGGCACAGGAGGAAACCTAGGGGTAAGTGACATCCACTGTCCTGGTTGTGTGATGGTGGCTGGGGTTAGAATTTATCTAACTGTACACTTTAAATAGCACAGTCTGCCAGTCATACTTCAATGAAGCTACTGAAATAAAACAATGACGCTGTTTCATCATATAAATAAAAAACACACGACTCCATCCGTTCTTCCAATCCCTCAGAACAACCAGAACCTACACTGCTGGATGCTGCAAGGCCGTGCGCTGCCCACGTGCCCAGACGGTCCAGTCCCACCCAAGCACCCAGGGCCAAGGCTGCTCCAAACCACGACCCCATCCCTCGAGGAACAAGCCAGAGCGTGACTGCCGTGTGCTGTAGCTTCCCCGGACCTTGTCGCCTCCCTCCGCACCACCCTCACCTGAAGCCCCCAGGGTTTCCCGGCCCTCAGCTGCTCTCATGCCCCAGGGCCCAGCTCTGTGGAGTTGGCAAAGACGTCCCCAACCAGCTGTGCCTGGCCCTCGGCTGGCAGCGGCTGCTCCTGTTTTCTGGGTGTGGGAGGGTCCTCACGTGGAGCACCCAGGAGGACTGACCAGTCACTGCTCCCACCCTTTCTTCAAACAGTCCAGTAAGGGCTCCGATCTGAGGGGTGGGCGTGCCTTCCTGCCTTATTCCATTATCAGTTTCACGAGTGTGTGGCTAGACTTCCCCCTTCCGGCTGACCCGGGTAACGCTGTGAAGGTGGACCCAGCCCCGCAGGCCACACCCTGTCTGTGTCCCTCCACCTGGGAAGCAGCACAGGGGCTTCTGCCAGAGCAGCCCCCAACTCTGCCAGCCCCACCCCCGCACCGGTTCTGAGGGTCTCCGAAGCCCGCCCGAGAAATTCCCCTTTGAGTTCATCAGATGCGCCCGGTGCTGCCTGTGACCAAACAGCCCCACTGATACACAGCGGAGGGCTGTTCCCAGAGGGATAGGTGAGTCCCCTGACCCTGGCCCAGGTGTGGGGTGGGCCCTGGGGCCTCGGACGTCACCACAGACATGGCAGTCAGTGTCTCTAAAGGCCTCTAAAAATGCAGCTCTGCCCGAGGAGCAGGTCTCAGGGACCTGTGCCCCTCGGTTCACATCCAGCAGCTGGCTGACACAAAATAACCACTGGAAACCGCACTGGGTCAACACATGGCGGGCGACTCAATGGGAAGAGGTCAGAGCCACAGGCAGGTGCTAGGACACTGCCACCCGACACACCCGTCCCCAGTCCTCCAGGGTCCGCCTCCCCGGGGGGAGACTCACGTTGTCCCGGATGTTGATGTCAGACCCCTTGGACAGCAGCAGTTTCACAAGGTCCACGTGCTTATACTCAGTGGCCCAAATCATGGGGGTCCAGCCGCCATCATCCTGATTTCAAAAGAAAGAAACAAACATCCATCACAGCTCCTAGAGACACAAGACGTGAGGCACCTCATCACTCGGGACCTGCAAGGAGGCCCCGGGGGGCGGGAGCCAGCCTGAGTCCCCATTTTGTTGGAGGAAACTGAGGCTCAGAGCGCTGCCTGGGGATCTCAGCGAGCAGGCAGGGCCCACCGGGCAACTCGACACACCTGTGCGCATGTGACAGAGCCACCTAAGAAAAAGGCCAGAAGGCCACAGAGCAGACCCAGCTGCAGAGTCCGTGCCCGGCTGGCGGGAAGCACTGACTGGGACGCACCTGCCCACCCTTCTGATCCCAGGACAGACTCCACGCACGAAGCAGGAGCAACAGCCAAGAACTACAGACAGACAAGACGGATGAACATCAGGCCCAGCGATGAATGGAGGCCATGAAAAGTCCCAGCCCCTTCTTTAAGGGCCGGAGCAGAAGCTCACCGGGGCTGAACCCCCTGCAGGCTGGATCATGGCTGTGATGAGCTGGCTGTGTGCCGCTCTACCCCGGAGGCGACTCTTAGGAAATGAGTATTACGGTGCCAGCTCCTACCCTGCAAACACTCCAGCACAACATTCTCCACTTTCCAGTCGCCACATTTTCCTGATGGATGCACACGGCCTCCATGACTAAAGCGAGATGGTCCCTGCAGGCCTACCATGGGCACTGGGGACACGGCACGGGCAACACAGCCCAGCCTGGGGGGAGAAACTCACAAAACCCGACCGAGTGGGAGATAAAAACCCAAAACAGGGGAAGGAGGCCCGTGGACCCCACTAGAACAGAGGTTGGACAAACCACAATGCAGGGAGCTGCATTTCTGGTCCATCTGGGAGGGTCTCACAGTCAGGGTGGTGGGCACAGGAGCTGGATTAGCGGCAATGGCTGGGCCAGAAGATGGGGGTGCCCTGTGATGGGAGATGGTCATCCCAGAGCTTCAAGTCATGTGCGGGCGGGGTCCTGGGGAGCGGAAGGGGGTCTCGGAGAACAGGAGGGGTCCCCGGTGAGTTAGAAGGCCCCACCCTCACTGGCTCTCCCCAGGCACTCACTCGCTCAGCAGACATGCACAGGACCTGCTCTGTAACCAGGCACTGCAGGTCACACAAACACCACGCCGGGGTCCTGACAGCAGGTGGACAAGAAGCAAACACACAGGGAAAGAGGTGGAATGTCCAACAGTGGCCAGTGCTGGGAGGGACGATGAGGTGCCATGGGGGTGGCACGGCACACAGGCCAGAGACCTTGCTCAAGTAGCAGCATCTGAACACAGGACACAAGGAGACCAGGGCAGCCCAGGTGGACACCTCAGGACAAGCCTGCAGCTGGGCAGCGGCACAGAGCTTGGCGAGCGGCCAGTGGGCAGGCCAGGAGGGAGGTGGACGGGGGCAGAGGATGAGGCCAGGCCTTCCAGGACCTGGCAGGGGTGGGGGGTGGGGTGCCTCGGAGGGTGGAAGGGGCCAGGATCACCACGAAGGAGGACCACGCCTCTGGCCAGCCCGTCAGGTGCCATCACGAGTGGAGGAGGTGGTTTACCTGACAGTTGATGTCCATCTGCCCATTGGACAGCAGGTACTGAACCACATCATAGTGGCCTTTCTTGGCAGCCAGGTGCAAACAGGTGGAGCCCTCTGCGTCCTGCAACACAAATGCATTTAGGTCCCAAGAAATCACAGCGTGACGGGGCAAGCTCGCCGTGCAGCCTGACACTCGTCACGGCGGCTGACCACCTCCAGGTTGCGTCCGCTGGCCGCCGGGCACACCTCCTAGATGGCTTTTAGCTCCATCTTCTCAAGGACACTAAGGGTGCCACGTTAACTGAACCATCTCAACAAAAAGGCTCCTTCCAGATCGCCGGTCTGAATGCAACAGCTATTATGCTGACACCGCTCTTGATACTTTTGCTACATGTGTACGTATCCACAAATGACGGTTTTATGTTTTTAAATTGTCTATAAATAACATATCATATACCTGTCTGCAATTCATATTTAGTTCAACATTATGGTCTGGAGATTTCACTTTGTAGAGAACACATAGCACTAGTTCACTTATGTCAACTGATGTAAAACTAGCCCAGTTTGTGCATTTGGTCGAGGAAGACTTGTTGTTTTTCACCAATATTCACCAAACATTGCAATACGTTTCCCGGATTCCTCGTGCAAGAGTTGCCCACGGGGTCCCCCAACACCGAGACCTCCCCCCAACAATGACATGCGTGTGCTGCTCCCCCAGGTGGGCTCAGCTGTGGGCTTCACGGGATTCTACGGCCAGGGAATGGGGCGTCTCGGGTGCTTGAAAGGCAGGCGCCTTCCCGGCACATCCCGGTCACACATCTCCTCTGCAGGGAACTGCCTGGTCACCTTCCTCACCCACTGCTTCCGGTTACTTTCCTTCATCTGTAGGAGGCCCTGACGCCCTCTGGCTGCAAAACCCTCTCCCGGCTGTAGCTGCCCTTCATGTACCTTGTGACATCTTTTGTGGATCAGAAATTCTGAATTCTAATGCATTTGACTTTTATCAATCATTTTTGTACTTTTGTCTTGTTGAAGAAATCTTTCCCGATGCTGTAATCACAAAGCTAATCTTCCCTCTTAACCTCCAAAAGTTCTGTAATTTTGCCTCTTGTGTTTGATTCTTCTGTTTGCCACGTGCCTGACGTGTGCCCTGACCCTGCTCACTCAAGCCTGGTCCGTGTGTTAGCCTGTGTTCTCCAGGGAAGCAGAGCTGGTTCTCGCCTGCTCACTGGCTCAGACAAACGTCTGCCCTTGGCTGGAGGGCTTCGTCCTCTGACACTGGATGTAATTACGGCATGGTTTTAGGGTTAGATGACCACCTTCCTATTTGTCCTACCTGTTTCTATTCCTCTTTTCCTGCTTTTTAGTTACACAAGTATTTTTTAACATTCCGTTTTACTTCTTCTACTAGCTTTTAAAAAAGTTTTCCTTAAAGCTATACTCCTTTGAAATTATTGCCTTAATGTTCTGTAGGGATCACAATCTTCACCTTTCCCATCCACTTAGGTCAGTACTTATTCCCTCCCAGGAAAGAACTAAAACCCGAGGACCCTGCTCACATCCACCACTGGCTCCCCCTGTGCTCCTGCTGTCCTGTCTTACTTCCAAGTTTGTGTAAACTCCATCTTACAATATTCTTCTCGCTTGAAGCAGCCCTTTGTCTTTTAAGAAATTTAAAGAAAACAAGTATTTACCATTTCTAGTATTTTAATTCCCCAAGAACGGGATTTTCCTCCCACAAACTTTAGTGTAAACCTGCTGGTAAGTCCTATCAGCTTTTGTGTACCTGAAAATGTTTTATTTCACAAGTGCTTTCTGAAGGACGCTTTTACTGGCTGTAGCATTCTGGGCTGACAATTTTTTTGAGTTTTTTTTCTTCCCTTTTAGCACAATAAGAATATCACTCCATTGGCTCCTGGCCTCCGTCGTTTCAAATGCAAAGTTGGCAAATTTTCGTAATGTTCACTTACACGTATTGTGTTTTTTTTCTGGGGCTGTGTTAAGGTTTTCAACAGTTTAACATGATGTATTTAGGTGTGGCAGCCTTAGTATTTATCCAGCTTGGGGTTTGTTGAGTTTCTTGAATCTGTAGGTTATTTTTCACCAAATTTGGGAAATTTATGACCACTTTTCCTTCAATAAATTTTTTTCCACTGGGTTTTCTCTCCTTTCTGGGACTCCAATTACACATCAGACAGCTCAATGTTGTCCTACAGTCTGCTTTTCAGACAGAATGGTTTCTCTGATTGGTCTTGGATTTCAAGGACCCTTTCTTCTACAGCACCCAGAGTGCTGCTAACAAGCTCATCGGTGAACTGTCTACTCCAGACCTCCTCCAATCACTTGTCCTGCAGGCTCCAGCTGCTTCTGTAAAGCCCTGAACACTGACCTCTTGCCTCTTCAGTGGTGCTTTGCTTGGGCGCTGGCTCCTGTGACGAGGCTGGGAAATCGTCCCCTGGCCGAGAACTGGGCAGAACTCACCCACCCATCCTAACGGAGAGGATTAATAACAGTTATCTATAGATAGTCATAGAAAAACTAAAGGTTTCCAGATCTCAAAAACCACCAAAAGCAAAGGACTAAATACCAGCTTGAAAAAATATTCACAACAAATGTACATAACTATACACAAAAAAAGTTCACTTTGAGAGAAGCAAATTAAAATAGTAAAAAACAAATAAATAATCATTTTTGCATATCAAATTGTTAATTTTTTTTTTAACTGTAATGATCGGCACTTGTAAGAGTACAGGGAAATGAGTGCTCAGACACTCCCGGATGCAATTCAGAGAGAGGGATCAAAAGCCTTAGAAATGATTATATATTTTGATCTAGCAATTCCACACACACACCCAGAAATCTGTCTTAAAGAAATCAAACGTGCAAAGATTTAGCTATGAAATGTCTGTTGAAGCACTGTGTACAATAAAAACTGAAAATAACATAAATATTAAACAATCAGCAAATCTAAAAAAATGATACAAATTATATCATGAAATACAACACAGCCACTTGAAATAATGTTATAGAATATTTAATGACATAGAAAAAAGAGTGAGAAGTTAATTTGATGGGAACAAGGAGTTAATAAATTAGTATGAACAGAACGATCATTTTTTTGTTGGAAAAAATGTGTATTAATTTGAAGGGCTGTAGGATTTAGCATTTTTATTGTTATTGCGTGTGTGTGTATATGACATAAAACTTGGCCTTTTAACCATTTTAGAGTGATTCAGTGGCAACATGAATTGCTTTCACAGAGCTGTACCATCACCACACTCTATTCTCAAAGCCTGTCCACCAGCCCAGGCAGAAGCTCGGTCACCACTCAGCAACACTATCCCCCCCTCACCCCGGGTAACCTCCAATCTACTTTCAGTCTCTAAATCTGCCTGTCCCAGGTTCCGCACATAAGTGGAATCATACAATATTCTTCCTTCTGTGTCTGGCTTCTTTCACTCAGCATAACGTTCTCAAGTTCACCCGTGTTGCAGCCTTTGTCAGAGCTTCCTTCCTTTTTGAAGTAAGGCTGAATAACACTCCATCGTATGGATGGACCACATCCGGCTTATCCATCGCCCGTCAATGGACACTGGGTTGCTTCCACCTTTTAGTTACTGTAAACAATGCTGTGAACAAGGTGTGTACATACCTGTCCGTGTCCTTGCTTCCTGTTTCTTTGGGTACATACCCTGGATTGGAATTGCTGGATCATACAGTAATTCTGTGTTTAACTGTTTGAGGAGCCACCAAACTGCTTTCCACAGTTAACTGCATGATGTTACGTTTCCACCAGCAACATATAAGAATTCCAATTTCTCCACATCTTTGCTAGCACTTATTTTCTGATTCTTAGATAACAGTTGTCCTAAGGGTCTCACCATGGTTTTGATTGCGTTTCCCTAATGACTAACGATGTTGAACATCTTTTCACGTGCTAACTGGCCATTCGCATATCTTCTCTGGAGAAATGTCTACTCACAGTCTGCCCATTTCTGAGCTGGGCTGGAGTTTGTTATTGAGTGGTAGGACTTGTCAATATATTCTGGATAGTAAAGCCCTATCAGAGCATAATTTATGAATATCTTCTCCTTCTGTGGGTTGCCTCTTCACTCTCTTGAATAGTGTCCTTTGATGGACAAAAGTTTATTAATTTTGATGAAGTTTAAGTTACCTAGTTTTTCCTTTTATTGTCTGTGCTTTTGGTGTCATTACCCAAGAAATCATTGCCAAATCCAATGTCATACAGATTTTCCTGTCTTCTTCCAAGAGTTTTACGATTTTAGGTCTTAAGTTTAGGTCTTTGATCCCCTTTGAGATTATTTCTGAATACACTGTAACCTCAGCCTTCTGCATGTGGAACAGTTTTCCCAGCACTTGTGAAAAGACACCCTCTCCTGCTATTGGATGCTCTGGGCCCCCTTAACAGTAATCACTTGATTGTATCTGCAAGGGTTTATTTCTGGGCACTCTATTCACTGTTCTATACGTCTGTCTCTAGGCCGGTACCACATGGTTTTGATTACTGTAGCTCTGTCATAAGTTTAAGTCAGGAAGTGTGAGGCCTCCAGCTTTGTTCTTTTGCAAGATTGTTTTGGTTGTTGAGGGTCCCTTAAGGTTCCCTATGAATTTTAGGATGGGTTTTTCTATAAGCTGTAAAAAAAAAAAAAAAAGGCATTGGGATTCTGATAGGGATTGCACTGAATCTGGAGATCGTTCTCGGTAGCAATGACATTTTAACAATACACTCGGCACTCAGTATCCACGGATGCAGAACCCACGGATATGGAGGGCTGACTGTACTATTAAGGGACTCAAGCATCAGCGGGTTGTTATCTGCAGGGCTCCTGCAATCAACCCCCCGCAGATACTGAGGGATGAATGTACTGTCTTCTTCCAATCCATGAACACCATATAATTTCCATTTATCTGTGTCTTCTTTAATTTCTTTCAGCATTTTTTAGTGCACAAATCTTTCGCTTCCTTGGTTAAGGTTATTCCTAAGTATTCTATTCTTCTCAGTGCTATTGTAAATGGAACTGTTTTCTTAATTTCCTTTTCGGATAGTTCATCACAAGTGTATAGAAATACAACTGACATTTCTGTACTGATTTGGTATCTTACAACTTTCCTGAATGTATTTATTAGTACTAACCATTTTTTTGTGTGGATTCTATGATTTTTTACATATAAGACCATGTCATCTGTGAACAGAGATCATTTTTCTTCCCCCTTTCCAATCTGGATGCCTTCTATTTCTCTTTCTTGCCAGAAGAGAGAAGGTGTGCCTATCCAAAGAAGGAAGCTGAACACCTCTGCACACAAACTCCTTATCAGATGCCTGACTACCGTCAGGCATAGTGGATCCCGTGCTCACTAGTATTTTCCACAAATAAACCGGTCACCAAGTAAGGTGAACTACCTACTTCCAGACAACCCGGTGGATGCCTGGTGGCTACCAATTTCTGAAGACGTTCCAGCAGGAACCGGCCCTGCTCCTCTTCACGAGGAGCTCCTACATGTGCTTCTGAGCAGTGAGTACCTTCGGATCCACGAGGGCCCCGGCCTTGATGAGGTACTTCACCGCGTCTAAGTGGTTGTTTTCTGCCGCCTCCATCAGCGGGGTCCTCTGGTCCTCTGAGCAGGTGTCGATGTTGGCGCCCGCCTGGTGAAAAGAGGGACAGCCCAGGTGTGAGAGCTGCCACCGTAGCCACGCCCGGTGAGGAAACGTTTCCCAGGCTCAGCACTTGGAAACAGAGGGCTCTCAGGGGCTACGTTAAGTCTTTCTATCGACGAAGCCTGAATCTTCCAAAGCAGAATTCAGAGACATGATTATTCTATAACTATCAAACCTTTAGTTCAAGAAGAGCATTTCATTTCTAAGCTAATTGGGTAAAAATGCTTACAGTAACGTTAGTGACAGCACCTTTAGAAATAAGAAAGAAGGTGAGACCCCAGAGCAGGCAAAGAAAGGGTGCTGAGGGGGACTCAGCAAGGCAGGGCCAGGAGGCAGGCGGTGGCCCAGCCTGCAGTGACCGTGGGGCCCTAGCTCAGGGGCCTCAGAGACCTCTGTCTCGGGCTGTTCTAAACACTTGCCAAAATAAACTGAACAAAAACTCATTTCCAGGATGTATTTTCCAATGGAGTATGTACTTGAAAACCAATGAGCCAGGAGGTATACTTGGGTAAATCGTCTGTTTGGAACTGAAACGCCCAACCTTAAAGTGGGTTTTCCACTAACAGCAAAGCAAGTGTTCGGCAGTTGAACATTTTAAAAGAGCTAGTACTTATAAGGCTGAAAATAGTATTGTTTTTACTACTAGCAAGTAAAAAACAAAAGTAACCCAGTTTAGTAAGAAATTTAAAAATAGACCTAGAATGGTACACATGGAAAGCCAGGGGAACTGAGGTGGTCAGGGATGGAGAAGGAGACTCGGCTGTTCCCACGGAGCAGAGCTGATGTCGGAGAGCAGGGACGTCCAGGTAGGAGACGAGTGGGGGACACAGGCCAGATGGCCCAACCTGAGGGCGAGGTAGAGCCAGGACTCCACAGCAGCTAACTTTAACAACGAAACTTGGAAAACCACACAAGGTAAAGGTGCGGGGTGGGGGTCTGCGTAGCGCTAACGAGGCCAGCGTGGGGTCGGCCACGCTCCGCCAGGCTGCACAGGCCAGGATGTGCCCTCTGCCGGTGAAAGGCCAGGCGCGGCCTGTAACTGGGTGCACACACTTAGCAAGACCCCCCCACCCCCACCCCCAAACCACCCTGAACACCCAGGGGTGCGAGAGCCCGGGCCACAAGCCTGCCCGGGGGACGGTCTGGAAGGGAGGAGCCCACAGGCCGGGCAGCCCCCGACAGGGCCCACGTCTGAGAGGCCCAGACGGGCGGATGACCAAGAGCAGAGCCATGGGCCGCACGGTGCAGAGGGTCGGGGTCGGGGGGCCAGGCCCCGCCACCCGACACCCAGGTAGAGTGTGAGGACGGCTGCTCGGTGTGCGTGTCTGAAATCTGCACCAGCCAGTGACGGCCCCAACCACCAGCACGGAGGCCCCGCACAGGACCATGTGGGCAACCCAGGACCACACCAGGGAAGTCGGCCCAAAGGCTAGTGATCATCACCAGGAAGAGGCAGGGGTGGCCAGGAGACAACGTGGAGAGATCTGAGACACGGAAGGAGGCGGGAGGAGGGCCTCCACCCAGAGGGAACAGAGGGCCCGGGAGGTGCGGGGCGAGCACAGCCCACGGCACGTCCTGGGCTCCCAGGGGGCAGGGCAGCGGTTGTCGCTCTGTCCCTCCGCTCTGGGCCCATGACTGCTAGAAAACGCACTTTTCCTATTAGAAGATGCCTCCTGGGCTCACGGCCTGCAGAGCAGGTAAAAGCAAAGCTGGCGAGATGGACCCCAGATGCAAGCAAACACTAACACGGAGGGACAGGACGGCGACAGAGCCGGGGAGCAGATGGAGGCCCAGGTAGGAGAAGTCAAAGCAGGGACCACAAGTGGGGACACACCCAGGCCCAGGCCCGGAGAGCCACGCGGCAGGTCACTCTGACCACGGGCATGCCCGGTGCTGGCCAAAGGTTGGGGGTGGCCAAGGGTACCGGAGGGTGTCAGTGGCAGCGACCAGCACAGCTGCCCCTGACCTCGTGCTCCCACACACCGGACGTGCGCCTGAGCACCCCAGAATGCGTCCTGCTGGGGTTTCGTTTAATGTTGTTATTTAAAGCAAGTGTCCACCTGTGGCAGGGCCACTGTGCCGCAGTTGCCTGGATGGAGCGGTTTCCAGCGAGACCTTGGCATGAAAATTAAACAGGCTGGGAAATACCCGAACCACTCCTCACAGGTGCTCCTCCGCTGACCCCAAGCGTAAGCGAGGGTGCCTGCTGCCTGGGGCCAGGGCCAGAGCCCAGCCGGAGGAGGGCACGTGAGGTGGGCACCCACCAAAGCTGCGCCTCCAAGAAACAGTACCCTCGGATTCGGGGCAAAGCAGAGGAAATCCGTCCAACATCGGATGGGTTCTAGGGGAGAAGAGGACACAAGAGCACAGCCCCCAAGTCAGGAAGTCTGCAACCTGGGTCACCAAGTTAACCACCAGGCTGACAATCCAATCTGAAGTGGTGTCACACGGTCGCGCCTCCAGGCTCCGGGCAGACGGGACAGAGTCATAAAGATCGCTGATGTATAAAGCGTCGGTTTTTTCCAAAGTACGTAACATTTTATTCTGCAATAGCTTACAACTCACAAGAAGCTGCAAAACAGAACACAGAGCTCCTGTGTTCTTTGCCCCAGACAGTCATCCACTATCACGGCCAGTGGGGAGAAGCAGGAAATGGGGCAGCGGATCAGTGAATGACTCTTAGGCTTTTGCTCTTTGAATGAAAGAGGCAGACAAAGAATTCACACTGTGTGAGGTTTAGAAGTGGACAGAGCTGAGCCATGGGGTTGAGCATCTCTGTGGGGCTGTGAGCGCACAGAAACACACACACCTGATCGTCACAACACAGGCTAGGAGAGCTGCCACAGGGGAGGGACACACGGTGCTTCTGGGGGGCAAGCAGATCAGGCCAAGTCCTTTAGAACCATTCATTAACCAAGACGTTTACGTTTCAGTGATTTTTCCGTATGTATCTCACACACGTTTTTGTGTTAAAAAAAAAAAAGTTGGGGGGTGGGGGGAATAGATTCTTTCAAAGGAGTGTGAAACTACCTTTTCCAAAGGAAGAATGAAGTCAGAAGACCATCAATTGTTCCCCCTCCCCCTCCTCCTTCCTCTCCTTCCTCCCCCTCCTCCTCCTCCCTGTCTCAAGACTGGGCAAGAAACGGCCACTTGTTAGAACCACAGAGTGACCTCTGGAGGCAAGAAAGCAAAGACTATAACTTCCAAGCAAATAAAGAGAAAGGAAATGAGACAAAACAAAACTCAGCCCAAAAGAAGGCAGCAAAGGAGAGGGAAAAAAAAAAAAAGAAATATTTGTTTTAAGAGGCTGAGAATCAAACTACAATATAAGAAATTAGAAATAAATTTTAAATGTCAAAGTTACAGTAAGCATAAGTATATTGAAGATTCCTATTAAAATACCAAGGCTGTCAGAGCTTTTTAGAAGCTGGCTATATGCTATTTAAAGAGATCTGTCCAGGGCTTCCCTGGTGGCGCAGTGGTTGGGAGTCTGCCTGCCGATGCAGGGGACGCGGGTTCATGCCCCGGTCTGGGAGGATCCCACATGCCACGGAGCGGCTGGGCCCGTGAGCCATGGCCGCTGAGCCTGCGCGTCCGGAGCCTGTGCTCTGCAACGGGAGAGGCCACAACAGTGAGAGGCCCGCGTACCACAAAATAATAATAATAATAAATAAATAAAGAGATCTGTCCAAACAGAGCCTCTGGTGTGAGCCAAAGTTGGGAGGGGTCTGACAAATGGGCCTCGGGTGTTAGAAATCTAAACCAACAGGTAACCCCACTGTAAAACACCAGTGCAAAAGCAGGCTCCACACTTCATACAATCCCATCTTAGTCTGTGCACACAGCACAGGTGAGAAGAGGAAGAAGCAGACACTCCAGGCCGACAGTGACACAGAGCAGCTGTGACTAGACAAGAGACCTGGGGGAGGGGGTTGTCCGCCCAGGGTCCCAACAGAGATGCCCAGAGGACGGCTCTCTCCAGACACAGAGCCATCCTGAAACCCACCCGACACGAAAACCTCCAGCTGACAGGCCCCAGCCAAGAGCCCACAACCGGCATTTCAGTCCCTTCCTTTACAAACAAACAGGATCCACCAGGCATTTGAGGGAAACCTGAAATAAGAAAGACCAGAATGAACAGACCAGTATAAAGCTTCCAAACACTGTGGGAAGACCCAGAGGCTACAGAAAAACGTGGCAGCACAGGCGAGACCCCGAGAGGAGCCGAGGGTGATGCCGAGAGCGCCGCCCAGAAAAGCGGGACAGGGTGCGAGTCCAGAAGCTGCAGCAGGTAAACACAGGTGCTTGCAGAGGGACCTGGAGCCCAGACAGAAAATCTCCCAGACCTGAACCTGGGCTGTGGGGAAACCCCAGACCCGAGGGTGAAAGGAAATTTCCTGAAGGGTCCAGAGATAAACACCTGGCTTAAACGTGGCCTCCGAGAAACAGAGCCCCAACACAGGCCAGGGGAGGGATGTCCCAGAGCAGCGGCACCGAGAGTGGGGGATGTGCTTCCCAGATGACACAGGGCCAGTCTGTCTGCTCGGGGTGGATTGGGGTGCGGGGTGTCCAGGACACATTTACACGACCACGGAACGCAAGCTCTCAGTGCAGGGCGGGGGGCAGGAGGAGGCATGTGCGCATGCCTGAGCTAACCCCCCCACGCCAAGAAGTCGGTGACACTAAAAACCCAAACAAACTAAAACAAGTCAAACAACGAACTGGCAGTGCGTCATCACCAGAGGCGGCGTAGCTGGCAGGAGAGGCAGCGGAGGGGCTGAGGGCGCTGGTCAGAGCCAGGGCGGGTGGGCCTGGGAGCCCCTGGCACTACTGGGCTGCCCGGCTCTCCGGACCCAGGCCAGGCTGTCTTGCCTTGGTGGCCCCAAGAAGACCGCGTCTGACCTGAATCAGCATGTGACAGATGTCCACGTGGCCGGCCTCCGCCGCAGCATGCAGAGGTGAGCGCTTGTTCTGGTGCTCCATCTTGAAGTTGGGGTCGATCCCGTCAACTGCAAACAAACAGGAGGTGCCAGTTACTGCAGGTGCAGCCCCCAGAGCCCGGGATGGCGCAAGGGCTGGCAAGGCTCCAGGCAGAACCGACAGGCAGGCCTGTGGTCAGAGACCCCCAGCACCTGCGCTCCTCCTAGACACCTTCATCTAACTCTGGGCTCCCCCGTCTCTCCCGTCCCCAGGCCCGGGCCCGAGCGTGAGGGTGGAGGGGCCCCAGGATGGATGCTCCACAGGGAGCAGGACCCCCAGGACAGGCCCACAGGGAAGGCGGTTGCTGAGCACAGCTCCCAGCCTGGAATGGAGACGGGCTACAAGGCCAACGACGGAGCGGCGAGGCGAACTCAGCATCGCACAAGGTCCACGAGGAAAATGATTAAAATCGCCATTTCGGCCAACATAAAATAAAACCTTTGTTTTTTTCAGAGCAAACCGTTAAGCTGCTTTCTTGACTTACCGTCAAGTAAAAGGATTCTTAATCAGCCTTTTCAAGCCAGAGAAATCATGCCTACGCTGTGAGCTCAGAATCAAAGCGCCGTCCCTTGCTCAGCAGGAGACGGAGCTGGGAAGGACCCGACCAGTACGTTTTCAGGTGTTAAAAACCCACAAAGGGGCTTCCCTGGTGGCACAGTGGTTGAGAGTCTGCCTGCCGATGCAGGGGACATGGGTTCGTGCCCCGGTCCGGGAAGATCCCACATGCTGCGGAGCGGCTGGGCCCGTGAGCCATGGCCGCTGAGCCTGCGTGTCCGGAGCCTGTGCTCCGCAACGGGAGAGGCCATAGCAGCGAGAGGCCCGCGAACCGCAAAAAAAAACAAAAAAAAAAAACAAAAAACAAAACAAACCACAAAGGCAGGTACACACTGAAAACACAAGTGCCAGGTGGGCTGCACCCTGCACACAAGGGCGCCAACTCCATCCACATGTCACAACAGCCCAGCTGGCTAACTCTGCTTTCATGGAGTCGACATATCTTCTTAATCTAATAATCACATACTTAATTCCTGTTTAAAAACGGGGAATTCCTGGGACTTCCTTGGTGTTCCAGTGGTTAAGACTCTGCACTCCCAGTGCAGGGGGCCCAGGTTCGATGCCTGGTCAGGGAACTAAATCCCGCATGCCAGAACTAAGAGCCCGCATGCAACAAAGATCCCATGTGCCACAAGTAAGACCCGTACCAAAACAAAAAACAAAAAACGAGGAACTCCTAGAGAATACTTCCACTGCCGTGACTGAGCATGAACACTGTGAACGGGCTGAACACCAGGGGCGGCCTGTGTGCACCAACCAGAGAAACCGGACAGAGCAGGACACGGTGGACAGTCACCGAGAGGCGCTGACAGATGCGGCCACCTACCCAGCATGAGCAGCACCTTCTGTAGCTCCCCTTGCCGGGCCGAGAAGTACAGCTGCTTCGGGTGGAAGCGGAGCTTCTTGGGTCTGCGGAGAGAGCACGAGACAGCAGTGAGCACAGTCTACACACACACACGCACGTACACGTACACACACACACACACACACACACGGCACCTGCAGGCTGGGAAGGCCTGGGTTGGGCCCACCTGCCCAGCCTCAAGGTCAAGGACGCCATACCCACCAGGCATCTCACAGTAAAAATAACCAAAATTAGTGACCATCTCCTTCACCCACAGCACGGGAATGGTTCCTGAGGTTCTGCATTCTGTGCAGGGCACAGAGCGAGCTGCTTCTCTATAGCATGAGGTCAAGGGACCCCCCAAGGTGGTGGAGGCAGCGTGTCACACTCAGCTACACCCACCCTCTTCACAGTACAGAGTCTGGACCCGGCGAGTAGGGCAAGGGACCGGACAGTCACCATAAGACCAGGGCCAGAGACCAGGCTGGAGGCGGACAAAGAAAGAGCCGTGGGGACTCAGGAACGTGTCCCAAACACTACAACTTCCCGAGAAGCAAGACAGGAAGGTGAAGCTCTGAGGGAGGGAGCCGTGCGGCCTGTCCGGAGCCCTAACCGTGGAGCCCCGTGACCAGTAGACACCTGTGGGGTCATGGGTCAGGGCACCAGGCCCTCCTACAGAGCCACAGGTGGGCTGCAGTAATGGGAGCCGCAGGGACAACCGAGGGGCCACCTGCTCCAAACTCCCCTTTCACAGACGAGGAGCCACAGAGTGGCACTGGCTCTAGCGTCCTGAGGTCAGAGCCGCGGTCAACATGTCCAGGGAGGCGTGTGCTAGAGCCTCCCAGGACTGTCCTCGCTACGCCTTCAGAGGATCACTTTGCTCTTAGTGTAACGGACAACCACCTGCCGTCGTTTCCCAAAATAATGGAAAAGAAGGTGCACGGTCCTGATGACCAATGTTAGCAGGAGACCTAAGGAAGGCCTCCTCAACCTCCTGGGAATGCCATGGCCCTGGGGGCACAGACAGCTGGGACCTGTGGCCCTGGCCAGCACCGGACGCTGCAGGGGGACAAGGACGCGTGCGGAAGTGCCGGCAGCTGACTCATGCAGGAGGACATGGAGGGGAGGAGTCTGCAGGAAGGGAGCGCCAGGCCAGGGCACGGCTGGGCCAGGCCTTACTTCTCCGAGTCCAGGGCGATGAGCGCGCTCTCCAGGGTTTCCTTCCCGGGTCCCTGGGAGAGGCCGGGCGCTGGCTTCCCCAGCCCAGCTGGCCCCATGGGGTCAAAGGCCTCGGGCACCTGGGGGGCTGTACTCTGCGGCTTGTCATCCTCTGAGAGCGGGGGTCCAGCAGTGCTTTGGGGAGGAAGAAATAAGTGGAATTCTGAGTTTTAGAGACGTGGAACTCTCCCTTCTTGTGGAAACCAATGAAAACACAAAACATGATTCACTCGGACCCTCCAACTGCGCTGCTCTTCTGAGAGTGAAAATGGCCTCAGGTTCACTGACCATCTGTCTGCTCAGCCCCTGGAGGGAAGAGCCCAGACTCAGAATCAAATCCGAGAGAAAAAGGGCATTCAGAAGTGAGGGCGGCTTTCCCAGGACTTTTGGCCAAATGTTCAAATATGCTTTAGTGAATGAACTTCAGGTTGACTCTAAAGTCCACTGCCCTCCCAACGCAAGGGACACCTTGGAATTTTGACTCAAAAATCATTAAATTTAGGGCTTCCCTGGTGGCGCAGTGGTTGAGAGTCTGCCTGCTGATGCAGGGGACACGGGTTCGTGCCCCAGTCCGGGAAGATCCCACATGCCACGGAGCGGCTGGGCCCGTAAGCCATGGCCACTGAGCCTGCGCGTCCGGAGCCTGTGCTCCGCAACGGGAGAGGCCACAACAGTGAGAGGTCCGCATACCGCAAAAAAAAAAAAGTCATTTAATTTATAGATTAATACGATTAATACAGAATAATATGAAGGAGTCGACACCATTCCAATATTCAGTTTTGAATGTCTACAATTCGAGCCTCTTAAATGACCTTCAGTGAAGTTTTATAGTTTCCTTTTTTATCAGTGTGGTATCGCTTGCTTCTTCCTAGGTAGGTTACGGGTTTTGCTGCTGTTTTGAAAGGCTCTCTCTCCATCACCCTGCCTTCTAGCTGGACACGCTGGTGGAGACGAGGCTTCTGACACCTTTTCTTACCTGATTCTCTGGCTGACTGACTCCATTTAGCTTTATGAGTTCTTCAGCTATTTCTACTGAATACTTTTGAGAAGAAAATTATGTTTCCAATATCAATCCTTCTCTTTTAAAAACTGTTTTTCCTGTGTTCAGCTAGGGCATCCAAAACATGAAGCAGTAAAAGCAGACTACAGCAGCTGACGCTCATGTCTCATATCATACACCACACACAGGTACAGATGTGTAGGGACAGGTACAGATGTGTAGGGACAGGCACACACAGGTACAGATGTTACAACAGCTGACACTAATGTTTCATATCATACACTACACACAGGTATAGATGTGTAGGGACAGGTACACACAGGTACAGATGTTTAGGGACAGGCATACACAGGTACAGATGTGTAGGGACAGGTACAGATGGGTAGGGACAGGCACGCACAGGTACAGATGTTACAACAGCTGACACTAATGTTTCATATCATACACTACACACAGGTACAGATGGGTAGGGACAGGTACACAGAGGTACAGATGTGTAGGGACAGGCACGCACAGGTACACATGGGTAGGACAAGTACGCACAGGGACCGATGTTTCAGGTGTATACTAACAGCTACCCCTGGGAGTACTATGCTTCGACCGAAAATACTGTGATACCTCATCAGTTAGGATGGTGTGATACTGGTTCAGAAACAGGCAAAGAAATGTACAAAACGACACCGAGTGCAGAAGAGACGTGTGCACAGTGGCAGTGAGCCAACGGAAGTCAGCGTGACTCATAGCCTCACATGTCAGAGATCACAGCGAGCGTGGGCCAGCTGGGAGACAGACGCTGGCAAGTCGGACGACGTCAGCAACGATTAAAGACGGGCATCGTCAGGTGACCCCCGAGGGCTCGGGGGACGCCGTACCTGCCTGTGGTGGTGTCGGCCCTGCCCTCCACTGTGGAGCTCTTCTCCTGCCCGGGGGCCAGCGTCACGGTGGAGGTCGTGTCTGCTTTTGCGATAGTCACCTCTTTGGCCTTGGAGGTCTCCTCCCCACAGTGGGGACAGTAACTGGCATTATTGACGCGAGAGGCACAGGCTTTGTGGAAACGGTGAGAGATGCTGCTCTCGGGCTGACATTCCATAAAGTTACCCTAAAAACAGGAAGGCGAGAAATCTTCTTTTAATTGGGGCTAATATGCAGAAGAGCAAGCAAAGCCCAGAACTGAGCTCTGTGTGGGGGCAGGAAGCCAGAGCCCGGGGGACTCCCAGCCCCTCTCCGGGTGAGAAGAAATCATGCCCTGTGTCCACGGGGCCCCTCCCAAGGCATGTCCACACACGTGCTATTTGAAGGAGAGAAAATCCCCATCCCCACGCCCCGAGGAGGCCGAGGCCTCACTCTCCAGCTGCTCTGACCAGGGGACGGGCTGCATATAAGTCCAAAGACAGACCCACGGAAGACACACTCGGGAAGAGACTCCCAGAAGCAAAAGCCCAAGGAGGGAGGTCCCGCCAACAGCCCTTGGCAGAGAGCGCCCGACAACACGCCCTTCAGGCAACCCGACCTCAGGCCAGGGCTCTGGGGTGAGGAACAGCCAGAGCAGCACTCTCCCCGGGAACCTCTTTTCAGCAGAAGCAGAAAAGGCTGATGAGGATGGGGAGGGCACACAGGCGTGACGTCCGGAGAAGCCCCTGGGGGAGAGGCTCTGGGCCCAGGAGCACAAAGGGCCACACAGAGACCAAGTAAGGGCCGTGTGAGCCACGTGAGCATCTGCGGATGAAGTCACTGATGGAGAAGATCCCGGAGGCACTGGCGAGCAGGACGCAGTGGAGGGCCAGACGGCCCTGCCTAGGTAGACACGTGAGCGGCAGGAAGGGAGCCGGGGGCCCAGGTGCCCCCAGAGGCCAACTGCAGGAGAGAGGGAGCCGGGCACTCACGGCGGTGCAGAAGTAGCCGCAGCCAGGACAGCACTGGTGCTTCACCATCCGGCCCCGGTGGTCCTCACACAGCACCAGGAGCGGCGCCTTGCTGGACGGGCGCATCAGCTCATGCTTGACCACGCTGTTCGTGCACCTGCCCAGCTGCAATCAGACGAGACCGGGTCAGCCGCTGCCATGCCACAGGGCGGGGGGCGGGGCGGGGGGGCGGTGTCAGGAAATCAAAGCAGGAAGGCGGCCGGCTCCTCCGCGACGTGATGAGGGGCTGTGCCGCCAGTTCACGGACCAGGGGGTCACGGCGGCCGCATGAGGAGAACAGCCTGGGCTGGGGGCTGGGGCATCGAAGGGAACAGGACACATGCCAGGCGGCACGGCCAGCAGTGGAGAGCGCAGAGAATCCGCAGGACCCACCAGCACTCGGGCGGCCCGCCCGTGCCCACTGTCGCCCTGGCGCCTTCCAACAAGGACCCTCGCCTCCTGGCAGCTGGTGTGGGCGACGCGTCCCCAGCCCCGGCTTCCTCCTCGCCTGTTCCTCAAGGGAGCCCATTCTCAGAGACTCCATGGAGCCCAGAGATGGGGGGGGGGATGGGGCCAATGCCCTCAGGAAAGGGGCCCAGGCGGCTCTGAGGCTGGAACAGGAGGCCACAAGGAGGGGAACAAAAACAAGCTCTCAGAACCAGAAATAGGAGGGAGAAGTGAAATTTCCATGGAAGCGCTGGGAAACGGAGGGAATTTTCTAAAGTAAAGCAAAAAGTCAAAAATGTGGAAAGTGGAGAAGACGTGAGAAGGCTGGAGTCTCCACAGAGAGGACCCAGAGGGAGGGCCGGGGCTCCCGAGACGCGGACGGC
Source organism: Mesoplodon densirostris (assembly GCF_025265405.1). Taxonomy (NCBI): domain Eukaryota; kingdom Metazoa; phylum Chordata; class Mammalia; order Artiodactyla; family Ziphiidae; genus Mesoplodon; species Mesoplodon densirostris. The sequence goes on from NC_082666.1 coordinate 465,230, forward strand.
CCAAAGCAGACGGGGATGTGACCAGGACCTGAGAGGAAACTGCGCCCGTGAAGCCGCAGCGACAGGAGAGGATCGGCCCAGACCTTCCCCCCAGGAACCTCCCTCAAGGAGCTGCTGAGGCAACGCGCCCCCTGCTGAGAGGGACCGAGGTGTCCGAAAACCCTACAAAGTGAGCAAGTCCATCAGTTTGGGGTGGAATCGGTAACAGGCACAAAGAAAACACTGAGAAACGAGGTCATTACTAAGTCTGAGAAAAAGGAAAGGTTGCTCAGGAGAGGAAACCCCTGGCTCAGCTGTGGGCGCTTCCACGAAAACAGCAAAGAGGCTCCCGCCTCGATCGACGGAGGGAGGGACAGACAGATGCAGACCGCGGTGCGGGGGGTGGGCGGGGGCACCCTTCCCACAGTAAGAGCCCTCAGACAACACCTCAAAGGAGAGGTCAGGAAAGGAGGGTAGAAAGCAGGTATTTGAGAACGTGGAGAAAATCCCAGGAGGAAAAGTAAAAGGAGCCAAACGGGCTTCCCTGGTGGCGCAGTGGTTGACAGTCCGCCTGCCGATGCAGGGGACACGGGTTCGTGCCCCGGTCCGGGAAGATCCCACGTGCCGTGGAGCGGCTGGGCCCATGAGCCATGGCCGCTGAGCCTGCGCGTCTGGAGCCTGTGCTCCGCAACGGGAGAGGCCACAACAGTGAAAGGCCCGTGTATCGGAAAAGAAAAAAAAAAAGAGCCAAGGGTTGCTTGCGGGGAGGGACCCTGAGACCCACCCGCAGCCCACATCGTGGACATTCAGGATCTCCAGCAGCGGGTGGGGGGAAAACAAACAGCCACCAGGACGCCCACCACCACCACCAGGACCCGCGAGGCCGTCAGGAGACACAGGTGGAGGCCTCTGACTGGCTCAAGTACACTCAGCAAGGAGGAAGGTCAACAGAAACCGTCGGACCCCAAAATGGGAAGGGAATGCAAGTGTGGAGCCCCCATCAGCTGTGAGATGACATCCCATGAGCCCACGTCGAGTGACTGGTTTTGGAAAGAGAAAAAATAAAGAGCCACCGGGCAGGAACTGATTTTCTAGGAAAACAGAGACACCAGGTACAAGTCCAAGAAGCTCAGAGAAACCTAAAGAGGACAAACACCAAGAGAGAGCAGCACAACCCCACACCTCAGCCTCAGAGGTCAGCGCAGAGGACCACAGCGACAAGGGCCGTGGCCTCTCCTCGGGACTTTTGGACGGCAACACCGACCGATGTCTCTAAGTGCCCAGAATTCTGTACCCATCAAAGTGTCTCTCAAAATTGGAAGCAAAACAGGACTTTTTCAAACAAACAAAAGAGAATTCATTATGAGCAGACTTGTGCTACGGGGGGAAGGGTCCTCGAGCACAGGGACTGTGGTATCAGAGAGAAATCAGATCGGAACAGAGAAAGAACGCTCTGGATGCAGTTTAAATAAAGGGAAACCAGAGACGATTACGGTTACTCAGTCTAAAAGATGAGTATGTACAAAAATAATAGCATATATGAAACTGAAACTTATGACAAAAGATGGGAGACAGGATTTGGGCCCACGCATGTAAGAGTCTTACATTACATGTTAAGTGGTATGATATCAATTCAAGCAAGACCGTGATAAACTAAGGATGTATGTTACAAACTCCAGAGCAACTGCTGAAAACGTGAGGAAAATACGTAAAAAATAAAGCCAACAGTGGAATAAATTGGAATCATAAAAAATTTCAACCTGGGACTTCCCTGGTGGTCCAGTGGTTAAGAATCCACCTTCCAATGCAGGGAACACGAGTCCGATCCCTGTCCGGGGAACTAAGATCCCACATGCCTCGGGGCAACTAAGCCCACGCGCTCCTGTGAGCCACAACAAAGACCCAGCGCAGCGAGGGGGCGGGGGGTGGAATTCAATCCAAGAGGCAGAAAATGAAGAAAAAGGAAGAACAGATGGCATAATTCTTAGCACTATTAAGATGTCAGACTGTAACCCAACTACCCTGATAAGTGCAATGGGGATGCTCCAAACACACCACTGGGAAGACGGAGACTATCAGGCCCTGTGCAGGACATGCTGTCTAAAGAGACCTCCAAACATACAGGCAGCACAGGTCCAGCGGCGGGGGGGTGGGGGGTGGGTGGGGGGTGTCCTGTGTCAGCACCAGACACCCCGAATCCCCAAGGGCACAGTGGACCCCCAAGAAGACAGGAGTCACATAAAAACGGCCCGAGCTGAAGAGTCGACACCCCTCCCTCGCACAGAAATCAGAGGAGCGTGTTGGTCACACGATCGTGTGCATCTGTCACACGTGTCACTCGTGTGATCTGAGTCACTCATGTGACTCAGAGACACACACGCAGAAAGGTGACCTCAAGTGTGTGAATTATGCCTCAATAAAGCTGATGGGAAGGAGACACAGGATGAAGGAGCTATTAGCTCTGAGGGGCTGTTGCCAGCTAAGGCCGAGGCAACCTGAGCATCGAAAGAGAAAAAATATTTTTGGGAAAATAGCAGCAGCTTAAGAATTTCCTGGAATCCCACAAAAAAAGAGAACAACTAGACAGCAAAACCAAAACCCAGAGACAACACTTAATTCAAAACCAAAGGCCACAGGATGCAAATGGGTAAGGGTGGGCCTGCTAGACGCTGGTGCCTGGGCAGGAGGAGGGGGGAGGATGGGGGAAGAGGGACACAGCGAGGCAGTGTCTTGTGGACCCAAGGACAGGTGGGAACCAAGATACCAAAAGGTCCTCCCTGGGGCTGAGAAGAGCAGGCGACCTGGGAGAGACCCTGCCCAATCCCAGCAAGTCTGGGGCTGCCTAAGACCTGGGGCCAGTGCGGGCCAGCCGCCAGGAACCCTTAAACCCAACCTGCCTGGACCCCTTCTAGTTTGGGGCACGAGGACACCAGGACAAAGCTGAGTTGAAAGTGAGCAGGACAGGGACAAGAGAAATGAAGAAAAGAGAAAATCAAGAACAGTGGTTCTCAAAATCTCCGGGTTCAGTGTTCTTTTATAGTCTTAAAAATTACCAAAGGTCCCAAAGAGCTTTTGTCCAAATGGGGTACGTCTATTAATATTTACCATGTTAGAAATTAAGAGAGAAAATTTTAAAATATTAATTTATTTAAAAATAGCAATAAACCTATCATGTAAAGAATGTATTTTAATTAAAAAGTACTTTTAAAAAAGTTAATGAGGGCTTCCCTGGTGGCGCAGTGGTTTAGAGTCTGCCTGCCGATGCAGGGGACACGGGTTCGTGCCCCGGTCCAGGAAGATCCTACATGCTACGGAGCAGCTAGGCCCGTAAGCCAGTGTGTCTGGAGCCTGTGCTCCGCAATGGGAGAGGCCACAACAGTGAGAGGCCCACATACCGCAAAAAAAAAAAAAAAAAAAAAAAAAAAAAGTTAATGAGAAATGTCATTGTTTTATATTATTCACAAAGCTCTTTAATATCTGGTTTAATAAGACAGATGAACCTCATATCTGCTTCTGCATTCAGAGCAGACAAATGTGGACGTTCTTCTCTGACACCACAGCAAAACTCTACAAGGGGTAGTTTCTCAAAAGATTTGCTGCAATGTAAAAATCTCAATCCACTGTCCACAAGTTTAGTACCTTTAAACTAAAATCCATCCATGTGTCTTGCACTGTGAACGATTTTGTAACACCATGAAAATCACTCATTCCCTGAGTTATACAGGTCTTGCAAACGTACAAAATGCCACTGTACACTCTGTGAAAGAGTAAGTGAAAAGGCACTTAACTTTTTAGTATCGTTATAAAAATAGTTTTGACCATGCACATCCCCTAAAAGAGTCCAATATGAAGAGGGTCCTGCAGGCCAAGGGGTGGGGGTGGGGGTGGGGGTGAAGCTTCAAAAATAATAATAATAATAGTAATAATAACAACAACAACAATACAAAGATTAGAACCCGTCAAATCTGTTCAAACACATGAGTTCATAATGATATTTTAAAAGTAAGAGCTGGCCAACCTCAGAAGATGACAGAGAACAAATTCATTACCTGAACGACTGGGAAATAAAGAGAAAGGCTCAAGCACCAGCGAGGTCCTTCCTCTGAGATGTTCTGCTGGGTAACAAAAGAGCAGACGAGATGACGAGGCTCTTTATGAAGCCACCCAGCTAGTAAATGAGCAGTAAGCGACACAACATCACCGTTTTGGAGCCTCTGATGAATTAATAAATACAGGCATGAAGACTCAACAGCTGCCAACATCAGAAAAAGAGAGGCAACCAGATATCATGAGCCTTTATCTTGGACTAAACTCCCCTCGGCTGAGCCAGGTCCACCTCTGTATGAACTGCAGACAGAGGCGCTGGAGGCCCCGTGAGCATGGGAGCCACTGCTCAGACCACGGGGTCAAATGGCCCGGCTGTTCCACACATAAAGGGAAAGGAAGACAAAGGACAAATGGGCAACAGCGTCTAGGGACACCTGTACGGCTGGTGAAACCATTTAGAAAGCAGAAGCCGGGCGGCAGCTATTTGGGGACAATCCCATTTCCTGACCCTGGGAAATGGTTACCAGAGTGCCCACCCTAGACAGACTCATCAGGCCGAACATTTGTCTTGTATTGTTTTCTGGGTTTGTATTTCATTTTACAACAAAAAATTTTATATGTAACAGGTTGAAAAGAGAGAAGACCGTGAGTTCCTAAGATGAACCTTGGGGAGCGGGTGGGAGGGGCCCCGGACGGCGTCAAGGCACCGACTAGTTACTCGGAAGAGCAGCAAAAGAGACCACGAAGTCACTGGTTGTTCTGCGAATGCAGGATGAAGCATGTTTCAGGGGCACAAACAGCCCCAGATGGTGAGGAAGTTCTGTTCCAGAGACACCGGAGAGTCACTGCAGGAGGAACAAGAGAACCGTGGAGCCGCCACCCCGCAACCTCTCACCGGACGATGGACCGAGGGCAGGAACTCGACCTCACAGTGCCCCCACCAAAGCCGGCCGGAACGCAGTGACAATCTCAGCACCTGGACGAGCTCCGACCTCCAGTCCTAAGATTCGGGAACTAAAGGGAATGACCGGCCCCGGGCCAGTGGCGGGGCCGCAGGAGGGTGGGCAGAACCCACCCGGATTCAGCCAGAGCAGAGAACACAGACGTCTGACCACCAGCTAGGCGTCACGTGATAGTGGGAATTACTGTTACTTCTGTTACAGGAGACAAGTGCTCAACGTTGGCTCGAAGCCAAGCGAGCAGCGCGGGACAGACCCAAGTGCTGGCGGCTCGGACGCCGAGCAGCAGGTGCAGAGGCCAACTGTAACGCTTTCATCACGGACAGTCCTTCTAAAGAAGGGGACGGGGCCTGTGGAGGGGCTGCGAGCAGCCTCAGGTGCAGCTCTGCCTCTCACCCATCCACGTCCGAGTTCACAGCAAAGTAGAAAAGCCTTTGGGAAAGCGTGACCTCAGCGGAGCAGCGCCTGCAGCCGTGTCGGCTCCCAACCACCACTCCTGCCCGGCCGCGCACACAGCACCGTCCTCCTGAGCAGCACCGGTGCTGCCGGCCGGGGCCCCCCTCGCACAGGAACGCAAACCCGCTCACCTGGTGGTCCACGCTCTCTGTGGCCATGCACTGGTTGTTGGCCAGGGTGGTGATCTCCCGGCTTTTCGGGGTCTCCATCCGGCAGCTGCAGAGGGGCACCTCCTGAAGGCCGTCCGTCTCGCCTACGTCGGGACCGTTGGCCAGCCCTGCGGTCACACACAATGCGTGTCGCCGCCACAGCCCAGAGAGCTTTGCTACACTCGGCCCCGCCCCCCCCACCTCCGCAGGGCAAGAAAGCACGGACACAGTCCCTGCAGACACGCCCGCAGGCAGCCGCCCAGGAGCCGAGGTCCAGGAGCCAGACCGCCTGGGACTTCGTTTCCCACGTGCTTCCCAGCCAGAAAGCGCTTGTCTCCGTCACTTGGTTTTAGAATTGCAGCCACGAAGCGAACGTTCGGTTCAAGCTGAAAGGGTTTGGAGGCAGCCTGTCTCGTGATCACCTAGAGCATTCCTCACCCACTACAACAGCGCAAAGAGCCTGCTCGTTAGGCCGAAGGAGGAAAGAAGTGGGGAACACGAAGAAGAAAACCAGGATCACGAAGAAAGTGTTGGGCGCAGCACATCACCGCCTGACCCGACTTACAGGCCGGGCAAGGCAGGCAGCACTGGGAGGAAGGCAGCCCGCGGCTAGGCCGGCTTGCAGTAGGGACAGAGGCCAGTGGCCAGAAAGACCCCCTGACCCAGCCACGGCTTCCAAAGGAAGGCGTGTTTCATGTTCCTTCTCGTGCAACGAAGTAGGGGTGTAGGGTAAGCGGGGGTCCCTACAGACATGGCAGGCCGGCTCGCCTGGACCCCCACGAACCAGGACCCGTCCCCACCCTCCGCACCCATCCAGGTCACATGGCCCTTCTCCAAGGAGCCCCAGGCCCCCTGCCCTCCTGCCCAGCCTCAGGCCCCACAGCTGCCCCCCTAGAGGGTCTGGAACCCTAGCACTAAATGCACACAAAACTGGGGGACCTGACTCGTCCTTCCAAAGCGCTGACACCCCAGGCCCTGCGTGACTGGACACATCCACGGGTCCCTCCAACGGTGGCTGTCAATCCAGGGAACACCCTCAGGGAAGCACCTTACATGGCGCCCCACAGACTCTCCTCCTCCTCCAAGGGGCTCCCCCCAGCGTGGCCCTTACTTTTACCAGAAGCTGAACATACACATTAAAGGCAGAGGCCACCTCCCTCACCCTCCGGGGCTCAGCTCAGACAACAGACAGGGGCAGCAGGTGCCCCTGCTGTGCTGCCCTCTCACCTCTGACCCCAGGCAATGTGGTAAAACGAGCACTACTTCCTGCTGGCGTCCAAGTCGGCACCTTCCTGAGACAAAGCTAAGAGCAGGTTTAGAAACAGTAAACACAGACGTCACTTCATCGGGAAGGAAGGCATGAGGTGATGACTGGAGAGGGTTTCTGCTGTGTGCAGCAAGAAGAGCGGCTACTTCTCCGACACACAAGCCTACGATTTTCGTCTTAAGCTAAAGATGTGATTTCCTAAACTAAACAAGTAAACCAAAAGTCCTCTAGTGTTCAAAACGCTAAAAGCCGGTTATTTGTCCTTTAAAGAATGATTGGTTAAACCCCGACAGCAGCAAAATCCATGGTGTGTAAGTAACAGGGATTTTACATTTTCCGCATGTTTCATTTCAAAGAAATTTTTCAAAAGAGCCAAACAGCTATTAATTAATATCCACTGGTAAAGATTTTCAGATGGCGAGGAGTGTGTGGCCCCAGCCCCAGAGCCAAGGACCCCCAGAGCTTCAGTGCCAGGGACTTCAAGGCCCGGCTCCAGATATGCCACCATGGGGCACCACCAGCTCAACACCGACGAGAAGACACATTTCCACCAACATTGTTGGAATCAGGGATCGTAAAAAAGCCACGTTGTGCAGAACGACGCCACTTGCATGCAGCCAGGGCCCAGGGTCACCTCCCACGGGGAGCTCCATATAAACACGCATGGCTCGCAGGACTCCTGACCTTGGTGGGCAACTGCACCCGACCCCTGGGGCCGCCTTACTAGAGCGCCACAGGGACACAGCACACTGGCCCGGTGTCCTGCCCACTCGACACCAAACGCGCCCTCCCCCACCCCCGCCAGCTGGCCCTGGCCACGCGTGCACTCACCTTCTGTGTCGGAGGCCAGCGTGCCCTTGACTCGGAGATCCAGGGAGTCCAGCGAAACCTCCATGTACCCCGTGCCGTCGCTGGGTGCCATCTGCTCTGCGCTTCCTGAAGACGATGCATACGCTTCGGAACCTGCGTTCAAAGGCACACACGTCAAACACAGTGCGCAGGGGCCTCGCGACCCATGGGAGGCGCCATGGGGTGCTCACGAGCCACTCAGACAACAAACACACATAGCATCCGGGCCCCCATCCTGCACTTCTGCTGGTTCCCATTTCCGCACGACCTCCCTGGGGAGAGGGCAGCCATGTCGAGGAAAGCAAAGGTGTGGGCATGTGGAAACACCTTTCTCTACAAACACACCAGCTAGATAAAAGCTGATCAAATAATCAAGGACACATAAAAACGTCGTGCACATACGCTCTGTGAATACAAGAGTAAAATCTGAATGGCGGCTTTGAAAGACCGGCTGATGTACAGCAGCTAAAGAAGCCCCAGACGTGCAGCGTTGCTGTGGAACCAGCCCAGCCTCAGACAGCTGGGCTGCAGGATCCACAAGGAAAGGCTGCAGGGCCGCAGGGAGCGTCCTCCTGTGAGAAAGGGGTTTACGAAGCACATCACCCCACCAAAGGGCAACACAATCTGAACAGGCCAAGGAGAGGAATGTGTGTAAGTGAGGAGCCCGTCAAGGGAGGGGGCTCCTGTCCACAAGTCCCAGGAGGCCCACCCAGGTAACTGCCATTCTAAGGGCATTTCACTGAGGAAGCCTGTGAAAACATGCATTTACACAGGATAATAACACCACCAGCAAAGGGCAAATGCCCATAGTTCAGAGCCAAGTTTTAAATACTTGTCATCGACATTATTCAAAGATGGGAAATGAACGAGCCATAACACAGAGAGGTTTGGTGCCCAAAGACTCTGAATTCAGGCCACAGTCTCAACCTAGATCTCAGACAGGAAGGAGCCAACCACCAGCGAGAAATCATCACCTATCTGAGGAACTGAGTAGCCTTTGTGCGATTTTAAACACTTTACAGGAGGAAATAAAATTCAAACTCCCGTTTAAATAATTACTTAGGGCTTCCCTGGTGGCGCAGTGGTTGAGAGTCCACCTGCCGATGCAGGGGACACAGGTTCGTGCCCCGGTCCGGGAGGATCCCGCATGCCGCGGAGCGGCTGGGCCCGTGAGCCATGGCCGCTGAGCCTGCACGTCCGTCCGGAGCCTGTGCTCCGCAACAGGAGAGGCCACAACATTGAGAGGCCTGCGTACCGCAAAAATAAATAAATAAATAAATAAATAAAATTGTAAAAATTAATTATTTAGGCAGGCATTCTACACATTACACACAAGATGGTGAAGATGAAGCCTCTACCCAAAACAACTTTTAGTCTTGGATCTACAAAGGCTTTTGTCAGCCGACAGCAGAAACCACATGGGGTATTCTGATCTTGGCTGATGATTCCTGGTTGAGAGACAAGGAAACATGAGTGAACGGGACACACACGTGTGCCTGGTGGGTCAACAAACCCCACCAGCCACCTGACTCCAGTCTGAAACTGACTGCCTCACATGGGCCTCCAGCAGCCCTTTGCATTTCAGGGACAGCTCTGTAAACCTGCTTTTCTATCAGGGGAATCTAGAAGAACGCTAAAATAACTGTGCAAGACAGAAAGAAGTCCTGCAGCTTTGCGGTGCTGGTATAGAGAAAAATCAATCAATAAAACAGACTAGAAAGTGTAGAAACAGCCATACGGTGACTGTCAACAACGTTTCGAAAGGTTAAGTGAAGAAAGAAAAGTCAATGCAACTAATGGTGCTGGAACAGCTGGAACAGCACAGGCAAAAAAGTGAGCTGCCCGACAACACACACACACACTCACACACACAAAGTGGATCAGAGACCCACATGTACGGGCTAACTATAAAACTTCAAGAAGAAAACATGGGACAAAATCTTTGTGTCGTGGGTTGGTTAAGTCAAAGATGTCTTCTGAGATCATGAAAAGCATGAATTTTAAAAGAAAACAATCCATCAATTAGACTTCAGCAAACATTTTTTAAAACTTTTAGTAGGTGCACATACTTGCAAACATCTATCTCGCAAAAGACCTGTATCCAGAACACTGAAAGGAGTCACAACTCGGTGAGAAGATATACATTCGGATTTTAACGTAAGCAACCGGTATGAGCGCGTTACGAGGAGATAAAGGCCAAGCTGTGCAGCCTCGTTCTCGGGTAGGTGACCCCGCAGCGAGACAGCTCCACACACTAGCCAGCCCCACCGGAATCAGAGACCGACCGCGCAAGCGCTGCGGGGGCCCGTGCGGGGCTGGACCGCTCCCGTGCTGCGGCGGGAATGCAGAGCAGGACAAGCCCTTCGGGAAACAGCTGGCAGCACTGAGAGGGGAGACACACAGCATGACCCAGCCATTCTCCACTCCTAAACGTTTACCCCAGGTAAACGGAGCATTTGCTCTAGAAACACGTGTACATAAACTCCGCAGCAGTTTATCTGTAAGGGCCAAAAACTGGAATGAGACCAAATGTCCAACAGGTGAGGGATAAACAAACCACAGACAGCTGCGCGTGGAACACCTCCCGCCAACAACACGGACGACCCTCCGTTACTCTCGGAGAAGCCAGAGAGAAGGATCCACCCGTAAGCGTTCTCCACAGCGCTAACCCATCTGCAGAGACGACGTGGAGCAGAGGTGCCCGGGCCGGGGGAGGGCTGGCTGCGGAGGGAAGGTCTCCATCGCGCAGCGAAGGTGGCAGGGGTCTCCTGTCACACGCACGTGGTGAGGCCCACCAACCGAACACCTCAGCAACACACACTTCATGCTACGCCAAGGCCTCCATGGCAAAGCTGCAAAGACGGGGCCTCTGGGCCACTAACTTGGACATCATGCCCTTCCCAGCTGTCCCTTTAACAAGGCTACCTCCAGATCAAGGGAATCTGAGCAAAGGGCTGAGAGCCACTGTGTGGACCAGGGGCCGGCCCGCACAGGACAATGAGGGCGGGACGCAGGGAAGGTGGGGGCGGTCAGCGTGTGGCCACACCACGGGGGCCTGCTGGAAGGAGACCCCCTGGCATCACCTGGGGGGTCTCTAATAAAGCTGTTTCTGATGTTTTTAGTTTTTTAAACAGTGGAGTCTTCCGTTCAAATGAAGTCCTACACAGAACCCCAGCCCCAAGCCCCCCACGGCCCGCTTCTCCCCGGGGTCCTGCATGTGGCTCCGTGTTTACCTAGCACGGAGCAGGGCTTCTTTTTACTTCTCCGCCTCCTCTTCCTCGCTGGCTTGATCCAGGGGCTGTCAGGCTTCCCTTTCCTCTTGAGAAACTTCTTCTTGATACTGGATTCAGAACTCTGAGAACCAAGGGAAAGGAACAGAAAGAGCAAAGCATGGGCGCTCTGGAAGCAGAAGTTCTGTTTTCTTGCTGTATCGTGATAATTCAACTAGAAGATTAATTTCACTTTTAGACATTTTTCTAGGTCACATTCTTAAAGACACTCCTGCTTTTCCCTAAATATCACTCTAAGCTCAGTTACTTGAGTTTGGCACAAGAAAGAATAAGTGAAAAAGTCCTACCAGTAACTAAGCAAGTTCAGTAAGAGAATCCCCCCTTTAATTACATGCACCCATTCATCTCGCTCATGAGAAAAGGAACCATCAAAGCCTCAATGTGCTTCAAATCTATGTCTAAATTAGCCGTTACATGGAGCACAAGGAAAGAAATTATCATTAATTTACAACATTTCAAGATTCCTGTGAGTATACGTGTCTCAAATCTAGACGCAGAAAGGGCATCTAACTGCCACGAGTTACAGGAGATGCAGAGCATGAACCACTAGCCTTTCTAACGACTCCACCACCAGGATCTCACAACCCCTGTTAACTATGGATAGAAAAAGAAAAATTTAAATGTGTGTTCATGAGATAAAAAGATACACCAAGGGCGGCTCACTGGCCTTTCCAACAGTTACCCTGGAGCCCGAGCCCTCGTGCTGGGCCCCCTGAGATGCCCAGGTGCCCTGTGCTCCCTCCAGCACCTTGTTCCTGTGCCCCCTTCAGAGCAAAGCTCTGGGAAAAAAGTCTGCCGAGAGCAGCACCACAGCTCCCTGCGTTTCAGTCTACGACCCCAAAGGAACACGTTTATCGCCAGACACAACAGCCCCTCCCAGTGCTCATCTCCGCCACCCACGTGGCCACTTTCTCCTTCTCCCTGCACAGACTCCCTTCCCTGCCCTGCCCGATGGCCTGGGCGGCCCGCAGGCTCTCCAGGCTCCGCCCTCCCCCCACAGCCCCGCCCTCTGACCCTGCCCCCACAAGGTCGCCTCGCTCGCACCCCTCAGCTCTGAGCCACGTCCAGCCCGCGGAGGGCCTGAGAGTCCACCTCGGACGCCTCGATCTTCCCTCGCCCAGTCCACCCGGCGGCTCCTCCCTGGCTCTCTGCTCGGGCCGCTTTCTCTGCGGCTCCCATGTGGCTCCTCTGCCAGGAGCCCCGCGTCACCCGTGCACAGGTTACCAGATCGGACTCGTCTCCGTCCTCCTCCTCCTCCCCGGTGCCGGCCGACTCCTGCTCCTCTTCAGATTCGCCCTCCATCTGAGCAGCCCCGCCAGGAGCCAAAAAGAAAACAAACCAATGAGACCCGCTGGTGGCAGGCGATCTGACCCGACACACCTTGGAGATGCCCCCGCTCCCCAAGGGCCCGGCCCGGAAGGGCTGCCCCCATGCCAGGCTCCAGCGCTGACCTGGAGCACCGATCCGACGTGACTCGGACGTATGCAGATCAGTGCGCATGAGAGACTGCGCTCACCGCAAAAAGGTTTTCAGAGGCCACAGACTAATATAAAACACAAAATTTACCCCCCGCGACCCGCGAGCCCGCCCAGCCCCAGGGCCTCGACCTGCTGCCAATGCTGGGCACCCGTGGGCGAGCACGGGAGTGTCTGCCTGCAGGGGCAGAGAGCCCAGCACGCTTCTGCGTCTTACTCTCTTCTAATGAACAGTACGCCGTGGGATCTTTCCGTAACAGAACAGCAGAGGCACCTGGGTTCACCTTCTCTACCTACACAGGAGCCGCGCGCCCCCTCCGCCCCTCCCCGCGCACCAGGCTGCGGCTCCTCGAGGGGCCACGCGGTGACCGCACCCTCACGATCTCACAGGAAGGGTTAGACCCTCCCACCCGTGCAGGACGCTCCGGGTGTGGGGCGCCCACAGGGCACCCCCAGGCCCTCTGAGGGGCCACACCACCCTCCGAGTGTCTCCCACGCGTGCTCCTCCGTTTCTCCCACTGTATATTGCGTGACCACAGCCCCAGCCCGTATTTCCACTGGGTCCTTGCTTTCTTAGTAACTGTGGAAGCTACACACACACTGTCTGTTAAATATGTTATAAACATTCTCCTATCAAGCTCTATAGGCTCTGCTTCTGCTATTTCTTTTTAAAGTAAAACTTCTGGGGTTTTAATCTGGACAAGTCGAACCTCTCAGTCTCTCCCTTCGTGGCTTCTAGGTTTGTGTCTTACAACAGAAGGCCTTCATTTGAGATTAGAAAAACGGTTTCCAACACTTTTTCCCACAGTTAAATATTTTGTGTTGACACTTTAAATCTTCTGGAGTTTGCTTTTTTAAATAACAGCTTTACTGATTTATAATTCACCTACCCTTAAATTCACCCTTTTAAAGTACACAATTCAGTGGTCTTGAGTGTATTCAGAGTTGTGCACCCATCACCCCCACCTATTCCAGAATGGAGTGTACATTTGTTGTGCACCTTGATCTAAGGGTCGGCCTTCACTTTGCCCCCAATTTTCCCAATAACATTTATTGAAAGTTCATGATCCCTTGCGAACAAACTGAAAACCCAACCCTTACAACAAACTGTATCTCTGCAGACAGACAGGTGCACCGTGGCCACCCTGCTCCGCTCTCTCACGGCTCTGCCGTGCCTGCACGAATCCCTGCTTGAACCCCCTCCATATCTGTCCTGCTAACCTCTCCCCCACCCCCCAGCCCGCTCTCGCCGTGAACGACTCCCATGTCAGCTGGTCCCACAGAAAATCCTGTGGGAATTTTGATGAGAACAGTTCTGAATTCATGGGGAAAGGGAGATGAAAGAATGGATCTTCTCAATCAGACAAATAATGGGTCATTCCATGAACTTACTCTTTTTTTTAACCTCTTTCAGTAAAGTTTTACTATTTTTCCTTATAGATAACACACATTTCTTGTTAAATGTATTGCTAAGCACTGTGGTGACATTAAAGACTTACAGCTAATTTCTAGGTGTGATATTGTGGTTTTGTTGTTCAAACAACCCTTACCTTCTAAGGACCCACACTGATACACCGGCCTCAAGACCGTCCAGGTGGAGCAGGGACTCTGGCAAGCACCAGTGGCTGTGCATATGCACAGCCTGACGCTTTCCATTCAGGAGGTTAACAAGTGTTGTCAGGTGTTTACTGATATTATGGACAAGCTGTCCTTATATTTTCTGACTGGCAGGACCACACAAGCTCAGCTCACTGGCTACAGCAGCCGCTCAGCTGGTTTCCCTGGATTTTTTTAGATGCATGATTATATTCCCAGCAAACTCCCTTGTCCTTTAAAATATTAATGTTTCCTTCCGGTTTTCACCTTAGAGCATCACAGCAAGAATGACCAATGTGGCGTGCTCGTGTGAGGGAAGGAAGTGGCAACCCGCACTTCTTTCTTTTCTTTTTTTTTTTTTTTTGGCTGCATCGGGTCTTACTTGCAGCACGTGGGACCTTTCGTTGTGGCATGCGGGCTTCTCTCTAGTTGTGGCGTGTGGGTTTTCTCTCTCTAGTTGTGGTACCTGGGCTCTGTAGTTTGTGGCACGCGGGCGCTCTCATCGAGTCGTGCGGGCTCAGTAGTTGTGGTGCACGGGCTTAGTTGCCCCGTGGTATGTGGGATCTTAGTTCCCCGACCAGGGATCGAACCCGCATCCCATGCACTGGAAGGTGGATTCTTTACCACTGGACCACCAGGGAAGTCCCAACCCGCACTCTTTTTATCCCTGGTATTTGCAATGGTTTAAAACTTTCACCATTAAATACAACCTTTTTTGTAGGATTCTGATATCTTTATAATAAGCTTTACTTAAATGTTATCTTTAAATTCATTGGGTAGTTTCTTATTTTAAAAATACTGAGCAGTGAAACTACCCATCAATGTGGGCAGATTAACAACTTCCGAAACTCCTGTGACCGTAAAGGGAGGAATAAGGAATAACTCCTTATAAGGAATAAGTACTTGAAAACTGCACACACAGCAGCTACAGGAACAGGCGTTAAGGCGCTTGGGGAGAGAAGGGAGGGGAACACCACAGCTGGCATCTGAGTGGACAGACGGTGTAGTGCTAAGCCAGGCAGAGGCCACACAGGGTGGGGGACCCGAGCCAGCAGGCCCCAAGACAACCCACACGCACCTGCCCCATCCACACCAGTGCTGAGACAAGGACACCGGTCATCGGTGAGGGGTCAGCCCCCTACACAGAGAAAGAGGCACCGTGCTGGCCGCGTACACACAGGGCCTCGCTTCCTACAAATCGACTTTTTAAAAGGACAAATAACTACACAGATAAACAGCTGAGTCCCAAACAGGCACTACACAAGAAAAGGCATCCAAACAGCAAATAAACATACAAAAAAGTACCCAAGCTTCTCAGAAACCCGGGAAACGCAAATCAGAACTGCAGTGTGAGAGCGCTCAGCCGCGCCAGGAGGGCAGCCCACCAGGTTCACAAGCCCGTGATGCACACGCAGGACGTGCAGCTCCCCTCGCAGATGTGCCAGACATGGGCAACAGCCCCACCGGAGCCCCGCACACACCCGTCCAGAGGGGTGCGGCCCCGCTTGGCTCCCAGCACTCTGGCCTCAGGGCCCCTCCCTCTCGTAGAAACTACCGAGAACAGCCAAGGGCCGTGGGGGCCCGTGAGTCCGTGAACACGCGCCGCTGCAGACACTTACACCTGCGGCGTGGCTCCCTCAAAGGAGAGTGAGAAAGGCAGGTAACATCCCAGCATTATTATAACCCTGGAGGGGCTCAGAGACCCTGGGCCACCTTAAAAACCACTGTCACACAACAGTGAAAATGAACTAACAGCATAAATCAATCGCACACACACAACACAGAGTAAAACGAGCCACACTCAGAAAAAGAAGTGCCTCCTGTGTGACTGCACCGAAGCCCAGACCAAGAGCAGAGGCAACCCTGCCACGGGGACCGGAGGGGGTCGCCACCCGCACGCTCCTGCCCTGGGCACTGCTGACCTGTGGCCCGTCCCCAAGTCCACACGGCAGGGAGCTGGGCCCTGTGACATGCCTTCCAGTCTCTCTCCTTGGCTCCGTTATCTCAGCAGGTCCTGTGAAGAGCTTTCCTGGAGGCCGCAGCCTCCCCTGCCCTCGTCCCCTGATACACGGTTGTGTCTGGCTGACTTTAAGGCAGGTTTAGCCTCAGAACCGGCTGGCGTATCTCCCATCTTTCTTGTCTCCGGAACAGGTCACGTAACAAATCCAAGACTATTTGTTACTATCACTGATCTGTTTAGATCTGCTCCTGCCATCTTATTTTGTTTTCCACATTTTCTTCTTGATTCTGCTTTTATTTATTTCCTGATTCTTTTGTTAGCTTGATACCCATTTAATTTTCTTCCTTTGTATCAGTATCTAGACTAACTCAGTGTTATTCAGTGTCTAGATTCTTTCCGGAAGACGAGGACCTCCATCAAAATAGAGAATCCAGAGATAGACTCACATTCAAATGCCGCGTGGTATGTGACAGAGGTGGCATTTTAAACCAGCAAGGAAGCAAATGCCAGTCAGTAAACAGTGCTGGCACACACGGCTCAGCACGTGAGGGAGGCCACGCAACCCCGACCTCACATTTTGTTCAGAAAGCTTTACTGAGGTATAATTTATAGAACATAAAATTCACCCGCTTTGACGACCTCTACCTCACATTTCACCAAAAACTCTCTATGAATCAAACGTTTATACACAAAGAATGAAGACCATGAAGAATTAGAAGATAGCTTACGTCAATATATTCAAAATCGTCACAGGGAAAGGTCTGTGTATTGTAATTAGAACCCCGAACCCGGAAATCATACAGAAACAGACTAGTATCCATGAGCTCTGACATTGCAGCCAAGGCTGGACAGCACACACCTTCGGGCAACAGGTCAGCTCTGCGCTCACGTAAGGCCGGCCAGACCACGTGACCCAGCGGAAACGGGGTCGCTAGACCACAAATCCTGACAGCCAGTCGTGTGAGAAGCTGCTCGGCACATTCAGACCTGCAGCAAAACACTGAGTTGCAGGGATACGCAGATGAAAACCTGTCCTTCCCAACTCACTGCAGCAGGACCGCAGGGACCTGGAGATGCCCACATTCCACCTCTCAACAAAGTGCACACTACGAGCCCCGAGTGTCGCCTCTAACAACAGGCAATGGCTTTACGGGGGTGGGGGGGGCACACCCACTGAGGGGCCCGGCCAAGAGCAGCTTGTGGAGCCACAGGCAAAGCTCCTCAAGGAGACTGGACGTCCAGAGTCAAGTCCCCACTGCAGGCAGCGGGGAGTACAGGTCTGTAAAAACCACCATTCAAAATACCACTGCAAGAATTAGGAGACTGCTTCCTTCCTACACGAAAGGGAAAAAATAATAAAAGACGGAAGAGAAAAAAATAGCAAATGATATCTTAAATCATTTCAAAATTTCCTTTAAATCTCTAATGTTAGCGTTTTCTACCAATTTATTTTTGAAAAATTATATCTTAATATCTGGGCCAACATTTAAAATTTTGCCCCAAAACCTGCTAAAAAATAGAACTGGCATAAATGGCTAATATGAATCTGAAATTTAAGCAACACTAAGAAAAAACACAGCCCAAACTCCAGAAGCTGAAAGAAAATGCTTTACACATGTCAAAGGCTGTACCCACAGGGCTGATGCAAAGTGCAAAAAGCTAATCAACAAAATCATACACTTCAAACAAGTCACTGTTGCAGCAAACTCACTGGAACGTCTCTGCCCACCCTTAGTTTCAGAATAACTCGTAAGGTGTAATGGTCCATCTTAAAGATGCTCCAACGTTTTCTCAGACAAGTCTGATGCGTGGACAGCAAACCCACGGCTCCACACGTCTGCCTGACTCTCAGCCACAGTTTCGCCTCCGTGTCTAACTCACCCCTCCCCCAACCAGAAGGGCCCCAACAGCAACAGCTGCTTTGCTCAGGTCTGCGCCCGGCACCCCTGGGCCCCCTGAATCACTGAAACCGTACAAGCCCCGTGTCCCTGTCATGTTGCGGCAAAGATAGAAATGAGGGTCTTTTCTTTTCTGACAAACAAGGAAAATAAAGGAGCCATGGGCAGGCTATGGAAACAACATAAACTGGCCTGAAAGAGTTAATCAATCCTAGCTTTTCTCTTTTTTTTTTTTTCCCCTTGGCTGCATTGGGTCTATCGTTGCTGCACGCGGGCTTTCTCTAGATGTGGCGAGCGGGGGCTACTCTTCGTTGCGGTGCGCGGGCTTCTCATTGCGGTGGCTTCTCTTGTTGTGGAGCACGGGCTCTAGGGCATGCGGACTTCAGGAGTTGTGGCTCACGGGCTCTAGAGTGCAGGCTCAGTAGTTGTGGCGCACGGGCTTAGTTGCTCCGCGGCACGTGGGATCTTCCCAGACCAGGGCTCGAACCCGTGTCCCCTACACTGGCGGGCAGATTCTTAAGCACTGCGCCACCAGGGAAATCCCAACCCTAATTTTATTTTAACTGTTACTAATCTGTAGTGTCTGTAACTAGACTTATCCTTCACAAAGCTAACCTCTAACACTCTTGACACTATGTGAATTACGCCCTGTACTCCCCTGTAGGAAATCACCCCTTGTAGCGTTCTGCATTTTAGAAAGAAGGTCACAGCCAATAACCCAGCCGATAACAAACGGACCCAATTACCGGGCTGCCTGACACCAGCGGTGACTGTTTTGAAATAATGCAAGAAGAAGAAAAATTCAAGACCTTCGTGACTTTGATCCTTATCACCTATCCCCAGACTGCAAGCTCCATCTATAAGACCTCTCCTGATTCCCCGGGGAGGGGAGGCACAGTTCTTGAGGCACTGGCCTGCTGTGTTCCCTTTTTGCCTGGCAAAGAATAAAGCTATTATTTCTTTTCCTCCAAAACTCTGTCTCCGTATTTCTGTTCGGCACCGGTGCACAGAGAGCCAAGATAAGGTATCACCACCCCCAGACGGTGCCAAGCCTTCAGGGCCAGCACACCGCCAACCCCGAGCTCGTCCTGGGTGGACCCGGATGAAGCGTCCATAACGAGGACACGCCAGCACAGGTACCACCCCACAGGCCTGTCCGCAGCCCTGGGCGCTCACCCCACCGGGAGGACAGAGGCCTCACCTGCAGAAGGACCACACCTGTGCCGGGTGACTGGGACACCGTGCCAAGGCCAAGGGCAAGCCGTACTGGCACCTGGTCAGCCACGGTTAGCAGTTTGGGTTATTAATGGTATTATTCCTGTCACTCCCAAGCCTAAAAATGCTCAAGCCGTTTACTTCCATGAACGCTGCACAGGAAGACAAACACTTCTCTGATGAAAATGAACTACCTAAAAATTCAAGAGAAATAAAATACAAGAATCCCAGCCAGAAGTAAACAGGGGGCTTTATTAAGGCCCAGAAGCGCCCAGCCACCACCCCCACCCCCGCCAGGACCGAGGTCTGCAGTGTGCGTCCCGCCCACCTTCTGGCTGCGGTCAGGCTCCAGCGCACCGTCCTTGGAGGCCCTGCTGCCCTCGGCAGGGAACGCGGTGGCTGGCTGGGCGCCCTGGTCCTCGTCCTCCTCCAGCTCCTCCGAGTCGTCCTCCTCAGAGTCCATGTCCAGGCTCTCCCCGTTCACATGGAGGGAGCTGTCACCCAGGTCCTTCTCGCCCTGGAACACGGCAGAAGCCCACGTCAGGACACCGCCAACTCCTCCAGGCAAGGCCCACGGGGCGGGGCGGGGGAGGGGGGTGGCAACTGTGCCGGAAGATGAGAGCCTGGGGCGGGGGTGGGGCCCCCCCCCGGAGCAGAGATGGAGGGCAGCCCCCGCAGCCTGGCCCGCAGCCTTACCTTGGAGCCCACCGTGGAATGAGTTATGCTCTTAAACATCTCAATCACCGTCCTCTGTTTTAACACTTTGGTCTTTTTCTTAGGAACCAGGCTATAGGTTCCCATTCTTCGTTTTTTCTTCCGAGATACTGCAGCTGCTAAAACAAAAGGCAAGCAAGCTAAAAAAAAAAAAAAAAGTCAAAAGGGACGAGAGAAGAAAAGAAATGCCATTCAAATGTTTTTAGAGGTAGGTGACAGTTCACAAACTCTGATCACCAAAATCATTTGCACTCACGACAGTGTCTTAAGTTGCACAGAGAAAGCTGAACACCCATCCCGGATACAGGATTTGTTCACAAGGAGACACTGAGCTGTACGGAGGGCAAATGTGAGCACCCCCTCCCAAGCAGGCAGCACGACACCGGGAGACCCACAAGCCGTCAGGAGCGGGCCCTGGAGCACCTGGGACAGCCTCTGAGCAGGGCTCTCCGAGGCACTGAGAAGGAAGGGCCTCCTCCAGACGCCCTCCTACTCATGTGTCCAGAGGGTCCACCGCTGACGTGCGGCCACTGAAGAGTGGCCTTACACCACTGTCACCTGGACCCTCCATCCTCACTCAGCACTTCACGGACCAAGGGGAAGAATACTGGAAACAACGGCCCAGCGAGCTATCCCTGCACCCAAGGGCCAGGGAGGGAGAGGCCTGGGAGCAAGGTCTCCTGACAAGCGCAGCAGTGGAGGGGGTACCGAGCAGGGGCTTGGGGGCTCGTGGCCCCTGACGCCATTCTGGGCAAAGCAGCCCCAGGTTTACTGCTTTGACAGAATGAGGATCTCTCTAATGTTTTATTTTTGTAAAAAGTTCCAGGGTATTAAAAAAAAAAATCTGAAAACCACTGCTTTAACACGGGGGAACTCCACGAAAGGGCTGAAATACCTTACGTTTTATTTCTACAAAATGCAGAGAAGGGATATGGGGAGAAAGGACGCACGTCGGCCATGGGCGCCGGGGGTCAGGATGACACCCCCTCGCAGGTGCGTGGTGACGCCAGGACACTGAGGACAATCGCCACACGGGCCACATGCGTTTACGTGGAAATGCCGTCCGTCCACGCGCTGAACGGAGCACAGGCGAGCTGGCGGAGGTGCCTCCCCAGGAGGCGGCGGGTGGGTTGTGAGCTCCGTGCAAACCTGCCATCTGGTCTCCACCCGCGCCGCAGCAGGACGGCAAGAGCAGGCCCTCCGGGGTGGGGTTGTCACCACAGTGACAAGAAGAGATGGCCCGAAAGCGTGCACTTCCTGTGATAGCCTAATGCACCGGCCCGGGGAAGTGCGGAGGAGGAAGGTTTGAAGAACGAGGCAGGCCGTTCCCGGTCCGCAGGGACGCTGTCACACAGGGCCACGTCCCCACGGGCCCCTGCTCCCCCCGGGGTGGGGACGCTGCCGGCACAGCAAGAGGGGCCTGCCGCCTCCCTGGGGAGCGAGCCGGGCAGCTGCTGCAGGAGCACCAGGCCATTCACGCTGCCCTGAGCCCGCAGGCCCGTCTCCGCCTCCGGCCCTCAGATAAGGAAACAGAGGCAGAGAAGGACCCATGTGGGAAACTGCTAAACACACTCAGCATTTCTGTTTAGAAAACTTGAATTGAACAGATAAGGAAATAATAAAGCTAAAATAGGAACAATCTTAACTTTTATGAAGATAAAAGATCCTTGTGGCTTGCAGGATCTTAGTTCCCTGACAAGGGACTGAACCCACACCCATGGAGTCCTAACCACTGGACTGCCAGGGGATTCCCCAACCTTAACTTTTTAACAGAAATACCGACTCCTGACATTCCTCGCCAAGCCCTACACACAAGGGTTTAATTCCACAGAGACATGCAACTCTGTCCAGCTTTAACTCTTTGAAACAAATAATACTGAGCTGAAATAGACCAAAAGTTGGAGGTGGTGGGGAGACAGACTGACCCTGTTTTCTAACCAACCACAGCGCTCCAACAAACAGAACAAGGACTCCCTGGAGACACGGCTGGTCCCAGGACTGGGGAAGGACAAGACGGGCTGGGTCTACCTGGTGTAGCCAGGAAGTCCTCACAAAGTGATGGGGTCACATCGGAGGACTCAGGAGCCAGCCTAAAGGGCAAACCTGGGACAATCTGAACATGACGGTGATGGACTGGAGCCCAGAGACTCACAGAAGGATCCATGAGTTGAGACAGAGGCAAGGCTGAAAAGGGGAGGCCCTTCATTCCAGCAGAAGCTCCACTGGGAAGTAAGGACGGGGCGATGGAACTGGAAGCCATCCTGGGACGACCAGTCTGGGAGTGGGTCCCTAGATGCTCAAGCTGCCAAGTGGGGCCGTGCAACCCTCTAAGCCCCGCCTCCAAAGGCACCAAGGACGAGGACCCAAGGACCTGCAGACCCAGCCCTGCCGCAGCAGGACCAACACCCACACCCCACTCCCAGGGGACGCAGCAAGGACACACGGCCCTCGGGGACAGCAGTGACCCGAGCCTGACCCGGGAAGACAGCAGCGCCCCCAGGGGGACGCTCCAGATGTCAAGACGCACACTAAGGGACTGCAGGAAGCCGGCCAGGAAGCCGGCCAGGAATGCCTCCTGCGACGACTGACTGGCAAAGGCGAGTGGGGCCTGAGGCCTGGACGACACGTCACACGGGGGGCCCTTCCAGGCTCTGACACTACAGCGACTGCCCGAGAGGGCACCACGCACGACAGGGACGCGCCCAGGGCCCCATGTCTGCAACTTCCATGCACGTTCAGAAGTAAACGTTACACGCTGGGCGGGAGAAGGATATGCGACTGTGCACGGGGTGGAATGGGGGGAGGGGGACGGGGGACGCCACAGGCATCCTCTGCAGAACCTCTGGTCTGAAATTACTGATAAGCAACAAGAGTTCTGAAAGTCCTGAGGTAGACAGGCCCCAACCAGCACATTACCACCCCAGAGCAGCCCCTCAGGGGGCCGCCTCCCCCTCGTCTGCGAGTGCTCAGCGATGTGAGCCGGGCCTGGCGGAGAGACCTGTCTGCACTGGAGGGGTCTGCAGCAGAAGCAAGCTCTACGGGCGCGCCTGCCACGGCAGGCTCCCTGGGGGCCGCTTACCAGCTCCCCCCCGCTGCGAAAGGCCCCACAAGGCACCCGATACTCCTCCACGCCCCCAGGTGAGCGTGAGGAGAGGTGGCTCCGGGTGGGAGGGGGCCGCCCCACGGCCACCCGCACCTGAACCACGGTGCCCCTGCAGCACTGAATCCATGAGCTGGGAGGCTCCTCAAATCCAGAACCCTCCACCCAATCAGACCAAGGCCGCGGACTGTCGGAATGAAAACGATCTTCATCTGGAAGCTGAAAACAGGCGGAGGACCGACACAGCACCGGGTGAGGGTGGAGCGGGGCCCCGCGTCCTCTGCCGTGCAGGCTCGGGACACACCCGAGAGCGAGGCGGCGGCAGGTTCCCTTTACCTGTCTGTGCCTTCGTGGTGGCCACGTAGCACTGGTTTTGAGGTAGCGACTGGTGAAGGGGCGGGAAGGGGGGTAAAAGCTGCTGTCGTCCAAAATCCGAGGCGTTTCTGCTCAACTCCTCTTTCGGCTCCTCAGGGTCGCGGGCGTCCCGGCCTTCCCTGGGGTCCTTACTGGCCGCGTGCTTCAAAACAAAGACAACGTGACAATGACGCACAGGCAGGCGGCAAGGAAACAGCGTGCCTCTCCCAGCAAACCCCTCCCCCGAGAGATAGAGAGGGGAGAGCGCGGAAACCCGCTGCCACCAGGGCGCCTGTGACAGGCGCGGGTCGGCGTCAGAGGCCAAGAACAGAGCCTGCGTTTCTGCAGGGAAGCAGCAGCGGCTGTGGCACGCGCGGCACCCAGCACCAGGACCGGCTCCCACCTGGGCCTTCGCAGAGAGCCAGCCAGCCTGTTATTCAGGTAATAGGCTGTGACGACGTCTGCACACACCCAGATGGGCACCTTCCAGGTGGTCACGGCTACACAGTGCACATCCCCCAAGTGGTTTTCACGCCACAACAGATCATCATGTTACACCTTTAAGACGCTTTTGCTCAGTTTTACCCATTTCCTCAGGGTCTCGGCCTTAGCCTTCTGAGACCACAACAGCCTGTGATACGGACGTCAACCCCCTGGCACTGACCGACAGCCCTGCCTTTGCTCCAGACACCACTCAGCACCCCCCACCACTTGCTTCCCCAGAGTCACCTACAGCCTGAGACAGTCTGATCTCAAACCCGACTCCACTGAACCACATTTCGCTGTGCACAAAGTAGGTGTGAGATCCTTCAGTGTACGGGGCAGGGAAGCTGGACAGCCACCTGCAAAAGCATGGAGGTGGACCTTCACCTTATACCACTGACAGAGATTAACTCAGAACAGATCAAAGACCTAAAATTGTGAAACTCTTAGAAGAAAACAGTGGGAAACTTCATGACATTGGATTTGGCAATGAATCCTTGGATATTACAACAAAAGCACAGGCAACAAAAGAAAAAAGATAAATTAGACTTTATTAAAGTTAAAAATTTCTTATAGGGACTCCCCTGGTGGTGCAGTGGTTAAGAGTCCGCCTGCCAATGCAGGGGACACAGGTTCGAGCCCTGGTCCGGGAAGATCCCACATGCCGCAGAGCAACTAACCCCATGCACCACAACTACTGAACCTGCGTTCCAGAGCCCGCAAGCTACAACTACTGAAGCCCGCGCGCCTAGAGCCCGTGCTCCACAACAAGAGAAGCCACCGCAGTGAGAAGCCCGTGCACTGCAACAAAGAGTAGCCCCGGCTCACTGCAACTAGAGAAAGCCCGCGCGCAACAACGAAGACTCAACGCAGCCAAAAATAAAAAAATTAAAAATTTCTTATAAATTAAAACCACAATAAGATATCACCTCACACCTGTAAGAATGGCCATCATCAAAAAGACCACAAATAACAAATGTTGGAGAGGGTGTGGAGAAAACAGAACCCTAGTGCACTGCTGGTGGGAATGCAAATCGGTGCAGCCACTACGGAGGTTCCTCAAAAAGTTAAAAATAGAACTACTGTATGATCCAGCAATTCCACTCCTGGGTATTTATCCAAAGAATACAAAAACAATAGTTCAAAAAGATAAATGCACCCCTATGTTTACAGTAGCACTATTTATGATAGCCAAGATGTGGAAGCAACCTAAATGCCCGTCAACAGACAAATGGATAAAGAAGATGTGGTGTATTTATACACACACACAATGGAATATTACTCAGCCATAAAAAAGAATGAAACCTTGCTGTTTGTGACAATACAGATGGATCCAGAGGTACTACACTAAATGAAGTAAGTCAGAGAAAAAGACGAATACCATGATTTTACTTATATGTGGAATCTACAAAGCAAATGAACAAACATAACAAAACAGAAACACTCATACATACAGAGAATAAACAGCGGGTAGAGAGGTGGGGGAGGACAGACAACACAGGTGAAGGGGATTAAAAAGTACAAATCATCAGTTATATAATAAGTAAGTCATGGGGATGTAACACACAGCATGGAGAATATAGTCAACAATACTGTAATAACTTTGAATGAATGGTGACAGATGGTAACTAGACTATCCCTTTTGTAATATATAAAGATATTGAATCACTATGCTGTATACCTGAAACTAATATATTGTAAGTCAATTATATGTCCATTAAAAATTTTTTTAATTTCTATGCATCAAAGGACACAATCAATAGAATGAAACGGCAACCTATAGAATGGGAGACAATATTTGCAAATTATATATCCAATAAAGGAATCATACATAGAATATATAAAGAACTCTACATCTCAACAACAACAAAAAAAGCCCAATTTAAAAATGGGTAAAGCATCTGAATAGATATTTCTCCAAAGAAGACATACAAATGGCCAAAAAGCACATGAAAAGATGCTTAACATCACTGATCATCAGGAAAATGCAACTCAAAAGCGCAATGAGACCACCTCACACTCCTGGGATGGCTACTATCAAACCAACAGAAAACAAGTGCTGGTGAAGGTATGGAGACACTGGGGCCTCGGTGCACTGCTGGGGGGAAGGTAAAATGGCACAGATGCTGTGGACAAGAGTGTGGAGCTTCCTCAAGAAGTAAACAGAATTATCCTATGGGCCTGCAATCCCACTTCCGGGTACACACTCTGAAGAATCAAAAGCAGGGACTCGAAGAGCTCTTTGTACAACTGTGTTCACAGCAGCATCATTCACGACAGACAAGGGGTGGAGGCAAGTGCCCACTGATGGATGATGGATAAACCAAATGTACATGTGTGTACGTACACGCATGCAATGGAATATTATCCGGCCTTAAAAAGGAAGGAAGTTTTGACACAGGCTACATTGTCTCGAGGACACTGTGCTGAGTGAAACAGGCCAGACACAAAAGGACAAATCCTCATATGAGGGGCCAAGCGTAGGCAATCTGAGACAGAAAGGAGAAGTCGGGGCCGGGGCTGGGAGTGGGGAAGGGGAGTGAGTGTTTAATGGGGACAGAGCGTCAGTCTGGGGAGACGGGAAAGTCCTGGGGAGAATGGTGGCGACGGCCGTACAACAATGTGAATGTGCTTAATGCCCCTGAGCTGGATACTCAAAAATGGTTAGAATGGTAAATTCTACGTTATGCATATTTTAATACAGTGTCCGCATCTCCGGGAGTCGACATCGGGGAGATGCCAACAGGCCTGCCAGGGGCAGCCCTGGACTCGGCTTCTCCCAGCGGGACCCATGCTCAGCCCTCTGGCTCCTCTGCCAGGCTCCCCGCCTGGGCCCCACACGCAGCTCCTCCTCACAGCGCAGGCCGAGGCCTCCTCCGTGGCGTCCACCGCTAACGTGCCCCGGCACAGACAGCCCTGGTAAAGGTAACCTGTTAGCTGGGTCAATTCTCCAGTCCTCAAATACGCGGGCTTTGTCTCAAGGAGGTCACTGCTTTGGCACGATCGCTCCCTCACTCCTCCCACGAACGACCTCAGAGACCACGCAGCTACCACCTCCACCAGCGCTTGCAAGACAAACGTGACACAGGAGTTTAAAGGATACACGGATGAAGGCAGAAGCTAAATCTGAGAAGGAAACAGCCACGTGAGGCTCGTTCTCACTCGGGCACAAAATCCATTCTTTGATTCAAGTTATTGTTTTTGAAAATCTAAAAAACAAAATTAAGAACTGCTGAACTTGAGTGAAGACCCTAAACTCTGTTAGGGCCCTATCATCTGACAAAGCAAACCCCCGAGGCGGAGCGGCTGGCGCCTGACCTCCCGGTGGGGCACCGCAGAGCCCCAGCCAGTCCCCCACGTGGAGAGAGGACCCGCGCCAACACCTACCTGCTACGCGCCCAGGTCACAGCGTGTGACCCAGACGCCCGAGGGCAACTGCGCCTGGCCCCCGCTGGCCTCCCCACCCCAGCGCTCGCTCTGCTCAGTGGCTCTCCCTTCCTCGCCCCAGCCACCGGCCCAACGGGGGCGAGTCCTCACACCCGGTGCCCCTGCTTCCGGGTGCAGCAAACACCCACCTGCACCCCAGCTGCAGGAGGATCCGCCCCACCCGGACTGAGAGTACGCAGCCAGGCCCGCATCTTCTCTCCAGAACCCAGGGACTACTGGGGGGCCGTGTGGAAGGAGCCAGGGAGAGCGCAGGGACACAGCCACCCAAGGAGAAGCCGGAGGTCCCCGTGAGGCACCTCCAGGAATGAGCACAATTCAGTTAGGGAGACGGGTCTACACTGGCGTGCCAATGCGGGATAAAAGGGTCTCCTTCCAGAGGTTCTCACTTCCTTTGCGTGAACAGTGGCTGAGTCTAACCCTGTGTCGGCACCTTCTGACGGCACAGGCACTGGGTCCGAGAGGCAAACTGGCTCTGCCCTGCCTGGGGATGCGAGGCCACCAGGCTGTGAAAACCCCTGCATTTTTAAACTCTTAAAGGACAATGGATTTCTTGCCATAAGCATGTAACATTCTTTCTATCATGGGGATGACTGTTATCAAAACGCAATTTTCAATAAAACATGCTTTCCTAAGAAAACTAAATAAGACTAAACTGGGTCTGGGGCGAAGAGAAGCCAGAGGGCAGGAGAGGCCAGGTCTGGACCTGGGCCGGGAGCCAGGAGGGCACCCAATCTCCACGTCTCCAATCCCCTCTTCCGGCAGGGGTCCCAGGAGCAGATGAAGTTTCCAGGGTGTGGAGCAGATGGGCTTGGTCTTCAGGAAATCGGGTTCCAAAGCCTCAAAATCCTTCCCTTTTCTTTCGCTACAAGTGACCAGCCTGGGAGTGCTCAGTAATTTCCAACAAAATATGTGTTGCAATTGACTGCATGCTACTACTAATTACGATAACTCCATCCAGAACAAAGCTAACCCTGGGATAAACCTTATGGTCAGAGATATTTCTTGAAACTAAATTTCAGATTGCTTTTTTTTTTACTCCCTAGAGGGATATAAAAAAAATGTTTGAGAATAAAATTCTAGAAGTGGGGATGGAATAAGAGTATAATTTTGAGGAGATAAATAAATAATGTTGTCTGACATGCATTTTAAAATCAATAATGCTGGGCCAAAAAATGGTAGGTAAATAAATAAATGAGCTTCCCCCTAAGCCTCAAATCTAATACCAAAATTAATTCACAACGGGTCATACATTTAAAGTTCACATAAAACTAAAAAACTATGAAACTTAGAGAAAATCTTCAGGATCTAGGGCTGGGTGAAGAGTTCTTAGGCCTAACACCAAAAGCACAGTCTTAAAAGAAAAAAACTGTGTAAGCTGGACTGCATCAAAATGAAGAACTTCTGCTTTAAGAAAAGCCATAGGGTCTGCAGTAGCGAAAAGATGAAGACCAGCTACAGACCAAGTGAAAATATCTGCAAACCAACACTTGACAACGGTCCACATCCAAAACTCTCAAAGCTCCCCAAATATTTAATTGTAAAGTGGGCAAAAGATATGAAAGACATTTCACCAAAAAGGACATACAGATGGCAAACAAGCACATGAGAAGTTGTTCAACACCATCAGTCTTTAGGGAGGTTCAACCTAAAACCACAACGAGGAATCACAGCTACGACAGAGAAAAGGTAACACCAAACACCCCTCTCGAGGACGCAGAGACAGAACACGTAGCGTCTGTGCAGTGCAGTTCGGCAGTGACTTATGAAACTCAATATCCAACTACCACATAACCCTGCAACTGGGCTCCTGGATATTTTACCCAGAGAAACGAGAACTTTCATCCAAACAAAAATGGGTACGTGAATGTCCAGAGTAGCTTTAATGGAACACCCCAAAGATGAAAACCCCCAAACGTCCCTCGATGGGCGAGCGGTTACACACGCAAAACCTGTCGACACGCAAAGGAGGGCCCTGCAGACATAGCCTGGGTGGGGTCAGAGGTGCGGAGTGAGGGAAGAAAGCCCCCGAACTCTGCCATCCCGCGTCTCAGAACACCTGAAACAACACACTTCCAGAGATGGGGGACTGGGTCAGGGACGGCCAGGGTGACCACAGAGGGAGGCTCGCAGTGCTGGGTGGGCACGTAAACCCACACGGTGGTACCCTGGGAGAAACTGGCTGGAGGGGACATGGGCTCTCTCTGTACTACCTGTGCAGCTTCCTGTGAACAAGTATTAAAAAGTTTAAGTTTCGGCACGTACATAAAAATACTACGAAAGGCAGAAGTCAGGCCAGGGCTGGCCGGGCCAGGGGCATCAGGGGTCCCACGCTGCGTGGGTAGTGGGCCGCGGCCCAGCTTCCAGCACCCCCCCACCCCCCGGCTCCACAGTCACAGCAGGCAGGCGACAGCCAGGCAACAGGGAAGCACAGAAACAAAGATGAGCACACTCCTGCCGGAAAGTCATTTCAGGGGAAAAATCACCCGAACAAGAGGTGCCAAGGCCAGACAGAACCCCCACATGAGGAGACAGGAGCTGTAACCAAGACCATGCAAGGGTTATAACTGTCTTTTGAAGGATAAGACAAAGATGTAACTAAGAACGCAGGTATTCTTAAAAAACTAATCCGAGACACTGGATATGAAAAATATAACTGTCAAACTGAAAACATCAACATGTGGAATGACCAGCAAGACCTAAGTGCTGGGTCTTAAGGGACAAATGAGGGAGCTGGAGCAGAGGGGAGCTCCAGGGAGCGAAGCCGTGCAGATCCTTCTAGAGCTGGAGAAACACACGGGTCAGGCCGCGGGGCCCCTGGGGAAGGGTCCGACCCGCACCAGCAGCACCAGCACAAGCAATGCCAGGCGTCTGACTGCACACCCGGACTTCGTGCAGGAAGCGGGGAGCAAACCACGCCCTGTGTCTGCAGCGCATCACTCCCGGGCCCCAGCCGCCCTCCCGCCTACTCACTCCCCGGAGAGACAGGCGGGTGCTGTCTCCCAAGCCAGTAACTCCCCAAAGCAGACGAGGAGCTCCCAGTGAGCCCAGGCACCTGTGAGGAGAAGCCCAGAAAGCAGGCTGACGGGTCACGCTCGGGAACCCTACAAGGCCCGCAGGCAACCGTGGCTGACGACCCCACCACTTCCCGGCCTCTCCCATCCACGCACAGAAGTCCACTTGCCATCCGCACACGAAACAAAAGAGGAGACAGACAGGAGAGCGGCCCCACCCCGACAGGGACGCGTTACCAGGCCCGGGATGGACTTCGGCATGGTCTTCCGAGCCCTGTGGACCTTGACATCAGCGCCCGGGGCCTTCTTGTCCTCTGTGTCCTTGCTGCCCTCCCCGGGCTTGGCTGGCATGGCAGCCGGCGGCTGGGGAAAAGCGCCAGGAGTCCTCCCTTTGCCAGCCCCGCCAGGGAGGGTCTTCGCAGCATGACCGGGCAGGGAGGAGGCCAGGGCGCCAGCCACCCGCAGCGGTGGCTCAGACAGGGGGGCCTTGCCGAGGAAGTAGCCGTTGCTCCCGACGACGGGAGTCTGAGTGAAGCCGTCGGCTCGGATGTGGTTCTGCTTCCCCACATCAGTGTCTCTGTCCAAAATCCCATTTTCCGCTATCCGGGCCACCGGCCCGGCTCCTTCCTGCGGGCTGACTCTCGTGCTCTCCTGAGTGTGCTTCACAGCAGCCGGGTGGCCGTTGGCATCGCTCTTGTCGCAGGACCCGTTGGTTTCCCCGTCTGCAGCCACATGGGCCTCCCCTCCCTGCTGCTCTGCCGAGCCTTCATCAGCAGCCATAGGTGACCCTGCGGACAGAGGAGAAGAGTCAGTGGCTGCCCCGCCTGCAACCCCAACACGAGAGCCCCCACTGCCCTACTTACACAAAACTGTCTGAAGAAAAACCACTTTACTTCATAGACAAACATTTGAGTTCAGACGGATTA
Source organism: Mesoplodon densirostris (assembly GCF_025265405.1). Taxonomy (NCBI): domain Eukaryota; kingdom Metazoa; phylum Chordata; class Mammalia; order Artiodactyla; family Ziphiidae; genus Mesoplodon; species Mesoplodon densirostris. The sequence goes on from NC_082666.1 coordinate 496,405, forward strand.
AATACAAAGTATGTCGCAGACACTATCTCAACAGTGAGTCAGTTAAGGGGGGAGTGACCCCATCCCCAGCAGGGCGGTCTGCACCCCGCCCCTAGCGAGGTGTGGGCGGGATGTGGTCCTTGAAACAAACACCTGGCTCCTCCAGTGAATTCTTAAAAGACTTCCAACACATTATGCAGGATTTACATATCCTCCAGGAACAAATTCACTGCAGGAAAACAAGACTGGGTAGGATTCAGAGACGGGAAACAAGGCCTCGGGAGCAGCTTCCCAAAAACAGACGTAAAAAAAACAGGGCGAGGGCCTCCCTGGTGGCGCAAGTGGTTGAGAGTCCGCCTGCCGATGCAGGGGATACGGGTTCGTGCCCCGGTCTGGGAGGATCCCATATGCCGCGGAGCGGCTGGGCCCGTGAGCCATGGCCGCTGAGCCTGCGCGTCCGGAGCCTGCGCGTCCGGAGCCTGTGCTCCGCAACGGGGGAGGCCACAACAGTGAGAGGCCCGCATACCGCAAAAAAAAAAAAAAAACAGGGCGAGTTCTCAGTCTGTCAGCCAGAAGCCTCGTTACAAACCCCTGGTCTCTGAAGCGCGTCTCCTCCACAACTTGATAAACAAGAAACACACTTCCCACCAGCAGATCGACACACGCGGAGCCTCACTACAGACCCCAGCAGAAAGTTCACAGTTACAGCGCTGGGTGCAGAGGGGCTGTGGTCACGTCCAAGACCCCACCACCCATCGCCCCTGTACCCCTGTTTACAGCACATCACCTGCCATGACTCCATCACTACTGTACTGGCCCCTGGAAGGAGAGGTCCACGTTCACTACTGTACCCTGAGCACAGAAACACGAGTGCAGTAAGTACTGTCTGAATGAATAAACAGCTACTCATTTTTTTAAAAACCCTTGGCAAAACAGAATAGGTGAAAACCTACTCAACTTGGAGAAGGCCGCATGCCAATCTGCAGCAAAGATACACTTATTCAGAAATGTTGCATGAATTCCACGTAAGATCAGAAACATCAGGACAACCATTAACACCACAAAGGTTCACACAAGAGTGGGGTCCCAGAGGACCCCACGGGAGAGAGAAACGAGGAGCAAGGCCTGGCGACAAGGGTTGGGCTCTCCTGCACACCTGGTCCCTCAGCAAGTCAAACACGAGTGCAGCAAGGCTGCCAAATCTGAAATCAAGTACAAACACCAAAGGCATTTTTCTACGTTGGCCTTAACTTTTGAGAAAACATAAGAAAAAAAAAAAGACAGTATTCACAAAAAAGCAGGGAAACTATAAAGGATATAAAACTTCAACCAAGATCATGCAAAGTCTCTGCAGAGAAAAAAAATTTTAATAGAAGTATCTCACGACCTTGAATGTGATGGCAAAAATACAAGATGCAAGTCGCCTCAAACTGACTCTCTAGTTCAATGATACCCTAATCAAAATTCCAATCAGTGTATTGAGGAACTCCATAACCTTATTCTAAAATGTGCAGGGAAAATAAATTTTCACAAACAGCAAAGTAAATCGTGAAAAAGCACAGCGAAGGAAGGGGAAATGGGCCTCTCCCAACACAAAGGAGGACGGGGATGCGGACAGTCACGGGGCGTCGAGCACAGCCACCCCGGGGCCAGACGCTGACAGCTGCTCAGAAAGGCAAGCTCCTAGGACAAATGCATCTCAACTTACAAAAGAATAAAGTTGGACCCTTACCTCACACCATATACAAAAAATAACTGAAAACGTTTCCAAGATCTAATTATAAGAAGAAAACATAGGCATAAATCTTTATGATCTTCTATGAAGCAATGGTTTCTTAGATGCTAAAACAAAACCACAAGCAACCAAAGAAAAACAGGTAAGTTGGACTTTATTTTGTGCTTCAAAGGATACCATCAAGAAAGTGAAAAGACAACCCATAGATTGGAAGAGAGTATTTGCAAATCACACATCTGATGAGGAACTTGTACCTAAAATATATTTTTAAAAACCTCTGACAATGCATTAATAAAAATCAATAACCAATTTTAAAAACGGGCAAAGGATGTGAATTGACATTTCTCCAAAGAAGATACACAAATGGCTAATAAGCACATGAAAAAAAATGCTCAGCATCGCCTGCCAGTAAGGAAATACACATCAAAACCACAACAAGATACCACTTTGCACCCACTAGGACAGCTGTAAGCAAAAAGAAGGTGCCCACGAGTGTTGCCGGGAGCTGCCCTTGCTGCCGGTGGCCGTGGACGTGGTGCAGCTGCTGCAGGAATCAGTCTGGAGTTTCCTCGAAAGGAGGGCCCAGGTCTGGGCTCAGGGGCCGTGTGCAGAGGAGACTGGCACCTGGCATCACTCATCCACAACTTCTTTTAGAAAAGGGCCCAGGAGGGCAGACAGGGTGGGAGCCCAAGGAAGGGAACATTTCAAGGAACAGGGAGGAGAACAGCGCCAGAAGGAAAACGCTGAGGCAGGTCTTCAGAGGTCCCACCACTGTGAGCAAAGGGACAGGCAGGACAGCGTGCGGGGCAGCTCCGGGAGGGAAGTGCCCCAGGGCCAGCCAGGGTGCAGCAGAGAGGGGCCGGTGGGCCGGATGAGGCACCCTGAGGTGCAGGGTGAGGGCAGAAAGCAGGGCAGGGCCACGGCCTTCAGTCCAAGCTGGGCCGTCTGGAGAAGATGTCGCAGGGAGAGAGAGGGTGAGGCTGGAAACAGCCCTGGGAAGCCAGGCAGGCAGCTGCCCAACCCCCACCCCACCCAGCTCCCTGAGCCCCAACAGCTCTACTAGAACCTGAAGCATTTTGGTCACATGCTAAGTGACACACTCACAGGTGAGACGGTCCTGCCCTGTGGCCTGGGCTGCTGGGTCCCTTCTCTCAAGCAAGGCTGCCCTGCCACCAGCCCCAAGCCGGGGGCCCATACTCTGCCTTCACCCACCGTCACCCTCGGGTGTGCACGGGGCGGTCACAAAAGCAGAGGACCCCGTGGATGTGAAAAGGTGTCAGAGCAGCATGTGGGCGCACCAGGGAGGCAGGGCCGCGGCAGTTCCCGTCGTGGGGGCTGCACCACAGCTCGGGGGAGACACAAAAATCGGCTGCCGGCCTAGGGCACAAGGTGGTCCCTGCCACCAGGCTACTCGAGGTCTCGTCCTGGGAGGCTCAGGGCCGCCCGCACCGAGCTCACAGGTCTACCCAGAACACTGGGGCACAGGCCTCCGTCTCCCTGCAGCACCTGGAAAGGCGGGGCCCTCGCCTCCCACTGCTGCACACACGGCAACCTCTCCAGACTGGCCTCCGCCACCCACGGGCCACTGTATGTGTGTCTTCAGAGGATGCAGGGCCGGATGGGCGTCTGACAGCCCGGGTAAGCTTGCCTGACCTAGGCCCCGAGCCAGCCTCTTCCCCACCCAGCTGAGAAGTGGGTAGACATCGTCCAGGGACCAGGCTGGGGCGGTGGCGCGGGTGTGCGGCCGGGACCAGGCGGCAATCGCCGTCACAAGGGGCAGGAGCACGGTGCGGGCGGGTTTCCTCCCACGTCAGTGGGGACAGCGCCACACCACCGGCCAGCAGGACGACACTGAGACACGCTTCTCGTCCGCACGGCCCTGCTGCTCGCACAGGAGGCCCCGTGCAGACACGGCCAGGCGGACACCAGCATCTGAGGCTCCCAGGCGCCGGCCTCATGGTATCCAGCCAGGACGCTGCTCTCCAAAGGGGCCTGGCTGGCACCCCCAGGCAGCTAGGGTGGGACAGTGGGGTTTACCTGTCATGGTCTGTCCCAGAGCCAGCACCTCCCAGCCCGACTCCGGGCCCGTCCCTCCAAAAGCTCCCCTATGTACCAGCCCCTTGCCAGCCTCCCTCTACCTCCTGGCACCTCCGCGGCAGCTTCCACACCCCAAGACCTGGTGCGGCCGCCCCCCTGCTGGCCTCACGGCGCCCTGAGGACCAGGACGCACAGGGCCTCCACCCTCCCAGAGGACCATGAGCCCGGGACCCCACAGGAGGAGGCCACATGGCAGGCCTGGCCGAGGAGGGGTGGCCAGGCAAGGGGCCCCGGGCGCCCTTACCTTCACTCGGCAGCTCGGCTCCCAGGCCACAGTCCTGCTTGGTCTCCCCCTTCGCCGGAACCGCCTGCTAAAGAGAAATAAACGTCAGCCGGGCACCGCCAGCAGGACTCCTGTCCGTGGGTATCGCATCCAAACCAAAACTAAACCACCAAGGACAGGACGGACAGGGAACCTCAAGCCAGTGGAAAATGCTCTTGACACCGTCTCTTCGGGAGGAGGACCAGCAGTCAACCAGAGTCCCGGGAAACCTCTACTTCAACTGTATTGGGGGGATAGTCTTTTAATAACAAGAATGCATGGCTTACATAACTAAAATTGCAAATGTTTTCTCTATTATAGGAATGCTACAATTTATTTCAAAGTGCATTCTGCTGCTGACAACAATTCATCTAAGTATTTCAAATGTCCAACAACCTACAGAAAAGTTAGAGAAATAGATAAATCAAGAAAATTCAATAAAAACCTGAATCACTAAATATTTGAGTCTACCATACAGAGACGTGAATTACGCGATGCCTCCTGCAATGGTTTTAAGACAAACATCTTGCCTTCGGGAATGTGAGAGTCTGGTTAGAGAACGAACAGAAACACACAACACACCCTTAAGTTAGCGGGGTCTCTGCAGGCGTCCGGTCCACAGGGGGAGCAGCTGACGCAGACCCTCTAGGCATCTCGCTTGGACATCCAGAGTCTAGGGGCATAGCTCCCATAACGCTTGCGTAACGTTCTGGAATGTCTTCTTCAAGAGACACCACAATATATTCCCGGAACCCTCCTCCTGAGCCTGGCTCCCACTGCTAATTTCACTGGGGTCAGACAGCTCCCTGGAGCAGTGCCCACCCCCACCCAGACCCCCACCCCCACGGCGCCCTCCTTCCTTGGCACCTCCAGAAGTCCCCACCCACTGACTCCACCACCCCAGGCCTGTGGGCCAAGAAGGGGCACAAGCACAGACAGCTCCCTCCGGCCACTTCCAGGTTCCACTCTCCTACCTTCCCAGGGCTCCACGTCTGGCCTGACCAGTGGTTTGAAACCCAGTGGTTTTCAAAGTGTAAGCTGAGGATCCCTGGGGCCCCTGAGAACTCCTCAGGGGACCTAAGAGGACTTGTTTTTTGAGGCACGTGTGCATGCACACACACACACAGGGGTAGGGTCTCACTGGCACTACCCAGTCCTGGCCCCCAGACCACAGCCAATGGCGCCTGGGTGGACATCCACTCCTAGCTGGTCACACAGGGTCCCTTGTTCTAGGAGCTGAGGAGCTCAGTCGTGTACGTGGCCACGTAGATGAAGGCCAGCCACCATTCCTGAGCACCTGTCGTGTGCCAGGCACCTGCCAGCCCAAGGGGAGGCCTCAGTGGACAGCAGGGTCCAGGCCACAGGGCCAGCTGACAGTGTTTTTTATATCACCAGAGGCCTGTGAACAATAACAGACAAGATGTGACAGAGACCTCTGTGGTCAAAGCCATGTGTGGTCCTTTTCAGAAAAGTCCTCAGAGCCCTGTTCCAGTCGGGGGATAAGAAACAAACACATTAACTGCAGCGAGAGTGTGGGGTGCTGTGACGTTATCAACAGGGGGGCAAGGCTGCAGCGGTGAGGGGGTAGCCAGCTGGGGGCTCTTCTCCAGCCCCTCCCAGTGGCCTTGTGTTCATTCCATCCATGGGCCTGGATTAACAGTCCTGCTCTGTTGGCACTGGCCAACTCCCTGCTGCCCCTTCTGCAGTTAGGAAGCTGGAATTTGGTGCCAGGCACTACGGGAAACTCTCGAGGCCTCACAGCCTTCCTCCCAGAAAGAGGGGAGTACTTTCTTACGGAGTCACACCTGACACATCCCTCCTCATCAAGGAGAAACAAGCCTTCATCGTGGACGGCAAAGCCCAGCCTCTGCTCCCCTCGGCACCCCTCCCACACCCTGATGCCAGCCTCTGGCCCCTGGACCCCGCCACCCCTCAGCAGGCCGAGCTCCACCTTCTCAGACAGGCTCACCTGGACCTCGCCTTGTGGCCCCGCTGGTCCCACCACCACCAGGCACACCACCAGCCTGTCTGCCCTGCCAGCACGAGCACTCAGGGTCCAAAGCGGGGAAGCTGTCCTGTCCCCAACCCGTCGGCAGTGCCGGGCAGGAGGAAGGAGCTGAGAAAGCGTGTGGCAGAGAAAAACAGGGTCTTCCTAGGGGACCGGGTGTGGCGCAAGCCTGAGGGGCACTGGAACAGCCCAGACGCACAGTCCACACGTGGTGCAGCCACCCTGCTCCTTGTGGGCACCGCCAGTGCCACGTCGGGAAGCCCTGACTGAGGCTGCGGGTGAGCTCAGCCCACGACCAGGGCAAGAAAGACAGAAATCTCCCGAACCCAGATGCTCTGTGAGTTGAACCTATAGGTACCTAGCAAGAGGGAACATGGTTTTCGTTAACTTTTCCGAAGGGCCAGCAACCTACAAAATCGACATCAACCAGGAAAGGATTACAGGTGGGACACGCAGCTCAAACCACTAACCAAACCAGAACCAAACAGAACTGCTGGCAGACACCTGAAACCCCTGCCAGCTCTCCCGCCGGCAGGGGCTGTGACAATCCCAACCGTAAAAGGTGGATGGGTGACCTCAGTCTCTGCTTTGCAAGAAGAGCCTCCACTAACCCCCGAGTGAGCTCGGGGTATGGGGACACAACAGGAGGAGGAAAACCTCCAGAGAAGATGCGAGCCAACGGCAGCGCTCTGAGCAGCGCGAGGGCCCCTGGGCGGCACCAGCACAGAAGCTCGACTCCCACGTGCCACCTCCACGGAGAGACTGAGGCTCCTGGCAGAGAGGGCCAACTCCAGGCAGGGCAGGGGCACAAGAGGAGCTTAGAACCTCGGGTTGTGCCTGAGAACGAAGCACTCAAACTGGCAGGGCGCGCCCAAGAACCAGGACAGACCCAAGGGATGCCCATTCCGGAGCTTGCGCCACTTGGAGCATCAGAATGAATAATGACAGGAACAGGAATGGTAAACCAGTGAATAAACACCAGCATTAAATAAATGAATGGATAACAAACAAATCCAACAGGGAAAGCTCCTTATCCTAGATGCCAACAACTGAAGGCAGAGAGAGGGCCGGGAGCTGAAGCCACCATTACAACGCGTGGAGGAAGTTTCATAAGAAACGGGATCTTACAGAAACTCAAAGTATCTCGCCGCAACATTGTCCTCAAGTACAAAGGGAAGAGCAGTGACCTTCGTGGAGAAACCTGGAGCCTCGCCCATGGGACGGTCACAGACAAAGCGGCAGGTCTCCTGATGGGACGCACCCTAACCCTAACCCTTCCTGCCACCAGGGTTTCCAGAAAGCAACGCGATGTGCCCTTGGAAAAGGAAGACCGAGGAGCTGGAGTCCCCTCAACTCCCCGTCCGGAGCGGGAGAGCGCTGTGAAGGGACTACTGTGACAACTGCACGCACAGCGACCGGGCACCGCGTTCACGTGTGATTACCGTGACACCTGTATGCACTGCAGACCAGACGGTTGTGTCAATATCGGGTATCTCGATGGTTATGCAGAGAAATGTCCTTGTTTGTAGTAAATGAGAGCCTGGACTTAGCTCCGTGCGGGACAGAGGAGACAAGGTGCATGTGTGTGCACACATGTGCACATGTGAAGGACATAACAAGTGGAGTCTGGGTGAAGAGTAGACGGGAGCCACTGTACTAATCTTGCAACTTTTCTGTATGTTTGAAATTATTTCAAATTAAAGTGTTTTAAAAAGGAAAAGTTAGGGAAGTCTTCAGACTGGAAGCACGCTGTGCGGCCACGGGGCCCACAGGGTAGGACTGCAATGACGACAGGGCATCTTGCGGGGAACAGAGGGGCAGCAGCAAGGACCTCCCAGAGGGAGCTGGTCCACGGCAGAGGTGCAGAAGCACAGGCGTGGACCCTGAGGACCCGGGCCCTACCCGGCTCCTCTGTCCCCTTGCACCTTGCCAAGGTCACCTGGCTTCTGCAGCTGCAAGGCAGGGACCACTTGTTCCAGGAGCTGCTTTGAGGACGGTGGACCTGGTGCCTGACGCGGAGCCAGCAGACCCGCAGCCCAGGATACGTGAGGACACAGAACACGCGTGCACTGGGGGCTCCACACACTGCTGTGCCTGCACCCCGTGTCACCGGGGGCCCAGGACTGCGGGCAAACGCAAGGGTTCCGGCACTGGCTGCGGGACACAGGTCCGGAGAGAGCAGGAGAACCGAGACATAAAGACAACTAGTGGCGGGGTGGGGGGAACCCCCAAAGGAGCAGCAGGCTGAGGAGCCAGATGGCACAGCTGTTTCCACCTTCAATGAACTATCAACATTTAAAAAGTAGGAGAGCGTACAAAAAATCTGGGTTTCCAGAATCTGAAACAGTGAGGAGCTGTGGCGACACTGGTGGGGTGCCTGGACAGGCTCCCGCGGGGTGCCCCACAGAGTTGGCCTCTTGACACCCGGGACCAGCACCAAGTCAGATTCCACTTACTCCTGCACGTAGGTACTGACCCTTAGGGTCTAGACCGGAGAAAACGCCCTCCTGCCCAGGCCTGCTTCACTCATCTTAACTCATCCGCCTGCCCCCTGACCTCACTGGCAGCACCTGACTTGAGGCGTCACCTCCCAGGACCTGTCCTGGCCACATCTCTCAGTAATGATGCCATGACCTGTCCCCACCGGGTTGGGCAGTGGGGCCGGGATGTCTGATCCCAGGCCCCTGATTTCCCACCGTCCATCCAGGGCCAGGCAGGGCTGTGCCTCATCTTTACCCTCAGCCCCACGTGGCCGGGCCTCACTGCCTCTCCCAGCCCATCACAGCTGCATCCCAACTGCCAACCACCTACACCCTTCAATACCCTCAAACAGGAGTTCTCTGGGGTCCCCAAGACCCTTCCAGAGATCAAGACTCTTTTCGTAACACCAGCAGGATCCCACTCACACGTTTCACAGTACTGACATCTGCACAGATGGTGCAAGGGCAATGCTGTCGGCACCTTAGCAGGAATCAAGAGGGTGGCACCAAACGACACGCTTAGTGACTGAATTCATCCTCACTCTGGGGCCACCGCCCCACAGCAAGGACACCGGGACCGCTGACAACACCTCTGGGCCCCAGGCCCTGACTGGTGACAACGGGTGCCCGGAGACAAGCTGGGCGGGCACAGCCCCCAGGACCCTGTGAACTCAGCGGCAAACCAGCTGCCTCCTGTCACAGCACCAGCCACATGTCCACCCACAAAATTACGGTTCATGACCTTTCCCCCCAAAATGTCTGTTTTAAGAATATTATGGGGCTTCCCTGGTGGCTCAGTGGTTGAGGGTCCACCTGCCGATGCAGGGGATGCGGGTTCGTGACCCGGTCTGGGGGGATCCCACGTGCCGCGGAGCGGCTGGGCCCGTGAGCCATGGCCGCTGGGCTATGCGCATCCGGAGCCTGTGCTCCGCAACGGGAGAGGCCACAACAGTGAGAGGCCCGCGTACAGCAAAAAAAAAAGAATATTATGTAACACACTTTCAAATAATGCCAGACTGGGCCACCATTTTGCTCTGTGTCTACCCGAGTGCATTCAGGAACCCGCTGACGTGCTCACAACACACCAGGCCCTGGGTGAGCATGAGACCCGGCAACAGAGCACCGCCGTCTCTGCCTCACCTCTGTCTCCTACTCAAAACCCAGGGCTTCCCTGGTGGCGCAGTGGTTGAGAGTCCGCCTGCCGATGCAGGGGACACGGGTTCGTGCCCCGGTCCGGGAAGATCCCACATGCCGCGGAGCACCTGGGCCCGTGAGCCATGGCCGCTGAGTCTGTGCATCCGGAGCCTGTGCTCCGCAATGGGAGAGGCCACAACAGTGAGAGGCCCGCGTACCAAAAAAAAAAAAAAAAAAAAAAACAAACCCAAGTACCTCCTCACTCGTTTCTCTGAGTGACTGCTGCTGGTGGCACAGGGTGGAAGAGGAGGGCCGGGGGAGGGGGTGGCATGGGGGAGGAGGGAGGGCAGAGGTCAGGCAGAGGTGGGCAAGGAGGGGCACACCCGAGCGGCTGACACCTGTAGGGCAAGGGACAGTGTGCTGGAGTCAGGGATGCTATGAAGTCTCCAAATGAAGGACACATTAGCTTATCAGATGAATATGAAAAACAAGTATCAAAGAAAAGGAATACTCTCTGGGTCTGAAACTTCTGTACAAGCCTCTACCTGACAAAACCTGCCCTAGGGCTCTGCTCTAACACTTGCTGTGCCTCATTTAAGACACGGGACCCGCCAGTGGCCAATTTCTCTTCCATAAAAAGGAAGAGCAGCACATATTCATAAAGCTCACAATAAAAAAATGTTATTACTTACCTCAACCCTGTCTAGCCTAGCAGGTTATTCTTTCTCCCTGATCGAAGCAAAACAAAACAATGGGTTAAAACAAAGTTTTGAGGTAATTACTCGACTTCAAATCAAGACCTTTCCATTTACAACCATCTACCTAGTTGTATGGGAGTGAAACACGTTAATGTGCATGAACAACAGGCCAGCAATTCAAGTTCTCAATTAAGTCAACATGACCGCAGAGGCACAGAACCCAAAGGCCAGTCTCTCACTCATACACAGACAACAGAATCAACACCAGCGAAGGTCCACCAGTGGCTAACTCGTTTCCCAAAAGCCTGGTCTCTTTCCTGAAAGAACTTCCAATAAAATCATCTAAACTCTCCCCCAGGCCACGTCACTGATCAAGGTCACTGGTCAGGGCGGAGGCCTCCCCAACCTGGCTTCTCTGAAGGCACAGCCCCTGCCCCAGTGCTGGCAGCGCACCCTGGTGGCCCTGCCCATAGCCCAGAGATCCATGGCCCCCGTGGCCTGAGACCCCAACACCCCACCCTCAGGAAGCCAGGAGGTGAGGGAGTGGGGTCCCCCCTCCAGACGACCTGCCCCACTTTCCATCCCTCCTTCTGCACGGGCCAAACCTGCTCACCCTGCTCAAGTACCATGGCCACCGCCTAAATCACGAGGGCTTCAACCGCAAGGCTGGGCCCCATCTCCTCCCCAAGACCCATGTGTCCCAATAAGGAAGGACCTGTACCTCCTTCACCTCCTCCTTGGAAGACAGACAACCCCAGAGTCAGACTCCACCCGCAAAAGCACCGGGAACCCGGACCAGCGACCTCATCCGTAAACATCAGGCATTCCGTTTTTCAGATGCCACAAACTTGGGCACGACTAAGAATCCACAGCTTGCAGCGGGAACCAGCGGGGGCCATGTGAGCTCACCAGGTGTACACAAGGCACACACGCCGTGTAACTCTCGTCCACTGCACCACCGAGACACGACAATTCCAGAAAAACAGCTCCTTCCAAGGCTTTTTGTCCTCTTTATCCTCAGCACATCTGCCCGAACTCCAGAACATTTCAGGAGCAGGCTTCATATCACACTCCCACACCCAGACTGAAAAAGGGAATCCTCTCAGAGCCTGGGATTTGCAGAGATTCTGGGGCTCCTTTCAGTCAAAGAGCCTTTTACATACAAACTTCTAAATAAAAAGACATTTACAGGGTGAAAGCAGTGAGGAAAAACTGAAGGGAGGTGTGGGGTCCTGAGGGGTGGGGCTACACCCTAGGACACCCCTCTCTTCCCAGAATCAGGAATCTTTACAGTCCTAAACTCAACATTGCATGTGGGTTTTAGTTCCCGGACCAGGGATCTAACCCAAGCCCCCTGCAGTAGAACCAAGGAGTCTTAACCACTGGACTGCCAAGGAAGTCAGGCTCAACTCTTCTTGAATATGCAAAAACAAAGCGCTCCTGCCTCGAGTGTCCACATTCCTTAAACAGAACAGAAACCATAAGAAAACCCTCAGACTCTGCACCATGTGGCTAAGGTTCTCGAGTCCATCTGTCCACTGGAGAACAGGCCGGTCCCCCTCCAGCCTTGTCCTCCATCAATGCCCTGCAGGCTCAGCCCTGACAGCTGGTCCTAACCCTCCTCGTGTCCTCACATTCGGTGACCTGCCGTTTTTGACAGTAAAACTGGAGCTGGGACCCATGATGCCAGAACTGCTCACAGTAAGAGTCCCTCCACCAGCCTATCCAGACCCTCATTCGACTTCTTCACCGCCTCTGATAAAACCCCAGTTAGACCCAGCTGAAAGGCACGGGGGCGGGGGTACAAAGTCTGCCCAGGAGGTGGCCAGAATGGCCAGTGAGTGGCAGCGGCAGCACGCCCCTTGGGGAGTGCGACAGCCACACGCTCACTGCGAGCTGGGTCTGACCATCCCTCCCAGAAGAACAAACTCTACCCTTTGGAGCATCAGTTTTCACATCCTAAGGAGCTGATGTGGCTGGAGAAAAAAGAAAGAAAACTTTCCAGTTTGTGAAGTTTTTTCCTTAAATGCAAATTGGCAGATTTTAATACACACAAACCCTAAGGGAAAAAACACATCCCAAGAGGTGAGGTAGAATCTGACCCCGTGCTGGATGTGTAAGGCCAACACAGGGCAGTGGGTGCAACAAGCTGCCCAAGACATGGACGTCCAGCGACATCTGAAGTTCAGATAAATGACAAGCCATGTTTTAGCATAAGTATGTTTACCTGAACTTTAAATGTAACTGGGCATCCTGTATTCTTTTTTTTTTTTTAATTTTCTTCATAACTTTAATATGCATCAGGCTCTGGTTTTCTTTTCTTTTTTAAAAAAAAATATTTATTTATTTATTTATTTGGCTGCGTCAGGTCTTAGTTGCAGCGCACGGGCTCTAGAGCAGCAGACGTAGCTGCCCCGCGGCATGTAGGATCTTAGTTCCCCAACCAGAGATTGAACCCGTGTCCCCTGCATTGGAAGGCGGATTCTTTTTTTTTTTTTTTTTTTTGCGGTACGCGGGCCTCTCACTGTTGTGGCCTCTCCCGTTGCGGAGCACAGGCTCCAGACGCGCAGGCTCAGCGGCCATGGCTCACAGGCCCAGCCACTCCACGGCATGTGGGATCCTCCCGGACCGGGGCACGAACCCGTGTCCCCTGCATAGGCAGGTGGACTCTCAACCACTGTGCCACCAGGGAAGCCCTGGAAGGCAGATTCTTAACCACTGAACCGCCAGGGAAGTCCCGCATCTGGTATTCTTATTTGCTGAACTTGGCCACCCTACACTGAGTCTGTGAGGATCGGCAAAGGACAGAAGGACCCTAGGTCTCTGTAATTCTGGAATGGCAAATGCTTACGTTTCAAAAGGCAATATTCTCTGCCCTGTGAAATCATACTCCTAAAAAGAAAAAGAATTATTAATCAAACAATTTCTTCATAAGAGAAGAGAACACAGAAGAAAATAAAATGCAGAGGAAAAACACCAAAGGAATTATGAAGTCCTGCTCTCACACCATCTCTTATGCCTTGGCATGGGAGGCCTTCCCGAACTTGGCTCCCTTTTACCACTTGGGAGACTGCCTGCCCCATGGGGTGTTTGGCCTGACCCATCTCTGGGGGAAGAGGTCCCACCTGGACCACAGGGAGGTCGCTTGTTACCCATACCATATGCATTTCAACAAAAACATCTCAAGGTGGTGAAAATAAAAAAAGTCTTGCTAGGGTCTTCAGGTATCCTTAAAAAGAAAGAACGCGCCCGCGCCCACCACCCGTTCTACAAGGGTTAAGTCTGAGCCAGTGCAGTGCTGACTGACAGTGCACCCTGAGAGGCTCTCTGTGCTTTGGAAAAACAGGCCCCTTAGAGAGTAGATATCTCAGAAGAATTTTAATGAACCCAAATTCCTGCCTCTTCCCATACACAGAAAAAAAGGGCTAAAATCATTAATGGAAATACCCCTTCCCCATGACTAGCAGTTACCTTCTACCGAGATGTGTGCGTGGCTGCACACACACCCTGGCCCAGACCACACAGATCCTGGCCACTCCCCGACTCCTTCAGAGCAGCCCCCCAGAGCTACTGAGAAGCTGTCTCCCAGGCTACAGTCCTCGGTAAGATCCGGAATAAAACTCAGCTCACGGCTCCTACGTTGCGTATTTTTCCTGTTTCAGTCAATGCTCCTCAAGTTAACTTCCAATCACACAGCCCTCAGTGTGGTTGCGGCCGCTCAGACACCAGACTCCCACCACCCCGCAGCTGCCCCGCCAAGAACCCGCCCTGCCTCGACTTGCTCTGGACCCTGCCTGCTCCCACGCGCGGGACAACAGGGCACCCTGCCGCACAGGGCAGCGGCCAGGACCTGTGCCAGCGACACAGACCAGTCTCAGATCCCACAGAGCACAGTTGTGCAGCAAAGACCCCCCAACTCCATGGTAGATGAGAAGCAGCTGAAGTACACTCAGGCAACCAATTCTGGCTGCATGATATTACAGAGAGTATTTCCCAAGAAAAAGTGTAGAGTCGTTTGTTTTTTAACAAAAAAGTGGAGGAGGGGGGAAATACCCAGATGTAAAGACCAGAGAAGTCATATTCTAAAGTCATCTTTAGGTGACACTGGCGGGTGGCTGTGTTCACTGTAGTGACGTCACAGGACAGGAGACAGCGACCGCATTTCTATGACGGGGATGCAGACTTCCATCTGCTAAGTCTCACTCGGATTTTCTTAGTGAGTAAAACAAATATCTTGTACCAGTTCTCACAGCAGCACCGCTTATTTGGTGTCCCTCCCGCTAAGTGTAGCCACAGAACAAGCACATAAGAACCACCTGCCGCTCCAACAGCGCTATCTGTAGGTGACGTCAAGGTAGCCTGCATCCCCTCCTCAAGGCCCAGGGCCTCCATCCACCCCCACTGGCCATCACTGGACATGAGAAGAATGAGCACCAAGCGCAATCTGTCGTGGTGCAGTTAGCCTCAGTTTACAACGTTTGCTTCTACATGCTTTTCAAAAAGACAGTTTTTGTTACACACACAGTCGGCCCCCTGTGTCGAGGGTTCCACCCCTGCAGACTCAATCAACTGCAGATCAAGTATATTCAGGAAAAAAAACTCCAGAAAGTGCCAGAGAGCAAACCTTGAATTTGCCAGTTTGCAAGGCACCGGCAACTATTTACATAACATTTACATTGTACTTAGAACTGTTTACACAGCATTTACACTGTATTCGGTATTATAAGTAATAATCAGAAGGTGATTTAAAGTATACAGAAGATGTGCTTAGATTACATGCAAACAACAGCACTGTGTTTCACATAAGAGACTTGAGCATCCACGACTCTGGTATCTGCAGAGGGTCCTGGAAACAATCCCCGACAGCTACCAAGGGACAACCGACAGATACCAAGGGACAACCACACAGCACAGATCATTAAGGTTAGGATTCTACGAGGAATCTCCACTAACTCTCCAGGAAAATTACAAGGAATCCTTTGTACTTAACTGTCAGACCCGTGAGCCTCCTCACTGGCACCTGCACCTGCTCACCTGAGAGGCGAGGGGCCTTCCCACCCAGGTGACAGCCTTGGGCAGACCCAGACTCTCACTCCCCGCACAAGAGGGTCCCACGGCTCTGCCTCCCAGGTGCCCACCCAACGACTTCTACCACACTGCTGACTTTTTTCTTTTTTGTTAAATAAACGACAGATGGTGAGAGAATGATCATAGAAATTCTGACATTACCCCTTAGAAGATTCCTAAAATTCAAAGGTAACTAAGGGCTAGATATATTTTGGATAATGTGTATTAAAAGGACAAGCCTATAGACAAATTATAGATTTCAATAACTTTCTCAATTTGAATGCTGAAGACAGGGACTTCCCTGGTGGTCCAGTGGTTACGACTCCATGCTCCCAGTGCAGGGGGCCCGGGTTCAATCCCTGGTCAGGGAACTAGATCCCGCATGCCACAACGAAGATCCCCTGTGCCGCAACTAGACCCGGCGCAGCCAAATAAATAAATAAATATTTAAAAAAGAAAAGAAAAAGACGATGTGGTCACGTCCACAAACCAGTAACAACAACCACGACAACGACCATCACCAGGGAGCTCAGTTTCTACCTCCCTCTGCGTCTGCTGCCCTGCCCAGGAGCTGAGAGTAAGACCCCCACCCGCTCAGCGGGGAGGGGAAAGGCCTCTGAGGGGAGGGAGCACAGGGTCCCGCCCTCTCCGGGCTCCCACAGCGGGCGGGACGGCTCGGAGAGGAGACCCGACCGCGAGCTGCCTTGGAGTGAGCGGCCCCCACACGCTCTCCCTGCACAGAAGTGCTAACCTCAACAAGGTTATAGTCACAGAAGTACCAGGAAGTTAAAACTGCCTCCAAATACTTCATCTTCAAAATGGTGTGCTGGGGACCCTGGACCACCCCCAGGGCCAGGCCAACCCCGAGGGCGGGGCAGGAGAGCCAGCTCCAGAAAAACACAAAAGCTGACACAGCGGCTCTCAGACCTTGCACTCGCTGTGGGGCCAGCTCTGCGGTCGGGCCTCAGGCCTGAGAGCTGCAGGACTGGAGCCCCCGCCTTCAGCCAGAGCTGACGGTTTCCTCGGCCTCCGCAGGCCCAGGCCACTTGGCTTCCACGCATGTCACATCACCCCTGCATTTGCACAGAACTCCTGTCTCAAGCACAAAGGTTGAGAAGGTTCATCTTTAAGTGCTACACGCACATTTTAAGTTTAAAAGCAGCAAAAGCCATTTCGGAAAGAATTTGAGATGAACTTGACTAGAACCATGTAAAACAGCTCCATGTGCTGGGGAGGCGGGAAAGGATGCAGTCAGTGCCCCCAGGGAACTGCTGCCCTCCCAACTTGGCCACCAGCATTTCTATCCTGGCTCCAGAGGGCTGTGCGGTGCGTGTGCTGGATTGGGGGAGGGGGTGTCAGCTTTCAGGGCTTATCTACCTGAGCTATAAAGAGGCCCAACAACAGCACGGTATGAAGAGAAAGGAGGAGAAACCCTCTCGACACTCATCTTCGCGGCAGGCGTGGCTCGCTCAGCTCATCTGATGACTACTGAGAGGAAAGCCCCTCCTCCACACTGGCCACCAGGCTTGCCTCGGCCTGCGCCCTGGAGACCACTGCACAGCACCCAGCACGGGACACACAAAGGGGACCTTCTCTCCCACAAAGAGGGAGGTTTTGGTTCTAGCCATAACAGGAGATGCCAAACCCGACCTGCCATTTGCCCCTCTCTGCCCAAGGCCTGGACCAGCAGTGGCATCCCCTCCCTGAGAACCACAGGGATGCCAACGCTGGGCTGTAAGCAGCAAACAGGTTCTCAAAGATGGGATGCATCTGCAGTCCAAGAAACTTCTGAGATGTAGAGCGCTACCCGCCCACCCCCTAATTTGAAACTATTTTCCACATACCAATTTCACTAGCTAATTATCAAAAGGGGAGGGGAGAAAAAGAATGAATCCTTTCAATATCTCACAGATTTCCTTGTCCCTCTTTTGTCTTTTTGTTTTTCCCCTTGGCAGAAAAAGGAGAGTTAGTTCCTAAATTTGGAAAACACAATTAATATCCAAAGTGGCCCCATACATTACGTCTAAGGGATTTTGAAATATCAGAACAGACTCCCTTTCCATCTGTTACTTAACCCTTAAGTGGCCTCTCTGCAAAGAAGAAAACCAAAGGCGCTACCTCCTCGCTGTTCCATTGATCTAGAACTCTCTCAGCTACTATATTTTTCCAAAGATGGCCAGACCGACATGTCTCCCATCCTCCAGGCCCTGCTACTGGATGGTGCTCACGTTTCCCCCCAAAAGGTGGGCTCTGTGTGCCCTGGCCGCTCACTGGGCCTGGACCCTGAGATGCGGCTGAAGTGATGTCCCCCCTGATATCTGAAGTCAGGTCACGCAGGAGCCCGGACCACAGGAGAAGCCGAGTGCCAATGCGCACGTGAGTGAAGAGCCTTCAGATGCACCCACTCCCAGTGCTGCGTCTTCCAGCTGAGACCCCAGACTCCTGGGCCAGAAAAGAGCCATCCTCTAAGCTCCACCGGAATCGCTGGCCCCCGAGAGGGACAAGGATCGCTGTTGTCCTGGGCACTGAGTTCCGGGGCACTGTGCCCGGCGGCAGCAGGCAACTCAGGGGGCGCGCTCCTCCTTCCGCTCTCCCAGCCACTGGGAGGCCCCCCACCGGGGTCAGGGCAAGCCCAGCCTGGGCCCCACAGCCGAGGTCTCCCCACAGGACCCCGATCCACGGGGAAGACATGGCAAACCAAGAGATGCCCCCCGGCATCTGTGGAAGCCCCCCCGCCCCCGGAGAGCACGGGCCTCGCCACTCGGCACCCCATGCCCCAAGTTCCTACGGACTGAAACCCGCTAACTGGACCTGACTATGGAGGAAAATGAGAACGAGCCACCAGCTCCCGAGGTGGCCGGCAAGCACTGGGCTGGAGCGGGCATCTGTCCCAAAGGCACGAACCCGGGAGCGGGGCACAGAGCGCTCACCCGCAGTGTGACTTCCCTTGCAGCGGACGGTCACACCACAAACACGCCGATGTCCTAGTTCACACATCAGCCTCTAAGGAATCTGGACAGTCCCGTTGCCACAATGTGGTCTGCTCACAAAATCAGGTTTTCGGACCCTTCCGTGGGGAGCACCACGCTGCCGCTCCCACTGTACATGACAGCGCCCTGGGGCCACGTGGCCGGGGGGCGGGCATGGGTGCCCACAGGCACACAGCCCAACAGGATGCGGTGGAGATTCAGGACCCTACCCCAGGGCTTAAGGCTGGCCAACTCCCAGCTCCTGTACTCCACGGAGCCTGGACGACATCAAGGTGAAAACCTTGGACGCCCTGAGAAGTCAGAACGCCTGGCTGGCAGAGGGCACAGTCAGCTGCGTGCCTCACTCAGGCCCCACTTGCACCACAAGGACTCAGCACACTGGGCGCCACCCAGTCACTCCACTCCAAACTCCAGGTTCTTACTGACTCAGTTTCAACCAAAGTTTCGGCAACATAAAACCATCACAGGTTGGGCCTCCCTGGTGGCGCAGTGGTTAAGAGTCCGCCTGCCGATGCAGGGGATACGGGTTCGTGCCCCGGTCTGGGAGGATCCCATATGCCGCGGAGCGGCTGGGCCCGTGAGCCATGGCCGCTGGGCCTGCGCATCCGGAGCCTGTGCTCCGCAACGGGAGAGGCCACAACAGTGAGAGGCCCGCATACAGCAAAAAGAAAAAAAAAAAAACCATCACAGGGGAAATCACTCAATATCACGTCATCTATCACACTTAGGTTATCAATATAAAGAGCAAAGTGGGCAGCATGGCTCATCAATACACTGGCCCTAAAAAAAATCATTAACAGAATTCCAGAAAGTGGGACATTCTGCAAGACCACTGCCATAGTCTCCTCACCAGGCTGATGGGAGAAGCTACAGCTGAGGAAGGGATGGCTGCGGCCCTCGGACTCCAACAGAACAGCCATGCAAGGTGCAGGCTATGCTGGGCCCTAATTCGAACTAATCAACTGTAAAGTGACGTTCTGACATAACTGGAGGGAAATCTTAAAATGGCTGGATGATACTGAATTACTGTGGATTTTGTTAGGTATGAAAATGACATGTAGTTATGTCAAAAATGTCTGTATTTAAGAAAAAAAATACACAGAGTGTAGAGGTGGAAATTTCAGGACACCTATGATGCGCTTTGAGAGACCAATCAGCGCACAGGCCCAAGCTGTCTACTTTTGTATGTGATGGAAACAAATTCTTCAGAAAATTCCAGTGGAAAACTAGATCTAAGATACAGAAGATACCTGTATCGAAAGAGAACAGTACATGCCCCACCCCTTCGCGGGTGCCAGCGCCAGGCACCAGCGAACCTGAGCCCTGCCACCTGCCATGTCATCGTGTGATCCCGTCCCAGCTCTTCCTTTCTCCACCCGTGTGGTCAGGTCACATAAACCTCCTGCTGCCTCGCTGCTTTCTCACCTGAGGACACTGCAGAATGCTTGAAGCCATTGGTGACACATCAGTGCGCAACAGACATCAGCTAGCCTTACTGTTCAATACACGTAGTAAGTGTATCACGAAGACATCTGTACCATCTGCCACACGCCAAACTCCTTCTTGACAGTCACCCCCAAATCCAAACGTCCAAAGGCAAGCCCAGCCTGGAGCCTGGCCCGAGCCTCAGCCAGCCCACGCACACCATCTCCCCGCATGAACAGCCACCACCAGACCTCTGTCACTGACCTCTTCCTCCAACCTCCCTTCAACCTCTGCTGGCCCCATTCCCGAAGGCACGGACAGGGTGAAGGAGGGCAGAGCCGCAGCCTGGCTCTACCCCACCCCGCCAAGCCCACCCAACCCTCAAACTTCAGGCTGTTCTGGAGTCTACACAATCCCACGACCCCTTTTGAAAGCCACCCTGGCCCTGTCCACACACATCCGTTCCCTCTGAGGCCAGCTTCTCCCCAAGTGCCCGTAGCCTCACATATGGGGCCTGAGAGCATCACTAGCCGTTTCTTTTTCTTTCTTTCTTTCTTTTTTTTTCATAAATGTATTTATTTACTCATGGCTGCATTGGGTCTTCATTGCTGCGTGCGGGCTTCTCTAGTTGTGGCGAGTGGGGGCTAATCTTCGGTGTAGTGCACAGGGGCTTCTCACTGTGGTGGCTTCTCTTGTTGCGGACCATGAGCTCTAGGTGCACGGGCTTCAGTAGTTGTGGCACGCAGGCTCAGTAGTTGTGGCTTGTGGGCTTAGTTGCTCCACGGCATGTGGGATCTTCCCGGACCAGGGCTCGAACCCGTGTCCCCTGCATTGGCAGGCGGATTCTTAACCACTGCGCCACCAGGGAAGTCCACTAGCCATTTCTAACACACACGGAGCGGGTACAGTCCAGGTGAATGTACAAGGTCATCTGATTCTTTCCTAGACGCAACAGACACATCTAAAAGAATGTTTTCTCATTTTTTATTGTTGTAAGAACTCTTTTCTAAAGTAAAAAAAATTTTAAGTTGAGTAGAAAAAATATATATAGTGACGAAAGGCCATTAGAAATATCCAAAGGTAACACAGGATAAGTACACTTCACAAATACCAATAGAGGGCCCTCCCCTGACAATATTTTGGCACCTTGAGTGAGATCGGCCTGGTGTTTTTTACATTCCTCATTTCATGCCATTTCCAAATTCTCCCAGAGTCCAGTCAAGCTTCTCATTAGTTCTGCCTATTTTGCACTTCAAGAGAATCACCAATTTCCTGTGAAATTTTAGTAAACTGTGCTTCATTTATATTTCAGGGAAAGAAACAATTTTAAGAGCTCCCACATTGAAGGAGTCAGGGCACAAACACCTGGAGTCCGGGAGGCAGAGGGACATGGTCCTAACTGGAGAGGGCAGGGCGGCTGGTGGTGCCACAACCGCTATTCCCACGATGGGAGCCATGGGCACCTGCCTGGGGGCTTTCATGAAGAAGAGGGGCCAGAACACATGTTGGTGAGCATGTGGAGAAACTGAAACACAGCTAGTCGGATGCAAAATGATGCAGCTATTGTGGAAAAGAGTTGGTGCCACCCCCAAACTCTAAACACAGAATTCCCAGATGGCCTGACAATTCCACTCCTGGTACACACCCAAGGAATGCCTGAGACTCCTGTCCAAATATGCTCAGAGCAGCACTATTCAAAATGGTCAAAAGATGGAAAAAACTAAGGTGTGCATCAACAGATGAACACAAAATGTCATTCAGCCAGAAAAAAGAATGAAGTTCTGACAAATGCTACAACATGGGTGAACCTTGAAAACCTGGTGCTAAGTGAAGTAAGCCAGACACAAAATGACAAATATTATATACTTCTACTGATACGGAACATCTAGTTTAGGTAAATTCATAAAGATAGAAAAGGAAAAAGGGAAACTTTTGCTTAATGGGTACAGAGTTTCTTCTTGGGGTGATGAAAATATTTTAGAAACAGTGATGATGGTTGCACAACATTGTGAATGTACTTAATGCCACCAAAAAGCACACTTAAAATGGTTAAAATGATAAAATTTATGTTTAAGTATATTTTACCATTAAAAAAGAGAGAAAAAAAGATTGAGGTGTGCAAACCTACCCTTATAGATGCAATCATGAACTTCTTTAAAAAAACCAATCCAATTACTAGAAAAGACCCCTTTAAAGGAAAGATGTAATGTATTTACAAGAACAAAAATCAGAAAATACTACTTTGTGTAGTAAAAAAAGAAAAAATAGGATGTAGCCTAATAGTGCTAAATGCATACCATCATATAAATATATGTTGAGACATATATTATGACCTTCCTGTTGTTGATGGTAGAGGAGTATCTGTAGGAAACATACACCACCACATCTAGGAACCATGGGGCATCTACGAAGCAAGGTGATCTCAAACGGCTCATGAAAAAAATCTCTCGTATTGTACTTGCAACTTTTCTATTACGTGTGAAAGTATTTCACAAGAAAAAGAAAGACACCTTTATAGTCCAAAAAACAGGAAACAGATACAGAACAATACTGCATTGTGGGTGGGTTCAAACACCTCTCTGTAAAACATAGGGAAAGATCTGGAAGGACCCACATCCAACTCATCACGACAGAAGATGTGGGCTGGAGTGTGAGGGGCAAACAGGGGAGATCCTGCCTGAACAGGATTTGACTTTCAAAAGAAAAATTCATATATCACTGTATAATTTTATTCTTTAAGTAAAGGAAATTAATTGGGAAAAATTAAAAAGTGAAAACTACCCATAAGCCAACAACTTTAACACTGCTGTATAACCTCCCAAACATTTTTCTGTGCAAATATGCTCATAAAGCTATAGCTGACACAGATTATATAAATGGAATTCTACAAATACTGTTAGAGAACCACTTCTCCCTTAACCAATGTGAACGAAAGAATCTACCAGGGCCTCCCTGGTGGCGAAGTGGTTGGGGGTCCACCTGCCGATGCAGGGGACGCGGGTTCATGCCCCGGTCCGGGAGGATCTCACATGCCGCGGAGCAGCTGGGCCCGTGGGCCATGGTCGCTGGGCCTGCGCGTCCAGAGCCTGTGCTCCGCAACGGGAGAGGCCACAGCAGTGAGAGGCCCGCGTACCGCAAAAAAAAAAAAAAAGAATCTACCGCACTGTCACTCGGGGGACTCACAGGGTTGGTGAGAGACCACCCACGTAGGACCCACTGAGGGACTCGCAGGGGATTTGCAATGGCACCATCTCCACGTAATACACTCCTCTGTATGTAGCTTTTTGTAAACTCCTCTAAGAAAGAGCCATAAAGGTAAAGGACAGAGGGACTTCCATGGTGGCGCAGTGCTTGAGAATCCGCCTACCAACGCAGGGAACACGGGTTTGAGCCCTGGTCCGGGAAGATTCCACATGCCAAAGCAACTAAGCCCATGCGCCACGACTACTGAGCTTGCGATCTAGAGCCCGCAAGCCACAACTACTGAACCCACGTGCCACAACTACCAAAGCCCACGTGCCTAGAGCCTGTGCTCTGCAATGAAGAGTAGCCCCCACTCACTGCAACCCGCGCCCAGCAACGAAAACCGAACGCAACCCCAAAATAAATAAATAAATAAATTTATATTTTTTTAAAAAAGATAAAGGACAGAGCTGGAGATTAAAGGTCTTCATTCCCTTACACAAATGATGTGCCCAGTGCCTCAGCAAGGGTCCTAAACAGACAGGCTTTCTCCTTCTAAGACTGAAACGCTTTAAAAAGATTTTTGAAGAATAACCCCAGATCCTTTTCATGTTAATCTGTGTAAGAGAAAGGAAGCTCTCCTTGACCCAGGTCCCCATTACCTGGGGCAGGACCCCCAGGATAAGCAAGCTCAGGAGGCCAAGCTGCAACGCTCAGCCTTTGGAAACCACGTGTCCTACACACCGGGAGACAGGCCCATGGACTGAGGCCACACACCTAGGAGCTGACACACAACTAACTTCACACGGTCACTGCATGTTACCAGTCCTTAGACTAAATAATTAAATAGCTACTACTGACTTGATTCTTACTATCACAAAGTAAGTGAAAAAAAAAAAAAAAAAACCATGAAAGCACATGAACCTTCACTGTTGCTCGAGGTGATGGCGCCAGCACAACACAACTCTCCTCCATACAGACAACATCTGATTTCTGAAGTCCGAACTCCGGCCAAGGAGGTACATTACCAAAAAGACATCCATGTGACATACCATCAGCCACAGCATCGCTCCTCCTCCTGAGGACAGCGGTACCTGCCACAACCGGAGTCCTGGAGCTCCTCGGAGGGGCTGCAAAGAACACGGACAGCAGTTCTTTCTACAGAGACGGCCCCTCATCTAGAAACACCCCATTCAAACTGGTGGAACAGGGTCCATATCCCAGCTTGTAACCCACAGTAACAGTTTGACTGCTCTGATTTTAATAAAGTCTACTTGGGCTTCCCTGGTGGTCCAGTGGTTAAGAATCTGCCTGCTAATGCAGGGAACACGGGTTCGATCCCTGGTCTGGGAAGATCCCACATGCCATGGGGCAACTAAGCCCGTATGCCACAACTACTGAGCCCGTGAGCCGCAACTACTGAGCCCACGTGCTACAACTACTGAAGCCTGCGTGCCTAGAGCCCTGCTCAGCAACAAGAGAAGCCACCACAATGAGAAGCCCATGCACCACAACGAAGAGTAGCCCCCACTCGCCACAACTAGAGAAAGTCCACACGCAGCAATGAAGACCCAGCGCAGCCAAAAATAAAATTAATTAATTAAAAATAAAAAATAAAGTCTACTCAATGAGAAGCCTGTCAAACGACGAGCTCCCTAATCCACAAAAAGTAAATCTATGTGACATAAACATGATTTTGCCTTGTATGCTTATTCATGTAACTGTATCGAGTTTCTATGTAGAACTGGAAAATGAATAAAAACGGCCTGAGAAGCACCAAGAATTCACACAGTGGTGAGGTAGGGGCACGTGCAGTGTGAGGGGTCACCATGCTCGGGGGACCCCGCTGCCCTGAGCTGCCCAGAAACCACCCCTCTCTTGAGCCCAGGGGCCTGAGGGTCTGCATGGGCGCCTCGGCCTCCAGGCACTCCCCCAGGGTGGCTCCAGGCCGAGGGAAGGAGGCCAGGCCAGGGGAGGTCCTAACCCCTAAGCTCCTGGCAAGCAGTGGCCGGGCCCAGGACACAGTGGAAGCAGCAATGGGAACCATGGCCACCAGATGGAACTGCATAGACACAAGAAGACTCAAAGTAGGCTACTCAACAGAGAACAATACCATGACGGCTAGGACATCCTAAACTTCCTACCAAAAACAATAATAAACCATCATTTCCTCACAAAACACAAAGAGGTTAATATTAAGGAAAAAAGTTCACGTGAAATTTTTAACTGTTTAAGATTTTTAATATATTTAATAAATCCCAAACCCGTGACTCTTTTAAAGAAAAATGGCTTTTACGTCTCGACAGCTTTCTACAGCATAGAAACTAATGTCAACTCAACCCTGGGGTCATTCTTCAGTCCCAGACGTGGAATGTGAACTTTCCAGGGGGCTGAATGGCATTGCGTCTCACTATCCACACGCCCCCGGGGGGCACAGGGAGGTGCCAAGGTCAGACGCGGTGGGTCAAAACCGCATAGGGGAGAGCAGGGTGAGGGCCCCCCACTTGGAGGTCACCCTCGCCCCGAGGCTGAGACTGAGGACAGGAGGGGCACGGTGGACACTGAGGCTCCAGGGAATGAGGGCCAAGAAAGGACCGGAACAAACCAACACCTGGAAGAGGAGGGAAGTGAGGAAACGACAGGGTAGAGGCTGGTCCTGAGTCTCTGGAGAGAAAGCTGACCTTTCCTACTACCACAGATAACGAAGGAATTTAGGTAGGAGCAGTTCTGTACCGATTTTATATGCATAATACATTAAATCAAATTACAGTTCCTCAGGAAGACCAATTATTTGTAGGACAAAAGAAGCTGCAGGATGTGTGATGCCGATACTACAAAATTGTAGCAAAATCCTGCAGCTTCAGGCTGAATACAGTTCTCAGGATTCCAATCCGATTGCTGCACAATTCGGTGCTGATTATACATATGCAGCAAAAACAATGAACACGGGGCATGTTTCTGACTAAAAAGACATGGCTTCACGTGTCCCTCACACCGGCAGCACCTGTCTCCCATCACCTGCCTCGGCTGCTCAGAAAACCTGTGAAGGATAATCTCATGATGGCAAAACTCGTAGTTACGAACACCGGTGCCTCACGGAGAAGAGGAACAACGCAATCTCTACCTTTCTCAATGGCCTCCTGCTTCAGTCCGTCTACGTGTGCTACTGGTGATCAGCCTGATGTTTTTAATAGTCTAAGCAACAAAGCCCCACAAGTTAGACCATCAAACATCCAGGAGGATACATGATAATTACACTGATCAGTCATGACATGATTCTGTGAAAGAAAATCTACTACTGCCTATGAAAAACTCTTATATTTTTCATTAAGAACATTTAAGAGAGACTAGAAAAAGACATGTAAAAATAAGAATATAGTACATAACGAAGAGCCATTTCAAATCGGTAGAAAGAAAGAATAATTAATAAAATGGTCACTGAGACAATGGCTAACCATGGGTGAAAGGTTATCATAAATATAAATCAATGAATGAAACAAATATAAATTAATAAAACCATAAAAGCACTAGGAGAAAATACCTGATACCCCTGAAATGAGGAACTCCTGATTCTAAGCATAACACTAAGACCAGCAGTCAAAAAATAAAAACTACAGGGCTTCCCTGGTGGCGCAGTGGTTGAGAGTCCGCCTGCCGATGCAGGGGACACGGGTTTGTGCCCCAGTCCAGGAAGATCCCACATGCCTCAGAGCAGCTGGGCCCGTGAGCCATGGCTGCTGAGCCTGCGCGTCCGGAGCCTGTGCTCCGCAACGGGAGAGGCCACAACGCTAAGAGGCCCGCGTACCGCAAAAAATAAAAATAAATAAATAAATAAATAACTACAGATTTAACTACTAAAATATTTTAAACATTTATGTGGCTAAATAAATAAACTTTAAAAGACAAAAAAACTGGGACTTCCCTGGTGGCGCAATGGTTAAGAATCTGCCTGCCAATGCAGGGGACACAGGTTCAAACCCTGGTCCAGGAAGATCCCACATGCCACGGGGCAACAAAACCTGTGTGCCACAACTACTAGCCTGTGCTCTAGAGCCCACAAGCCACAACTACTGAGCCCACGTGCCTAGAGCCCGTGCTCCGCAACAAGAGAAGCCACCGCAATGAGAAGCCCACGCACCACAACGAAGAGTAGCCCCCACTCACAATTAGAGAAAGCCCACGCGCAGCAACGAAGACCCAACGCAGCCAATAAATAAGTAAATAACTAAATATTCCTTAAAAGAAAGACAGAAAAATTATATGCAACGTATGTGGCTAAGTATCATACCCTTGATATTATTCTTAACTCTAGAAGGAAGAGATAAATAATAACTACAAACTAAATTTTTAGAAAAGACAACCACCGAGAAAATGGGCAGAAGAATTAAACAGGCATTCCTAAATAGCCAACAGACATACAGGAGACGTTCAGCCCCTTAGTAACCGCGGATCAGTGAGAACTTGTTCCACAAGAAGAGTCTTACACAGAAGACAAAGTGAGTCAAAGACACTGTACGAAAACTACAGCTCAGTCCTCTCACAGACACAGACTCAAAGATCATTAACTGAATTTTAGCAGATGAATCCAGCTACACATAAAAGGAATCACACATCCATGAGCAAGTAGGATTTATCCCAAGAATGCAAGGTTGGTTTAACATATGACAATCAACTGATGTAACAAATATCAGTAGAATCCAGGACAAAAATCATGATGACCATTTCAATACATGCCGAAAAGACATGTGACAAAATTCTTTCATGACAATAACTCTTAATCTGATAAGGACATCGATGAAAGACTCATGGTTGACACCACACTTACCAGTGAATGGCCAATGCTTCCACCAAAGATCGGGGACAAGCCACAAAGGTCCACTCCCGCTGTTTCGCCGCAACACTGCAACAGAGCACTGGGGCTCTGGCCAGCGCAGTGGGGGTGGGAGGACAATACAAGTAAGAAAAAAACTGCCCACAATCCTACCAGCAATAGTAAACATCTTAGTATAGCCGGTACAGGTATTTTACATTCATGGATAATATACTATACTAGGTTTTTTTTTTTTTTTAATAGTGTTTATTTCTTTTTACTTGTTGACAGTTTGATTTATTTATTTATTTATTTGTGGCTGTGTTGGGTCTTCGTTTCTGTGCGAGGGCTTTCTCTAGTTGTGGCAAGCGGGGGCCACTCTTCATCGCGGTGCACGGGCCTCTCACTATCACGGCCTCTCTTGTTGCAGAGCACAGGCTCCGGACGCGCAGGCTCAGTAGTTGTGGCTCACGGGCCCAGTTGCTACGCAGCATGTGGGATCTTCCCAGACCAGGGCTCAAACCCGTGTCCCCTGCATTGGCAGGCAGATTCTCAACCACTGCGCCACCAGGGAAGCCCTATACTGGTTTTAATCTATTTTTTTCACTCAACCTGATGTCTGTAACATTATTTTTAAGATGTGCAGTAGTGTTGTGTCATGTGGTTACGACCGACTCCTTTTCGCTGTTGCAAACCCCACTGCAGCCATCTCTTTGCAAACCCTTATTAAGAATGTCAGTCACACTTCACTCTTGGTGCATCACCACCAAGCTCAACGCCTCCTCCACCGTCCACAGACTCTGCTGCTACCTTCTTATTTTAAGCCACATCACCCCTGAAGTCACTAGTAGTAGGAACAGTCTATCAACTCATTTTCTCACTCCAGTCTCTCCCCTCTTCAGTCTAACATCTATTCTGCAGTTAAAATCACCTTCTAAAACTGTGATCTTCCCATAATCTTCTCAAAACATCCAGTGCTCCCCCTGTCCACAAGCTCACATGCACACCTAACAACACAAAAGATCACAAGCTGGCCAATGGCCAGATCTAGCCCAAGCCCATTTCTGTGCTTCCCACCAGCTAAGAATGGTTTTTGTACATTTAAGTTAAAATGTAAGAAGGAACATGCATCAGAGACCGTGTGCAGTGTGCACAGCTGGCCCTTTACAGAAAGTCTGCTGACTCTTAACCCAGCCCAACAATTTTCGGGTCCAAATTAGCCTGTCAAACACCCTTAGGTGCCAGTCTACAGTATCAAGCTACTCAGAGTTCCTGGGCCGGGACCCTTGGTCTTGGGCCGCCGCATGTGTCTTCCTCCCAGCTTTCACCCCTGAAGGTCCAGCTCTGCACTGAGCCCTGCAAGGTCCCACAGCCCTACCAGCTTCTCTGTCCTTGGGATGTGGAGTCCCCAGGAAACTCTGACTTAGACTTACTCATCCAGGCAAACCCCGGCACCCAGCCTAACAACTGCCCCACGACACACATTCCATGATGTCTGAAGAGCACATTTAAAGGGATGACTGACTATAAAGTGCAGGCCTGTAACATCGAGAGATAAGTCACGGAGTCACAGAAACACTGCACAAAGGAGAGCCCCATAGCGCCACCCTGATCTGCACTTGCTCTTTAAGACGAGACAGAAAAACAAAGGGAACAAAAGGAAAAGCTCTGGAGCCGGGAGCCAGGGAGCATTCTAGGCTGTCTGCCAGTATGAAAGTGAGTCCGGCTGCACTGAGGCAACTGGGAAGGAGAGGGAGCTTGGAGGGTTACCACCGTCATGTTCTTTGATAGATGCCAGTCAAGACTGTAATCCTGCTTAGCTTCTTCTGGCTCCTAGAAATTGCTTCGTAAATACGGCTCCGTGAAGAGACTGGCGCCCAGGAGGCCCTGGGGTTTACACAGGTTACAGATGCAGCGTGGTCGTCCCGGCTTCTGCCACCGTCCCATGGACAAAGCCACAGCCGTCAGGCCCCACATCTCTGTGCTCCAGGACAGGGACCCACATCTTCCGAAGAAAGGACTGGGTGTTTCAGAAACTCTCCCACCAGGCGCCCCACCTCTGTCACCATTTCTCCTAGCTGTACGGCAAACTGAGTGGGGATGGCGTGGCTCTGGCCCGTCGCCCCTGCCCCCGGGCTGGTCAGACTGCGAGCTCGATCCCAGACCAAGGGTGGTCCTGCTCCAAACGCACGCACAGCAAACATGGAGTCACCTCCAGGGCCCGCTCGGTACGGGCCGGGGGCCGGGTGAGCAGTGTCACCATGCTCACGAGCTGCTCCTTCACGCAGGCAGTGTGACCAGAGTCATGGAATTGTGTCGTTTCCTATCCTCTCATTGGTACATACTTTTCACAATGACTAACGTGGGAGGAAGGGCCTTGAAGTGTTTTTGATGAGAAGAAAGCTTTCAATCCGCTGAAACACGGTGGATGTGATACAGGCTCCCTGAGGGCAGCATGCGTGTCTCTTCCTGGCTGAAGCGCAGCCGGTTTAACTGTGGGCTGAGCCCCGGGCACAGTCCTGGCCACCGGTCAGGGGGACCCCAGCAACTGACCACGTCCCCAGGCCGGAGTCCCCGTGGCCCCGCGTGGGAGGGAAAGCGACGCTAGACGGAATTTATACACCAGGAAGGAGAAACCTGTTCCCCTCTTGAGATCTGAAGAGCAGCACCCCTCTCCGAAGCACCACAAATAAGAAACGGGGTGGGGGGGAGGGGGGATGTCAACCCCCGAGGGCACGTGGCCATCTGCCAGGCACCGCAGAACCACCAGGCTCCAGCACGCAGATGATAGGCGGCTCGAGCATCTGCTGGGCAGGTGAGCCCCGAGCCTTCCTGCGACGTTGTCCTACAGCCACAGTCCTGAGAGGAGGACCATCCCTTACTGAGCAGGGACTTAACGGATCGGCTTCACTGGCAAAAAGGCAGCCCCCGGCTCATCGGGACGGGGCGCCATCTGGTGGTGAAAAGCGTAAGTGCAGGCTACGTGCAGAAAACCAGAGAAATTCATTAAAAAGTTGTCCTTCTAATCAGAAAGGTTCTTGGGAGAAGACCATATTCCTAATATTTTCAGAGGTTTTTAAAAAAATCTTTCCATAATACTACTCTGTAATAGGATTGAAATACCATGGGAAAAACAAGCACAGTCATAGCTGAATTTCATTCAAAACCCCCATTTTGACAAAAAGACTGAGCACGGTAACAATAGTAAACCAAAGGAGGTGAATATTTTGAAGCATGTACCACAAAATCTGAGATCTGTTCCCCATCAGAATGAAAGCTCTGTGAGCAACAGGGATTCTGTGGGGTTCTGATTCATCGCTGTCCTACCACGCCCTCCAGCAGCAGCTCTGAGAACGGCTCAGCCCCAGAACCAGGTTACACCCCAAAGAGCACGGAGCAGCCCAGAGGTTTTGCTCCCCTGGGTTACAGCTGTTATCTACCATGTTAGAAATCAAAACTGACTTTCTTTCGAAATAACAATAAACGCATTATATGTTAACATATATTTACGAAAAATAACCACTTTTCAAAACAAAAAAGTAGAGACACGAGTGGCATTGCTTTACTTGTTTACAAGTGTCTTTCTTGGCTTAACAGAGCAACGCTCATATCCTACACGCGGCCCAGGGCCTGTCATGTCCCAGGCTGCTCTAGAAACCTGTGCCCTTCCGCTCAGGACTGGATGAGAGGGGAAAAGGCAGATAACAGTCTGACCTGACAGCCCTGGAAGGGCCTTGGGGCCCCTCTGCTATGGTGTCCACTACACAGTAGGTGCTGATGGCGCTCTCCTTAGTGGAGGGACAGAGACTGAGCAGGGACTGGTGCTGAGGAGCCGGTAAGAGAAGGGCAAGGGTGGGGAAGATTGAGGTGCAGCCCGGTGGTGTTGGGGGGAGTGTGAGGCCTGGGCCCTCGCACTGCAGGGGGAACTCTCATCTGTATCTGATTACAAGTACAGGATGCAACTCTTTGGGGCAGCTTTGTTTTGATAGAGCATTTCAATTCAGGGTCATCTTCTCTTCAGGATTTTAATGCTCATTACTTTTTAAAAATACAGTAATCATGAATCAAAGTGCATACAAATGAGGGTTTGTATTAATTTGTTTTTACTGTAAAACTAATACAGCCTCATTATTTTTAAAAAACTTATATTCCATAAAATATTTTAAAAATCACTGTCAATCTCTGGGACTTCCCTGGTGGTCCAGTAGTAAAGAATCCGTCTTACCATAGAAAGGAGGCAGGTTCAATCCTTGGTCAGGGAACTAAGATCCCATATGCCACGGGGCAACTAAGCTGCATGCCACAACTACTGAGCTCTCACACCTGAACTAGAGCCTGTGTGCTGCAAAATACAGAGCCCACGCACGCTGGAGCCTGCGGGCCACAACTGAGAAGAGAAAACCTGCAGGCCACAACTAGAAAGAAGCCTGCGCACCATAACGAGAGATCCCTCATGCTTCAGTGAAGATCCTGCATGCTGGTACTAAAGCCCGACGCAATTAAAAAAAAAAAAAACTCATTGTCAATCTCAATCCCATAATTCAGAATATCCAAGTTAACTACTGGTGTATTTCCCTTTGTTTTTTTTCCCAAACTTAATAAGAAACTTAAATTTAAACTCATGTGTAGTATATACAATTACTAACAGAATAATAGTAACTACAAACAGGAAACCCTCACTAACCCATCATTTAAATTCTACAAGGGATCCAGGGCCTGCAGCAAACACGGGGTGGGCCTCCCAGGGGCTGCCCCCACGCACTCGGCCACATGCACCAGTGCCAGGTCCGCAACCCTCACAAACAGTCGTGAAAGATATAGCTGGAGAGGAGCTGCCAGCCAGATACAGGCCTGTCGCTGTCCAGCCCTGCCATCGCCAAGAATGTACCCCAAGAAAGATGTCCTTGGAAGGAAAAGAGCAGCAAACACAAGAATGGAAGGACAGCCCTCCCCCACCGGGCCCTGAGACCAGGGTAACGGGCAGGGGAAGAGCCGGGCCAGCTGCCCCAGGACAGCACCTGCCCTGCCAGCGCACCAGAGATGATCAGGACACCAGTCGAGGGGCAGGAGCATTTGGACGGTGGGAGAGGCCGCAGGGGGTGGGGGTGGGGCAGGCAGAGGTCTGTGGGGCAGCACAGAAGGCAGCGCTGGGGAGGCTTCTCTCTGCCCCAGGTTCTCCGTGGAGCCGGAAGAAGATTCCAGTGGACCATGAGCGTGGGGAGGCAGCAAGGACAGTGTGACGGAGAAGACAAGGTGACACCAGCTCCAGTCACCTTCACCCCTGCTCTGATCCTGCTGGTCTCCCTGGGTCAGCTGAGTGAGGCCTGGAGGCCTGACACTCTCCAAGAGCTGACTCCTTCCAGCACCCAGGACTCCTCCACACCAGGCAGGCTCCCACCTCTGGGCCTTCCATTGCATCGCATTCCTCTCTCCAGGACCCACACCCTCACCTCCTTTAAGTCTTTGATCAAATATCACTTTCACAGGGACTTCCCTGGTGGCGCAGTGGTTAAGAGTCTGCCTGCCAGTGCAAAGAACATGGGTTCGAGCCCTGGTCCGGGAAGCTCCCACATGCCGTGGAGCAACTAAGCCCACGCGCCACAACTACTGAGCCTGCGCTCTAGAGCCCATGAGCCACAACTACTGAGCCCACGAGCCACAACTACTGAGCCCGCGAGCCACAGCTACTGAACCCGCGTGCCTGGAGCCTGCGCTCTGCAACAAGAGAAGCCACCACAATGAGAAGCCCATGCACCACAACGAGGAGTAGCCCCCACTCGCTGCAACTAGAGAAAGCCCACGAGCAGCAACAAAGACCCAATGCAGTCAAAAATAAATAAGTTAATTAATTCATTCATTTTTTTTTAAAAGGCTGCTGCTATTTAAAAAAAAAATCACTTTCACATAGGGAACAACAAAAAGACTAGATAAACTGGACTTTTACAAGAAATAAAAACTTTTGTGCTTCAAAGGACACTCACAAGAAAGTAGAAAGTCAACCCACAAAATGAGAAAAAATATCTTTTCACATTAATATCATAATGCCAATATTATTTTTGGCATTATTCATAATTGCCAAAAAATGGAAATAATCCAAATGTCCATCCACTGATGAATGCAAAAACAGTGTGGTCTATCCACACCATGAACAATGGTTCGACTATAAAAAGAAATGAGATACTGATACACACGAGGACAGGATGGTCCTTGAAAAGAGTAAGATAAGTGAAAGAAGCCAGTCACAAAAGATCACATACTGTATGACTCTGTTTATGTGAAATGTCCAGAATATGCAAACCTACAGAGACACAAGGAGGACTAGTGGTTGCCAGGGGCCGAGGGAGGAGGAAATAGAGAGTGACAGCTGATGGGAAGAGACTTCTTTGAGGGATGATGGAAATGGTCTGGGTTTTTCGTGCTCCACTGATTGACATACCCAAGCTTCTGGACTAGTAATTCTGGTATATAATAGGTAAAAAGTATGTGATGAATGGAGGGGTGAGAGGGTGGAGGGGAGGTGGAGGGGGGAGGGAGGGGAAAAGGGAGAAAAAGAACGGATGGAGGGAGGGAAGGATACCCCTCCTCTGGAGGGAGCCTGGAAGTCCCTAGAGGTGGACAAGGGGGCACCCAAAGCCACCTCCCCTGCCGGCACCTCTTCCTTCCTTGGGCTTCCTTCTGCGTGGCTGTATCTCGATCGGCCCTACCTCTTCTCCAAGGCAGAAAACAAGAAGTGAGGTCTTCGAAAGTCCATAAAGTAGATATGAGCTCTCTCCTGTTCTTAGCACTCTATCACCTTTCTTTTTAGAAGCAAGTCTGTGAGGGACTTTCCCTGGGGGTCCAGTGGTTAGGGCTCCGTGCTTCCACTGCAGGGGGCACAAGTTCGATCCCTGGTCAGGGAACTAAGATCCCGCATGCCACGTGGCCAAAAAATAAATAAATAAATAAATAATGGTTTTAATTAAAAAAAAAAAAAGTTTGTGAACTGGAAATGTGTTGTAGGAAATGGGCCTCCAGGAGGTCCCACATGCCATCTGCCACAGTTCTCAAAAGTGGTTTATCTTGAAGGTGAGGACAGTTTGGACGGGCTCTTTTCTGGATCCTATGAAACCCACCAAGCATCATACACTCTACGTAAAACAAATTCCTACGCGATGTCAGATGCCAAAAAGGTTGGACCACTGTGATAAGCAGCATGACAGTATACCTTTCAACCCTCAGTTCTCTAAAGAGAAGATAAAATGCTTAAAGGAATGTATTTTTAATTTTAAAAACCCACCAAAACTTTTATTTCACTTAAATAAACTTTTTCGCTTTGGTTATATTGTTCTTATTCTCTTAATGCCATGATCCAAAGACGATTTCATACTGCTTTAACCAGAAGATAAAAATCTTATATACCCTTTAAAAAAAAAAAAAGCCCATCTCTAAGTTTCTCTTAAAATGAAAAGCAAAAGCCTACCCAAGCAAAGACCTCCCTGCCCCTGCCCCTGCCCAGCCCCCACCTCAGGGCTGCAGTCTGCACCTGCCAATGAATAGTCTCTCTTGGTCCACCCTCCCCACAAAGGGAGCTTTCTTCCCAGGAGGAGGTGGGGATAGAGGGGGAGGGGGAGGAGGGGGAGGGGATGTAGAACCTGCCCTGTGGGCAGGACCTCACAGCTTGGGAACTATCTCCTCTAAAAGCACATTTCTGACTCAGAAAAGACGAAAATACCTCCTTTAAGGGCTGAGCGGCTAACCTTCACCAGCAATGAAATTTACAAAGGCACCCAGGTAGAAGGTTCCTCTCAGAACCCCACACACACCCCCACCACCCCCACCACCCAGGCAGCCCACCTGGGCAGCTCAGAGGAGCCGCCCCTCTTGTCCCCTCTTCCTCATCTGAGGGCTGAGCTGGGGTTTCCTCAGACCCAGGAGAGTGGCCTACCCTCCCCCACTCTTTTGTTCTACGAACAACTTCTAGAACAGGCTGCCTATGAACCAATCTGCTCCAATCCTACTATTGCTGATATATTTACGATAAATAAAACCTGGTCCCTCACTAGGTCGCCCCCCAAGGTGAATCTAACCTTCTTAACCACTTATACGCCGTCTTGCTTTCCTAGGGAATCACCTAGAAAACCCAAGCGGAAGCTCTGTGGCCTCGGGTCTCTGCCTCTCTCCCCGGCCTCCTTGCCTCCTGGCTGTCAGGCCAAGGGAAATGGAGTCTCGCAGGCACCGAGGCGGACAGGGCACTCCTGTCGAGGGTCAGCGCCCGTCTCACGCCCACCTGGCTCCCACAGGCATCTCAGAGCCGCAGGAGCTCGGCCAGCCTCACCCCAGTCACCCCGAAGGCTCCCAGGCGGCAGGGAAGGAGAAAACTAGAAAACATCAGCAAGAAAGCTCCAGTAATCTATTTATAATAAATGTTCGAGCAAGAGAAAAACTACTGGGTTATCGTCGGGCTGAGAAGTCACGAGCTCCTCATTGCCTTACCTGGTTTTCAACACCTGCAGCTTTGGGAGGACCTCCCACCCCACTCCCAAGACATCAAAACAGGATTATTTTGCAGGGCTGGGGGCAGGGGTGGGGGTGGTTAGGTGAGGGACAGGGCGGGAGGTGGCCCCACCAGTACAACAGACAACCTACGCTCCTAGGCCCTGACCAGGTAGCCTACCCGAGCTTCAAGCCCGCACGGCACAACCCTCATTGAACAAACATTTGTAAACAATCAGTTTTCTTGGAAGGAAACTGACTGACTGTACATTTACTGTCTTCACCCTAAAAATGGTGAAGATCCTTCTACAGAAACCATCAATACAGTTCATTCCGCCCGCCCCCGCTGCCAAAAAAAAAAAATCGCTCCTAGGAGGGTCTCTCAGGATCAGCTTCACTTAAAAAACCTAACAAAAACCTAGGAAAGGACTCTAAGGTCCAGTCTAAGAGAACAAGAGCGGCTTGACCAGCCCTACCTTAGAGATTTACCTCTAGAGCCAAGAGCCCATGTGACTAAACCTCAGAGAAGCAAGGCTACAGCTCACCCACCTCACCTCACCGCAGGGCTTCACTCCTCCTCCCAAAAGCCTGCAGAGGGGCAGGGTCTCAGAGCCCCAAACTCACCACGGCCACCTGCACAGCCAGCCTCCACCCCCAAACATCTCCACCCATCCCCCACTCACAAACTTCCTCTCACAGAGACCCTTTTACAGCTGTGCCAGCCCTCCAGTCAAGTCCAAGTTGTAGCTCTTAACACAAAACAATAAATATTTGAAGTCCTTTTTTTTTAAAGGAGGCAATAACTCAATAATAGTCTATTCAGGTCTCATGCAAACTGCAAAATAAA
The DNA here is from genome assembly GCF_025265405.1 of Mesoplodon densirostris. Taxonomy (NCBI): domain Eukaryota; kingdom Metazoa; phylum Chordata; class Mammalia; order Artiodactyla; family Ziphiidae; genus Mesoplodon; species Mesoplodon densirostris. Next base: position 533,592 of record NC_082666.1, read on the forward strand.
AACACAAATAGGGACTTCCCTGGTAGCACAGTGGTTAGGAATCCACCTGCCACTGCAGGGAACACAGGTTCGATCTCTGGTCTGGGAAGATCCCACATGCCGCAGAGCAACTAAGCCCGTGCGCCACAACTACTGAAACCCGCGAGCTTGGAGCCCGTGCTCCACAACAAGAGAAGCCACCGCAACGAGAAGCCCGCTCACCACAACAAAGAGTAGCCCCCGTTCACCACAATTAGAGAAGGCCCGCGCACAGCAACAAAGACCCAATGCAACCATAAATAAATAAATACATAAAAATAAAAACACAAATATAATTTTCTATTGTTTAGGTTATATGAAAGTAAATACTACCAACCTTTCATATAAATGCTCTTCTTTAAACCCCCCACCCACTTTCAGTCTTTTTGGTTGGATGCTGGTGTTGAACTTGGGCCTCCGGGCTGTCACGGGGATCACGTCAGAAAAATGAATAACAAGTCGTTCCCTCTTAAGTGCCCGGATTCCACTCAGCCAAGAGCAAACCAGGTGCCGGACTTGAACTTCAGATGCAAAAAACAGTGTTGACAGACCCAGGTCATTTACAAACCTGTTCAGCTCACACAGAGCACAGAATCATCCCACCCCAACTCAGATAGAAAAGGCATGCACGTGCTAATAGAAATAAATGTAACTGTTCACTCATTATTAAGAAAATGCATTTAAAGCAACAAAAGTTATCACTTTCCACCTATCAGACTGGCAAAATATTCTGAAGTCTGATATATGAGAGTATGGATAAACAGGCAATTCTCATTACTGCTAGTGCAATAAGATTAATGAAACCTCTGTGGGGCAACTCGGCAATATTTGTAAAATTTAAAAGCACACATAACCCTTGGCAAAGCAGTTCTACTCTTTAGTTTACTCTAAGATACACTTGGAAAAGCTCTCCAAATCACAGTAACAAGGAAATTCACTCGGCCTTCTTTCTTCATTAGACAATCTATATATCCAACTAGTTACAGAAATTGCTACATCCCTACAAGGCAATACTAAAAGGCTCCTGAAAAGTCTAAGAATAAGCCATGTGCTACTGTGGGAAAATCATGGTGACTAGCCAAAGGTCAGGTAAAGAATGGGGCGTCTGCGAGATCCCCGCAAGAATAGATGCCAGCATGTGAATAAAAATCTTTTTGGAAGGAATTATAAGAAAGTATTAATAGCGCGACCTTTGTAAGTAAGATTAAAGCCGAAAGGGAGACGGAAGGTTACTTTGCAATATGCCCTTTTTACTAGTTAACTTTTTTTGTTCTTGTTTCTTCTTTTGGGCCTCAAATGTACTAGGAATTCTGATCAATCCAACTCCGTAGATGACGCACTGTCACCACCAGACCATGCTTTTCTTCACTCATTCAATTATTTTTAATTGTGTAGTAAGGACCCATGAGCCCACCCACCACAACAAAACTAGGACCTTGACAATAATCTGTCTAACCAGCCACATGGTCTCCTCACCTCATTACCCCTGCCTCCTCACACCCAAAGAAACTACCACAACAGAGCCTGTGGACTGCAGCTTCATGGAAAAAAAGTCCCCAAATTAATGCGCTAATGACAAATTCACCTAAAGAAGGTACAAACGAACAATAAAATAAATCTAAGAAATGAGAAGGAAGAAAATCATAAAATGAGTGGAAATTTCTATTATAAATACAGATGAAAGCTTCTATATCAAGTATGATTTTTAAAACTCAATATATCAGGAATAGAAGAAAATCTTCCTTACCCTGATAAAGAATATTAAAAACTAATAGAGTAAACATCGTCCTAAATGAGGAAATACTGGAAACATTCCCTTCAAAATCAAGAATGATCATAAAGGGGGATTCCCAGGCAGTCCAGTGGTTAGGACTCCACGCTTCCACTGCAGGGGGCATGGCTTTGATCCCTGGTCGGGGAACTAAGACCCCTCAAGCCACGCAGTGCAGCCAAATAAATAAATAATATAAAATAAAATTGTAAAAAATAAAAAAAAGAACGAACATGAAAAGCAAATAAAAACTAGACAGAGGGACAGAATGATAGAACAAATGCGATAAAATGGCAACACCTGGGGAATCTGGGTGAAGGGCATATGGAAATTCTGTGTATTATTTGTGTAAGATTTTTAAGTTTGAAATCATCTCAAACTGGACAGTTCATTAACTAATAAAAATAAACAAAACCAAGAACAAAGACCTCACGTCCATTCACCATTGTACTGGGAGTCCTAACCAATACAGTTAGACAGGAAATTTGCAGCCTGAGGACCAGAAAGGAAGAACTACAACTGTTATTATTTGTTATTATATGACCTACAAATTACTAGGAACAACAGTAGAGCTTAGCAAGGTGACTAGCTGTAAGGTTAAATCAGCACTTAGTGAGTTGCCTTGCTATACACCATCAGTGAACAATCAGACACGGTAATTAAAGAGAAGACATACATCATTTGCAATGGCATCAGAGAACCATCAGTTATCTAGAAATAAACCTACAAAAGATGGCAAGACCTATACAGGAAAAATACAGTTTCACTGAGATTTTTTTTTAACTAAATGAAATAGTGAGATATACTATATTCACCAATAGTAAGGCATAATACTGGGAAGATGTCAATTTTCATCAAATTGATCTACAGACTCAGTATGCAATTCCAGTTAATATCTCGACATAATTTTTCATCCAATTTGATGATCCTAAAGCTTATACTGAAGAATAAATGGCCAGACACATCCAGGATGCTTCTGAAGGAGAGGAGCATGGGGCAGTGGCGCTCCCAGGGTGCACGGAAGGCCTAAGTCCAGAAGGAGCCTCCGGCTCATGTGAGCTCTGGGAGGTGCTGTGTCAGATTCGTGGAGAAAGGAAGACTTGTTCAATCCCTGAAGCTAAGGAAAAACAACAAAGCACATGGAAAAAGGTGACACGGAACCACTACTCATACGGTTTTTTAAAAATTTTAAATACAAGAAAAAAGCCAACTCTAGAAGAAATAAGGAATTAAACATCAAAAACACAACTTAAGCTAAAAGTTCAAAATCTAAGTAAATTTCTTTTAGACTGCGAGATAAAGGCAGGTTTCTTAAAATACGAAAACAACTAATTGTAAAACTAGGAGAACATATTCACAATACCCACACCTAACAAAGAATTAGCGCCAAGAATATACAAAGAACTGCAAAATAATAAGAAAAGCACAAAGCACCAAAAAGCAGACCAGTGGCATCTACAGACACTTCACAATAAAAGGAAATACATTCAGTCAATAAACACGAGATACCCAACATAATTCGTGATCAAGGAAATACCAATGAAGACAATAATAAGATGCCATTCACACACATTCAAGTGACTGAAAGCAAAAGGCCTGGCGTGGGAGGAGAGGGACACAGGATCCGTGCGCACTGGGGTGGGGAACCCACCAACACAACCGTTTGCAAACGGCTCTGCAATCTCTCCTGAAGTTGAACATTTACACAGCCAGTGACGGGTAATTCCACTCCTAGGTAGACACCCCAGAGAAGAGCACAGAAATGTTCATAGCACTATAGGCCACAATTTTAAAAAAGAAAAAAGAGAGGAAAAAAAAAAATCAACCCTGGAAACAACTGAAATGTTCCTCAAAGGGAGAGTGGATGGAAAAACTGGGGTGTTTTCACACAGTGAAAGATTAGAAAGCAGATAAAATAAATCAATTACAACAACATGCAATATGAATAAATCTTAGCAATATCACATTAAGTGAAAAAGAAAATCCCAGAAAATTACTGTCGTTATAAAACTTAAAACTATTAAAATAGAAATACCTATATTTTAAGAATACAAATTAGTGCAATGAAACTGTAAAAAACACAGGGAATGCTGAACACAGATTCAGAATGACATCCGAATTCTCCAGAGATTTATAATGTAATTATATATATTTCTTAAATGTGTCAAGAGAGGTTATCTGGGTCATGAAATTATGAGCAATTTTCTTTGCATTAATATAAAAAACAAATGTTACTTAAATATCTATTTCTTTCTTTTTCTTTTTTTTTTTTTTTTTTTTTTGCCGTACGCGGGCCCCTCACTGTTGTGGCCTCTCCCGTTGCGGAGCACAGGCTCCGGACGCGCAGGCTCAGGGGCCATGGCTCATGGGCCTAGCCGCTCCGCGGCATGTGGGATCTTCCCGGACCAGGGCACGAACCCGTGTCCCCTGCATCGGCAGGCGGACTCTCAACCACTGCACCACCAGGGAAGCCCTCTATTTTTTTTATGTAGCTCTTTAAGATTTCTTTCACACAATCTTTATAAAAACTTACATGGCAATTTCTGAGCATTCAACCAAATATTTATAATAAAAATGTTTGTTTTATGTGAAAAAATGTTTATATATTTTGTTTCAATTCAATGACAAATTTGTTAGGCCTTAATTTTCAAGAAAATAATATGACATTAAAATTTCTAAATGTTAGTTTGGGATTAACATATACATACTACTATATATAAAATAGGTAACCAACAAGGACCTACTGCATAGCACAGGGAACTATACGTGATGTTTTATAATAACCTATAAGGGAAAAGAATCTGAAAAAAATAGATAAACATGTTATGTATAACTGAATCACTTTGCTGTACACCTGAAACACAACATTGTAAGTCAACTATACTTCAATTTAAAAAAATAAAGGGACTCCCCTGGTGGTCCAGTGGTTAAGAATCCACCTCCCAATGCAGGAGACACGGGTTCGAGCCCTGGTCCGGGAAGATCCCACATGCCGCGGAGCAACTAAGCACGTGAACCACAACTACTGAGCCTGTGCTCTAGAGCCCGTGAGCCACAACTACTGAAGCCCACGCACCTAGAGCCCAAGTTCCACAAGAGAGGCCACCACAACGAGAAGCCTGCGTACTGCAACGAAGAGTAGCCCCCGCTCACCGCAACTAGAGAAAGCCTATGCGCAGCAACGAAGACCCAACGCAGCCAATAATTAATTAATTAATTAATTAATTAATTTTAAAAAAAACTATATGGGACTTCCCTCATGGTCCAACGGCTAGGACTCCACACTCCCAATGCAGGGGGCCCGGGTTCGATCCCTGGTCAGGGAACTAGATCCCACATGCATGCTGCAACTGAAGATCGTACATGCTGCAACTAAGACCCAGCGCAGGCGAAATAAATAAATAAATAAATAGATAGATAGATGATAGATAGATAGACAGTAAAAAAAAAAAAAAACTATATGTACTATATACTAACATTTACATGTATAATGCATAATATAGTCTACATATGCATGTAAAGGTGCAGAAAAGTCTAGGAGATTCATTCCTATTGGAGAGCAAGTCCCTCACCACAGGACAGGCTTTGAGGCTGCAGTGGACGGACAAACACACAAGGTACCCACCCAAGCTGGTGATCTCCCCAAACCATCTCCTCCGGGGTGGACTTCATCTCAGCTCAGGCCCACGACCCCAAGATTCTGATTTCCTCTCTTGCATGTCACAAATCACAACCGATCCATCACGTGGCTCTACCTTTAACATATTTCCGGAATCTGACTTCTCAAGCCTTCGTCCTGACCTCCCCCTCAGTTCCCATCTTTAAAATAGATCCTGAAACTGCCCTTTCTCCTAACTCCCTCACCAAGCCAGGCTTGTGCCCTGAGCCACGCAACAGCCTTTCCTCTCTCCCACCGGCACCCTCACCCCCTCAGCCTAGGCTCAAGCCACAACAAGAAGGGCCCTGTCCAAGTGGAAGGTAGTACCTCCATCCCACCCAGAGAGGCCAGGCCACAGCCTTGATCCCCACCCTCACTCCACTGCGGCAGCGCTGGCCTCCCCGCTGATCCCCGAGACCGCAGGGCCACCTGCCTCCCACCCTTCCGGTCTGCTCTCCCTCGGCCGGGTGCCCTGCTGGGATACAGGCGTCTATCCATCCAGCTCACTGCTATGCACCAAGGGCGACAGGGTACGGGCAGGCTCCAGGCAGGCACTTACTGACTGAGCAGAGGAAGGTGGAGGACGAGCAACCAGAGGTCCAGTGGGACCCCTTCCACAACACTGCCTCGGGGTGTGGTCCAGTGGGACCCCTTCCCAGCCCCCACTCTGGGCCAAGCCTGGGGCCAAGGCGGTCAAGGAAAACAAAGCCAGTTTGAGCTCCTTCCTACAATTAGTATGGAGCTGATATTTTTGTTTATTAGGAAGGTAACAGTAAAGGGAAATTTTGAAACAACCATCACCACCTTAACTCAAAATTTTTCATTTCCTTCCAGTTTCTCCTCACACGTACACAATTCACACGACCGATCCGTACCAGTGATTTTCCCTTAAACACGCATGACATCTCCAGTCACCACGTTAACGGTCGTAGAACACTTCATCAAGCTTCTCTATCATTGACCATCTGTGATTTTTCAATTCATCATTACTTTAAAAAACACTTTAATGTCTCCGTAAGTGATAATAACCGTGAACTCATCCATTCATTATTCAACGATACTGAGTGAGCACTAATACATGCAAAGCGTCGTCCTCTCTTTAGGTAAAGCCCTATCAGTGAGACTCCTGGATCCATGGGTAACAATAGTTTTTGGTCTTTTTGACCAGCCTCCACCAGCAAGGCTGCCAGCTGAAAACAACTGACATGTTCCTTCCTACTGACTTCACCTCACACCGAGGGTCCCTGACGCCTGCCTCTGCCCCCCACCTCACACTGGCTTGTACGACCCATCACTGGCTGCACCCACCACCCCGCCCAGACTCTGACCAACTGGGGCTCAGTCTCACGTGCTTGTTCCCTACACTTACCAACTACAAAGACACCTCCCAGGGTCTGTCTATCCAATAACACACCTTGGCCTTTACACCAGTCTTCAGGTCTGTGTGCCTCCCTCTCTATATTCCCCAGTCTGGCCCATCCCACTGGGACCCAATCCCCATTATGTCTGTTGGTCTGCGACTCCATTTGGATATCACCAAACATTTGCTTGTGTCTCCTGACATTAGTTATATATACATGACTCCACTCAGGGGTAATTACATTTAAAAGAAAACCCAGCACAATCCCTATCAGGATCTCAGATGGCTTCTTTGTAAAAATTGACAGGTTGACCCTAAAATTCACATGGAAACTTAAGAGACACAGAATAGCCGAAACAATCTTAAAAAAGAAAAACAAAGTTGGAGAATTCACATTTCCCCATTTCAAAACTTCCTACAAAGCTACAGTAATCAAGATGGTGTGATACTTGCATAAAGACAGACATTTGATCAACAGAATAGAGAGGGCTTCCCTGGTGGCGCAGTGGTTGAGAGTCCGCCTGCCGATGCAGGGGACACGGGTTCGTGCCCCAGTCTGGGAAGATCCCACATGCCACAGAGTGGCTAGGCCCGTGAGCCATGGCCGCTGAGCCTGCACGTCCGGAGCCTGTGCTCCGCAACAGGAGAGGTCACAACAGTGAGAGACCCGCGTACCACAAAAAAAAAAAAAAAAAAAAAAAAAAGACAACCCAATTTTATAATGGGAAAAGGATCTGAACAGAAATTTCTCCAACAAATACAAATGACCAATAACCACATGAAAAGATGCTGAACATTATTAGTCATTAGAGAAACGCAAATCAAAACCACAATATACAGTCTCACACCCACTAAGATGATGATAGTGAAAAGATGCACCATAACAAGAGTTGGTGATGACATAAAGAAATTGGACCCTCAGACACTGCTGATGGGAATGTAAAATGAGACAGTTGCTGTGGAAACCGTAAACAATCCCTTACTGAGATAACTGTAGATTTACATGAAGTGTAAGAAATAACACATAGACCTCCTTGTACACTCTGCCCAGTGTATAAGTTTCCCAGGGCTGCCGTAACAAAGTACCACAAACTGGGTGGCTTAAAACAAATCTGTTTTTATCCTTTCACAGTTCTAGGGTCAGAGGTCCAAAATCAAGGTGTTGGGGACTTCCCTGGTGGTGCAGTGGTTAAGAATCCGCCTGCCAATGCAGGGGAAATGGGTTCGATCCCTGGTCCAGGAAGATCCCACATGCCGTGGGGCAACTAAGCTCCGTGAGCCACAACTACTGAGCCTGCACTCTAGAGCCCACGAGCCACAACTACTGAGCCTGCGTGCTGCAACCACTGAAGCCCGTGAGCCTAGAACCCGTGCTCCGCAACAAGAAGCCACTGCAATGAGAAGCCCGTGCACCGCAACACAGAGTAGCCCCCACTCGCCGTAACTAGAGAAAGCCCGCGCGCAGCAACAAAGACCCAACGCGGCCAAAAAAAAAAAAGCCAAGGTGTTGGTCGGGCCACACTCGCTCTGAAGGCTCCAGTAGCTTCTGGTGGCTGTTGGCAACCCTCGGCATTGCTCGGTTTACAGAGGCATCGCTCCAATCTCTGCCTCTGTTGTCACATGGCCGTCTTCCCTGTGTCTGTGTCACTGGAGTTAAGACCGCCACCCTAAGTCCAGGATGATTTCACCTCCAGATTCTTAATAAATTACATTGGCAAGGATCCTATGTCCAAATAAGGGCACATCCTGGGATTCCAGATGAACGTGAATTTAGGAGGACACCATTCAACCCACTAACGTCCAGTTTCCCTAAAGGTACCATTTTGCAAAACTACAGCATAATATCATAACCAGGCAACCCACCAGCCTTATTCAGATTTCCTCACTTTTACTTGTATTCACACGTGAGTGTGTGTGTGTGTGTTAGGTTCTGCACAGTTTTCTCACCTGGTTAGCTGGCCAATCTGCTATCACAGTGAAGATATTGAGCAGCTCCAACATAATGTACGAAGGATCTGTCTGACTTTGGGGCAAAGAATGGATGGGGTAGGTACAGCATGGGAAGCAGAAAAACTCGGAAGACCAGTTAAGGGGTGACCACTACAATCCAAGAAAGGTACTATGGTGAACTGGACCCAAGCAGTGATGCCGTGAGAGACAGTGGTGAGAGCAGAAGTTGTTCTGAGGGCACAGCCAGCAGGATTTTCCGATGGGCTGACATGAGATGTGAGGAAAGGGTAGAGCCGTCAATGATTCCTTGTCAGTATTTCCACAAGGACAAAGGCACACCTGTATAGTAATTTCGGAGAATTAACACTTCCATAATGTCCAAGAACAAGAACTGTCTCTCCAGGGTTCAGGTCTCTCGTTGTGGGAGTGCTTTACACTATTCCTCATATAAATTCGGCACATTATTAAACTCATTTCATTTACTTTATCTTTTGTGTTGTTATAAATGGGTTACTGTTTTGTACATATGAAGGCTGTTGACTTTCATGTGTCAATTTTATACCCAGTTCCTTTAGAGAACGATTTCACTGTCTACATTCTAGCACTGACTCTCTTAGGTTGTCCAGGTACAGTTGTCTCACTTACAAACAGTTCTACCACTTACTTTCTTATTTTTCTTCTCCAATAGCTCTCTTAACTGATTACATGGCTTAATCCCAACAACAAAATGTTAAAGATTCGTGGAGATGATAAGCAGCCTAACTTTGTTACTGACCTTGGAGGGAATGTCTCCAGGGTTTCCCACTAAGTAAGAGAGAGAGAGAGAGGGAGAGGGAGAGAGAGATAGACAGACAGACAGATAGGGAAGGAAGAATGGATGGGTAGGTTTAAGACAGACAAACTGCAAGCTTGGAAGCAGATCCCAGCCTAGTTGAACTCAGACAGCTCTTCCTGTTTGCAGCCTGTTTAGGAGACCCTGACCCAGAGGGCCCAGCCTAGGGTCCTGACCACAGAAGTGTGAGATAACAAATGTGTGTTGTTCTAAGCTGCTAAATCTGAGGAAATTTGTTACACAGCAACAAATAATTGACATGCTACCTTTACTAGAGTAAATTTTGGTAAATTATATTTTCCTAAGACAGTCTCCATTTCATCTAGGTTTTCGTATTTATCTGCCAACAACTGTACAAAATAGGCTCTTATAATTTTGTTATCCCACAAAGTAAGAAGGTGCTCAAAGACTAATTGGAATGTTTAGAAGACAAAGAATCTTGGGACTTTCCTGGCGGTCCAGTCGTTAAGACTCTGTGCTCCCGGGATTTCCCTGGTGGCACAGTGGTTAAGAATCCGCCTGCCAATGCAGGGGACACGAGTTCAAGCCCTTGTCTGGGAAGATCCCACACGCCACGGAGCAAACTAAGCCCATGCGCCACAACTACTGAGCCCACACTCTAGAGCCCGTGAGTAACAACTACTGAGCCCACGTGCCACAACTACTGAAGCCTGCGTGCCTAGAGTCCATGATCCACAACAAGAGAAGCCACCACAATGAGAAGCCCACGCACCGCAACGAAGAGTAGCCCCCACGTGCCACAACGAGAAAGCCCGCTCTTAGCAATGAAGACCCAATGCAGCCCCAAAAATTAATTAAATAAATAAATAAATTAAAAAAAAAAAAAAAAGACTCTGAGCTCCCAACGCAGGGGGCCCGGGTTTGAACCCTGGTCAGGGAACTAGATCCCACATGCTGCAACTAAAGATCCTGCATGCCGCAACGAAGATTCTGCACGCAGCAATGGAGATCCCACATGCCACAACTAATACCCAGTGCAGCCAAATAATTAAAAAAAAAAAAAAAGACACAGAGTCTTGCTTGAAGGGCTCAATTGGCCAAATCTGGGATAATTTCAACATCAAAAGAAAAACGATAAAAAAATAATTATAACATGTTTAATAAACCACTCTGTAGCAATACCAAAAAAGTGCGGTACAAAGAGGGAAAGAAAGTTCTTCTTAAAGAAGACCGTCAGCTGATAAATGAGAAGGAAGGAGAGAATTGGTTTACTGATGAATCATGAAGAAGAAAAGAGATAGCAACACCCTCTTCACCAACCAAGGAAACTGCGGGGTCAACAGGATCAGGACAAACTGACCTGTGACCCCCGATGTAACAAAAAGTCCACAAGGTCACCTGTGTAGCATTCTAATCAAAACTATTTCACCTGAATCTAACACCTGATGGTTAACAGTACTGACTAACCATCTGTTAAATTTCCTGAATTTAATCATTGTGCTGTGGCTATATGAGAAGTTCCCTGTTCTCAGGAGATACACACTGAAAAACAGGGTGAAGGGTCATGACATCTGCAACTTACTCTCTGATGGTTCATTAAAAACAACAGCGGGCTTCCCTGGTGGCGCAGTGGTTGAGAGTCTGCCTGACGATGCAGGGGACACGGGTTCGTGCCCCGGTCTGGGAAGATCCCACATGCCGTGGAGTGGCTAGGCCCGTGAGCCATGGCTGCTGAGCCTGTGCATCCGGAGCCTGTGCTCCGCAACAGGAGAGGCCACAACAGTGAGAGGCCTGCGTACCGCAAAAAAAAAAAAAAAAACAGCATGTCCCAGAGGGAGAGACTCGTGATGGAGTAAGCGATGAATCCAGGTGAAGGGTACATGAGTGCTCACTGAACATTCTTTGACATTCCATAAAGGTCTGAAGCTTTTCAGAACAAAAAGTTGAGAAAAAACCTTTAGCGTTACTACTCTGATATACAATTAATTTTTAGCTTTTTAATTACCCAAGTTTACATTCAAAACTGTAAGTAACTTTCTTGTTGTTAGAAGAGCTTGGGTTAAGAATGAAAGACTTCACTGTAGGAAAAGATTACCTTTGTTTTTAATCAACAGATTCAGCAGGTCAGGTCATAAAGGTTTAAAAGCTGACAACAAACAAAAAAACAGGTCAAGTCCTATTATAAAAACTCCTACAACTAAAGTGTCAGCATGCAAATTTCTCATTAGAGTCACATTTCTGCCAACAACCTTCAGAGGCAGCCTCTAACCAACAAGCAGAAACAGTCAAGGATTCTAACTGAAGACTCCCAGGGCCAAGGCAGTGGCTGCAAGGGCCGCCTCAGAGCTTCCCAAGCACCCAGCTGGTCTAGGTTGGCACAACTCGCCAGGCCCGGAGACCCAGTTTCCCAGCACACAGCAACTACACGGGGTGAGACTGCAGTCAGGCAAAGGAAGCAGGAGACGCTGGAGCAGGCAGGGCAGGGCCGGGAGGCCGCCGGGCCTGGAGTGCAGAGAGTCGGGGTAAGAGGCAGGAGAGATGGCAGGCGGCCTAGGGCCAGATGCCACACAAGGCCTTGTCAGCCCTGGTGAAGAGCATGGAAGCCACAGGAAGGCTGCCTACAGAGCAGAAACACGACGAGGACACCCAGGCCTCTGAGCAGAGCCCAGGCCATCGGGAAGCAGGGAGAAGAGGTGGGCTGAGACCCCAGTGGCAGCCCCCATGAGGGCAGAGGATGTGCTAAAGGTGGACTCACTGCATCCCTGAGGAACAGGTGGCACCAGCCACAGTGGGACAAGCAGAGCTCAGAGGTCAGGGAGTGCTGGCGTTTCACACTGGGCTGCAGGTGCCCACCCGCCCTCCAAGCTCTCAGTCAGCACGTCCCCAACTTGGGGGCAGGCAAAGGTGCGGCTTGGGGTCGGAGACAGCTCGGCGTGAGGACACGGAACCAGGGCACCAGGACAGATCCCCAGGGCCCTTCAGTATCTACAGGTCAGGCTCAGGGCATGGGTCCTGCAAACAAGACCAAAAAAAAGGTTCAACTGGTAGGAAAAACCAGCAGAGTGAGGTGATCTGGAGGCCAAATGAAGATAACTAATCACTCCCTTTTTCTTGAATTTGAATGTCAAATGCTATCATGAGGGCCAATAAAAAGAAGGAGAACCAACCAATGGATTTGGCAACACCTAGGTCAATGGTGCCCTGCTTGGAACCGCCTCAAAGGGCAGGCCTGGGAGGTCCTGGAAACAGCAAAGATGGAATGAAGTCTGAGTAACTGGGATTTAATTTACAGAAAGGTCAAGAAGCACGTGCGCACAAATACCTGCATTTGAGAATGCGGATGTCCAAGGATGACAGGATGTTCAAGCTGAAAAGCAGCTGAGACGTCTCCTGTTCCAACCTCTCAGCGCTCGACGCCAGCGGCAATACAGGACCAAAAGCCCCCACTCCCATCACATGCACCTGGAAGGGCTGCAGACACAGACAAGAGAGCGGCACACCGGCCCCACATTGCTCTGTTCCAGCCGCTCTGACCCCCACTTGAGCCCTGACCCAGGCCAGGCGGCCGCCACCAGCCCACATCCTAACTGCCAGCTTCTGCTCAAGCCAGGGCTCCCCTCACCCCAACGGGCGCATTCCTCCCACCTTCCACTCAGAACCCTTACTCTTTAGCCCTCTTCCTGGAGAATTAACCTGTCATTCTCCCCCTAGACTGCAGGATCCTTGTCCTAGATGGGCCAAAGTCAAGACAAACTCGAAAAGTCTTCAGCCCAGGGCAACACTATCCAACGGTAACACAGTATGAGCCACAAGTATACTTCTACATTTTCCAGCAGTCATGTTACAAAGTAGAAATAGGAGTAATTAATTTTGATATATTTTATTTAACCCAGTACACATCCAAAATGTTACCAGTTCAACATGTAACCAATTAAAAAAACAACAAAAGAAACACAAAAAAAACATTACCCCCGAAAAGCACAAAACATCTCAAAAGCCTCTGAAATCCAGTGTGCACTTCACACTTACAACACATCTCAGTTTAGTGCGGACAAATGTCAAATGTTCACAAACCACACAGGGCCATGGCCAGCTTCTTGGAGGTAGGTGGCAGCCACCTCTCCACTCCAGTCTGAACACATGCAGGAGGCAACCCTTCGCCAAGATTCCATCTGGATTCCTGAGCCAGAGAGCCATGGTCTCAGCCTGAGGCAGGAATGAGCCCACGGGAGCCCTCCCTAAGCACCCCAACAGGAAGGCATTTCCCCTAGGCTGCTCCTACACCTTCTCTCTCTTGAGAGCAATTTTAATAGCAATTATCAAACCGTGTAACTGTGTGTCTTTCTCAAAACTAGAACACAAGGACCTCCATATAGACAAGGCACCATGTTTATTCTCATCTGACTCCCAATTCAAAAGCCGACACACACAAGGCATTAAATGTTTGTTATAGGGCTTCACTGGTGGCACAGTAGTTGAGGGTCCGCCTGCTGATGCAGGGGACACAGGTTCGTGCCCCAGTCCGGGAGGATCCCACATGCCGCGGAGCGGCTGGGCCCGTGAGCCATGGCCGCTGAGCCTGCACGTCCAGAGCCTGTGCTCCGCAACAGGAGAGGCCACAACAGCGAGAGGCCCACGTACTGCAAAAAAAAAAAAAAAAAAAAAAAAAGGAGGAAGGATAAGAAGACTCAATACTATGGGCCATCCCACCTGACACACCCAGACTGCAGAGTCCACATTCTGATCAAGTGTTCACCAAACATTCCCCAGGACAGAATATAATATAACCATTAAAAAAAAATCTAGCAAATCTAAACAAACTGGAATTAAAGTATGTCCTCTGACCATAGTGGAATTATATTAGAAATCAACAAAACAGGGAAATCCAGGAAATACCTAAACACTTAGAAATTTAACAACACAATTCTAAATAACCCATGGGTCAAAGAAATCACATGGGAAAACAGAACATATTTCGAACAGAAAAAAAAATGAAAACACAACATATCAAAATTTATAGGAAGCATCTTGTTTTGTTTCTTTTTTTTTTTTTTTTTTTTGGCTGTATTGGGTCTTCACTGCTGTGCATGGGCTTTCTCCAGTTGCAGCAAGCAGGGGCTACTTTTCATTGCAGTGTGCATGCTTCTCATTGCAGTGGCTTCTCTTGTTGCGGAGCAAGGGCTCTAGGCTCACAGGCTTCAGTAGTTGTGGTGTGTGGGCTAAGGAGTTGTGGCTTGTGGGCTCTAGAGCGCAGGCTCCGTAGTTGTGGCACATGGGCTTAGTTGCTCCGCGGCATGTGAAATTGGATCTTCCCAGATCAGGGCTCGAACCTCTGTCCCCTGCACTGGCAGGTGGATTCTTAATCATTGCGCCACCAGGGAAGTCCAGTATCTTGTTTTGGTTTTCTAGGGCCGCCATAACAGAATAGCATAAACTGGGTGGATTAAAACATCAGAAATTCATTGTCTCATAGTTCTGGAGGCCAGAAGTCCAAAGTCAAGATGCCAGCTGGGCCATGCCCTCTCTGATGGCTCTAGGGGAGGCATCCACCTTGCCTCTCCAGCCTGTGTGTTCACCAGCAATCCTTGGCATTCCTTGCCTTGTAGACACTCACTCCAATCAGATGGCCACCTTCCTCCTGGGTATCTTAACATCGTCTTCCCTCTGTTCAGGTCTATGCTCACAAAGCATTCTCTCTGATGCTGACACCAATCATACTGAATCAGGGACCCACCCTACAACCTCATCTGAACTCATCTGCAATGACCCTATTTCCAAATAAGGTCACATTCTGAGATACTGGGAAGTTAGGACTTCAATGTACCTTTCTGGGGAACATAATTCAACCTACTACACAGGAAAGAAACACTTTGAGGGAAACAGTATAGATTTAAACTCCTGTATCAGAAAAGAACTCATGCCAAGATCTTAAGCTTCCACCTTAAGAAACTAGAAAAAAGAAAACAAAACCCAAAGCAAGCAAAAGGAAGGAAAAAAAGATTAGAGTGGAAATAAATAAAATAGAGAACAGAAAAACAATAAAGAATCAACAAAATCAGAAGTTACTTCTTTGCGGGGA
Organism: Mesoplodon densirostris; assembly: GCF_025265405.1. Classification (NCBI taxonomy): domain Eukaryota; kingdom Metazoa; phylum Chordata; class Mammalia; order Artiodactyla; family Ziphiidae; genus Mesoplodon; species Mesoplodon densirostris. The sequence continues at coordinate 549,221 of NC_082666.1, forward strand.
CTTCCCTGCTGGTCCAGTGGCTAAGACTCCACGCTCCCAATGCAGGGGGCCCAGGTTCGATCCCTGGTCAGGGAACTAGATCCCACATGCCACAACTAGGAGTTTGCATGCTGCAACAAAGATCACACATGCCGCAACTAAGAGTTTGCATGCTGCAACAAAGATCCCACATGCCGCAACTAAGACCTGGTGCAGCCAAATAAATAAAAGTTACTTCTTTGCAACTTCAACATAACTCAAACCTTTGACTAGACTGACCAAGAAAGAGAGAAGACTCAAATTATTAAAGTCAGGAGGGAATGTTACTACTAACCCTCTAAAAAATAAAAAGGAAATACTATAGGAACTACTATAAGCAACTGTATGCCAAAAAAATAGATATCCTAGGAGAAATGAACAAATACCTAGAAGGATACAAAACACCAAAAATTACTCAAGAATAATTAGAAAACCTGAACACCTATAAAAAGTGAAGAGATTAAATAATCAAAAAACTTCCAACAGGGAGTTCCCTGGTGGCCTAGTGGTTAGGATTCGGGCTTTCACTACCATGGCCCATGTTCAATCCCTGGTCAGGGAACTGAGATCCCACAAGCCATGAGGCACAGCCAAAAAAGAAAAACATTTCCAACAAAGAAAAGCCCAGAGGACTTCCCTGGTGGAGCAGTGGTTAAGAATCTGTCTGCCAAGACAGGGGACATGGGTTCAAGCCCTGGGCCGGGAGGATCCCACATGCTGCGGAGCAACTAAGCCCATGCACCACAACTACTGAGCCTGCGGTCTAGAGCCCGAGAGCCACAACTACTGAGCCCGCGTGCCACAACTACTGAAGCCCACACGCCTAGAGCCCATGCTCCGCAACGAGAAGCCACAGCAATGAGGAGCCCACACACCACAACAAAGAGTAGCTCCTGCTCACCGCAACTAGAGAAAACCTGTGCGCAGCAATGAAGACCCAACGCAGCCAAAAATAATTAATTTTTTTTTTAAGAAAGTCTAAAAAAGAAAAGCCCAGAACCAAATGGCTTCACAGGTGAATTATACTAATTATTTAAAGAACAAACTCTTCACAAACGCAAAGAACAGAAGAGAAGAATACACTTCCCAACTCATTCTATGAAGCCAGTATTACTGACACCAAACACACGAAGACATCACACAAAAAAGAAAACTATGGGCCAATATAATACCCCTTATGAATACAGATGCAAAAATCCTCAACAAAATACTAGCAAACCAAATGCCACAAGATGTAAAAAGGATTCACTACCATGACAAAGTGAATTTACTGCAGAAACACAGAGTTGGTGCAACATATGAAATCATGTACTATATACCATATTAAGAAAATAAAAGAAAAAAATCGTATGATCAGCTCAAAAGATGCAGAAAAAGCATTTAACAAAATCCAATATCCCTTTCTGATAAAAACACTCAACAAATTAGGAATAGAGGGAACTACCTCAAACTGATAAAGGGCATCTATGAAAACCCAAGGCTAATATCATACTTTAATAGTGAAAGACTAAATGCTTTCTCCTAAAAATAGGAATAAGACAGGGATGACTACTTTCACCACTTCTACTCAACATTTTACTAGAGGTTCTAGTTACAGTAATTAGGCAAGAAAAAGAAATAACAGGAATCCAGTTTTGAAAGGAAGAAGTAAAACTAATTCGATTCCCAAACAACATGATCTAGTATACAGAAAATCCAAAAGAACCCACAAAAAAACTATCAGACCTAATGAACAACCTCAGCAAGGTTGCATGATACAAGATCGATATATAAAAATCAATCAGATTTCTATACACTAGCAATGAACAACCTAAAAATGAAATTAAGAAAACAATTCTGTTACAAAAACATCAAAAAGGGACTTCCCTGGTGGTCCAGTGGGTAAGACTCCACGCTCCCAATGCAGGGGGCCTGGATTCGATCTCTGGTCAGGGAACTAGATCAGTCATGCTGCAACTAAGAGTTCGCATGCCGCAACTAAGACCCAGCGCAACCAAAATAAATAAATAAATAAATAAATATTTTTTTAAAAAAGAAATTAAAGACTTAAGCAAATGGAAACACATCCTGTATTCATGGATTGGAAGACTTAAGATGGAAATATCCCAAATTGATCTACATATTCAATACAATCCCTATCAAAATCCCAGAAGGCTCTTTTGCAGATATCAACCTGTTCCTAAAATTCATAAGGAAGTACGAGAGTCCCAGATGAGCCTAAAGAGATCTTGAAAAAGAAGAACTAAGTTGGAGGCCTCACACTTGCCCATTTATTTTACTTATTACATAACTACAAAAACCAAGAGAAGGTGGTACCGGCAGAAGGACAGACATATAGCTCAATGGAATAGATCTGAGAATCAAGAAATAAACTCTCACATTTATGGTTAACTGATTTTCAACAAGGATGCCAAAACAATTCAATGGGGAAAGAACAGTCTTCAACAAATGGTGGTGGACCAACTGGAGAGCCACACACAAAAGAATGAAGTTGTGCTCTTACCTCATATCATACACAAAAAGCAACTCAAAATAAGAGTAAAGACCTAAATACTATAAAACCCTTACAAGAAAACAAATTTCATGACATACATTAGGCAATTATATGGCACCAAAAGTATGAGCAACCAAAGGAAAATTTTTTTTAAATTGGACTTATCAAAATTAAAAACTTGTGCTTACGCTCCAATAAAGATGTAAAAAAAAGAACAAAAACAAAAAAACTTGTACTTCCAAGGACACCATCAAAGAAAAATTAGAAAGTGAAAGACAACCACAGAATGGAAAAAAAAATTTTTTTGCAAATCATATACCTAGTAAGAGACTTGTGTCCAGAATACATAAAATCTCTTACAACTCAATAATAAAAAGACAACCAAATTAAAAGTGGACAAAGGATCTGAATAGACATTCCTCCAAAGAAGATACATGAATGGCTAATAAGCTCATAAGAAGATACTCAACATCACTAATCATCATCAATGCAAAATAAAACCACAATGAGATACCACATCACACTCACTAGGATGGCTACTACCTAAAAGACAGACAATAAGGAGTGTGGGCAAGGATGCTGAAAAGCTGGAACTCTCACACACTGCTGGTGGGTGTAAAATAGTCACCTGCAGAATAGTCTGATAATTACTCAATCAGTAGTTACCCTATGACCCAGCAATCCCAACACTAGGTATACACCCAAGAGAAGTGAGCAGAGGTCCACCAGACAAAAACTTGCACTCAAATATTCACAGCAGCATTATTCATAATACCCAAAAAGTGGAATCAACCCAAAAGTCCATCTACCGAAGAACAGAAACAAAATGTGCTATATCCACACAACAAAATGTTATTTGGCCATAAAAAGGAATATGCTGATACATCCTGCAACATGGATGCCCCTTGAAAACACTATGTTACATGAAAGAAGATGATCACAAAAGGCATTTATTGTATGATTCCATTTATATGAAACATCCAAAATAGGCAAATCCATGAAGACAGAAAGTAGATCAGTGATTGCCAAGGGCTGGGGGGAGGGAAGAATAGGGAATGACTGCTTATGGGTATGGGGTTTCTTTTCAGGGTGACAGAAATGTTCTGGAATTAGACAGTGGTGATGGCTGCAAAACTCAGGAAAAAGTACTAAATAGTACACTTTAAAAATGTGAAGTTTATGATATATGAATTACATCTCAAGTTTTAAAAAAAATCATATACTCCTAGACTGATACTGGCATTTGGCAATACTTATCAGTGTGAAGACATTTTCAGAGATACAGAAAACTGTATCAAAGATCAGCATCAACAGATGAACATTTCCAATAGATTTTGATGACAAGGAACCAACTCTAAACCCAAATTTAAGTAAAATATCCTTCCAAAACTTCCATTCTTCTGATTAGTAGATCTGTATTACCAAGAAGGGGGAGAAAAGCAGTCAATTATTATTATATTTTTACTTTTGTCAATAAAAAATTATGAAATTATCCTTAATTTTGCTTCTTGGTGCACAAAGCCTAAAATATTTACTCTCTGACCTTTGCCACCTCTGGAACAAATGACGCCTGGAGCTGACCTGAGCATGTCTGTGCCTGTTTCAACGAATGGAACCACCATCCACTCTGTCATTCAAGCGGAACCCAGCATCCGGCCCAGGCCTGGTCGCCAGGAACCATCCTCACCCCTGCCTCATCCGCCACATCAAACTGGCCACCACAGGGAAGGGGCATCACCCATCTCCTCGAGGACTGCTTCCTCCACTGCTGTTGCTCTACAATCCATTCCTTACACAGCAGCCAGAAAGACCTTCCTAACATGCACACCTGGCCACGCCACTCCCATCCCTAAAGCTCTCCCACTGCCCTTAGGATAAGGGCAAGAATCCCAAGCTTGGCTTCTAACCGCTGGACCAGCTACCTCAGCTGGCTCCTTGCCCCACGTTGCACTACACCCTAGGAGGATGATAAAAGAAACATCCACAAAGCACTTAAATAAGTGGTCTCAAAACATTAATACTGGGGCTTCCCTGGTGGCGCAGTGGTTGAGAGTCCGCCTGCCGATGCAGGGGACACGGGTTCGTGCCCTGGTCCAGGAAGATCCCACATGCCGTGGAGCGGCTGGGCCCGTGAGTCATGGCCACTGAGCCTGAGCATCCAGAGCCTGTGCTCCACAGCGGGAGAGGCCACAACAGTGAGAGGCCCCTGTTCGGCAAAAAAAAACACAAAAAAACATTAATACTCATAATTGTTCACACTGCATAAGGCTTATTCACACACACCATCTCGTCTGACTCTCAAAATCACCAACCAAGCAGGGCAGGCTAACCTTCCCTGGCGGGGCTGGGGTTGCGGTCAGCAGGACTCCCCTCCCCACCAGCAGCGGCTCTATGCTCTGCACCCCATCACAGAGACTCAGGCTTCGTCCTGGTGACTCAACTTCTCTGCATTTTCCAGAATTAGGGTGGAGGGTTGATTCTTCACACTGACATCTATGATGTACCCTCTGTGATTTCTTCGTGACCTAGAACGCCCCTCCACAGCACCTTCCCATGTGTGCCTGGGCAGAAGTGGCTCTAACACTCATCAGCCATGATGGAAAGTCACCGAACATCTAGAGAGCATGACAATGCCTGCCACATACAGGTGATGCTGAAGTTATGTCACATACAGAAGACAGGAAGACTGGGGGTTTCCTAAGGCCCCCAGTAAGCCACACACCGTCACACGCAAGAATCAGCTGTGAGTGTCCATCCACCTGCTCTCAGCAATGGCAGACAGACTGGCCACCTGTGTTCTCGCACCACTTCCTCCACGTTCTCCGCTGTTTCCCTCTCCTTCGCTGGCTTCCCCTGGGGTCCCGTGGCATGATCTTGGGGGCCTCGGCTCCACAGCCCTCTTCAGCACCAGGTGCAGGCCCGGCCTCTCTTCTAGACTCTGTGGACCCACCTTCTCCCTGTTTGACGATCACCTCTGAAAGTCTACCATCTCAAGAAATGACAACTGCATTCTCGAGGGTGCTCAATTCTTTCACGCCCCTCCCCTTCTGCCCTTCCTTCAAACACACATGGACAGTCTGACCTATTCTTAGCACCTCAGCTGTTCCCACCCTCGCCCAGGCTCCACCGCTCACCAGCATACCTCAATGCCTTCTGGCCGTGCCCCTCCACCCCTCCACCCGAGTCCCTCCAGAGGCTGCCCACCCACCTGAAGTACAAGGCCTCACCGGGCCCGCCCTCCTCACTCCGTCTCTCCGTCCTCCATGTCTCCCCTCGGCCACGGTGCCCCAGCCTCCTCCAAAGAACAGGTGACTCGCCTCCAGCCTGAGGCTCACCTGTAAGGCTGACGGAAGGCCTGCTTGACGGTAAACAAATGAACCAGGTACAGTGCTCACAGTCCACCCACCTCAGGGAAGGGGAGCGCTCTGCAAGTGGAAGGGCCCTGCTGCCCTGAAAGTGCCAAGCTACCCATTCATCGTCTCCATTGGAACTAACAGACGGCAGCGTTTCTTGCAAAGTGGTAATAATCCTGGATATGGTACAAGAACACAGAAGAAAGAGCAAACACAAAAGCAATATTCCAGGAAAGAATACATGTGACAACCCACAAGGGCAATTTGTTGATTCCCTCAACACATTCTGAAACAGTTCACACATGTTCCAGAATATCAGGATCTAAAAGTTCTGATCCTGATCTTAAAACCATGCTTAAAAGTTCTGGGACTTCCCTGGTGGTCCAGTGGTTAAGACTCCGTGCTCCCAATGCAGGGGGCCCGGGTTCGATCCCTGGTCAAGGAACTAGATCCCGCATGCATGCCACAATTAAGACCCGGCACAGCCAAACAAATAAATAAATATTTTTTTTTAAAAAAGTTCTACTTCCATTGTAGCAACCAAAAGAGTTTGCGCTCATTGACTAATTGCTCGTAAATTAAAATGAATCAAAACAAGGCAATCCTTAAAATAAACTGAAGCAGCCAAGGCCTAGCAAATGAAGTTTCTGTCACTTTTGAACAGTCTTATCACAATACTGCCACAGAGTATTTTATTTTCACACACCAGACAGGTAATAGTCCATGGCTACAAATTCCATCCTAAGACACAAGGCCGGGTAGATGGACTGGGTCCCGATGCCCAGTCAGCCTACGTCCATCCGTGGACAGAGTAGGCCCTGCCTTCCTCTGGGCAGTGGGAGAGAGCAGGTGAGCTCCTCCCTCACTCCCGTGTCCCACTGGGACCCCAGCACCAGAGCACAGGGACCGCCTGGGTGGGCCCACCAGCATCCACCACACTTCCAGGGAAGGGGAGCCCCTCGCACCACTGACTGGAGGCAGCCTCAGTCCTGGCCCTCAAGGACCTCAGAGACCCTGGTTCTCTGCCCAGCAAACATATGAATGCTTTCAGGTCCTGCCCAAACAGCACCTCCCAGCAAAATCCTCGTTCACCCCAGCATCCAGCACCTCTGGACAGCGGGATGACGCACACGATCCCTGCTGCTGACCCTTCTGGAACACCTGCCGGGCTGCTCCACCCTGGGGTGCCAGTGCGCACAGGTAGTGCCACAGAGATCTGAACCAGGAAGGGGAGGCCACCCCAAATCTCAGTTCAACATGCTGAGTGCTGACTGACAAAACCCAAAGCAAGGACCGCACACCTGAGGGAGAGAAGTCTCAACCTGAGACCAGGGAGGAGTCGGTCTATACGGCGGCACAAACAGAACAGGAGGGCAGAGTGGCCACGAGGGTGGCATTATACTCACAAAGGACTTTCCGACCAGGTCTCTGAACACACCCCAGGGGCGCTGCCGTCCTGGTTCCCCACACACGGACAGTGAAGGCCGAGCACCCGAGGCAGTGCGACGGTGTCTCTACAGTCACAGCGGTGTCCGTCGCCAGGCTGGGGTCTTTGAGAGCGAGACCCGGGCCATCTTCCTACAGCAGGCGCTCAGCGGAAGCTTCTCTGTCCCAGAAGGGAGGAGGGAGGGGGGACAGAGGCAGGAAGGAGCCTGGAGCCCACCCGTTTCCTTTATGCATACAAACTTTATAGAGCAAAAGTATATGACCTGAAACAACAGAAACTAGAAACATAAAGGGTAAGAATGAAGGATAAACCTGTATCTCGACCACAAGAAGTACCAGGCACTGCTTTGCACAATGATCAAACAGTTCACAGCAGACAGGCCAAAGCACGGAGACAGAAACTCGACGAGAGAAAAGACAAAGAAGGAGCAGGGGTTACACGCTCCGCACAGAGCTGCCTCAAATGTCCCAGGACCACACTGTGCACGGGAAACCCAGCGGAGCCCAGCACCTGCGGGCGACCTGCCTGTCCCACATGCTGGGTGGCACGCACGCACACACAGGACGGATCGTGCCTCCCCGTTTCGTCCCGGTTTGCAGGTAAGACAGTTTATGGGTAGGAAACCTGAATTTACATGCTTCTCCACCTTCAAAGAGGTTTTACTGTTTTGCTATCCTTTGGTCTGAACTTCACACTGCCCGGCTAAAGGCACAGGCAGAACTCCACATCACCTCCTTTTCCTCCTCTGTGAAATGGAGAAAGTGGGACGGTAACCCTATCTGATAGGGTGGTTGTTGGGATTAAGTGAAAAACCCCACATAAGTCACTTAGTACTTACCTCGTAATACACACTAGAAAAAAATCACTAGACATTATCATGATTATTGACCTGCTGGGTCCCAACAAGAGCCTTTTTAAAAAGGTAAAAGTGCATCCACGTGAATAAATGGACCCTTGCAGGGGCCAATGGCAGCGTCCACCCGACCAGACAGGACTCATTTCCAGAAAACAGCAACTCCATTCACTGACGGCACTTGGGACGGGCTCCCGAGCGGCCCCCCATTCAGTGTGTCCCCCAAGCAAGAGTCCACTGCTGAAAGTTCCAACACCACAGCCCCACACTGTAAACTGTCTCACAACAAAGCACCGCGGCCGCATCAGCAGGGGTTCCGCCAGTGCTGCACACGCTGCCTCCTCACCCCAGCCCTACCTGCCCGGCCAGCCCCCCTCCTGGAGGCACCCCAATGCCCGGTGGGCTTCTCCCATGGCTCCCTCTCTGCCAGTGCGTCCTTCAACCCGAACACTGTGCCATGCACATCGCAGGATACCAAACGACGTGTGTGAAAGAAAAGACTGGAGGAGGAGGAGGAGGGCACGATCATCTAAATACCTGCTCTGAGCCAGGCACCCGGCGTGTGTTGTCACCACGAGCCCACGCGACAGGGAGAGGACTACAGGGAGCTACAAGATGTGCCGAAGGTCAAGGTGAGGCTGGCAGGTGAATGCTGACTGTCTGGCAAGCAGTCCACAGTCTCAACACGACACCTGGTCTCACTCCTACAGCGAACAACCACGATGATGTCCAGGTGTGGGCTGTGAGACACACCATCCACCTACCCCTTCCCCACTGTATCCCGTTACATGGGCAGGGAAAACAGCCTGCACAGGGGGACTGAACACACAGCTTCAACCCTAAAGAAAACGTCACAGGACTTCAACTATTTAGTGACCTTCTACCTGTCATCAAGGCTGACAGCAGGGACTTCCCTGGTGGTCCAGTGGGTAAGACTCCGCCTTCTAATGCAGGGAGCACAGGTTCGATCCCTGGTTGGGGAACTAGATCCTGCATGCCGCAACTATGAGTCCGCATGCCGCAACTAAGGAGTCCACATGCCGCAACTAAGATGCAACGCAGCCTAAATAGATAAATAAGAATATTCCTTGTTTAAAAAAAAAATGCTGACAACAGAAGATAGTAAGGATTTACTACAGAAAAAGTCTATTCTAGAGCCTCACATCTGTGGTTTTTTCTCATTTATGGCAAAAGTAACACTGAAGTACAGTGGGTAAAGGATGGTCTTTTTAATAGATGACGCTGGTTCAAGTGCACATCCATATGAAAGAAGATGAATCCTGATCCCTACACCTCACGTTTTACACACAGAAAACGATCCCAGAAACTGCAAACTATACCCAAAGGAAGCAGAAAAAATAATATAGAGTGGAAATTTTAAAATAGAGAATAGAAAAACAGAGACTGGGAATTCCCTGGCGGTCCAGTGGTTAAGACTCTGCGCTTCCACTACACGGGGCACAGGTTCAGTCCCTGGTCAGGGAACTAAGATCCCGTATGCTGTGCAGCACGGCAGCTCCCCCCCACAACCTAAAAAAAGAAAGAATAAAGAAAAACAGAAACTGTCAACAAAACCAAAAGTTGATTCTTTGAAGAGATAACAAAATTGACAAAACTCTAGCTAAACTGACTAAGGAAAAAAAAAAAGACATTGAAAGAAGGTAAAGCAGACCTAAACAGATGAAAAAACACCCTGTGTTCATGGACTGTTAGACTAAATATAATTATGACGATAGTGCTCCCCAAAGTGAATCACAAAATCAAGGCAATCCCTATCAAAATCCTAGACGGCTTTCTGCAGCTATGGACATGCTAATCCTAAAATTCATATGGAATTGCAAGGGACCCAGAAGAGCAAGAACAAAGTTGGTAAACCCATACTTCCCAAGCTATAGTATTCAAGATCGTGTGGTACTGACATAAGGACAGACATATAAACCAATGTACTAGAACTAAGAGTCCAGAAACGAGTCCTGACATTTATGGTCAATTGATTTACAACATAGGTGTCCAGACAAGCCAGTGGAGGAAAGAACAGCCTTTCAACCAGTGGTTCTAGGACAACTAGATCTCCACTTGCAAAGAATAAAGTTAGACCCCCTACCTCAGACCATACACAAATTTAAGTCAAATGGATCACAGCCCAAAATATAAGAGTTAAAACTATAAAACTCAGAGGAAAACACAGTGGTAACTTCATAACAATGGATTTGGCAAGGGACTGTTAGATATGACACCAAAAACACAAAGAAGAAAATAGATAAACTGTACTTCATCAAAATTAAAAACATTTAAAAAAAATTAAAAACATTTGGCGCTTCAAAGAACACTATCACGAAAGTGAAAGGACAACCTACAGAATGGGAAAAAATATTTCCTAATCATATGTCGATAAGGGATTTGTATCTACAATCTTCAATATACAAAAAATGTTTACAACTTACCACCGAAACAATCCAACTGAAATGGGCCAAGGATTTCTATAGACATTTCTGTAAAGAAGATACACAAATGGCCAATAAGCACATAAAAAATGCTCAACATCATTAGCCATTAGGGGAAATCCAAATCAAAAGCACAGTGAGATACCACACCACATCCAACAGAATGGCTATAATCTAAAAGACAGTTAATAACAAGTGTTGGCAAGAATTTGGAGAAACTGGAATCCTCATACACTGCTGATAGGAATGTCAAATGCTAAAGCTGCTACGGAAAACAGTTTGGCAGTTCCTTACCACAGAGTTAACACATGCCCAGCAAATCTACTCCTAGGTACACACCCAAGAGAAATGAAAACGTTATGTCTATCTATACAAACACTGTTCATGAATGTTCATAGCACTATTAGTCATCATAGCCAAAAAAACGAAGCAACTGATAAATGTATAAATAAAACACAGTACCTTCATACAATGGAATATCATTCACCCACATAAAGGAATAAAATACCCCCCCAGCAGGAAAAAAAAAAAAAGTTTACGTAGGCACATCCCAAAAGTGTGTAAACAAAATAATCAAAAAGCATACTGGTGCTTAACATCAACAGTCAACAGGAAAATGCAAATTAAACCACAATAAGACACACTACACACCTACCAGAATGGCTAAAAAGAAAAAGACAAACAATACCAGTGTTAGCAAGGATTTAGAGCAACTGGCGCTTCCCTACACTTGTACTTTGGTACAACCACCTTGGATACGCATGCACATTCCATGTCTCAACACCCCCACTGCTAGGCATATACCCACAAAAACATGCACCTATGTTCACCAAAAGACACATATAAGAAGGTTCACATCACCTTATCTGAATACCCCAAAACTTGAAACAACTCAAACGTCCATGCATAGGACAATGAATAATGAAACTGTGCTATATCCAGACAATGGAATATCATACAGTAATGAGAATGAACAAACTACCACAGTACACAGCAACGCAGATGAATCCTAGAGACAAAATGTTGATCAAAAGAAGGCAAACGTAAGTACACCCTGCATGATGTCCTTTATACAAAGTTCAGAATCAGGCAAAATGAATCAAGGTAACAGAAGTCAGAATAGCAGTGACCTTTGGGCAAGTACACAGCAGACTGCAAGGGGCCAGGGGGGCTTCTGTGGTTCTGGTAATGTTCCCTGCTTGATCTAGGGTCTAGAAACATATATGACACTACACACATAATATGTGCATGTTTCTGTAAGTATGTCATATATTAATACAATTTCCAAAAAAACAGTCTTCATGCTTTGGTTACATGTCTTATTGCTATTGAATCTGGTAAAGATATGGTGACAGATACTACAGAACCATAATGACAGATTCGAGCAGACCATTTCTACAAGAGAAGGAAACAGAAGGGTAGACTGAGCCAGAGGTGGGGGAACTCCTGACCATTCACTGGCCCATATGACAACTGGCATTTTGTTTCACCCTAGTGTTCAAGGAGTTCACAGAACACAGGCAAACAGCAAGGATGAGGAAGTAACCAAGACTCTCTAAGCTTAAATGCCAGCCTTGGAATCTGATGGAGAGGAGAGGACCTAGACTCCAAGGAGAGAAATCATCTTAACAACCAGCTTAGCAAACCATTTTCAAACTACACAGGACAGAGAGCTCTCTGGCCTTTCTTAGGCTAGCATTTATTAGGAGGCTACTGGGTGTCAGTCCCTCGATCAATAGTATCAAGAATCTATACCTCCTGCCCATATGAGTTGTACTTCATGTCACTAAACAGTTTTTCTTTGTATAAGTATTCCAGCTAACGAATAAAGATTTCCATTTTGCAACCCCTAATGAGTTAACGATTCTGAGCAATGAATATCGATGACTGTTAATATCACAAAGCAAGATTTACTGTGCCTGATAAAAAACTTAATACCAGTTATGACATATTCTTGCTAAAATTTTTTAAAAGACAAACCTATTATACATCTGATGGAGCCCCCAGCCCAGAGCTGTCTAACAGAAACATAATGTGAGCCACGTATGTAATTTTTAATTTTCTAGTAACCACATTTAAAACAGGAATTAGATGGACTTTCCTGGTGGTCCAGTGGTTACGACTCCACCTTCTTTTTTTTTTTTTTTGCTGTACGTGGGCCTCTCACTGTTGTGGCCTCTCCCGTTGCGGAGCACAGGCTCTGGACGCGCAGGCCCAGCGGCCATGGCTCACAGGCCCAGCCGCTCCGCAGCATGTGGGATCCTCCCGGACCAGGGCACGAACCCGTGTCCCCTGCATCAGCAGGCAGACTCTCAACCACTGCGCCACCAGGGAAGCCCACGACTCCACCTTCTAATGCAGGGGGCACGCGTGTGATCCGTACTTGGGAAACTATGATCCCACATGCCATGCCGTGTTGCAAAACAAAAATTAGAAGCACAAATTACTTTTAATAAATGTTATTTAACCTAATACATCCAAAATATATATTTCAACAATATTTTTTAAAGTATTAACATGATACTTCACATTCTCTCTTTCACACTAAGTCTTGCAAATTCGGCATGTATTCTGCACTTACAGCACATCTCAATTCACACTAACCACATCTGGACTGCTGAAGAGCCACATGTAGCGAGTGGATATCATACTGGAAAGCAGTAGCTCTAGATCTTAAATATGAATGGCAGGAAGTAGAGGACAAAGGAACATGTTAAACAACATGGTAAGAATGTCAGCAGCGAAATCAAGGTTATGGGAAACTTTGGGACACATAAACCATTAGCTTCAAAACTTAATTACAGGGACTTCCCTAGTGGCACAGTGGTTAAGAATCCACCTGCCAATGCAGGGGACACAGGTTCGAGCCCTGGTCCAGGAAAATCCCACATGCTGCGGAGCAACTGAGCCCTCGCACCACAACTACTGAGCCTGCGCTCTAGAGCCTGCGCACCACAACTACTGAAGCCCACGCACCTAGAGCCTGTGCTCTGCAACAAGAGAAACCACAGCAATGAGAAGCCCGCGCACTGCAACGAACAGTAGCCCCCGCTCGCCGCAACTAGAGAAAGCCTGCGCACAGCAACGAAGAGCAAACGCAGCCAAAAAATTAATTAATTTAAAAAACTTAATTGCAGGACTTCCCTGGTGGTCCAGTGCGCAAGACTCAGCACTCCCAATGCAGGGGGCCCAGGTTCGATCCCTGGTCGGGGAACTAGATCCTGCATGCCGCAACTAAAAAGTCCACATGCCACAACGAAGATCCCTCGTGCCACAATTAAGACCTGGTGCAGCCAAATAAATAAATATTTTTTTAGAAAAACCTTAATTGCAAGAGAAAAATAAAGACATGGAAACCAATATACTGAGAATTAAGAGATACCTATCAAGGGCAATGAACAGACCATATTTTGAAATGAAATGAAAAACCTGAACAGTGGCTGAATATTTATTGACTGAAATACGGATATTAACTGAAATACAGATGAAATATATCGAAGAACTGCTTCAAGACATTTGAGGATGGATTGGGGAGCGGCCATGAGGAGACAACTGTTGACATCGGGGGACAGGAACACGGGGCTCATTCTACCACCACATCTACTTCTGAGAAGGTATGAAAAAGTTCCACAATAAAAATTCTGAAATATCTACATATGCATCTGTCTGTATACGCTCAATCATTATAATACTGGTAGCCTGCCAAACGGAGAATTGAGTGGTTAGAGGACAAAGAGGCAGATGTTTCAGTTTATAATTTTATACTTTTTGAATTTTGAACCATGTAACTAACTCATCTACTCAAGATAAATTTAAACACACATGCCTTGACTCAATCCACCACAGGGCCCAAGCCTACTCAGTGGTCTCCCTGCTTCCATCATCTTTTTAAAATGTGAATCCTTAAAATAATCCCTCACTGACTGTCTATACTGCTCAGGAGACCATCAACTTGTTACCACAGCGACAAGGCCCTCAATGACCCGACCCCACCTGTCCAGCTTCAGCTCGTGCCCCTTCTGACCCATAATTCCACCGTGTACCAAAGGCTTCAGTGTCACAACCCATAACCAAGGAAGCTGGGACATCTATAAAACAAACACCACGTGGCTACTGAAAATGTTAAAAGACACAGAAGCACGTGAGATGATCCGTGAAAGAAGAGTGCAGACAGCACGCACTCACTGATTACAGCCGATTTTAAGTACGAACGTGCACACTCAGTTCAGAAACAAACAGATGACAAATATTTGGCATTCTTAGGTTTCTAGGTTTCAATTTTCTACATTTTCTAAAATGCCTGATTTCTTTTTGAAATGTACAACTATACCTTGCACTTCCATTTCATGTCTTATCTCCTTTAGGACCTGGACTAACTTATTTTCCTCAAGCGGCCTTTCCCAACACAAGTCTGCCTGCATCAATTAGCGCAACAGCACGGGCCTTTTCTTGTTTACTTTGAACTGATACCATCTCAGTTCCCGCTTGGTAATATTTGCTCTATCACACTCTTTAAATTTTGTGAAATCAGAGACCAATCTCGTAAACTTGCATATCCTCTTACACAGTATCTAGAATAGCACCTCATAAAGAGAAGGGGCTCAACAGTGCTTATAGACTGTTTGGAAAGAGCATTTTAAATATACTCTCATCAGAACTTACAAACCTATTAAAAGTGGGATGCAGAAAGCAGTCCAAAAACTTTTTTTTTTTTTTTTTTTTTTTGCGGTACGCGGGCCTCTCACTGTTGTGGCCTCCCCCGTTGCGGAGCACAGGCTCCGGACGCGCAGGCTCCGGACGCGCAGGCTCAGCGGCCATGGCTCACGGGCCCAGCCGCTCCGCGGCATATGGGATCCTCCCAGACCGGGGCACGAACCCGTATCCCCTGCATCGGCAGGCGGACTCTCAACCACTTGCGCCACCAGGGAGGCCCCAAAAACTTTTCCAAAGTAAAATATCAACTGACAGTGATGTTACGGGGAAAGTGACTTCTGACTTCTTATCTAGAAAGACACCACTTCAAAGGAAATGCCACCTTTGAAGAGTTAAAGGAACCACTTCAGGGACTTCCCTGGTGGTCCACTGGTTAAGACTCCGCGCTCCCGATGCAGGGGGCCCGGGTTCGATCCCTAGTCGGGGAACTAGATCCCACATGCCACAACTAAAAGAGCCCACATGCCGCAACGAAGATCCTACGTGCTACAACTGAGACCCGGTGCAGCCAAATAAATAAATAAATATTTTTTTAAAAAAAACAAACAAAAACACTTCATCTTTTGTGTTTTAAAATCCAAAACCACTGAAGACTTTTTTGTTTTTGTTTTGTTTTAATAAATGAAAATACTAGAAGTTAAATAAAAGCGGGACAGTAAGTGGGAGAACTTCTCAACTCTGGAACTCATGCCCTTTGTACCACGCTGCGGTAGGCCAAAATAACTGGGCTCCAATCACCATTCCCTATGTGATTTGTTGAGCAAGCAATGTAAACTGAAACCAAACTGCCCACCTACCGTAACATAACGGCATCCATCAAACATGCTAAGTCCCATGAAATAGCAAATAACATAAAGTTCCTAAAGGGAAGAGCCCAAAATATGGTTCCCATAAGCTAAATTATCTTCAAAGACAAACTCAGTAAAATGTGGTCAAACATACAAAACCGTTTTGTGATATGGCAGTAAGCGGGGGCTCTGGCCCCCACTGCGGCACGGACCACGTGTCGGACCTCCAACAACTAAGCTACCCACAGATGTCCTTTTGGGCATCAGGGCTGAGGTACATTTACTGCCCTTGCTAACCTGTTATGACTCCAGAACCTTCCCTGGTTATGATCCAGAACCACATACTACATAGTAAGATCTGAGATGGGCAGCCCTTTCCACAGGATAGCTGTGCTTTCAGTGTGGGTGAAAATCTGCTTCTCAAGATTTATAGCAAATGCTTCTGATTTCTGGATGCAGAAAAGACTTTCCACTCCCTTCTCTTATCAAAAGATCAACAAAAGACAAGAACAGGAAAGAGAAACATGCACTCCACCTAGGAAACATTTCAAACCCCTACACAAAACATGAATAGGAAGACGGAGGCTGGAGGAAACCTTGATCACTCCACAGAGCAGAGGAAGGGGAAACCTAACAAGGTAGTCACTGCTGAGGATCAGGCTGACTGGCCCCACAAAACCATGGAAAGTCTCTAAAGCCGGAGGTGATGCCTGAAGCTGAAAAGGGATGTGGTGTAAAACTCCAAGTAAGGAATGTTGGACTCTCAGGTCCCCGGGCCCCTCCTGCACACTCAGACAAGCACTCTTCTATAGCCACAAGCTACCAGAATGTACCACACTTGGGGAGAGCAGCACGAAGAAAGACAGGAGTCGGCACCTCACTGAAAGCAAGGGAATTAGGCAAAGGCTACCCAGTGAACCCTGGGAAGACCCTCTCCTTCCCCCTGCCCTTTAACCTAGCTCCAACATCCATCCCACAAGGCAGAGACTGAAGGCTCCCTTTCCAAGGAAACCGAACCAGAGAACAGTAACATTTGGAGGAGAGCCACTAAAAAAAAAAAAACATTAGTCATGACCCTCCAGTGAAAGCAACAAGTAAACAAGCCCCCCAATACACTCAGCTTCCCATTTTTAGCCCATGCGCCACAACTACTGAGCCTGCACTCTAGAGCCCTCAAGCCACAACTACTGAGCCCACGTGCCACAACTACTGAAGCCTGTGCACCTAAAGCCTGTGCTCTGCAACAAGAGAAGCCACCCCAATGAGAAGCCCGCGCACCGCAACGAAGAGTAGCCCCCGCTCACCTCAATTAGAGAAAGCCCGCGCACAGCAATGAAGACCCAACGCAGCCAATAAATAAATAAATAAATAAAATAAGTTTATTAAAAACAAAAACAAATAAAGGAATTGGAAAAAAAGAACACAGAGAAAATAGTAGAGAACAAACTATCTCAAATACATAACACAAAAACTCCCTATAAACAAAAGGACATCAATCCCCAGATTTCAGGGCTACTTAGTACCCTGTATGATAAATGAAAAAAGGCTACAGCTAAGGCCTATGAAAATTAGGAAAATCAAGGATGCAAGAATCCTAAAAGTTTGATGTGGGAATAATGCTTACTAAGGATTAAGAATCAAACTGGGGAATTCCCTGGCGGTCCAGTGGTTAGGACTCTGCACTCTCACTGCCGAGGGCCCGGGTTCAATTCCTGGTTGGGGAACTAAAATCCCACAAGCCGTGCGGTGTGGCCAAAAAAAAAAAAAAAAAAAAAAATCAAACTGGACTTCAACAGCAACAACAAATACTAGAAGATACTGGATCAATAACTTCAAAATTACTTGCAACCTGGAATGCCAAGCCCAGCCAAACTTATGCTTTAAGTGCGGTGGTAAAATAAAAACATTTTCAGACATGCAAGTTCAAAAAGTCTGCCTCCCGACAAACTACTGGGAAGCTACTGGACACTGAGTTCCACCACCATGAGTGAATGAACACACAGAGTGGAGCATTAGAGGCAGGGAAGGGGCCAGAATCTCCAGGATGGGAACGTGCACAGGCCCAGAAAACAAGCATCCCGTCTGGGCTGGGGTGCCTGAGGAGCACTGTGGAACCAGCTGGTGAGCTGACAGGGCTGAGTGGTAAAAACTTAAATTGAGAAACATTTTACAGAATGAAAGGTGCGGGAACATTATTCCGAGGTTCAAGGGGAACCGGGCCAATGAAAAATAAAGCAATTACTAACTCAAGGGAAGTAAAAAAGTCTGCCCAAGAAAAGAAATCCAATTGTGGTTTACCATCCAGCTCAGCACGGCACAAAAATGACCTGAACAGACTGACGAAGATTCTGATATAGATTTAACCACAACTGTGAGTTACCTACATGAGAGACAGAGTATGAGAGAACTGAAATCGTCATCTACCATTAGTGGAAGCCAACAGATAACGCCTAAAATTGGTCAATGAAGGCGTGACAACACAAGCGTGTTATTTAGAAACATGGGGCAAAGGCTAAGAGTGGCTGCGGCCTCTCCTGAAAAGCAGGAGAGGACGGCAGCTTCTTTACTGCCTTTTAGCACTATGTGACTCTCTAAACTCTGTGCATGTGCATGCATTATATTAAGAAACACAAAACAAGGTTAAAGAAAGAGACACGTAGTAGCCACCCTGCTAGAAAAGCACAGAATTTGCCTGGGAAGGCCCTCCCGCTGAAAGCTAACCTCTTGCTAGGTCAAAAGCCTTAGGTGACCCTGAACATACATTAAACCCCAGGAGCCCCCACTTACTAGTCCACAAAACAGGGGATGCATTTCATTACCTCAGCAGTTCTTTTCAGTGTGAAAAAGTGGTGACCTCTTTCTAGGTCAAGGCAAAGAAGAAAAAGTAAATATACAGTCAGATAAATTTCAAGTGTCCACTTTCTGGTTTAATCATCTGGCAACTGGGAAACCCTGACCCAGGAACCATTTTGCCGATTTGGTGGCAAGATGACCTCATGCCTACCCACTGTCCAGGAGGCCCCTCACCTAACGTGCCCCTCCATAATAAACACTTAGGATCACGAATCTAAGCCCAGAGTTTTCATTAGCTTAAAGTGACCGCCACAGACACAGCTCAACAGTCTCTGGAGGCAGACCACCTGCATCCATCTTCTCCACCACAAGCTCCGTAGCCCGGGGCCACACTGTGCCTGTTTTCCTCCTGTGCAAATGGGGATATAACAGTACCCCCCTCAAAAGATCGCTGTCAGGCTTTAATGAGTGAATTCACGCAGCTAACGCAGCGCTGGACACAGTAAGGGCTTAGTAAACAGAAGCTGTCATTGCTGTTGGCGCAGTCAAGCCCTCTATTCAAGGCTGCCTGTGGAAGCAGAGACATCTGGGGCGATTTGTTCATCAATAATTCATTAAAAACCTACTATGTGCCAGACACCAAACAACTGCTAATCCTGTAACTGGCTAGGCCAAGTCATTCAATCGCTTCCAAGTCTTGTTTCCCGCATCTGCTAAACAGAAAATAACAGTACCTGCTGCACAGAGCAGAGAAAGCTAAAAGAGAAGACTTACCTAAAGGGCTTGCAGTGCCCGGGACCCGGAAGTTGCTCAATTAAACGATATCATAATCACTACACATCTTCTCTCCTACAAGTGACTTGGGGTTATCTAATTCACCTTTTCTGTTTTTCTGAGCCTAATACACTCCTTGAGTGTTGAAGGTGCGAATAAACAGTCCTTGCGTTGAATTTAGGAACTTCCCTGCACCTTCCCAGTTTACCTACATCCACAGCCCCCAAAACTGCAAGAGAAAATTAAAGAAATGTTAAAAGATTGTGCATTACCTGGATAAAAAGTATACTACGTCTACACACCAGGTTATTGCAAAAGGGCCTTAACACACACCTTAGCTTTCTGATCTTTACAAGTCCCCGCAGTTATTACACATGGAGTAATTTCACAGAAAAACTGCTAGATCATCACTTTTTTCCAAACTGGTCCCTCGTGTCAGCCCGGAGAGCGCACTGTTTCTGCACTTCCCCGGGCACACCGCCTCCCGCCTGCTTTTCCCGTCTGCGGGAAGCTAGTGGCCCATCTCACAAGAGTTTGCTTTCTCTGCTGCTACAAGCAAGGGAAAAACTATCCTTGAGGACGAGCAAAGGGGAGGCCAGGAACAGTAACAAAAGCATGGGAACTTTTTACATCCAAAGCCCGCGTGAGCGGTTTGCCTGCAAATCAACCGAAGTCGTGCATTCCTGCTCCTGACAGCCACCGGGGCCGGCAGCATTGTCCGGGGAGAAGCGCGCCGGCCCGGCCAACTTTTCCTTCAAGACCGAGCCATCCTCTTCGGAACAAAGTGAAAGGTCAGCGGGCGCAAGAGCGGCGCCGGGAGCGCACAGCCTCGCCTCGCTCGCGCCGCCAACTTGGCCGGCTCGCCCCACTTTCCCTTTTGTCCTCCGCCCCTTCCGCGGGGCTCCCGGCCGCGGCCCGGGGGCGGGGGGCGGGGGGCGCCGGCGGGGCAGGCGGGCGTGCGGGCGGGGCGGGCGGCGGCTCTCCTCGCCCGCGCCCCCGCCTCGCCCGCGCCTCGCCCGCGCCTTCACCTCGCCCGCCAGCCCGCACAAAGCGCGCCCCGCGCAGCGCGGCCCGGACGCCCGGCCACCTCGGCCCGGCCTCGGCCTGAAGCGCGGCGGCGGCGGCGAGGAGGCGCCGGCCAGCCCGCCCCCCGCCCGCTCGCGCCCCCGCCCGCGCGCCCGGCCCGCCCGGCCCGCCGGCCCGCGCCCGCCCCCGCCCCCACGCCCGCGCCCGTGCCCGCGCCCGCCGCCGGCCCGCTCCTCACCTCAGCATCGGCGGCGGCCATGGCCCGGGCCCGCAGCGTGGCCCCGCCCCGCCCGCGCGCCATCGCCCCGCCCGCGCCTCGCGGCCCAGGGCGGGGCGGGGCCGGTCGCGAGCGTCTGCGCCTGCGCCCGCCCCCGCGCCTGCGCGCTTCAGCCCGAGAGCGGCGTCCGCGGCGCGGGCCTGCCCCGGCCGGAACCGGAGTGCGACGGCCGGCCGCGGGGGTGGAGCCGGGCGCAGCGGCCTTCCGGGGTCGGCGCGGCGCCGGGCGTCGTCCTCCCGTAGTCCTCCAGTTAGCACTATATTCTCTCACTCTGCGTAGGCACTGTAGCGGACCGGCCGGGGTGGGGAAGGACCCCTGACCTCTAACCCCGGACACACATCGATTCCGTCTGCCTTCACAGAAGGCGGACTTGGACTTGCGTCCTAGGGCGGTGCCCGGGTGGGGCTTGTTCCCGGTTGGGAGGGGTGCCCCGGTTGCGGCTGCATCCGGTTAGGGAGAATGGCCCAGCTCGGGGGTGGGGGTGCTTCGGTTATGAGGTGTGCCTGACGGGGGGCGATGTCCTGACTGAGAAAGCTGCCCTGAGGCGGGAGGGGGGATGTCCCTTTGGAGAGGGTTGCCTGCGTTGGCGGTGCTCCAGTTGGGGGAGGTGCCCCAGTTAGAGTGACTGCCCCAACGCTGGGGTGCTCGGCTGGGAGTATGTCCGGACTGTCGGGGAGGATGCCCTGATTAGGGAAGGTGCCCCGCTAGGAGGCTGTGCCCTGGCTGGGGACAGTGTCCTGGTTGGGAAGTGTGGGTGGGGTGGGGAATGTCCAAGGCGGAGGATTGTCCCTGTTGCGGGGGGGGCGCTCTGGTTAGGGAAGATGCCAGGCTTGCCGGGGGTGGGGTGCTCCAGTTAGGAGGTGGCCCCAGTTGGGCAGCCTCTCGGGTCACCCCAACCTCCTGCAAGCCCCCCAGTTATGCACAGGGCGAGACCTTTCCTGCATATCAAGCAGCCTTCACTGAACAGCACCACGTAGACTGGCTTAGGCCACCCACTCCCCATAGCCAGACGTGTCTCTGCCATCCCCTGGGAGTTGAGAAAAGAAGCATAGGCTGAAATTGGGGTTCTCTGGACAGTCTTCACAACAGGAACTGGGGAGGCCCTGAGTCAAAGGGTAATCTGGGCCTCACTCCTGTGAGGGTTCAATCTCGTGGAACATGAGACTCCAGGGAAATTCCACTAAGTGCACTGACGGTGCACTCAGCTGCAGAGGAGGCAGTGGACGATCCTAAGTACCAAGGAAGCCTTCCCAGGTTTGGGGGGACAGCCTGAGTCAGCTCCTGACAGGCCGGGAACCCCAAGCTCTGTCTGGAGCCTCAGGACGGGAGGCTCAGGAGCGGTCCTTCTCCACAGCCTGCACAGCTCCACCAGCTTTCACCCGCACCTACTTCTCTGGCACCAGCCTTTCTCTCTCCACTCTTGCCTTGGGCCCTAGTCTGCCCCTGCTCTGAAACACTTTTATCTCAGGTATCTGTGTGGCTCACTTCTTGACAATCCTTGGGTCTTAAATACCACCCCTTCAGGGAAATGTCCCCTTGCCCCTATTTAAAAACAATACTGCACCCCAAAACTCCCTTGCTTTCTTTTACTCCATAGCATTCCGTTGCCATGTTGCCTGTCTGCACCACTAGAATGTAAGTCCAAAAGGTAAGGGATTTTTGTTTTGTGTGCCCCAGTACCTAGAACAATGTTTGGCATGCAGGAGACAAAATATTTGTTGAAGGAATAGATGAGTTAAGATGTGAAAAAAAGTCCTTCATTAGGCAAAGACCGACTGTAAATCAATGTGTCAGAAGTAGGCGATGTTCCCATTCTGCACCATCAGCCCGACCCACCCTATGCTGGTATCATCGCCGACCAATGATGTTAGGTGCTCTTCTCGGCACATGATGTGTTACGTGTTGACTCAGTGACCATCAGGTCAGTCCTGGGAGGTGGACGTCGTTTTCATCCACATTCTGTAAGTAAGGAAACCAAAGCAGGGGAGTGCCTTCAAGGCCACACACTGTCGGGAGGCAGAGATGGGATTTGGAACAGGCAGAGTCTCAACTATGAGGCTACAGCTTCTAGTAGATGTTTCACAGGTTAGCCTGCTTGTGGCATGCTTTGTGTTTTTGTCCAATATTCATCCTCTCCTTGTCCCACAGACAGTAAAGTTTTAAGGTACATGACTGCCTGTACAGTTCCAACTGTAAAGGGTGGCTAGTGGGATGTGTGCAAAAGTGATACAATTTACTTCTCAGCCTGTCCCCAAAAAAGTTGGAGGTTCAAGACCAGTAAGCTGGGTGATGGTGAAAATTGCAACAGCCATCCTCGACCCAGGGGTGGAAACCTCGACTTGACTTGAGAATTATCGCTATGCCACCTCTGGACTGTTAAATGTACAAGAAATAAACTTCTATCATGTGGGACAGGGCGCTCGACCCGTCTCCTCATAGTCCTATGAGCTTATTATAGATTAAGGTAGCTGACACACGTAGCCAGGGTCCCCCCTTCACCATACGGCAGAGCTGGAATTTGAACCCAAAGTCTTATCTTAACGCCTCCTCCGAGGTTTCCCAAAGCACGCCAGGATCCCGGCCCCGCAAGGCGTTTAAGGGCCCTCTGGAAACGTCTGCAGAATGCCTCTTCGGGAAACGCTGCTCTCCCGTACCCTGACATTTTATTTGCTCCCGGGTTCCTTGTGTCCTAGACAACAGTCCTTTGAATTATAGACCTCGGGAGCGGGCTTGTGTGTTCGCACTTGGATGGGAATCGAGAAGCAGCATCGCTCAGAGCCAGACGTGGCAGTGGTGACGACAGGGGTAGGAGACTTGAGGCCAAGGGTAAAGGACTTGGGGAAGCCTGCTCCCTCACTCCGACCGGATTATCGTCTGGCACACGAAGTCTAAACTGCGTTGCCTGGAGTGGTGGGTGCCAGACGGCTAGCCCAAGGCGTGTGCTAACGAAATGGAACAGCGGTGGTCTTCTCCCCCTGTCACAAGGCCACTTAAGTTGATGCTGAGGCTCCAGACACGCAAGCCCGCCTCCGAAGGCAAATTCTGAAGCAGAACCGGGAGGCCAAGCGCCTGCCCCGGCCCTGATTAACCGCCACGGGCGGTTCCCAAAGCTGGTTCTGCTCCCTGCCCGGATCGCTCCCCCACCCACCTTCCGGCCCAAGACGCCCGGAAGGAGAAGGGACCCAGAGCGGAAGGGGCGGGGCCGAGGAGAGGGGCGTGTCCCGCGGGGAGGAGAGGGACCGATGAGGGGCGTGCCCCGCAGGGAGAGGCGGGGCTGAAAGGGGCGTGCTCCGCAGGGGGCGTGTCCTGCATGGATGGGCTAGGCTAAGACGGGGGTGTCCACGGGGAGAGGAGGGGGCGTGCCCTATAGGGAGGGGAGGGGCTGAGAAGCCCGGGGGCTTGGGCACACCCACAACAGCCACTACCCGAACACGCACACACACCCGGCAGAGGAGGGCGCCCCACAGGCCACTGTGCCCAGCCCTACAAATGAAGCTTTTTATTTACACCAAGTCTCTCTAGGCCCCAACCCCTGGGCAGAGGCCGACTACAGGGGGGCTGCGGAGGCTGGTCGGGGCGGAGGCTGGTCCGGAGGCAGAGGCCGCAGGGAACGGCGGGCAGCGGCGGGTCCTGAGTGGGCCGGGCTAGGCCGGGAGCGAAGGCACGAGGCCCTGGGAGCCTAGTCCCAGGGCGTAGGTCCGCCCGTCCGGAGAAGGCGACATGGGGTCAGCTCCCTGGGGTCAGGCCAGGGTCCACACCGCCACAGCTCTGCTCATAGGATGGCGGGGCCTCTGCAGGGAGAGAGCCAGGTCTGCATGGGGCCCGTGGCTCCCCCTCCCTGCCAGGCCCCAGGCCCCCACTCACCATAGGGGTAGCCCCACGAGCTATACTCAGGGGGGAGGATCAAGGTACTGGTCGTGGGCACCGGCCCTCCAGAACCCTCTGCAAAGTAGGGCACGGTGGCACCTGTGGAGATGCACAAGGGAGGGGGCAATGGGTGGGGGGCAGGGCTACCATCCTGAGGATGGGGTTCAGGGGCGCCAGGCACAGAGCCGAGGGCTGCAGGCGGCTGCTGCTGCTGTGAGTGGCTCTTGGTGGAGAGGGAGACAGGGTCCGAGAAGAAGTGGGGGCCACCAGCCACAGCCTCCGCCTCCTCCTGGGGTGGCGCTGAGGGCACCACCAGGCCTTGGCCTGGCCGGGGGCTCAGTGGGACATGGTTCACAGCGATGTTGCCGATGAAGACCGGGAGGGTCACGATGGCTTCCGGCGTCTTCAGGGAGACCTGGGGAGGGTATGCGAGTGAGGAGCCAGGCCACCGGCCCCTCCTCCCACCCCACCCCTGTATCCCTGCCACCTGCAGGTAGTAGTCCACGTGGATGAGGCTGCAGCCCGGCAGGGCAGACTGGGGCAGGGCGGGCACCAGGATCTGCTCCTGCCACTGGGCCCGCCTCCAGGCCTTGACGCCGGCACCCTCCACCTCGGCGATGGTCCGCACGTCATAAATCCAGCGCTTGGCCTTGTAGGACACTTTCTGGGGAAGGGCCAGCCTGTGAGCCTGGGCAGGCCAGCCACCTACCCCTCCTCTGCCCCATGGGGACAGGGCCCAGCAGGCGAGGGGACTCTGACCTGCAGCAGACTGGCCACCACAGGGCTGGTGTCCTTGCCTGACTGGTTCTCAATGTCAGCCTGCAGCCGCAGCACCTGTCCCACCACGTAGCCTCGGAGGTCGGTGCTGGCGGTGAGGACTACGCTGCCTGTCTTCACCAGCTTGTAGGAGAACTTCTTGGTGGTGGAGGCCACATTGGGTTGCTTGGGAGGAGAACAGGGAGGCGGGTTGGCAAGTGTGGGCAGGCGGGATCCTCGGGGTCAGCTCAGGACAGAGAGGCCGCTGCTCTTCCAGGCCCTGGCCGCCTCACCTGTGCTGGGGACGGCGTCAGGCAAGGGTGGGGGCCCACCCAGGAAGCCACTGCCTCAGGCTCACCTCGATGTCTGGGATGCTATTCAGGTTCAGGGGGCTCAAGATGTAGAACACGCGGCTGCACTGGTGATCCTTAGAAAAACGTGGTGTGTCGATGGTGGCCCGTACCTGGTGCACAATCTTCCCAAAAGGGCCCTCAAAGGACGTGGGAGCTGTGGCTGGAGAGAGAGCAGGGACTGGTACCCGGCTGCCCCCCACCCCACCTCCCACCCACCCTCGCCAACAGGCTGGGCTCTCACCAGGAAGCAGGAACTGGAAGGGGAAGCTGTGCTCTCCAGCAGGCAGGCTCCCTGCAGAGACAGAAGGGAGGTAGGGGAGAGGGGACAAGGTGGCCTCACAGGGCCCAGGACAGAAGCAGGCCCTGCAGCCAACCAGCTCACACTGCATCTGGCTGCTGGGCTCCCAGCCTCTGTCTCCAGCACCTCAGCAGCACAGGGCTGTGGCCTGGGCAAAGGATAGGGGATGAGAGCTTGGCTTGAACAGGAGAGGGGGCAGGGCTGTTCCGGGGGCCGGAGCCCATCCAAATCCAGGAGAAGCTGGCCCTCTTCAGCCACCCAGCCCCCATCAGGCGATGCCCTGTGCCTGCCAGGGCGAGAAATCCAGCAAGGTGCACAGTCCTGGGAGAGGGTGGGCTAGCACGGGGATGCCAGAGGCGGATGGGGAAGTGAGGTGGACAGACCCCACTCTCAGTGGGGTGAGGTGAGGGAAGGGTTCCCAGACTCACCCTTGTCGGCCAGGGACAGAGCGCTGTTGAAGTAGCCCTCCTCCACCACCCACGCTGTGTCATTGGCCTTGCTGGAGACCTTGCAGGACCCTGTGCAGGTCACCCGGATAGCTGCAGGGGGGGGACAGCATGAGCCCCAACCAGGCTGGCCTGGGCCCCTCCCTAGCCCCAGCACAGGGATTCAGGCAGGACTGGCAGCACCCAGGACCACCCAGCTAGGCCCTGGGAAGGCCAGCACATGGCCTGCTACCCTCCAGAGGACACCTCCTGTCCGTGCCACATCTTCAGCTGCTCTCAGCGAGCCAGGGTGGCAAGGCACAGAGTTCCACCTGTCGTGCCGTCCAGAACATGAAGGCCCTGACGGTCACCCAGATGACCCCTGGGCAAACCCCCACCCCCAGCCCCCGCCCAACCAGACCTGTGAAAACCCAGCTCCCTACAGGGGATGCTTGGGAAGCCCCAGGTGAACAGAGGCCTTTGGGGCAGCTGACCTCCGACCCCACCTTCCTGCTGCCTCTCAGGCAAGTCCGTTGGGCTGGGAGGCACCCCTTCAGGCTCCAGGAAGCTACCTATTAGCCCTCATGCTGCAGGAATGTGGTCAGACCCGCCTGAGCAGATAAGGAACCCAACAGTCTGGCACACCAGAGGGTGGGGACACCTTGGCTTCCTGGGCCAGTACTGCCCAGGAGTGCTGATTTCTGCATCGAGATGGCTTGGCCCTCCCCCCCACTCCCCAGGGGAAGCACGCACACCAGGAACCAGGCAGCAGGGTTGCTGCCGCCTTCCGTCCTGTGATCAGGAACTCAAATTCCTCCGTCCAGAGCCCACTGCGGTCATAAGGCCATGGCTGGACCAGGCCCAGCCGAGGCCGGTCACCAGAGGGGACACCACGGCTGGAGACCCAAACAGGGCAGGGGGTGGGAGCTCAGTGACAGGTAGCCCTGTGGCTCCCTCCATTCCTTCCTCTCCCCGCAGGGCTGAGTCAAGGCCAAAGACTTTAGCCTGCCTGCCCAGCTGCCCGTCCTCCCCTGACCTGATGGATCAGTGAAGGGAAGGTAACTCGGAATCTGACACCCTCCTGACAGAGCCATCAGGCAGGAAGAATGCAGTGTCTCAAGTGCCCAGGGCCAGGGGCAGCCACACCAGGTCTGTCTGTGGTCTCCCCAGGCAGGCCCCACCTTGCTGATGCAGGCCTCCTGTTGGTCCCACAGTGCACTCTGGGCTGCCCTCCACAAACCCGTGACTCGGCCTCCGCCCCATCGGCACTGCCAGTGACCGGCCCTCAGCCTCCGTGCCAGCCCAGCCTCACCACCCGGACCTCGGCCCTAATTTCTAATCCACACTCCACCCGTCATCCCCTTCTAGGGCCAGTCCTGGAACTGTTCCCACCTGGAGGTCTGGGACACCAGCAGTGCTCCTACAGATTAACACATCCCAAGAGAGGCACAGCGTGGAACGAGCAGAGAAGGGGAAGCCTGACTGTAAAGCAACTCGAAGACGTCCCGGTGGATTGCAGGCATCACACCGCTGCAAACATTCCTCGTGGAGAGGGTGCGACCCCCCTTGAATCCGGCTGCCCTGGGAACGCTGGGAACAACGGAGTGTGCTGGAAGGGGTGCAATGGTCCCCAGACTGGCCCAGTGACAGCTGAGCACTGTGAAGTGACCCCAGTGGATGGGACACGGAGCTGAAGAATCACCCTGCCAAGCTCTGCCCAAAATCCTAACCCACAACAGCACACGTTATAATAAAATGGTTGCTTTAAACAACTTAGTTTAGGCGTGATTTGTTTACTTAGAGGTGACTTTCACACAGCAGCAGATAATGGAATAGCTGTCTAACCTCACTAGAATTCACGGAAACTCATATGACTTACCATTTAACCCCTCAGATTGGCAAATATTAAACATTCTGATACGTGTTGTAGAGAAGGTAGAAAAACAGACACTTGCTTATAGCAATCAACCTGTCGGCTGATACGACGGAGGCCCTGGAGAAGCAGCAGACAGATCTGCTGTAATCTTACACACGCATTCCAGGGGTCCGGCAGATACCTTTAGAATCTCACCCTCTTCACCCTGTTCACCACTGCTCCTAACAGCAAACAATCTAGGCATAGCCTACGCGTCCAAAAGCAGGGCGGCTGAAACAGGCACACACTCAGCCAGGACCCGGCCACACAATTAAGGTGAACAAGCCAGGGTGGCACCTGGCCCCAGAAAAACAAACCGGCCCTTGGTTATCCCAGGCAGGCTCGAACTCTGTGAATTCCCAACGACTGTGCCAGGGCCCCCTCTGCACACATTCTGTGAGGCCCCTTCGGGGACCCTGCCTGGATGAGCAGCCTCCAATCACCGACTGGAAACAAACTCCCATTCTTGTCCAATCTCTCCTCCGCAGGGGAATAATGGAGGCGCAGGGGGAACTGGAGGTTTGGGGCTGCTCCGGTTCTCTAAGGAGAATCATCATGTGGATCCTGTGCCAGAGTGGCTTCTGGAACTTGCCTCTTGAACCAGCACTCTCACCTGTCCAGCAGCCCTCCTCCTATGTACCACCTGCGGTCTGAACATGAAGACTTCTGCTTGCTCCCCCTCTGGTCCCAAAGGTCTGTCCCAGCCTCCATCAGCTCCCTCAAACCCGGGGCAGCCCAGCCTCTGCCACATCCTTTCACTGCAGCTCTGGCCTGCAAGCCACTTCCCTCTGTCCTGTTTCCAAATCTGTAACACGAGAGGAATGACAACGCCCACCTCCCCGGGTTGCTATGAAGACTGATGGACTGGTCCTTGGGAAATGGGATGGCATCTGGCCCGTGGTGAGAGCCCAGGGAGCCGGCAGAGCTGGGCGCTGGCTGCTACTGTTGTCCAGGCATCAACCTCCCTCGTCGCCCACCTCGGGAGCAGAGCACAGGGCAGCCCCGCCTGACCCCCAGCCTCCGGCTGGGCTGGACCCAGTCTCCAGCTCCTTCTCCAGCTTTATTCCACATCAGCTCCCAAGGCAGCCGGCGTCCCCAAGGCTGAGTGCAGACCATCACTGACACTCCTCAGTCAACTGTTTAGAGACCTGCTGCCCCCCACCCTCCATGTCCTACTGGGGGCCCCCCTATTGCATCAGTGGCTGGTAACAGGAGCTCAACAAGTGTCTTTTGAGGGAAAGGAAAAACAAGAACCATGGTCTTTCCTCTCTCACACCCCGGCAGGGCCGGAGGCCTACAGAGGCCCCAGCACCAGCATCCCCCCTACCCCTGGGGTCAGCCTGAAAATAATACCCTCTCTGGCACGAGGCCAGTCGTTGCTGGACTCTCCAGACTGTGACCTGACCTGCTCCCCGCCCCCCTCAGGGCTCTTACAGTCAGGGACTCCCTGAGGAAGAGGGCCTTACAGCCTCCTGGTGCCCAGCTGTCCATTTACCCACATCCTACCCACCACGTGGAGGCTGCGGGGCTCTAACCAGCCCAGGTTAGTCACACACAGCTCAGGCCACCCCTTCACTGTGGTCAACAACAGCCTGTTCGCCCTGGGCACCCAGCTACAGGGGGTGACAGGGCAGCGAGCCAGGAGGAGAGCTCTGCGTGAGGTCTCTGTGGTGTCCGGCTGTCCTCCAGCCACGGCCCACCCCTCCTTCCTGTGCCCTGCCAGCTGCACTCACCTCTCACTTGTGCCCCAGAGCAGAGCTGCACTGTCCCCCCGGTGCCCCTGCCACAAGCACACCTACCCCCACCCAACCCCAAACTCCAACTGGGGAGACAGGAAAGAGGCGACACGTTACGGAGGTGGGCAGTGTCACCGGTCCGGGACGGAGGAGGCAGCTGCCCAGAGAGGACGGTGGCTCTGCATCCTCAGCGGGCACCCCAAGTGCGTAACGGTCAACCACACGGGGGCCTGGAAGGTCAAGGCCCAGAGGGAAGCCCGGCAGCTGTGGTTCTGGCCAAGCACCCCAAGGTAGAGAAGCGCCCCAGGACGGACACACCACACAACCTCACACTCAGAGCCGGGGTCAGGAGAGAGACCCCGCCCGGGCTGCGGTTCGCCCACGGCCCAGAGGGACCAGGTGTGATGTCCCCCGCAGGGCCCGGTTCACACCTCAGGCAGCAGACGAGGCCAGCGCCGGCAGGGAGCCCTAGCTAGGAGCGCCGCAGCAACCGGATCCCCGGTCTCAAAGTCCCAGATGTCTGCGCCAGCAGAGGGACCGGCCAGGAGAGCTCAGGTTCGGCTCCCAGATGCCCGCTACAGCGGGGGCCTACGGCACGCAGGGATTAGCAAGATCCTCCCAGCCCTTAGGGACTAGCCTCGGGCTGGGTGTAAGCAGTGCCCTGCAGCCCCCCCGGGGACCCGCACACTCGGCGGGGCTGCCTGGGTGTATGGGAGAGAAAGCCCAGCGCGGGCTGGGCTCCAGGTGAGGGCCCAGCAGCTGCGGGGCGCAGCGGACCGGAGACCCGACAGGGAAGGTCAGAAGCGTCGCGGGTCCAGGTCAGAGTGGCCTTCGGCGAAGTAGACAGGCTCGAAGCCCGCGCCCCGAGTCTGGACGGCCCTTGGCGGAGAGGACAGGAAAGGCAGATGCGGAAGGACTGGGCCACCCGGGCCTCCCTGCTCCGCCCCGACCGCCGCCGGCCTCCCACCCCCGCGGTCCGCCGCCCGGCCGGCCGCCCCGCGGCGCTCCCCGCAGCCGGACGCGCGCCCCCGGCCTCGCGGGTCCCGGGCCCAGCGGCCACGCGCCAATTAGGAGCCACGCCCGGCACGCCGCAGGTGCGGCCCTTCCCGGACCCCGCGCCCACCTCGGAAGGGCAGCGGCGCCGCCAGGCGCACGCGCACGGCCCCCGCCAGCGGCTCCCCCGGGCTGTAGACGACGCGGCCGTGGCTCAGGCGGACCTCGAAGAGCTGCACCCGTCCCATGCCGCGGCCCTGCGGGGCGGCCGCGCGCTGCCGCCCCCGCCGCTGCCGCTGCCGCTGTCGCCGCGCGCCCAGCCCCGCCCTCGCTGCCCCGCCCCGGCCTCCCGCCCGCCCCCGCCCCGCCCCCGCTCCCGCCTCGCCCGGCCCCCTGCTCCCCCCGCCCCCTCCCTCTCCCCTCTTGTCCCCACCCGTCCCCGCCCCCCTCGGCCCCCCAGCTCCCCACGCTGGCTCCTGCCCGCCCCCCCCCAGCCCCGCCTCGGTCCGTCCCCCCAACCCGCCCTTCCCCGCCCCGTCCCGGCCCGTAGGGTGGAGCTCGGGCGCAGCCTGCGGGAACCCGGCGCACCTGCGCCCCCTGCTGCCTCACCTGTGGAGGGGGCGGGCCGGGCCCACGCCCCCTCTCAGGCTCCGCCCCGGGGTCTCCACCGTGCCGCGTCTCTACACTGAGGGAACTCTCCAGGCTGGGCTTGTGTCGGGGCGGGGAGCGCTTGGCCTGCAGCAGCGGGAGGGAGAGGTGAGGGGCGGGGCTCGATACCCAGGGGCGGATTCGAGGGCAAATCCGAGAGCCTAGGAGAGGGAAAGCCGTGCTTGGCTTAGAGGAGGTGCTGGGCGCCTACTGGCAAGTTAAATATGGGGTTGCTTGAAGGAGGGCGTCAAGGTGAGGCCAGGTTTTTGTCCAGAACAGCTGGGCGAATGGGGTGGCATTTTTTTGATGGAGACGACCGGCCTAGATACAAGTTGTTTGGGCGGTGGGGAAGGGGAGAAATCGTGACCGGCAGAGTCAGAGGTGCCTGTTAGGCAGCCAAGTGAACTGGCACTTCTAGGCATGAGTCTGCGGGAGACAGAGGACGAACGATTTGTGAGACCCTTGTTTGTAAATGTACCTCTATTCAGGACACTGATGACGTCAGAAGTGGGGGTGAAAGCCACAGACACCTCGTCTAGCCCTCCAGCAAAAGGAGAGGGCCTTACAGGCTGAGGGGTCCACTGGGCCAGGCTGAGGAAAGGGAGCAGCCAGGAAGGCCCTGAGGGCCAGGGCTATGCAGCAGGCGCCAGGTCCACCTGGTTCACCGGGGATTCTGATGCTTCAGGAGGGAGGGTCTGACTGGCCAGCTTGACACTTTCCTGTCAGGACTGTGCAAACTCCCTGAACAAGGAGTTTGGGGTGCCCATGGGATGGGGGAGGATGGTGGGCAGCCCCCAAAAAACAAGTGTCCATGGCCGAAATCAAAAAGGAAGTGTTTGAGGACGCAGGGAGAGACGCTGTGTTGGCTGCTGCTGAGATGGAGGAGATGGGGGCAGAAAATGGGTGACCTTGCCCCAGGTCACACCTGTTTCCCACAAGCGCACCCTATAGGGCTCTGCACACCCTTTCCTCTGACCCCCTCTCCCCTCTAGAAGCCGTGCTGGTGTGCCCTCATGTCCACCATCATCACCACCCTGACTTCGCTCTTCTCTAAACATTCCTTTCCTCATGCTCTCATGGAGCCCGGGCTTCCCCTGGAGGCTCTAAAGTGTAAATGTTTATTTTCGTACAACCCCTGTACCTCTGGGCCTGCAGGTAGGGTGGATGCTCTCCTGACTCCTTATGACCACTTCCAGACCATTTTCCCCTTTTCCCTAATAGCTGCCAGCCTTAACTCTCATTTTCTCAGAATAATAATTCATTCTCCCCTCCACTCCTGCTGTTACCTTCAAAGCCGAGGCCCGCCCCCCTTATTCTTTGGGGATTTCAGCTCCTGACTCACTCACTATCATTCTCTCCAGTACCACTTGTGCAGGAATTCTGACTTCAGAATCCATATAGGTTTCCTTCCAACCTCAACCTCCTGGCCTCTGCCTTAACATGAACCCAGGATTTGTTTTAATCAGCTATGGTAAGGTGACAGACACAAAGCCAACTGCCTTGAAAGAAGAGTTTAGAACTTACAGTTTCCAAGTGGGGCACGCCACACCGTGCAGGGCCACACAGGCAAGCACCAGTGCCATCAGGAACAGGAGGGAGAGGAGAGCTCGGCCAGAGCCTTTACCATGTTTTCAGTGGGAAGGAGGCAGGGTACGCAAGTTTGAGCAAGTTTAGGATTGGATAGTTTGAATAATTTCAGTGGTCTCTAGTGGTCCAGTACCTGGCCCTGGATGATTTAGGCAGGAAAATACTGGCCTGGTGTGTTGGTGACAGGAGGTGGTTGGGGCGTGGGCTCTGGATCGGTTGGTTTGCACGTGAAAGGTGTGTTGGTGGGTGAGTTGTTTGCTGTCTCTAGGAATTAGCCAGCCTGGGAAGGGCAGTCTCTCCACAGCCAGCAAGGCCCTCAAGATGTCAAAGCATCAAAGATCTAGAAAATAAAAAACATGATCAAAGCAGTGCTCATTGCCTTGACTCCTGTCCTCTGAGAACCCCCGCCCCAGCTGGCCTCAGCAGCCCCTCTTGTGGCTTTAGGTTTGTCTGAACAACGTCACCCAACAACTTCTCTCACCCCTTTCCACTCACGCTGTTACTCCCATCAGAAGGTGGGTTCCACCCCTCCCACTGAATGGGGCGGCCCCTTGACTTGCTTGAACTGCCAGAGAGAGAGATGCCATGCCAGTTTCAGGCTCTAAGAAGGGCTGGCAGCTTTTGTTTTCATTCCCTGACAGTCCTGAGCTGCCATGTGACAATATCTGGCTACTCCTCTGGAGAGATCACCTAGAGAGAAAGGGAAAGCCTGGACGTAAGAGTCTCAGACTTCTCGCCTCACTCACACATCCTGACTGCGGCTCCGTGAGGGACCCTGGCTGTTTCAGCTGTCTATTGTTGCATAACAAACCAACCAAATTTATTACTTACTCTGAAAACTAGGCTGCATTCAACTGGGAGGCTCTTCTACTCTGTGTGGTATCTACCTGGGTTAGAATGTCCAAGATGTCCTTTTTGCTGGTGTCTGGCACCTTGACTCGGGTGGCTGGGACAGCTGGGGGCTGCTCAAGTATCCCTTCCCTGAGGCCTCTCCACATGGTTTGCTTGGGGTTCTGCACAGCATGAGAGTCTCCAGGTAGTAAGACTGATTACCTGTGAGCAGGCCCCCAAGAGGGAGGAAGGTAAAGCTGCCAGTCCTCTGGCCTGGGCTTGGAAGTCCCAGAACTTTCTACCAGATTAAGTGCATCAAAATAGTCACAGGGGGCTTCCCTGGTGGCACAGTGGTTAAGAATCCGCCTGCCAATGCAGGGGACATGGGCTCGAGCCCTGGTCCGGGAAGATCCCACATGCCGAGGAGCAACTAAGCCCATGAGCCACAACTACTGAGCCTGCACTCTAGAGCCTGTGAGCTACAACTATTGAGACTGCGTGCCACAACAACTGAAGCCCGCACATCTAAAGCCCGTGCTCCGCAACAAGAGAAGCCACTGCAATGAGACGCCTGCACACTGCAACGAAGAGTAGCTCCCACTCGCCGCAAGTAGAAAAAGCCTGCGCACAGCAATGAAGACCCAATGCAGCCAAAAATAAATTAAATAAATAAAATTAAAAACAAAAAACAGTCACAGGAGGGAGATTCCTGGCAGTCCAGTGGTTAGGACTCAGTGCTCTCACTGCCGTGGGCCAGGTTCAACCACTGGTCAGGGAACTAAGATCCCACAAGCTGCGAAGTGTGGCCAAAAAAACCCCCCCAAAACAGTCACAGGACCAGTGAGGATGGAGCATCACACCTGACAGGGAGGGAAGGAATTGATGGTGACAATTTGAGACAAACTACCCACCAGCCAATAGCAGAAAAGTCAACCAGCTGAGCCCAATCTCATCACGGAATAATTAGAAAATCAACACTGTTTTAAGACATTATTATGCAGCAGCACATACCTGGAACAGACACTGACACTTAAAAGTGAGATGGTGTCTCGGAAAATCTACAAACAACAAATGCTGGAGAGGGTGTGGAGAAAAGGGAACCCTCTTGCACTGTTGGTGGGAATGTAAATTGATACAGCCACTATGGAGAACAGTATGGAGGTTCCTTAAAAAACTAAAAATAGAACTACCATATGACCCAGCAATCCCACTACTGGGCATATATCCTGAGAAAACCATAATTCAAAAAGACACATGCACCCCAGTGTTCATTGCAGCACTGTTTACAATAGCCAGGTCATGGAAGCAACCTAAATGTCCGACGACAGACGAATGGATAAAGAAGATGTGGTACATATATACAATGGAATATTACCTCAGCCATAAAAAGGAACGAAACTGGGTCATTTGTAGAAGCGTGGATGGATCTAGAGACTGTCATACAGAGTGAAGTAAGCTAGAAAGAGAAAAGCAAATATCGTATATTAACGCATAGATGTGGAACCTAGAAAAATGGTACAGATGAACTGGTTTGCAGGGTAGAAATAGTGACACAGATGTAGAGAACAAACGTATGGACACCAAGGGGGCAAAGTGGTGGTGGGGGGGTGGTGATGGGATGAACTGGGAGATTGGGATTGACATATATACGTTGATATGTATAAAATAGAGAACTCACGAGAACCCGCTGTATAAAAAATAAAACTCAAAAATTCAAAAAAAAAAAAAAAGTGAGATGCTGCCATCACAAAATTCTGAAATGTGGCCCTGACTTCGGAACCGGGCAGCAGGAGGACCTGGCAGGCAGTGAGGACATTGCTGGTGGAGGCCCGAGAAGGGCGGAGCCCAGTCAGGTATTGGTGGAAAAGTGGGACAACATTGCCTGTGGTAACGGGGAAGGCAGAAAATATATCTAAGGATCTGATTTTCCTGGCAGAAAGCGTAAAGGGCCAACTGGCTTCTTTCAGTCATTTATGCTAAAGTGAAATAAGGAAAAGAGAAATGAACTAAAGAAGTAATGTTCCATGTTCCAGCAGAAGTTGGAGGAAGTATTTCAAGCCAGGTCCTGCAGCTGGAAAATAAAAACTATTTCTCAGTCTCAGCCTTTCCAGGCAGCAAAGGTTCTCAAGGTAAGAAATGGCATCGTGGGGAAGATCAAATCCAGGACACTGCAGCAAAACATGACCTCAGGGTTAAAAGAAATCCAAGGGCATGGCATATGACCCCTTGTTAAGACCTGTGACGATTCCCAGGGGACGGGACCCTCATAGATGCTGTCAGCCATACAGAAGCGCCTCCAGGCGTCTTGAGGTCTTTGTGCCACAGCACGTGGCTCAACGTCCACAGCAGAAAGGAGCCGCTCAAAGGTATTTGCAGTGTAGCTTCTGTCTAATAAAATGTGTTATAATTTGATACCTAGAAAATCCACAAAGTTTTTTTTAGGGGTTGTATTTGCTTGAACTACAATATGGACAAAGTTCAAAATAAAAGAGGCCTCTGGGCTCTCAACTGTCTCAAGGCAAGAAGCAGGCTGAGGAAGCTACTCAGCAGCAAACAGGGCCCATTTCCCATGGAAAAGGGAGGATGACCGAGCATGCAGGGCCAAGAGGCAGAGGGAGAAGCCACTGGGAGCCATAAAAAAGGGTGGGTGGGTTAGGGAGCCACTGGCCGGGAGCAGACAAGCCCTTAAAGGCGCACTGTGACAGCTGTCTGCTGGATTTCAACATTGTTGTGCACCCGTGGCTGCAGGGGGCACACCCCCTTTTCCTTTTTGAACCGGGTGTCTATTCACTTATCCTGTGCTTTCCCTTGGAACATTGGGTCTTGGGGGGCAGACACCTTGCCTCTGGCCTTGTTGCACATCATAAGCCAAGAGCCACGGTGAGGTGGTGGTTCTAGGCTCTTCCCGTGGGAGGAGCATGAATCATTAGGGGTCAGAGGGTGGACGGGTGGGGGGCAGGCTGTTCCACTGGCAGCCCCCACAACGCGCCACACTTTCAGGACTCATGCTCTTGTGCACACCCCTCCCACACGGACTCCAAGCTCACCTGCATGACTTGCTTTGGCCAGCGGGATACTAGCAGGTGTGATTCAATCAGAGGCCCACTGGGACCTGTCACTTACAGCAGAGCCTCCACATGGTAAGCAGTCCAGCTCTCCTGCCTGGATAATGGTACACCACACCCAGGGTCACATGGAAGAAAATGAGGTGCTCCAGGCAAATTCCCAGCTGAGTCCAACCAAAGGAGGTATCTGGCTGACACAGTGTGGAACAGAAGATGCCCAGTCAGTCACAGAATTGTGCAAAATAATAAGTTGATGTGGTTTTAAGCCATGAAGTTTGGGGGTGGGGTTGTCACAGGTCAGCAGGTAACAGAGACACGATCACCCCTAGCACCTGCAGCCCCTTGCAGAAGTCTCTGAAGCACTTCCCGTTCTCGCTCACTGCCTCTATCCACAATCCTTTGAACCCACCGGGACCTCCACCCTCAGATCTGCCCCCTCTGGTGTCCTCTCTTCTTTACTTGCTGAGCTCAGATGCCCCGGGCAAGCACCCCTCTCTTAGACAGCTCGCTCTCTCCCCTTCACCTCACCGCACTCGCCCAGCATAACTGCAGTCTTGGCTGAATCCAACACTTCTTTCTCCTTGCCTTCTCGGGAGCAGCCTAAATAGGCTGGAGAAAAACACACAGTCACACGGGCTGGTCCCCTTGACACTGCCGGGCCACCCTACTGTCTTTTCCTAGTTCCCTCCTGGTCCTCCTGGTCCTCTCTCCTTGGACCACACTCCCTTCTCACCTTCAGCTGATGGCCTCGTTCTCATCAGAAGAGAACCTCCCAGATTCCTACATCCACATCCACTCACCTCTCAGACTCCTCTTCAAGCTGTGGCTGAGCTGAACCAGCCAGGCTCCTGTCAGAGGCCAGCCCCTGCCCTCCCCTCTCAGGCGATTGCCTCACCTCTTTCTCCTCCATGGGCTCATTCCCACTGGTGGACAACATGCTGCTTCCTTTCCCACTATAAAACCAACACTTTCTCTGGACTTGCCTTTTCTTTCTCGCTTTGGCCGTTTCTCTGCTCCTTTTCAGCCAGAACACCCCAGAAGAGTTATCAGTCTCAAGGTTTCCAAGCCTTTCCTTCCACTCACCCTTAGCCCGTTCAGTTGGGCTTATTCCTCCATCACTTACTTGTCAAGGTGACCAGTGCCCTCGTGCTGTGTGCTCTATTGACTAATTCCCAGTGCCCACTGACCAGGACCTCTCAGCAGCATCAGACAAGGCTGATCCCTCCCACTCACCCTAGCACTGTCTTC
The DNA here is from genome assembly GCF_025265405.1 of Mesoplodon densirostris. Classification (NCBI taxonomy): domain Eukaryota; kingdom Metazoa; phylum Chordata; class Mammalia; order Artiodactyla; family Ziphiidae; genus Mesoplodon; species Mesoplodon densirostris. Next base: position 587,923 of record NC_082666.1, read on the forward strand.
ACTTGGCTCCTGGCCCACTGCCCTCTCCTGGTTTCCCTCATACCTGACGTCCTCCTGCTGTTTACCAGCTCCTTCTCTTCTCAAATACTCTCTTAGTATGAGAGTACCCAGGGCTCAATCTTTCCCCTCTCTTTTTCTCTATTTGCATTTCCTCCCATGGTGAGCTCATCCAGCTGTATGGCTTTAAATACGACAAATATGCTAATGAACGCCAAATCTGTACCCCAGGCTGGACACCTCCCTGAACGCCATATTCACATATTCAACTGCCTTATCACCTTAACGTGCAGCCTGAGGGAGAAATACATGTTTATTTTGCTAAGCTGCTGAGAATTGAGGGATATTTGTTACTGCAGCATAACCAGGGCTATCGTGACTGCTACAGAACACGGCCACCACAGGTGTCCCGACATCATCGCTTCTTGGGTGGGTGCTTGCACTGGCTTCCTAAACAGCCTGCCTGCTCCCACTCTTTCCGGCATTGTCTCCATCAGCCAGTGTGACGCACTGAATAGCTATTCCTCTGCTCCAATCCTCCAGTGGCTCACTTTTCTGAGTGTAAAAGTCAGAGTCCTCACGAGAGCCTACATGGTCCCCTTCCCGTCCTCCACGTCTCTGGCCTCGTCCCCTGTTGCTCTCATGCACTCCTTTGCTCACAGTGGCCACCTCCACTTTTCAGACGCACCAAATGTGTTCCCAGTTTATGGCCTTGGCACTGGCTCTTCTCTCTGCTGGAGATGCTCTTCCCCTAGAGCCCACATGGCTCACTCCTCCTCCTCCTCCCAGTTTGTTCAAATTACTTGGCAATGAGGCCTACCCCGCCCACCACCTTTCCTGGATCCTCAACTCCCTAATGCTGATTGTTTCCCCACAGCACTGATCACTTTTTAACATGGCATATAACTCACACGTCACGGGCCTTTTCTGCCTCCCTCGCTAGAACAGGGGTTTGCAATTTGTTGGGTGCACCGGTGTAGAGTGGTTTCATCGGGCGCTGGGGGTGAGAGCCCGCTGGAGTGGTTGCCAGGAGACAGGTAAAGCCCCGCCAAAGTCCTCAGCCCTTGGAGTTCCAGTTCAGGAAGGACCTGGCGCAGGCTGTTCGAAGCCCAGGCTCGAAGCCCAGGGAAGGCTGGTGCAGCCCGAGGATGGGCTATAGCGGCGGTCCCAAACCTTTTTGGCACCAGGGACCAGTTTCGTGGAAGACAGTTTTTCCACAGACCGAGGGCGAGGGCGGGGGCGGATGGGGGGGCGCGTTCAGGCGGTAATGCGAGCGATAGGGAGCGGCTGATGAAGCTTCGCTCTCTCGCCCACTGCTCACCTCCTGCTGTGCACTCAGGCCGCGGACTGGTACCGGTCCACAGACTGGGGGTTGGGGACCCCTGGGCTACAGGGTCCTAATCCGGGCCCCTGTGTGGAGACGGCCAGGGAGGAGGAGGGCGGGCCTGTCGGCAGTGGACCCAGCCCCTACGCCACAGTGGCCCCTGGGCTCCGGGTCCCTGTCCCCACTCCGGCCTCCTGCCCGCTGTCCGAGGACGGGGTACGGTTTACTGGCAGCCGCAGCCAGTCCCGCAGGGACCCCGACCTGTAGAGCCCGGAAGGCCCGGGGCGCGGAGCCAGGCCGCCCTCCTCGAGGGGCGGGGGCCGGGTCAGGGTCGCGGGGGCGAGGGCGGAGGCCGGGTCGGTATCGGGGTAAGGGGTCGGGGCCGGGAGCCTGTACGGTAGCCTCCCGCACAAAGCTTCCCGCGAAACTGACGTGCGCCGGGCGGCCGCGAAGGCACCGCCCCCGACCGCGCCCCTCCCCCGCGCTGGCCCAGCTCCTCAGCGCGCCTGCGCATCCTCTCTCCTGCCATTGGCTGCGTCGTGGCGGCGCGCGCCGGCCGGCGCGCTGCGCGTCCCACCATTGGCCGGGCGGCGGCGCGCGGGGGTGTGTCGGCGTCGCGCTCCGCCCCTGGCCTCGCTCGCTGAGGTGCGCGCGGTGGCGGCGGCGGCGGCGCGTGGCAGGTCCGGCGGGCGCCAGGAGGCGGCGGCCCGACCCCGGCCCAGCCTCGTCCCGCCCGCCCGCCCGCCCGGCCCCGATCCTGACCCCGACTCATTCGACTGGCCCGCCCGGCTCGCCGTGGCCCCGCCCCGGCCCCGGCACCTCCTGAGGGAGAGGCGCCGCCGGCCGAGCGCAGGCCCGGCCATGACCGACTTCAAATTGGGCATCGTGCGGCTCGGCCGGGTGGCCGGGAAGGTGAGCGGCGCGGGGCTGGGGCTAAGGTCGGGCCGGGGGACTGGGGCGCTGGGCCGGGGGCCGGGCCGGCGCTGGGAGTAGGCGGCCGGGGTGCGAGGCAAGGGGCCGGACCGGAGCTGGGGGTGGCGGGCGGGGTCTGGGAGTCGGAGTCGGGGGTGCGAGGCTGGGGGTCGGGGGCGCGGGGCTGGGGGCTGGATCGGGGGCCCGACCCGGGCCGGGGCACGGGCAAGGGCCGGGCAGTTTGCGGGCGGCGGGCCGGCGGCCTGGCTCCCGGGGCAGCCCTCCTCCGGTTGCGGCCCGGGGCTCCGACCATGCGCCGTAGCCGGGGAGCAGGGGGCTGTGGCTGCGCCTGAGGACGCGGGGAGCGCAGGCCCTTCCGAGGCGGCGCGCTCGCTCCTCGCCGAGACCTGCGTGTGCGCGCCGCCAGTGCCTGCCGGTCCGTAGTGAGCTTCGGGCAGGGTTCGTGCTGCCAGCGGCGGCCCCGTCTGGCTGAGCCTCAGTGGGCCTCGCCAGAGCAGGGCCTCCCTCTGCTTCTCTCCCTTACCTGGCCCCGCCCTCCGCGTGTTCGAGGCTGGGGCTTCCTGGCACCTGTGGGCATTGAGGCTTGGCTGTTTCCAGGAGCCGGCCGGCCGTGCAGCTGCACCAGCCACGGACCTTACCCTGGATGGGAACCCTGTTCCCATCACCAGCGGCGGAAGCTTCTGGTGGGAGAGAGGAGCAGAGGCAGTCAGATAAAGGTAAAACCGATTCAGATGCTAGAAAAAAGCTTTCCAAGCGAGAATGACACTGGTCCGTTTTGGGGACCGTTACCTGCCCTTCCTGCAAGGGGACATGACTTTCTAACTATGGAAGGGTGGGCTCCCCATCAGCTCTGAGGTCCCTTCGAACTCAGTGACTGATTGCACTAATGTCATCCCTTAAAACTTTTATTTGGAACATTTTAGACAGACAAAGAGGTAGGAAGGACGATTCAGTGAGCACCTGTGTGAGGACCGCCTGGTTTAATAAATAAAATAAATGTTAACTGAAACCTTCTGGATATTCTGCCTCAATCCCGGCCCCCTCCCTCTACTCCAGTGACGTCATACTCTTGGACTAGGTTTATCAGCACATTAAAATGCACAGCTTAGTACCTGTCCAGTCCTGTGGCACTTCTTTTGGTTCTTCGCGAGCAGATGGGAAGTGAAGCCTGATGCCGCGACTCTGCGCAGTCGTGAGTGGGGAAGGGCCAGGCTTTGGCACCTCTGCCTGCTTTCAGGACAGACGGCCCCTCGCCTGCTGACCTCGCTTAGTCTCAAGGGGCCTCTTCTGCTCATTATCGGTACCTCGTACTGATTCCAAATGTAACGTCTTGAAACGTTAATTTCCAGACCAAGTACACACTGATAGATGAGCAGGACATCCCGCTGGTGGAGGGCTACTCCTTTGAGGTAAGGACGCCGTGCCTTTGCTGGCATGCCCTTAGTCATGCCCAGGAGGGTCACAAGGGGTTGGTTTTCTTCCCTGTGATGTGAGGGCAAGACCTGGTACGCGAGCATCTCCAGCTGTCTGTCACTGCCCCGTGGAGCCCCCTGCCGCCTCTGCGATGCTGGTCTTCCCCCACTTCCGCCTGGTTGCAGGCTCTTCCTGAAAGGGAGACAAATTGTGTCATGTTTGTGATTGAGTTCAGTTGTACAAGCTTCTGTGCCCTGGGAGACTCTCCAGGGCTGCCCCCCTTCTCTCGCCCTCCGCTGTTCCTACCTGATGAAGCTGTGCGGGCTCCAGTCCGCACCCGCCCACTCCTCCTTCCACGAGTCTGTGGACCCACTCTTACCTCAGATGTCACCCTTTTACACTTACTTGGTCTAGGGCTTGTCTTTTTTTTACTGGGTGGGTTTTTTTTTTTTTAAGGGTAGGAAGATTTATTTCTCTGTGTCCACAATGTTTTGCAAAGAGTGGCTCGTGACCGTGTCTTGCCTCCACGAGAGGAGACTGCTTCTTGGTGCCACGTGTCTGGGAGACTCCGGAGACCCCCAGGGTCCCAGGAATAGGCCTGGGATTGTCCCTCTGGCTTGTTTTTTAGTTTGGAATGTTGTTGATAATCAGAGCCTTTTTAACAGAGCTTTTTCTTGTTTTTTCTCAGGCCCGGATGGAAGTAGACGCAGATGGAAATGGTGCTAAGATATTTGCATACGCCTTTGACAAGAACCGAGGAAGGGGGTCGGGAAGGCTCCTTCATGAGCTGCTGTGGTGGGTGTTCCAAGCTGCTTGTTTCCCCTGTCGGCTTTGCACAAGCCCTGAGGTGCACGGGGCTCATGGAGCCAGCAGACCCCTTGTTGACACGTGGTGCCTTCCCCAGGTCTCCCAGTTAATTCTGTGTCATTGTCACTATCCTGGAGGGGTGGCTGCTTTGCGACCTGTGGCACTGGCAGTGCAGCCAGAGAGTCTGCAGGCTGAGCCCCCTTTCTGCTCGGTGTGTTTGGGACACAGTCTCCTCTGGGGGTGGGTGGGGTCTGGCCCCTCCTCTGGGTTGGGGAAGGGCCTTCCCCTCTTCTGTGTGAACAGCGAGGTTCCAAAGTACTTGGGACCACGCAAGTGGGGTGTTCTCCAGGCTGTGTGTGAGATGGTTTCGGGTTCCCTCCTTGGCTCCCCGCAGCCTAGCTCTTAAAATCCAGGGGCTGGGCTGTCCACGTGGCCTGTCCTGGTTGGGCCACAGACTGACATACTTGGGTTCCTCCCCGCAGCCTTGCTCCTGATGGGTCCTGTCGGTGTGACAAGGGACCAGTTCAGGGCACACGGCTGAGGCGTTCAGGAGGGCTGGGAGCCCATCTGGAGCACTGTCTGTTTCCTAGGGAGCGGCACAGGGGGGGCATCGCCCCTGGGTTTCAGGTGGTGCATCTCAACGCTGTCACTGTGGACAATCGCCTGGACAACCTGCAGCTGGTGCCATGGGGTTGGCGGCCCAGAGCCGAGGAGACCTCCAGCAAGCAGAGGTGGGTCTTCTTGGGGCCTGGTGATGTGACCGAGATGCCCCTGAGGGTGGCCCCTCCAAGCTCACTGCCAAGAGGGGCCCGCGTCTACTCTGTGCTCTGAGGCTTCTGTGGGTTTGGTGACCTTGGCCGTTTTCTCTCAGGGTGCGGGGGTCCTCTTTTTCTTCACTGGGGGAGGAGACCGTTTGGATGCTTATCTTTCTGGACTGGTCTTCTGAATTGGCTCTCGTGGGGAGAGGGGTTGTGTGGGCCGGTCCCCTGTAGGTGGGCAGGACGCCCTTGAGATGTAGGAGCCGTCTTCATCTCAGGGATGCCCCTGTGCACACAGATGGGTCTTGCTGTCATGCTCTTTTGTAAACAGTTTGTCTGGTCAGTGGTTTAAAGGAAGCAGGACAGTGTGGCTCGGGGGTTGGCCGCTCGGCCTCCACCTTTCCTTGGTCCTGAGGACTTGGGTGGAGGGGATGCTCCGAGGGCAGTTCCCGTGGCCCCAGGAACAAGCCCCTCTGTGACTTCATGGAGCCCTTAGAAGAGCTGGGGGACCAGCAGGATGGGAGCCAAAATGAGCCAGGGTGTCCCTGGCCACCTGTGCATCATTTAGGGGCTCCCTAGGGCTTCTGTGCATCTCCTCGGGCCCCTGGGCAGCTTCTCCTGACTTTGGCGGTGCTGGTGCTGACTTCCCCTACAAGCAGAAGTTGGTGAGGTCGGTGCAGGGGTGTCAGTGTTTCTTAGGATGGAGACTGGGTGGATCCTTTGCAGTGGTCACCACTGGGGTCTTGGTAGAGCCCCATGCACTGGAGGTAGTAAATGGCAGGATTGCCCGGCCAGCTGGGCTTGCTGGTGGGGGATGGTCCCCTGGTGTAAGAAGGCCACATCCAATCCGATGCTGCTGCAGCTCTGGAGGGGTGTCCGTAACTCTGTACGAGGGGAGGGGGTGGGTCTCCAGGCATAAGGGGTCTCTACTCTGTTGTTAGAGGCTGATCCTAAGAGCCCCCTCCTGAGGGAGGCTGATCCTCTTGTGGTAGCTGGGTTAGGATTTTCATCTTCCTGGAGGTTATGTGAATCTAGACTTCTGGTTGCAAGTGACAGAAACTAAGCCCAATTTGGCTGAAGCAAAGATAGGACCCTTAATGGCTCCCCTGCTGAGATGTGGAAAGCCACAAAGCCACCTCCAGGTCTCAGGAGCGGCTGCCAGGGCTGCACACCCGCTTTCCTCAGCAGTGTCTGGCGGCGTGGGGGAGTCAGCTTGTTTTGAGTCACTTCTGTCTCCGTGCTGGGGGCAGGAGGGTTCTTTCATCAACAGAAGGAAGCTTGTGTCATCAGGACAAGTGTAAGGGCGGCTGAGCGGAACACCAGCCTCCGTGGATTTCCCCCAAGTTGTCCAGCACTCACATGGGTTCAGGGCAGGCCTGAGGCTCACCCTCCCAGGCTCCATGCAGGTCTGCTGCTGCCCATTGCAGACACCGGAGGGACACTGCCCACCGTGTCACCCAGTGATGGGTCTGCCTTTCTGGGATCTCAGCATTTGTCCATCTGAGCACCACGTATTGTTGTGAGATGAGGCGACCACGGTTAAGAAGACCTGTTTGGAAAAGGGTCTGTTACACCCAGGGCTGCCCCACCGGTGGTCTTCCCCAGGCCATGGCCCAGCTGCCCCATTCTCCTTCAGACCACTCCCAGGAGGCCCAGGACCACCCCAGGGGCCTCTCCCTGCTGGTTGGCCCAGGAGCAGATGGGTTGGGGTTGGCCTTAGTTTGCCAGCCTGGGGTCGGCCCGCCAGCAGTCCTCCACCTGTCGGGGCAGAGCCAGCCCAAGGGTGGCCTGAACTCCCCGCTGGCCCGGCGTCACGTATCCTTCCATCTCACTCAGTGGCCTCCGCATGGCGGCTCTTTGTAGTAATCACCCCATATGTGAGGCGGGCGGTTCGGCAGCACAGCTCCTGCCAGGCATGTACCTTCTGCTCTGCTTTCCTGGCGTCACTTCAGTGGGGCCACGAGGGCGGCCCAGCCGGGTGGAAGGTGCTCTTTGCAAAGGTGCATTTTCCTCCCTTTCTGCCTTCAGAAGCCGGCTGGGACTGAAACTCACCTCTGTCTTCTAGGACTTCATTGAAGGGCTCAGAAAGTAGCCAGTTTTCTCCCAGATCCTGACTTTCACCCTTTGCTTCTTTAAAAAAATCTTTTTATTGTGGCAAAATACAGATACCATTTACTGTTTTAACCATTTTTAAGTGCATGGTTCCGTAGCATTAAACAAATTCAAATTGTCATGTATCATCACTACCATTGTTTCAGAACTCTCTCATCTTCCCAAACCGAAGCTCTGTCCCCATTAAACACTAATTCCCCACCCATCTCCTCTGCCAGCCCCTGGTACCTACTGTTCTGTGAATTGACAAGTCCTTGGACCTTATCTGAGTGGATTAATATGGCATTTGTCTTTTTGTGTCTGGCTTATTTCACTTCGCCTTATTTATGTCTTTGAGGCTCATCCATGTCATAACATGTGTCAAAATTTCCTTCGTTTTTAAGGTTCAGTAATACTCCATTGAGTGTGTGTGTGTGTGTGTGTGTGTGTATGGCACATTTGGTTTATCCATCATCCATCAGTGGGCACTTGGGTTGTCTCCACCCCTTGTCTGTCGTAAATGATGCTGCCGTGAACACAGTTGTACAAAGAGCTCTTCGAGTCCCTGCTTTTGATTCTTCAGAGTGTGTACCCGGAAGTGGGATCGCAGGCTCATAGGATAATTCTGTTTACTTTCTGAGGAAGCTCCACACTGTTTTCCACAGCATCTGCGCCATTTTACCTTCCCCCCAGCAGTGCATGGAGGCCCCAGTGTCTCCATACCTTCGCTAACACTTGTTTTCTGTTTGTGTGATAGTAGCCATCCCAAGAGTGTGAGGCGGTCTCATTGCGGTTTTGAGTTGCATTTTCCTGATGATCAGTGATGTTAAGCATCTTTTCATGTACTTTTTGGCCATTTGTATATCTTCTTTGGAGAAACATCTATTCAGATGCTTTACCCATTTTTAAATTGGGTCGTTTGTTTTTTTGGTTGACTTGTAGAGTTCTTTATATATTCTGGGTACAAATCCCTTATCAGATATATGGTTTGCAAATATTTTCTCCCAGTCTGTAGGTTGCCTTTTCATTCTATTGATTGTCTACTGATTGTCTCTTTTTTTTAAAGTTTTTATTTATTTGTTTGTTTGTTTATTTAGGCTGCATTGGGTCTTCGTTGCTGTGCACAGGCTTTCTCTAGTTGCGTTGAGCAGGGGCTACTCTTTATTGCTGTGCGCGGGCTTCTCACTGTGGTAGCTTCTCTTGTTGCAGAGCACGGGCTCTAGCTGTGTGGGCTTCAGTAGTTGCAGCACGTGGGCTCAGTAGTTGTGGCTCTCGGGCTCTAGAGCGCAGGCTCGGTAGCTGTGGCCCACGGGCTTAGTGGCTCCGCGGCATGTGGGACCTTCCCGGACCAGGGCGCGAACCGGTGTCCCCTGCATCGGCAGGCGGACTCTCAACCACTGCGCCACCAGGGAAGCCCCTGACTGTCTCTTTTGATGCACAAAATAATCGGCTTTTCATGGAGTCCAATTTGCCTGTTTCTTCTCTTGTTACTGTGCCTTTGGTGTCATATCCAGGATTAATGCCAAATCCGATGTTGTGAAGCTTTTGTCCTGTTTTCTCTGAGAGTTTTATTGTTTGGGGTCTTACATTTAGGTCCTTGATCCATTTTGAATGAATTTTTGTCTGTCACATTAGAAGAGGGTGACCCTTCCCTTTTTTTTTTTTTTTTTTTTTGGAAGTATAGTTGATTTACAGTACTGTGCCAGACACTTCCCTTTTTTATCCAAGTCCCTCCCGGCCCGGTCTCCAGAGAGGGTGGGTGGGTTGAAGGGGATGGGCCACCCATCCGTTTGCTCTCGAAGTGCGGGAGGTGCCTCCTTTGGAGGCCAGCCCCAGAGCGGGCCGCTCATTGCCTTGTGCTCACCCCACCGCCTGTGCCTCTTGTGGGGCAGGTGCGGGCACTTACAAGCTTCTGGCCCCAACCAGCAAGAGAAGTGTTCGGGGGGGTGTAGAGCAGCTCACAGCAATTGGGCAGGCAGGCCAACCAGGGGCAGATGTGGGCGCCTCTGGGGCCGCGAGCACGTGATCTCCGTGCCTGTCTTGTGTGCAGCCGTCCCAGGCGTTGGGGAGATTGACGAGCAAGGCAGACAAAGCCCTGCCCTGTGCCTTTTAGTGGGAAGATGAGACAGGCTACATACTGGATGTTACGGACAGGTGAGCCCAGGCAGTGCGGTGGGCCAAAGGAGAGTCAAGCTGCAAAACTGGGGGCGGGGCAGCCTGAGAAGAGGAAGCAGCTGGTCCACCCTGGGGTCACTCACTGTCACCTCCATACCTTGACCCTTCCTGGCCAAGGCATCCTGAAGCGCCTGCTTCTCTTTAAGGGAGCAAAGCTTATACTGGCTGGCGATTCAGCAGCTGCCCACGGACCCCATAGAGGAGCAGTTCCCCGTCCTGAACGTGACCCGGTACTACAACGCCAACGGGGACGTGGTGGAGGAGGAGGAGACGTCCTGCACCTACTACGAGTGCCATTACCCGCCCTGCACCATGATCGAGAAGCAGGTGCGCGGCGGGGGAGCCCCGGGCCTCCCCTAGGACTGCCCTCTCGTGGCTTCTCCCCTGCGGTGGCTGTTCCTTTGTCACTGCCTGACCGGGGCCCAGACCCTCCGGCCTCGGTGCACGGGCGGCCAGGTCCTCGCAGGTCTGCCATGTGACCGGAGCGCCGCTCTTCTGTGTCCTTTCAGCTCCGGGAGTTCAACATCTGCGGGCGCTGCCAGGTGGCGCGCTACTGCGGCTCCCAGTGCCAGCAGAAGGACTGGCCGGCCCACAAGAAGCACTGTCGGGAGAAGAGGCGCCCCTTCCAGCACGAGCTTGAGCCGGAGCGATGACCGGGCGGTCACGGGGCTTCTCATCTCCCCGGGCTGCGGGCTCGGCGGGCGGCTGGACCGGGGCCACCAGAGGGGCTGTTCCTGCACCTGCACCTGCTCCGCCACCGGAGGCCCCCCCGCACCCCGTGGAGCAGAGACAGCTGGGAGGCCCCCCGGGACGCTTCTCATTATTTATATGTTAATATGTTTGTAAACTCATGTACAGTTTTTTTGGGGGGGAGGCAGCGGGAGGGTTAGAAAGTACAAATAGGGTCATTTGCTGTAACACTCACTTTCCGGGCGGCTGAGCCGAGGAGGGCGGCCCGCCCGGGTTGGGGCAAAGTAAAGGGTGGGACCGCCCGGCGTCCTGGCTGCTGTCTGCTCTCCGCCTCGGCCGGCATCCGTGGTGTGGGTACGGGTGCGAGGGCTGCCGTCCCCACCCCCAGGCTGCGTGGGAGCGTGAGGGAGACCCAGACCTGTCCCTGTCCTGCAGCAGGAGCTGCTGAGGGTGGTTAGTTGCTCGGCCCCTGTTTCGGCCCCTTTGAGCTCATGCAGTGGGTGCCTGGGAGCTTGGGGTGGGGCGGGGCGGGGCGGGGTGGGCTTCTCCCAGCAGGACTGCTGAGGTCCACCTGCAACTTGGAGCAGCCCGAGGGGTGAGAACTGCTTTCCTGTGCTCCTTCTGGGAGCTGCAGATCTCAGGGCTGGGCAGCATCTTGTACACCTGGCCAAGCCGCCTGGGGGCCGCAAGCTGGGTGGTGTGGCTGGGAACTTGCTGGTCTCCGGGGAGAGTGAAGGCTGACATCCGTGTGGGGTCATCCCTGGCCCCACGTTGGCCCTGCGGGCTCCTGCCACGCCCTCCTTCCTGCATTGTTCCTGCAGATCTCCTGGGACACCCTGTGTGTGCTCTGCTTCCCTGGCTGGGGCCAGCCCCTTTGTGGCCTCTGGTCTGTGAACTGAGCTGAGCTTCCGTAGCTGCTTTTGCGGAACTTGGAGGCCTCCTGGGCAGGGCGTCCTGGAGAACAGGACTGGGGAAATGGGTGATAGCAACATGCGGGGAGCAGGAGGGAAGGCTCAGTTCCAACCCCGAGGGAGGGGTTTTCTGCAGGTGAAGGGACTCCATGTGCCCACACGGGTTTTTGCTGAGAAGACCTTGCTACCGTGCAGGTCAGCTGTGGTGCCTCTTCCAGGCTGGGGTTTTTTGCTCCGGGTTCCCCCAGACCCCAGGTTGAGCACCAGTGGGGGCTCAGAAAGCTGTCAGAGAAGAGGCTGTGTGATCCTGAGAGACTGTCCTACCGACCACAGCTGGCCCGAGCCCTCGGGACGTTCCCAGGGCCAGGATAACTCCCAATTCAGAGGCCAGCTCTGGCCAGGCCCATGGGGGTGGGGAATCCGGTGTAGACCAGCGTGTTGAGGTTTGGGTAGTCTTCCAGGCATGGGGCCCTGAGTGTGCTCAGTCTGCTTTTAAAAACAGGCTCCTGGGATGAGGAGGCCCTGGGCTACAGGCTGTGTGTCTTGCCTGTGTCCTTTGGGGAGTGGCCAGGTTGGCCCTCCAGACTTTTTACGTTCCCTGACCAGGACTGTCTTGTGGTCAGCTATTCCTCGGAAAATTACATTAGAAGGGAAGTGTCAGAGTGTCGGCCGACCCATAGGATAACACGCTGGGTCCTGATTCCGGGTGCTTGCCGCTGTGGCTCATGGCTCATCTGGAATAGCCTTGACCTGGGGATGGCTGTCCAACATGGCTGCAGGAGCTGGTGCTGTAGCTGGTGGCTGTCCCCTCCTGATGGTGCTGTGTCTTGTGCTACTTGTTAGAGACTGAGTCTGGCCTGGAGCTAAGAGGGTGGTGGCCATGGGGGCCTAGGGTTTGCTCATATCAAGGCTCCTGGAGTGGATGCCCTCGTGAAGCTGCCCCAGGGTCCACACAGTGTTTTTATTCCCCTTTGCTTCCCTTGTTCTTTATTTGATACCCAGCCCCTGGGTTCTTTTCTCTTCTGAAGGCCCTGAACCTCTTGATTTTTGTAGCCACACATCTGAGAGCGTCTGAAAGTTCAACATTCATTCATGGTTAAAACGTGGGCCATGTTTCTTACCTGTTTGGAGTGAGGTGTAGGGGGCTGCTTGGCCTGACTGCCTTTTGTACCAGATCAAATCAAGATGTGTGGCTCGGCCATTTCAGGGTGTCCTGTTGCTTCCTGACCAACCTTTCCTGCTTCTCTCCTTCAGCTGCCATCTGAGCTGCTGACTGGTATCTGTATTTCTCGCGATAGAAACCACTTTAAAAACCACAGGCTAACTACCCAGGTAGCCACGTGGATTTGTCTTGTCCCATTTCCTGGAGCTGCCATAACAAATTCTCTCAAGCTGGTGGCTGAAAACAATGTATGGTCTAGGTCCTAGAAGCCAGAATTCTCAAATCAAGGTGTGGGCAGGGCCATGCTCCCTCTCAAGGCTCTAGGGAAGGTTTGTTCCAGGCTCTCCCAGCTTCCGGCAGCCTCAGGTGGTCCTTGCCTCATAGAGACCTACCAGTCTTTACATTGTCTTTCGTTGGTGTCTACCAGACCACATCTCCCCTTCCAAAGGATGCCAGTCATATTGGATTAGGGCCACCCTAATGACCTCATTTTAACTGGATTACTTCTGTTACTAAAGACTCTGTTTCCAAAGGTCACATTCTGTGGTACTGGAGATAAGACTTCAACATATCTTTTTTGGGGACACAGTTCAATCCTTAACAATATCAGACACTTGCCTTCCCCAAACCTGTTCTGTAGAGTTCACTGACTTTATGGAATGCTGTCGGCACATACCCGGTTTACCAACTCAGATCGTGGCTGTGCTGGGTGTCCGCCCCTTCATCCTAAATCTAACTGGCGCAGAGACCCCTGCCCCTGGGGCTCAGACGCTGGCTCTTCTCCATGCCTTCTGTCCACCTTCCCGTCCACCACCCGTGCTCGGGGCCCTGTGGCCGACCCTGTCTCCTTTCTCTGCTGTCCTGGCAGGCAGATGTGCGCCCACCGATGCGCCGCGCTTACTGCCCTATGGGCAGCTCCTTGGGGTGGACATGACCAGGGAGAGAGAGAGGGCAGCCCAGGCCCAGCCCTTTTGGGTCAGACCCTGGACTCTGCTCCCTGGACGCCCAGGCCCCTTGCACACCCCACCTCCATGCCCTGCTCTCCTCTGCGCCCCCTTAAGAGCCCAGCTCGCCCGTGACTCTGTGCTGGACGCTCGGCTGTCCCCTCCCAGGCCCGCGTCTCGCCGCCACGGCAGGGGGCGCGCCGTGGCACGTGGGGCCAGTCGAGGTCCGCCCGCCGGTACTGAGCGTGGGATCTCGGCCTCACGCCGGCGTCCACGGGGGCCGGAAGTCCCTCCCCGGAAGAAGCCATGGGGACGACGGCGGAAGTGGGAGAAGTACCGCCCCTTGGGCTGTGCACCTTTTTGGCGCCGCGGGCCCGGGCACCCTGCTGTCAGCCTGGCTTCCTCATTTCGCCGCCGCCCGCTGTCCGCCACCCCGGTCGCCGCCGCGTCCTTCTCCGAATGCTGGGAGGCCGGCAGTCGCGTCCGGCTGTTGCAGGCGGTGGACACGGAGCATACCGTGGACTCGGTGGAGTGGTGCCCGCTGGAGGGCTGCAGGCACTTGCTGGCGTGCGGCACCTACCAGCTGCGGAAGCCGGAGGACCAGCCCGCCGACCCGGAGAGCAAGGTGCGCGGGGCCATCGTGGCCTAGGGAGGTCTTCACCGTGGGTTTGCAGGTCTGCGATCTCAGGTGGCATTTCCCGAGCACCTAAAGCCTCAGACTCGAACTCTTCTCCCAAGAAGAGCGAGAAAAGGCTCTTGAGAGGCAGAGCCGACCACAGGCTTTGAGATCTCTGATCTGCTGCGGGGGAGGCTGAAAGGGAAAAGTCTTGTGTGGGGTCGTTCAGGAGGTGTGGATGCGACCTTGGCCTTGTGGCCAGAATGTAGGTTAGAGACAGGGCATCCTGAAAGCGGGATGTCGTCTCTCTGCAGGCGTCGTCAAGGTTATGGATGAAGTCTAGAGCAAAGAGAAAATGGGATTTCATAGGAGCTGTACGTAATCTCTTGAAGGCATCTAGCTATGCGGGTCCAAACCAGGATACTTTTAAGAGTGAAAAATGGCACCGGAGCAACAGGCCTAAGCCAGGACTCTCCCAGGCAAATTGTGTCCTGTGGGGACCCTAACTGTAGCTCCTCCCTATTGGCCCATTTAGAAGGAGCATCCCATCCTGGGTCCAGCAGGGTTTATCCACCTACTCATTAATCACGTACAAGAGAAGAGACGTTTCTTCAGCTCGGAAAATCATCGGTGCTGCTTCCAGGCAGAGGTCCGGAGTCTTGGCAAACCTCTTCTTTCCCTCAGTCCCTTTTCCCATCCCTTGGGTTCCTCAGTATTTATTAAGGTAATCAGAGAACACATTCGCATGTTTTGTAGAGTGGACTGGATGTTGATGAGCCTCAAATTCGTTTGGGTCGCCTCTACCTGTATAGTTTCAGTGAGGACAGCTCTCCTTGCCCCCTGGTTGAGGTCCAAAGAAGAGATGCTTCGGCGATCCTGGACATGAAATGGTACAACTTTGATAACCGTTCCCCTTGTTTGGAATTTGTCATGAGCACCTGATTGTTTGGTCAGAGGAGCCTGATGCCTGAGAGCATTCAGCAGGGCGGGGGAGTGTCTGAAGTTTGGGTTCGTTTCTCTACTGTGCTGTCCTGCCTGCCTGTTGGCGCTTGGAGGATGCTGTAGCCTCGGGGCTCGCTTCCTTTTTTCAGTTTCCAAGCCCTACAGGTACTGTCAGTCTGGGAAGTGAGGCTAGTTTTCTGCTTCCTAAGCTGAGTGATCTTGTTGGAACGGAACTGTAGGCTCCAACCTGGTTTTGGAGCTGAAATAAATACATTTATTTATTTATGGCCGTGCTGCGCAGCTTGTGGGATCATAGTTCCCCGAACAGGGATCGAACCTGGGCCCTCGGCAGTGAAAGCGCACAGTTCTAACCAGTGGATCGCCAGAGAATTTCCCTGGAGCTGAAATGTAAACAATGAGTCTCTGGGGCGCATAGTGTTCTCCTGTACTCTGGCACATCCTGTGTTGTGACCGGCACGTGCGTTATCTCCTCAGGTGCCCCATTGCGGTGGCCGGCCATGCACTCTTGGGAGTGGCAGATGCTTCTGGGTCCATAGAGCTACTCCGCTTGGTGCGATCCGAGGTCAGTGACTGGGGCCAGGCTTAGTGGAGGGTGGAAGGAACCTGGATGGAGGGGGTTTGGGAGGGAGGCTGTGCTGATACAAACATTTTTCTAGGATAGTTTTCTGTTCAACGGTGAACTTTACCATAAAACATTCTAAGGTAGCACATGGTCTATTTTGAGTTATTGGGTCCTGTATCTAACTCCAAGGGGAGTACACCTGTGTGTCATCAGCAGAGGGGCTGTCAGTGGACCTGAAAGTCCTGTAAGGAAAGCCTGGGCCAGCATCCTGGGTTGATGATGTTGGGGCTAAGAAGAGCAGCGCATTTACTGGGTGAAAGTGGTGCTTCTCATTGATAATTTGGAGAGCACGTGATTCCTACGTGTATTTTCCCAAGCATCTGACAGTGATCCTGTACTGTGCATTTGTAAAATGACCACGTGTTGGGGGAGGGAGGGGACAGGGAAGGCATATAGTGGGTTGAAGGAAACAGCCCACAAGACCGTGCCCTGTCTGTGGGGGAACCCACTCTAATGTAGGTGCTGCAAGTGGGATTGGAGCAGAGGTCCAGCTGGCCTTGGGTTCATGGCACCTGAGGGCTTGTATAGCAAGGTCCTTGCTTCAGACCAGCTGAGAGCAGCAGCCCTGTCTTAGGAAAGAGGGAAGAAATATCTGAGGAGGATATCTAGAACCAGAGCTGGAGGCAGGAACGGGTAAACCCAAGAGAGGATACAGCTGCTGGAACCCTGTTGATCGAGTTGAGCACCGTCTAGGTTGCTTAGATAGTAAAACTTAGACCTCAGAAAAGAGAAGCAGCATTTGAATGGCTAGCTGTGGCTTCTGAAAGAGAACCAGAGGAAAGTTCTCCTTGTCTCTGTCCCTGGAGGCCTGCCTGGGCAGTGGGGAACCCGTACCAGCGGTGCTCCCTGGAGCCTGCAGTAGTCTCGAGGAGGGCTTGGACAGCGACGAGTCTGAGAAGCAGAGACCTGCTTCCCCTGGGGTCACATGTATGGGAAAGTCCTCCTTCAGGTGTGAGCGCTTCTGGAGGGCCTGGGCCATCTGCAGTGTCCTCAGGTTCTTTTTTATTATTATTATTATTTTATTTTTTGGCTGCATTGGGTCTTCGTTGCTGCGAGCGCGCTTCTCATTGTGGCGGCTTGTCTTTGTTGCAGAGCGAGGGCTCTAGGTGCGCAGGCTCAGTAGTTGTGGCGCACGGGCTTAGTTGCTTCACGGCACATGGGATCTTCCCGGACCAGGGCTTGAACCTGTGTCCCTTGCATTGGCAGGTGGATTCTTAACCACTGTGCCACCAGGGACGTCCCTGTCCTCAGGTTCTGCTGTGAGTGAGTGACTGACACACTTTGTTCGCCGAGTGGATGAGGAAAGCAGGGCGTACCCGAGCCAGGGGAGTAGTCTTCTCAGGGTTCCGGGGCTGCTCCTCTGTGATGGCGTCCTTTTCTCTCCAGCAGAACTCTTACACACTACAGCCGTTCTCCCGCTTTGCCCTGGAAAAGCAGTGTCTGGCCTTGTCCTTGGACTGGTCCACTGGGAGAGCCGGAAGGTGAGGGCCAGCGGTGACAGGCCTGGGTCTTGCCTCTGAGGGTCCCTTCCTATTTTCATGCGAGAGAGAAGGAAAGCCACCTTGTGCTAGCCTCGACTGTGGCTCCCCAAGCCTGGGAGTATCACTGCCAGTCCTCATCTAAAAAGAGTGTTTTCATCAGGAGAAGCGGACCCTGGTTTATTTTGACAAGCTACTGGTAGCTTTGGTCTCTGCCCAGGCAAGCCTCTTAAGAAGCGTGTCCCCGTATCAGGTCCTGGAGAGCCTCTCTGTGACATGTCTTGGGGGCATAAAGGGCCACTGGTTGGGAGCCAGAAGAGGCGATGAGTTTGGGTCAGTGGATATATTTCAGCCAGATCTCCCCACTGCTTCCCTGTGTCTAGGGCCAGTGACCAGCCCTTGAAGATCATTAGCAGCGACTCCAACGGGCAGCTCCATCTCCTGCAGGCGTACCAGGCAGGGCCGGGAATGCAGGCTGTGGGCACGTGGCAGGCCCATCACTTTGAGGCCTGGGCTGCTGCTTTCGATTACTGGCAGACGGAAGTCGTGTATTCAGGTTGGTACTCCTCCGCTGGGCGCCCCTCTATGAAGATTTGCTGAGGAGGTACAGGCCAAGGGCATGATTCTGGCCACGTTGGGATCTCAAAGACCTTTTCCGAGAGTCTGTTTTCTGGGGCAAAAGCTGTAGTTGGTGTTCACTTAGCTGCTCCTCGGAGACTGAAGTGCAGTTTGCTGCAGGCACTGCAGGGTCTTGGGTGGCAGTGCCCCCAGTGTTGGAGCAGCCCCCTTGGGAGCCGCCGCCCCCCTCCATTGCTCTGAGTGTTGGATGCTTCTGCTCACGCTCGGAAATCCAGTCGGAACTCCTTGCTTTCCACCTGGTACTTTGGGTCCAGTAGTGACTTGTCATGCATTTCAGGCTTGTCTGTTCCCTTTTGGAGTAGTTTATCTTCCCAGGGAAAGGGAAGCGTGAGAGAGAGAGGGTTGACTTTCTGGTATTGAGAGTGGTGTGTATGGAGCGGGATGCTGACGTGGGAACAAAGTAGTTCAGGTCAGCTCCTTTCACGCTCACGGCAGAGGAGGGCATGGGTCTCTGAGAGAAGACAGAAGAGGAGCTGCTGAATTTGCAGAGGCAAGAAACCATCTGCACCCGTATCCCTTTCTGCGTCCAGTTGCTGGTAGTGTTCTGAGCTCCAGGGCGAGACGGGGAGGCCAGGGCTGCAGGGGTGTTCTGCTGGCCTGTCAGGACGCTGCACAATCTCACTGGGCCCCCAGAAGCTCCTGCTGAGGCCCTGAGGGACAGCTGTGGTGCCCAGTCCAGGAAGCACATCGGCCTCTTCTTGGCCTCTCAGCAGTGTTCACATGCCCGACCCCTCACTCCCCGCACGTTCTTTTCCCTGGGTCATCAACGCCATGCCATCTGGACTTTCCCCTTCTTTCTCTGGCTTCTTTTCCGTCTGCTTTGTGGGCTCCTTTCCCTCTGCACCAAAGTGTTCACCATTCTCTGACCTCTGGATCTTCCTCTCACTTCGCATTGCTGCTCTCCTGACTTCAGTTACTGTGTCTCTTCCACAAACAGTGTGTTTAACCAGACCTCGTGTCCTGAGCTTTTCTGCATTGTCTTGCCAGCACCGCAGCGCTCGTGCAGGGATGCTCCCAGCGCCTCACTCCGCGGGTCTCCAGCTGAGCCCCAAGCTCCCTGTGTTGCCCTGTCACACACCTGCGCCTGCCTCATGTCCCGGCCCCAGGACAAGGTCTGCTCACCCAAATCACACATCTCTGTCCGCTCACTGCTCCCCTGAGTCTGTGTCTTGTTGGCTTTCTCTTCTTCTTTTTAAAAGTTAATCAATCAATTGATTAATTTTTTAGGCCACGCTGTGCAGCCTACGAGATCTTAATTCCCTGACCAGGGATCGAACCTGAGCCCGCTGCATTGGAAGCGTGGATTCTTAACCACTGGGCCGCCAGGGAAGTCCCGCTCATCCTGCTTATGATTTTGTGTGCTTCTTTTCCCCTGAGAGAGGATTCTTTCTGGAGTTTTTGCTGTCACACCCTTGAACAGACTCAGGGAGAACGATAAAGATTTAATTTTTTGAGCTCTCATTTGTAGATTAGTTTTTCTACCTTGAGGCTTGGCTAATTCAGAGCAAGGGTGTAGTAGCACAATGATTTAATAATTCAACACCAATTCATTCATCCAACAAACATCTATTGAGCACCTACTACGTGCCAAGCACTGTCCTAGGGGTTCGGGAGGCATCCGTGAGCAAGAGACAACAGTCCCCACTTTCATTGCACTTTCGTCACTTGGGGGGAGATGGACAGTGAACACTAAGCATAATAGGCACTGTAGGTGACAAGTGCTTTGGAAAGAAGAAAGCTAGAACAGGCTGAAGGCATCAGGTGCTGCAAGCAGGGGCAGGTTGTCCCATTATAGAGCCTGGTGTGTTCAGAGTAGCGAGTGGCCAGTATGGCCAGAATGACATGAGTGAGTGGTAGAATAGAGAAGGCAAGATCAGGAGTCACAGAGACAGGGCACGGGGCCTTGCGGGCCACAGGGGGGCCTTGGGCTTTTGCTCGGAGTAGAATGAAGCCATTGTAGGATATTGAACAGAGGAATGACATTTCCCGACTTACATTTTAAAATTTAAGAGAATCTGGGACTTCCCTGGTTAAGAATCTGCCTGCCAATTCAGGGGACACAGGTTCGAGCCCTGGCCCGGGAAGATCCCACATGCCGCAGAGCAACTAGGCCCGTGCGCCACAACTACTGAGCCTGCATGCCACAACTACTGAGCCCGTGCACCTAGAGCCCATGCTCCGCAACAAGAGAGGTCACCACAATGAGAAGCCTGCGCACCGCAATGAAGAGTAGCCCCTGCTCGCCGCAACTAGAGAAAGCCTGCGCACAGCAACGAAGACCCAATGCAGCCAAAAAATAAAAATAAAAAAATAATAATAATAATAAATAAATTTTAAAAATAGATTTTAAAAAATTTAAGAGGATCCCTTCAGCTAGTATGTTGAGTATAGATTGCAAGGGGGTGAGGGTGTAGGCTGGAGACCTGCCATGCAGGTGAGGTGTGAGAATGACTCAGGCCAAGGTGGGAGCAGTGGAGAGCAGGAGAAGTGGGAAGACTGCCTTGTGTGAAGGTCGATCAATAGGATTTCCTGGTGGAGCAAATGTGGAGTGTGAGAGAAAGAGGAGAGACCGGTGTGTAAAGAAGCCACACCAGTTCTCTTCACAAACTTGCCACAGAATGGCAGCTTGTATTTGAGGCTCACACACAGGCTCAGTGCCTGGATGGACTGATTCTGCTGATCCACTTTGTCATAGATCACGTTCATCCCATATCCGTTTTGTCTGATATAGGGATCTGTAGTGTGCTCAGTAAGTACCTGTGGGTGGGTGGATGGATGGTTTATGGATGGGTGGTGGATGGATGGTTTATGGATGGGTGGTGGATGGATGAGTGAATGGATGGTGGATGGATGGGTGAATGGATGGTGGATGGTGAATGGATGGTGGATGGGTGGGTGGGTGGTGGGTGGGTGGGTGGATGGGTCGGTGGGTGGATGGTGGATGGTGAATGGATGGTGGATGGGTGGGTGGTGGATGGATGGTGAATGGATGGTGGATGGGTGGGTGGGTGGGTGGTAGATGAGGGACGGATGGAGTTTCAGGCAGACGTGGTTGTTTTTTTGCTCCTTTTTGTCCTCTCTGTAGGTCTTCCTCTTCAGTGTTTCTTCCCTTCCCTCGAGATACCATGACATTCTATCTTCATGTTGCTTTTCTTCAAAGACTGGTTGTGGGTCAGGGCACCAGCTCCCTTGTTCTTTCTATCCTTTCAGTTTCCCCCAAACAAGCACAGGGCTCTTTTACTGTAAGGTTACAAAGGGCATTTCTCTTTAAAACACATGGCGGTGTGTCCAAGGTTCCAGAACCTTACAAAGCCTCCCCCTCTGATGCCTCCTGCCCGCAGGTCTGTGCGGAGCACTTCGACGGGGCCGCTCTGGTTCCTGGCATCAGGAGCCCGAGGGGTTGGGTCTTGTGTGACCTGGTCCCTCTGCCCCCATGGAAGTCTGCCCTTTTCCTGCGGGTGTAGCCTCTGTCTTTCCCTTCTTCCCTGCAGGTGTCTGAAGACACGGTTACAGCACAGGGGTGACTGTTTCTGGGGCTCCCCTGCCTGTGGCAGCCTGAAACCCGAGAAAAGCCACCCATGAGAACTTCCTCACAGACATAAACCCACTCCCTGAGAAACGGCCAGGTCCTGTTGTCAGTGCCCTTCCTCATCAGTGGGTGTTTCTGTTTCCATGCAGGTGGGGACGATGGCCTTCTGAAAGGCTGGGACACCAGGACCCCTGGCACATCCGTGTTCACAAGCAGGAGGTAAGTCACTGAGGGGCCAGTGCTCGGCGTGGGGGGCCAGCCCTTCCCGCCCCCGCCGCGGCCTTCCGCGGGAGAAGCAGCGCTGCCGGGCGCTTGCTCAGGCTCATCCCTCGCTCTCAGACACTCCATGGGCGTGTGCAGCATCCAGAGTAGCCCCCACTGCGAGAACATCTTGGCCACGGGAAGGTGAGTCCCCTAGGGTCCGTGCACGTGGGTTCCTCCTGCACCGTCACTTCCTTTCCTCCTGTTGGCCATTGTGATGCTTGACTGGGCCAACTCTCCACCCAGAGTGCGGGCGTCGGGGTTTGGGAAAGGAACCGTGTCCTGGAGGGGAAGTGGGCTGGGTCTTCGGGAGGTGACCCCTGCTGCCCCGGGGCCTTGCTCTCCTGCATGCTCTCTGCGGTCGATGGGTTTTAGCTACGACGAGCACGTTCTTCTCTGGGACACTCGGAGCATGAAGCAGCCGTTGGCGGACGTGCCCGTGCAGGGCGGGGTGTGGAGGCTCAAGTGGCACCCTTTCCACACCCACCTACTCCTGGCAGCGTGTATGCACGGTGGCTTTACGATCTTCAACTGCCAAAAGGCAATAGGTGAGTGGGGGGCCTGGGCGGGGCTCCCAGTTTCCCACCTCCTCGCCTCACCAGGTTCTTCTGCACGCTCCGCGCGTTCCCAGGGTCACCCCCTAGGCCTTGCCATGACTTGCACGTCTGCCGACTTCAGAATCTCGGTTTCAAGCATGCTGCTCTCCAGCCGTGGTTCTTCCCTGACCATCTCAATTATTTTGGTACCTTCTGCATTCAGCAGTCTGCTGGCCCTATTGGGACCTCTCCCCCAGAGGTGTGTTAACCACTGGTCGCTTTCATAACCGTCCTTGTCCCACCTTTTGCCCAGTCCTCCTGCTTGCGGACGGCGTAGGCTCCGCAGCGTCGTGTTCCAAACATCGTTCAACTCTTCCCCTCGCTCCTTCCTTATACTCTCTGGGCAGAATCCAGTGCTGGTAAACCCCGGTCTGCTTGTGCCTGAGCCACAGAACGTGGCTGGAGGGAAACAGCCACCTGCGTGATCTCACTTCAAGTTTATGCTATTGTGGGTCCCTTGCCAGGCAAACCTTGACCTTTCTTATCTTTTCGTATTTTGTGGTGGCTTCTCTTGTTGCGTAGCACAGGCTCTAGGCATGCAGGCTTCAGTAGTTGCAGCACACGGGCTCAGCATTTGTGGCACGTGGGCCCTAGGGTGCATGGGCTCAGTAGTTGTGCACCGGCTCAAGAGCACAGGCTCAGTAGTTGTGGCACATGGGCTTAGCTGCTCCACGGCATGTGGGATCTTCCCGGACCAGGGCTCGAACCCGTGTCCCCTGCACTGGCAGACAGATTCCCAACCACTGCGCCACCAGGGAAGCCCTATTCCTGACCTTGATAGGGTCCCTGCTGGTTCCCATTTGGTTTGATGATATATAAGGACTAATGTGTGTGCTTAGTATTCATCAATCCATGTTTTCATGAGTATTTTTTTAAATCAGGAATTGTTGATTTTTTTGTCACATGCTTTTATAATATCTATTGAACTGTATTATTTTTCTCCTTAGATATATTAATATGGTAAATTTTGTTTATGGGTTTCCTAATATGGAATATATTCCTGGAGTAAATCCCATTTGGTTATGGTTTTGTTTTGTTTTAGTTATCAAAAACTTTTTTTGAGGTATAGTTGATTTACAGTATTATGTTTTAGGTATACAATATACTGGTTAACAGTTTTTAAAGGTTATATTCTGTCTATAGTTATTATAAAATATTGATTATATTCCCTGTGCTGTGCAATATATCCTTTTCTTGTTTTTGTTTTTGGGTTTTTTTTTTGGCCACGGCATGTGGGATCTTAGTTCCTCAACCAGGGATTGAACCCATGCCCCCTGCAGTAGAAGCACAGAGTCCTACCCACTGGACTGCCTGGGAAGTCCCTGTACAATATATCCTTGTAGTGTATTTATTTTATACATAATAGTTTGTACCTTTTAATTCCCTACCTCTATCTTGCCCCTCCCCACTCCCTCCCCTTACTGGTAACCACTAGTTTGTTCTCTACATCTGTTTCTTTTTTGTTATATTCACTAGTTGTTTTATAGTTTAGATTCTACATATAAGTGATATCCCATAGTATTTGTCTTTCTTTGACCTATTTCACTAAGCATAATACCCTTCAGGTCCAGCCATGTTGCAGATGGCAAAATTTCATCCTTTTTTATGGCTGAGTAATATTCCACTGTATATATACGTCACATCTTATTTATCCATTCATTTGTCGATGGACTCTTAGGTTGCTTCCATATCTTGGCAATTGTAAATAATGCTGTTCTGAACATTGGGGTGCATATATCTTTTTGAATTTTTTCATTTTCTTCAGATACATACCCAGCAGTGGAATTGCCAGAGCATACAGTAGTTAGTTCTATTTTCAGTTTTTTGAGGAACCTCCATACTGTTTTCCACAGTGGCTGCACCAATTTACATTCCTACCAACAGTGTAGGAGGGTTCCCTTTTCTCCACATCCTCACTAACATTTGTTATTTGTGGTCTTTTTGATGATGGCCATTCTGACAGGTGTGAGGTTATAGCTCATTGTGGTTGTTATTTGCATTTCTCTGATGACTGATTATGTTGAACGTCTTTTCATGTGCCTTTCGGCCATCTGTGTGTCTTTGGAAGGTATGTTATTTTTTTTTTAGCGTGGTACTGGACTCTGGTAATACTTTATTTGGGACTTTCATTAATGTTCAAAGGAGACACAGACTTTCTTTTGTGCTATTTAGCAGCATTATGTTTGGTTCATGTGAGAATCAAAACCAAAAGTGTGAAAATTTTTCTTCATTTTCTCTTGAATAATTTATATGCCATTTGGATTATCTTTTCATTCAATATTTGGTAAAAAAAAAAAATCTCATGTGAGACTATCTGGGCCTGATATATTTTTCAATGATGGTTCTGTGTTAACTTTCTCTATATTTTTCTATGGAAGTTGGTTTGTTTATGCTTTATGTCTCTACTGGGGTCAATTTTGTTCTCTTTTTTCTTTCTTCTTTTTTTTTTTTTGGCCATGCCAGGCGGCATGCAGGATCTTCACGCCCCCTGCAGTGGAAGTGTGAACTCTTAACCACTGGACCACCAGGGAAGGCCTGGGGTCAATTTTGGTGAACTGTATTTTCCTAGACAGCTATTCATTTCATCTACATTTTGAAATTTATTTGCCCAAAGATGTGTAAAGTTACTTTGATTTAAAAAAAGAATTTCTTCTCTAATAGTTATTTCCCCTTTATCATGTTTTACTTTGTATACTTATGCAAGTATACAATATTTTTATGTCTTTTTCCTTAATTAGGTTAGTTAGTAGCATCTATATTTTACTTCTTTTAAAGAAGCAGGGTTTTACTTTTTTATTATAGTCCTGTGGTTTCTGTTCTCCACCTCATCAACCTCTCCTTTTATCTTTGTTGTTTCTCTCCTTGTGCCTACTTTGTTCTTTTTCTAGCATTTTGAGTTGGGAATACAATTCACTTATCTTTATTACTTTGCATTAAGTGTTTTTATGTCTGAATTTTTCTCTGATTTAAGCACATTGTTAGGTTCTGATATGTAGTAATTTCACTTTCATTTTTATGAAGAAATTCTATGACTTGAGTTTGTATTTCCCCTTTTACCCAAGTGTGGTTTAGTAGAAGGTTCTAAAATTTCTAGGTGGAAGCAATTTTTCGTATTTTGACCACATTATTTATTTTGTTTTATTGCGTTGTGATCAGAGTGTTGCTTGTACTGTTTCTACTTTATGGAACTTTGCGACTTCTTGTCGCCCAGCGTGGTTGTTCAGTTCATGCTACACCTGCGCCTGAGTAGCGGACGTGCTGTTACTGTGTGGTATTACTGTGTGGTAGGAAGGCTGCTGTGTCCACCTGGGCCACGAGCGGGTACTGCCACTGGTTGGATATACGGCTACAGCGCGCCTTTATTGTCCCAGTGACCCTCACCTCCCGGTACCCCAGCGTGCACACCACGGAGCAGGAGGTCTCCCGGGAGCTTCCTTCGGTGGTGGTGCCGGGGCGCCTCTGTGCTCTCAGGGGAAGCTTGGTGTCCAGCTCCTCTCTGGAGCTGCCTCTGCTCAGGTAAAGCCCTGGGTTATGGAGGAGGATCTCCAGGGCCCTGGTTGTATCCTTCGTGTGTTTCCTGATTCCAGCTGCAGCCTGTCCACATCCCTGCTCATTCTGGTCGTGATTCAGATTCTGATCACAATTCAGAGTGCAGTGGCATTGATCCCTGCACTTGGGAGGTGGCAGTGGCATCCAGGCTAACTGAAGATTGAATGGCCGGCCACTGGGCCTTCCGGCTGGTGACAGTTTTCTAAGCCCACATCCCCAGCTCACTGGCCACTAGTTTTCTGAGGCTGCTCTTGCCAGCCTCGGCCTTGCCCTGGATCCTTGACCATCTCAGGTTTGGTGACACCTCATCATTTCTTTTTCTGGTCGCATATTACTTTCACACTTTCTCAGCCGTGTTCTGTCCAGAATAAGGCCGGGCCTTTGCCCGTCCTGCCCCCTGTCTTCAGAGTTGCCATAGCAACTCACCATAAGGAAAGCTGCTCACGCTTCAACTCTTCAGTGAGTTACTCCCTTTCCAAGCTCAAGTCCAAACTCTAATGCAGCACTCCGAGCTCTGCATCACAGGACCTTCTGACGTGTCGCCAGTTCCTGATGACACCTCAGCCACATCCACTCATGTGTGGTTCCTCACACACGCCACGGTCTTTCCACCTCTGTGCTTCACACGTGCTGTTCGCTTTATTTCTCATACACCCCTCTCCCTCCATTTGGCTCACTCGTTTGTCCTTTGCTTTTAAGTCTTAACGAGGAGCTTCTGCCAGAGTCCTAAGGGTTCAGGTTCGGGTGAGGGTTAGGGTTAGCTCTGTAGGGTTAGGGTTAGGGTTTAGGGTTAGGGTTAGCTCTGTAGGGTTAGGGTACAGGTTAGGGTTAGGGTACAGGTTAGGGTTGGGGTACAAGTTAGGTTATGGGTTAGGGTTAGGGTATGGGTTAGGGTACACGTTAGGGTTAGCTCTGTAGTGCAGACTGACTCCTCTCTCAGGAACACAGAGTGCATTCCCTGCAGGATGATGGTCTGTGCTTCTCTGCTTGTCTGTCCGTGTCTTGATAGTCCTCTGCGTGACACACAGTGGTGGCTCTTGGCACATTGTCTCGCTTCAAGGGTGTGTAGGGCCATCGGGTGGGGGTAATGAGATCAACCCTGGGTAAGTTTCCCGTGTCCTCCTGTCTCTCGCTCCAGAGGAGAATCAGGAAGTGTTCCCAGTCACTCTGTCCTACACCTTGCCCAACTCGCTGGTGTATGGAGTCGACTGGTCCTGGCTGTACTTCCGCCACTTGCCGCAGACCCATCCGTCATTCTGCTTGGGGTCCTCTCCTGGCAGCGACCCAGGAGCCAAAACAGCAGACCCAGCCTATACCCTGAAAGTTGCGGCCCAGTCGCCAGCACCCTGTTTTGAGCGTCTAGCTGATGCTGATGGAGAGGGTGGTACCAAACACCAGAGTGGAGGCGGGCTGAAGACTCCTCTCCAGCCCTTTGCAGAGGACAAGAACGGCGGCCGGCTGCATGCCTCAGGGATCAAGATCTGTGACTGTGACCAGTATCTGGAGGCAGCTACCTTTGACGTCAGCCTTCTAGCCACTTGCTCCTTTTATGATCATGTTCTTCACCTCTGGAAGTGGGAGAACAGCTAAGCTAGGGAAGTTACTTGGTTTGACATCATAAAGACCATTTCTACCAATAAAACCAAGAGTATGTCTTTATCTTTTCTGAGAATGAAGTGTCCTCAGACCATCTCACTGAGATTCTGGCTGCATGCAGTTTTTCTGTATAGGGCTCAGTGCATCTTATGGAATCTCCAGGTAGGCAGTCAGAAAAGCTGTTGGCCTCTTAAATAAACCTTATCTGCTGGGGCCCTTCAAAATGGTGAATCTGTGGCAGCAGGGGGCAGGGTGTGGGTGGGGCATGGTTCCCAGCTCTGTCTTGTCAGTGTCCTGTTTCTGACTTTCAGTTCTTCATACTTATTTAAGCAACTATTTATATTAACTAAAAGGAGTGGCTTTTTTTTTAAGCTACTTTAAAACACCAGAAGTAGTTTTATATGAACATTAAAAAAGCTCATGTCGGGGCTTCCCTGGTGGCGCAGTGGTTGAGAGTCTGCCTGCCGATCCAGGGGACACGGGTTCGTGCCCCGGTCTGGGAAGATTCCCACATGCCGCAGAGTGGCTAGGCCCGTGAGCCATGGCCACTGAGCCTGCACGTCCGGAGCCTGTGCTGCTCCACAACGGGAGAGGCCACAACAGTGAGAGGCCCGTGTACCGCCAAAAAAAAAAAAAAACCTCATTTCATGGCACCAGAAGTGCTTGTGTAGCCTCCTGTGTAGATAAGCAAAAAGAAGTGTATACACGTTGAGTTGCTTTAGCACGTCATAAACTTAAAACACGTTGTCATATGCTGAACTAGTCATACTTCCTCACTATGGCTTCAGTAAACCAAGTAGCTTCCAAACCTGGACACGGTTTAACTCCAGAAACATAACTGGGTTTGTGACTGATCTGATTCCCATAGATCAGTTCCTCCTTGTCTCTCTGCAAGGAACAGATGTTGAAGTACAGGCCACTGTGGAATTTGTCAACTCCTCAGCATCCACTAATAAATACAATAGATAGGTGTTCCAAGTCAGAAAACACAAACCTCTATCCTTTGCTTTCTTATTTTCTGATGGTACAACACTGTGTGCCAGTACAGGTCAGAACGTGTTAATGTTGAACCCTCCTCCAGAGTTTATTTTAGGATATTTCACTTAAGGGTCAGTTAAATATGAAACAGAATTAGAATCTGAGGGATTATGCACCGAAACAGGAAAACACAAGGAGGAAGGAGACTATAGATTACTAGGGAAATACGATTTTGGCATCAACTTCCTGTGTGGTCTTATCTTTAGGTTTACCCCCAAGGGGGGCTGTCTCACCTGACTCCCCAAAATAAGCTGCTTTGGAACCCATAAATATTCTCATTGGTGGTTCCTCGGGGTGAATTTTGGGGGATGAATTAACCAGTGCTGTCATGCGGCTGGATCTGCCTTGTGAATTCTCTTTCTCCTGCAAGCTAAGCCACGTGTTCTTGCCTACTTCCCAGAACCTGTTGGCTGGGGTTCTGGTTTGGCTGGAACCTCAGAACTTCGCCTCGGTCACTACGCCCTAGCCTGTTACGTGGCACACTTTCCTTTTCAAAATGACCAGTTGCGCCGAACAACACTAGGGTAGCCAAGGTCTTTAATAGAAGCGAAACGAGGGCAACGCCTCCCCACCCGCCACCCGGGAACTAGGCTCGGCGAGGATAGGTCGAAGTCCTCAGTCGCAGGCACACCTGGCCGCCGCCGCCTGCTCCTAGCGCGGGAAGTTCTTGGGGTACAGCTGGAAGAGCTTGCCTTCCTGCGTGGGCTCAAAGCCGTACTTCTCCAGGCGCTCAGGGTCGAAAGTCCCGGCCTTGAAGTCCTTCTCGATAGCAGGTGCCGCTGTCTCCAGAAAGAGCTGCTTGGCCGTCAGGGGAGCGTCTGTGCCCTCCGGGGCGCGGTAGTTCACGTACGGCTTGAGCTTGAAGCCGGCCAGATCGGGGACTACCAGCTCCGGGACCATTTCCTTGACCTGCACGAACTTGCCGTCGCGGCCGTGGAAGCCGATGCCCTTGGCGCCGCGGCTCTTGTAGAAGGTGCGCGGGCCCCGCTTGCTGGTCCACTTGCTCATTCGGTCGGCGCCCCGCACCAGGGCGCGAGCCGCCCCGCTCAGGAGGCCCATGCCGGGGCCCCAACGACGTGAACACTCTCCGACTCCGGCGCACAGCCACGCGACCCCCGGCACCGCAGCGCTCCGCTTCCGGCGCCCACTGCAACTTCCGACACCCCCTGGCCCCCGCGCCAGAGCAAGAGCAGCTCCGATTGGCTGCGACGCGTCCAATGCGCAGCCTTGGCCCTGCGGGGGGGGCGGGACCTGTGGGGGCCTGGCCAATGCTCGGGGAGATCCCGCGTCCGGGCGGGGCGTCAGGAGCGCTGCCGTGGGGGGCGGAGCTTCGAGGCGCAGTGCCGGACGCCGTGAGTGCGGACGTTAGGGGCGGGGCTTCTGGAGGAGGGACGGGAGTGCCGGGTGTCGGGGGCGGGGCGTCAGGGTGGAGTGACGGGAGCGCGGGCGTCGGGAGCGCGCGATCCCGGTGAGTCGCCGCCGAGCGCCCCGAAGTGGCAGGCCTGGGGGTCCGGTTCTGTGAGCAGAGGTAGCCATCCCCTCCCCCATCCATCGCCGGGACGTACACTGCCCCACAGGGCTGTCGCCGGCGACGCACCTCAACCCAACTGCCCCCAACCCCTACGGCCCCCAACCCCGACTGACCTCAACCCAAAGCCCCTCAACTCGACGCCCCCCAACCCGACTGCCCTCAACCCCGACTGCCCCCAACCCCGATGCCCCTGCAGCTGAACGCCCCCCAACCTGACTGCCCTCAACCCGACGGCCCCATAATCACTGCTCTCCAGCCCTGCGCCCTAACCTCCACGCCCCCCTAACCACCATCTTCCTAACCTCGATGCCCCCAACCGCGCCGCCCCCGGCCCCCCAGTTCTCCTGCGCTCTGTCTCCTTCCCTCCCGCCCCCTGCGCTGTGGAGCACGTGCAGCAGCTGAAGGAGGTTTGGTTGTGTGGCAGGTGCTGGGGGCTTGAGCTCTGTCGCCTGTAAGCCTGGGAGGCGTGGGGAGACCGCCCTGGTCAGGGCTGGGCCGCAGAGCTGGGGTCAAGGCGCTGCTGGTCCTTGAGAAGACATCTGAGAAGAAAGGGTTTCCCACGGGGCCGGCAGGGACCTTTGACCAGTGAGCAGATGCAGGTGACGCTGCATCTGCCTTCTGCTCCCTGACTTCTCCCGGTGGGATTTCGGAAGAGACAACCCTCTCTTACTGTTGCCCTTCCAAGGGACCTGGGAGCCACAGGGTGAAGGCCCTAGACGGGGCTCCTCCCTGCGGCACAGAGGCCAGGTGAGCAGGCCTGGTCCTCAAGTTCACTACACCCCAGACCAACACACCCACCTCCAGGGCTCAGCCACACTGCGGGGGAAATCCTGTGCACGGGCCACTAGGGAGGGTCTGGCTCACAGCCTGTAGTGGCCACACACCCCTCCCCAGGGTGCTGGAAATCCCTGCTGCACTAGGCCTTTGCCCAGCTGCCCACACTTGCCCTTGACTGGCTGGGAGAGGAGCCCGGGACTTGGCTGCAGTTCTAGGTTCCTGGGCAGCCACACGAGGGCTATTTACAGAGAGGGAAGGGGCTCCGATTGCTTGTGAAAAGAGCTTCTCTCCATGGAGAACACAGTTTTTCATCAGGGTTTTCCTGTCAATAGAAACATAATTTAACGTGGACAGGAACCTGGGGAAGGGCTGGGAGGCACTGCTTTGCACGTGAGCATGAGGTGGTGGAACGTGTGCCCTCCTCGGAACCAGTCTCTCTTCTTTTGTTTCACTTTTAGCCATGGAGCAAGAGGGGGACGCCGGCCCAGAGGTGCAGAACCTGAGGATTCCAGTGAGGAATCAGCCTTAAAATTCCCAGTTATGGCCACTTCTGGACAAGGAGAAAGGGTCCTTTTAACATCTGCCCCGCAGCAACTCCTTGAAGCCTGCTGCATGTGGGGGTAGTGTGTGGGGCCTGTTTTCCCCTTGTCAGGGCTGAGGCACTCCCTCCTCTTCCCCAAAGTCACTCTTATAAGTTCCTGCTTCCCCTTAGGAAGTCTGCTTGCTTTGACTTAGGGCCTTTTACCCGTGGAACATATATAGCCACATTACAAGGGCCTTTATCTCTAAACCAGAAATTTAGATGCATTAAAACAACCGTGAAAAGCTGGAAAGTCTGAGATGCCTAACCACCAGAGACTGTATAAATAGGCCTGGGGCATCCCCGTGACCCTTCCTGTGGACAGCCTTGGCTGCCCCCCAGGGGGTGGCTGAGCTCGAAGAGACACACTTAGGAGGAGGGTGCTGCCTGGTGGATGTGGTCTTTAGCCAAGCACGCAGTCTGGGCCAGGAGGGCCTGGACGCCTCACTGTGAAGCAGAAGCTCCCACTGCTTCCATCTGCCTCCTGAGCTGAGTTCAAAGGGTTGAGTTTTCTGAATCACTTCCTTATTCTGTCTTGATGCAACATTCTGCTTTTGAAATGCTTTTCTGAGTGCACTGATTTCCTTGGGTTTTCTGGCATCGATGCTGTGTGTGATCCTGGCTCTGAAGGATCAGGCAAGCTGCTTTAGTCCTTGGCACTTGTGTAGAAACTTGAAAGGATTAACAAGTCCCCCCACCACTCCCCCAAACCCATCCTGTTCCTGGCTGCTTGGAAGGAGGTATGTGGGTACCAGGAGGAATGGAGTGTAGCTACTTGTTTGGCTGGTTTCTTCAGCTTTGGGGGGAATCTGCCAGCATCCTGTGTATGGGCGGCCCCAGCCGTCTGCCCGCTCACCATTCCACACTCACTGTTCTCTCTTTCTTTTAATCAATTTATTTATTTTTGGCTGCGTTGGGTCTTCATTGCTGTGCCCGGGCTTTCTCTAGTTGCGGCGAGCAGGGGCTACTCTTCGTTGCGGTGCGCGGGATTCTCATTGCGGAGGTTTCTCTTGTTGCGGAGCATGGGCTCTAGGTGTGCAGGCTTCAGTAGTTGTGGCACGTGGGCTCAGTAGTTGTGGCTCGCAGGCTTCAGTAGTTGTGGCACACGGGCTTAGTAGTTGTGGCTCATGGGCTCTAGAGCGCAGGCTCAGTAGCTGTGGTGCACGGGCTTTGTCGCTCCGCAGCATGTAGGATCTTCCCGGACCAGGGCTCAAACCCGTGTCCCCTGCACTGGCAGGCGGATTCTTAACCACTGCACCACCAGGGAAGTCCCTCACTGTTCTCTCTTACCTTCCTTTCTCTCTCCCTGGGGTCTGGGCTTCTGAAGCCCCTTGTTAACTCCCTCCCTGGGAGCCCTTCTCTGCTGTGAGCTGGTATTTAATGTTCTCAAAATCCAGTTGGCTCCTTAGGGTTCCCCAGCACTGCTGCTGTGTGGGCTTCTGTCTGCCCCGAGGCCAGCAGCACATGTTTCTGTTGGTGATGAGAGGGCACTGAGGTGGCCTTTGTACCCACTGTGGCCAGCCAGGCTTGCTCCTCTGGACTTGCATCCTGAGGAGCAGGAAAGCTGAGGATTTACGATTCAGATGCGTTAATGATGCCTGGAGCATTTGTTGTCAACACAGCACAGCTGCTGGCCCTGCCCAGCCATGCTGGGGGTGGCCCTGCTCCAGAGCAGGTGGGCTCAGGGGACCTCAGCATCCTGGAAGGTCATTTCTTTCTGGAGGTCTCCAGGGCTGCTGACTTGTCCCTGACCCACAGCTCTGTTGTCACTCCCTGGGAAGCCAGGTCCATGCCCATCCTGGCCCTTCCCGACTGCAGCCTCCCCCCCTAGGCGAGCTTCTACCTGGCCACCCTTCGGTCCTGGGGTCTGCAGCTGACAGAGCAGCATTCCCAGTCCACCAGGTGACCACCTCACTGCCCCCGGCTAATGGGCGGGCCCTAGGATCAGTGGTCTATTGCACCCTTGGCTGCCCTGGGTCCTTTGTGTCCAGCCTGTGTCTGGGCTTGGGAGGGGCCTCATGGCGCCTTGCTGACAAGTGCTCTATCTGTGACCTCGCCCAGCTGATGGGTGTTGCAACTGGAATCCTCCTGGCCCTGGCCCTTATTGGCATGACCATCTTTTTTGTTGCGGAGCACAGGCTCCGGACGCACAGGCTCAGCGGCCACGGCTCACGGGCCCAGCCGCTCCGCGGCATGTGGGATCTTCCTGGACCGGGGCACAAACCCACACCCCCTGCATCGGCAGGCGGACTCTCAACCACTGCGCCACCAGGGAAGCCCGATGACCATCTTTTTTGTGTATAGAAGGGTTAACTGATTCCGTGATATCTTGCTTCAGACTTCAGCCCTCGGAGGGGCCGGGAGGAGGGCTTGAAAGGGTGGGGGAGGCTCGGGTGTTTTGAGCTCCCGGGAGCAGCTCTCAAGCCCGCGGTGGCTTTTGTTGGAAACTGCTGGCCTGTCCACGAGGCTGAGCTCGTCGGATCCATGCAATTCGAGTCTGTTCTGAACTTTCGTGGCTCACATTTCCAAGAAGAGTGAAGTCCTGCTTCCTCTGCAAGGGTCTGTCGCAGCCCTGGGACAAGGTGCTGTGTGACTGGGGGCGGGGCGGGGCCGGGCGGGGGCAGGACAGCTCAGTGTGTACACGTGGCCGCCTCGCGGGTCCCAGCCGTGCTCAGGCAGCCCCTTGGCTCCCTTTGCAGGACAAGTGCAGCCCACTCCTCAGTACAGGTTCCGGAAGAGAGACAAAGTGATGTTCCACGGTAGGAAGATCATGAGGAAGGTAGCTCGTGCTGCAGGCCCAGGCCTCCTCCCCCTCGGAGGGGTCGGCACCAGCCGGCCTGTGCCCGGGGGCCGTGCAGGGGCTCTGGGGCTCAGGGAGAGCATGGCTGGGTGGGAGCATCGGGGGAGGAGGCCCCGTCACACCGTGAGGTGGACGCGAACTGGAAGGGAGGACAGGAGCCCCTCCCTGGAGTGTGGCGGGCAGAGGGTCCTGGCTCCGGTGCTGAGACTGCTGGTCCTCCCAGGATTTGGGGCCAGGCTCCACGAGGGGGAAACTGCAAGGCCTCACTTGCCAGTGTCAAGACCCACCTTGAGGAGGAGTAGCCGGTCCAGCCTTTGCTGGCCGGGCCCCCGCAGCGCCTTCCTCCGCCTGAGGGCAGGAGGTCTCAGCAGACTGCCGGAGGCTGACTGGGCTTCAAATACATGCTTGAAGCGTTTGCTGATATTTAAAAATATCTTCTCTTTGTTACTTTTCTCGAGTTACACAATTGATTCGTGTTCTTCGTGGAAAAGCTTGAGCTGTCGATGGGGAGTCACGTGGGTGTCCTTACGTGGCTCTTCCTCCTCAGTGTCAGGCGCTGTGAGAGGGCCGGTCGGTTGGGGCTGCTCTGTCTGGCGGGCGGGCGCGCAGCGACAGTGAGCGGGCCCCCCGCAGTCTTGTGCAGGGCCACGTGGAGTGACTCCCGGCAGGTCTCAAAGGCACTCACGCATGTGTGGTTGGGTGGGGGGCTGTCCGCTGGTGATCCTGCTGAGGACTGGGCAGTGGCAAGCTGGACCTGGGCTAAGGACAGGAATGTGGTCCAGTGAGGCCGGGACACCTGGGAGGGAAGGAGGGGTTGTGGTGACCGCCCACCGACCACCACCACAGCTGGCACCGTGGGGCAGATGCAGCTCGGGAGCTGGGGGACAGCAGGGGGCAGCGGCTGCCCGAGGAGGCTGGCCGGTGCCCGGCTAGGAGCCGGGCCCTCTGAGCTCCTCGGCACCTCTGTTTGGGGCAGCCCAGTGGGCCTCGGCTGTGGGGGAGGGTGAAGAGCCTTCCAGACTGGGAGGACCGTGCAGGCGCTCGGGTTGTCGTGTCTGCCAGCATGACAGGTGGGTGGAGAGCGTCGGCCTCCTGTGGCGGGCAATGCCACCGCAACCTCTCTCTCCTGCTGATGACAACAAGAACTCTAGCAAAACGCAAGAAGCAATTACCCAGGAATCTGAAAATGAAAGTGGGTAGACGGGGCTTCCCTGGTGGCGCAGTGGTTGGGAGTCCGCCTGCCGATGCAGGGGACACGGGTTCGTGCCCCGGTCCGGGAGGATCCCACATGCCGCGGAGCGGCTGGGCCCGTGAGCCATGGCCGCTGAGCCTGCGCGTCCGGAGCCTGTGCTCCGCAAGGGGAGGGGCCTCAACAGCGAGAGGCCCGCGTACCGCACAAACAAAAAAGTGGGTTAGACTGTGGGTGGGAATTGACACAGGAAACGCAGCCCAGGAGCGGTGAGTCCCCGGGTTTCCTCTGCTGTCTCACTGCTGTGCCTCAGGGGCAAACCAGTCACGGACTTTCTCCATGTGGGAGAGAGCGTGGGTGGATCCTGCAAGTGTCAGTGCAGACGGAGAGCAGCACAGCACAGACCGTGAGAGCGGGGCTAAGGTTCAGCCTCAGCCGAGGTGTCAGACTAAGCCCCGAGGGACACCTGTGCCAGCAGGAGCCAAGCAGGCGAGGCATGGCCCCAAAATCAGAGACACTGGCACCCAGCCCCACGGAGGGTGGGTCAGGGGGAGTAAGACAGAACTTGTGGTCTGAACCCAGCCAGCTTGATAACCTGCTAAAAAATTCAACATTCCCCAGAAAATTGGAGCCTAAACCTAGCCACGTCAATCATAACATTGAATGTACCAATTAAATGGTGATCAGATTGGATGGAAATACCAACATCTAGCTATATGCTGACTTCATGAAACCCACTTTAAATATAAAGACTTAGGTAGATTAAAAATAAAAGAATGTGAAAAGCTATACCATGAAAACTCACAAGAAAACTGAAGGGCTACATTAATGTAGACAAAGTAGTCTTCCGACCACAGAGTGCTTCCAGGGGTGAGGAACAGAACTGGTCAAGAAGATACAACCATCCCAAATGTGTATCCTCCTAATGGCGGAATCTCAAAAGTGGAACAGAAACTTACAGAGGTGAAAGGCGAAACGGATCCGTACTTACAGTTGGTGACTTCACTTTTCTCTCAGTAGTCGACAGAACAAGTAGAAAGTCTGCAAAGATGTAGAAAAATCTAAACAACACCATAAACCACCTTGATTAAGTGAACATTTATTGAACACTGGTCCCAACAACAGCAAAACACATTTTTTTCACATGAACATGGGACACTCACAAGACATACTATATTCTGGGCCATAGAACAAATGATAATAAATTTCAAGGACTTGAAATCATACAGTGGAGATCGTTTTGTAATGTATGGAAATATCAGATCACTGTGTTGTGCACGAGGATCTCACATCCTGTTGTAGGTCAGTTATACTTCAAAAACAAACAAACTCATAGAAAAAAAGATCAGATTTTTGATCAGAGGCCTGGGTGGGGAGGGGGCATGTCCTGCCAGGAAAGGCTGGATTCCTCCCAGCTCCAGGGCTCCCTGGGGGACTGCAAGGGATGGCCAGTTTGCACGATGGTTGTAAACCAGGAGCCAGACCTGCAGGTATCCAGCTGAATACACCAAAAAGACAGCGGGTTGTCTGGCGATATTGCTCTAACCAATGCACTTGCTCTTTAGTTTTATGTCATTGGGTCTCTACTTCCCCAGAGGCATTTAACCACTTGCAGCAAGAGGGGTTTGCTGCTGCAGACACCTCCTTGCTCAGCAAGTAGGTAATCGCAGTCTCGTGGTTATCCGAAACCACCTTGGCAGATGAGTTAAACGACCATCGCTGAGCTGAAACTGTTGTCTCTGGAATCAGCTAACTTTCCCTAAGTTCTCTTGGAAACCCAAGAAAGTTCCCAGAGTCCTGACCCAGATTCCAAAAGGAATAAAACAAATTACTGGATTCCAGTTAGCTCTATGTTCCAAAAGAACGTCACTGTTGCGCACTCCAGAAAACAACTGAGTACTCACCAAGGATGAAGCCTTGAACCAGAAAGGATGAAACCTTTCCCCTGAAAGGACAAAGCCGTTCCAGATCTCAAATAAAGTCAGAGAACTCAAAATGCAAAAAGAGCAGAGTTTGGAATCCAAGACGAGACTCAGGAAAGTGATGACCGTGACGGGCTCACAGTGTGGGTACCTCGCTCAATTCCAGGGCCCGTCATCTCTTGGGGTTCGCCTCCTTCAGATCCCACTTCTGACACCCTATAAATATATCAACTTTAATAAATGGTAGCCAGTTATTATCAGCAAAAGCGAGTTTATTCAGGAAGAGCAGAGGAATTGCAATTTGGGATATGGAAACTATGGCAGACAAAAAAGCCAAATCCAGAGAATAAGGAGGGGGAACTTGCTTTTATAGGGAAAAGGAGGAGTTGGGGGGGGGGGGTGCTGTGATAACCAAAGATTTCCTTGGAGGAGCTGGGGGTTCAATGGAGGCTTCCCATTGACTGGGCCCCTGCAGTCTCTGATTGGCTGGGCTGTCGGGGGTGGAGGGAAGTTTCCTTCCTCCTGCCTGATGGTAAGTAGAGGCACCTTTCTGTCCAAGATGTAGGCGGAAATCTCTTCCTGTTTGGGGTAATTGACATGCATGGCAGGCATGAGACCTCCCCCTACAGGCCAGTCCCCACTCCAACTTTAGCTGAGGTTTTGGTAAGTAATTCCACAATACTTAGCAAGAGAAACAAAAACTCTGTTCATACAAAACCCTGTATGGAAATATTTACATTAGTTTATTTATAATTGCCAATACTGGAAACACCCCAAATATCCTTCACCTGCTAGATGGATAAAGAAACTGTGATGCATCCATAAAATAGACTAGTTCTCATCAATAAACAGTACAAACTACTGGCACGTGAACAGCATGATGACCCTGAAGTGCGTAGTCTCAGCGGAAGGGCCCAAGCCTTGTGTGATTCCATTTATGTGGTACTTTGATGAAGGAAAACCATCAGTTTAGAAAAGAGCCGGTGGTTGCTGTAACTGGCAGTTGGGGGAGAGGAGGTGGCAGGACTCCGAGCTGCGAACCAGAAAGGGCCAAGGTCACTGCCTGGGGGTGATTCTGCGACTGAAAAAGTCATCTTTTCTCTCGAGCACCAGCCAGTTCCCAGAAGAGAGAAACCACATGCTGCCCACCGGGTCCTTGGCCGTGGGGAGCTCCGTCGGTGGCAGGGCAGGGCTCAGCGGGGGTTGCTGGGCGGGTGATCCTGGCTCCAAGTGGCCTTGCAGTAGGCCTAGGAGAGTGGGCTACTGAGCGCTGTGATGCTTGAGACCGGAGTGGCGGCTTGGAGCGCCAGGCTCCGAGGTCTCAGGACAGGCCAGAGCAGACCAACTGGGGCTGTCGTTACAGGGCCACACCGCACCGTACAAAACGGTGTCTGCCCACACTGCTGTCCCATCCACCATCCTCCGGCTTCCAGCTGTGGCTTTTCAAGGAGTTTCTGTGAAACATCCTGAAGCCCTGGTGAGGGTGTTGCGGGTGGGTCGCTTCTCTGCAGTGCTGTGGCCATCTCGGTGGAGGGCGCGGGGCCAGCACCCTGAGCGTCTCACCATCGGTTTACTGAGTGCTGTGGCCACGAGGACGTGTCCGCAATAGTGGAATCGACTTCACTGGCAGGACAGTGCTGGTGATGTGGGGTTCGGGGGTGATGTGGGGTTCAGGGGGGTAGGAAGAAGGAAGATGGTTTTTTTAAAGTTTTGTAATACATATTTTGCTGTAAAAATTAGTATTGATAATCTCAAAGGGGTCTTCAGATCTCCCACCGTGCCCCCAAAGAGCTCTTTTTGTTATTATTAAACTTCTTGATTTGCAGTAATTTTACACTTACAGAAAACTTGTAAAAACAATGCAGAGTTTCCTTGTGCCCCTAGCACTGACACCTTGCGTGACGAGGGTGAGTTGTCTACACCAGGGGCTTTCCCGCCCGCGAGGCCAAGGCAGGCTCAGCAAGTGAAGACACAGTTGGCCTGTCTCTCTCCAGATCATCATGGTGCGGCTGCAGAGGGTCACCTTCCTGCCTCTGCACAACTACCTGGGCCTGACCACGGAGCTCTTCAGCCCTGCGAGTGTTCTCGGCGCCCTAACCGTGGGTCCTCAGGACCCGGGGCTTTGAGAGGTGACGACGGAAGAAGTTTTCTACCTCAAGGCGATGGCCAGCGCACGCACCAGTGTGGGGTGCTCCTGAGGCCTAGTGCTGAGCGCCTGTCCCATCAGTTAGGTCTTCAGGGGCCTTTCTGGAGACGTGTGCCTGTTTGCCGGCCTCCTGGTCGTGCCTCTGCGGTTCCCTTCCAGGAGGGTCTGGGGTTTGGCCCGAATTAGCTTCTCTGATCCCGTTGCCCCGTGAGCGCGCCTGCCCCTCACCGCTCCTCCCCTGACACGCGTCCAGCGGAGGCTGTCCCCCCAGGCCCTGCGGCCCTCCTGTGGGGCTTTTTTTTTTTTTAACTGGTTCAGTTTTCTTACTGGTTATAGGTCTATTCAGATTTCCTGTTTCTTCATGGTTCAGTCATGGTAGGTTGTGCATTTCTAGAAATTTGTCCATTTCATCCAGATGATCCAGTTTGTTATATGCAACTGCTCACTGTACTCTCCTGTATTACTTTTTATTTCTGTAAAATAGCTAATGTCCCACTGTTATTTCTGCATTTAGTAATTTGAGTCTTTTCTCTTTTTTTCTTTATTCCTCTAGCTAAAGGTTTGCCAATTTTATTGATTCTTTCAAAGAACCAACTATTGGTTTCATTGATTTTCTCTGTTTTCCTATTCTCTATTTTATTTATCTCTGTTCCGATCTTTATTATTTCCTTATTTCTGCTAGCTCTGGGTTTACTTTGAGATTCTTTTTCCGGTTACTTAAGGTACAAAGGCGCTTGTTGATCAGAGATCTTTCTTCTTCCTCAAAGGAGGCATGTGTAGCTGTAAACTTCCCTCCTA
Source organism: Mesoplodon densirostris (assembly GCF_025265405.1). Lineage (NCBI taxonomy): Eukaryota > Metazoa > Chordata > Mammalia > Artiodactyla > Ziphiidae > Mesoplodon > Mesoplodon densirostris. The sequence continues at coordinate 627,758 of NC_082666.1, forward strand.
GCTATGCTTTCGCTGTGTCCAGTACATCCGGGAATGTTGTTGTTTTTGTTTTCATTTCTCTCAAGATATTTTCTCATTTCTCTTGTGATTTCTTTGACCCATTGGTTGTTTATGCATGTGTTGTTTAATTTCCATATATTTTTGAATTTTCCAGTTTCATACCATTGTGATCAGAAAAGATACTTTGTGTAAATCCAATTTTTAAAAAAAATTTTATTGGAGCATAATGCTTTACAATGTTGTGTTAGTTTCTACTGTACAGCAAAGTGAATCAGCTTTACATATACATATATCCCCTCTTTTTTGGATTTCCTTCCCATTTAGGTCACCACAGAACATTGAATGGAGTTCCCTGTGCTATACAGTAGGTTCTCATTAGTTATCTATTTTATTTTTATTTTTTTAAAGAAAGATTCCATTTTCTCTCATTTCTTTTTTTTTTTTTAATTAATTATATTTTAATTTGGTTGCGCCGGATCTTAGTTGTGGCAGGCGGGCTCCTTAGTTGTGGCCTGAGGGCTCCTTAGTTGTGGCGTACATGTGGGATCTAGTTTCCTGACCAGGGATTGAACCCAGGCCCCCTGCATTGGGAGCGCAGTCTTAACCACGGAGTCTAACCACTGCGCCATCAAGGAAGTCCCAGTTATCTATTTTATACACAGTATCAATAGTGAATATATATCAATCCCAAACTCCCAATTCATCCCACCCCCCACCCCCGCCTTGGTATCCATATGTTTGTTCTCTATATCTGTAAATCCAATCTTTTTTTTTTAAGTCTTTATTGAATTTGTTACAATATTGCTTCTGTTTTATGGTTTTGGCTTTTTGGCCCCGAGACATGTGGGATCTCATCTCCCTGACCAGGGATGGGACCCACATCCCCTGCATTGCAAGGAGAAGTCTTAACCACTGGACCATCAGTGAAGTAAGTCCCTGTAAATCCAGTCTTTAAAGTTCTTTAGGACTTATCCTGTGGCCTAACATATAGTCTGTCCTGGAGAAAGGGAAGAGTGTGTGTTCTGCAGCTGGGTGGGTGGCCTTTCCTCTTTGTGCATTTTGGTGAGTGTGCAGTGGTATCTTGTTTGGGCCTGAATTTGCATTTCCCAACAGCTAAGAAGTTTGTTTGTTTACTGGCCATTGGGATACCTTCTTCTGCAAGTGCCTGTCAAGTTGCCCACCCTTTTTATTGGTTTTTTATCTTTTCCTTGTTGATGGGCAATCTGGATACAGTCACTTTATTGGATGAAAGTGTTGCAGATATCTTTCCCTCTGTGGCTTGTTTTTTTTATTCTTTTAATGATATCTTTTGACAAACATAAGTTGTTAATTCTAATATAGACCAATTTATTTATCAGTTTTTTCCTATATTGTTACTGCTTTTTGTGTTTTATTGAAGAAATTTCATCCTGCCCCAAAATCATGAAGAGGTTCTTCTAAAAACGTTATGGTTTTACCTTTCAAGTTTACAATTCATTGGAGATTGATTTTGGTGATGATATGAGGTAGAGTCAGGATTCATTTTTCTAGAGGATCTTCAGCTGCCCCAGAGCCCTCGCTGACCCAGAGCCTTCGCTGACCCAGAGCTCTCACTTAGAAGGACTGGACTCTGCCCTGCAGTGCTCTTTTGCTGAAAGTCAGGTGACCACATTTGTGAAGGGTGTTTTTAGAGTGAGGATCTAGGCCAGTGGTCCTTTTCTTCCACCTGTGAAGGTGTCAGTCCACTTCCTCTGGCTTCCAGAGTTTGGGAGAGAGGCTGTGTAACAGCCAGGCTGACAATGACTATCCAGGCCAGATCTGTCCTGGAGCAGCAGCCGTGCCCCACAGAGCCAACATATACGTGCCTAGGCGTCACCCTGTGTCCACGCACTGCCCTGGACCTGCCCATGACGTGGGCCCTAAGCAGACCCTTCCAGGGACGGAATGGTCACCACATTCCTGACCAGCTGGGGCTGCAGCCCGCACCTTGAGAGCCCAGAGCAGCACCTCTGGGGGGCTCCACACTTTCCCAAGGGCCTCCTCAGAACCCTCCGAGTCCAGGCAGGCGGGCCCCGAGCAGGAGACGTGCCCTGAGGGCCAGATAGAGCCCAGCCTGGGGTCGGCTGAGGACCTCAGGGCTGCGGTCCTCTGTGTTCCTGCAGCCAGACATGGCCTGCCTGTCCCGCCTCGTGCTAGACGCCCAAGAGGTGGACGGGTGAGCCACTGCAGTGCCCAGGAATGCCCGCCCTCACAGGCACGTGAGGCATCAGCCCCGAGAGGACTCCCTCTCTCTGTCAGACCCATGCGGGGTAACCAACTAGAGCTTGAAGCTCTTCCCGGCTTGGCCCGACCTGGCCTGACCCCCAGAGCAGGACTGCAGCCCCCAGGGGGGTCAGCGCCCTTTGCCCTGAGCCCCCAGAGGAGTTGCTCCCCCGCATCAACGGGCTTCTGCCATTTGAGTCAGAGCTGCACAGACGCACAGGTCAGTCCAGCAGCCACATCAGAGGGCACCACCCTGTGAAATGCACCCTTATGCTTGTGCCTCCAAGAAAGCAGATGCTGCCAGTTAAACACAAGGCAGTGATTTCTTGTCTCTCGCCTTCTGATTACAAGCCTTCAGGGAAGCTCAGGTGTAAGCGCGGGTGTAAGAAGGAAGCCATGGGGAAGAGCCCGGCTTCTCCTGCAGCGGCGGGACTTCTGCATCCTCAGGGCGGCCCAGCAGCCTTCCTGACACTGAGGGCCGCTGGCCTCTCAGCTTTTGTCCCTGCCCCTGGCGGCCCTCTCACATATTCTGACGCTGGCCCTCCTGGCTGAGAGCAACTGTGTCTGTGTGGACAGCAGCTCTAAGATCCTGTAGATGGAGGAAGCACGCTGATCCCAGAGACACAAAAATGTGAAAACGTGTGCATCTAGACCCTGGTGAACTGCACCTGACTGGAACCCAGCCAGCCGGGCTGCCTTGGATTTGGGAAGCTGTCTAATCTCGCACTTTACAGGCTTGTGCTTCCCTGCCCCCATGCACACACAGTCTCAGTGCTGCAGAGATTCAACCCCTTCATGTGTAGAGGAGGAGACTGAGGTTCAGAGAGGCCGCCCCTCCCTGTGCTTGGTGCAGCCCTTCCACTGCCACACCTGCAGCCTCACCTGCCCAGAGGGTCTCCTTCAGGGCCACAGGCACTTCCTCATGAGTGGTGCAAGGCTTATTGCTTTCCACAAGAGCAAACTTCCAGGAGAAGGAAGGGCCTCGCTTGTCCTCCAGTGTGAGCTGCCGGCACAGTTTTCTGTAGTTGGTGGTTGTGTTTTCAGGCCCTGCTGCTGACCAGCGCCAGCAAAAGACAGCGCCTTGGCTCTGCTGCTCTGGACAGGTACGCCAGCCTCCACGTCGGAACAGCCTGGCCGAGCTTGGCTTCCTGCTCTCAGTGGGTCCCAGCCCGGCCTTGAAATGCGCCCCGGCGTCTGCGCCCCTCTGTCTGTGCCTTCCAGTATCCACGAGTACCGGCTGTCCAGCTGGCTGGGGCAGCAGGAGGACATCCACCGGATCGTGCTCTGCCAGGCGGACAGCACGCTCACGCCCTGGACCCAGCGCTGTATCCGGCAGGCCGACTGCATCCTTATCGTGGGCCTGGGTGAGAAAGAGCCCACGGTGGGCGAGGTGAGCCGGCCTGCGGGAGTGGGGCAGTGGGCGGAGCCTCAGCAGGTGGGGTCCATGGCCAGGGCTCGAGGGGAGGGGCCCGGCCGGCTGCTGGGTTGGGCCAGGCAGTGGGCGTGGTCAAAGGGCTGCAGGCTGGGCAGGTCTTGGCGGGAGGGGGTCCCCACTCTCTCCTCAGGCCCCTTGTTTCTCTCTTTTCCTCTGAATGAAGTATTTCAACAACTCAGGAAGGGATGGCTAATAAGAGCAGACACCCAGGTATTTGCTCTACACATTTTGGAAACATTTTGCCGTGTTTACCTGTGACGGTTGTTTTAGCAGGTACCCCGGGGCAGGCAGGTCCCCCGAAGTGGCCAGTGGCCACTTTACAAGGCAGAGCCTCTTGTAAAGGCAGAGCCTCTGTCCGTGTTTCACATTTTTACTATGTGTGTATATGGCACTGTTTTTTTTAATATAAATAGTGTTCTAGTTTATACCATCTTGAAATTTCCTTTTTCCTCACCACTTACACTTTTGAATTTTATCCATATTGTTTCACTCGTCTTATGGCTGTTTAGTTTCTATTTGTGAACGCCCCACCATCTGTCTCTTCTCAGCCAACGGACTGTGAAGTTACTTCACTACACGCGTGTGCAGGGGTGTCTTCAGGGCACCACCTGGAATTGCTGCCGAGTGGCAGAGGCTGTGTGTCTTCAGGTTCGGAGAGCTGCCAGACTGCACTCCTGTTGTGCATGTGATGTGGGCGAGGTCTGGGGCTCCGTGCTCCCTGCTCTGCACTGTCAGTCCCCCGTGTTCCCAACTTCCTGGGTGTGAAGTGGACTCTCGTCGTCCCTTCGCTTTGTGTTCCCCACCTCCTTCCTCTGCCCCGTCGTCTGTTCTCATTTCACGCTTCCACCCCGGTCCTGGGACAGCTACAAACTCGTCATCTCCGATGTGGGTTCCTGTTCTTACCAGGAGTGATGCTCCCTTGTGGGGGAGTGTTTGCAAAAGAAGGTTGCAGTGTGCGCGCCACCTCCCTTCCTGCAGGCCCCCGGAGCTCCCTTGTGCCCCCGCACCCAGCCCTGCACCCCCTGGGTCACAGCTCCACAGAGGAAGGGCCAAGCACACCACAGCCGGGTCGGTCTTCAGAACCAGGGTACCACCCGCCAAGGCCAAGACCTGTGTTGGGCTGGGGCATGAGGCGTGGTCCCATCCAGCCTGGGACCTCTGTGGACAGCCCCGCGCTGGCCTTTGGCTCTGTCCTGCTCAAGCCTGCGGCCTCTGCTGGGCTGCCTGACGCGGGGCCCCGCTCTCCCTCAGCTGGAGCGGGTGCTGGGGACCGCGGCTGTGCATGCCCGGAAGCAGCTGGTCCTGCTGCACTGGGAGGACGGGCCTGCACCGGCCCGCACTGTGCAGCGGCTCAACACGCGGGGCTGGTGCTCCGGCCACCTGCACCTCTGCTGCCCTCGCCGCGTCCTCTCCAGGAGGAGCCTGCCCAAGCTGGTGAGGCCCGGGGCGGCTGGGTGCCCCGCCGACCTGCTTCGGGCCCTTTCCCTCTGCCTCTGCTGAGCCCGCTGGCTCTGACGAGGGCGCTTGTTCTCCACGAGCTCTCCCACTCCTGTGCACTCACATCTGCTTGAGCTTGGTCTTCAGATACCCGTGGCCACAGGGTGACATGCCCCCTGGATGGGGGAGCCCCTGCGGGGGGCCAGAACCCCAGAGCGATGGGCCTGAGGTTCCCACCTTCAGCTGAGGCCCCAGAGAGCCCGGTGGCCTCAGGTTGGCACTGCTTCCTCCTTTGGACAGAAAAGCACACAAATCCTGAGGCGCCTCCTCCTCAGGGGTCCCCAGCCCTGGTGGCTGGGCGCGGGCCGTGGTGGGTGCGCAGGGGCCGCCGGCTCGCCACAGCCCACCCAGCCCCGCAGCTTGGTGGAGGCACCCTGCCAGCGGCGTCTGTGCCCAGGTGTCCAAGCCCTGAGCGCCCTCCACCTCGGGGCTGGTGGGCTTCAGCTGGGCCTGTCGGTATGTGGCCCAGCTGCCGGCACTGCCCGCCCCACCCCAAGAGCCCTCCCAGGTGAGCCCGGGCGCTGAGGTGACGACTGGGTCGGGATCAGACCCACCGGCCGTGTCCAGGAGGTGCTTTGGGTCAGGAGTTGGGGAGAAGAGCCAGGCCATGACGGGTGTGTGAACTCGGCCCGGCCCTCCGCGTCTGCCGGCCTCTCTCGCAGGTGGGGCTGTCCGAGCGGGTCTGCCAGAGGCCCCCAGACCGGCGCTCGGACTTCTCCCGCCTGGCGCCGGTGCTGACCGGCAACGCCGTCGCCTTGGTACCCGGGGGAGGGGGAGCGAGGTGAGTCCCGCCCCTTCCCACGGGCGACGCGGTACGTGTGCGCCTGCGCCGATATTCCCCGGGCTGGGCTGGCGCACGTGCCCGGCAGTGTTTCCCACGGGCAGGTGTCACCTCCCTCCACAGAGACAGTGGAAGAGAATGTATTCCTCGCTCCGATTGTCCCCTCTTCTGAAAACTCCGTTCTCATCCTTTGCCAGTCTTTTTCCGTTGGGCTGCGGGTGAGTTTCTTTCCATTTTAATGCACGCTTTATGGAACAGTGATCTGCGCTGCTCACGACCCTCGTGAAGCAGCCTTTAGTTTCTTGGGCTGGTGGGTTCCTTTAAGGACTTTTAACCCAAACCACTTGTCCCCCAAGTTGTCCTGACGCTTGCTGCCCTTCTCCTGACCTTGGTTAAAGAGAAAAATACACGTAGGGGCAGAAACGGAGGGGCAGGTGTTTGGTGAGGGTGTGACAGGCCAAGGCCCCCGGGTGAACCGGTCGGCGCGAGGAGGGGCAAGGCAGCACCTCCTGCAGCATCTGTGCTGGACCCCCGCCCCTCTGAGGGCCAGGTCCCAGGGCCAGGGGTGCCCTGTGGGGTGGAGCCCCTCACACCCCTGGCCTCGGAGGACGTCAGGCCAGTCGCTGGGCTGGCGGGCTTGTGCCGCTTCCCCGGCACTGCAGCGAGGCTCCCTGAGTGCCAGGCCTGGGTGCCAGCCCTGCTTACCGTGCTGGCCACCTGTGCCCAAGGCCTGACGGAGGAGCCTGGCTCGCCACCTGCCTTGGCCCGAGGATGTCCCTTCCAGAGTGAGCTGGAATCACTGTGTGCGTGCACCCTGCAGAGTCGGGGCTGTGCTCGCGCCCGGCCCCTCCACTCCTCGGCTAATTGTAGCTGGAGAGGGTCAGAGAAATGATGCACATGAGCCTCAAAACTGCTTGTCTGGCTGGATTCACGTTCCTTACTTCCCCACTATTGGAGACTCAGAGGCTCCAACTTCTGGCCTGAGACCCGTACAGCCAGGAAAGTGGGGTGGGCACGGGAGGGCCTGCCCTTCTGGAGACCCCGCCTCCTCTCCCCCAGCCTCTTCACTGGCCTCCTGTGCCTTCCCAGCGCACGTTGTGGCCTCTCTCCGAGGGCTGCGCTGCAGGGGAGGGACCCCACGGTCTGCAGGCAGCGGGCCGGGGTGGAGCGCCCTGCACGTGTTGACCCTGGCACCCTGAGTGCGGCCTGGCCTGGGTGGTGAAGTAATGAGTACTCTGCTCGTTTATTTTGGGTGATTTGGGGGCATCGTGTAGTGCCATGTTTTTACCTGAAAGCTGAGCCAGTGGGCCTAGAAAATCAGGTGATTTACCCAAAGCTGCCAGGATGGAGGAGCACTCAGGCTACTTTCTGCAGGGCTGGGACTGTGAGGTGCCCTGGAGCAGCTGGCCCAGACTTGGACCTCGTTTGCAGCAGCAGTTTTAATGAAAATTTCTTTAAAGTAATAGTTTAAAAGCCACGTGGCCATTCTGTCAGGCCGTATGGTATTTGTATAACACACAGCAGTCCTCTGCCCAACCTGCCCCACCAACAAATCCAGAGATATCCCACAGACAATATCCCACAGACAGTCACTTCCAACTTTTCTTCAGCTGTTTCCTCATTTACGTTTCTTTTTTTTTTATTGAAGCATAGTTGATTTACAATGTTGTATTGGTTTTAGGTGCACGGGAAAGTGATTCAGTTTTGTATATGTGTGTGTGTGTGTGTATGTGTATGTATATATATATATATATAGTATACATATGTTGTTTTTCATATTCTTTCCCATTATGGATTATTACAGGGTATTGAATATAGTGCCCTGTGCTATGCAGTAGGAACCTGTTGTTTATCTGTTTTTTCATTTTTTTCAGTTTTAGATGATTAAGTTCCTAACCGCCCCCGCATACGCGCAGGGTCAAAGTCTGTTTGTCTGTCTCTGTCGTGTATCCTCTGTCTGTCCTCCTCCTCAGCACAGGATCCCGCTGTGGTCCCCTCCCTAGGCAGCCATTGCTCACTGTTTGCCTTACAGCAAGGTGGGTCTGCTTTGGAGCCAAGCCTTATCCTCCTGTACATATGGTTGTGTCTCCCGCCTCAGAGCAATCATTGCGGCAGTTGCCGTTTGCTCAGCAGTCCACCCCAGATGCTGCTGGAGACGCAGCCCCACTCAGTGTGCTCAGACCACCAAGCCATCTCTGCTGAGCTCACTCTGGAGCGGCCTCCTCTCAGCTCTGCTGGTCGCTCCCCAGTCATGCTGCTGGGATGCTGCCTTGGGGTTTCCCTTCACCGTGATCCTGGGAACTGCCTTTGTCTCTCTCCTGTGTCCAACTCCACTTCTGGATACCACGTCTTCCTCTTTCTTGATACATTCCTGATTTTGGTAGAGTTCATACTCTAGACATTTCCTTAAGAGAAGATGCATGGGAGGGAAAAGTTTCAACACCATGCTTAGCAGAAAGTATCTTCATTCTGCTCTGACACTTGCATGACAGTTTGGTTATGGAATTCTAGATGGAAATAATTTTCCCTGAGAATTTTAAGGTGTGGTTCCATCATCTTTTTAGCTTCCAGTATTGCTGTTCTGAAGTTCAGTGTCATGTTATTCACGAAGCCTGTTCCTTCTGGATCTTGTAGGAGACTCTCTTCACTCTCGTGTTTCTGGAAGTACTTGAGGATGTGCCTGGGTGTCGCTCTTTTCCCACATTAGGCTGGGCAGAGTCCCGGTGGGCCCTTTCAAATTTGGAGATTCATCACCTTCAGCCCTGGGGGTGCTGGGTGAGGCCCACACCCCCTGCCCCCTGCTGTCTCTTCTGGATCACAATACAGATGGCCCCTCATCCTCTCATGCTCCTATCTTTTCTTTTCTCTCCCAGGTTTTCCACCTTTGTCTTTTTGTTCTACTTTCTGGGTGATTTTTCTCAGATGTATCTTCTAATTGATCTTTCTTTGCTAAGATGTTTCTAACGTCTGAGTGCTTTTTTCAGTTTTTTTTGTTTGTTTGTTCTAGTAGTGCAGTTTGAATTTCTCTGAGAATAATAATGTTTGCTTGTTTAGTTTTCCGTTCCATTCTGTTCCGTGCTGGCCTGTGTCGGCTTGGTCCCGTGAACTCCATGTCTCTGAGGTTGTCTGTGTGCCCTGACTGCACCTGTGGCGTCCCCGCATGGGACCCTGTGGGCCCCAGGCTATGCTAGTCCTCCTCCTGTTGACAGACATTTGGGTTATTTTCTGGGTTTGTTTACTGTGCACAAAACGGCTACAAGCATTCTCGTACAGATCTTTCCTGTGGACATATGTGCTCTTCTCTTGGGCTAATACCTAGGAGTGGAATTACCTGTCCACGGGGTAGGTGAACAGTTTTACACCCCCACTGGCAGTTTTGAGAGTTCGGGCTGCCCACGTGTCTGTCACCCTTGGTGTCATCCTGGGTGTGAGTTGTGGCCACGCCCCTGGTGGGAGGCCGGGCCTCACTGCGAGTCTCATCTGCATCCTGGACTCAGGCACCAGGTGCCTCTTGGTCATCAAGTTCCACATGCCTCTCTCACAGGTGGCTTGCCCTCTGCTATTTAGTTAGAGGAGTTATTTATATAGTCTGAATACGAGTCTTTTTTTTTAACTTTCTTTTTTAAAATTAATTAATTAATTTTATTTTTGGCTGCGTTGGGTCTTCGTTGCTGCGCGCGGGCTTTCTCTAGTTGCGGCGAGCAGGGAGGGGCTACTCTTCGTTGGGGTGCGTGGGCTTCTTATTGCGGCGGCTTCTCTTGTTGCAGAGCACGGACTCTAGGTGCGTGGGCTTCAGTAGTTGTGGCACGCGGGCTCAGTAGTTGTGGTGCACGGGCTTAGTTGTTCCGCAGCATGTGGGATCTTCCCGGACCAGGACTCGAACTTGTGTCCCCTGCATTGGCAGGTGGATTCTTAACCACTGTGCCACCAGGGAAGTCCCTGAATACAAGTCTTTTGCCAGATATATTTATTACTAATATTGTCTTCAGTCTTTGACTTTTGTTTTTGTTGTAATGGCATGTAATGGCATTTTTTGATGAGCACGTTTTAACTCTGATGGAGTGTGATTTCCCAGTTTTTTACAGTTTTTTTTATTTCTGGTGCCCTGGGGGCTCTTGCCTAGGCTACATCTTCTCGAAGCTTGTACATCTGGGCCTGCAATCCACCCACAATTGTTTCCTGTGAGTGGCGGGGTGTGAGGTGAGGGTATTCCACATGGTTACCTAGTTGAAGACTTGCCCTTCCTGCTGAGCTGCTGTGGCGTCTGAGTCAAGCAGCAAACCCCTGCCCAGGTGTGAGCTGCACTGAGGCATGGTGCTGTCCTAGCCACCTCTGCACTGTCTTTGTTACTCTAGCTTTATAGGAAATCATCAGGCAGTGCCATTCCTTCAAATTCTTTTTCTTGAAATTGTTTGGATTGTCCTAGGTCCTCTGCATTTCTGTGTAAATTTTAGAGTCAGCTATGTATTTTATGAGATTTTTGCTATTGTAAATGGTATATATATATTTTTTTTTAATAAATTTCTTTATATATTTATTTTTTTGGCTGTGTTGGGTCTTCATGGCTGGGTACTGGCTTTCTCTAGTTGCGGCGAGCGGGGGCCACTCTTCATTGCGGTGTGCGGGCTTTAATTGTAGTGGCCTCTTTTGTTGCGGAGCACGGGCTCTAGGCACGCGGGCTTCAGTAGTTGTGGCACGTGGGCTCAGTAGTTGTGGATCGTAGGCTCAGTAGTTGTGGCTCATGGGCTCTAGAGTTCAGGCTCAGTAGTTGTGGCGCATGGGCTTAGTTGCTCCGTGGCATGTGGGATCTTCCCGGACCAGGGCTCGAATCGGTATCCCTTGCATTGGCAGGTGGATTCTTAACCGCTGCGCCACCAGGAAAGCCCTAAATGATACGTTTTAAATTTCATTTTAAATTGTTTGTTGCCAGTATGTAGAAATACAAATGATATTTGTAAATTGATGTCATGACTTACAACCTTGCTAAATTCACTTCTTCCAGTACCTTTTTTTTTGTAGTTTTTTTGCATTTTATTCTTCTGAGAATAAAGACAGTATTTTCTCTTTCTTTCCAAAATACGTAAATGCCTTTGTTTCTTTTTCTTGCCTGTTGCACTGGTTAGAGCTTCCGGCACAGAGCTGAGCAGAGGTGGTGAGTGTTGGGGAAAGCATTCCCTTTAAGCGTTAAGCGCCATCTCTGCCGTCTTGGCTCTTGGGTTTTGTAGATGCCCTTTATCAGACTGAGGAAGTTTCCTTCTGTTCTTAGTTTGCCGAGTTTTTATCACGGGTGGTTGTTTTTATGGGTCTGTCGGGATTGTGTGATTCTGCTTCTTTATTCTGTTAATATGGTGAATCACACTGAGTGATTTTAAAGTAACATCAAACATCACCTTCTTGGGATTGACTCATTTGCCTGTGGCATGTGGCCCTGTTCCTGTTTCTGTGTCACCTGACCCCCCTGGGTCTGAGCAAGGTGGGCCATGCTTGTCCTTTCCTGAAATGTAGGCAGGTTTGTTTGCTGCTTTCAAAACTGAATTGGAAGGTGCTGCTGCTTTCCCTGTTCTCTGGAAGGTTTCAGGTGGTTTGTGTTGTTTTTCCTTATATGTTTAGTACAGTTCACTAGTAAAACCATCTGGACATGAAATTTTGTGAGGATTTGAAAATTAAAGATTCAGTTGTTTTGATGGTTATTGGACTCTTCAGGTTTTCTACTTCTAGCGTCAGGTCTGGTAAGTTATGTTGGTCTAGGGATGTGTCCATTTTATCTGATTTTTCCTACTTAAGGCATGAAGCTCATACTAGCTTCTTACCTTTTTAATTGGAGCATCTGTACAGATGTTCCCTTCCTCAGTCCTGATACTGGTTATTGAGACCTCCTGTCTCCCTCCTCCTCCTCTTTCTCTCCCTCTCCGTCTCTGTCTCTCTGTGTCTGTCTCTTTCTCCCTCCCCCTCCACTCCCCGACGCTGTCCACCTCTCTCTATCCCCCGCTTTTTACTTTTATGGGTCAGTCTTACCAGTCTTACCTGAATTAGTCCTTTCAAAGCACCAGCTTTTACCTTTGAGGATCCTCTCTGTAATGTGTTTGTCTTCTGGTTCATTAATTTCTGCTCTTTATTATTTCCTTAATTTTACTCTCTTTGATTTAAACTGTTCTTTCTTTCCTAACTTACGGGCCAGCAGACATTGTCTGTGAAGGGCCAGATGGTAAGTCCGTGATCTCTGCAGCCAGCGCAGGGCAGGGGAGGTCAGCTCTGTGTGTGCTGACCCTTTGGGGGCAGCATGCCTTTTTGTTCTCAGCCTGGTCTAAAGTTTTTTCAGCTTGGGTTTTCAACAATGTAGGAATTTTTTTTTTTAATTTATGCTCAGCCTTTAGAATGCTCCTTGAACCCGAGGTTCAATGTCAATCATCCGTTCTAGAACTTGGGTGTTGCTTCTGTCCACTTCCACTGTGTGTCCCTCCTCCTGGCTACAGTCACACACTCTCTTCTGCTCACACATGCTATTTCTGGTTGTGTGGTGGACATCACACACGAACAGTGGCCAGAATGGTTTCAGCCCGCGCTGCTTTCCGGCGGTGGCTCGTCCGGCCCTGGGGGCTACGCTGGGGGCCTCCACCTGCCTCCCCACCCGCCCAAGTCTGTTCAAAGCCTGTTGTTTCGGCTTCACAGCCTCCCAGACGCCAGCGGGTGGAGGAGGCTGAGTGCTGGCTGCCTCTCGGGAGCATCCCACTCCCTCTCTGAGTTGGCATCTTTGCCCCTCTCTCTGTGGCATGTGCAGGACTCGGGCACTGAGGGGTGGGGTGGAACGGGACGGCCGTCCCTGGGGTCCTGGCGGACCGGCGGTGCTGCCTGCCTGCTCCATCCTCCTGTTGGCATAGAGGCTGTGCCCAGGTGGGCATCATCGGGGCCCTGACGGAGTGTGGCATCCCGGTGGACACGGTCGGAGGGACGTCCGTCGGGGCCTTCACGGGCGCCCTGTGCTCTGAGGAGCGGAACTACAGCCAGATATGGATCCGGGCCAAGCAGTGGGCTGAGGTGAGGGGCCCTGCAGGGCCGGGGACGGCAGGAGGGCATCGAGACGGACGTGGCTCTGCGGGGCTCTGGCCTCAGCACGTGGCTTGTTGGGGCAGGGAGGGCACAGAGGGGCAGGGGCGTCAGTGTTGTGGGATGGGCTCCGGCTCAGGCCTGGTCTTAAGTTGTAAAGGTGGCTGAGGAGAGGTTAGTGCACCCACAGTTCCCCGCATTTCCACGCTCACCCCACAGGGCCATGGGGGCACCAGTGCCGGTAGGCAGGCAGGGGGCAAGGCCTAGGTCAGGGCCCTTATTGGGGTTTCTGTGGGAAGGGCAAGGCAGGGCAGGGCACACAGCTTAAGATCTGCCCGTTCGAATAATTCTGGTGGGTTTCTGGGCATAGTTGCCTGGCACCTGGCCCTGGGTGATTCAGGCTTGGTGTGTGGGTTAGACAGAGGTGGTCGGGTGTGGGCTCTGGAAGGGCTGGGTGAGCCCAGGTCTGTCTCTCTCCCCCAGTATGCGGGACCCCAAATGCCAGAGCATCAGGGACACAGAAAGTAAGAAATATACATTGTTGGTACAGTTGGCCCTGCAGTGAATGGACGCCAGGGGACAATCCAGGATCTGGGGACCCACCCGGGGCAGGCGGGCTGTGGCAAGGGATGGGGCGGGCTGCAGTCTGCCCTCTCAGGGCTCTGCTGGGTTTTTGTGGAGCGGAGTGGAGCCCTGGCTGAAACCAAGAGTGGCCTCAGAAGTGTTGGCATTCTCATTTTTAAAAGAAAAGATGGGCCTCCTCCGAGCAGAAGCTCTCCGAGCAGGCCATCTGCCCAACCCACACATCCCCAAGGTGCCCAGTCTCCCTGGGGGCTGCGGGCTGCTCGGCTCTGGTCACTAAGGACAGCCTCCGAGGGCAGTGGCCGCGGGGGACGGTGCTCTAGCCTCAGCAAGGGTCTGCGTGCAGGTTGGGCAGAGCTCTCCCTTCCTCACCCCTGCTGGTCTGGTACAGGTGTGGGAATAGCCAGGGAGCTTCGGGTGTCATGTCCTGCCACCCTGAGTTTGTGCTGGGCCAAGGGAGCCCACTGGGCAGCCACCCTGTGGGGCATGGGGGATGGACCCCCCCAGGCTGCTCTGTGGTCCCACCTGTTGGCACGTGGAGGGGACACAGTGGGGTGGCTGTGGTGCTGGGCAAGGGCTTCCTCGGGAGTGAGGGCCTTGCTGCCTGCAGAGGACACCGGGGACGTCCCAGGCTGTCCTGGTTCCCTGTCCTCCAGGGGCACGTGTGTTCTTTCTGCTCGTCCACAAGTCTCAGTGGGAGCGGCTGGGGGCGCATGACTCACCCCCAGCTGGGGGCCCACCCCCACTGACAGCCCGTCCCAGCGTCTGCCCTCACAGAGGCAAGGAGCACCCTTTCTCTCCATCCCTGACCCCTGAGGAGTCAGGCATTGTTTTTTTTTTTTTTTTTTTTTTTTTTTTGCGGTACGCGAGCCTCTCACTGTTGTGGCCTCTCCCATTGCGGCGCACAGGCTCCGGACGCGCAGGCTCAGCGGCCATGGCTCACGGGCCCAGCCGCTCCGCGGCATGTGGGATCCTCCCAGACCAGGGCACGAACCCGCGTCCCCTGCATCGGCAGGCGGACTCTGAACCACTGCGCCACCAGGGAAGCCCAAGTCAGGCATTCTTGGTCCTGTGCCCTGTGCTCGCAGGTCTCACTGGCCCCCATCCTCACTGGGGAAGGATGGGCCTCGGTCCTAGCAGAGATCATGGGGCTTTGACAGCGAGGGCCCTTGGTAGGGCTGCTGCTTCCCAGGATCAGAGGGATGGAGCGTCTGCCACGGTGGAGTGTGAAGGCCAAGCCCGGGCCAGCCCGGAGGGGCAGTGGTGGACACTCAGCTGGCCCTGGTCCTGGATGGGCCTTGTCCCAGTGAGCCTCGGGCCATCCCCACTGAGCGGGCGGTGAGGGCCCAGCTGGCCAGGCCTGCCAGGGGTCAGCAGGCGTTCCCCTGGGACCTCCAGGCGCTGCCATTCAGGCCGCAGTGTTTGCTCCCCACGGGCTTCTGTTCGCAGAAAGCACACGTGTGTGCCCAGGTCCCTGTCCCTTCTCCTGACGCAGGCTCTTGGTGGTCCCTCGGGGTCTCCTGCTGCCGGTGCCTGGTGGGGAGGCAGGGGGGGAGCCCCTTCTCCTCTGCGGGGGCCTCACACGTGCCCCCGTGTGCCACCCCCCAGGATGTGATGTCGATGGTAAAGACCATGCTGGACCTGACCTACCCCATCCCCTCCGTGTTCTCGGGGGCTGGTTTCAACAGAAGCATCTGTAGCGTCTTTAAGGACAGGCAGATCGAGGTGCAACCCCTGGCAGGGACCACCTGGGGAGCCCCAGCAGAGCCCATGGCCTCAGCCTGCCTGGGTCTGGATGCCCTGGGCCCACAGGGTCGAGGGCTGGCAGCCGGGGGTGGTCCCTCTGAGTCCCGTTCCCCTCAGGACCTGTGGATCCCCTACTTCACCGTCACCACGGACATCGCAGCCTCTGCCATGCGGGCCCACACAGACGGTGAGCACCTCCTCCCGGGGTGCAGGCTCCCCAGCGGGGGCAGAGTAGCTTCAGGGGAGGGGCGTTAAGGGGCCAGTTCCAGGCCTGGCCCAGGGAAGCCCCAGGATCTCCCAGAGGAGGCAAGAGGCTCGGGGAGATGTGAACAGAGATGACTCTGCTCTGGGCCCGAAGGCTGAAGGGTGCACAGGGAGAGGTAGAGATGGGACGGGGGCAGAGCAGCAGACTGAGGGCCCACGTGGGTCACAGCTGCGCGTGGGTTGGAGCAGCATGCCGAGGGGAGAGCCCATCTGTGGGTGGGCGGCTGAGGCCCTTCTCCAGGCCAGAGTGTTTGGGGAGCCCCTTGAAATGTGTCTGCTTAGAGGTGAGTGGGGTGGCAGGGCTGGCAGAAGGTCACGGCAAGGGGAGATGTGGGGAGGCCCAGAGCAAGCCCGGCCCCTCGGGCTCCATCCGAGGAGGAGGATGTCCAGGAAGGGTGTCATCTGCCCGGGCCTGGTGCTCTCTGCCGGAGGCCAGATGTGCAGGGCTCAGGACCCATGTCGGCGAGGCTCTGAGCCGAGGGTCCAGGGCAGGAACTCACCTTGGGTAGTGAAAGGCTCCTTCCCTCTCCCACGATCCCTCTGGACCTCCTCCCAGGCTCCCTGTGGAGGTACGTGCGTGCCAGCTTGTCCCTGTCGGGCTACACGCCCCCGCTCTGCGACCCCAAAGATGGACACCTGCTGATGGACGGGGCCTACATCAACAACCTCCCAGGTACTGTGGCGGATGGGGAGCGGCCGCCCGGCCCCGCCTCAGCTCCACGGCTCCTGCGCGCCGGGGGTTACAGACGTGCGCACGCTCGGCGCCGCGCGCTCCCAGCAGATGGCTCCATTTGTCGGCTCAGCAGTGCTCAGAACCAGGCCAGGTAGAGGGCCGCCGCAATTAGGGCCCGTCTGTGCCCACAGTCAGAACTAACAGCCTGCAGGTGTCGGGTCTGCTGAGGGCAAGGCCCCTCCTGGGACACACCTGTCACCTGTTGGACAGCTCTGTGCGCTTGGCCGACCCCCTCCACAGGCCCAGGTGTGAGGGTGGAGAGGAGACCCTCCCCACCCTCCAAACCCTCACCCCCATTCCCCCACTCTCGGCGCCTCTCAGGCAGGCTCTGCCCCCAGCCCTGGCTCCACCCCAGCTTCCCCCAGCTCTGACCCGTCACCCCAGGGCCTCGCTGAGATCGTATCACGTATCAAGCCTGCCAAGGTGGCTGCAGTGGACGGTGAGCTGGACCCCGGGCCATATGCCCACACAGCTGAGGATGGTAGTGGCAATGTCCCTTCCTGACCCTTGACACTCTCAATAAGATGCCCTGACCACCAGGATCCCTCTAGCAGCCCCTGGACCCGGTGGGCTGCATATGGGGACCCGTGCCGGCCCCTGCCCCTGCTCTCAAGAGGATACCTGCGTGGCCCTACTGTCTGCCCAGATGAGTCTGACTACCAGACCGAGTACGAGGAGGTGCTGCTGGGCGGCCCCAAGGACTTCCAGAGTGCCCCAGCTGACCTGGGCTCCGACTCAGTGAGCTGCCCGGACACCCCGTGCTCCCCAGCTGAGCTGCCAGCTCCAAGGGCTCCAAAGCAGGCCAGCTGCTCCCTCCCTGCTGCCCTCCTGGCTTGCCCCCACCTTGACCTTGACCATGTGTGGTTTGCTTCCAGGAGGACGCGCCCTCGCTTCGGCATCGGCACTCCTGTCTGGCTTCCCCCGAACCATCCCAGGCCTCCTCATCCCCCCTGGCTCTCTGACCAAGATGGGTAGAGGTCTCTGCTCTGATGCACCCTGAAGCCAGCATCTCCTGTGGGTGGGTTTCAGAGAACCAGCTGGCGCAGCTCCTGCAGCTCTTCCCCAGCCCGCCAGGGAGACCCTGCTGGGGCCCAGGGCCCTGCCGGCCAGTGTTGGAGTGTCTGGGGCCTCTCTGTGCTGGCCGCTCCTGGTGGGGCACTGGGTCCTGGCATCCCCTGCACACACAGCAGTCCTGTGGGGCTGTGTCGGCCCCTGCGGGCCCCCTGAGGCCTCTGAGATGTCAGAGCCCCTGATGCTTCTGCTTAGCCTGTCAATAAAGGTAGATATGATTGTGTGGGACACGTGGTCCCTGTGCTGAGGTCCCCGGGGCAGGGGGCAGCACCAAGATGGGCAGCCCCACAGTCCTGAGGCTGCAAGGCGGAGTG
This sequence comes from Mesoplodon densirostris, assembly GCF_025265405.1. NCBI lineage: Eukaryota > Metazoa > Chordata > Mammalia > Artiodactyla > Ziphiidae > Mesoplodon > Mesoplodon densirostris. The sequence continues at coordinate 645,466 of NC_082666.1, forward strand.
GTCACCATGTGGGGACTCGAGGACCCCCAGCCAGGCAGGCAGGACACCCAAGGTCTGCGGTGCAGCTGGGATCCCCCCAAACCAAGGATGAGGCCCTCCCGAGCTCTCAGGCATTGTTTCCATTCTGTACACACAAGAGTCTTCCCTAAGACGATGCCCACACCTTACTTCTCAGATCATTAAATAGCGCCGGGGGGTCCTTCTGTACAAAAAAGGAGACCTGTCAGCTCTATGACTTTGGAGTCCACGATCCCTGCAGGTCTCGGAGCAGGGCACGTGGGTCTGCGAGAGCAGGGAGACCCTTGACCGGAGGGCCTGGCACCCTGTGGTCAGGGGACCGCAGGCCTCAGTTTCCCAGCTCCAGAGGCAGCGCTGAGAGGGCGGAGAGACGGTGGGTCCCGCCCCCTGCCGCCCCCCGCCGCCCCCCGTCGCCCCCCGTCGCCCAACCCGGCCCCCTGGCCCCCCACCTCCCCACCTCCCCACCTACTGCCGGCGTGGTGGGCGGGGCTTCAGCCTAGTCTTTTCTGGGCCCCGCCCGGCTCAGACGTTACGGTGGGCGGAGCCTTCCTCGCCCAGCCGTGGCTGTGGACGGCCCGGCCCCAGCCCTGACGTAACGGAGGTGGCCCCGCCGAGCCCCGCCCCTTCCCTGACGTCGCGGTGGGCGGAGCGCCACCCCCGGGCCTGGCAGTGCTGTTCGGTGCGGCGGGGCGCGCGGAGGGATCGGTGTGGCCATGCGAGTCCCGAACCCGAACCCGAGCCCGAGCCCGATCTCCGGCGCGGCGCGGCTCCCCAGACGGAAGCGACGGGCGCGGGGCGCGCTCTGAGGCCTGGGGATGCGCCGCCGCCTCGACCATGGGCGCCGTCGCCTCCCGGAGGAGGGCGCTGCGGAGCGAGGCCATGTCCTCGGTGGCGGCCAAAGTGCGGTGAGTGCGGCGGGCCGACCGCCGGGGCCAGCCGCCCCCGCCCTCGCCCCGCAGCGTGCTCGCAGCCTGCGCCCCGCCCCCACCTCCATGCGGCTCCCTTCCCTGAGGCTGCGGTGGGCGAGCCGCACCTCACGACCCTCACACACGCTGGGTGGCAGGGGCTGGATGGAAAGCAGACCTGGGCCCCGCCTGCAGGTCCGGCCAAGGTGCACCGACACCCAAGGGTCCCCGAACTGCGACCTGCCAGCCCTGGGCATTCTGAGGTGGGATGGGAGTGCTTGCTGGCGGTGACCCCTGAGCCCTTCCTTGCTGGCGCCGAGGGCCTGGGTGGGGTGGGGACGCCAGGGTGGGTGATGTGCACTGACGGCGCACCCCGCTGTCACCCCGCAGAGCAGCCCGAGCGTTTGGCGAGTACCTGTCCCAGAGTCACCCTGAGAATCGAAACGGTGCAGGTAAGGGCACGTGAGGCAGTGCCGGGACGGGGTCCACCCACAGCCCCCCAACCTAGGCGAGGGGATGCTGTCTCCTGTCTAGGTCAGGCCCAGCCCCTGCGCACTGTGGGGTGTGAGCAGGCAGCTAGTGCCCTGCTGGGCTGGCTTCCTCACGCCCCCTGCCCCGCCTGGCCCAGAGCGCCAGGAGGAGCTCCGAGCCACTCATCACCATGGCACCCACCCAGCTTGGGCCGTTGGCATGGCAACAGGCCTCCTGGCACCCCCAGGACTGGCACCGCTGTCTCTGGGGGCCAGCTGGTGGGGGGGAGGGGAGAAGTTGGCACTGGGCACATGGGCGTGGTGGCAGGCTGGGAGGTGGCCTGCTTGTTTCTGGGCCCCACCCCCCATCACCCACAGGTAGCACAGCCTGTCGCCCACACGCACGTAAGAGGGGCTTGGGGCCATGATAGGCGTGAGACGTGAACCTCTAGGGGGAGTGCGCAGCTCAGAAATACCTCTTCTGAAGTCATCAGGGCCCACGGTTTGTTCAGTGGGCCAGGCACCCGCTGGGTATTCATTCCCTGCCTTCAGAACACCCGGAAACTGGGAGGGCAGGGCCAGCAGACCGCAAGCTCACCTGGTGCCTCTCCCCCAGACCACCTGCTGGCTGACGCCTACTCTGGCCACGACGGGTCCCCCGAGATGCAGCCTGCCCCCCAGAACAAGCGCCGCCTCTCCCTCATCTCCAACGGCCGCTATGAGGGCAGCCTCCCCGAGGAGGCCGTCAGTGGGAAGCCTGCCGGCGAGGGCCCCCAGCCCCGTGTGTATACCATTTCCGGGGAGCCAGCCCTGCTGCCCGGCCCGGAGGCCGAGGCCATCGAGCTGGCTGTGGTGAAGGGGCGGCAGCAGCGGGAGCGGCACCCCCGCCACCATAGCCAGCCCCTGCGCACCAGCCCGGGCGGCAGTCGTGAGGACGTCAGCAGACCCTGCCAGAGCTGGGCGGGCAGCCGCCAGGGCTCCAGGGAATGTCCCGGATGTGCCCAGCTCACCCCGAGTCCTTCCCCTCAGGCCTTTGGGCTGGACCAACCGCCTCTGCCTGAGGCCACCAGCCGCCGCAAGAAGCTGGAGAGGATGTACAGCGTTGACCGCGTGTCTGGTGAGGGGGCTCACTGGGGGCCTGGGCAGCTTCAGGCAGGATGCTGGTGCTGGGGTCGGCCAGCAGCCAGCACTGTGAGGTTTGGGCAGAGCAGGGTGCCCAGGTCACGGCCTGCAGGTGGCGACCTGCCGCCACATCCCGTGCCCCACCTCAGGCCTCACGGTCGGCTTTGGCCTTGCCAGCACCAAATCATCGGAGGAGTGCTTCCCCGAGGAGGGGGCCTGGCCTGAGGGTCTTAAGGGTTGAGCAGGTAGAAAACCTGGCTGAACGGAAAGATCAGGCTGCCTCCAGGGAGTCCTGGGGAACAGTCCCTTCCCTGGGGCCCACTTACCAAGGGAGGCGCGTGATTGCCTGGGGCCCAGCCAGCCAGTGGGGCCCTCCCCAGGATGGTCGATCTGTGCCGGTGGCTGCGGAGCCCCAGAGGCCTGCTGTCGGCAAGATGCCTCCCTGGGACATTCAAGTGGCCCCACGCCTCCTGGCTCTGAGGTTGTCATCTCCTGAGGGTAGAATTCTACCTAGGAGACCTGGTGCGTCCTCTCAGGGCACCTCTTGGGCCTCCAAATCAGCAACCCAGCTGGGCCTCAGGGCACAGGCCTGGGGTGTGGGCAGTTCACCTCCACGACCTCATGCTCCTCTGACGCACCCAGGCCAGGGGCTGGGACAGGGGTCAGGGAAGAGAATAGAGTGATCTTCACCCACTCTGTCTAGTGCCTATAGGGGCCCTGGGAAGGGGCAGTCTCCACGCCCGGTGAGGGCCTCCGCCTCGCCCTCCGAGAAGGGTCTGGGAGAGGGGAGGTCCAACCAAGTGGACGCCAGAGTGGGCCGCAGAGAAGGCCCTGGAGACCCCAAGGAGAGGCTGCAGCCATTGTCCCTGCCCTTCCCCTCCTGCTTAAATGGAGACAAAGTCAATCCTTTCTCTGGGCACCCTGGAGGCAGGCTGTGCTCTCAGAAGAACACTCGTCAGCTGTGGGTAGCAGAGGGAGAGCTAAGCAAAGACAAGCGTCACCAAGCCGCCGAGCTGTCGTGCTTTGAACAGCTGAGCGGACACCCGAGCCTGCTGGCCCTGCGCCGGCCTCCCGACCTGGGATGGGGCTGGGGAGCCCTGGTGCTTCTCCTCCACCGTCTGTGGCAGAAGCATCTCCTTCCCCGACAGGTGGGGGTAAAGACTTCAGGAACCCCTGAGCCAGCCTAGTCACTGCTCCTTTGGTCTCTTCCAGATGACGTCCCCATCCGTACCTGGTTCCCCAAGGAAAACCTCTTCAGTTTCCAGACAGCAACTACAACTATGCAAGCGTGAGTCATGTCTGACGTGTGCTGGGCCCAGGCCGGGTGCCCTCTTCCTGGTGCTCAGGAGTTACTGCCGGATCCTCTCCCGTCCTCTGAGCCCACCTGCGTGGCTGCTTCTGAGCAGCTCCGTGTGCCATGTTCCGCCAGCTCTGCCTGAATGTGTCCGTCTGAAGGAAGGCAGGCCTGGCTGCTCCTAACGCCACTGCCCCTCCCCCGCCCCATCCCTTCCCCACTGCCCTGTCCCTCACAGTCCCTCCAGTCCGTCCATCCTGTCCTGCGGGGACCTGGGTGGGGGCTGCAGCTGATGCAGTCACCAGCAGAGATGGTTCGCTGCCCCGTGTCACCCAGCTCCGCCTTCACGCAGGCCCCAAACAGCAGCCTACTTGTGTTTCATGCGCATTGCGAGTGATCACAACTTAGTCCCCTGGGGGGCATGCTCTTGACCTTCGCACAGCTGGGTGTTCTGTCAGGGCTTCCTTTCAGGGAGGGACTCTGCTGCAGTGTCCCCGATACCGAAGAAGCTGCCTCCTGCGTATGCTACCCTGGGGAGCGCACCACCACCCTTGGGCTGGATGGGGGCCGCTACCTTCGCTGCTGGACCCAGGGTCGGCAGGGCACAGTCAGGCCTCTGTGCAGCCTGACAAGGTCACAGCATCTGGTGGCCTAGGCCACGGTGACTTCCGCGTCTGCTGCCCTTTCAAGGGCTGGCCTGCGGCATAGCCGGCACCCTGCTGGTGCCTGGGTGCCTGTGAGGGACCCTCCAGGTCCATGACAAGAAAGGAACTAACTGAAGGGCGGTTGGGGGTCCGAGGGTCTCCGCTCACTGTGTCTTCTCTCTCACGCTGCCCCTTCCCGCCTCGACTGTAGCATCTCGTAAGTACCGTGTGGACCTCGAGCCTGAGGGCATGGCGGTTGTCCCTGGGGGACTCTCCCACCCCCAAGTAGGTTGGGGCAGGCCAGGGACCTGGGCCTTGACCATGAGGGCGTGCTGGGTCCCAGCGAGCGCCAAGGCTACAGCAGGGCCTGCGGAACTGGGCCGAGGACAGGGCGAGGCAGGCCAGGACCTTCTGCCTGGCCCAGTGCCCTGGATGCCCCGCTGGGCCCTGAGCTCGAGCCTCTGTCCCCACGTCTCTGTCCCTCTTGCCTTCGGCCAAGGGCAGTGCTGACTCGTGGCGGTTTCCCAGGGTGTTCAGGGGCTACGCGGAGAGGAAGCGCCGGAAACGGGAGAATGATTCCGCGTCTGTAATCCAGAGGTAGGGCCTGCCAGCCACTCGCCACCAGGGTCCGTCTCTTGTCTGTCCTGGTCTAGCCTGGGCCCACCCAGCCCAGCAGACCTGATGGGGGAAGGGCGGTGGCGAACACTGGCCTGGCCCTGCTCTGGGGACGCGGCAGGCAGGAAAGGTCATGTGGCCTGAGCCCCTAGGCCTATGTTTTGGGGGTACAGTGACAGCTGAACTGCAGCCAGCTGGCCCCCTGTGCCTTTTTCTGGCCCTTGAAGCCCAGAGCAGTGGGGTCAGCAGCCAGGCTTACCCTCCCTAATCCCCACCCACCTCAGAGATGTGTCCAGGAAGCTTGTCTGGCCATCTTGCAAGTTGGGCCTTGGCAGGGCACAAAGTTTGGGGTGAAGGAGACCTGATTCTGAGGTGGCCCAGGGACACAGCGGCAGGGGAGGGGCATCTGCCAGCCCCAAACCCACCTCACGCTTGGGGACAGTTGTGCTGCCCTGGCCACCATGTGCAGGAAGCAGGAGCCCTTGACCACGGGGGGAGGGAGGCTCCCGGGGTTCAGAGTGCCTGGGCGCAAGGAGAGAAGGGAAGCGTGGGCAGCGAAGGTGGGAGACCCGAGTGCACAGGGTCGCCGAGGGCGCTGTCCTGGGAGGGGGTGGGGCTGCAGGAGGAGGCTGGCTTATCGTGCCTTTGTACTGGCAGCAAAGGGGGAGCCCGAGAGGAGTCTCAGGAGGACAGGGACTGGGTGGGATTTGCCTGTGGGAGAGCTGGGGGCGCCGGGAGGGCATCCCTCACGGCAAGGGGCAGTGTTGGGACGGTGGCCAGCAAGCAGTGGGGAGGGGAGCGCGTGGGACGGGGCGCCACCCTCGCGGCCCTCACCAGCCCCCGGTGCTTCCGCCCCCAGGAACTTCCGCAAACACCTGCGCATGGTCGGCAGCCGGCGGGTGAAGGCCCAGAGTAAGGCCCGGGAGCGGCGCGGGCGGGCGGGGGCGCGCTGTTCTTGGCCGGCTGGGGCTTCGCGTGCTGCGCTCTGCGCCCCAAAGGCCCGCGTCCCCAGGCCCTGCTGCAGGGCCCCGCTGCACCCCCGCGGGCACCTTCCCACTCCCAGGCTCCGCCCCAGGGCAGGGCCCCGCCCCTGCACGGAGACTCCGCCCATGTCCGCCCAGCACTGTCCTTGTCCGCAGTCGACCGGACGCACTCCCCACTCCCGCCCCTCCCGCCGCAGTGGCGTCTTCCACTCTCCGGACCCCCTCACCGTCCCCACGTCCTCCCCAGCCAGCCCCTGTCCCTGTCCATTTCGTGCGGCTGCAGGCCCCGCCCCTAACGGGTTCTGCTTTCGCTGCAGCGTTCGCCGAGCGGCGCGAGCGGAGCTTCAGCCGGTCCTGGAGCGACCCCACCCCCATGAAAGCCGACACCTCCCACGACTCCCGAGACAGTAGGTGCCCGGCGGCGCAGGCCAGCACACCTCTCCCAGGGGCTCCCCTAGGCCCCCAGCCCTGCGCTCCCTGCGCCGGGGGAGCAGCTAGGCTTCTGCGCCTTTGCTGAACCTCGGTTTACCAGACTGAGGGCGGCCCTCCGGCACCTCCGATCTTCTGGGCAGGGGTAACTAAGGGCTGCGGCTCGCTGGCTGCCCTGGCCTGGTGCCGCCCTCATGCCCGAAGCCTGAGGAGCAGTGCCAGACTCCTCCTTGGCCCGGGCGCCAGGCACGCCTGGCTGGAGCTGACCCTTGCCCTCCGGCTCCCACTGGCCTTGCACCAGGGTCCACCGCCTTCCCAGTCAGGCTGGTGGCAGCTGCCAGTCTTGTCGGGCTGCTGGGGTCCTCAGCTTGGCTCTCACCCACCCTGGGCTTCTCCCTGACCTGGAGGACCCTCCGGGACATGCCTTGCTGACTCTGGCCTCCACCCATCTCTGGGGGTTGCAGCCGGGACAGGAGGCGCTGCAGATGATCCTCAGGCCCAGTGGCACATTCTGCCCTACAGGTAGTGATCTGCAGAGCTCACATTGCACCTTGGGCGAGGCCTTTGAGGACCTGGACTGGGAGACGGAGAGGGGCCTGGAGGCTGTAGCCTGTGACACTGAGGGCTTCGTGCCACCCAAGGTCATGGTGAGGCCCCACACAGCTGTTGCAGGCTGCTCAGCAGTGGGGAGGGGGGTCTCAAGGGGGCTCCTGCTGCCCACTGGCTCCGAGGCGGCCAGGGCGCTGAGTGGCCCCCCTGTTGTTCCCAGCTCATCTCCTCTAAAGTGCCCAAAGCTGAGTACATCCCCACCATCCTCCGCAGGGACGACCCCTCCATCATTCCCATTCTCTATGTGAGTGCCTGCCCAGCCCCCCTCGCGGTGTCGGGTGGGGGGTGCTGCCTGAGAAGGGCTCTGACGTGGGGCTGGCTTCCATCTGTCCCAGGACCACGAGCACGCCACCTTCGAGGACATTCTGGGTAAGTACTCCGCCCCCCTGCCCTCTGGTCTTGGGGCTGCTGGGGGCGGCACTCACACCTCTGCCTCCGCAGAGGAGATAGAGAAGAAGCTGAACGTCTACCACAAGGGGGCCAAAATCTGGAAGATGCTGATTTTCTGCCAGGTAGGGCTCAGCCCTTCCTGCCCAGGGGTGGGGGGTGGAGGGTGCCACCTTCCTGGGCATGCACGTCTGCATCTGCACGTGTTGGGGGCAGCGGTGGTTGGACACCTCCGGTGCGCGGCCCCGTCGGCTAACGGCAGCCTCTCACAGGGCGGCCCAGGACACCTGTACTTGCTCAAGAACAAGGTGGCCACCTTTGCCAAAGTGGAGAAGGAAGAGGACATGATCCAGTGAGCTGGGCGGGGGGGGGGCTGGGAGGCTGGGGGGCTGGAGGCAGCATCTGCTGGGGCACCGTGTCCCCGCAGTGCCTCCTGTGATGCCCCCTCACACCTGGGGGTCGGGCTGGAGGCCACCTGTGACCATCCCTCCCCCGCCAGCTTCTGGAAACGGTTGAGCCGCTTGATGAGCAAAGTGAACCCGGAGCCGAACGTCATCCACGTCATGGGCTGCTACGTCCTGGGGAACCCCAACGGGGAGAAGGTATGGGGCCCAGGGCCCAGAGCCCACACCAGGCTGCAGACCCCAGACCTGTGAAGGGTTGATAGAACCACCATTTCTCTCCAGATTCCCTTTCCCTTCTCATTCTCCCAGGGAAACCCCCATGCCTGGGCCTAACCAGCTGGGGGGGGTCCTGTTCCCCAACCCCCCATTCTCCTCATCCCTCTGTCTTCCTCTGCCCTGAGCTCATGGCCCACCCCCTCTTTTCAGCTGTTCCAGAACCTCAGGACCCTCATGACCCCTTACAGGGTCATCTTTGAGTCCCCCCTGGAGCTGTCAGCCCAAGGTGAGTTTGCCGGGCTGGTCCCCAGTTGTGGGGTGGGTTCTGGGGGGCGGTGGCCTGAGCCCCGGCCTCGCCCCTCCTGCCTCAGGAAAGCAGATGATCGAGACCTACTTTGACTTCCGGCTGTACCGCCTGTGGAAAAGCCGCCAGCACTCGAAGCTGCTGGACTTTGAGGATGTTCTTTGAGGGGCGGGTCCACCACCTGGCCGCTTCTTCGGACCAGCGACGGGGGCTGGGCCGCTGTGTGCTGCCCAGTACCGTGTGGGTCCTGGTCTTTACGGCCACTTCAGGGCACCCTCAGACGTCGCTCAGGTTCCCTCCCAGGGGTCTGGTCCTCAAGGCATCACGGGTCAAAAGAGGTCCCAGCCCCCGCGCCCAGGAGGAGCCACCGCGGCCGGTGGACGTTGACCGGGTCTAGGCCTCGCCTGGAGGCTGCAGCTCTGGGGCGGCTCCTGTGCAGGGTCATAGAAATAAGTGCAATTTTCTACCACCCCTGAGACGATTCAGAGGGAAGCAGCATTACTGGTTAACTAGTTAAGTGCTACGTTACTAGTAACGGCGTAGACCACCCGGCTCAGCGTGCGTTCAGGACCTTGTCTGCCCCGCGCCCCAGCCCTGCCGTATCTGATCACCAGCACCAGGGCGGCCCGCCTGCCCGGCCTGGCTCTGTCCCTGGCCGAGTCCCTGATTGTCTGTGCTTGCACTGCTCTCGCCACCCCTGCTTACCTGGCCTCGGCCGTGCCGGCTCGGCAGGGGTGCCTGGGCAGCAGCTGGGGGGCACACCTTCCTTTCTCTCAGAGCGCGCGCTGGGTCGAGCCAGGCCCTGCCTGCTCCCCGGTCTCCCAGGCCCGCCCAGCTCCCTGCTGCTGTCCAGCTCAGCTCTTGGTGGCCGAGCTCTGAAGTCCTCTCCTAGTGCAGAGGCCTGGGCTCTTGGCGGGGCCTGCCGGGGCTGGGTCCTGGTGGGGGAGAACCCTGCTGCACCCTGCTTAGGGGCCTGGACCCTGCAGCCAGGGCCCGAGAGCTGGGCGGCCGGTGTGCTGTGGGCTCGAAGCCTGGCCCGCGGCCCAGTGGGTGAGCTCTCTTGTACATAGCTGGGGCTCGGGGGCTGGCCCCCCTTTGCAGAGCCTGGTCTGAGACACCTGGCTGTGCCCCCAGCCAAGGGGGGGCGGGGGCTTGTGCCGGGCTCTGAAAAATGTACGACTTCCCTTAGAGTGACCATTAAATCTGACCCTCTGCTGCAGCCGCCGCCTGGGTCTCCTCTCTCAGCACCACCGTCCACTGCCTCCCTGGGCCCAGAAGGTTCTGGGCCCGCTGGTCTGAGGTTGTTGCTGTCGTGGCCGCCTGGACCGAGGGGGCTGGAGCCGCTAGGCCTGCCCTGCCAAGGGCACTCTGCGAGAGGTCTGGGGACGGGGCTCCCAGGGCTCCGGGGAAAAGAGCAGGTCCTTGACAGGGCTGCAGGGTGTGGTCCTGCAGGGGAGCCAGGTGAGGTCGGGAGGTGAGGGCAGAGACACCCTCCTCCTGTAGCCTCTGCCCCACTCCCGGGCACAGAGCGGAGGGCCATTCCTTCCCTCAGGCCATTCTCTGCATGTGGTCAGCAGTGTGGCCACAGTGGGAGGCTGGGAGGTGACCACAGGACCAGCTGGCCATCACTAGCCTTAGTCATCCCCAGATGTGCCCATTGCCGCCACCCTCCCCTCCAGTGGCCAAGGTGCTTTTGGGTCCAGCCAGGCTTGGCTACCCTGGTGGCTCCTGTTCCAGTTGCCTGGGGCAGATCAGATGGGTGCATCCAGGGCCACCAAGGGCTGAGGAGGGTGGGGGGCTGCCAGGGGATGGCATGGGTGAAGGCTGGGAGGCCTGGGGTTCTGGGGGCCTGGAGGCCGGCAGCCTGGCATCGGGGGCTGCTGCCAGGAGAATTCATGTCCGGAAGAAAGCCCACCCAGGCCACGAGGATAGCTCTCCAGCGTGACCCATCTGCCCTCACCGTGTGCTTCGAAGGCACGATTACCATGTGACCTGCAGGCCTGACCCCGGGACTGCCAGAAGCTTTGTCACGTGCCCCTGCCCCTCCCCCAGACTCTGACGGGGGACCCTGTAGTCGAGGGACTGGGACTGTGGAAGCAAGTGGGCTTGCCCCACAGTCTTTTGGGTCAGCCGCTGTGGGTAAGGGCTGGTGAGGTCCGCCCGCGGGAGGCTTGAGGTCTTGCATCTGGTTCACAAGGTTCCTTCCCTCATACCCCATAACCACCAACCAGCGTGATGGAGAAAAGACATGAAATCCAGTACAAATGAGGAAGGCGTTTTGGGAAAAGAACAAAACCGAGGGGAGGGGTGGCAGACCCGGAGGCAGGCTGGGTGGGGGCGGGCCGGGGCAAGCTCAGGTCTCTGCGGCCTTCCCCGCACGCCCAGCCAGCTGGGAAACCGCGGCAGCAGCAAGCGAGGGCTGGGAGAGAAGTATTGGCAACTAGTGTGCGAGGAAAAGGGTTAAGGTCCTTAGCATGCAAGGAGTTTTTATGTATTGACAAGAAGGAGACAAAAGCCAGCAGAGAAGAGTGAATAAAGGGCTGAACTGACAACTCACAGAGAAGAAAATCAAGTGGCCGATGAAAAGCCAGTGAAGGGAAAGAGGTGCTTGCTGCCTGTTTGTTTGGCAAAAATTTAAAGGGTATGAGTCACCCTGTGCTGGTGACTGTGTGGGGAGGAGATCATGTGAATTGCCACAGCCTTATTGGAAAACAGTCTGGCAATAGCTCTTAAAATATAACTGGTAAACACTGAGCCAGCACCTCCCACTGGGGCCTTCTGCATGGACGTCCATGTCCCACAGTTCATGCCATTAATCGGGGCAAGGCCAGATCATGTGGACGGCTATCCTGGAAGAGGCAGATTGTTCAAAAGGCTTGTTGTTGAGGGAGAAGTATGGTTGGGCCTGCAAGAGGCCCGAATACTCTCTGTTTAAACTGATGAGGTCAAGCTCACATTGATGAGGTGTGTTCTGCTCACCCACAGTGACACACACGCCTGTATAATGTCTGATGTCCAGTCCTCACCTCCTGGTGACAACGTGGACAGAGGTGGCCCCGGCCTGCCCTGTCTACCTGTGCTGCTCTCTCCAAGCCTTGCAGTGTGCATGCCCCAGCCTATGTGGCCAGGCTCACCCCCTCAACCCCTAACAGCCACCCCCCATTACCCCCTGCCCTGGATGTGTGCCCTAGAGGGACAGACCCCACCATGGGGAGGACAGACTCAGGGCGTATCTGCCTTGTCTAGAACCTTCCATCACCATTAGGATGAAACTCAGATCCACTGTTTGCCCTACTATCCGGAAGGGACACGTTGTGCCTACAGCTCCTTTAGTAGGTCTGTGTGGGGGGAAGAGAGTCGCACTTGAATTCCCAGGGAGGGGTCTCCAGAGACCAGGATTAGGAGGGAGATCGTCAAAGCCACTGTGGAGGCACCCTCCTGCTGGTCCCACCCCACGCAGCTGTCACCCAGACAGGGCCAGGGTCTTTCTGAGGACCCCAGGAAGGCAGTCGTGGACTAGACATGCTGTATTCATTGGACATGGCTCAAGGGCCAGGAAGGGAGACCCTGGAGGGGGCTGGGAGCTAGGGACCTGGAAAGGTCAGGAAAACCACCTGCAAAGGTGTTTATGAGCCCCTGGACCTGCTCCCAGGCCTGTGTGGACCTGACCCAGACCCAACCAGCACCCTCGACAGTGGGCCAGCCCATTCCCAGACCCACCACTGGGGGTGCAGCTAAAGCCCCAGCATTCTCCATAGGATGGAGGCAAGACCCCAGTCTCACAGAGTGGTATTCAAAATACTAGAAACCAGAAGAACTATGGCACTTGAAGAACCATGAAGATCTTGCCCAGCAGGTACAAGCCACCAGCAGGTACCAAGGATGAGAAGACACAGGTGTTGAAATTATCTGGCAAAGACTTGGTAGAGCTGTTGTAAAGATGCTCACATGAGCTGTTGATCTAAAATAATAAAACAACCAGTTATTTTACCAGCAACATGAGTTTATTCGGGAACAGTACAGAACTGGAATCCAGGACAAGCAGTCTAAGGTGAACCACAAGCAAGTGCGGAGAACAAGGGAGCAGAAACTCTTTTATAGAGGAGAAGGCGGAGTTGGGAGGGGCTGTTCTAAACAAAGTGTCCATTGGAGCAAACGGAGTTTGCAGTGCGGTGGCTTTTCATTGGCTGAACTGTGATGGTCTCTCATTGGCTGGGCTGTTGCTCGGCGGGGAGAAAATCTTCCTTTCTCCTGCTGGGTAGTAAGTAGTAACCTTCCGGTTGGGCCTGCAATTGAGGCTGCACGGTAGGGTGTGAGAGCTCCCCCTTCTGGCCTCCTGTTAAATAAGGTTTCTGTTTATTAATTTTCACATTTCTCCTCTTTGATCAAGATTTTTCTCTGAAAGCACTGCTTATCAAAAATCAGTTTTTTATGGATTCAGTGACTTTTTGTCCATCAATGCCAGGGAGGACCTTCCCTGGGTACCGTGTCCCTCGTGGAAGGGAGAGTGCACAGATTGGAAACCTCTTGAGGTCACATTCAAGAAACAAGGAGGGATAGGAGGGAGATCTCTGAGGAATTTCCCATCTAAAGTCTGTGTCTTAGAACAGTGAATACAGCAAGGGAACAGTCAACACAAAGAAGTAAGCACTTTGAGAAGGCACAGTGCAGGAATAAGCATGAAGCCATAGCTGATAAATTTTCCCCCAAATAGCAAAACTTCAAGGACTTTTGTTTATTAAAATTGAAGTATAGTTGATTGACAGTGTTGGGTTATTAAAGACATTCATTTGAAACTAAATGTTTGTCAATAGTACAGCCTGTAGGTTACAAATTTAGACCATGAATTTGGATAAGAATCCGGAGTCAGTTAATAGTCCAGATGAAATAGAGAGACTTGTGTGAATTTGAAACCTAACAGGCCTGGTTCTGACATCTGGTCAGATGTTGTCTTCTTCAATTCGGGGAAATCTTTACTTTCAGGTCCCCAGTCGGTGTGCAGCTTCATTCAGGCATGAGTCACCTGAATGCAGGGGTCTATTCCTTGGAGTTTGACAGCACAAGGGTGGGTTAGCAGTGCCTGATTCGGGCCTTTCCAGTGAGGGTGAAGGGGGTCCTTACTCAGGGGTCTTTTCCAACAAAGTCTCTGGGTTGCAGGTGTGATGCTCAAGCTCTTCATCTCATGGGAGCGTGCTGTGAAAAGATCACTCTTCCAGGGCATGATTATTTTCAACAGAAGCAATCAGGCCTCTATAATATTGAAGTATATCTCCCTTTACCAGCAGTGGATCAAAAGAGGCAGGTCTCAGGTGCATCCGAGGTCTGGTGACTGTCTCAGGGGTGAGAGTTGATGAGTTCTAAAGGGAGTGGTCTGAGATTTAGAAGGATAAACGGCAATGCTTTTGGCCACGGTAGTTGGAGAGTGTACGTTTTGCCAGTTGGGTTTTAATAGTGCCCTAGTGCACTATTCGAGTAACCCTGTGGATTGGGGATGGTAAGACAGTGAGAGTGGAAAACCGGCCAAACAGTACAGACTAGTCGAAGTACCGGACCAGTAAAATGGGTTCCCCGGTCACTGTGAAGGACTCCCCAGAGAAGGGGATTAGGGATTACCCAAGGAAGGATAATCTTTTCTAACAAAATATTAGCCTTGGAGGAAGCAGTGGCCTGTCTACAGGGGAAAACTTTGGTCCAGTGAGAAAATATACAGCTCATGACTAAACATGTTTGTATCCATGTGGTGGGGAAGCTGTATGAAATCCGTCTGCCGGACCTCCAGTGGTACGTGAGGCAGTTCAGTGTCTGGGAGCAGTGCAAACGGGTTTCCCTGGATCGTGTTTTGTTTCTCGTGGAGGTGTTTTTGGCCCCACCGTGTGGCACGTGGGATCTTAGCTCCCCAACCAGGAATCGAACCCGCAGCCCCTGCATTGGAAACGCGGAGTCCTAACCACCAGACTGCCAGGGAAGTCCCTGCCTGGATTGTATTTGGACAGGTGAGACAGGTGGGACGAGCCAGGTGGACACTTTCTGCAGCCTTATGAATGTTTCCCCACCGATGTTGGTTCGTGAAGGCTCTCATTTTGTCAGTGGACCTGTGGTTTAGCGCATGTCCAATGGTGAGGAGTGAGAACCTTAGAATTTCTGGTGGAGGCTGGATTGTTATTTGGCCCAAGCTAGAGTTCTTTTTATCAAACCAACAGTCACTAGATTTCCAATATTGTTTTTTCTTTTCTGGGGCCAACTGTTATGCATTTCTAGTCAATTTTTCCAGATTGTCATCTTGGGGAGCATGTCTTTGGACCATGACAGAAGTTTGGCCATTGATTCCTTTGAGAGCAGTGGTTTTGGAGGAAATATCAGTGACGTGGCTTCCTTTAGCCTCTGGGGAGTCGAGTCTGGAATGCCCAGGGATCTTAATAACCGTCAGGGCGGCTGCGAGAGTATGGTATCTGTTAGATTTGGAAATGGGAGCCATTTTTAATCTTTCCCCATTACAGGTAAGGAACCTCGTTGTTTCCATCAGCATCCCAAGGTCTTGGGCTGCCCCAAAGTCATACTGACGGTGTAAATACGGTGATTTTGCCCTTGGCTGAAGCACAAGCCGAGTGAGAGCATATAGCTCAGCCTGTTGGCCCACAGTAGCCAGAAAGTAAAGGTGCTGCCTTGGTGACTTCAGGGGGGGATGTAACAGCACAGCCAGCACAGTGTTTACCATTGTCACCTTCAGCAGGAACCGTCAGTAAACCACGGGGCGTCCGCCCTGGTGAGAGGAGCCCCCTGTAAAGCGGCATGGGACGTCCGCCCTGGTGAGAGGAGCCCCCTGTAAAGCGGCATGGGGCGTCCGCCCTGGTGAGAGGAGCCCCCTGTAAAGCGGCATGGGGCGTCCGCCCTGGTGAGAGGAGCCCCCTGTAAAGCGGCATGGGGCATCAGCAGGTGCTCTGTCGGTGTGAGGCAGTCATGAGGTTGTCAGAGAGGCAGAGAGCAGAACAGCAGCGGCAAGGTTGCTCCAACGGGGAGAGCTGTGTGAGGAGCTGTTAGCAGGGTTCCATGGGAGGTGGGGTGACTAACTGGAAAGCGTTGAGTGTGTGAGAATTTGGGAGGGCTTCTACCGCGTGGGGTGCAAAGATGGTGAAAACTCTTTCTCTGGTGATGACTGTTTCTCTGGTGGCCTTGACTGGAAGGGCAGCGGCAGGAGTGGCTCTGAGACAAGGGGGTATCCCCGTGCCACAAGTCCAGCTGTCGGCTGTAATACTCAGTGGGTCAATGACAGTCCCCGTGTTTTGGGGCACGTACTCCAAGGGCGTACGTAGGGACAAATGATCAGCGTCTCCCTAGTCAGCTCCAGGACCATCAGAGACAAAGCAAAGCAAAGACAGTGAAGGGTCACTTAATTCACCTCGTTGGCTATTTTGACTGTTACTGTGAAATTCTAGAATTATTTCCCCTTTCGGGAGAAAGAAATTCCAACATGATATTTTCTGAGCCGTCTTGGCCCAATAAATGAATAGGGGCGGAGAGACTAAGGAGGGAAGCGTGGGTATCTCTCAGGGGCCTAAACGAAAAGGAACAGGTTCAGAGACAGGACCCTCTTGAGGTTCATCAGAGACCCCCACTATTTGGATCACTTCCGTGCTCCGAGGCAGGGGCTGCTTTACCGCAGTTGAACTGAGGGTGTGGCTCTGGTACCAGAAGAGATTCGTCCCCAATCTGGAGAGTTGTTTTTCTGAGCTGATGAAGAGGGAGGGTTGGGAAGAACCCCTGCGGTTCCTCAGAGGCCCGTTGGTGGTGGTCAGGAGGGCGTTGGAAAGGCTGGTTAGAGGGCTGAAGGCACTTGAAGCCCTTACACTTGTGACAATCTTTTTCCCAAAGTCCTGGCTTTTTGCCATAATAGCAGGACCTAGGAGGGTTGGGGTTTTGTTTAGGGACCTTCATTTGCTGGAGTTGAAATTAATCTTTTTTTTTTGGAAATTAATCTTTTAAGTGACTCATCTAGGGTGTGAGTGAGCTGATCTGCCAAATTAACTAAATCTGGAGTGGACATAGCTTCCCATTCCATCCTGGTCCTTTTAACTAAAAGGAAAGATCTTCATTCAGCCCATTAATAAACAGAGTTAAAGGCTCTACCCTAATGGACTCAGCATCTGAAGGAAGACCAGAATTTTTTTTTTAACTATCTGAAGTTGTAATAGTCATGAGGAGGTTCATCCGATTTTTGTGTGCAAAAAGCCTGAATTTTGTTCACAACAACAGGCTAAGGACAGGCTACTATAATTGCTTGGGGGAGTCTTCCAGCAGGTGTTCTCACCTCCTGCCAAAAGTTGGAGGATGTTTCTCTAAATCCCTTTCAGGATGTTCCCATCAGGCAAGTTTCATCCAGTGTTTGGCTTGACCCCTGTCCACAAGCATATAGATCTGGGGAAACCAGGCTGGTATGTTTGGATAATGATGTTAAATTCTTCAGCAAACCTGTGGGGTTCCTCACTGACTTTAGGATACTCACTTAGGGCTCTCAATTTGGTCTTAGTCTAGGGAACGTAAACTTGGGGTTTGTTGGGATCCTCAGAAGACTTAAGTTTAAAGGGGCTGGTCCTGAATTAATGGTTACCGGGGGGAAGGACGGGGGAGAAGGATAGATCGGGAGTTTGGGATTGACATGTCCACACGGCTCTATTTAAAATAGATAACCAACAAGGACCTACTGTAGAGCTCAGGGAACTCTGCTCAATGTTCTATAATAACTTAAATGGGAAAAGAACTTGAAAATGAATAGACACATATATATGTATAACTGAATCACTTTGCTGTACACCTGAAACTAACACAACATTGTTAATCAACTATACTCCAAAATAAAATAAAATTTTAAAGAATAAATAAAGAGGCAGATTCTAACAGGTTCAGAGGAGGAAGTTGGGAGCGGTTTAGGGAAGCGCAGTGAGAGAATTAGAATGAGACAGCGGAGGGCAGAAGGAAAGAGGAAGATGAGGGGGGCGGGGCGGGGTAGGTGCTGAGCACAGGGGCTGCTTTGTCCAGAGACAGGGGATGGGGACCAGGGGGAGAGTCCTCAGAAGCCATTTTTTCTTCAATTGTTTGTTTGCCTCAGTTAATTTAAAAATTGTATTTTGCTAAGTGGCAATTTCAGAATCCTGATAATGTCTAGAAGCCTCAAAATACCAATCAAAATAGGAATCCCACTTAGTTTTGAAAATTTTTAGAGCCATGGCTGTCCAATTCATCTTTAAGAAAAGTAAGCTTGGAAAATTTTAAAGTTCCCCATAATGACCATCAGTGTTATAAATTACTTTGGGTTAAGTTGGTCCATTTAATTAGAAATGTGCATGGGAGGGAATTCTCTGGTAGTCCAGTGGTTAGGACTCTGTGCTCTCACTGCCAAGGGCCTGGGTTCAATCCCTGGTCAGGGAACTAAAATCCCACAAGCCACACATGGCACGGCCAAAAAAAAAAACCCCCAAAACCACAAACAGACAAAAAAAGAAATGTGCCTGAGGAAGGACCACAGTTTTTAAACATAAAACTGGCTGAAGGGGGTGGAGGGTGCACTGTCAAAACATTTAGATTGTTGGGATCCCTTTTCTTAGAGGTTTTTCTCTAGAGCAAAGGAAAAAAAATTTTAAACAGCACAGTTCCTATAGGAATAACCCAGTTCCAAAGGAATTGGACCAAAGGCTTAGCAGTGCAGTTTCAGTAGGAACAGCCTTATTTCAAGAGACAGGCCAAAGTGCCAAACAGGTACTCTCAGGAAGGACAAAGCCTTTAAAGAAAGGATGAAGTCTTCCAAAAAAAGCAGACCTCAAATACAGCCTGGAGAGCCTCAAAACACAAAAAGAGTGGGGTTTGAATCCTGGAGAAAACTTACCCTCAAACTCCAGGGTCAGCAAGAAAGTAGTGAGCTCAATAGGCTCTGCAAGCCCACACCTGTTTGCTCACTGCCTTGGAGTTACTAGGGGTCTTCTCTGGATCCCTCTTCTGACACCAAGTAATGTTGACCTAAATCAATGAAACCATCAGTTGTATTACCAGCAATAATGGTTTATTTGAGAACAGCAAAGAATTGCAATTCAAGGTACGCAACCTATGGTGTACCACAGGTAGGTTCAGAGAACAAAGGAGAGGAACCTTCTTTTATAGAGGAGAAGGAGGAGTTGGGAGGGGCTGTTCTAAACAAAGAGTCCATTGGAGGAAACTGGGAGTTGGAAGTATGGTGACTTTTCATTGGCTGAGCTGTGCTGGTGAAGTAAAGACAGTCTCAGGTGAAGGAAAACTAAGAGAATTAGTAGGCAGCAGACCTGATCTAAAGGGACAGTTAAGGGAGATTCTGCAGACAGAAATCAAATGATACCAGAAGGAAACTTGGAACACCAGGATTAAGGAAGAGCAACAGAAGTGATACATATCATAGACTATTCTCCTCTCAAGTTCTTTAAAATATGTTGGACAATGAAAGCAAAATTTACAGTATTGTCTAGGGGGGATTTCAATGTCAGTGTGATGTATAAGACAACTATAACGTGAAAGGTGGGGGAAAAAGAGACCAACGTGGTGTGAAGTGGTCTCCAACTGAAGTGGTAAATACTGATTACAAACAGACTGTAGAAAGTGATGTATGTATTTTGAATTCCCTAGAAAAACCCGTAAGACTTTATACAAAACAGATATAGTCAAAATCATAAGAGAAAAATTTTAATGGCATATGAAAAAAAAAGTTCAAATAACACAAAAGAAAGCAGGAAAGGGGAAAGGAGGAATGAAAAGAAAAAACACCAAAATAATAAAATGCTAGACCTAAATTCAAATTACCATTTTGAATTGAATTACCAAATACCAATTGAATTGCCAAATTCAAATTATCCATATTACACTAGGTGTAAATGGATTTCTCTCATAGCCTAGGAAAATGCAAGGGTTTTAGGAACTGAGAACCAGAGACAGTTGAAGACCAAATATATATTTCTCATTATAAATCACAATATCTAAATCTGTTTACAAGAAACTTACTTCAAATATAATGATAAAGTAGATTAAAGTAAAAGGATAAAAGATGATATACCATGCAAATACTAATCAGAAGAAGACAGGAGTGAGTGGTTTTGTTAATATCACACAACATAAACTTCAGAGCAAAGCGAATTACCGGGGATAAAGAGGGACATTACATATTGAAAAAAGGGACAATTCTTCAAGAAGGCATAGCAATTCTAAAGGTAGGCACCTGAAAACAGAGCTTTAATAGAAAAAAATTTTTGAAGCAAAAATTGGCAACTGAAAGTAGAAATAGACAAATCCACAATTACAGTTGGAGTCAGCAGTACTTCTCTCTCAGTGACAGATAAAACTAGTAGACAGAAGATCAGCAAGGATATAAAATAAGTGAACAATACTATCAACCAACTGGACATAATGATATTTACAGCACACTCCACACAACAGCAACAGAATGTATATTCTTCTCAAGTGCACATGGAACATTCACCAAAATAAAGCATAGCTTGATTTAAAAAAACAAACCTTAGCAAATTTAAGATAATTGAAACATACAAAGCATGTCCTCTGACTATAATAGAAGTAGAGTAGAAATCAATAAGAGAAAAATGTCAGGAAAATCTTTAATCACTTGGGAATTAAACACCACAATCCTAAATAATCCACGGATCAAAAAGGAAATCTTAAGGGAAACTTAAAATATTTTGAACTGAATGAAATTAAAATACAGCATGTAAGAAAATTGAGAGATGCATCTAAAGCAGTGCTTAGAGGGAAATTTA
This sequence comes from Mesoplodon densirostris, assembly GCF_025265405.1. NCBI lineage: Eukaryota > Metazoa > Chordata > Mammalia > Artiodactyla > Ziphiidae > Mesoplodon > Mesoplodon densirostris. The sequence continues at coordinate 665,649 of NC_082666.1, forward strand.
TAGTACAAATGCTTACATAAGAAAAGAAGAAAGGTCTCAAGTCAATAATCTAAGTTTCCATCTCAAGAAATTAGAAAATGGTGAGCAATATAGACCCAAGTCATGCAGAAGAAGGGAAATAAATATAAGGGCAAAAATCAAAAGAATGTGGAAACCAAAAAACAATTGAAAAAAATTGTGAAAAAGCTGATTCTTTGGAATGATCAGTAAAATTGATAAACCTCTAGCAACACTGGCAAAAAAAAAAGTGCAGACACAAATTACCAGTATCAGGAACGAAAGAGGTCTGTCACTACAGACATCACAAAGGATAGGAAAGGAATTCTCTGAATAACTCTGTTGACATAAATTCAATAGCTGGAGTGACATGGATCAAGTCCTTAAAAGCCACAAGCTACCAAAACTCACTCAGCATGAACTAGATAGCTTGAATAGCCCTATCACTACTAAAGAAATTAAATCTATAGTTAAATATCTTCTGAAAAAGAAAGTCTCATAGTTTCACTGGCAAATTACACTAAACATTTAAAGAAGAAATACAAAGTCTACAAATCCCTTCCAGGAAATAAAAGGGGTAGGACAACTTCCCAATTCGTTTACCAGTCCAGCATCACCCCAGTACTGAAACCAGCACTAAAAAGAAAACAACAAACCCTTGTGAACATAGCTGCAAAAACCCTCAACAGATACAATTATTCTTATTCTCTGAAGTGGTTCTGTTCTATGAAGTCACTGCAAACTCCAAGTTAGCCAACACCGAACCACTGCTCCCCAGGGCAGATAGAGGCTCAGATTCCTGAAAGCACAAAAGCACAAAAAACATGGCACGAAACAGACCGTGAAAAGGACGCTTGTTTACAGCAAGAGCTGAAACAAGAAGGCAGTGTCGCCTTGTTCAACCTCAGCTGAGGACGTGCGCATCAAGTCACTCAAACTTTTTGCTGCTCTGTTCATGTCCACAGATGACCACGGAAGCGCTACAAGTATTGATTTGGGGATTTCAAAAATATTTTGAGGTTAGTAAGCAAAATTGCAAATACAAAATCCACAAATAATGAGAACTGACTGTGTTAACAAATAAAATCCAGTGATATAAAGAAAACAATGCACCACAACCAAGTGAAGTTTATCCTGAGAATGTATGGCTGGTTCAGTATTCAGGAAAATCAATCAGTGTATATCACCACACTGAGTGTCCAAAGAAGAAAAATCACATTAACATATTAAAGGATGAAGACAAAGCACGTGACAAAATACAGTGCTCATTCATGACGAAAACTCTAGCAAACTAGAAGGGAACTTCTGCACCCTGACAAAGGGCATCCGCATAACACCTACAACTAACACCGTGCTTCATGGTGGATGACAATTCAGGCTGGGAACAAGGCTCACGTGTGCAGTCATCACCCTACTTCATGCACCTGGGAGTCTTGGCCAGGGCAGTAGGTGAGAAAGAGGAAGAAGAGGCACACACGAGAGGAGCAGACGCAGCTGTCCTGTTTACAGACCACACGACTGTCTGCGTCAGAAACTCCAGGGAATCTACACAAGCTCCTGGGGCTAATAGGTGGGCTTAGCACAGTGGTGGGTACAAGGTCAACCACAAAGACCAATTGCATCTACTTACCACCAAATGAACAATTGAAAACTGAATTTTTAAAAGTACCATTTACAATAGCTCCCCACAAAAATGAAATACGTAGGTATAAATCTAACAAAACATGTACTGGATCATTGTTCTGAACACTAGAAAAATGCTGACGAAAAAAATTTTAAGACCTAAACACTAACTAGAGAGAAGAGAAATTGTGTTCAGGGATTGGAAGACTCAAAATTGTAAAGATATCAATCCTCCACAAAGTGATTATATAACGCCAATAAAAGTTTCAGGAGAATTTTTTTGTACATAAAGAGGGGCTGACTATAAAATTTATATGGAAGGGCACAGGAACTAGAATAGCTAAAACAATTTTGAAAAAGAAGATTGAAGTTGGAGGACTCATACTGCACAATATTAAGGTTTACTACGTGGGGACTTTCCTGGCGGTGCAGTGGTTAGGAATCCACCTGCCAATGCAGGAGACACAGGTTTGAGCCCTGGTCCGGGAAGATCCCACATGCCACAGAGCAACTAAGGCCGTTCTCCACAACTACTGAGCCTGCGCTCTAGAGCCCGGGCTCGGCAACAAGAGAAGCCACCGCAAAGAGAAGCCCACACACCACAATGAAGAGTGGCCCCCGCTCGCCGCAACTAGAGAAAGGCCGCACGCGGCAACGAAGACCCAACACAGCCAAAAATAAATAAGTACATAAGTAAATTTATTTTAAAAAACCCACATCTTTAAAAAAAAAAAGACTTACTATGTGGCTGCATAATCAAGACAGAACTGGGGACAGAATTCCAATAGAATGTCCAGAAATGAGCCCTCACAAATATGGCCAGTCATACAGAGGTGCAGAGGGGTCCACAGAGAAGGGATGGTCCTTTCTTTTTTTAAAAATTAATTAATTAATTAATTATTTGGCTGCATTGGGTCTTCATTGCTGTGTACAGGCTTTTCTCTAGTTGTGGCGAGCAGGGGCTACTCTTCGTTGCAGTGCACGGGCTTCTCATTGTGGTGGCTTCTCTTGTTGCAGAGCGCAGGCTCTAGGCACACGGGCTTCAGTAGTGTGGCATGCGGGCTCAGTAGTTGTGGCTCGCAGGCTTAGTTGCTCCGAGGCATGTGGGATCCTCCCGGACCAGGGATCGAACCCGTGTCCCCTGCATTGGCAGGCAGATTCTTAACCACCAGGAAAGCCCCCGTCCTTTTTTTTTTTTTAATTTTATTGAAGTATAGTTGACTTACAATGTTGTGTTAATTTCTCCTGCACAGCAAAGTGACTCAGTTACTTATACACACACTTATACACACGCACACACACACACACACACACACACACATATATTCTCTTTCATATTCTTTTCCATTATGGTTTATCACAGGATATTGAATATAGTTCCTTGTGTTATGCAGTAGGACCTTGTTGTTTATCCGTCCTGTATATAATAGTTTGCATCTGCTAACCCCAAACTCCCATTCCTTCCCTTCCCTACTCCCCCTCCCTCTTGGCAACCGCAAGTCTGTTCTCTATGTCTGTGAGTCAGTTTCTGTTTCATAGATAGGTTGGTTTGTATCATATTTTAGATTGCACATGTAAGTGATATCACACGGTATTTGTCTGTCTCTTTCTGACTTACTCCGCTCAGTATGATCATCTCTAGGTCCATCCCTGTTGCTGCCAATGGCATTCTTTCCTTCTCTTTCGATGGCTGAGTCATCTTCCACTGTACACATGGACCACGTCTTCTTTAGAAAGGATGGTCTTTTCAACACCCAGTGCTGGCGCCTCGGCCATCCACATGCAGAGGAGGTGGACTTGACCAAGCCACACCTCTTACAAAGAATAATTCAAAATGGTTCATAGATCAAGGTACATCATGAAACTAAGAGACTTGAGGAGAAAGAACTCTTCATGACCAGGGGTTAGGCAAAAAGTTCTTAGTAACAACACAAAAAGACCATCCACAAAAAAACACACTAATAAATTTGACTTCATCAAGAATTTTAAAATTTGCTCCGTGAAATACACTGTTCAGATAAGATACGGACTGAGAGAAAATATTTGCAAACCTCACACAGGAGAAGGGGCTGCACCTAGAATATATAAAGAATTCTCCAAACTCAGCAGGAAGAAGTCAAACGATCCAACCAAAAGATGTGACACTTGACCAGAGAGGATACACGTGTGTAAAAAGCACGTGGGGAGACGCTCAGCATCCTCAGCCCTTGGTGCAAACTGAAGCCACAGTGAGGCTGGACTGTGCATTGGTCAGATCGGCTGAAATGAAAAGTTGTGACGCAGACACTGGAAGGACGCAGACACCGGCTCTCTCACGCTGGAGAACATCTGCGCAGTTTTGCATCGAGTTAAACCCAACAGTCTGTCGCCGGGGTGGGAGCGAAAGCACAGGTCCAGCGAAGCCTCGTGCATGAATGTCCACGGCAGCTTTTCACAGTCGGAGAGCGGGAACCCCGATGCCTCCAGCACCGGGGGTTCAGCAAACGGTTCATCAGAGTAGCCAGTCTCCACGTGGGCACGGGGGAGACGCTGGGCCACAGGCCTCAAGCTGAGGGGAAGAAGCCAGGCTCAATTCATCTCTGAGACCCCCTCCCAAGGACAAAACCTCAGCGAGGAGAGCCAGTGGGGTGGGGGCGCTGGGGCCGGGCTGGGCGGTTCTTGTTGTGGTGGCTGGGGTCACACAAATAGACCCGTGTGCGCAAAAAGGGGCAATTTCACCGCACGCCTGCAAACCTCCAAACCACTGGACTGGGGCTGACTCTCGCCCTCCTCATGGGACCACAGCTGCCCTGACTCCGGGCCTTTGCTCTGGCCGAGCCCTCGGCCTTGGGCCCTTTCCAGTCACCTGACTCCGCTGACCTGCCCTTCCCCTGACCACTGGCACCGTCCTCCCGCTGGGGAAGGGCGGGGTCTGAGGGCAAAGTCTGAGCAGCCTCCGGAGGGGACCAACCTGGGCGGGGCTGGTGACCTCAGGTGGGTGTAGGCAGCAGCGGCTCGCCACCTGCCTGACAGCAGACCCGGGCTCAGGGGAGCGGTGACCAGCGTCGGGTGGTGGGCAGAGGCGGGACGGCACCTGGCAGGTGCCTGAGAGACGACAGACAGGCCAGCTTCCACGTTTCCGCCACTGCTCATCCACCAGCCCAGGTGAGGGGCCGTCTTGGTCTGGGGGTGCTGACCGGTCCTGAGGGCGTGCTCTGTGTGGAGTCTACCCAGCCTCTCTGCCCACCCACTGGGGGCTCAGGGTGCTACACACCCTGGAGGGGGGTGTGAGGGGGGGTACCGGTGTCCCTGGCCCTGCCTGTAACTTGTCTGTCTGTGAGGTGGCCTGTGGCCAGGGTGCTTTTGGGGGCACAGGCTGGGTCCCGTCCGGCCTGGCCTGATGGCGGCTCGAGCAGGTCACCTGTCCTCTGTGAGCCGTGCTCTTCCCTCCTTAAGATGGGGTCATGACGCAGACGGGCCGTCTGGAGCCCAGGGCCCTGCATTCGCCCTGAGAGGCGGACGCCCCCCGGGAACAGGCGCATTCCTGTGGGGATACTGATGCCGCACCAAGTCCATGAGCCTCAAAGCTCTGCAGACCTCAGACCATTTCCTTTGGACAGTGGTGGCAACTGGCCCGAGGCCCCTGGTGACCTCGTGTGCGTGGGCCCCCACTCAGGGACATTTGGGGGCTGGAGAGGGCCCTGCAGAGGCCTCAGCCACTGAGCTGGTGCCGTGGCCCCGTGCAAACCACATTCCTGGGTCAGCCTGGGCCGGCTGTGAGGGACTGTCATGGGGCCAAGTGAAAAGTTTTAGATCAGAGAAGCCTGAGGTTGGGTTTTTAAACAGAAACCAGATGAATCTGTTCAGAACCCCTCGGCCTTCAGGTCCTTCAGTAGAGAAACCGTGCTTCCCGGGACCCGCTGACCTGCTTGGCAACAATTAGACATCCAGGCAGTCGGTCACCTGTCCCCACCGAGTTCGGGCCTGACCTCAGGGCTCTTAGAAAACTGTCCTGGGAGAGGCCTGGGGTGAGGGCTGCAGGGAGGAGCCAGGTAGGTGGGAGAGGCGGGGCCCTGGGTTCCCGGAGTTTACTGTGGAGCTGGGGCTCCTTATCCTGTGGGGGACGGGAGGAGAGCTGGGGTCCTGGGAGGGTGTGGGCAGTGGGGCTGCCAGATCACACGGGGGTGGCTCCGCTGGGCCCCGGCGTGGCACTAGAAAGGGGGTCTCCGGGACCTCCCCATTGCTGTGTGTTGCAGCCTAGCCTGTCGCCAGACAGGGCATCCCGGTGCCCAGCCCCTGCCGGCCCCTGTGACCTGTGACACCATGCGTAGCCCGGCTCTCCGGCGTGGTCTTTAGTCCTGCCCATCGACCCAGCCGGGGTGGGCTGTCTGAGCCCCGGGGAGGACCGAGGGGCTCTCCAGGGCAGCGGCACCTGCAGCCAGCAGAGTCTGGGTGCTCACTGCTGCCCACCCCACAGGTGCCAGTCCCGCCCCCATGGGGCTGACATGGAAGGAACGGGCCTTCACAGCCCTGCTGGGGGCTGCAGCGGTCTCAGGCCTCACCACGCTCATTCTCTTCCTGGTGGAGGCCACCAACGTCCTCCTGCCTGCAGACACCAAGGTGTGCCCCCAGACCCCACCCAGGGGAGGCTGGGCTGGGCCGTGACGGCCCCTACGCCCTCCTGACCCTGGTGTCACTCCCAGTTCGGGATCGTGTTCGACGCTGGGTCCTCCCACACATCACTCTTTGTGTATCAGTGGCTGGCAAACAAGGAGAATGACACAGGTGTGGTCAGCCAGGCCCTGGCCTGCCAGGCGAAAGGTCAGTGGGCAGTTCCATCAATGGTGGACGGGTGTTGGGAGCTGCCAGCCGCTGCCCGGCTGGGGTTTCCAGCTGGATGGAGGTTTGGGAAGTGGCACAGGCTGGAGCTGGGCAGTAGCAAATCAACCTAAAGGAAAGGGGCTCAGAGAGGTTCAGTGAGTTGCCCCAGGGGGCCCAGCTGGTCAGTGGGAGCTGGGCCAGGGCTCTGGATCTGTCCTGCCTGAGCCTGCAGAGATCCGAAGCAAACTCTTCCTGCTCCTGGGGCTCCAGACGTGGCATCCCTCCAACCTCTCCCCCGGACTTCACGTGGCCTCTCCCCTGTGTCTCAAATCTCCCTCTTCTGTCTCTTGTAAGGATGCCAGTTGTTGGTTTTAGGGCTCACCTGGGGAATCCAGGATGAGCTCATCTTAAGGTCCCTAACTTAATGACATCTGCAAAGACCCTTTTTCCAGATACGGTCCCATTTGCAGGCTCCAAGGGTGAGGATGTGGACGCATCTTTGGGGGCTATTTTTCAACCTCCCACAGGCCCTTTCAGCCCAGCTTCCTTCGGGGCCTGGAGCCTTGTCCTGTGGTGGTGTGTTTCAGGGCCTGGCATCTCTTCCTACGCCTCTGACCCTGCACAGGCTGGCGAGAGCCTGCAGGGCTGCCTGGAGGAGGCGCTGGCACTGATCCCGAAGGCCAAGCGTCAGCAAACGCCCATGTTCCTGGGGGCCACGGCTGGCATGAGGCTGCTCAGGTGTGGGGGCTGGTGTGGGCCCGCACACGTCCCTGGGGTGCAGTGTGAGAGCTGTGGTCCCTGCTCAGGCGGGAAGGAAGAGGGGTGGCTTCTGCCATCTCCAGCGTCCTTGTCCTCTCCGTGCAGCCAGAAGAACAGCTCTCAGGCGGAGGACGTCTTCGCAGCAGTCAGCCGGGTCCTGAGCCAGTCTCCCGTGGACTTCTGGGGTGCTGAGCTCCTGGCTGGGCAGGACGAAGGGGCCTTAGGTTGGGTCACCATCAACTATGTCCTGGGCCTGCTGGTGAAGGTGCCACAGACGGTCCCAGGGTGGGAGGGGTGCTCGGGGGGGACATTGTGGCTGGCCCCAGGACTCAGTGCCCCCTGTCTGTGGCCAGTACTCTTTCTCCGGAGAATGGATCCGGCCTCTGGAGGGGACGTTGGTGGGTGCCCTGGACATGGGTGGGGCCTCCACCCAGATCACCTTTGTGCCTGGAGGCCCCATCCTGGACACCACCACCCAGGCCACCTTCCGCCTGTATGGCACAGAACACAGCGTCTACACCCACAGCTACCTCTGCTTCGGGCGCGACGAGATGCTGAACCGGCTCCTGGCCGGGCTGGTGCAGGTGGGCTGCTCTGCGGGAGGTGGGCGGGGCGCCCTGCCAGGCGGGTGCTCAGAGGTGCCCCCACCTTCCCCGCAGAGCAGCCCAGGCCTCCTGGTGCGTCACCCCTGCTACCACAGTGGCTACCGGGGCACGCTGGCCCTGGCCCCCCTGTACGGGTCGCCCTGCGTCCAGGCCGCAGCCCCCAGAGACCTCGGCCAGAACCTCACCATGGAGGGGACGGGGAACCCCGGGGCCTGTGTCGCCGCCATCCGGGGTCTCTTCAACTTCTCCAGCTGCGACGGCCGAGGAGACTGCGCCTTCGACAGGGTCTACCAGCCCCCCGTGCGGGGCCAGTTCTACGTGAGCCCCCACGGCCTGCCCTCGGGGCCCAGCTTCCCCTCGGGGCCCCAGGTGGGGTGGGGTGGGGCGGGGCGGGGCGGAACCCGGCTCACCCTGGGCCCCCTGCCCGGGCACTTCGCCCCCCCACCCCAGGCCTTCTCCAGCTTCTACCACACCTTCCACTTCCTGAACCTCACCTCCAGGCCGTCGCTGGCCACGGCCAATGCCACCGTCTGGGAGTTCTGCCAGAGGCCCTGGAAGCTGGTGGGTGGATGCGGGCTGCCCGCCCCCAACCTGGGCCCCAGCTCCCTGGGCTGCAGACTCCACTGAGCAGGGACCCCGTCCCAGACAGTGTGGCCGGGGGGCTGGGGGGCTCCAGGCAGGAGACTCAGGGTCACGTCTCCAAGGGGGACCAGCCTTGGGGGCCCAGGAGGTGAGGCCTCATGGGGCTTCTGGCCTCCCGGGCCCCCAGGTGGAGGCGAGCTCGCCCGGGCAGGACCGCTGGCTGCGTGACTACTGTGCCTCAGGCCTGTACATCCTCACGCTTCTGCTCGAGGGCTACGGGTTCAGCCAGGAGACCTGGGGCGGCATCGAGTTCCGCAAGCAGGTGACGGCTCAGGGCGAGGGGGCGTTGGGGCCTCGGGCGCCGCCCGCAGCCTGAGCGGCGTGTGGCCCGCAGGCCGGTGGCACCGACGTGGGCTGGACGCTGGGCTACATGCTGAACCTGACCAGCCTGATCCCCGCTGAGGCGCCTGCCCAGTGGCGGGCACAGAGCTATGGCGTCTGGGTGGCCGGAGTCGTCTTTTTGGTGCTGACCCTCATGGCCATTCTCGGGGCCACTGCGGTGCAGCTCTGGCTCCGGGACTAGGCCGGCTGCCACCTGGTGCTGGAAGGCAGAGGCCTGAGCTGGCCAGAGCCTTCCTGAGCCCCGACCCCCAAGGCTTGCCCTGGGGGATCTGGCCCCATGGTCACATGGCCCCCTTTTGCCCTTGGGGTCATTCTGGCCACGGAGGCTGTGCCGTGGCCCCGACCATGGCCTTCAGGTCCCAGCACCCCAGCGTGTTTCCCATGTTGCACGAGGGCTGGGCCATCGCGACCCCTGCAGCCCTCAGGGCTGTGTGACTGCAGACCTACGGGTTCAGGGCCAGGCCAAGCCTGGGATTGGGGGCGACTGCTGGAGGTAGAGGGGGCCCGGCTCTTTGGGAGGGGCCAGCAGCGGGCCCTGGGCTCTCCAGGAGCTGTCAGAGCCAGTGTCCAGGCCCTGCGGGCTTTTCCCGGAGTGGCCACCCCACACCCTTGGAAGCCTCAGTCAGGCCCCCTCAGTGGCCAAGCCCAGGAGACGGCCACACCTCGGTAGGGGCAGATCTCGCCTTTATTAAACCCTCATCGCCACGGACTTCTTAGCGCCAAGCTCCTCATGTGCGCCGGACGGCCGGGACCACGAAGCACTTGGGGAAAATACCGATGCGGCCGTCACAGTGGCCCTCCAGCCACGCCTGGTCCACTGCAGGGGGCGTCAGGGCATCACCACATCTGCTCGCAGACACCGCGTCTGCCCCGGGGCCCCGGCAGGGCGATGGGGGGGTGGGCAGTGGCAGCTCTACCTTCGCACAGGACGTCCACAGTGTCTCCCGGCTGCAGGGCCAGGTCCTCAGGCCCCTGGGCGGAGTAGCCGTGCCGGGCCACCACCTGGTAGAGGACAGGCCGGCCGCCCACTCCCTGTGGCAGCGGGGAGGGCTGTAGGGTAAGCTCGGCACGGAGAGAAGGGCTGGATGTCCCCGCCCCGGGCCGCCCCCCACCCCGGCTCACCTGGCACTGTAGCCGCAGCTCCCCAGGGCCGGCAGCCGCGCCCCGCCAGGCCCTCTGCAGTGCCTCCTCCCCGGTGAGGGGCACCCAGCCCCTGCTGTCACTAGGGTCTTGGTAACTGCAAAGAGACGCCTCAGAGTGGGCAGCGCGGGCAGGGACTTTAGGGAGGGTGCTGACCTCTGACCTCAAAAGCCTCTCCCAGGGCCAGGACTAATAGGTGCCCAGCTTGGAGCCCTCCCACCCGGCTTTCCAGCTCACCTGAGCTGCCCAGTCTGGGCCTGGTGAGGGAGGGCCTGGCTCATCAGGGCCCGCAGGCTGGACAGGTCAGCTCCTCTTGGGGCCCTCAGGGCCAGGGTGAAGGTGCACTGCACTGTGAAGGTCACCAAGGACTCGGGGCCCCCTCCAGCCATACCCTGGGTCCAGGCAGAAAGGTGGTTGGTCTCCAAGGCCCCAGATCTGTGTGCCCAGGACTGCCAGGGTGGGCTTCGGGCCAGGGGGCAGGGCAGGGGCTGAGAGGGTGGGAGGGGCCTGGGGCTCTGGACTTGTGAGGCTTCTTTAGCTGGGGTCCCTAGAGGCATTCGGAGGATGGGGTCTGGCCTTGGAGCCCCATATCCCTGGGGGGGTGGAGGGTGACATGAGGGCCAGTGCCTCTTACCCCAGCGCCTGCAGGATCCTCAGAGGAGCCAGGGCCCGGCCCCCCATCCGCCAGCAGCCCTGCGGGGCGGGGAGGAGTCAGGGACTCCGGTGGCTACCAATCCCCAAAGGAGAACATGTTGGAGTACAGGAGATGCTGGCACCACGCGCCCACCGGGAGCCCCAAGGCCACCAGCTTCCTCCCTGGAGGACAAAGAGGCTGCTCCCGGCCCCGCCCAGATGCCTGCCTGGGGCTCCTTCCACAAAGCACCCTCCCACCACCAGCTGCTCAGGGGGCCTCACCTGGAGGACCCACTGGCCAGCTTGCTCCACGTGGGGCCTCTGCAAGGAAAGCCACAGGCTGGGGCTCTGCCGGGCCAGGGTGGGGCCCTGAGGGCGGAGGTAGCTTTCCCTGGGCCTGGAGCTCGTCGGGGGCGGTGCCCAGACACTGTCCAAGCAGAGCCAGTGGTGAGGGGCATGGCCTGCAAGACAGCCTGGCCAGGCAGGAAGCCACAAATCTAACGCCGTTGGAGGTGAATTTGGGGCATGAACCAGGTCCCTATAGGCCTGGAGACTACAGACAGGCCACCTTGCACTGTGGGCACCAAGCAGTCTTCCCCTGGCCCACCAGGAGGTGGCAGCTCCAGCTGGGGTTCCCAGTGACCCTGGGGGCTGGGGACCGAAGCCAGAGACCTGCTGGGCTTCACCCTGTGTTGGGACCCTAAGCAGTGGGTGTGCGGAGGGGCAGCAGAAACCCCAGAGGGCCCCAGTCCTGGCCACACCGACCAGCTGGCTCAGATCCCGATTTCAGGTGGGATCTGAAAGTTGGACCAAGTCTGTAAACCGAGTGTTTAGATTTTATCAGACTTGTCAGCTGTTTAAAGCAATTGGGAAGCTGCTGCCCATTGTCAGGAAGGCCAAGTGCTCCAACACCCAGTATGTGAACTTAGGGCCACGGGGTTTCATCAAGCACAGCTGTGATGGATGGCTTTCCAGGGCACCAATCTGTCCACCGAGTTAGCTGGACATCAGTGAAAGAGGAAGAGAAGTGACCGTCTTGTTTCAAACTGAGTCCTTTGATAAATTGAATGTGAAATTTAACCACCTTCTCTGTGCTGGGCGGCCTCCCGGCTCCTGGGGCTGGCTGCATACCCCTCCTGGCACACCTGCCAGCACACCTGCCCAGGAGAATCCTGTGCCCCTCCCTTCCTTGGCCTCACCCAGTGCCTGGGGCATCTCGGGGAGTCCCATGTCCAAGGAGGAAGGCCGGGGGCCCCAGCTGAGGGGTGGGAGCCTCATGGCTATGACGCACGGGCTGCAGGCCCCTCCCGGGCCCAGGGTGAGGAGCAGACACCCAGGCTCCTGTCTATGCACATGTGAGCGGCAGTGTGTCCCTGACCCATGGCGTCCGGTCACTGTGGCTGGCTCCCGCCAAGTCCCTGGCCTGCCTGAGGAAGCCAAATCTCTATCCCCCAGCAGGTGATGAGGCCACCTGCCCTGCCCTGAGACCCTTGCAGGGCCCAGCTGTGGCTGGTCCTGAAGCTCAGCCTGGGGCGGGGGTCCTCCAAACACTATGGCCCCTGCCCGCCCTGCCCAGGTCACCCACCTGCTCATCATTGGTGACCAGTGTGCCGTGGTCAGCCCGCCCAGCCTGGCCAGAGCTGACCTCCATCTCCGCATCAAGGGGCGTCCTGGGGCCACAGCGGGTACCAGGTCTGGAGGGGCCTGTGTCACGGGCCCTGCAGGGAAGGGGGAGGGGTCCTCGTCCTCAGGCCTCACCCAGCCAGCACGGAGGTCGAGGTCCTCCGGGAAAGGTGGGCCTAGGAGAGCCCTGAGCTGGAAACAAGGAGCACCCCAGTTGGACCGCCACCTGTGAGGCTGCATCTGGCGGGGCCGGCAGGGCTGCTCCCGTCGGCCTGCAGCCTAGCCTGCACCCCACCCCGGTGCCTCTGGTGCCCACCCCCAGGCCTGAGCAGAGCTTCAGTGAGGGGCAGGCAGGCCCCTTCCCCAGGAGCAGAACAGGTTCAGGACAAATGGGGGCACAGGGAGGGCTGAGCAAGGCGGGACCCCTTTCCCTGCACTGGGGCTCCAGCCAGTCCAGAAAGGGGACACAGCCACCCTGGCCCCTGGCCCGGAGTGGCCACACTGGGTCTGCAAAGGGGTTTTAGCCTCAGGCCGGAAGACAGGCCTCGCAGGGCCTCTGCCAACAGGGGAAGAAGAGTGGGGGGCCACGGCCCCTTCCTACCGTTCGGCAGCCCCAGGCCTGGCTTCACCATGTGCGTAGAGAGCCTGTGGGCACACAGTGACCCCCTCCTCAGGATGCAGACCCCACGGAGCATCGGGGGCTAGGGGGCAAGGCTGCACAGTTTTCACTGGCTCTCTCCCGGGATGGGACGCACCCCCACGTTTAGATCAGAAGGACGCTGAGAAGCCCGCGGGGAGGGTTTAAGGCGTCCTTAAGAGTAATGGGTCTGGGGGCTTCCCTGGTGGCGCAGTGGTTGAGAGTCCGCCTGCCGATGCAGGGGACACTGGTTCGTGCCCTGGTCTGGGAGGATCCCACATGCCGCGGAGCGGCTGGGCCCGTGAGCCATGGCCACTGGGCCTGCGCGTCCGGAGCCTGTGCTCCGCAACGGGAGAGGCCACAACGGTGAGAGGCCCAAGTACCACAAAAAAAAAAAAAAAAGAGTAATGGGTCTGGAAGGCCCCAGCTGCAAAACGTCAGAGGAGAAGTCAGGTGGCTGGAAGGCTACCCACCCACCTGTGGCTGCTGAGGCCGGGCGTCCTCGTGCTGGCCGTCAGGGATGGCGGAGGCCACCACCTGGGGAGGGACAGCGAGGGGCCGGCCGAGTCAGGGGTGCCCAGCCCTCACTGTCCATTCTGAACCCCGAAGTCTCCCATCTGCCCGGGGGGCGCTGCCCAAGCCTGGCCCAAAGACGTTGGACCACGGTGGTGGGGGCAGGGAGGTGGGAAAAATACGTTTGAAGAAGGAAAACATCTGTGCTGATCATTTTAACTTATTTTTCATACAACCTTTAAAATATTCTTGTTTCTTAGAAGGAGTCATCTCCTGTGAGAACAGGACTCCAAGTTGATGGATTAATGCAGCTCAGAGCCCCCTCCTCCACGCAGCCCTCCAGCAGAGACACACAGCACCTAGCCCTCGGGTGACCGGGGGGGTGTCAGGCCTGGCTGAGGGCCACCAGCTGGAAACCAGAGTGACTCTTCCTCTGTGCCCCGGGAGTCCTCACTGCCCCAGCTACCACCCCGCCTTCGGGGTGAGCTGCTCCCCACTGTCCTGTGATTTTGCTGGTGTTGCCCTGCCCTGACCCACGGTGGGCAGAGGTGGCCCAGGCCAGCCTGCCTCGCTCCTCCCCAGGGTCTTGCTCTCTGAGGCAGAGATGCAGGGAGGCCACAGAAACGCAAAACCCAGGAGGTGCTGAGGCCAGAAGAGCGAGTCGAGGGCGGAGGGAGGCATGGCCGGCACCGCCTTGGGGGTCCTCAGCAGCTTCTGGGGGGCTCCACCGCCAGGTTCCAAGACCCAGATCTGTGAGCCCCATTTGGAGACACTGCTGCCCACCCCGGGAGCCTTGTGTCCTCTGTCCACCCACCAAGGCCGTGATGACCCCGGGTGTCCCTGTGAACTCAGCCTGGAAGCTCGGGACGCGGTGTGAGCTCAGCAGGGGCCTGGCTGCCCGCCGCTCTGCGGCCTGCTGGGTGCTGCTGGCCCCGGAGTCCCTGGGGCCTGAGAAGCGAGAAGCTACCCCTCCCTTACCTTGGCCTTGCCCAGGAAATCCACGGGCTCCAGGTGTTCCAGGTGCCGCCTGTGCGGCCGGAAGACCTCACCCCTGGGGACCTGCCGAGGCTGCAGGGAGGCCTGTTTCTGGAGGGGCGTCCGGACAACGCAGACCTGAGCACTGGGCCAGGCCTGAGGCCGCAGGAGCCGCAAAGCAGAAGGGACGGCTTGGCCCTGTCACCTACTTCCCATAGCCCATGGGAAGCCCAGCCCACACCTGGGCACACAGGCCGCTCCTTCCAGAATTTTCTTCAGCTCATATAGTCAGTCTTGGGGGTGGGACAGATGTGAGCCCCAAACTGCAGGCTATGGGCCTGGCAAGCCACCTGAGTCAGCTTAGGAGTCTGGCTCTGCTCACCTTCCCCCTCACCTGCCCCTCACCTGCCCCCTCACATCCCCTCACCTGCTCCCCACCTTCCCCTCATCTCCCCTCACCTGCCCCCTCACCTGCCCCCCACCTTCCCCCTCACCTGCCCCGCACCTGCCCCCTCACCTGCCCCCCACTTGCCCCCTCACCTCCCCCCACCTGCACTTGGCCCAGGGCGATGTCCAGGTCATCGCGGGCCCCTTCCGGCCCCTTGGAGATGGCTTCCTCTAGGCTGTGGGTGGCCTCCGCCCAGAGCCCCAGCTGGCTCTGCACTGCAGCCACGTTGAAGAGTACCTGAGAGTGAGGCGTGGGTGATGGCAGGCCCAGGACGCCCCCCAGCCCCACCGCCTGGTCCCACACCTGGCCCTGCCCCTGGTCCAGCCACTGCGCTTCCCAGACACAGCTGCCCAGGGCTCTTCCAGGCGCCCAGCAGACGTGGAGCCCGCCTGGCTCTGCCCCTGGGCCGGCTCTGCCCGGCAGGCCTCATTCCCCAGACCCCCAGCCGGAGCGGATCAGCTCTCCCTGCTTTTCTGCTCTGAATGTCCGGCGGACCTCCCATCTCTGGAAGCAGCCTCTCGGCCTTTGCAGCCCCGTCCTGCACTTGGCCTGACCCCCTCCTCCCCGTGCTGCCCTGCTTACTGAACCCCCAAGAGTCTGGGGTGCTGTCTGAGGAAGGCCTCTCTCCGTCCCGCCCCTCCCCGCGTGTGGAAGGACGTTTTGGGCTGGATGTGCTGGGAAACAGCAGCAAAGCCGCCAGTGCTCCCGGGAGCCGAGGGGGGAGGGTGGGGAGCGCTCAGCCACGGCAGCCTCTGTCCCCACAGGGACACCGCGCTCCCAGAGCTGCTGTCACATGGCCTGCCGGGGTCACGGCCGGCCGACTCCCACAGTCCGCCTTGCACACAGTGCCCTGGGCCGGGGCCACCCCGGCGGGACTTCCCCCGCGGCTGGCTCACTGGGACACGGGTGGTTCCCAGGGGCTCCGAGGCAGCACGCTTCCGGGAGCGCTAGGAGCACAAGCGCTCCTCCTAAGCCCCTCCATCAGTGCCCGCCCCGCCCCAGGAGGCCAGGAACGGCGCCAAGCGAGAACCCCAGGGCAGGGATGCCGGGGGCCCACAGCCAGGCCTGCTTCGGCCCAGCTCCCCCCCCCCCCCCGCCCCGCCTGTCACCTCTCGCTGACCTCTGACCCTCCCCTGCGCCCCACGGTGGGATTTGGGGGCCCCTCTGGCCAGAGGGAGCACCTGAGTCAACACGGCCCCAGCTGTGACAGTGACAAGACAGCGGGACCCAGAGGATGGGGTCTTCAGGACGAGCGGCCTGGAAGGACCACCTGGGCCGCCTGCCCACAGACAGCACCCCCAGCGCCCAGCCGCGTCCCGCTCTCCGCACGCCCACCTCCCAGGCCTGCAGCTTGAACCGCAGGCCCAGCTGGGTGTAGTCGATGGCGGCATTGTCCCTCAGCAGTGCCAGGGTCCGCTGGAAGTCGGACAGGGCCTCCCGGAACCTGTGGGCGGCAGGGGAGCCTGGCGTGGAGGCCCTCAGCGGCCAGAAGGCAGGGGGCGGAGCTTCGCCCAGCCCCACGCTGCCCCGGCTCCTGCTGCAGTGGTGGAGGCCGTGGTGGTCACCCAGGTCTCAACACGGGGTCCACACACAGACGGGCTGAGCAGCACGTGGGGCTCCAGCTCTGCCCTCTGGGCGCCTCGCTCCCCTGCCCGCACCCCAGACCCTCTCCCAAACCTCGGTGTGCAGGGTGCCCTGGGCGTGTCCTGCCTGCTTCTCGGGCCCCACCCCATGGGCCTCCCCATGCAGAGCCCCGCTGGAAGCTCCCCAGCCCCCACCAGAATCCCCATCGCCCCCCCGGAAGGCTCCTGGGTCGATGAGGAGGTCTCCCCCAGAGCCCACCTGCCCCCAGTGGGACCTTCTGTGGGGGCCGGGCCTGTCCTGCAGCCCGGATCCCTTCTCTGGGAAGGGCCCGGCGCCGAGGGCTGGGTGGCTAGGGAGGACCCCATCACCTCCATGTCCGGGGACACACCACTTCTCCAGCCCTGCCCTCGGTTTCCACGTGGGCAGAACGGGTATAATCGCGCTGTCCCGGCTACAGCAGGGATGCAGGAACAAAGGAGGGGAAGCCTGTGCAAGCACTCTGTGATCCCCCGAACCCCGTACAGAGCCAAGGGTCAAGGTGTGTCCCTGCCCTGCTTCTGCCACCACACGACCACAGCATCCTGTTCCTGGGCTCCCCTGGGGCCGCCCAGGAGCGGTGGGTAAGAGGAGGTGACCCGTGGGCAGAGAGGAACACAGGAAAGGGCTCTGCAGAGCCAAAGGGCCATCAGAGAAAGAACAGGGCACTTGTGTGCTCACCTCTCCAGCTGGAAGTTGGCCACTCCTCGCTGGAAGAAGCCAACAGCCATGCAGGCATCCTTGGTCACTGCCTGGTCAAATGCCTGGGGACAAAAATGCCCATGGAACACCCAGGTCTGTAACCCCGTCACTCCTGTGTCACAGATGCGGTCCAGGCAGATGCCCAGCAATGGATCAAGGAATCCTGTTGGCCCCCATCATGGCCACCTGCAGGAGAAGGTCTCCCGCGCCCACCCGGGGGGCCTCTGAGTCTGAGGCTGGGCGCACGCGTCACGGCCACAACCCCAAGCCACCTGGGCTCCCGAGGTGCCTTGCGACGCACTCAGGGGCAACTCGGTGGCAGCACAAACCAACTTGTTTACCATGAAGACAAGGAAACACTCCATCGCATTAATAATCGTTACTTTCGGGGGAGGGCGTTATGCAAGGTTTTTGTCTTTTTTAAATCCTAGTTTTGGTAGTTCGTACAAAGTGACGCACTTCTCATCTATTAGAATCAGAAAGAGCAACAACACAAAAGTCTTAATATGTGTGTAAAACACAGCTCTTCCTGAAACTAGACTCAGAAATGACATCATCTGTTCCTAAGGAGAACAGCAGCCACCAGTTAAACACAAGCAAGAGGAGGGCATACAGCAGCTATCAAGTTAAATACAGGCAACTGGATTGGTGTCATGGCCAACTGGGGGGCTTGTTGAACTGAGTTTGACCCGAGTTGTCCCCTCTCTCTGGTTAAATCACGGTTTAGAGGAAGTGGTGATTGGATTGGCCTCACACTGCTGATTCCATGGTGTCCAGTGATCACACCCCCCTTGTTGGATAACATTTTAACACTGACATTGCTGCTGAGATAACTGTAGATTCATACACAGATGTGAAGAATGACAGGGTAGGTCCCTTGAACACGTTTTCGGTAGCTGTCACTGATGGCCTGAACAACACGGGAACCTGGCTCTTTCTGAGGGGGATTCGGTGTGCTGCTGGCTTTTTGTTGTCACCCGTGGAACGTGCACCACTGTAATAAACCTGGGGGCTTGAAGGGCAGAGAGTGGCCTTGCTGGCCCCTCGGCGGAGACATGTGTGTGTGTGCGCCCATGTGTACCCCCAGCTCTTGGTTCTGCTTTGGGGAGTGGGTGGGAGACAGGTGAGCACTCAGATCTGGGGTTTGGGCAGCAACCAGAGACCTTATCTCCTGGCCATCACTGCAGAAGGCCCAGCCCAAACCCTACACCCTGGGTGCCCCTTCCCAGCCCCATCCAGCTTCGAGCCTGTTTGCGGGTATGTTAGCACCTCGGCCAAGAGCACCTGAGCCAGTGTTCATCCCGGCCGTCCCCCAAAACTGCAGAGCCTGGCACATGGTCACCACACAGTGGAGGCAGTGCCAGAGCCCTGCACCCCCATCCCGGCCCTGACTCAGCTCCGCTGGGGTCCCCTGCCCACACAGGCCTCCCCTGCTTAGGTGTTCACTGAGGTGGACCTGGGGAGACATCATCAGTGGCCATCAGGGAGGAAGGGCAGGGGTCCTGGGCTCACCCCTGCAGCTGGGACTTTATCCCACCCCTCACCGACTCCCCACCCAGGGCCAGAGAGCAGCGTCCCCCAGGGGGACGGGCCCCTGGCTCACCCGCAGCGCGGCCTCCGGGTCCCCGGCTAGCAGGTGCACGCAGCCCACGTTGAAGCTCATCCTGGCGGGAGGCTCCCGGACGCTCGAGAAGAGTCGCAGGGCGTAGTCCCAGTCCCCACGCGCCACGGCCTGCGCGCCCCGGTGCCAGTCCCGCACCAGGTCCCCGAGCGAGGGCATGACGACGTGAACACCAGCCCGGCCCCACGGCGGAAGTCGGAGATTCCTGGCCGAAGCGCGGCGGGCGCGGCCGGCGGCGTTGGGGGTCCCGTCACTGATCCGGTGGGGTGGCTGGGGGCCGAGGACCGCGGAGCAGGGGCCCCTGGATCCGGAGACCGGCGTGGGGCTGCGGCAGCCCTCCGAGGAGGACGGGAGGGTCGGGGACCGACACCGGCGCCAGGTACTCGGTGAGGGGCGGGGCGGGCCGGGGAGCGCCAGGTGCGCCAGGTGCGCCAGGCCTCCTGCGGCCCACGGCGCCCCCTGGCGGCAGAGCGGCCCCACCCAGTCAGCCCCGCCCCCGTACTGACCACGCCCCCAAACGGCGGCCTGGAGGCTCTCCCAAGCCGGCCCCGCCCCACCGGCCTGACCAAGACCCTAGCCTGCCTCCCGGCTCCTCCCCGGACCCAGCCCCGCCCCTCCGGACTAACCACGCCCCCAAACAGAGGCCCGGCTCCTCCCCTCGAGTCAACCCTGCCCCTCTGGACTTCCGCCTGGAGGTCCTCCAGCTCGCGCTTCCCGGCCCGCCGCCCACAGCTCACCAGGCCTCGTCGGCCTCGGTGCGCTGGGGAAAGCCGTCCGGGCCCGCTGCTGACGCCGTGGCCGCGGCCGGGCCAAGGTTCCGGGCGGACCCCGCCGACTCAGGTAAGCGACCCCGGGGCGCGGGCCGAGCGTGCGAGGGGCGGGGGCTGTGGAGCACGTCCTGGGCCGGGCACTGGCCACAATTGGTGCCCCTGGGGCCTCCCGCGCCCGCGGCCGGTGCTGGACATGGGCACAGCTGGGAGGGCTCCGGGGGTGGGTCACCCTGGCTGGGCACAGCCAGTCTAGGACCCCGGGTCGGAGCCGGAGGGGAGGCCCGAGGCTCACGTGAGGAAGCAAGTCGTGGTCCTCCCCAGCGACCCTCTGGGGACGTCCGTCAGGGCGTCCTTCCGCCCAGGGAGACCCTTCCCCTCTCCGTCGTTCCCTCAGCCGGCAGGACTGGTCCAGCCCCCACCTCCCGTGGCTGGCGCTGCCCCTGTGTGGGCAGGTGGGCCCCACGTGGTGCGGCCCGGGAGACCCTGGACGCCAAGCATAGAGCCCCTGTGTACCCCGCCCCCCCCAAGTCTCTGGTTGACCTTAAAGATAACACAGCCAGTTATTTTATCAGCAAAATGGGTTTATTAAGGAACAGCAGAGAATTGCAACTCAGGACAAGAGGGCTACAGCGAAAACTATAGGCAAGACCAGCTAATAAAGGAGAGGAATGTTACTTGACAGAGAAAAAGGAGGAAGTTGGGAGGGGCCGCTTGCAAGGAGAGCCCATTGGAGGAAACGGGGTTCAGGGTGGCGACGCTTCCCATTGGCTGGGCTGCTGCCGGCGGGGCGAAAGCCTCCCTTTTCCTCTGGGTCGATGTGAGGTACGTGTCTGCCTGTTTGGGGTCTGCAGACACGAGGAGTGGTGGTGTGTGAGAGCTCCCCCTTCCAGCCTTCCCGACTCCATTTTAATGAGGTTCCCTTCATTCAGTTTCACACCGTGAACACCAGAAGGTCCCCCTTTCTCCTTCACAGAGAAAGTAGAAGCCTGTAGAGACGGTGCACCTGCAGATGGAGCGAGGTGGTGCCTGCCCACAGGGCCCTGGGGCTCCATCCCCAGGAGAGGCCGGGAGCCGCTCCTTAAAGTCGGGGGACCCCTACAGGTGCCTGGACCTCTCCCTTCTCAGCACACGTCCCACGGACACTCCTATTTATGTCTTATTTGCTGCCATGATCTTAGCACCTGTGTTAGGTTTTTTCAGAGAGAGTGATGATTGTTTTTTAAGGAATTAGGTCACGCACTTGTGGGAGCTGGCAAGTCCAGAATTTTCAGCCCGGGGGTGGGGGGCGGGCGGTGACAGGCTGGAGACCCAGGGAAGAGTCTAGAGGCAGACATCCCTGTTCCTCAGGGGACCTCAGTCTTTCCTCTTAAGGCCCTCAACTGATTGGACAAGGCGCACCCACATCATGGAGAGTCTCTGCTTTACCAGTGTTGTTTTGTCTACTGAGTTAAAGGTTAATTTCATCTGAAAAATACTTTCACAGCAACATGTGACTGTATTTGACCAAATATCTGGGCACCATGGCCTTGTCATTGACACAAAATTAACCGTCACAGCACCCAACCCTAGAAACACTCCTGTAGATGGGCTCTGCCCTTTTCCGTACTCAGGACAGCACCCTCCAGGGTCCAGGGGAGGCTTGTGTCTCGGGAGATGTCAGAGCCCAGAGCCCAGCGGTAACACAGACACCCAACTGCCTCTGACGCTGGACTCCTCCTTCCTCAGTTGGGCCTGTGACTCTGCTCAGTTATGGCTGAGTCTCCTCCCTGTGTGGCCCTGGGCCAGCTCCCTGTACCTTACCTGTGCAGGCTTCCTTACCTGAGGACCAGGGACGATGAGGACGACCCAGCAGGGCTGCTGTGAGAAGGGCCTGCCATGATGCTTGAGAAGTGCTCAATAGGTGTCCTGGGCCGCTGTGCCCCTGAGGACCCTGCTTCCTCACCAGTGTGGGCTTTGAGTTTCCCAAACTGCTGGCCTGGAGGTGGGCAGGGCCCGCACCGCACACGTGCTCCCTCCTCCCCGAATTCCCGTGTGGACGCTCCCTTCCTCTGACCAGACCTCCTACCCACCAGCCTCCCCAGAGCCCTGCCCGGTCCGGCCTCAGGATTCCTGCCTCCCTCGCAGCCCCAGAGGGTCCCTGAGCTCAGCTGCCCCCTCCCACCGGCCCACCTGGGGCTCTCCGTCGCTGCAGCCCTCACCCCCACCCTGTCCGTCCTTGCAGCTCACGCCCTCCACCTGACGAGCCCCGCCCACCGGGGCCTCTGGTCCCCGGTCCCTTCGTCCGGGCTGAAGGAGCTTGGCCTCGCCGACTGGTCTCTGTCCCCCTTGACCGTGAGCCTCAGGGGGGTCACACGGCCCCGTGCGGGCACTTGCTCCGCCCTCGGCCCAGCTCCTTCCTCATCCTCTCCTCGGGCCCCACCTCTGCCCCATCCTGCCTCCCAGCCCAGGACCCGGCCCCCTGGCCCCCTGGCTCCCGGAGGAAAAGCGGCAGCTGGAAGGGGGTCCGCGCCTCCTCCCTGGGAACGCACTGCTCCCGCGGGGCCCGCCTGGGCCAGGCGCTGCCTCCTCCTCATCCCCACGTGTCTCCCTGGGGTGCTCCCTCTAGGTATCACATCCCCCCTCGAAACAGATGTTTGTCTTCGCATCTTGAACAAAACACTCCCCTCCTGTGCCCACACCATTTCTTTGTTCCCCTTTGCAGCAAGACTCCTTGAAAGGATTGCCAGTACTCAGCGTCTCTGTTACCTTCACTGGGTGCTTTTTAGAAACTACGGTATGACTCACGTATCATAAAGTTCATTTTTAAAGTGTACGGTTCAGTGTTTTTGTCACATTGACAGAGTTGTGCAGCCATCACCACTAACTCATCCCCCGCTGCAGTCAACTCCCTGTCACGCCTCCCCCAGCCCCGGGCAACCGGTGGTCCAGACTCTGTGCATTCGCCTCTTTTGGACAGTTCATATAAGTGGAATCATAAAGCGTGTAGATTTGTGTCTGGCTTCTCTCCCTCAGCATCGTGGTTTTGAGGATCATCGACATTGTAGCGTGTGTCAGTTCTTCATTCCTTTTAAGGCTGAATTACATGCTGTTGTGTGGATGGACCGGTTTTGTTGATCCACTGACAGTCATTTGCGTTGCTTCCACTGTTTGGCTCTTGCGAATCACACTTGTGTGCACGTGTTTGTGTGGCCGTGTGTTTTCCATTCTCTTGGGAGCCGGGTCAGGTGGTCACTGTGTGTAGCTTTTTGACTGTTTTCCCATCGTGCTTTTTACTCTTAATCCTGCTCCAGGCAGCCTTCCCACCAGGGTTCCACCCAAGCACTTGTCAGGGTTTCTGGTGGCTTCCTTGGGGCTCGTCCGCCCGTCAGTGCCTGGCCTCTGGGACACGCCTTCTCCGGGTCTCCTGTGCTCCACCCCCAGCCTGCCGCCTCTTCCACCTCCTCCGGCTCTGTCCTGGGGCCCTGCCTCTGTGCACTCACCACCCGGGGTCCCGTTGTTTGAATCACTCTCTGGGTGTTCTCTGTGCCCACTACTCTGCACCTGTTCTATTTCCATAATAAAAAGATGACAACGTACCGTCCCTGTGCCCGCCAGTGTACACGGATTACTGTTGCAGCTCCGCTCCTGATAGCCCAAAACTGGAAACAGCCTAGATGCCCTGCAGGGGGCGCTGGTCCAACAGACTGTGCGTCCACACTGAGGGAGCCCACTGAGCAAAAAGGATGAGCCTTGGGCACACACAGCAGCTTGTGTGCATCTCAAGGGAGTGTGCCGAGTGAACACAGACCCCGAAAGGCCAGACTGTGTGGTTCCGTCTATGCAACTTGCTTGAAATGACAGAGGATGTGAATGGAGATCATATGGGCGACCTGGGGCGGCTGTGACGGGGCAGCAGGAGGGCCCCACGGCGCTGGGGCGTTCTGGTTTGCGACTGAAGCAACACAAGGGCCTGGTTGTGATTTGGGGTATGTGTGATGGGTATATGGGACATCTATTGTTATTTCTTACAAGTATATGTATAGCTACAGTTATCGCAAAATAAAATGTTTAATTTAAAAAAATCCTTAAGAAGATTTCAGTTACAAGTTTTTTATTTTACAGATAGCCTGAAAGTTGGAGTGATTAAATGACCTCTAAGATTCTTCCAGCTCTAAAATTCAATATTTTAGAGGTTGTTTAGAAAAACTTCCTTGTATCTGAGCTAAAATCTATTCCCCAGGGGACTTCCCCGGTGGTCCAGTGGTAAAGAATCCGCCTTCCAATACAGGGGACACGGGTTCGAGCCCTGGTGGGGAACTAAGATCCCACGTGCTGCGGAGCAACTAAGCCTGTGCGCCACAACTACTGAGCCTGTGCACCACAACTACTGAGCTTGTGCGGCCGCAACTACAGAGTCCACGGACCACAACTAGAGAGAGAAAACCCGCACGCCACAACTACAGAGAAGGCTGTGCGCCACAAGGAAGACCCCACACGGCCAAAAATATAAATAAATAAACTCTATTCCCCAGTAGCTGCAGAGGTGCCTGGAGCGGCTGTGGCCCAGAGAGCCCCAAGCCAGCCTTGGCCAGGACGTTGTTCGGCCGCTGCTGCCTGTGAGAACTTCCCAGGCTCCTCCTCCGTGGGGGCGGGGCTGCTGAGATTGGTAGAATCCTGTGATTCGTAAATCAGTAGAGGCCGGCACAGGGGCCGTGACCTGAGTGAGGACAAGACTCAGTGGCCAGCTTGGCGCTGGAACTTACTTCCAGAAGAGTTCAGTAACTGGTTGGTTCTGGAGCACAGATGTCAATCAAATGGGCAGGAGTTGGGTACTTGGGAATTGATTTTCGCCCAGCACAAAGAATTTTTGTTTTCTTTTTAAACAATGGGCACTTCCAAGAAAAAACAAAGTGCCACATAAGATTTTTCTCTCAGGAAATAAAAACAGGCTCAGATGTGATAGGGGCACTTGGTGTCCGAGGCCAGCCGTGTGGGTCTCGGTCCCCCCGGGCTGTGTCCATCGCACAAGGCCACGGAGAGCCTCCCAACTCAGAGCTCGGTGACCACGCTTCTCCCCGGGGCTCAGCCGGGGCATTGGGTGGGTCATCAGACCCACCGCTTCAGGTGTTTACAGGCTGCCGAGGTGAACACATTCGTCGAGGACCCTGCCCCCTGCCCCGCCAAGAGGTCTTAAAGAAGAAAAGCACGGATGACAAGGAAGGGCGGCATTCAGACAAGAGCAGGGGCCCCTCCAGCCAGGGCAGCCCACGCTCCAGGGAAGCCACGCACACAGCAAGTGGCTCCAGGTGAATCTCCTTGGAGGGTCAGAGTCGAAAGGAGAATGTAAAACAGGAGACTTTCAGTTCTGTCCTGTAGGATCCCGTGGTGAAGGGCTGCATCCTCCAGGGGGCTGGGTGTCTGGGTGCATGGGACCTGGAAGCAGCTGGGCACCCGTCTCTGCTTTCGCGCACGGAGACCCCCTGCAGTTTCAGACCAGAGACTGTGCTGCTGCTGGTCCCTGAGCTAATGTCCACTCGCAGCACCCCGCACGGCCACCAGCGTCCTGCCCCGGGATGGCTACCCTGCGGGCCAGGGCCTGTCCCTGAGCGAGGAGAAGCCAGAACGCTAGAAACTTCGAGCAAACCGACAGCAATGAGCCTGTAATACAGAACCAGAGCTTGTGAAGGAGAGCTCGTCACGTGGAGTGATCGCTGGAGCCAGTGAGCACTGCGGCTCCCGAATTCCAGGGGCGAAGGGCCGGTCCGGGGGGGCTTCCACCTCCCAAGGAAGGAGGGCCAGCCGGAGGGAAGAGGGACGTCTGGGCTATCACGACAAAAAGGCAGGTCCAAGACGCCTGCGTTAAACCAGAAGGCGTTCGTCTGCAGTGGGGAAGGAAACTGTGCCCCCAAAGTCAAAACCAAGAAACAAAAGGAAGTAGAGGGAGTTAATAAAGAGAAAAGCTTAGAAGGAAATCATGCCATTTGCAGCAACATGGATGGACCTAGAGATGATCACGCAAAGTGAAGTAAGTCAGGCAGGAAGACAAATATCATATGGTCTCACTTATATGTGGAATCTGAAGGATGCAAATGAACTTATTTACAAAACAGAAACAGACTCACAGACACCGAAAACAAACTTGTGTTTACCAAAGGGGAAGGATGGGGTGAAGGATAAATTAGGGGCTTTGGATTAACATATACACGCTACTATATTTAAAATAGATAACCAACAAGGCCCTACTGTATAGCACAGGGAACTATATTCAATATCTTATAATAACCTGTAATAGAAAAGAATCTGAAAATATATATATATAACTCAAAAAGAAAGGAGAAAGCTTAATTAAATAATTAAATCAGGAGGTACAAAACCAAAAACCAGTTATTTGTGTTTTCGTTTTTGTTTCTTTTTTTTTTTTGGCCACACCGAGCGGCTTGTGGGATCTTAGTTCCCTGACCAGGGATCCATCCCAGGCCCTCGGCAGTGAAAGCAACGAGTCCTAACCACTGGACCACCAGGGAATTCCCCAAAATCTAGTTCTTTGAAAAGACCAATGAAATAAACTTTTGATAAGACTAATTAAGGGAAAACAAAAGAGAAGTAAAAACTTGCTGAACATTCATGAAAGGCGAGAACCACACACGTAAGCAAGATTTACACCGAACGCCCTGACGTTATGGTAATAAATGTGAAAACCTCCTCAAGAAATCGAGGCCTCCTATCAGAACGGGCCTGGGGGAAGCAGGAGACTGGAGCAGGCAATGAGCAGAGAGCAGATGGGCTCAGAAGTTCCCGCCGTCCGGGACGTGGGCCCCCGGGCTCCCCACCAGTCCTGACTGCAGCCCCAGGACCCTGAGTCAGGACCACTGGCCGCCGCTTGAGAGAGCAGATGTGTCTGGTGGTCACGGACAGCCAGCGACACAAGCGGCCGGCTCTGCAGCTCAGACCCCCGGCCATCCGGGCGGGCAGGTGGCTGGCATCCCCTGTAAAGCTAAGATTCCATCGTAGTTTATTTTAACTTTTAAGAATAACATCTGTGGTTTGATTTCTTTTTTTTCATGAATACAAAGCGGAGTGTGTTCATTGTATAATATTTAGAACACAAAAAGTAAAAGAGAAAACCCAGAGGACTGGCGGGTGCCCCCCGTGCCAAGTGGGTTGAGGCCCACGGGCCTTTGTTCCGACATGGCCGCTTTGGTGACACACAGTTTCGTGACACACTGGAAGGATTTGTCCCCGTGACATTAAATATTTAATGTAAAATGTGGTTTTTAAGTAGCCATTCGTCATTCCTCCGATTTCTACCTCGTTTTTGGTTGTCAGGAGGCCCTCAGTCAGAGCCGGCAGGGAGCAGGAAAGCCCACCCGAATGGCGGTGACCCCTGACCTCTACCCCCTGCCCCCACTGCAGCCTGGCACCTGGTGAGAAAGGGTCCCGAAGAGCCTTCTGGCCGAGATTCCCAGGGCTGGTTCCTTTGTGCTGCAGGAGAAACTCGACTCAGTGTGACACCATCGCAGTGACCCTTGGTGTTTAAAGTTGGCGACCTTAATTTTTAAAGAAAGGAACAATCGTTAAGTCAAATCAGTAAGTTAAAAATCACGCCTCTGGCATGGAGGGACGAAGAGATCGACCAGTGTTGGCAAGGACTCGGGGGTGGGGGGTAGTTTCCCGAGGCAGCTGCCCTGGAAGAGGCCGCGGGTTCCCCGAGAGTTAAACACCAGCCGTGTCCGGCCGGGCGCCCGCTGCCCACAGATGTGCCCGCGGCCGGGTCCACCCCGTGGCACGTTACCCAGCTGAGATGCCACAGTGTGGATGAACCTCGGAAACATCGTGCTGAGTGGAAGGAGCCAGACAAGAAAGGATGTGTATTACGGCTCCGTGTGCACAGAGCGTCCTGAACAGGCAAAGCCACAGGGACAGGAGCCAGGTCATGGGTGCAGGAGGTCGGGGGGCCAGGGTGGGTGACTGCTGGCGGGGACAGGCGATCTTTTGGGGTGATGACAGGCTCTGGATTAGGGGTGATGGTTACACGTGCCTGAATATACTAGAAACACTGAATTGTATATTTTAAAAGGGTCAATTCCATGGTATGTGAATTACACCTCAATAAAGCTTTAAAATAATCACTGAGATGTACGCACAAAAGTTTACTTCGGTTTGAATGGCTTTCAAGTTCGCGCTGTTATTTAACTGAAGCGGCCTGAGTGACCACATCTACAGGGCCCAGGCTTTGCACCCGCATGTCTCTGGGGATCCTGGGTGGCTCTACATTTGGGATTGGGGGCAGCAGGGTATGTCTCCCCGTAGCTGTTGTGGGGAGTGGCAGCTGGGGGTCCGGTGTCCCCTCGTCCTGCCCCGAGGGCCTGGGATTGCAGTGGAGAGGCGTCCGGCCACCTGCAGGGCCGCTCTCCTATGTGGTCAGCTGCTTTTCTCAGTCAAGACCAGTGTGTCCAGCAGAAATACGTGAGCCACACGTGTGGTTTTAAATTTTCTATAAAAAGAAAGGCAAAATTAACTTTAGTGATATATTTT
Organism: Mesoplodon densirostris; assembly: GCF_025265405.1. NCBI lineage: Eukaryota > Metazoa > Chordata > Mammalia > Artiodactyla > Ziphiidae > Mesoplodon > Mesoplodon densirostris. The sequence goes on from NC_082666.1 coordinate 693,613, forward strand.
ATTTAACCCTGGCATACGCAACATGTTACTATTCCGACACGTACTGGATACACAGAAGTCAGTACTGAGACCCTTTCGGCTGTCACCCCGTGTGCGTTCTGCGCTTACAGAAGGTGGGGAAATGGGGCCGGGAGGCCGCCCTTATCACCCTCCACCACCCCACCTGCCCCACGATGGAGGGCAGAGGGAATACCTGGGGGGACACGCAGCCAGCGCTCCCATAGTTGTGGAAAACGACACAGAAAAATGACAAAGGAAGCATGATCTGGCGCCCAAACCAGAATGCTGTGCTGACCTCTCTAAAGGTCGCTCCGTCACTCCCCGTGGTGCAGAGAGAATGCATCGTGTTCTGTGCTCTCCTGAGCCAGGTGGACAGATGGACAGATGGACGGGAGGCACGGGCGGGCCTGGGCCAGCAGTGTGGTTCTTTGTGGGGTCCTCCAGCTCTCCTTTCGCGGCTGTTTGAAGGGCAGCTTCGGGTCCGGACAGTGGGCGTGAGCAGCCCGTGCGGGACAAGCGCGCACACAGGGCACTCCTCCCTGCGGAGCGCCCGGGCTGGGGCCTCGGTGTGGACGGGACCGCTGAGGCCGCGTGCCCTGGGGCAGCACCGCCAGCAGAAGGGCCCAGAGACCAGCTCGAGGTGCCGCACTCCCTTCCCTGGTGCGGACTCGGCAGCTGGGAGGACGGTGCGCCCCCCGGCCACCCAAAGAGGGTGTGCGGTGGGGATGGGTCTCTGTTTAGAGACCCCAGCCAGCCTCCTGGAGGGGCAGGCCCCCCGGGGTCGGGTCAGACTTGGGGTGGGAGGTGGGAAGGAGCGTCTGGGGTTAGGTCCCGGCAAGGCGCGGGGTGCCTGTGCACAGGGGCCGGATTACCTGCCCCACTCGAGGTCTGTTAAAATGACAGTAAAGACATTAGAAAAGCCAACGTGCTTGAGGGCAGAGAGGAGGGAAGAGGGGCCTTGCAGGCTGGGAAAGCAGAGCCCGCCGCTGAGGGCTGCAGAGCCGGGGAGGCTCCAGGCTGGAAACAGGGCCTTGGGGAGGTCTGCGTGGGTGGGGACTGAGACCCCAGGTGGGGAAGGAAGGATTCCTTCCCGACAGACAGACGGACTGGTCTTCCAGGCCCCTGTTACCCACAGTGAGGCTCTTCCCAGGTGCCCCCCGCCCCAGGTTACCAAGCAGCTGTCCAGGGCCTCCTCTCCAGTGTAAGCAGCAGCCCCCAGACTCCGGAGGAAAACGGGACTGTGAACTGGGGGGAGGGTACTGATAGCGACCAACGAAACGAGTGGGAGCCACCAGGTCCTCGGGGGAAAGAACTTGGCTATTATTAAAATTCTGATAGTGGAAATGAATAATTAATGAAAGGGTTGCAAAATAAAGTTCAGGAAATCTCCCCCAGAGGCAGAGAAGAGGAAAGATAAGAAAATTAGAGGTTCTTACAGGAAGCCTAGCATCCAAGTCAGAGGAATTCCAGGAGGAGAGGAGGGACAGCGGGAGGCCAGGACATAACCCAGGGGAACATGAGGACGTTTCCCAGGACGGAAGGACGTGAGCACGCCCAGTGGGTCCTGCCCCACCCTGGATGCTGTCAGGGGAAGGTCCCCCAGGAGGAGAAGAGCAGTGTCCTACCTACGGTCGGGCGTCAGGTGGTTCAGGGCTCTCAGCACCGGCGTCAGGAGCTGGAAGGACCGTCACCGTCACATCCCTGGGGACGGCCTCTCACCTACAGCCCGTGCACGGCCAGCCTTCCAGCCGAGGCTTAGTGCCCAGCGAAGACGTTTCCAGACAACCAAAGACCGGTTAAATGTCCCTCCCTTGCAGTTCTTCTCACGAAGCTCGTGGAGAATGTGTTTCTCTAGAACCAGGAGGAAAACTGAGAAAGATGAAGGCTTAGAAATCAGGAAATGCCGGATGCACCAGGAGAAAAGATGGGGAGGGAGTCCTAGGGCAGCAGCTGTGCCGCCGGGCTAGAGAGCGGCCACCCAGATTGAGACAGGAGGGCAGAGGCTTGAGGAGGGATGGCTCTGGGAACAAGTGACAGACTTCCAGGCTGGTCTGAACATCCTGGGGAGGTGTTACGATGCTGTCAGCGTCCTGTTAATGATGGCCTTGCAGGAAATCCAGCTGGGAAGAAGTCGTGTTGTTTTTTCTTTAATCTTTCCCCCGTTCTTTAGATAGGATAGTGTCTGTTGATCTGTCTTCAGAGTCACTGACTCTGTAATCTGCCATCTCCAATCTGCGGTCAGGCCCAATCAGTGGATTTTGCATTTCAGTTATTATACTTTTTATTGGATAACTGCCATTTAGTTCTCTTATGTAGTTTCATGTAATTTCCATTTGAACCTCTCTGTTTACTCATTTAAGACCATATTTCCCTTTAACTTTTTGAACATGTTTTTCATGCATTCTTTGAACAGTTACAATGGTTGTGTTAAAGTCTTTGCTAAATTCAACCTCTGAGCTGCCTTGGAGTTGCTTTCCATTATGTGCTTTTCTGTATTTTTCTCCCCTTGAGTGTGGGTCATATTTTCCTCTTATTTTCAGGCCTTGTGATTTTTATATTATGTACTGAACGTGGTAAATGTTACATTGTAGAGACTCTGGATTGTTACCTTCCACTGAAAAATGTTGATCTTTATCTTGGTGGAACTCAACGTACAAAGTGTTTTATGGGTTTTTTTTTTCTTTTTTTTTTTGGCTGCATTGGGTCTTCGTTGCTATGCGCGGGCTTTCTGTAGTTGCGGTGAGCGGGGGCTACCCTTCCTGCAGTGCGTGGGCTTCTCATCGCAGTGGCTTCTCTTGTTGCAGAGCACGGGCTCTAGGCGCGCAGGTTTCAGTAGTTATGGCACGTGGGCTCAGTAGTTGTGGCACGCAGCCTCAGTAGTTGTGGCACACGGGCTTAGTTGGCTCCGTGGCATGTGGGATCTTCCCGGAGCAGGGCTCGAACCCGTGCTCCCTGCATTGGCAGGCAGATTCTTAACCAGTGCCACCAGGGAAGCCCTGTTCCATGGATTTTATGGGGGCTTGGTTTTAGATTTTGGCAGAGTCGGTCTAGGGCAGGGCTAACTCGCCACGGTGGCTGCGCTGGAGCCCAGAGTGTGCAGCATTGCTTCACTGTTAGTGCCCCTCTCGAACTCTCGGCCTGGGCACAGCTGCCTCTGGGAGCCCTGGGGATCCTGCATTGCTCACCTGCACTTCTGGCCCCGAATGACCCCTCCAGCTGGTGCCCTGGCTCACAGATGCGCAGCCTCCTCCTCCACCGGAGGGACGCTCTGCTCACCAGGTTCTGGGTCATGGTCTTAGCTGGGAGGTCACCCCCAGCTGGGAGCCGGCCCATCCCTGGGCCCCCCACCCTGGGCATCACCCGTCGTGCACAGCCTATTGTCCAGAAGTCGGCTGCCTAAAACGTGTCTGGTGGACGTTGTCTGCAGTGGGAGGGCCGGCCCGACACCAGTCAGTCTGCATGGCCAGAGCACAAGTTTGGAGCAAACTGAACAAGGCAGGAAAGTACCCAGAGTTCACCCCAGCTCAGCCCTGCTATGCTCCTGTCTCCTGCAAATAGCGTGTCAGCAGAAGACACTCAGAGAGCTGTTTCGGGGCTGTCGGGTTCTGGGGGGCTGGGGCATGACAGTGAGTTCTCACCTTGAGCTTGGTCAGTCAGGTGTAAGACTGGACACTCAGGAAACAACCGAATCAGCGTGTTAGTGAGAAATGTGAATGTAAATGTCCAAAAGAATAGCTAAAAGCTTATGGGAGTTGGGAAGGAGAAAGCTCCAAGGACTCTCCCCTCCAGGCCTGTGTCAGGACTCAGGTTTACACAGGAGGTGCCGTGTGTCACCGTGACATAAATCACACTGCAAATAAGGAAAAACTAAACCATCTCCGTACATGTGGAAAAGTGTCTCGTATAAAATACACATTGGCAGGAGCCTGTCGGCCGCCTGGGAATGGTAGTACTTTGTTGCCAGCTGGATGGTTTAGAGCTGGGTGTGCCCGTGGGCTGGCTCCGGGGTCTTTGCGGTGGGTCCACCCCTGAGGTCAGTGCTAAGTGTCCCGGGTCCAGCCGGGGAAGCTGAGGCCGCCTGAGCCACCCCCAACCAAGCACAGAAGTGGGCCCTGCGTGGCTGCCCGTCAGGGCCGTTCCCTTCTGTGTGGAGCCTGCAGCCTAACTGTCCCTCTCCACTGGTCCCTTGAGCAGCTCCCTGCCTCCCCCTGAGGATGGACCCTGGAGACCCCACCGGAGAGCCTGCTGCTGGTGACTCAGCTGGTGGTGAGTGTGTCCCCATGGGTGAGTCTGCACCCCGCACGGCCCAGGTCCAGCCTGGCTGCACTTGTCAGGGCTGGGCATGGGGTGGGTGTGGAGGGGGCTCTGTGTACAGGTGCATGCATGTGCACCAGGCGGGGACCCCAGATGGGAGGCGTCCAGGCGATGTGGCTTTCTGGGGGCCTTGGACATGTGGAGCGGCCTCAGTTGTGGACGGGAGCAGGCAGGTGGCTGCTACCATGGCCTTCCTGTCCTGAGGGCCGCGGGCGGGCACCTCCCTTTGCCCTGGGAAATGTGGCCTTGTGGTCCTGCAGTGGACCGCCTGCCGGCCACTTGCTTGATGTCTGACACCGAGGGTTGGCCATGACTGGACGGACACTTCAGGGAGCCCACACTGAAGTGTGGGTGAAGCTGGGTGCAGGGGGCTGGTGGGAACGGCGGGGTTCTCTCTGGAGCCTGGCTCTGCGCCCCACCCTAAGTGTGGACACAAGGCATCTTATCGGTCCTGCCAAGAAGGAGAGAGGACGAGGGGGCTGGGAGGTGTCTGAAGAGCGAGGGCCCCCAGACTGGCACTTTCAGCCTGGGAGCCCCAGGATCCCACGTGGTCCCTGGCCCCAAGAGAGCTGAGGCTCTGGCCTCCGTTTCTCCTCCGGGAGCCCCGAACTCCTCGCGGTGGTGTCCGTGGGCTCCGGGAGGCTTTCTTTCTGAGTGTCTCCTGTGTTTGGTGAGTGTTGTGGGCAGGGCAGATGCGGGGCCACGTGAAGCCTGATCTTGCCCCGCCAAGGACAGGTGGTGACATGGAAGAGGAGACCAAGGCTGGAGAAGGAGGGGCTCCTCCCAGGCCGGGATCGGGTGTCTGGTTGGAGAGTGGGGCGCCCCTCCCTGCTGGCCCCTGGCATCCTGGGGGGCCGTCCCTGTGCCAGGCTGGGGTCCTCTGGTGGGCACAGGGGTGGGAGGGAGAGCCCCCACCAAGTAAGTAAAGCACTGCCCCTTCTTGCAGGTGGTGGGGAACCTGGGGCCTCTTCCCAACCTCTGCTCAGCCACCCCAGGGTCCTGAGAGGCTTGTGGAGTCGGCCCCCCCATCTCCTGTGGGGTCCTCCGCAGATGCACACAGCCTGCTCCAAGCAGAGTCTCCAGGGGGGCGCCCAGGCACCCTCAGCCGCCCGCAATGGGCTCTTTTTCTGCTCAAAATTCCCCAGACCTTCAGCCTGTGCTTTTCCCCACCTGTCCCCATTGTGCAGGGTCTTCAGGCCCTGACACCACCCTGTTGTGACTGGGGATCAGACCCAGCCCTGGCCTTCTGCTGTGAGTGACCTCAGTCCAGGGAAGCCCTCTTCAGTGGGCACCTCTCCACCAGGGTCTGGGTACCTCCCCCAGGATGCTTCTGGCGCCTCTGCTGGTTTTGCCCAGAGCAGGGCCCTCCTCATCTGTAGCCCCTGGACTCTGACACCCGAGGCCCCAGGGCCTCGGCTTGTCCTGGACCATCTGGATGCCACCCTCCCCCGCCTGTCCTGATGCTGGGGGCTAGAGGGGAAGGCACAGGCCGGGAAGACCTGTGGGCCTTCCCTCCCGTCCTCCCCTCTCCTGGGAACAAGAAGACATTCCCCAACTGAGAAGTCAACTGGGGTCAGAAATTGTTTTTCTCCTGAAATCGTGGCCTTTGGATGAGCAAGTGTAGCTGAATCAGCAAAGCTGCATGCTGAAGTCCAGCAGGTCCCTGGATCTCGGGCAGCAGTGGATCCCCCCTCCTTGGGAAATTCGAAAGTCAGGCAGACAGAGCTGATTCACTTCTCAGCATGGAGGGAGGGCCAGGCGCGAGCCTCCAGGAAGCCCTGTCCCCGCCCCGCCGCCCCTCACAGGCTCGTGCGGTACCAGGAGCCTCCAGGCCTGGCCCTCCCTGTGTCAGGGCTGGGGTGGGGGGCCGCCCAGCCCCTGGGGCTGTGGAACCATCCTTGGGCTGTGACCTGAGGGAGGCTGTGAAAACAGGCGACACAGCACCCACCTTCCTGGCTGTGTGACCGTGGGCAAGTTACATACCTTTCTGTTTCCTTACCTGAGAAAAATAGTTGTCGCCCTATACTTAGCTCCATCTGTGAATGAAAGACTGCCGGCATGTGTGCTGTGGAGGCGTTAGCTGTGATCCTTTTTAGTCTTTGATCCAGTGGAATTTATTTTGCTGTGAGAGATGAGGAATGGGTCCATTCCGTCCTAGAGGACCACTGGGACACCCAACAACACTGAGTTCCCCGTGTTTGGAGTCCCCCCCGGCTTTCTGCTCTGTTCGCCTGCCTGCATCACGCTGTTTGATGGCGGTGGTTTTATGACCTGCTGCGTCTGGCAGGACTAAACCTCTCGCTTTTCTCTCGTTTCTTGTTTATTTTCCATATAGACGTCAGAATGGCTTGTTTGCTTCTACAGAAATCCATTGCTGTTTTTACTGGATTTCATTACATTTATGGTTGGCCAAAGAGGCATCTGATGCCATCTCATCCCAGTGTCAGGCAGGGCTGTGGGCTCGCAACGCCCTCCCACAAGGTGGGGTCTGCTTCCGCCCTTGAGTGGCGCTTCCTGAGCCCTTGCCCTGGGAGCCAGGCTCAGGTGTGTGCCTGAGGCCCTGGGGAGGAGCCCGTCTAAATTCCTGACCCACAGAATCTGGGCTCCTGAGAGATGAATCGCTTGTTTGGGGCCCGTTGCCTTTCTCTCTATTCTTCTGTCTTCAGCAGTGCTTTTTTTTTTTTTTTTTAATGTATCTTTGGCTGCTCTGGGTGTTCATTGCTGCGTGCGGGCTTTCTCTAGTTGCAGTGAGCGGGGGCTACTCTTCCTTGTGGTGCACGGGGCTTCTTCTCATTGTGGTGGCTTCTCTTGTTGCAGAGCATGGGCTCCAGGCACGCAGGCTTCAGTAGTAGCAGCACGCGGGCTCCGTAGTTGTGGCTCATGGGCTCTAGAGCGCAGGCTCAGTAGTTGTGGCTCACGGGCTCAGTTGCTCCGCGGCATGTGGGATCTTCCCGGACCAGGGCTCGAACCCGTGTCCCCTGCATTGGCAGGCGGATTCTTAACCACTGTGCCACACTCAGCGTGCTTTTAAAAATAGATCTTACACATTTTTATTACTTTTTAAAACTAGGCATGTCATCTTTTTAAAGTCCAGTTATTTGTAGGACCTTTTCTTCCAGCAGATTTTCCGATTTGCTAGTGAAACCCAGAGGTTCCTTGTCGGTTCCCGTGCGCCCAGCTGGGTGGGCCCATTTGCTGGAGGGCCCCTCCCGCTGCTTCCTGGGGCCTCCAGGTGTGCGGTCCGGTCCCCAAGCAGCAAGGGCTTGCCTCTCCCTTGCCGGTGTCCGTGCTGTCTTTTTCTCCTCCCAGCGCTGTGTGGCCTGATGTTTGGGCACCTGTGCTGGGGACAGGCGGTCTGTCTCTGGGGTGGGTGGTTTGCTGGATGAAGCAAGACCTTGTCACCGCACTTCCCAGGTGGGGGCGGCCCCCTTGGGCATCCCGGCGTGGCCAGACGTACACGGCCCGCTGGGTGTGGGTGCAGGGTGGGGGCTCCGAGGGGTTTGGCTCCGTCTCCTCACCCGTAGCTCTGTCCTGGCTGCACCCCGGCTCGGGGCGCCGAGCCCCTCCCAGACGTGTACGGAACCCAGACCAGGGCTCAGAGGACCGACGGTGGGCTGGATAGTGGCAGCCCCCGCCTCTGCAGAGGGACTGTGTACCTCTCCTGGCCATGCGCAGGCAGCAGGGAGCCTGCTGGCCTTTGGGAGGTGCCGCCAGGTCTGCAGACTGGTGGGGCTCCTGCTGCAGCCCCTCCTCTGGCCCCTCTGCTCTGCTCGTGGGCAGGGCCGCTGCCTGCCAGCCACTGCCCGGGGGTGACTGCAGGCATCCTGGCTGCACCGCTGGGCTTTTAGGCTGCCTGCTGACAGGCAGGTGTGGTCCAGGCAGCCAGGGCTCAGCACGTCTGGTGCCGCCTCCGGCTGGTGCCGAGTTAGACGACAGACCAGCTGTAGCAGCCTTGACCCATCCAGACCCTGAGCGTCCACAGGGCCAGGTCACGGGGTCACGCAAGGAGGGCCCAGGGGTGGAGGGGCTCTGGGTGGCTCCCTGAGGGAGGCCAGCTGTCCACGGTCCAGCTCAGCCACCAGATCCACCAGGAAAAAGTATCCGTTTCATTTCTTACCACCAGCTTTATGATAGCAAGTAACAGAGGTCTTTATAAAGTTAACCTGGCAGCTGGATTTTCTTCTAGAATGCATCTTTCCTGAAGTGAAGGTGACTAAGTTAACTGCGTGGTGTGTGTCTGTCTGGCCCTTCGTGTCCCTGCGTCCCTCCGGTGCTCATCAGCAGCTCGCAGCTCTGGGTGTCTGGTGGGCGGGATGAAGCTCAAGGACAGAGGGGACAGGGCAGAGGGCGGGCCACCCTAGTGCTACAGCTGGGCCCTCTGGCCGCCCCCTGGTTCTCGGGCCCCATGCATTAGAGCCTGAGCCACAGCACATGTGGGGAGGGCTCCTGGGGCACCAGCGGGGCTCGCGCAGGGCAGGGGGCAGCAGCCCACGTGGCCACGGGAGTTCGATTCTTTTTTTTTTTTTTAATATATATATTTTTTAAGTTAGATTTTTTTCTTTTTCTTTCTTTGTTTTTCTTTCTTTCTTTCTTTCTGGCCGCGTTGGGTCTTCGTTGCTGCACGCGGGCTTTCTCTAGTTGCAGCGAGCAGGGGCTCCTCTTTGTTGTGGAGCACGGGCTCTAGGCGCGCGGGCTTCAGTAGTTGTGGCTCGCGGGCTCTAGAGCGCAGGCTCAGTAGTTGAGGCGCACAGGCTTAGCTGCTCCGCGGCATGTGGGATCTTCCCAGACCAGGGCACGAACCCGTGTCCCCTGCACTGGCAGGCGGATTCTTAACTACTGCACTACCAGGGAAGCCCCTCTCAGTGACATTTTATATTTTTTGCATGAACTTCTTTTGTTACATTTATCTCAAGAAATTTGAATTTTTTTATGTTACTGTACCTGATTTTTTTTTTTTTTTTTGCGGTACGCAGGCCTCTTCCGTTGCGGAGCACAGGCTCCGGACGCGCAGGCTCAGCGGCCATGGCTCATGGGCCCAGCCGCTCCGCGGCATGTGGGATCCTCCCAGACCGGGGCACAAACCCGTGTCCCCTGGATCGGCAGGCGGACTCTCAACCACCGCGCCACCAGGGAAGCCCCCTGATATTTTTTTTTTTTTTTTTTTTTGCGGTATGCGGGCCTCTCACTGTTGTGGCCTCCCCCGTCGCGGAGCACAGGCTCCGGACGCGCAGGCTCCGGACGCGCAGGCTCAGCGGCCATGGCTCACGGGCCCAGCCGCTCCGCGGCATATGGGATCCTCCCAGACCGGGGCACGAACCCGCATCCCCTGCATCGGCAGGCGGACTCTCAACCACTTGCGCCACCAGGGAGGCCCCCCCTGATATTTTTTAAATGTTCATTTCTGTCTGTTGTTAGTATGGAGGGAACAGTGGACTTCTTTTTTTTTTTTTTTTTTGGCCGCACCAAAGTGGCTTGAGGGATCCTAGTTCCCCAACCAGGGATTGAACCCTGGCCCCCTGCACTGAAGTGCGGAGCCCTAACCACTGGACCGCCAGGGAAGTCCCAACAATGGATTTCTTAATACTGGCCTTGTGTTCACCATCCATGCTGAAATAAGTCCATTGATTAATTCTAATACTTGTCTTTAGATTCTTCATTGCTTTCTAAAAAATGAATCATTTGTTCAGTGCGTAATGACGTTTTTGGGTATTGTTTTTATTTTTAAAGACTTTATTTTTTAGAGCAGTTTCGGTTCACAGCAAAATGGAGAAGAACGTGGAGATTTCCCATCTACCCCTGCCCCTCCCACACGCACCACCTCCCCCGTTATCACCATCCCCACCAGATGGGACACTTGTGACAAGTGAGGGACCTGCCTGGACACGCCATCATCACCCAAAGTCCATAGTCTACCTTGGGGCTCACTCTTGGTGGTGTCCGTTCTGTGGGTTTGGACAGTGCAGAGTGACATGGTATCTACTGTTGAAGGTTCACAGAGCAGTTTCACTGCCCTAAACCCCCCTGTGCTCTCCCGTTCATCCTCCCTCCCCCCAGCCCCCAGCAGCTCCTGATCTTTATACCGACTCCATAGTTCTGCCTTTTCCAGAACGTCATAGAGTTGGAATCATACCGTATACATAGTCTGCAGCCTTTTCAGATTGGCTTCTCTCACTTAGTAATTTGCATTGAAGTTTCCTCCCTGTCCTTTCACGGCTTGATGGCTCATGTCTTTTTAGTGCTGAATAATATTCCATTGTCTGGAGGGACCAGAGTTTATTGATCACAGTGCTGAGGCTTTTATTTTTTCCTTTCTAAGTTCTATGGCCTTAATTTTTCCTTCTTGCTACTCTGCACTGGCGTTGAATGCACAGTGGGCATCCTCCTGGTGTTTCCGTCTTAGGGGAAAGCTTTCAGCATTGAGTTCTGTGTTCGCTGAGGGTTTTTTATAAGATGCCTTTTGTCTGGTTAGGGAAGTTCCTTCTCTTTTAGTTTGCTGAGTTATTTCTTAAATTATAACTAGAACTCTCCCTTAAGAGATGCTTGTTGTGCATCTGTTGAGAGCATCATGTGACTTCCGTCCTTTATTTCACTAGCGAACCAGGCTGATGGACCTTCAGTTGTCCAACCAGCCTTGCTTTCTGGGATGGACCCTCCTGTGGTGTACACGGGTGTCTTGTCCAGGTCCCTGAGCCCGTGTCCTCGGGGGCTGTCCTCCAGGGTGTGGCTCAGGTCCCCAGCCTTTCCCTCCATCCCGCCTCCTGCGTGGAGCCAGCAGGTTGCCGTTGTCTCCCTGATTCTTGGGTAGATTCGCAGGTGAAGCCACCTGGGCTCCTGATCCCCCAGGTTTGGCGGGGAGAGTCTGTTAGTGGCCTCGCCTGCCCCAGTGTGTGCACTGATGATCAGGTCCTGCCTCTGACCCCTGACCCGGACCCACACCACGTGAGGGCATGGCTGGGGTCCTGACCCCTGACCCTGACCCCCACCACATGCGAGGTGTGGCCGAGGTCCTGACTAAGTGCCGGGGCGTCTCCCACCTCCTGGGCTGGGGTCGGGGACACGCCGGGAGCCCAGACCCCCCTTTGGCTGCTTTCCTTCCATCCTCCCTGGGCTCTGGGCCTTGGCGCCTGCCGGTTCTGAACAAAAGGACCAGAAGGCTGAGACTCCACACTCCCAATGCAGGGGGCCCAGGTTCGATCCCTGGTCAGGGAACTAGATCCCGCATGCGTGCCGCAACTAAGACCCGGCGCAGCCAGGTAAATAAATACATACGTACAGTGCGGTCATTCAGTTAAAAAAAAAAAAAGAACCGGAAGGTTTGTCTGTAATTTCTCAGCGGGGCTGGAAAGGTTACAGCGCCCTGGCCTTGGAAGCAGAACTCGCAAGGCAAGGAGGGGCTGGGCCTCAAGGCCCAGGGAGCGGGGGTGGGGGAGTGGGTTAGGCCGGGAGGTGCTGCTGAGGCTGGCAGGGCTGCAGTGAGGCGCTGGGGAGGCGGGAGCCCCGCCTGGAGTGCAGGGAGCATGAGGCCCAGGGGCGGGCCCGCAGCCAGGGGGCGCTGGTGGCCATGGGCACCTCGGAGCTGGGTCCCCGGTCCCCTGGCCTCAGAAACAGCGTTCTTTCCCAAGCCAAGAGCTGGCAGCAGCGACCTCTCCTTGGCCCTGACCTTGGATCTGGCCTGAGGGCGCCGACCCTTTTCCAGCCGGCGGGCGACCCCGACCTCCCCTGTCCCGGCCGGCGCTGGGCTGAGTCTCACCTGTGTCATGGCTCCACGCCCCGTTCTGCAGCGGGACAGCGGCTTCAGGGAGCAGCTGCCATGGGGGTGGGGAAGGTTTGGGGAGTGGCCAGCCTGCATGGGGCTCGCCGGGGCCGGGACAGGGCGGAGGGGAGACGGGGGGAGACAGAGCCCGGAACCACTGCGGGGCCTCGGCAGGGGCCAAAGGCCAGACATGGTGGGCAGTGGACGGGTGTGTGGGTGGCGTACCCCGCTGGGCGGGCCTTGCCCATGGGGGGCCAGGTCAGTACTGCCGACTTAGCCCGGGCGGTCGACGCCCCTTCCCCGCTCACACGGCCACTCTGAGGCCAGGCTCCCTGAGCTGTCAGGGGAAGCCCACCCCGGTGGGCACTGTGGGAAGCAGCCCTGCTGGGTGGCCGGGCCATGGTCCTGGGGAAGGGGCAGAGAGGGCACAAGGGGCCGTGGGCGCTGGGCAGCGTCTGCAGGAGCCCCCAGGCCTCGGCCTCCGCCTGCCTCTCAGCCCCTCCTCGGCCCTTGTCTTGTCCCCTCAGGCCGGGACCCGCTGCTGTTCCTGCAGACCCTGCAGACGCTGTGGTGCACTCGGGAGCTGGGACAGGTGAGCACTCAGGGTGTGGGCACCTGGCCGCCCGCCTCGGCAGGCTGCCGTGTCCGAATGTTCTGGGGGATGCATGGATTGGAGCCATGGGACGAGGCCTGCTGGACACTCAGAGCAGGCAGGGAGGGCCTGTGCCCACCACCAGCTTCCGGGCAGCGCAGGGCACCTGCCAGGCCTCGCCCGCTGCCCCCTCTCCCAGAGGGGCATCAGGACAGCCCGTCTGGACAGCGGGGGGGGGGGGTGCGTGTGGTCCGGCGGGAGGAGCTCTGGCGGGGAGGCTGCCAGGGTCTTCCACGGCCACTTGGGGGTCCTGCAGTGGCAGCCGCCACTGCCCAGACTGTGTCCCACCGTGACCTGTGCCAGGAGGGCATCTCTGCCTCGCAGCCCCCGGGGGTGGTGCAGTTACTGGCCCTCGCCCGCTCCTTCCCTGCACTTTGCTCCCTTGAGGCAGCGAAAGGGCGCGGGAGGCTGCCCTGGCTCCTGGGGAGGACGGGCCCACGCGTGGCTGGACGGAGAGGCCCCTCCTCTCGGGCCAGCCTGGCCTCCAGCTGCCCGCCGAGGGCGGGCAGAGTGCCCAGACCTGGGGCAGGCTGCTCGGGCAGGCGTCCGGAGCAGGTAAGCTCCAGGCTTCCACAGCGCTTCGTGGTGGAGGAGGGCCGGCAGCCGGCCTCCCCTCTGGACAGGCCTGGGCTCCCCACACGGCTGAGCTGCGGGGCCTTGGGCAGTTAGCGGCCCATCCACTGCCTGCGCTTAGGCCTGAGAGCAGCCGTCTCTAGCCATCAGCTGGAGAATCCAGAGTTTTTGCAAAAGCCAAACGTTTTTTGATTTTCCAGTTTCGTGCCCTGTGGTTTGAGGGTGAGACCCAGGAAACAGGGCTGTGGTGCTGTTCAGACTTCCTGTTGGGAGCGGGCTCGTTGGGAGGTTGTATTCTCTGCCCTGGTGTCGTGGTGAGCCGGCTTGTGAGCTCGGCTGGAGAGGACCCTCCGTCCCTGTTCACTGAAGGCAGGAGCCAGAGGCCCGCAGAGCCTGAGGACGAGCCAGGTGCTGCCCCAGGGGCAGCAGGGCGCAGGGTGGGGGGCCTGCAAAAGCAGCCTGGGGACAGTCTCCCTAATGGCTGTGCCTGGGCGGAGTGTCTGTCTCTGGATTTATTTCTCTGGGAAGCGTCCGCTTCCTCCACGTCACCACGCTTTCGGCCGGAGGTCCCTCCCGGTTCCTGAGCCCCAGCCTTGTGCCTCTTTCCCGGGGCTGATCTCAGCCTTCAGGTAGCTGGACGCCCAAGTCATCGGTTTCCGATGCTGCATTTAACGCCACACCTTCCCCCCGAGTTCTGTTCGTCACTGGTTTGATGTGTATGTAGGAGTGCATCGTCCTTGTTTTCTGATTTTCACGTGTCTCCTTCGACTAACCTGTTGTTCACTTCCAAAGAAGCACAAGGCTGTGTCTTGATGTCGATTAGCTGTTTGTTTCTGGCTGTGAAGGAGCCCGGTCCATCTGTTTTGATTTTTGCACCGGACAGGCTTGTTTTGTGGTTAGTTATATAAATGCTCTGAGTTCCCTACTTGGCGAAAGCTCCCGCCTGGAGGGGACACACGTTTGCTCACCAGAGCTTGTCCTGGGTTCCTGTGAGCAGCCGGCACCACGCTGTGCAGTGTCCGACCTCGGACATTTGTGATAACCAAGGAAGGGCCCAGCAGCTGGCGATGCGGTGGCTCGAGCCCTGAGGACAAGGGTGCAGATGAGCCAGGGTGACCCGGGGGCCAAGGGAGCAGCAGACGGACCCGGGGGGCGGCCGCATGAGAGCAGCTGGAGCCCAGCAGAGCACGTGGAGTTTTCGGGGACCGGACAGGACAGGGAATCTGGAGATGGAGGGGAGGCCAGAGGGCAGGAGGGAGGGAGAGAGGAGGTGAGCCAGGGTCTCAGAGCCAGGGGTCCGGAGGATCGTCGACATGGACGCTGAGCCCACCACGCCAAGGGCAGGGGTATAGCACGGGAGGGTGACACGGGGCCAGACGTAAACCCCTGGGGCCCAACCCTGGTGCGTGAGGTCCACCCCAGGGCTGCAGCCACCGCTTAGGGCCACTTGCGTCTTATTCTTTACTTAGTTTTGATTATTTTTTTCTTTTATAATTTTAGACATATTTATATTCTGTTTTCATTCCCAAACCGATATCTTATTATTCTTTATCCTTAGAGCTTTGATCGCCCTGCTTGTGGTCGTCACTCACGGTGACTTGTTCCTTGTGTGTCCTGTCGTTTTTCATTGTGAGCTCACCTTAGTGCAGCTTTTTCCCTCTGGTGGCTGAGGGCCAGGTCCCCAGGGGCGTCCCCAGGACCAACCTCCTGAGCACACGTGGAAATAAATCCAAATCCAAAGGCCAGAGCTGGGTCCTTCTAGACTTTTCCTTTTCCCAAGCAAGGGGTGTGGTGCTGATGGAGACCCCACCCCCTCCTCGGGCAGTGCTGGACGGTGGCCCCCAGGCTCTGTGGGAACCGCAGCCCCCTGCTGGTGCTCTTCAGACCCCTGAGAGGTGTGTGTGGCCTTGCCCATCCATCCTGGAGGGTGACAGCTGTCCTTAGGGTCTGTTTGAGGCCATCTCAGGTGAGTTCCAACAGCCACAGCAAGGGCAGCCCCTTCCAGAGGGCCCTTGGGTGCGAGGGCTTCGGCCCCCTGAGCTCACACCTGATGCCTGCAGCTCCACCCTGGACCGGACCCCAGCAGGTCCTCGGTCAAGGGAGCTGCAGTGACCTGAACCACTGGAGCGGGCATGGCGTGGTGGGCTGGCCGTGCACAGGGCCCTGCTGGTCACACAGAGGACGCCCAGCTGCTCTAGAGACGGTGGTGAAATGCACGTTGTGCCCCTGGACGTGGGTGTCGGGGAGCACACCTGTTCTTGTCTCTGTCTTTCGGCTCTTATGTGTCTCCCAGAGCTTCCCAGCACAGGAGGTAGAAAAGTAAACAAAAGGCATTTTTCAGTTGGGTTTTTTTTTCTTTTTTCTGTCTCCTGTCGCTTGCTGGGCCCTGCTGACCTGTCACCGTCTCTGAAGGGCCAGCGCCATGTCCCATGCGTGCCACGCGGTTGGTCAGGGCACAGAGGAGCTCCGCCCAGGGTCTGGCCTGGGGAGCAAGCCCCAGCCTTTGCAGGACCATTGGCCTGGACGGTCCCTGTGCCCGGCCTGGACGGTCCCTGTGCCCGGCCTGGGTGCAGCGGACCAGGAAGGTGTGGGCGGCTCTGTGCGGGTGGGGGAGGCCGGCGGAGGCCTCATCACAGCGAGGCCTTGTGTCTCCACAGCTCCGGGAGGAAGCCCAGAGGGGATTCGCCGCCCTGGAGGACCCGCTCGCCGCCCTCCTGGACATGCTGGACAGCAGCCGGGGCTGGCGGGGGAAGGGCCCCTCCCTGGAGGCCTGGGTCGCCTGCGAGCTGAAGCGCTGCTTGCAGGCACAGACGTGCCCGGGGCCGGCCCGGGTGAGCCCTGCCCGCGGCCCACAGCCTGCCCCTTCCCAGCCCGTCCCGGCCTCGGCACAGGGTTCCCACGCGCACCTGGCCAGGCCCCTGCGGCCTGTGGAGGTCGCCCACGGTGGTTGGGGGCCCTTGGCCTCCCGAGAGCCACACGCCGGGCCGACCTCGGCTCCCTTGCCTGTGCCCCTGCCCGCCAGCCCCTGCTCACCCACAGCGTCCACCCACTGGCTCTGGGCTGCAGGTGCTGGCCGCACTGGGCCTGCCCAAGCACCAACCCCCCACCCGCATCAGGCCCCACGACTCCGGTTGCCACCTCCACTGAAGCTGGATCTGGGGCCTCCAGGGCAGCCCAGGGCTGAAGCAGCTGCAGGCCCGTGCGGTCAAGCTCCTCGCCGAGAGCCCCCCTGGCCTCGTGGAGCCGTTGGTCAGCATCTTCCAGCTGCAGGACACAGACCGGAGCCCCCTGCTGGCTCACGTCCACCGGCTGCACCAGGAGGGCAAGTTCAAAGAAGTAAGTGAGACCTTCCCTGTGGCTCTGGGCCTCGTCCACGGGCCGGGCCTCCACGTGGGTCAGCGGGGTGGGCAGGAGCCAGGCTGGGGCTCGAGGCGCCTAGCCCAGAAGTATCCCCTCTGCCCTCCAGCGTGGGGGACCTTGCAGGGCTCCTCAGGTCTGGTATGCAGGGTTTTGGGAACCAGCTGCCCTGGGGACCATGTCAGGTTCGTGCCTGGCGTGGAGGCCCTGGGAGCCCCTCGCGCTGACCGGCTGAGAAAGAGGCTGGGTACAGCCCCCCACACCCTGCCTGGTCTGCACCACGTGCTCAGGGCCCTTCCTCCCCAGGTGCCTGCCGGCCTCTCCCCCTCGGTCAGCGGCGTGGAGACGCCCAGCTCTGGCCCAGAAGCCCACGTGGCTACGGCCCAGCTTCCTTTGTTAACTCCCAGAATTGCTCTCGGGGGGCTGAGGAGTGCGGGTGTGGGAGAAGCTAGCCGCAGTCTCTGTACCCCGGGCCCAGATCAGACCCGGGGCCCGCTTCTGTCTTCTCCCACCCCTGCCCAGACTCACCCAAAGGTCACTTGGTCCCATGTTGGCCTGGCCTGGGGGCGGGGGAGCCGAGGCCCCTTGGGGCCCAGCTGCTGCTCCATGAGGACAGACCCTCCCTGCATGGGGGGCCTTGAAGCCACGACCACGCCAGGCCGGGGGACTGGCCACTGTGCTCTAGTCCTGGTCCGTAACAGCATGTGTCCGGGCATCTGTAGGCTGCCCTCGGCCTCCCGGACCTGTCGTGCGGCCCTGCCCCAGAGCCGGGGGCTGTGCTCTGGGTGGTGCCCACCCCTGCCTGTTTGCTGGGTCCCTCGGACTGGGTCGGGCCAGTGGTGGTGACCCTGTGAGGGTCTGCATCCCGAGGGCCCTGCTGGCTCTCACCCCGGGGACAGGCACCGGCACACCTGTGGTTTTCAGAAGATCAGTTGTGGGGCATCGTACCGGCTTGGGGCGCAGATTCTCAGCCACGTCAGTCAGGAGTCCCCAGTGTGTGCGACGCGTGTGGGTTGGGGGCCGCCCGAGGGGGAGGGCGTTTTGCTCCTTTGTCGTGGGAAGGGCTGGGCCAGGAGGGCGAACGTGGGGCTTAGTGGCTGCAGGTCTCTGGGTGGGAATTTGGGGGCTTTTGGAAGCTCGGTGGGTTTGCTGAGTCTCCTTTGTGAGCAGCACTGGTTCTCATTTAAGCCCAGAAGGTTCTGAGATGCAGAGGGAGCTCTGAGGTCATGGCCCAGTGTTCACCGGGGATGACCCGTCTGCGGGTGAGGTCGGGAGCGGCGGGGCCCACGGGTGAGCAGTGAGGGGGCGCTGTCAGCGAAGCTCTGAGCTGTGCTGCAGGCGCAGGGGGCCCGGGGCTCCGCGCGCCCCAAGGTGCGAGCTACGCGATGACCTCGCAGGGCAGGGGAGGTGGGGCAGCCCCGGGCACCCGGCTCAGAGGTGCCCTCTCCCTGGATGGTGAGTCCAGCACCCAGGGACCAGAGGCTCGCTCCAGGCTCACCTCCCCCGCTGCCTCGTGGAGCCCAAAGATTCTGGCGCCAGGGTGCCAACAGGTGTGGGGTGCGGCCGGCACCCAGGCAGGTCCCAGGCCCACCCCACACAGGGCCCTCTTCCCGGTGAGGAGGCCCGTCGGAACGGAGGTGTGCGGCCCAGGCCCAGGTGGAGGATGTGCCGCGCGGCCACGATGGTGGTGCAGGGACCGGGCGCCCGGCTGCTCGGGGCTCGGCCAGGGCTGAACGGGCGCCGAGGCAGAAGGCGGGCTGGTGTGTCGCGTCTCCTGTTACGCTCAGGCCTTTCAAAGAGCGTCTGGGCGGCCGAATGCGCCTCCCTCGCGCTCTGAGGCAAGACTTGCACACAAAGGGGGCTCTTGTCCCGCACAGGCCCCTCGTGCGAAGAAAGGCCATTGTCCCCGATCGGGGCGGCCCGGCAGGCAGTGCACGCTCCAGTGCCCACCGCCGCGCCGCCGAGGGGCCGCCTTCAGGCCTGTCCGCTCGGATTAGCGGGGACTCACGACTTAATGCGCTGCGATATTTCATGTCGAGGGCGGCGGCTGGCCCCAGCCGCGTGAATGCCTGCTTTTGTCTGCTGCATTATTTTATTTACATTTTTTAAACAGCTTATCAAGGTAAAAAGATAGCTTTGCTTTAAGAAAAAAAAAAAAAAGCCCCTTGGCTCCAGGCCCGCGCTGAGCCGCCGAGGATGGAAGGCCCGTCCCGGGGCCCGGCCGCCGGGTCTGGGCACCTGCCCAGCCCCCCTGCTGGCCGAGCGGGCAGTCGGGCGTCCGTGCAGGGCTCTCCCCGCTGTCACCGCCCCAGCCCTTCTGGTCTTCTTAGTTACTTTCCCCCAAAGCGGCAGCTCTGGGGTCCGTCTGGTCAGAGGTCCCTGCAGCCCCGCCCTGACCCGGCCGCAGGGCAGCCCTCTTCTCGGTGGCTGGCTCTCAGCCTCCTGGGCAGAGGTCAGGGAGGCCCACAAGGTGCCAGGTGGGCCCAGCCCTGGGCAGTGTCCATCTGTAGGTCCCGGCCACTACCCTCCTCCCATTGGGCCTGCTCCCCGGCCTGGGTCTGGAGCCAGTTGCAGGCACCTGGGCCAGCAGGCCATCTTCCTGCATCCGCGAGGCCCCCCGACGTGGCCGCGTGTCCAGTGGTGAGCCGTGGGCAGCCTGGCCTGCTGGCCCCTCAGCAGAAGCTCAGACTGAGAAGTGACCAGAATCCAGTTCTCAGCCAGGCCCAATAGATCCAAGGTGGAGTACAGGCTGGGGGCTTCCTAGAGGAGGTTCTGCTACCAGGTAACCGTGGCCGCCCCTGATGGAGTCAGGGCGCCCTCCCGTGGCCGGGTGAGGCCAAACGGTCCCCCTCCTCGTCTTGTGCCCCCCCAGCCTCCAGGCCACAGAGCCCCCCAGGGCTGCAGGGGCAGGATGAGGGCACTTCCCAGATTGTCCCCGGGGGTGTCCATGGCCTTCCAACCCTGGATGCTCTGGCCACACCCCTCAGTGTCCACACAGGCTGCCTGGCCAAAAGAGGGCAGCCTGGGTGCACAGAGGCTCCAGCCTGGCCTGGATAGAGGCTGGCTGCCCTGGAGGAAGCAGGCAGAAGAGAAGGGGACCCAAACCGTCTGACAGCGTCATCCTGTGGCCAGGGCTGTGCACCCCTCACGGGGAGGGGGGCGGGGGGTGCCTGTTGAGGAGCTGGATCCTCAGACGATGGAGGCCGACAGCCCAGCAGAGTGGTGAGAAGCAAGGGGCTCACCTCGCGGCCCCTCCCCTCCCCTCTCCCAGGTCACTGCCCAGGGCCTGATCTGGAGGGTGGGAAGGTCCCAGGCGCCCAGTCGTCCCTCCCACAGCCCCTCCTCCAACCGTGGCATGGCACGACCAAGCCCAGGTCCAGATGTTGGCCCTTCAGTAGCCTGGAAGCCAGGCAAGGGTCCAGCAGATGCAGGACACTGGGGACGGGGTTCTGACCACCCCAGGTTCTGAATAAAGTGTGTGAGGCAGCCAGTGTGTGCACTCTGGCCTTCTTGGATGAGGGTCCGGATCTCCCTCAACTTCTCGGGGGTTTCCTGTCCAGAAGAGGTCAGTGCCATCCTGTGAGGTTGGAGTGGTGCCCAGGAAGGCCCCCACGTGGTGGCACCTGCACCCTGCCCACAGCCCTGGGCCCCTCCCCCAAGCCCTGCACCCTCTCCTCAACCCTGGCTCCTTCCCTGGCCCCGCCCCAGCCCCTCCCCCATTTCTGCTTTATCCCCCTCGCCCAAGCCCTGCACCCCCCTTCCCCTGGCCCTGGGCCCCCTGGGGCCTGGCCGAGGCTGAGCTCCTGGACACCGGCCAGGCCACGGGGCGCCGGGTCAGTGCTGCGCAGGGAGAGGCCCCCAGCCCCGCGCCCCCGCCGCGCGGTCCAGGCCTCCACCGGAGCAGCCTTTCCCAGGCCGCTATTTTGGGCCTTCTGTGAGCTGCAGGGGGCGGGGCCGGGCTGCCCGGCTAGTTATTTTTGCTCATAATGGGAGCACGATGTATGGAAATTATTAATAGCAGAGCGGCCTGCGCTACGTGCGGGCGCCCAGGGCCGCGCCGTTTCCTCTGCTGAGTCGGGGGAGGGTCACGCGCCCCGCGCAGGGCAGGCCGCTCAGCGTGCCCACTGCCCCATCTGAGGGGCTGCCTGGGGGGGTGGGGGTGTTCAGAGCCTCTTGCTCTGGGGCTCCTGGGGCAGCTCTCTGCATGCCCCCAATGCAGGACCACGCCGGTCCCACTGCCATGGACCTGGAGCGAGCCTGCCCCGTCCGGCGACTCCTAGTCACTGGGGCGTGCGGTGTGGCTTGTGGAAAGGGTTGGTCACACAGAGGACGTGAAGGAGACCCACGTGTCAGGGCCGCCGCAGCCCCTCGGGCCTCCCGGGCGCACAGAGTCCCACCCGCCCTCGCTGTGGGCACCGTGAATGGTGGGAGGGGATGCTCCCGGGGGGAGTGGGGCGGCAAGAGCGGACGTGGGGAGAGCGGTGTGCACCGTGTCCAGGCCCCATGGCGAGGGGATGGGGCTTCTGTCCCTCCCTCTGCGTCCTCCACCCTCTCATCGGCAAGCCAGGGCCCAGGCCACCTGGCTCAGCACGCACTTTGCGGCCCTGACCAGGCCGCACCCCAGTCTGGAGGGCACAGGGGTCGTTCCACCCGCCCCACCGCGTGTGGGGCCTGGCTCAGCACAGGGGGGCTTGTGGGCTGGAGCACTGCCTGATTTCCGGCCGCTTGGCCGGGGGCCACATGGCTGGAACTGGACCGGCCCCGTGGCTGTGCCTGCAGTGACTGGGCGGTGACGGGGTGGGAGTGGGGGCTGCAGAAGGGCGGGAACCCCCACCTGTGGCACCGCCTGTCCTCCCAGGCCCAGTGTCATCCTGTCCCTCTGTGTTTCCCAGGCCATCATGCTGGGCACAAAGCTGCGGCTGCAGGCGGATCTTGATGTTGAGAAGGTAAGGGTCATTTTCATGCAAACTGCGTAGCTTCCAGCTCGAATAAGGTCCCGGGCTCCAGAAACATGGTGTAGGGAGGGTCCCTCCCACTGAGCCCTGAGCTTTGCTCCCCACACGGTGGGGCCAGGGCGCTGGAGGGCAGGGGTTACATGTGACTACCTGCTCATGTGAGGAGGATCCAGGACTAGGGGAAGGGAGGGGCCAGCAAGGGCCTGTGTGTGGTCAGCAGGCACTGGTGTAACGTGCTCAGAAAGTGGTCGATCGCCAGGAGCCCACCAGGCGTTCCTTCTCTGCTCTGGGGTGGCTGGAAGGGTTCTCAGGAATGGGGGCTCCCACAAGGACCGCCCACCTGGAGCCCTGGTTTGGCAGGTGGGCCTCCGTCCAATGTGGGCTCCAGACAGCCTGACCTATGTGACCACATGGGGGAGGGGAAGGCAGGTGAGGAGGAGTCTTCTGCAGGGGCCACTGGAAGGGGGCTTTGTCGAGACCTGGTTCTTTCAAGGGGAGTGGCCAGTATGTCCCAGCGCCCAACACCACGGCCAGGGGCTCCCTCGGGGCCTCCCTGAAGGCTCAGGCAGCTTGGGGTTCTTGTAAGCTTGCGCCAGGCCACGTGCTGGTGCCATCTTGCCCGTGATGGGCATTTCTGGGCCAGCAGGGCCATGGCCGGTAGTTGGTCTCCGTCCTGCCCACCCCACCCCGCTCGGTGACGACAAGGGGACGGTGGGGCCCCTCTAGGAACCCCCTTGTCTCTTGGAGCCTCTCATCCTTCCCAATGGAGATGGGGTGACCACAGAGCCCCCCAGGGACAGGGCCCAGGGAGCAGCGGGGCCTGTGTGGGTGTGCAGGGGCCCAAGCATGGGGCACAGGCCATGAGCCGGGCGTGGGGCTTCGCGAGGTCCTCAGACACTCGGTTGGGCCCCCAAGCTCCCCGGGGAGGCAAGTTGCATGGACCAGCCTCCAGGCCCCTTGGTTCTGATGCTCTGGCCACTCCCTGCACTGGGTTGGAAGTGAGTCTGGGGTCTTGGGTGCAGTGGAGCTGCGGCCTGAAGGTGTGTTTCCCCGTAGATGTGCATCCCCCTGCTCCTCCAGGACAAGGCAGACCTTGTGGAACGCTACGTGGATGGCTTTCCCGACCTCCAGCGGAGGCTGCTGGCCCTCATGGACTCCTGGTGCCAGCCCGGCTTTGACATCAGAGTCGTCGCCAGGTGAGCCCCATGGGGCCCCGGGGTGGGGTGGGGGCAGGGACTTGGCAGGGGCAGCAGGCACGTGGGAAAGTCACCCCACACCCCACACCGCCTCGCCAGGTGAGCCCTGGCCAGGTCGGCAAGGGGCCTGCTTCGGGAGCCAAGAGGCTGGGCTGGCAGCCACCGGGTGAGAGAGTTTAATGCTCTGAGATGAACGCAAATAATTCTCCACGGGGACTCCTTCCTTATGCAGTCCTAGAAGTCATATCTCTTATCCATTCAATGGTTCCTTCGTTTCTTCCTTCATGTAATAAATCTTTGTGGAGAGCCTGCTGTGAACCGTATCCCAGCAGTTACAGAGAAGAGGCCGCATGCCAACAGGGAGCCCACGTGTGTGCGTGTGCGTGTGACACCAGGGTGTCCCCTGAGCATGGGCATCTGGAAGGAGAAGGGCTTCCTCCCACCTCCCTGGGGTGGCTGAGGGGCAGGGCACTGGGACTGCCAAGGCTCCTTGGGCACCTGTCCCTCAGCAGGCAGCGGGGCTGGGTGCCCTGTCCCTGCGCCCTGCAGCCCGGACCATCTCACTTGAGAGTCAGGCCTTGGGCTCTGGCGGCAGGCCTCCCTGGACCCTCCCTACGCTGGAGCTGAGACTAATTCTGTCTCAAAGGGCTGTTGTGACTTCACACCCTATGAAGTGAACAAAGCAGCAGGCCAGGCACATGTTGTGTTGCTGCCATTGCTTTTATTATGTATTAAAAAGGAGAGAGAAATATAGGTGGAGCAAACGAGAGTATGTACGGATGGGGAAGAGGGGAGACACACGGGTGGAGAGTGGGAGGGTCCTGTGAGTTAGATTTAACCGTGGATATTTAATGATTTTTTAAATCATATTTAATGACTTTTTTAAACGTCCTCGTGCTATGCTCTGAAAGGGCTCAGAAGCAATGACATCCCCTAGCGGTGAGCACGCCTAGCAGCCAGGTCTTGGGTTCTAGATACCATTCTCCATGAAAAGGAACAAAGGCTCCTTGGGGAGTAGACTGAGAATGAAAACAATAATAGAGTATAAAAACATGGTAATAGAGCATAATACCTTGGATTTTTAAAAAATGCAAGAGTTAGGGCTTCCCTGGTGGCGCAATGGTTGAGAATCCGCCTGCTAATGCAGGGGACACGGGTTCGAGCCCTGGTCTTGGGAGAATCCCACATGCCGTGGAGCAACTGGGCCCGTGAGCCACAACTACTGAGCCTGCGCGTCTGGAGCCTGTGCTCCGCAACGAGAGGCCGCGACAGTGAGAGGCCCGCGTACCGCGATGAAGAGTGGCCCCCGCTCGCCGCAACTGGAGAAAGCCCTCGCACAGAAACGAAGACCCAACACAGTCAAAAATAAATAAATAAATTTATAAAAATGTATGAGTCTGTGGGACTTCCCTTGTGGCGCAGTCGTTAAGAATCCACCTGCCAATGCAGGAGACACGGGTTTGAGCCCTGGTCCGGGAAGATCCCACATGCCGCAGAGCAACTAAGCCCATGCCCCACAACTACTGAGCCTGTGCTCCAGAGCCCGTGAGCCACAACTACTGAGCCCGTGTGCCACAAATACTGAAGCCCGCATGCCTAGAGCCCTGTGCTCTGCAACAAGAGAAGCCCGTGCACCATAATGAAGAGTAGCCCCTGCTCACTGCAACTAAAGAAAGCCGGTGTGCAACAATGAAGACCCAACACAGCCATACATAAATAAATAAATATTTTTAAAAATGCATGAGTGTGGAGTGATGCTCAAAGGCAGGGAGGAAAACTCTTTTATAGGGTATGTCACCTAATAAATGGAAAGGAATGATAAAGTTAGAAATCACCATTTTGTAACTTCCAATAAAATAATTGATTTAGGCACAGATCATAAAGAGATGCTAAGAAAGAAAGAGATAAACACAAATTACCCATATCAGGAATGAAAAGTAGAACATCACTACAGACCTTACAGACATGAAAATGGTAATAAATGGTGTTTACAACTTGATGCAAATATATTTAACGGTTTAGATGTAACAGACCAAATTCTTGCAAAACACAATTTACAAAACTGAAAAAATAGAAAATTTGAATAGTCCTATATCTATTAAATAAATTGCATCTGTAGTTTAAAACAAAGAAAACTGTGGATTCAGATGGCTTCACTAGTGAATTCCTTCAAGCGTTTAAGGAAGAGATCGTACCAATCTTACACAAATTCTTCCAGAGAATGTAAAAAGAAAGAGCACATCCCAACTTTTTTTTTCTCTTTTTGGCTGCGTTGGGTCTTCGTTGCTGCACAGGGGCTTTCTCTAGTTGCGGCGAGTGGGGGCTACTCTTCATTGCAGTGCGCAGGCTTCTCATTGCGGTGGCTTCTCTTATTGCAGAGCACGGGCTCTAGGCATGTGGGCTTCAGTAGTTGAGGCGCGGGAGCTCAGTGGTTGTGGCACATGGGCTCTAGGCGCGCGGGCTTCAGTGGTTGCAGCACGTGGGCTTAGTAGTTGCAGCTTGCGGGCTCTAGGGCGCAGGCTCAATAGTTGTGGCACGTGGGCTTAGTTGCCCCGAGGCCTGTGGGATCTTCCCGGACCAGGGATGGAACCCATGTCCCCTTCATTGGCAGGCGGATTCGTAACCACTGGACCACCAGGGAAGTCCCCAACTTGTTTTATTCAGCTAGTTTAAGGCTTGATACCAAAACTCAAAAAAGACATTAGGAGAAAGGAAAATTAAAGTGTATCTCATAAACATAGATGCAAAAATACTAAACAAAATATTAGCAATCAAATCAACTAATATATTAAAGAGTTAAGAACATGAGAAGACAAGCTCAAAGTGCGAGAAAATATTAGCAAAGACACATCTGATAAAGGACTGTTATCCAAAACATAGAAAGTTACCTTAAAACTCAGCAGTAGGGGGCTTCCCTGGTGGTGCAGTGGTTAAGAATCCGCTTGCTAATGCAGGGGACACGGGTTCAAGCCCTGGTCCGGGAAGATCCCACATGCCACGGGGCAGCTAAGCCCGTGAGCCACAACTACTGAGCCTGAGCTCTAGAGCCCACGAGCCACAACTACTGAGCCTGAGCTCTAGAGCCCACGAGCCACAACTACTGAGCCCACACACCACAACTACTGAAGCCCACATGCCTAGAGCCTGTGCTCCGCAACAAGAGAAGCCACCACAATGAGAAGCCCACGTGCAGCAACGAAGACCCAATGCAGCCAAAAATAAATAAATAAATTTATTTAAAAAAAAAAAAAACTCAGCAGTAGGAAAACAAACAGCCTTGGGCTTCCCTGGTGCCGCAATGGATAAGAATCTGCCTGCCAATGCAGGGGACACGGGTTTGAGCCCTGGTCCGGGAAGATCCCATGTGCCGCGGAGCACCACAACGACTGAGCCTGCACTCTAGAGCCCGTGAGCCACAACTACTGAGCCCATGTGCCACAACTACTGAAGTTGCACACCTAGAGCCTGCGCTCTGCAACAAGAGAAGCCACCCCAGTGAGAAGCCCACGCACGGCAACAAAGAGTAGCCCCCGCTCCCGGCAACTGGAGAAAGCCCGTCTGCAGTAACGAAGACCCAACGCAGACAAAAATAAATAAATTAAATAAATAAATTTTTTAGTAAAAGAAAGAAAACCAACAACCTGATTTTAAAAACAGACCAAAGATCCAGGTACCTCACCAGAGAAGATACACAAATGACAAATAAGCACATGAAAAGATGCTCTACATCATATGTCGTCGGGAAATGCAAATTAAAACAATGAGATATCATGACACCCCTATTGGAATGGACGGAATCCAGAACACTGACAGCGCCAAGTGCTGGCGAGGATGTGAAGCAGCAAGAACTCTCATCGCTGCCGGTGGGAAGACAAAATGGTGCGGCCACTTTGCAGGACAGTTTAGTGCTTTCTTACAAAACTAAACACATTCTTAGCGTATGACCAAGCCATCGCGCTCCTTGGTATTTACCCAAAAACATTGAAAACCTCTGTCCACACAAAAACCTGCACTTGAGTGTTTATAGCAACTCTATTTATAGTTGCCGACACTTGGAAGGAACCAAGCTGTCCTCCAGTAGTTGGATGGATAAATAAACTGTGGTCCATCCAGACAATGGAATATTATTCAGAGCTAGAAAGACATGAGCCATCAAGCCGTGAAAAGACAGGGAGGAAACTTCGATGCAAATTACAAAGTGAGAGAAGCCAATCTGAAAAGGCTACTGCTGTGAGATTCCAGCTACATGACATTCTGGAAAAGGCCAAGCTATAGAGACAGTAAAAGGATCAGGGATTATGGGGAGGGAGGAATGAATAGGAGAGCACTGAGGATTCTTAGGGCAGTGAAACTGCTCTGTATTTCACTGTAATCGCGGGTCAAAACGCGTAGAATGTACGACACCAAGAGTGACCCCAAGGTAAACCATGGACCGTGTGTGGGTGAGGACGACGTGTCCAGGTGGGTTGATCACTGTGACAAGTGGACCGTCTGGTGGGGATGCTGACAGTGTGTGTGGTGTGTGTCACCACACAGGGAACCTCCATGCTCTGCTCAGCTTTGCTGTGAACCTAAAACTGCCCTAAAAAGAGTAAGATCTATTTTTTCAGAAGCGAATACACCATGACCTAGTGGGATTTATTTAAGGAACGCGAGGTTGGTAAACATTTAAAATTCCATCGTCATTCGCCCTGTCAACAGATTAGATAGCAAAACTATGTAAGCATCTCAACGTATATAAAAATTGTAAAATTCAAACCTTATTTATGATAAAAACTCTCAGCAAACTACAAATATAAGGACACTTCCTTCATCTGATAAAGGATAGTACTGAAAATAAAAAAAAAACTACAGCAAGCGTCATTTTCTCTTAAGTTTTCTTAAAGTATGGTTACTATATAATGAACTCTGTGTTCGGAGTGTGTAATTTTGTCACTTTTGATGTATGTATGTGTCCACGAAACCATCACCACAATCCAGGTGCTGAGCACAACTCCCGCCCCCCCACCCCCACCCCGCCATCCCCTGAGGACTGCTGATCTGCTTTGTGTTACTATAGATCCCTTTTCATTTTCTAGTACATTATGTAAGTGGAGTTATGTCGTATGGCTTCTGTCCCCCAGCACAATTATTCTGAGATGCATCCACATTATTTCATTTCTTAGTGCTGAGTGATGTTGCCATGTGTAGGTGCACCATGCTTTGCTTATCCGTTCACTCATCGATGGATATTTGGGTGTTTCCAGGTTTTGTCTGTTACACACCGCTGCTGTGAACATTCGTGCGCAAGGCTTTGCGTGCACGTGTGCCTTCATTTCTCTTGGGTGAACACCCTGGAGTGTGATGCCTGGGTCATGTGATACGTGTGGATTAATTTTTTGAGAAACCGTCAAACTGTTTTCCAGGGCGGCTGCACGTTTCCCATTCCCTCCAGCAGCAGGCGAGAATCGCCAGCCCCACATCCTCGCTGGCCCACGGCCTGGTCAGCCTGTAACATCTGCGGTTCTAATGGGCGTGCAGTGGTATCTTTCTGTGCTTTTGATTTGCAGTCCCTACTGACTAAGGATGTAAAGTGTATTTTCATTTGCCTATTTGCCATCTGTGTGTCTTCTTTGGTGAATTAGCTGCTCCATCTTTTACACTTTAAAAGAATATATTTTATTTATTTATTTAATTTGGTTGCACCGGTCTTATTTGTGGCAGGCGGGCTCCTTAGTTGTGGCATGCAAACTCTCAGTTGCCGCATGCATGTGGGATCTAGTTCCCTGACCAGGAATCGAACCCAGGCCCCCTGCATTGGGAGCTCGCAGTTTAGCCACTGCACCACCAGGGAAGTCCCGACACATTTTTTAAATTAGGTTGACTGTTTTCGTTACTGAGTTTTGAGAGATTTAGAAGTATAATCTGGGCTAAAGGCCCTTATCAGACATGTTATTTGCAGACGTTTCACCCTGTGGTGCATCTTCTCATTCTTTTAATGATCTTTCAAAGAACAAAAGTTCTTAATTTGTTGAAGTCCAGTTTATAAATTAAAAAAGACTTTGCATCATGCTTTTAGTATCCTAGCTAAGAAATCTTTGCCTAACTCAAGGGCACAAACATTTTCTCCTGTTTACTTCTAGAAGCTTTATAATTTTAGGTTTTACATTTCGATCTATGGCCCATTTTTGGATAATTTTCATATGGGGTGCTAGGTGTGGATTGAAGTTCTTTTTTTTTTAACAGCTGCTGTCTGATT
This sequence comes from Mesoplodon densirostris, assembly GCF_025265405.1. Classification (NCBI taxonomy): domain Eukaryota; kingdom Metazoa; phylum Chordata; class Mammalia; order Artiodactyla; family Ziphiidae; genus Mesoplodon; species Mesoplodon densirostris. The sequence goes on from NC_082666.1 coordinate 722,651, forward strand.
GTTCCAGCAGCATTTATTGTAAACGACTGTCCTTTCCCACAGAGCTGCCTCTGGGCCTCTGTCTGGTGTCCAGATATGTGTGGGTCTCTCTGTTCTCTTCTACCGCTCTGTTTGTGGCACATGTTTTGACTGCCGTAGCCGTATAGTAAGTCCTGAGTCAGACAGGGTTAGCCCTCCAATGCTGTTCTTCTATGTCAAAGTTGTTTTTAATTATTCTGGACCCTTTGCATTTGTATATGAATTTTAGAATCAGTTTGACAATTTCTATCCCCCCAAAAAGCCCCCTGAGCAGGGGAACACAGCCAGGGCTCTGAGACCCCTGGCCAGCCTATCTGGAGCTTAGAGGAGGCAGAAAAGTACTTAAAAACAAACACGAAAGCTGTAATTGAGGCCTGTAGAGAGTTTCTGTGTCTGAAATAAACACCAGAGCTATACAGAGGGCGCCTTTGGAATACAGAACAGACTTGTCAGTTAAAGACGTGATGGCAGAATGAAAGTCTCAATAAAAGGTTTGGAAGATAAACTTGAAGATATCTTCCCAATGTCATACAAAATAAATTAACAAAGAAGGAAAAGCAGAGAGGACGTTTTTTTTTTTTTTTAATGGCAGATTCTGTCAAGAAGACCCAACATCCAAATAATGGGAATTCCAGAAAGAAAGAAGGGAAAACATGGAGGAATTCACTCCAGACCCAGTCCTCGGTGGATGGAGAGAGACCCACACTGAGGACCAGGACCCTAAACCCTCAGAAAGAGCAGGAGTCAGACAGGTTCCAGGAGCAGTGCCGGCGCAGGCTTCAGCCCAGCCAGACGCAGTCCAGTGTGAGGCCTAGGGCACCATCTCCAGGTCCACGCCTCGCCCCTGGGAGGCGCCTGCAGAGCCGCTTTGCCCTGGCCTAGGGATAGGAGAGGCGCAGGGCCACCGGGACGGCGATGGACAGGGGCCTGGGAGCAGCCAGCGGCGGGGAGAGGGGCGCAGGGTAATGTGGGGTCTGTCCGCAGGACAGGAGGCTAAGGAAGCAATCAGACCAGCAAGGATTAACCCGCAGAGAAGAGGAGGCTGTGGCCAGGCCGCCAGTCATGTTTGCACCGTCGTGATATCATAGAAGCCGCTTGTGCCCAATTAACTGGCACCGTGGATGCTGTTGTTTGGGGTGAGACATCATACACAACACCTGGAACTGAATCACTGAGAGGCCACAGTACAGGGTGGTTCTTGGAAACATGGGGTAAATGTAGACCACCTCAGAATTGTCGTGCGGGTGACTGGGGGCAGGAGGGGCGTGCTGACGTGCTGCCTTTCTCTGAGCCTTGTAAGAAGACTTGGCTTTTGAACTGTGCACGTGTATGACATTGATGAAAGGTAAAATCTTTCTTTTTTTGCGGAGCGCGGGCCTCTCACCACTGTGGCCTCTCCCGTCGCGGAGCACAGGCTCCGGACGCGCAGGCTCAGCGGCCATGGCTCACGGGCCCAGCCGCTCCGCGGCATGTGGGATCTTCCCGGACCGGGGCACGAACCTGTGTCCCCTGCATCGGCAGGCGGACTCTCAACCACTGCGCCACCAGGGAAGCCCAAGGTAAAATCTTGAGATGCGTTAACCGAGAGAAAGCGGTGCTGGGCACGAGCCGTGTCTCTCTCCTGCAGAAGGTACCCGCAGATGACCTTGAGGCTGGAGAGGCTGAGCCCCAGAGCGCTGGGTCGGCAGGTCCTGCGACTGCTGGAGCAGCATGGCCTGGACCCTGGTGAGTGGGGCCCCCACACCCTGCGCTGGGGCGGGTGCCAGGCTGGTGCCGCCGGGGGTTCAGGCGGACCAGGGTCTCCCGACCCCCAGCTCCCTTCCCGTCTCCTCCCTGCTTCCCCTCAGCATCTGCCCACCTGGGGTGCCCCTGGGAGTCTGGGTCCCGTGGGTGAGGACCACCGAGGCCGCGCCTACATCGTGCTCCCTGCCCCCTCCCCCTTGGTGATCACGGGCACCCTCTCAGAGGAGCAGTCTCACTGACAGTGTTTTATAGCTTCACTTTATGAGACTGTGGAAATTCTTCTCACTTCCTGGTCCATGAGAGTGTTGATCAGGAATGGATGTGGAATTTTATCAAATACTCTTTTTGCACCTGTCGGGCTGATGCTATGCTTTTCCCCCTTTGGTCTGTCCATGGGGTGGATTAGGTTGATTGACTATATAACATTAAATGAATCTTGGATCCCTGCCATGGCCCCGTCTCTGCCGGGTTGTGTTGCTACTTACGTAGACTGCTAGGTCTCGTTTGCCAACTGAAGCTGGATGTAGGCTTCGCCTTCCTGAAATGTCTGTTTCTGGCTTTGTGTACAAGGTTAAGCTGGCCTCTGAACAGGCAGTGGATGAAGGCCTGTCCTTTCTTTAAACTGAGGGTGTTTGTCTAAGATTGGAATTCTTTCTTCCTGAGAAGTTGAGGGGAAATGGCCTGTGAACCTGGATTGCTTTTCATTGTGGAAACATGACTATTGATTCATCAGCTGTGGGGTTTTTTTTCAGGGAGTTTGTCTATGTCACTTACAGTTCCAAATGTACTGTCATAAGGTATTCCTAGGACTCCTTTTTTATGGCTGAGTAATGTTCCGTTTTATACTTACACCTCAGCTTCTTTGTCCACTCATCTGTCGATGACACTCAGGTTATTTCCGTGTCTGGGCTGTTGTGGATAATGCTGCAGTGAATGTAGGGGTGCAGGTATCTCTTTGAGAGAGTGATTTCATAGCCTTTGAATACATACACAGAAGTGGAATTGCTGGATCGTATGGTAGTTCCATTTTTAATTTTTTTTTTTTTTTTGGTGGTACACGGGCCTCTCACTGTTGTGGCCTCTCCCGTTGCGGAGCACAGGCTCCGGACGCACAGGCTCAGCAGCTATGGCTCACGGGCCTAGACGCTCCGCGGCATGTGGGATCTTCCCGGACCGGGGCATGAACCCGTGTCCCCTGCATCGGCAGGCGGACTCTCAACCACTGCGCCACCAGGGAAGCCCCCATTTTTAATTTTTTGAGGAACCTCTACAGTGTTTTCCAGAGTGGCTGCAATGATTTACATTCCCACCAACAATGTACTAAGGTTCCCTTTTCTCCACACCCTCGCCAGCGTTTGTTATTTGTTGGTTTTTGGATGATGACCATTCTTACAGGTGTGAGGTGATGTCTCATTGTGGTTTTGATTCGCATTTCCCTGATTAGTGATGTTGAGCATCTTTTCATGTGCCTGTTGGCCATCTGTGTGTCTTCTTTGGGAAAATATCTCTTCAGTTCCCCTGTCTTTTTTTTTTTTTTTTTTTTTTTTTTTTTTGCGGTACGTGGGCCTCTCACTGTTGTGGCCTCTCCCGTTGCGGAGCACAGGCTCTGGACGCACAGGCTCAGCGGCCATGGCTCACGGGCCCAGCCACTCCGCGGCATGTGGGATCTTCCCAGACCAGAGCACGAACCCGTGTCCCCTGCATCGGCAGGTGGACTCTCGACCACTGCGCCACCAGGGAAGCCCTCCCCTGCCTATTTTTTAATTCAGATTATTTGGGGGGTTTTGCTACTAAGTTTTATGAGTTCTTTATATATTTTGGATATTAACCCCTTATCTGTACGTGGTTTGGAAACATTTTCTCCTACTCCGAACGTTGCCCTTTCATTTTGTTGATTGTTCCTTTGCTGTGCAGGTTTTGTTTGATGTAGCACATATGTCGATTTTTGCTTTCATTGCCCTCCTTTTGGTTTTTTTGATCCTGTCTGTTGTATGCCCTGCTCAGCCCACTAAACTGAATCTTAAGCCTTCTTTCTTCTTGAATATATTCCCCAAGTTTCAATATGTATTATTTTTATTATTGTCCCGCTCAAGACACTTTAAATTTCTATTATAATTTTTTTCTTTTACCCATGAACTAACTAGACGTGTGTTTCGTTTCTTTGTTTGTTTGTTTTTTTGGTTGTGCTGGCTCCTTAGTTGCTGCATATGGGCTCCTTAGTTGAGGCTCGAGAGCTCCTTAGTTGCGGCATGGCAGACTCCTTAGTTGTGGCATGCAAACTCTTAGTTGTGGCGTGCATGTGGGATCTAGTTCCCTGACCAGAGATTGAACCTGGGCCCCCTGCATTGGGCATGAGGAGTCTTAACCACTGCACCACCAGGGAAGTCCCTAGAAGTGTTTTTAATTTCTAAGCTATGACAGTTTTGGTTATCTTTCTGGTGTGGTCTGTTAATCTCATTGTGATCAGGGACCATGCTTGGTATGATGTCAGTCCTTTGGGTTGAAATGTGTTGTTGGGAAGAGATCTAACTTCTCCCCTTTGAAAGTAATCTCTCTTTTTCTCTGGATACCTTTAGACTCTTCCCTTTGTCTTTGGTGTTCTGCAGTTTCACTGTGAGGAGCCTAGTTATAGATTTCTTTTTAATTGTCTTGCTTGGGATTTATTGGGCTTTCGAATCTGTGGATTGGTGTCTTCAATCTGCTCTCGAATTTTTTCAGTCATTACCTCTTTCGGATATTGCCTCCTTCCCCTGTCTTCCCTCTGTTCTCTTCCTGGGACTCTGAATGTATATTGAGTCCCCGTACCTTCCATGTGTTTTCTTCCATGTTCCTTTCTTACATACTTTTCATCCCTTTTCTTCCATGTTGTCTAATCCTGGTAACTGCTTCTGCTGTCTTTTTCACTTTACTAGTTCTCTCTTCATCTGTATCCAATGTACTATGAAATCCATCCACTATTTCTATTTCGATTGTTATGTTTTCAGCCCTAGAATTTATAGTTTGATTCTTTTTCAGATCCGCTGTTTCCCTTTGTATGGCTTCCCGTTGCCTGAAGACATTTCTGATTTTGTTTTTTCTGTCTCTGCGTGCCGTGCTCCTGGCTGTGTTATGGTCTGTATCTAAACTTCAGCACTGTCTCTGGTCCTTGTCTGGTTTGTCTGCCTTGCAAGCTAACTTTGCACCTGCCAACCTTGAGAAATCATCTGATGCAGCTGCCTGCCCCCAGAAAGGAATTTATATATTTATTTATTTTTGGCTGCGTTGGGTCTTCATTGCTGCGCGCAGACTTTCCTTAGTTGCAGCAAGCCGGGGCTACTCTTCGTTGCAGTGTGTGGGCTTCTTGCGGTGGCTTCTCTTGTTGTGGAGCACGGTGCTCTAGGTGCACGGGCTTCAGTAGTTGTGGCACGTGGGCTTCAGTAGTTGTGGCGCACAGGCTCTAGAGCGCAGGCTCAGTAGTTGTGGCACATGGGCTCAGTAGTTGTGGCACACAGGCTCAGTAGTTGTGGCACACGGGCTTAGTTGCTCTGTGGCATGTGGGATCTTCCCGGATCAGGGCATAAACCCATGTCCCCTGCATTGGCAGGCGGATTCTTAACCACTGCGCCACCAGGGAAGTCCCCACTGACAGGTTTTGATTCAGCTCCTCTGGAGGCACCACGTGCGCAGAAGGGAGAAGCAGGAGGGGTGGGACCACCCAGGCCAGCGGCGCAGGTGCATCAGGGCCCTGGGAGCCAGGGCCACGGGCTGCGCTGGCGGTGGGGGGGGGGGGTGGTTGGCACTCCACCTGAGGCACAGGAGCCCACCTCAGAGGCCTGGCTGGGCAGGAAGGAGCCAGCCCCCCTCAGGCTGCTGATTAAAACCCAGAGGGTGAGTTTTAGACTCAGGAGCTCTGAGGAAGGTCCCGACAACACAGACCGCTGGGGGGTGCTGGGCTCTGAGGGGCCAGGAAGACTGGAGTGCAGCGCCACCGCCCTGCAGCTGGGGACCTGTCCCTGAGCTGAAGCCAAGGGAATGGGCTGGAGGGACCCCCGACCCAGGCACAGGGGCCTCCAGGCTCACCTGCACACCTGCCCTGGGCACCCAGTCAGGGAGCTCTGAGAGCGTTGCCCGGTGGGAACGTGAGGTGGGGACATCCAGGCGCCGGCTGCCAGGGCCTCCCGCTAGGCTGGTGGTGGTTGGTTGAGGCAGGGCCCCGCCCACCCAGGACCAGGACCAGAACCTCGAGGGCTGGGGAAGGAGGTGGGCAGGAGGCCCACAGAGCCAGGCATGGTGGGCGGGCTGTGTGTGGGGCAGCCCACCATCCAGCAGCCCTGTCACACCTTTCTTTGACTTCAGGGGCCACATCATGGCCATGGTGGGCCAGCCCTGGCGCCAGAGCAGCCTTTGGCGGCCTCAGGCTGGCCTTAGCTGCGTGCCTCCCAGGACAGGGCGTGCCCGCCTGGGGAGAGTCCATCCCTCCCCACAGGTCTCGGCCGGGCCCAAGGCTGGAGCAGTTGAGTGCCCGGAGTCCGCGGGACAGGTGGGGCCTTCCCTGCTGATCGTGCGGACAGGAGGGCAGCGGCAGGTTCTTTCCGTGGGGCCTCAGCCAGCAGCCCTGCTGGGGAGATAGGTGCCACCAGGCCCCCTCCCGGGTATATGCGCTGCCAGGCCTCTTCTGTAGCCCCCCAGCTGGCTCCAGGGGCCTGTCCCAGCCAGGAGGCCTCACAGTGCAGGGCTCCCTCTTCTCAGTAGTCCTGGCAGTTCCTAATTTCAGACAACACAGGCCAGTGTTTCCAATGTCCTAAAAGCTGACCCCCCCGAGGGAGGGGCACCAACGCCCCCCATGGTCCTTGCTGGGCATCCACCATTGCGGCGTGAGCCTCCACGTGGACTGACCCCATGCCCTCCTTGGGAGGACAGAGTCAGACACGATGCAGGGTAGGGCCCGCTCACCCCTCAGCCCTGAGCTCCCCCAGCCCGCCCTCCCCAGGCCTGGGTCCCGGTGGAGCCCCCAGTGGCTGGGCAGAGTCAGCCGGGCACGTTTGGGTTGTTTCCAGTTTGCAGCCTCTGGCAAAGTGGCTGGGCCTGACCCACCTGCGCCTTTTCCTTTATGTTTGGGTTTGGATGAACCATCAGTGCAGGCTGCGGCCTGAATGCCTTCTGTCGATGTGATACTGTATCCATAGGCTTTTGACAAAGTATCTCATTGGCAAAGTGATGCATAGCATTGTAGAAATGTCAGGAAAGCTGGTGTCTGTCTCTCTCCATCTGAGTGAGCCTGGCTCCTGCAGCAGCTTCGACACCTTTGTCTCTGTCCTGAGCGTCTCTCCTGCCCGGAGTAACTCGTTCATCCGTCCCTCCCTCCCTGCTGCAGTCTCGTCCAGGCTCCCGAGCGGCCTGTGGGGCACGTCCGTGGGTCTGGAGCCCTCTCGTCTTGTGTCCCTGCCTCGGCAGGAAGCGAGAGGGAAGGCTGAGGGGCAGCTGGCAGGCCCCAGCCTCTGGGCAGCCCTGACCTCTGTGTGCTCGGACGGCGTCCTTGTAGCAAGGGTGCTCCTGTGCTGGCTGTGCAGTCCTGGCTGGGGCAGCCGCGCCCCCTCGAGAGCATGGGGTCCTGGCCAGGGTCTGGGGAAGGCCGGGCCCCCACTGGGAGGTGCAGGTGGGCAGGCTCTGTGGTCAGCATCCCCCCCCAGACCACCAGCCTGCAAGGACAGCTGGCCCCAGGAGGGAGGAGCAGCAGCCAAGGGGGTGGACAGTGGGTGAGTGGACAGTGGGTGCCCTTCCCAGGCCCCCTTGGGCTCTGAACAGAATATGAAGGTGAGGCCAACAGGTAAGCATAGTTTGTGAACACATGAGCAAGACCACCCCTTCCTCGAGAAATTCACGTTCTGGGGGGGCCAGGAAGCAAAGGCTCCAGCTGCCTGGAGACAAAGCAGGAAGACCCTGAGAGGTGGGCGTCCGGGAGACCCAAAGGGAGGATGGGCCCGGCAGGTGCGGGCGGAGGGCGCATGGAGGGCTCTGGGGTGCTGCACGGGGGCGGGGCACCCTCCTTCAGGGCTGGGAGGGCCGCTCTGAGGCGAGTGGAATGGAGGCCGCCCGTGGGGCGGGTGGGGGGCAGAGGGGAGGAGGAAGACAGGCAGAGCCGCACGAGCCCCGACCCCTGCCCCATCCCGTACGCACTCCGTCCCAGCCCTGCCCAGAGCCCGCCCTCTCTTTCAGCCCTGTGTCCCAACGTCATCACCCAGCAGCGCCTGGCCGCCCTGCGGTATCTGTGCTACAAGCGGCTGGTAGAGGTGTGTGGACTGGGGCCCAGGGTGGAGAGGGGCTCCGAGCGAGGCCCGCTGTTGTGCTCCTGGGGCTGCCGCTAAGAAGGGTTGCACTGGTGTCCACTTTTGCAGAGAAGCGTATCTCGGGAGAGCTGGGCCGAGCATGTGCAGGTGAGTTCAGAGGGTCCCAGTGCGCGAGGACACCCCCCCCACCGTGGGGCAGGGTCGGAGCGGCCGGGGGTCCAAGACCCTCCTTCACCACTTGTGAACAGAGCTCTCAGGCGCTGGATGAGGAGAGGTTCACGGAGAGGAAGTTCCAGACCATCCTCAGGCGCCCTGCTTGCCATGGCCCTGGGCCCCGAGGCCTGGTGAGCCTGAAGACCCCGAGAAAGAGGCAGGCGCCCCTTGGGGTGATGTGGGGACACGGAGGGCCTAGGGACTGTGACCCCATGAGGGTAGTGGCGTGGACAGTGTCGTCCTGCAGCCTCTGTCCTCAGGCCAGAGCTGGAGTGGGGGTCATTGCAGGTATAGAGCTGTCCCCAGCCCCAGGTGAATCGGCCTGGGAGGAAGGTGGGCTCTTGGGGGTCCCGGGTGCCGTGTGCACAGGAGCTCTGCAGTGGTCAGTGGAATGGGGGGGGGTCCCCTCCCTCCTGCGCGCACACGCAGGGCCCGGTGCCTGCGCAGCATCCAGTGGAGGGCAGTGTCGAGCCGCCCCCGGAGTGACCAGGCAGGGGGTGGTGAGTCACCAGAGAGGAACGCGGACCCCCAGGCAAGGCCCGGAAGGCCGGTCCCTCCTGGGTGCCAAGGCCGAGCCGTCCGGAAGGGCAGCGGACATCCTGAAGAATGTGAGGGGCTTCCACGTATTGTCCACGTGGGAACCCGCGGCCTGCGGGAAACGGACGGCCTGAGGCTGCTGGGGACAGAGCCGTGTGGGGAGGTGGCCCCGCTGCCGGCCAGCAGGGACTCCTCAGGAGGGTGGGGCCCACAGTGACCTGTGACCTCGCAGACGCGGACACCCCACCCCTGTTGGGACCCCTGTGGGCCACGTGGGCCTCTTGCTCCGTACCGGGCCTTGCCTCCCCAAGGGCACAGTGGGTGCAAGGGTGTTCCGTGGCCTCACCCTCCCCGGCACAGCGGCCACCCAGGGGCAGGGGTGAGGAGATGCAGAGGGGAGATGCTGGTGGTGAGGGCCGGGGCAGACCATGCTCAGGGAGGCGGTGCTGGTCCCAGGCCGGCGAGCAGAGCCGCGGTGTTGGGCGGGGGCTCGTGCGTGCGGAGAAAGGCCGAGGCGGAGTGGGTAGCAGGATGGGCCGTGGGCTCAGGACAGCGACCCTTCACTCTGACACTTCCAGGCCCCTCGGCACCTTGGTTCAAGCCAGCTCGGTCACCACGGAGCCTCAGTCATAGGAACTGCTGGTCTTCAGAGGACAGCCACCTGCTTATAAAGGGCTCAGGGCCAGGTCTGAGGGGGGAGGTCAGGGCGAGGTCTGAGTCAGGGTCAGGGCCAGGTCTTAGCAGGAAGGTCAGGGCCGGGTCTGGTGGGGGGTTGGGGTCTGAGGGGGGATGCAGGGCCAGTCTAAGGGGCAGATCTGGGTCTGGGGGCTGCCTGGATGGGCCCACCCCCTTGGGGCAGACCAGGCGAGCAGCCCATATCCCGTCCCCCAGGGCCTCGTGGGGCAGGACCAGTGGCTGCAGGAGCAGCTGCTGCAGCTGCTGGCGTCTCACGACGACGCGGCCCTGGTCGCCCAGTGTGCCCTGGACCTCCTGCTACCCGAGGAGCGATTCCCGGCCTCGGTGGCTGCAGAGCTCCGCCAACTCAGGATCCAGGAGAGGTGAGCGTCCCCAGGCTCGGAGGGCCCACAGGAGGACGCCCTTGGGCCCCTGCCCTCGAAAGTGGCCACGAGTCGTACGTGCTGGTGGTTTGGGAATTAGAAGCACGGGAGAGCCGAGCAGGGGCGCAGGCAGAATGCAGACACACAGCAGGAGGCAGGCGGGTCTGCCCCTTGGGTGCTAGCGAGACCCCGGGGCCAGATCCCTCAGCCGGCCAGGTACTCCCAGGGGCCTGAGGACCCGGCCACCTGCAGTCTGCGAGGGCAGGGGCGTGGGGAGCAGACCGCGTAGACCCCGGCCCACGCGCGGGCCCTGAGCACTCCCCTGCCCCTGGGGCCAGGCCGGGCTGTGGGGGCCCTGGTGGGGGCGGTGCTGCAGCCCTGCTCCTCCCCAGGACGGCCGAGGCCCCCCTGGAGGACGGGAAGGACGATTACTACCAGCTGCCCATCCCCAGGGAGCAGCTCTGCTTCCTGGCCTCGTGGGAGGACCTGGCCAGGCACCAGGACGAGCTCCTGCAGGTGGGTGCCTGACTCCCGTGGGCAGCCGGCTCCGGGGGCTGCTCACCAAGGCCTCCTGAGGCTCTGTCCCCACCGGGCACCCTGGCTTAAGGACTCTGGGCCTGAGTCCTGAGCATCGGTGTGGCGCTCGACCCCTCGTGTGGGCGCTCGCAGGGCCGGTCCAGATCTCCCCACAGAGGCCGCCTCCCCTGGACATCAGCCCTCAGGCGGCCAGGCAGGTTGGCGTGTCCTCCTCCCGGTCTTTGGCTGTGCCGTTCACGCCAGCCCCTCTGTCTGCAGCCCGGCCGGGTGGTCGGCATGGACCTGGAGTGGAGGCCCTCGTTTGGAGCCGGGGGCCGGCCCCGGGCGTCGCTCATGCAGGTGGCTGTGGAGGGCCGCGTGTTCCTGCTGGACCTGCCCCGGCTCTCAAGTCCGGCAGGAGGGCAGGCGCCCCAGGCCTTCTCCCGGCTGGTGTCCCGGCTGCTCGCGGACCCCTCCATCACCAAGCTGGGTGAGCGCAGCCCCCGGCCCTGCACCGCAGCCCTGCCTGCCCAGGGGAGGGTGTCAGGGTGAGGCCAGGGCCCCTTCCTTGGGTGCCCATCACAGCGACGGCCCCCGCCCACAGGTTACGGGATGGCGGGGGACCTGCGGAGCTTGGGTGCCTCCTGCCCAGCCCTGGCCCAGGCCGAGAAGCAGCTGCAGGGCAGCGTGGACCTGCTGCAGGTGCACAGGCAGGTCAGCGCCGGGGGGATGCTGAGGGCGGGGCGCTCCCTTCCGTGCTGAGCCGCCTGCACAGCGATACCGGGGCAGGGGTCTCACCTCAGGCTGGCGGGGTATCTGTGGGCCGGGACTTGTCCTTGGCCTCTCTGTGCCTTCTGGGCTGGCCCCGGCCCTGCTCCCTGGCCACAGGTCACCAGGGACCCAGGGCACAGGGTCCCCCAGGGAGGGCGTGTCACCACACGTCCCCACGCTTCCCCAGAACCAGCCCGGCTCTGCCTACCACCCCCCAACCCAGGAGCTCTCAGCACACACCCTTGGGGCTTAAGGCGTGGCCTCAGAGCTGACCCGTGGGCAGGTAACCATGGCCCCGAGACCCTGACACAGCCTGCCTTGGCCGCCAGCACTCTCCTCCTGCGGCACCGTCCGCCATGGAGGACGCACAGGGCTCCTCGGGGTGCGGCCAAGGCGCGTGCGGTGGCCATCCTCCCTCTGGGGCGGGCCCCTCACCCCCAAGGGGGTGCTGTCTTGCAGATGCGGGCAGCAGACAGGCCAGCCCCAGGTGTGGACGGGGCCACAGGGCCGCGGGGCCTCAGCCTCCTGGTGCAGCAGGTGCTGGGCAAGCCCCTGGACAAGATGCAGCAGCTTTCCAACTGGGACCGGCGGCCGCTGGACGAGGGGCAGCTGGTCTACGCAGGTGGGCGCCCCCCGCACCCCTACCACGCACCCCCGATCGTCCCCGCGCTGGAGGCTGAGGCTGACCTTGCCTGTCCCAGCCGCTGATGCCTACTGCCTGCTGGAGGTGTACTGGGCTCTGTGCAGAGAGCCTGCCCGCTTCCACCTGTCGGGGGACCTGACCAGGAGCCTGAGGCTGGGACGCGGTGAGAGAGCGGGGGCTGGGGAGCTGCCGCCCCTTCAGAAGGCCTCGGCCTCGCCCCAGCAGGTAGGCGAAGCCCCCCGGGGCTCCTTTATCACGCTTCCTACGGGGAGATCCCTGTCCTTAGAACTGGGACCTTACAGGTGGGTGTGGGGTGTTGGGGAGAGCCGTCCAGAGGGCTTGCGTCCCGCACGCTGGACCCTCCACCGGGAAGGAAGGAGAGCAGAGCCGTGGGTTAGCTTCCTAAGGGAGGAGGAGGTCTAGGGCAGCCTCTGGCCGTGTCCCCGTGTGCCCCAGGGACCCAGGCCCTGCTCCAGCGTGCACACGACCACCCCCCCAGGAGACGTGTGCCGGCCCCTCTTGGGGCCCAGTGTGGGTGACCTGGTATCATGTTTGCTGCTTTTCTGCTGTTTTCTGCCTGAGTACACGTTGCTCAGGACGAGCTGACCTCACGGCCCTTGGGACCCTCTCTCCCCACTGGGTCCAGGGTGGCCCAGACGGGCCACAGCTGCTGAGCGGGGCTGTGTCGCAGGTGCCCACGGGTGAGGACGCGGCCCCCGAGGTCCCGGCCAGGGCCTTCCGCGTGGTGTGTGACAGTATGCTGCAGGGGCTGGCGCGGAGCCTCCGCCGTCTGGGCATCGACGTGCTGGTGCTGGCCACCGGCGAGGACCACCGCAGGGCCGCCGAGGTGAGCAGGCCTCCCGTGTCCGCTGGCAGAGGGCGCAGTGTCTGGGGTGGCCGCAGGGCCCCAGCTGCATGGACCCCCGCGCCACTGGGGCAGAGGGCGGGGCCCCCCTGGTTGCCGGGGTGGAGACATTTGTGGGTCCGGCACCTGTGGTCTGCAGGTGTGGAGCCCTTGAGGATCCTTTGGGGGTTGGCCTGACACAGGCAAAGTCAGGGTAGTCCTGGCCCCCTTGCTGTCTTTTGGCCCCTGGAAACGCTGTGTGCCCGTGAGGCCCTCCCCTCCTCCGAGAAGCAGGTGCTCACACCACCGCTGGAGGCACAAACCCCCCAGGGCCCTGCAGAAACCCCAGCAGGGCTCAGAATCCAGGGGTTAGAACATGGCTGGTAAGCGTTTTTTACCAGGTTTCCTGAGATGTGATTTACGCACCACACAATTTACAGTGTACAATTGTACATTCCCAGAGTTGTGCAGCCATCACCACAGTCAATTTTAAACCACTTTCATCACCTGTGAAGTTGTCCCCCGTGCCCCTTCCCCAGCGCCTGGCAGCCTGGCTTCGGTCTCCGGGGAGCTGCCTGTTGCGGACACTGCATGTCAATGGACTCGTGCACGTGGCCTTTCGGGCCTGGCTTCTTTCACAAGTGTGATGTTTTCTGGGCTCAGCCATGTCGTAGCATCTGTCAGCGCTTCACTCCTATTTACTACCAAATAACGTTCCATCAGCTGGACCACAGTGGATCCATCCACCTGGCCGCTGATAGACGCTCGGGCTGTTTCCACTCTCGTCTGCTGTGACTCCTGCAGCTGTGAAAGAGCATAGAGGTGGCCAGGTCATAACCTGGACTTTTAATATGTGGTTTCTTTTATGAATTTGAACACATTCTTCTGGAAGGGGTCCCCAGGCTCACCAGGTGGGTGGCCGGAGCACAGAGCTGGCCAGGGGCCCTGGGACTGCAGAGCCGTGGGGCGTCGTCAGCAGTGGCCCTTCCCTCCATGCTCTGCACTGCCAGCCGGGTCCTGCCAGCAGCCCCCACCCCCAGTAATGAGGAAGCTGGGGCCGGAAGAGCAGAGGGGATCTGCCCGGGGCTGCAGGGGGAAGCCGGGAACCTCCCGTGCCAGCCCCACGTCCGTGCGAGGATGTCCACTCTCCCCAGCCCTGGCCCCTCACAGCCGTCTCTTCCGGACGCCTGGTCCTGGTGCCCAGGGGAGGAGGACGTGGTCGTGCCTAGGGTGGCTCTGGACGCCGTCCCTGTCGGAAACCCCTCTGTCCCCAACCAGGGTTGTTTCTAGCTTATGGGGGCTAAGACTAGGAGGGCCAGCCTGGCATCTCGAGGACCGCAGACCAGGCGTCAGCGGTCACAGGACCCAGGGAGGAGGGGCCTTCCCAACCGGCCCCGAGAGTACCCCAGTCTCCAGCAGATGGAAGGCAGGGTTTGGCCCCTAGTCTGCACCCGCACTCCCACGTTACCCTCTGAAGTTTTACATGATGCGGCCCAAGGGAGTTGCAGGTGTGATTTACTTGTCAGCTGACCTCAAAGGGGCCCGCCCCGATGGAGGACCTTGGAGTATATGGGTGGAGCTTGTGTCATCACGTGAGCCCTTGACAGCAGAAACGGAAGGCAATCATCAGACTCAAAGCACAGGAAGGATTCGGTGTGGGCCGCAGGGCAAGGAGACGGACCTCCATCCAGCAGCCCCCGGGACTGAATCCTGCGGCACCGAAGGAGCCTGGAAGCGGGTCCGTCACCAGAGCCGGGCCGCCGGCACCAGAGCACCGGGGGTCCTGTGCGTGAGCCCCTGGGGCCCGCCCGCTCCCACCCCACAGAGCTGAGTGTGAGTTCATGCTCAAGTGGCTGTGGCCACGTTAGAAAATCAGTAGATCTGGGAGCCAGGAGTGCAGTGCTGCTGTGATGATGCCTCAGACGCGGGAGATGGAGCAGCCGGAGAGGCTGGGGAAGTGCTGGGGTCGCCACGGCCCAGATGGAGCAGAGGGGGAGCCGAGCAGGGGCTGGACTGGAGCCGGGGGCTCAGACCTCGGCACCTGGAACATCGCAGCCCATGAGGCCACAGGCCCAGGGCCCTCCCAAGGGGTGTGGGAGGGGGACCGAGGTGCTTATTCCCGGGGTTGGAGCTGCAGCTCGAGCCCCTGCGTTACAGACGGACTTTACCCACATCTCCCGTGAGGCTTTGTCCCCTCAGCCTTGTGGTCGGAGCCCCCAGGGCCTTGTTCTCAGTGCCCGCCCTGCGGGGGTGGGACGGTTTACTGCCACCCGCGTGGCGCTCGCGACAGCATTCTGGGTCAGGGGCGACTGTGCGCACTTCTCACACCTGTGATGGTCTTGGGCGCGGACGTCTCTAGCGTGGGAGCTGCTGTGTCCCTTTGGCTGTTTACATTTTGTCTTCTGTGGATCTTTCCCAATCATGCGTTTCCTTGTCCAGACCCCCCGAGTGGATGCACTGGCTGTTTCGTATAGAAGGGCTGTACTGTGGGTTTTGTCTTCTATGATGAGCGCTGTTAACACTCATAAACATTTTTTAAAGAAAGGCAGCACTGCTGGTGAGGGAAGGGAGGAGGGTCCTGCCACGCAGGGCAGGGGCCCGGGCGCTGTGTCCACGCTTGCGGGGAGTAGACCTTTCAAGGATGAGCCGGGGCGCCAGCCAAGCCGCACTGAGGTGCACCCTGGGCCTCCTGCTGCTTGGGCTCAAGTGTGAGAGGACGGAGTCCGCTGAGCGAAGAGCCGTCCGGCAGAGGGGAGCCGGGGCGTGACGTCTGGGTGGAGGAAGATGCCAACGCTCAGTGGTGGCTTCCCCGGGCGCGGCCTGAGCAGAAGCTGGGGGGCACATGGCCAGGCCGGGCAGCCACCCTGGCAGGAGCTAGACTGAGAAGCAAGTCCACGTGCGGACAGTGGCGCAGCGTCTGCCCCGACGGTCCCCCCGCCGCCGCCTTCATCCTCGGCTGGCTCCTTGCAGTAGACCCTGTGCCTCCAGGCGGTCCTGCTGCTCTGGGGACCCCGAGGGATACAGACGTGGGGAGGGAAGTGCATCCAGAAGAGTCTCCAGGAAGTGAGCTCTGAGCGGTTCTGGGGTCTCTGGGACTGATCTGCTAGTCTGATAGACTCAGGGCACTGAGGACCGGTCTCCAGGGGTAAAGAGGTCACTGGTGGGCCGTGGTGTGATGCGGCCAAGCTCCTCGGAACATGGCTGGGGTTCCCCGTGGAGGCCCTGCAGAAGGAGAGCCCGAGGGGCTGGCCGGTGGCCGGGAGGGCCCAGGAGGAAGCCCCTCAGTCCTGGGGCTGCGCTGCTGAGGCAGCTCAGAACCACAGCCGGGGCTCCATCCCGTGAGCCGCTGGATGACAACACACAGGTTACACTCGCGGTCGCTGCTTCACCGTCGTCTTGCCTGTCTCGTCGGCAGGAAGTCACATCTCGCTGCACTTTCGCTCGCTTTCCTCCGAACATTAGTGCAGCTGAGCATCCTTCCACACGCTCGCTCGCTGCCTGTGCCCTTGTACTGTGAGGTGCCCCGGGCAGAAAGCAGCAGGCCTGACCCTGGCCTGGGAAGGCCCGCTGGCACAGTTGGTCCGGCCGGTAAACAGCTGATGGAAAACTTTCCCCGAGTGGTGGGAGGGGCTCATCATGCCCCAGCTGTCCAGACGGTGTGGTCTGCGTGGACGCCTGCTTCCCTTCCGGGTTGCAGAGGGTGCCCGGGTGACTGAACCGCAGCGCACACCGTGGGTGCTGAGTCACTAATGCGTCTGCCCGGTGACGCGTGTTGCAGTGGCCGTGCAGGGGGGACTCAGCACAGGCCGACTCCACCAGGCAGGCTCCGGGGCTTCAGTGGTTTCCTCTGCGCTTCGCCCAGGTGCTTTCTGTGAGCTGGTTCTGCTTCCTGTCCTTCCCTGATGGTGTGCTGAGTCCTTCCAGCGAACCCCCGGACCTAGGGGTGGTGTGGGGACCCTGCTGCCATCCGTCCTCCTCCCTCTGGCCTCACAGTTCACCTTGGCATCTGCAGGGGGAGCCCCACCTCGCTCCCCCTCTGCCTCCGCCTTCCCGTGATGGTCTGGAAACAGCCCCTCCGTGGTCTTTGCTTGGAGCTCGCTGACACTGTGAGCCAGGGTGGGGACAGTGACTGTCATCACGTCGAGTCCTCTGTGCGTGAGTGTTGGTCTCGCTCTCCTCCGAGGGTTCCACACACGTTTTGTAAGCTCTTCACGAAGCCCTGCCGCGTCTATGAGGTTTCACCCCAGGAACCTTCTGCTTTGTTGCCATGACGTGTGGCGCTGCTTTCTTTTTTTTTTTTTTTTTTTTAATTTTTAATTTTTTGTGGTACACGGGCCTCTCACTGCTGTGGCCTCTCCCGTTGTGGAGCACAGGCTCCGGACCCGCAGGCTCAGTGGCCATGGCTCACGGGCCCAGCCGCTCCGCGGCATGTGGGATCCTCCCGGACTGGGGCACAAACCCGTGTCCCCTGCATCGGCAGGCGGACTCTCAACCACTGTGCCACCAGGGAAGCCCATGGTGCTGCTTTCTATTCTGCAGATACACAGAACTGCAGTGGACCTTTAGTTCTTAGTTGCCTGAGCATTGATCTTACATCTGGAAACCTTGCAAAAGTCTCTTAAATTCTACTGAACTGACTGCCAGTTGGGGTTCTCTTTGTGGACATATCTTCTGCAAACAGGATGGTTTCATTCCTTCCTCTCCTGTCTGTATGGGTCTTATTTCTTTCCCTTATCCTGTCCCAGTGGTCGAGGCCCCCAAGGTGGGGTTGACTAGGTGGTGACCGTGGCCGTCTGTCTCAGTTCTGACTTGACAGGGAATGTTTCTCCGTGAAGCATGGTGGTTGCCAGGCCCCCACACCAGGCTGGGGAGGCTCCCCGGGTGCCATATCCGCTGCACGTTTCATCATGAAAGAAGCTGAATTCTACCTGATGCTTTCTCTGCAGCCATTGAGAGCGTCCCTGTGACGTGTGCATGTGACGAACCTTTTCAGTCTGGACCCAGCCTAGCCAGCCTGTCACGTGGCTGGGTCTGCCTCCAGGCCCGTGTCTGACACAGAACTTCTCTTCCTCACCATCTTCTCTTCCACCTCATAAACAAGCTGGGGAGTTTTTCCTCCTCTCTGCTGTCTGCTGCTTTGAGTAACATTTGGATTATCCTCTCAAACATTGGCTGACTTCCTGCAAGGCCTCCTCAGCCTGGTGTTTCGGCGGGGAGGCGTTTCCAGGAGTCTCTGATTCTTTCTTATTTAATAGTTTTAGGACTACTTAGTTGTCTGCATCTTCTTGAGTCACTTGGTAGTCCGTACCTTTTTCTGGATGCGCCCATTTCACAGAGTGTTTCACGTACGTGGTGGTGTCCAGCTCCTCTGTGAAAGCTCCACGGTACCTGCAGGTGGTCAGCTTCATTCTGATTGTGGCTCACTTGTGCTCCCCCTCTTTGCTGATCTCACAGAGGTTTGTCAACTTACCAAGTCTTTTCAAATAACTAGTATTTGGCTTTGTTGATCCTTTCTATTTCATTCTTGTGTTTTTTGTCTCATTAATTTCTCTTCTTATCTTTATAGTTTCCTTCCTTTTGCTTGCTTGGGGTTATTTCCAAGTGGAGTGTTTAGCTCTTTAATTTTCAGCCTTTTAAATTTTATGATGTAAACATTCAAGGCAATAAATTTTTCTTGAAGTACGTTTTCACTGCATTCCATCCATTTTGATATGTAGTATTTTCATTACTTTTTAGTTCTAATAATTTTTGAGCATCTGTTATAGTTACTTATTTGACTTGAGTTCTTTAAAAGGCTGTTTTTCAGTTTCAGAAAACTTGGGGTTTGGGAGCTTTTTAGTTATCTTTTAAAAATCAATTTCTAACCTATCTGAATTGTAGTCTGTATACTGCTGATTTAGATATTTGTGAAGACTTGCTTTGTAGTCAAGCAGATGATCCTTTTTATAAATGTTCCATGTGGACTTTAAAAGGACACAGTCTCCTCCAGCTATGTTCATTTCCCTCTCTTGCTCCCACACCCTCAATAGGTCAAGCTTACTTAATGTTTGCTCAAATCCTGTGTATCTTGTTTGGTTGTTTTTCTGCCTGCTTCTATCAAAGAACTCGACAGTGGGTTCACCAAGTTCTCCTTGTAGTCATGTCAGTATTTGCTTAATATGTTTTAAAGTTGTTATTAGGTGCACATGCATACAACTTTTAGAATTCTTATATCTTCCTGTTGAGTGAAATCTTTTACAGTTATGAGGTGAACCTCTTTGGCTCTAGTACTGCTCTTTGCAGTAAAGTCTATTTGAACTAATATTAATACCATTTCTCCAGCATTCTTTGGTTAGTATTTCTATATCCTTTTCTCACCCTTTTGCTTTCAACCTTTCTTTGCTCTTATTAGGTGTATTACTGTACTTATAAACTGCTTCTAGCTGGATTTTTAAAAATCTAGTCTGACAGTCTTTGCTTTTCAACCAAATTAGTTTAATCCATTTACATTTATTGTAATTACTGATATAATTTGTGTTTAGTTGTACTATACTAATTTGTGCTTTCTATTTCTCCTACTTCTGATCTTTTTTCCCTTTATTTCTTATATTTTTTTGTCTTTTTCACCCTGGTTTCTATTTTTTTCCTCTATTAGTTTGAAAGTTATAAATTCTATTTCTGTTCTTTTAGTGATTGGCCTAGAAATTTTAGCATTTATTTCTGAGTTAACAAAGTCTAAAGTTAAAATTAATCCAGGGATTTTAGGTCAATTTAGCTTTCTTGCCTGCTTTCCATTTTACCTGCTATTATTTTCCAGTATTTTTAACACATTGTGGTTTTTCTTAGTTCTAAAAATTAGACATCATTAAATCTGTTTTATGTATTCTGTCCCTTTTAGAGTTTATGATGTATGGACATGCACATGCACTCCAAGAAAAAGCAGGCTCTTTTTCACTAAAAGAACTTCCTTTGCTTTGACCTTTCATTGGGGCCATTTTTCCCTGAAAACTCTGTTTCCTCTCTCTTCTGACAAAGAATGTTGCAGGGTTTATAGCTATAGCTTGACAGAACTCTGATAAGAGTCCACTGTCTCTTGTACCTGTCGTTGATGTTGGGACATCTGCCTTCCGTTCTTGTCACTCCTGGTTTTACTCTTGACTGCCCTTTTGTTTGGGTCTTTCCTCATATTTACTTCAATTGTGTGTGTTTGTTTTTAATTTTGTTTTTTATTAATCACATAGATATATATTTGTTACCACTACGAAGTAACCACTTATTGCTTTTTTTTTAATTGTGGTAAAATATACATAACATAAAATTGATCATTTTAACCATATTTAAGTGTACAGTTCAGTGGCATTAAGTGCATTCATAATGTATGCAACCATCACCACTATCTATATCCAGAACTTTTTCATCATCTCAAACAAAAACTCTATATGCATTAAACAATCATTCTCCTTTTCCCCCTCCCACAGAGCCCCTGGTAACCACTGTTTTACTTTCTGTCTCTGTGAATTTGACTCCTCTAGGGACCTCATATTAGTGGAATCACATAATGTTTGTCCTTTTGTGTCTGGCTTATTTCACTGAGCATAATGTCCTCGAAGTCCATCCATGCTGTAGCACGTCAGAATTTACTTCCGTTTTGAAGCTGAATAAATTCCATTGTACATATATGTGTGTGTGTGTGTGTGTGTGTGTGTGTGTATTTGTTTTTGTCATCTGATGGTGGACACTGGGTTGTTTCCACCTTTTTGGCTATTGTGAATAGCGCTACTACTGTGTACCTTGATGTACAAGTATCTGTTCAGGTTTCTGCTTTCAGTTCTTTTGGATCTATACCCAGAAGTAGAATTGCTGGATCATATGGTCATTCTTGTTTAATTTTTTGAGAAACTGCCACACTGTTTCACACAGCAGCCACGCCATTTTACATTCCCACCAGCACCTCATGAGGGCTCCCAATCGCTGTGCATCCTCATCAACACTTACTTTCCTTTATAAAAATAAAATAAAAGCGATCCTAATGGGTGTGAAGTGGTGTCTCCTTGTGGTTTGCCTCACATTTCCCTGATGACCGATGACGTTGAGCAGCTTTACGTGTGCACATTGGCCATGTGTGTGTCTTTGGAGAACTGTCTTTTCAGGTCCCTTCCTTGCCCGTTTTTTAAGTGGATTATTTGCTCTTTCTGCTTTTGAGGTGTAGGAGTTCTTTATATATTCTGGATGTTAATCCCTGATCAGATAAATGATTTGCAGATATTTTTGCCGATTCTGCGGGTTATCTCTTCACTTCCTTGATAGTGTCCTATGATGTACAAAAGTTTTTAATTTTCACAAAGTCCAGTTTATCTATTTTTAATTGTGTTGTCTTTGCTTTTGGTGCCATTGCCAAGAAATACGTCATGACCTTTCCCTACATTTCCTTTCGAGTTTCACTGTTCAGCTCTCACGTTGGTGAGTTGGCCCCTCACACTATCCAAAGATCACTAATGAATTTTAAGGGACCATGCTGGACACATCAAAGTTGTCACCTCATTGATAGATACTGTACCCCACCGTGGCATATGGGGGCTTCCATCCTGAGTCCTTTTGACATGACGCTTGTAGACTTTTTGATAACTTCTTTGCTTTCTGATCTAAGGAGATGCTCCAGCTCCTCAGATCTAGAAACAGCTATTTCTCCAAAAAGGCCTGGTTCCCTTTAGCATGGACCCTGTCTAGAAATCAGTCTGGGTGAGGGTGCCCGTGGCTGCAGGGTTGGTTCTTGTTTCTAGGCCTTTGCGGTAGGCAGAGTGATGAAATACTTTTAAATATATATCATACATCAAATATATATATAACATACATCTGAAGCTTTCCATTCAGATCTGGGGTTTATTGTGTGATCTCACCACACCAGCGTTACCCATCTGTTTCATGTTACAATTCACACACAGATATTTCAGAATAGCAATGTTGATGTTATATCACCAACAATAGTATTACTGCCGGGTATTTTTCATTTGGGGTCTGTAGCCCTAGAGATACATGGTCGATTCACTGTGGCTTTGTGTCATCTGGAATGTTTCTCCCTTTGTGGTTCACTTGTTTCATCTTTGGGTTTTTAGAGGTTGCTTTTTAAATTTAATTTTGTTTGCAATTCTGTGAAGTGTCTGCACGATTCTGAGACCAAATCTATAACAGGAGGCGATGCCCGGCCTCAGGCTGCGTGAATCTGGTGGCCACTCAGGTGCCAGGCGGAGACAGCTCTGGGGCATGGAGGGGGGGCGGGGGCTGACGAAATGGGGGCAAAAGAAGCCCCAGCCCCAGGAGTTGGCCTGACACCCTCACCTGCCAGTTTTTCCTCCTGCCCAGGTTGCCAGGCAGGAGGGAAGGATCATCCTGACCTCAGGGCTGCCGTACCACAAGGTGAGGACCCCACAGATGACTCACATCTGAGCCTCGACTTCCTGAGCCGCCCACACCTCAGGGTCTGCTTGCCGTGGGGCCAGTGGGAGGGGGGCTGAGCGGCACCACTGCCCCACCCTGGGCAGAGTGGAGGCTCTCGGCCTGGAGCTGGGAAGGCGGGGCCTGGGTGGGCTCTGGGTTCTGGCCCACCGCTTGACGGCTGCACGTGTCCACAGCTCCGGGCCCAGGTTGGGGCTGGGCGCTGCCTCTCGGTGGACTGCTCCCTCAAGGCCCGGCAGCAAGCCACAGCCGTGATCAGGCATTTCAACGTGCGTGTCACCCACTCGGACATCTTCAGCCGCTGCCAGGTGGGTGCTGCGTGCCCCTTGCCGGCCCTGGGCCAGTGTGGAAGCCCCAGGCTCTGACAGGTGAGGCCCGCGAGGCCCTGGCGGTGGCGGGACGGCCTTGGCATTTCTGCTCATGTGAGCTGTGGCCACTGCCTGGTCTGTGCGTTTTCTCCTCTCCGCCACCCCCAGACGCCCATGCCCACGGCACAGGGGAGCTTGGCGGGGGTGGGGAGGGGGCGGTCACTGTAGTCTGTGGCCAAGAGGTGGCAGAGCGTCGGGGCCCGCATGGCCAAGGTGGGCAGCTGAGAGTGAAAGGGCAGCTCAGGGCAGGTGTCCGCTCAGGGTTGGGAATGTCCTCCTGGCCCAGGGCTGGCCTCCCACGGGGCTTCTGGGGGGAATACAGGGAACCCACCAAAGTGCCTCTGTCTGGGGCGGTTCCCGTTTTCCGAGGGCAAGGTCCAGAGCCACGGATTGCTGCTGGGTCCACCCTGATGTCTAGAAAGGTCTGGCTGAGGAAATCCCCAGGTCGGGGCAGCCGTCCCCAAGGTTAAGGTGCGTGAGGAGTCTGCAGCCTGGGCGCCAGGGAGGGGCCCCTCTCCGCTCCCCTGCTGGCCTGGGTGCTCTGCCCTGAGCTGTGCAGCTGAGGGGAGGTGATGCGGCCTTTGGGCCCAGCCCTGCCAGGCTGGGGCATGGCTGCCCTCGGCGTTGGGGTCTGCACGGGTGCGGCGGGCAGGGAGTGCCAGGGCCGGTCCCCGTGCAGAGTGCTGGCTATCCCCAGAATATTCTGGAGTTCAGGCCATGACGATGTTGCATTGGGAGCAGCTCCCCAAGCCCAGCTGTTTGGTGGCAGCTCAGCCTGGCTTCCCCCATCCGGGTACACGTGGAGGCCGGCCGGGCCCCGCGCTTCTGCACAGCCCCCCGGGCCAGCGCCCAGCAGAGTGGGAGGGAGGGAGGAGGGAGGGAAGCCTCTGTTTTCTGGTCCTTGGACCCCCACCGCCTGGCCTGGGGTTCAGCCTGTGCAGAAGCTGGGCCCCTGCCCTGCCAGGACGGACGGTGGCCAAGCTGGGCGGCGGGAAGTGCTTTCCCTTGGGCTGGAGCTCGGGAGGACGGTACCGGGTCCCTGCTCAAGGCTGCAAGTGTTGTAAAGACCCCAGGACGTCAGGCGGGGCCTGGGGGGGCATTTTCCTGAGCTTTTCAGAGCCTCTGCTGGTGTCTTCTTGAGAAAACGGAAGTTGGGTAGCCAGGAGGAAAACCCCACTCGCGCCGCAGGCCACTGGCTGGGGAGCGCCTGAGCCTTCGCACCTGTGAGGGCACAGAAGGCGGCCACTGCCCTTCGCGGGAAGAGCATCCAGGGCCCCGCTGCCCTCACCCCACCTGGGCCCCGTGGGGGGGGCGTGGAGCTGGTGCAAAGGCAAGAGACAGAGCCGCACCCTGGCGGGGCCAGCCAGTGCCCCCGGGAGACAGGAGACAGTCCCGAGGGGGCAGCGGGGCCCAGGGAGGCCGCAGCAGGCGGGACAGCTTTGCAGAATTCTAACCGCAGGGCGGGGAGGCAGGAGACCTGGAGCAGGTGGTGCACCTGCCCAGGTAAGGGGTGGCGGCAGCTTGGGGGGCGGGGCGCGAAGGCGAGGCACAGAGGATCCAGGATACGATTCAAGGGCGTGGCTGGGAGCCTAGGTTTTAGGCTGAGCCCCTGGCCGGCGGCCCGGCAGGTGCAGGGTCTGGGCTCTCGGGAATCTGGTCTGGAGGGCGCACCGGGGTACAGCAAGCTCTTGGGGCGGGGGGAAGGGGCTCACTGCCCAGCTGGGGCCCTGCCCAGCGCTGTCCTTCTGTGGTAGATGTGCATTCCACACGTGCCCAGCTGGTGAGGACAGAGGCAGGGTCCACGGCTCGCGGCCCAGAAGCAGAAGGCGGCCACAACAGTGGCCACGCGGGGCTGCCGGGGGTGGGGAGGGGCGCCAGGCAGAGACCTGTGTGTGCGGCCACACGGGTGGCAGGTGGGAGCCCGGCTGTGAGGCTGGGCAGCAGCGCCCAGTGGGCCTTAGTCGGGAAGGGGGTCCCAGGGCCGGGGAGCCTCTGAGGCCCGTGGCTGTCCGGCAGCCTCCAGCGGGGCTGAGCTCCAGAGCGAGGCAGGTTGGGTGTGCCCCAGGGCAGGACCCTCCCTGGGTGGCAGACAGCTGTTTGGGGACATCTACATCTGTGCACAAGGACCCCAAAAGGCCGGCATGGCAGGGCCAGGCGGGCAGAGAAGGGGGTCCCTGAGAAGCTCGGATTTCTGAATTTGAGCCCAGCCTCGCTCACCACAGACGCATCTGGGGCAGGGTGGGAGGACCCAGCTGGCTCTGGGTTAGTGGACTGGTTCCCACCGTGGTCTTCAGGCCGTGGAGCTGGTCACGGCGAGCAGAGGAGTCTCACTGCCGACTTGCAGCAGTGTCTGCACCTGGGCTGGGCGCCTCGGGCCATGCTCTCCCCACCTGCCCCCAGAGCCCCTCGGCCACGGTGCTCGCGGCCTCCCCTCAGGAGCTCAGCCTGAGCAGCGGCCAGGAACGGCTGCCCGCCCAGCCCTGCACGCTGGCTACGCCTACACCCAGTCCAGCGCCAGAGCAGTGCTGTCCTCGGGGCTGGCCCAGGGGAACCAGTGGCCCTCTCGCAGGTGGACCCCAAGAAGCCCAGAAAAGGGGCTGCACAGATGCCCCGAGGTGATGGCCTGAGGCCCAGTGACCAGTAGCTCCTTGTGGCTGCAGACCCTGCTCTGCACTGAGAGGCCACGGCCAGGGCCAGGGTGGCTCCTAAGCCCATCTGGACATCAAAGGGCACTGGCCGCCGGCCAGCAGGGAGCACACGCTTAGGACTGACCCAGGGAGCGCCTCCGTGCTGTGCTCAGCCGGCAGGGTCCTGTCCTGCACCCCCGAGGGCCCGAGCACCCTGGACGCTGGCTCAGAGCCTCTGCTGCCCCTGCCCAGGCCAGAGCTGGTCACCTCCCTGGAGAGCTCCCGCCGCCAGGCTGAGTTTCCATTTTCTTTTCCTTCCTTCTGCTATTTTGGTGCCGTTCCCAGAGGGAAAACCCACTTGACACACGAAGCGTTCCCAGAGCCTGCCCGGCCACTCTCGGGGCTGCTCGTCGGGGTGCGAGGCCAGAACAAGTGAGGCTGGAGGGACTGTGTGCCTGGCCACGTCGGGGAGGCCCCTGTCACAGGGAGGTGGCCCGCCCGCCCACCCCAGGGCCCAGTGGGCGAGGGGCAGTGGGTCTCTCGTAGAGGGCAGGGTCATGGCCCACGAAGTTGGCGACTTGGGCCTGGGATTGTCCATCGGGAACGTCCGCCAAGAGGACATTCCCAGTGCTGTCCACCATGGGAAAGGATCTTATCAAAGAAATTTGAGTTTAAAAAAAACCCTAAGCAGGAGCCCAGGCGTGGCCGGGCATAACGTCTATTTTTCTGTCCCTCCGGCCCCCTCTGCTGTGGTGGGGATTGGGCCGTGGCCCCAGTGACGTCAGCCCTTAGAAGTGGGCCCCAGGAGGGGAGGCCACTGCAGGATGACAGTCACCCCACCTCAGGGAGCTCTCAGCAGAGCCAGCTCAGGGGTCCCCAGGAAGGGGAGGGTGATGGGGGGGAGCCTGCAGTTACGGGAGGCTGGGCCTCAGGGACAGGCTCACAGACCCCCCCGGGAGACCCCAGGGCTGGGCAGGGGCCCTGAGAGAGAGGAGGAGGCCGCCCAGGCTGATCTCTGGCACGGGAACGGGTGTGGGCAGAGGGCTCTTGGGGCCTGGGCATGCGAGGGGGACCCCGGGCCGGCGGCCCCCCAGCGCACACACCCACACCTTGGGGGCCTGCAGTGGTGGGGGCCCCGGAGCCCTCCCAGACCCAGGGGCCGGCCGGGGCGCCCATGCCCAGCCTGTCCCCGAGCATGGAGACCCTCCCTATACCCTGATGGCCAACTGCAGACGTAGGAACAGACAGGAAGAGGCGCAGCGGCCACTGACCCCGCCCCTCCCCGGCCTTTGTGCTCCGTGGCCCCCAGCCCCGTTCCCACACTCGGTGCCCCCAGGGTCACACAGGCACAGAGGCTGCAGAAGGAGCGGCCCCCACCCTGCACAGGCAGAGACCCCGGGCAGCTGGCTCCTGCAGCCGCAGGCGGGGCCTGTCACAGGCCTCGAGGGTGGCGGGAGCTACCAGACAGGTTTCATCAGGGGTTGGGGCCCAGCATGCCCCAAGACTCAGGATGCCAGCCGGGGTGTCGGCCCCATCGGCAAGCTCGGCATAGCCCCGCAGAGGTGACAGCAGGGTGGGCCCAGCTGATCACCCCAGGAGGCCCTCCCCCGGCCTGCAGGGCCTTCCTCTCGGTCCCACCCCTCCCCTCTGGGTCTCATCCAGAGCCCAGCCTTGGTTCCCACCAGATGGCTCTTGGGGGAACTGAGGACCTGGATCGCGCTGGTCTGGGGACCCCTGCTCCCGGTGGCCCACTTCTTTAGGGAGGATCCTGGGCTGGCGTGACAGCCGTACCCACACCCGCGCACGGACGCAGGGCTGCCCGGGCACCAGCCGTCTGGTAGTCTGCCACCATGCCTGCCCCACGTGGGACTCTCATCCTCCCGCAGGGCTACCAGGGGCCCCCATGCGGTCCGAGATTTGTGATGAGTCCCTGGGAACAGCCTGGGCCAGGGGACCCTCTGGTCAGCGCCCGGGGAGGTCGGGTGTGTGCGTCCCCAGCCCAGCTCACGCCAGGCGCCCATCCAGGCACCCAGCTCCTTGCTCCTTTTGTGTCTGTCTGTGGGGAAGGTGCCCCGGGGCCCGGCGGTCAGGGCCACTCCCCTCTGGACCCTGGTTCTCACCGTGTGCTTCTAAGAGGTGCTCCCCTGTGCGGTCTGGGGGCCCCCCCAGGGTGTACCTCCTGGATGTTGATGTATGTTCACTTTCTAAAAGGGCTGAGATGCTTCAAGTCAGAACTCAGAGGACGCGGACTCGCCTGACAGAGGACAGGCGTGTAGCCCGGACAGGTCACAGTGCAGGGTGGGACGGCGGGCACACTGGTGCACAGACACACAGGATGGAGGGAACAGTCCACAGCCACGGCCAAGACACTGGCCCCAAGCCAGGCCGGTGTGACGTGGCCTCAGGGGGAGCTGGTGGAGGCCAAAGAGGACAGGCCTCTTGGAGCTGGAGGGAGGGGCAGAGACCACGTGGGCACCCTCGGCTCAGTCCTCTCAGGCCCAAGGTCAGTAAGACACAAAGGCTGGGGTCTCCCGTCCCTCCGCTCTGTGCCCCCCTGGCCCACGTCAGTGCCACTCTCTGAGCCCCAGCCGCGGAGCCAGCAGGAGCCGCTGGCCAGAGGCGTCAAAGGCCAGCTCTAAACCTGCTGCTCAGTGGACTCCAAAGAAAGGGGAGGGAGGGTGGGGCGCGGATGACTTGCCTTCTGGGCGAGGGGCAGGCGATGCCAGCCAGGCCCGTGGGGTGGGTGGGGGAGGGCACCCACCTCAGTCCGAGGGTCCTGTAGCCGGGGCTGGGGCTGGCGGAAGGGCAGGAGGCGCACCCTCCCCCAGATGTCAGACATCACAGCCCACGAGCTAAATCAGTTGAAATGCAGACTTCAGGGTCCGTAGATAAGGTTTTGTTGGCAGCAGCCCCGCCTGTGTGTTCGTTCGCACACTGCCCACAGCTGCTTTCGCAGAAACCAAGCAGCCCTTCCAGGAAAGCCCCTGCCCCCCACCGCTGCTGCTGGGGTCGGTGGCAGGGATGACCGGGCCCAGGGGCCAGGCTGGCATCTAGCAGGGGAGGTGGTCTCTTCTTCCTTTTGAGTACCTGCCAGCTCCAAAGCCAGGGGGCCTGGCCCAGGATAGCAGGCCTAGCTTCTGCAGACCCACTGTCCCCTCAGCCCTGGATGCAGCAGGCAGGACAGGCACACCAGCCTTGGGGTCAGGGGCCAGAGGCAGCCAGCCCCTCAGGGCTGCAGATGGAGGAGGCCCCAGGTAGCTGTGGATTGGGTCTGGGGAGGGTCCTCAGGGTGACAGGGTAGGGCCTGCTCGGCAGTGACTACTCCTTCTGTGTCCGAACAGGGCAGGGGCCTTTGGATCGACGGGCAGTGCAGTGGGTGCCCTGTGGGTGGGAGACAGCGGGGGCAGGCATGTGTCACCCCCACTCCCACCCGGCCACCTGCCCCTCCCCAGCTGCACGGGTCAGACCGGCTGGGGTGTGGGGGCACCCCCTTCCCAGCCCCTCCCAGGCAGCCCCGCTCTCTGCCCACCCGCCACCCTGAGCGGGGCCACTGTGGGTGGAGCTCTGCTGAGAGCCCGTCGTCGGGTACGTCTGGGACCAGCACAGACCCCGAAGGTCTCCACAGGGATACGGGGTCTCCACAGGGGAGCAGCGTGGCCGGTGGATACCTGGGCAGGTGGGGGCCTAGGTGTGCCCCCAGCCAGCCAGGGGTAGGGCAGGGCCTCAGGAGAAGGAACGGTGCTGTCCTCCCTGGAGCTGGGGGAGTGGCAAGGGAGAGTGCATTGCGGGGGCCCCCGGGAAGTGGGGGGCTTGGCTGGGTAGGGACTGCTTCTTCCTCCCCCCGTCTCGGCAGATGCACTGCACCAGGCGCAGGTGGCAGTAGAAGAGGGGCCCCTCTCCTGCTTGGCCTGACTCAGTGGCCCTGGAAGGTGCAGGAAGGGGGAAGGGCCGGGGGACGCCCGCCCCTGGGCTCAGCCCCGCAGCCACCGCTCCACACTGCCAGCGCCCCGACTCGTTCCAGCCTGCTGTCCACACCGGCCCCTCCTGACCTCACCGGACCCCACATCACACCCCAGCTCCTGCAGCACCTGAGCACCCACTCTCTCCACCAGGCCTGCCAAGCCCCAGTTTAGATGTCACCTCCTCCAGGAAGTCCTCCAGGCCCCCAGCCCAATCCTGGGACTACCACCACCCTTTGGAGAAGTACTCTGGAGCCCCCCTCTCCTTGGGCTGAGAGCACGGGGGCAGGAACTGTCCCCTGGCCCCCTGTGCAGGCCTGATGTGAGTGGGTGACTGCAGGGCTGTCACCTGCTGTCTGAGGGCCCAGCTCCACTTGTCGGTGGGAGGGGGACAACCAGGGCTGCCCCCAGCCCGTACCGCATCGGCCCCTCCCCGACTTCCCCAGCCTGCCACCCCTCTCTCCGCCGGCTGGCGCCCGCCCCCTCCCACATGGCCCTAGGCAGCCGAGGTCCTCCGCCCCAGCTCCCGCCGGCGCGGGAAGGCTGGCGGGCGGGCGGCCGTTTGCTTTTGAATCTGGGCCGGGCGCCCTGAGTGGCCCTTTCAAAGGCCGGCGGGGGCGGGGGCCGTTCCCAGGCGCGCCCCGCCCTCCGCGCCGCCCCTCCTCCCGCTTTCCCACGCGCCCGCCGCCGGCGGTTCTCACGGCCCGCGCCCCTCCCCCGTCTGGGAACGGCTCGCGCCTGCCGCGCTGGGGGTGCCCGGGAGCCCCGGGAAGGGGGCGCCTCCCGGGCTCATCGGGGACGGTGGAGGGGTATGGCCACCGGGGGGGGGGGCTTCGGGACCACTGGGAGGGGGCTGTGTGCCGCCTGGGGGGTGTGCTCGCAGTGGGGTGCTCAGGGGCCACAGGGGAGGTGTACGTGCCGCCTAGGAGGGTGCTGGGGCTGTGGCGGTGTGGACGGTGGGGGGAGGGGGAAAACAGCTAGTGGGGATAACTGGGGGCCACGGGGAGGGGGCTGTGTGCCGCCCAGCGTCTTGCCAGGGATGGGCGTCAAGGGGGATGAGCTGCCTAGGGGGAGGTACTGAGGGGCCAAAGGGGATGGGGAGCCACCCCAGGGCCTGGTTCCAGAGGGCATCCTCTGGCCCAGATTCTGTTTGATTTAACCCAGGGCATGTGGCTACCCACCCACCCTCACCTCACAGGGAGAGCTAGGGGGTCCTGGCCATGCCTGCCTGGGGACAGTGAGCGCTGCCCCTCGTTGGGGTCTCCCTGCCGTGGGAGCACGTCCGGGGCCTCCCGTGCAGCTCTCTCACTCTCTCTGTTCCTTCTAAGAGCCTGGGGGGGCTGGGTGCCGGACTTGGGAAACGCAAGGACAGACCCCCGATAAGTGCGAACTTCAGAGCAGAATCCCATGTTTTATCTGAAATTCACATATTGTCCGCGTTCTCCCTGGTCCCCCTGGAGGGGGGCTGTGACTGTCGTGTGTCAGAGTCCAGGATGCGAGGAGGAGGGGAGGACTTGGCCACCTGTCCAGGCCCAGTGGCTCACACCCCTCTGTCTGCCTCAGTGGACACTGGCCCCGACCCATCCAAGTGAGCTGGACGTGGGGTCTCATTCTGATAGGCTTTAGATGGTCTAAGCAGGGCTGTCAGTCCGGCTGTCGCCATGCACTGGGGTCTGCACGTCCAGGTCCTAAGTGGGCCCTGGGCTGGGGCTGGCACAGTTGGAAGAAGCAGCGGGTGAAGGCTTGAGAGGATCAAGGCACACAGGGCAGGGAGTGACCGATTCCCGGGCCATAGGCCTGCCGGCCCCAGAGAGTCTGAGGAAGGGGCTCAGACCCTCCCCTGTGTCCCTAACCGGGGTGACCCTAGCCGGGCAGTGCCCCTCAGGCCTTGTGTCGTCCAGACTGCGTCTTGGACACCATGCTTATCTTTCTGCCCGGGGCACGTGGCTTTCCTCCCATTGTCCCAGATGCCACTGTCCCCTCCCCATCTGCTTGGAGAGGCGGACTCTCCCAGTCAGGACTCCTCCCACCCCAGGAACACACCTCCGGACCTCCACCCCCACCCCCACCCCCGGATGTGCGGGGCACTGCAGGCTGCTGGGCGAGCGCTCAAAGGCACATCCACTCACGCAGGCCCCATGTCCTCACGTGACATGCCGGGTCACACAGGCTCCGTGTTCACACGCCTGACTCACACCCACACGTGGACACACTTCAGCTGCTCCAAAGCTGGTGCTCTTGCACCCCAAGGACCTGGGTGCTTCTGAGCCCCAGGCCTGCGGAGTGCCAGTGCACACGCGTGTGCCCAGACCTGGCTCTGTCAGGGTCTCTCACACACCGCAGGCCCCAGCACCCGTGGCCCCTGACCCCCCAGGGTGCCGACAGCGCCAGAGGCCCATCCCCCGCTCTGTCTGCAGAGACATTGTCCCGGCCCCACAAAGGGGATGGACCATGGCCTGGTGGGGGAGGGGCCGGGCCTGTGGGAACTGACCTTCCTGGGCCTGGGGGCAGGGCGGGCACAGAGCGGGGGGGCCCCTGCAGGGCTGCCATCCTAGGTCTCCTGCAGTGGGGACAGAGGGCCGCAAGCCTGCTTCACGGGTCGGAAGAGCACTGGCTGGGGGTTTAAACCTTCCCAGGCAGCCCCATCTCAACCGCACACCTCCCCGGGGGCCTGGGGCCTGGTCCTGCTGCCCTAGCACGTGCCCCTGGCTGGCAGGTGGGGGGTTGAACCCTGCAAGGGCCTGGGATCTCAGCTGTGACGGGAGGGGCCACAGTGCTCCCAGCCCCCAGCCCAGTGCCAGGGCCAGCAGGGCCTTCCTGGGCCAGGCCAGCTTGTCTTGAAGGAGGCTCACAGCCCCACCCCCCGGGCACTTGGGGGGCAATTGACCCAGGACCCCTCAAAGTGCTGCCCGACAGCGTGGGAGAGTGAGGTGTGGAGCAGACCCAGGTCGGCGCCTAATTGCTTCCTCCATGGCCTCCGTCTGCCTGTCCGCGAGGTGTCAGGCCCGCCCCCAGGCCGGGGGTCTTTCATACCAGCCCTTTGTCCCTGGCCCTGCACCATTTGTTGGGGGCAGCTCTGGGGGCTCATGGTGCACAAGCCAGCCCAGGGAGGCCTCTGGACCCACCGGTCTCAGGACCTCAGGCAAGGCCGGGGAGGGGTGGGGCAGGGGGTGGCGCTTGGCAGGGACCAAATGGGCCATAGGGCCCTGGGAACTGACGCTGGTGCCCTGCAGCTCCTCTGGCACGAGTAGGAGACACTTGCCGAGTGTAGGTGCGTGCGGGAAGGCGCCAGAGACCCCGCCACCCCATGCTGGCTTTTCTCGCCCAGTGGTCGTATGGGGATGATGTTTATTTTCTTCTGCTCTTTTTTGCTTTGCTGTAAATTTGCTCTAAATGAGCAAGAAATGGGCCACTACTCTAGAGTGTGTCACAGCTTCTCAGCCCAAGCCCCCTTCCTCCCTGCCTATGGGGTCTCCTGGGGCCTGGGTACCAGACTGACCGTACCTCACATCCCACTGGGTGGTGGGCCTGAGGGCAGGGAGAGCGGCTGGCCTACCAGGGAGCATGGTCAGGCCGGCTGCTGGCTGGGCAGGGAGCCTTGCCCAGGTCCTCCTCAGAATTGGGTCCCTCACTAGGCTCCCAGCCTGGAAAGGCCACTTCCTGCCGCCCTGTCCCCTAGGGACCACTGGTCCTCTCTCACGCCCTGTGCCCTGGCAGCCCCCGGTGAGGCCCATCTCCCACCGCACCCCGCTCAGCGCCCCACTCGGGGAGGCCCGGGGCTGATGGGGGTCCAAGGGTGTTTATAAGCAGTTTGCACGGTGCTGCTCTCAGCCCTAGGAGGGGCTGGTGGGCTCTGGGCAGGAGCGTGTGCAAGGCCCCTCCCACCGCACTCTGTGGCCCAGTCCGGCCTGCCTGTGACAGCCCTCTCCCCACTCCTGACACCGGGGCACCAGCCGTCCACTACCTGGTGGCACAGCAGACGCCACGGACCACGGCAAGCGTGCGTCCACGGCTGGTGGGAGCAGATGTGCCTGGGGACACACAGTTCAGGACAGACCCTGTGACCTCACCCCTGCTCAGCTTTGGCTGCGCTGGTGGCAGTCAGTCCCCGGGGGGAGTGATGGGTGGGGGTGGGATTCCTGGGCTCAGAGCTGAGAGCTGGCCTGCTCATGGGCATGGCTTCCAGCACCTGGGAACCGACCCCTCAGCCCTCCAGCTTCCCCCTCCCCAAGTCCCAGTCTTAGAGGAACGGAGGGTGCCAGCTCGCACACCCGCCAAGCCCAGCGAAGGGCTGGGGGCGCCTCCCAGGGAAGTGGCCTTTCCTGCCCTCCTTGGGCCTGGCGGGGAGGGAACAGGCCGTAGAGGGTGGGCCACCAGGCCTGGCCCGCCTGGCTTTGGGTCCCGGACCACCACCAGTCTCCTGGGCCAGTCCCGGCTGGCAGCCCAGCCCCGGAGAGGCCGCCTCACGCCCTGGGGTTGGGGGTCACGGTGGACGTTGGCCCCAAGCACCCTTGGAAGCTGTGGCAACCAGGCATGCAGGTGGACCCCTGGGACAGGGGAGCCAGGAACCTTCCCAGCCCCTCCTGCCCGACTCACCTGGCCCCTCCCACCCAGCCAGGCTCTGGGGGTGGAGGCCCGCCCTGCCCCCAGGCTCCCAGGCTGGATGGGGGCAAGGAGACTGAGCGGCACCAACAAGACCACACTGTCCACCCGTCCAGGGCGCCCATGGCCCCCCACTGGCGTCTGCCCAGATCTGCTGGCATCTGAGGCTGGGGTCTGCACACCCCCTGTAGGAAGTGGACCTGGCTCAGACACCACCTGCACGCATCCCCTCGGCTGGGGGCTGGCGGGGTAAGGACCCTGCCAGGTGTGGGGTCCTGGCCAGCCAAAGTGTGACCATGAGCAAGCTACTCAGCCCCTCGGAGGCCCCTTCTCCACAATGGGAGGTCAGAGGCTCCGTCCCCCTTTGCGTGGGGAGGGTGATAGGTGTGTGCTCAGCTCCGAGCCCCACAAGGGCAGGGCCGCAGCCACCCACGGCAGGTGGTCAGGCAAGTGTTGCTGGGCCGTGAGGTGGACAGGAGATGGACAGGGAGGCCCTGGGTGCCAGGCCCTCCTACAGATGGGGACCACAGGACAGGGGGTGGGCAGGTGGCCCAGAACCGGCTTTTCCGGCCGGGAGTGGAGGTGGGGGCCAGGACAGTGGGCAGCGGCCGTGGGAAAACTAGCACCGGTGCTTCCCGAGGGTGGGGCCGGCCCTCGCGGACAACAGCACCGGGCGTTTGTCTGCGCGCAGTGACTCAGCATGAGCTGGCGGCCCCGCCCAGGCGTGCACACCACCGGTCCTGGGAAGGCTGGCAGACCCCTTGCAGAGGACCCCACCCCACCCTCCTCCCGCTGAGCCGTCCCTCCCACACCTGCTGGTGCTGTCCTCTCGGGTAGCCTGGACAGGGAGAGCCTGGGCCTCTGTGGCAGGCAGCCCAGGGCAGCGGCCGGAGGCTAGACGGCCCGCCTTTTCTCAGCTTCTTCCCCAGCTGGACCTGGAGTGACCACAGGCCTGACCTGCAGCCGGGGCTCTGCCCTCACTCCTGCCCCAAGAGCCCCTGGACCTACAGCCAGGAGGGCAAAGCCCACAGCGGTCTCCCTGTGCCGGAGGCCAGCCCAGAGTCTGGCCGGGGTCAGTGGGAGGAGGCCCCCCAGAGAGACCCAGGGGAGGGTCCTGCGTGAGGATCAGCCTCGCCCCCCTAGCCTCCCAGCAGAGGCGGCCCTGCCCTCTGGCACCTGCCCACCCCCCTGCCACCCCGGGCTGTGATGCTGGAGGCCAAGCAGTGAGGCCACAGGTAAAGCAGGCTCCGTGATGAAAGTCCGTGGGAAGAGGCGGGGGGGGGCAGGGCAGGAGCCCTCTCCCGGCCCCAAGCCCGTGGCTCCAGGAGCCCATGGCCACCGCCTACTACCCACCCCAGGCGCTGTCGTCCAGGGCACTGACAGGGCTCACCCGGTGAGGAGGGGCCCGGAGCCGTCGCTGGAGCACCCGTCACGGCCCCTCCTCCCCGTGGACAGAACACCTGCGTGCACCCGCCTGGGAGCTGGGTTTCAGCGGGCGCCCGGGCCCCCCACCCCATCTTCCTGCCTCGCTCTGGGAATCCTATGTCCAGACCTGACACCCTGCCCTGGCAGTGGTTGTCATGGAGCAGCCCCGGGGTGGCCACACTGCGAGGGCAGGACAGGCCCCACAAGCCCCACCCCCACCCTCGGGGACAGTAAGGTGGGTGGGGCTGAGCCCGCTACGTGTCCTCGACCCGGACTCTGCGTGGAAGTGGAAATGGCTTTGCTCCCTGCCCCTCACACACTCGGTGCCCAGTAGCTGCCAGACCATGCCAGCTCCTGGCGCAGGGCAGGCAGCAGGCGTCATTAAGAAGCGTGGACACTGAAATGGCCCCGGCATGCCCCAAAATGGGCTGAGGGGTCAGAGCAGCTCTAGGGCCGCCCACCCTGACCCTTTGATGCTGGGCCTGCGTCCCCCACCCATGTTGAGCCATCCCAGGGGGCCTAGGCTTGGCTCTGGATTTGGGGAGGACAGCTGGGTGATGGCAGAGACCTCTAGCATCTTAGGAATTAGAAGAGGCTGCCCAGGGCCCACTTGGAGCCCATGCAGTCAGGGAGGGCTCCTAGGACGTGGTGCGCCCCATGGTCTTGCAAGAAGAGGAAGGGAGGTGTCGTGCGTCTCTGTGAAACCCCCTGGGCAGACCCAGAGCTGCAAGGAACACAGGGCTGGGGCTGGAGGGACGGAGAGCCCCTCCGCAGACTCAGCACCTCCTCCGTCCCTAGGCTTGCAACTGTCACCAGTACCTGAAGGTCTCCAAGGATGTAATGAAGCAGCTTGTGTGGCTCAGCGGCCACCCAGAAGGCCCTAGCGGTACAGGTGAGTGTGCCTCGCTCAGGAGAGGGCTCCGTGGAGTCTGTGGGCAGTGGCCCAGCTACCGGGTGCTCCCAGGGCTAATCTCTGGGGACGGCCAGGGAGGTGCCGGTGCCAGGGTGGGGTGTGGGGGTGGACAGACAGCGTCCAGGGCCGGGGTGAGGGCCGCAGCCTCTGCTCCCCTCTGTGTGGTGTGCAGGCCACTCATCCAGGAGACCGGGAAGCTCCGGCACTCAGGGCCCCCGGGATAGTGTCCCCCACTTGCTCTGCAGTGGGCCCTGCTTAATCACCCTGCCCCATACGTGGAGCGCACCCGCACACGGACACATACGTGTATCTTGCACATGAAGACACACACGCTCACTGGCACATGCACTCTCACACACGTGCCCGTGCACACTCGGTCACGTGCGCACACAGATGAACACACACCGGCAGAGCGCACACGTTCACCTGCATACACTTGCATTGCTGGCCTCGCCAAGTAGCGGTCTGAACGTAGGTGAGCCTGGGTGCACAGGAAGGAGGTCGAGCCCTGCTGTCCGCCCCCACCAGGGCAGGTCCTATTCAGGGGCCCGGGCTCAGTTTCCCTCCGTGGAGGGCGGGATAGGGTGGCTACAGAGGGCATCTTGGGACAGCCGAAGGGGTGAGCTTGAGGCCAGGGTGCCTCCGGGCCCCTCTGCACAGCTGGTGCTCCTCCAGGGTGCTGTCTTCTCTCTGTCCTTCCCGCCTCCCTCGGAGATTTGGGGCCACCCACGTAGTGGTTGAGCTGTCGTGACGGCCTGTGTCTGGCCCCGTGCAGCTCTCAGTTCTCCACAGCATGGCCAGGATGTGCTGGAGGCTGGGGGGAGGGGCAGGGCACGAGCAGTGCACCCCACAGGGGCCCCCCCGGGCTCCAGCCCCGCCGAGCCCCCGACACCCCACCCAGAGGCTCACACGTGTCCTGGGCAGCACCCTCACGAGCTGGCAGGTGAGGGCTGGGGCCAGACAGGCTGTGGCGGAGCAGGGAGGCCAGACGGAGGTCATGGCCTCGCTGGGCTCCACGCGGGCAGCAGGGCTGGGGTGGGCGCCTCATCCGTTCAGATCCAGCTGCAGTGAATCTGGAACCATCTGCAAAGAAATGTTGGCCAAGCAAATTACGAGGGTCAACGGGCCTGGGGGACGCTTCTCCCACCTGCTGGCCAGGGCTCCTCGGCCATCGCCACCTCCATCCTGCACTGGCCCCTTGGCTGCTGCCGGCCTGGCCGTCACACCGCGCCCTCAGTGCGGGTGGGGCCCTCTCGCAGGGTCTCTCCCACACCCTGAGCTCCAACGGTCCCTTGGGCCCCTGCCCGCCCACCGACCTGGTGCTGGCTGGTTGCGAAACTCCCTCCTTGGCAGTGGGCTTATCTGCTCATCACCACCCACGGGGCCGCCCCCGCCCCACCCTGCCCGCCGGTTCTCAGGCCCCCAAGTGCCCTAATCGGCCGATCTTACGCCCAGAACATGGTTCCCAGGGACCTTTGAGCCCCAAGAACCTCCCAAGGTGTGAGTTCCCATGGGAGGGGACTGGGCTGGTGCCAAAGCTTCTTGGCTCCCTGCCCTTTGCCCTCTCTGCTGGGGGTGGGGGAAAGGCTGGGCACTTCAAGGTGCCCTGTGGGCACTGGGGCTGCCAGTCTATCCTTAGAACAGACCCTGACAACCTTGATTGACAGGTGACGAGGCCGCCCAAATCGAGGATGAACAGGAGACAGGTGAGCCCTGGGACCGCCCACCAAGGACACAAGGGGCCCTGGCATCTGGACCCACCCCAGGATGGGGCAGAGGGGACCACTCTGAGGGGACGGTCCCTGTGCCCTGGGGGATTGGGGGGCAGTGTCATGGAGGGCTGGGAAGAGAGAGGGGTCAGTCACCTGTGACCCAGAGGTCCCTGGGTAGGAGAGGTAGGGGGTGGGGTGGCTAGGGAAATGGAAGGAGGGGCCCCTGGAGAGAGTGGGGTGGGGGCCGCATGCCTAAGAGCGGGGGCTCAGGGTGGCTGCTCCGCCTGTCCAGGCTCAGCCCCAGAGGAGGCCCCCGGGGGCTGCACCTACGAGCCCTCTTGCCGCTGGCTGGAGGAGGAGGACCTGCAGAGCCGCATGCCGGCCACACTGGGCAATGGCACCCGACTGCAGCTGTCGGGGGTCCCAGCAGGCGTGCTGCGGAGGCCGGGGCTGCGGCATTTCTACTGCTGCACGGGCTGCGGCAAAGTCTTCTGGGAGGGCTCCCACCTGGGCCGAGTCGCCGAGAACTTCCGAGAGGTTCTGGAAGGTGTCCCCGGCTCCCGCGAGCCGAGCCGAGCCCCCAGCCCG
Source organism: Mesoplodon densirostris (assembly GCF_025265405.1). Lineage (NCBI taxonomy): Eukaryota > Metazoa > Chordata > Mammalia > Artiodactyla > Ziphiidae > Mesoplodon > Mesoplodon densirostris. Next base: position 760,886 of record NC_082666.1, read on the forward strand.
GCCGGCAGCCTCTCCTGAGGACTGGGCCCATGGCCCATGGCCCCATGGCCCCATGGCCTGCATCACCCCTGGGGGCCCAGGCAGCCGGCAATAAAGTGGAAAAGCTGCACGGGTGGTGGCCGTGGACTCCTGCTGGTTTCCATTTCACCCCACACCCCCGAGCGTGCTCAGCGCCTCGCAGCCATCCCGGGAAGACGGAGCTTTCCTCGTGGTCAGGAGGCTTGGACCCTGAGGCAAGAACTGCCCAGCGCTCAGCAAGGAGGCATTCGGGAGGCATGCCTGGAGGAGGAAACGGCCTGGGCAAAGGCCCGAGGGCCTCACCGGGGGGCTCCCCAAGTCTGCTGGCGCTCAGCGGGGCTGGAGGGGTGCAGGACGGGTGGCTGGGCCCCATGTGCTGCGTGGTCCACCCACTCTGCTGTGGCGGTACGTGCCGGCCCCCGCACCACTCACTCCCCACAGTGGGCCCAGGGCCCAGCCGGGCCACCCTTGAGACCCTCCTGGCACTTCAGACTCCAGTTAGCGCGGACGGGGGTCCTGGGGGCCCTCCCTAGGGAACAGGCCCCAGCTGGGCCATGTCCCCACAGGGCCTCCTTCCTTCACGCAGGCTCAGGGCTGGGTGGCCTCCTCGTGTGAGCGAGACCAGCAGTCGGCACTGTTGGAGGGCCCTGAGCACATGTGCGTTTGAGCGTCCATCCTCCCAACGGCAGGAAGTAGCTGCTGCCGCCCCCCCATCAAGGGAAACTAAGGCTCAGAGCCAGTGCCAACACCCAGAGGGCCCACAGGGCCGGGCGGTGGAGCCGGGTCGGGGCTCCTGCGAGCAGAGGGCCTGGGCACAAACCCGTCTTGCCCTCGCCTGCCTCCTCCTGGCTCACCCCCAGGAATGCGCACCCACCCCGGCTCACATCCCTTTCCTGTCCTTCCTGCCCCGGGGCGGAAACCAGCTCAGATTTGCTGAGGAGCCAGGCGGAAGCCTCGGAGTGGCGGGGCCTGGGGGCCGGGGAGGGTGCCGCCTCTCCCCAGGGCGGGGCACGTCTGCAGGCCCGCGGGGCACAGGCGGTGCCATGCCGGCCTCTGCCCAGTCCCTCTGTTCCTGACCACACGAGGGTGGCCAATGCCTCTGAGCCCCCTAGGGTGCAGACCCCCGCTGGGTGCCCAGCACTGACCCACTCAGCTCCCCAGCAACCCAGGGGCCTGCTGGGCCAGGGCGTCGCCCCACAGATGGAGAGAGGAAGGCCAGCCCAGGGACGTGGGCTGCGTGCGAGGGCCAGCTCCGCCGCTGCAGCCTTCCTCCACCCTGAGGCCACTGAGCCGAAGGGGCGGGCAGGGGTGCCAGGGTGAGCGGGCCCCTACCAGGGCGGGGACCCTTTGCGCTAGGGTGCTGCTTCCAAGAGCGGGACCTCCAGCCGCACGTCCTGTCCTGGGACGGCAGCCCCGTCCACACTCCTTCCCCCCGTAGGGTTAAGAGGAAGCAGCCGGGGGTGCCGGCCCCACTCCCCAGCCCAGCTGCATCCTGGAGACTCTTCTGTGACCCGAGGCCCTGGTGTCGCAGCCAGCCCTGGACAGACAGAGGCCGGAGCCAGGGAAAGGCCAGGAGCACAGGCTCAGGGAGACGAGGCCCGTGTCCTTCCAGACCCGCCAGGCAGGTCCGCCCCCAGCTCCGCTCTGCCCTTCCCCCTGCGCAGCCCTCTAGGGAGAGGAGAGGACAGCTGACTGGGACCTGGTCCTCACGCCACGCCCGCCCCATCCAGCTGGGCTTCCCGCCTCCCCACCCCTCTGCTGCCTAGACTGGCTGCGTCTGTCCGGGGACCCTCCGGGCTCACTTGCTCACTGCCAGCCTATCCTAGGCCCCAGCCCCCACCCTGGTCCTGGCCCATCGGGAAGTGCCTTCCTTGCCCCGTGACCGCTTCAGGCCCCTTTCTGGGCTAGGGGTCAGACGCCAGGCCGACAGGGTGGGCTGTGGCCCCGGTGCCAGGCCTGCCGCTGCAGCGATTGTCTGCTGCAGTTCCTGCCCCGGGCGTCCTTCCTCCGCTCAGGCCGCCGCTGGCCCGGGGCTGAGTGTTTGTTATTTGATCTCTATCCTCTCGGCCCTTCTACCAGGTGTCTGGGCTGCTGGGAAGAAACACTCTCCTCTTTCCCACGCTCCCCGACACATTTTAATGAATTAGCTGGAAGCCCCGCCCCCACTGCCCGCCTGCCCGCTCACCCTCCCACCCCTGCCGAGCGCTTTAAGGTGGCCACGGGCCTCGGCCCAGCTCTGGCCATCGCCCCTTCCACACTGTCCTCTCTCGGCCGCCCCTCCCAGACCTTCCCAGCTTGGGTCCCTGGGTGTGTCCCACCGCCCACTGCTCTGAGCCTCTAAAGGAAGGGGGTCCCCAGAAGGAGGAGGGAGCCCTCTCCAGCCCTGGACTCCATCCCACCATGGCCTTCCCGGGTGTCACCCCGGGCCAGCTCCCAGGAGGACAGGGGTCCAGCCTTGTAGTCAGGGTTGGGTCTGTCCCCCCAGATCCAGGTTGAGGGCTTCTCCTTCAGAGCCAGTGAACCCCTTGCCTGTTTGTGGAAGTGTCCACATCACCAAGGAATGCCACGCACGTGGGAGGGGGCTTCTCTGAGACCCAGGACTGGGTCTGGCAGGGCTGAGCCTCCTCCCCCCCTCCCCCCACCCCCCGCAAGGCATTTGGAACAAACGTCCTCCTTTTGGACGTGTCCTTCAGCAAACATGAGCAAGTGCTTCCCGGAGCCCATGCCCCACGTGTCCCTCTCCCTCTCCTGTCCTTGAACAGGGCAGCTCCTGGCACATGGGGTGTGGGCCAGAGCGACCCCGAGAAAAAGTACCCTCAGCCGCGGTGGAGCAGAAGCCACGGGCCTTCCATCAGCTCCCCATGGACATGTGGGTAGGGTGGCCATCACCCCAGCCCCACAAACGAGCAGCGCGTTGAGGGGGAGGCTCAGGTTGTTGCCGGGGCTACCCCTGTCTGACCCATGCTCCGAAGCAAGGGTGGGGTGGGCAGCGACCTCAGGCTACGCCCCTGTGGCCACTCCAGCCGCACCGTCCCTGCCAGGGGCACCGAGCCGACGATTTCATGGCTCGAGGTGGCGGCCTCGCGTTCCCACACTGAGCTCACAGGGGCCCTTTGTCTGACGCCCGCCAGGGGCGTCAATGGGACTTTTCTCCCAGGCTCTGCTCCCGGACCGGCGGGGTCTCCAGATGCTCTTCTCCAGGCCAGGGGGCCTCAGCCCACCTGGGCTGGGGCTTCTCTGTGAACCTACCACCTTCTGGGGCGGCCCTGGGCACAGCCAGGCCCTGGCAGATACACAGAAACCACAGACGTGACTGGAAGGAGGTCCTGCCCTAGACACGTCCTCAGAGCTCCCTCCCCTCCATGCTGCTCCAGGGAGCGGCAGGCAGGGGTGGGTTGCCCAACAAACAGGTCATGGCCTTGCACAGGGTCACACCTCCCCACTCCAAGGGTCCCTACCCAGAGGTGAACGTGGGCCTGGGTGCACAGAGCCCAGGACAGCCTCGGCTGGGCCTCCCTCTGAGCCATGCCTTGACTCTGGTGCTGGGGAGGTAGTCAGGGACCCCACCCGCAAGGTGTTCAGCAGCCACTAATCCAGGCCCCCTTACTGCGCCCAGGGACACGTCCCCACAGGATGAGTGGGGCAAAGGAGGGGCTCCTAATAGCAGCAGCACCCCCGTCACACCCACGGCCAGGCCAAGCACAGCCCCGGGCTTACCCACCTGCATAGTGGAGAGCTCCTGGGGGTGGGGGGTGGGGGCATGTCTGAGCAGAGCAGCTGGACCACCAGCCACAGGAAGAGAAGAGCTAAGCAAGGGGCTCGGGTGGCCCTCCCTGGCCACTGGAAGGACCCCAAGGGAGTCAGCCAGGGTCAGGCCTGAGGTCTTGCCCAGTGTTTCCTTCGGTTTGGCTGCAACTCCTCCCAGGTCACGGAGCAAGGTGAGGTCTCGAGGCCTGGGGGGCATGGGGCAGACACCCACCAAGCTCTCCCCAAACAAGGCCTAACAGGGTGGTCTCCCCAGCTGAGGCCCTGAGCTGCCTCCCTGGGAATTCCCAGCAGCCTCTGAAACAATTCCAGTGCCTTCCCCAGGCCTACTGCACCGAGATTCATTCCTCCTTAATTTCCAACGAGCTCTAGACTGTTAAATCCTATCGAGGAAATGGGGCCGCAGTGTTAGAGTGTCAATAAAAGATGGGTTTACTGTTTAGAAATGAGTCGTTTCAGAGTTCTCTTTCAGAGCAGCACTGGCACCTGCCCTGGGGCTGCTCACCTGGCCAGGCCTTACCGGTCCCGTTCGTGCTGATGGGGGTGGCCCAGGAGAGCGCGGCAGGCCCCCACTGAGGAGCCCCACTGCCAAACCGCCCCCAGCCCTGGGCCTCCGCACCCACAGACCTGCTTCTTCTCCGGGCAGGGCGGAAGCCTCAGGGTCTGGCTCCTCATGCCAGTCAAGTTAGGGAGCAAACTCGGGGTGACCCGGGCCTTCAGGGGAGCCGTCCTCGAGCGGGAGGGCCCTGCGTGGCTGAGGCCACACGCCCGAGCTCTTCGTGGGGGTGTCAGCTTCGTGGAAATGCGTCCCGCGGGCCGGGCTTGGCGGGTCTCGTCACCGCGAGGGCCCGGCGTGCTGGGAACGCTGAGGGTCCGTGGCCAGCGCTCCAGGAGAGCAGAGTGAGACCCGGGGTCTCTACCCAGGCCCCCCCCGAGTCTGAAATGCCCGCGAAGACCCCCCCCAGGGGAGGCCTCCTTCGGATTCCCTCGGGGTCGCGCTCGGCCCTGGGCTGGGCCTGTTCTATCCCCACAGGGAGCTTGGAATTCCCCAGGTGGCCGGAGGGAGAGTGGGCGGGACGACGGTAGAGACGCGGACCCCCCCCCCAACACACACACACACACACGGCCACCTGGCTCCCGGCCCCGTGCGGCCGGCGACCAGCGCCCCCTGCCGCGCTGCACACCCCCCGACACGCCCCCGACACGCCCCGCCCCGGCACCGCCCCCACGCGGGCGCCGCCCAATCGGCGGGCCGCCGGCGCGCGCGTCACGGGCGCCCTATTGTTATGCAAATATAAAGGAGGTAAAAGTCGCTCAGGCGCGGCGGGCGGGCGGGCGAGTGCAGCGGCGCGTGGGGAGGCGCGTGGGGGCCGCGTGGGAGCCGCAGCCGGAGCGAGCAAGGACCGGGAGCGCGCGGCGCCGCCGCCCCGGCCCGGCCGGCCCCGCGAGCGCAGCGCCCGCCCCCGTCGCCCGCCCGCCGGGCGCGGCTGGATGTGGCGGGGGTCCCGCGGCGGCGGCCCCTGGCCCCCATTGCCCGGAGCGCCTAGCGGCGGCGTGCGGGGCCCGGGGGCGCCGCGCCCTCCATGCGCCGCGGCGCGCCCCGACGCAGCCGGGGGCCCGCGCCGAAGCCGCCGCCCGCGCTGAGCCCCGGCCCGGCCTGCGGCCAGCGCCCGGCGGCAGCATGAGCCAGGCCGAGCTGTCCACCTGCTCGGCGCCGCAGACGCAGCGCATCTTCCAGGAGGCCGTGCGCAAGGGCAACACGCAGGAACTGCAGTCGCTGCTGCAGAACATGACCAACTGCGAGTTCAACGTGAACTCGTTCGGGCCCGAGGGCCAGACGGCGCTGCACCAGTCGGTCATCGACGGCAACCTGGAGCTCGTGAAGCTGCTGGTCAAGTTCGGCGCCGACATCCGCCTGGCCAACCGCGACGGCTGGAGCGCGCTGCACATCGCCGCGTTCGGCGGCCACCAGGACATCGTGCTCTATCTCATCACCAAGGCCAAGTACGCGGGCAGCGGCCGGTGATGCCGGCCCGGACCCCGACCCGCGCGCGGGCCCCGCGCGTGTCCTCCCTGCTGTACCTTCCCTCCAACTACCTCGGTGTGCGCCCGGCCCTCGGCGCCCGCGGCCACCACAAGTCCGGCGCGCAAGTCGGTGACCACGGGAGCTGCGCCCGCCCACCCGCGGCCCGGGGTCGGCGCCCCCCGCGGCCGCCGGGGACCGGCCGGAGCGCTTCCCACGGCCCCGCCCGCCGCCGCGCGGGTGGGGGCAGGGCGCGGGCTCCAGCCCCTTTGAAATTTGAGTCTCGCTACCAGCAAGTTCGGAATCCCGAGACACCGGATCCTCCGCTCAAAATGTTCTCCTGAAGGTGGAAGGACCCGTGGCCGATGCGCGACGGAGACGACGCTCTGCTCTTCCCGGGGTTCTAAACTATTTATCACGTGTGTGCATATTTGTGGGTGATGTTTGTGCGCCTGATTTTTTTGTTTGGAAAATATTTCGCGTGGTCAATGTGGTTATGGGGGGGAAGGTGCATTTTTTTTTCTAGTCTTAAAACTAAAAACTTGAGTCTGTCATTTCTTGGTTGCACTGAAATACCGCCCAGCCTGATGGTTTCCCCATGCTGCTCCGTCTCCCTCCGGCTTCTCTCCCTCACCTCTCTCCCCTCCTCCCCGCCCTCCCTTCCCTCCTCTCTCTCACACTCACACACACAATTCCGCGTGAGTTTTGGAAGCCCCCGGCCTCCCTCCGCCTTGTCCGGTGAGAGGCCACCATCCCCCAAGCCTGCCGGTTTGCAAAGCTTCCGCGGGAGCCTGGGTGCTCGGGTGTGGCGGTGATGGGGGGGTGGGGGTGGGGATCAAGCCTTTTCTAGTGAGTTCTATTATAGTTAACAGTCGATTGCACACTTTTTTAAAAAAAGTAAATGGATTTGCCACGATTAAATGTCATAACATTTATGACAGAATATAAAATATTAACATATTTTAAGCCAAGTTTTAGGTGTATTTTTTGAATCTTGGTTATAGACCCAATTTTAAAGGGCGTTGTATCCAGCGTTGTGAAGGCAACTGTACCCATATTTATATTTTTATAAAATGCCTATAAGACTGTGAATCTCTTGTGCTAATTGCTGAGTGAGCTGAAGGGCCGCTTTGCCCCTCTTCAGCCTCCCGGAGCTTCAAGGACCCGATTCGAATCCGAAAATCCTGCCACGGGGGAGGGGCCGCCGGGAGGGGCCGCGCGAGGACCTAAGACGGAGGCGGTGCTTCTGCGTCACTTTCTGTCCCGAAAGGCGCCCTTCCTGGTTTCAGAGGTTCCAATTTTCTATGCAACCCCACACCCCTTGTTGTTTTGATCCTGAGAAATAAAAGGGAGGCTGAATTATTCAAATTTAAATGAGGCTTCCCCTGGGTAGAAGTGCTGCTGACCCTTCGTGCAAAAATGGGGAGCACTTGAGGACACAGGTGGGTGGAGGCCCTTTGTGCGTGGCTGGTCAGATTTGGGCAGTCATCTGTGGCTTTTTATAAAACTTTGTGTGAGAAGAATATATTGATAATGTCAGTGAAACAAGCAGACATTGAAACTGAGGCACAGATTACTCCAAAAGGAGTTTTTCTGTATATTTTTTCTAGATGCAAATACCTTTTTTAATTATGTTAATTAATGTTAAGACTTTCTAGGCTTACATGGAAGCTGTGTATGGGTCCCGGTGTGATCACTTTTAACTGGATGAAGTCTGCAGCACATTCCTGAGTGTACGATATAGACTTGTAGCCCAGCGTGAAAAATTTATAAATAAATTTTTCATTGATCTTTTTATATTAAAAAAAAGTTTGTTGGTTCTTCTTGGGCTTGGCACCGGGACGAGGGTCAGGCTGCAACATGCTGTTTGCGGGTGACGGCTGTGCAGCGCTTGGCTTGTTTCCACCTGAAGACAGAGCCTGGTAAGCTGCCTCTTGGCTCAGCTCAAAGGCACCGCAGTGGCCACGCACAGGACTTGTGAGGGCCCGCCTGCCTTCTTCCAGCCATGGGAGTGGGACACCTGAGGGCGCCAGAACCACTTCCTCTGCTCCCTGGCAAAGGCCTCCACGTGGAAAGTTCTACTTGAAGCTCTTCCCGCCCTCCCCCCTCCCAAAGCCAGCCTGAGATGCCACGGGTCTTAGGAGGGCTCAGGCCCCTCTTGTCTCCCTGCTCCCGGCTACTGTGGGTTTCTGCTGGACCACCTGCTGCACAGAAAGGGTATGTTTTAAATTTGGGGGAACTTCTGATGAGTAAAGGGCCCCTTCCTCTGCTCCGGTCCCTGGTGGTGCCTGGGAGATGAGGCAGCCACTCCCCCAGAGCACAGACCCCGAGTTCGACTCTGGGTCCACCCCCGAATCTTGCATGGGAGGGGGTGCAGGGGAGGACATCCACCGGAGGCAAGAGTAGCCTGCCCAGAGGAGACTGGGAGAGCCAGTGGGCCAAGGAAGTTTTAACTTTACTGGGACTCAAGAGTCACAGGATAACTTTCTCCTGTAAAGCTTCCAGAGCCCCCTGTGAGAAGCCTGAGGGTGTCAGCTTCCCCTCCTGGGGTGCAGCTACATTTTGTCCCAAGACCGGAAGACAGACGCATTGCCCTTACCCTGTTCCTACATTGCATCTCCAACTCTGTTCTGCCCTGAGGATTTTCCGAGTGAATTTTCAGTTGGTTACACAAGCATTTACTGACCCCCAGCTGGCCCACTAGATGGACCAGCTCCCTCGTCAGACGTCCCAGAAGTGAGTGGAATATTTGATGCAAATGAGGCCCCAGGGGAAGGCCTGACCTGAGCCTTCAGGGGGAGTGGCTGAGGGTGCTGGGGGTGCCTGGCCCCAAAGGAGGAGGTGCTAGAACTTGGACACCGTTGGGACATAAGGCCTGGGCACTACCTGGACCCCAGGTGGGCCGGACCTTGTCTCCACTTCCCACCCCAGACACTCGCGCAGGAGAGGGGCTCAAAGCTATAAACAAATGAGCAGAGGGTGCAGGCTCCCGCTCCGGGACCCAGTGCTCAGCAGTCAGGGATGGGCGCGAACGCTGTCACCTGGGAGTCCCCACCACCCCGCCTCAGGCAGGTCTTCAGGGGTGGGAACAGCTCTTCAAGCCTTTTTGTGGCCGGGGTGAGAAAGAAGGTGCAGCTGACCCTCTCTGGGGCTGGGCCTCTGGGAACCTCTGGAGTGGCTGCCATGGAGAAAGCAGACAGACCAAATGGGCAAGGGCAGGGCCCGCCCCACTCCCCCCCACCTCCCACCCCCCAACCCCCGGCCAGGAGTGTTGGCAGCTCCTGTCCAACTGTCCATCTCTCTGACCTGACCCTGGCCGGACGCAGGAAGTGTTTACTGTTGGAAGGGATGCCAGAGAGAGACCAGGAAATGCAGGAAAATGGTCAGCCAGAAAGAGTGATGTCCAAAGCCAGCAGGCGTGGGAGCCAGGACAGAGCCGGCCAGAGCGAAGGGCCAAAGAGACGGGTTAGGAGGAGGAGAGGGAAGGGGCTGCCTTCTGGGTTCCGTCCCTCAAAGGCCCTGGCTCAGCACAGGGAGGCACAGCCCGGGTCGCACACAGGCACAGGGACGCGGCCCTGCAGTTCTGACCTTCGGAAGGCCAAGTGCCTCCTGACGTCGCAGTGGAGCCTGCGGAGAGGAGGCCGGCGTCCACCCGGACCTTGAGGACAGGAAAGGAGGCCCGGCGCTGCGTGCAACTGGGAAACAAAGCCTGCGGGTGCAGGCCCTGGGAAGTCTGGGAATCACCGACGGCTCCTCTCCTCCCGAGGCCTCCAGCGCAGCCCCTCCCGGGGCTCCCGGGGCTCGGGGAGGCCGCCCTCCCCCACCGCTCCGCCTCGGCAGGCCTGGGCTCCCCGCTCGCCGCCAACACGCCCCTCCCTCTGCCCGGCGCATTCTTCTGCTTGGCTGTACGTCGGACTGTCCCTCGGCGCGTCCGTCTGTCGGTCTTTCTTCTCTCGCCCCCTCCAAAGCCGCGGGCCCCATTCATCCTCGAGGCCTCTGCCCTTTCCTGCGAGCGGGTTCCGCTCGGCGAGCAGCTGCTATGCTAATGAGAAGGGGGTGGGGGGCGGCGGGGGATCGGCGGGGGAGGGGGGACGAGGTGGGGGCACCCGCAGGGGAAACCAGCGTCGGGAGGCCAGGGGCTCGGCAGTGGGGGCCCGGCCGAGAGAGGGGAGGGACGGGCGCTCACAGAGGCCCGATCTCTGCATTCAGAACCGGCGGGGGCCACTCTCGGGCGCTGAGAAAGGGCGCCGTCCCCGCTGCCCCCGCCCAGCGCACCCACTCGCCGAGCGAGGGGTGCGAGGAGTAGAGACCAGCTGTCATCTCTGTTCTGGGGTCGCGGCCTGGAGGGCGGCTCGTTCCGGAGGCCGCCCACCCCCCCCCCCCACCGCCCACCAGACGCCGCTACGCGTGGGGCTTGGGTGCGCCCCGCGCGGGCGGGGGGTCTGAGCCGGAGACGGAGGGCCAGACACCCCCGCAGCCCCCCGGCCTGGGTGATTGGACGCTGGGGCGGGCGCGTGCTGCCCCCCTCCCGGTGGCGGCGCCCGAGGACCCCGGGCCTCGGCGAGACGGGGGAGGGACGGAGGCGGCCCGAGCTGGACACGGGGACCCTGACCGCCGCCCACCCGGCGTCCTAGGGGCGACGAGGGATGAGGACGAGGACCCCCGAAACGTGGCTCTCGGAGCCCGGGACGCCCCCCGCCTTGGGCGGGACTCCCACGAACGGGCACGGCGAGCAGCGCCCGAGGGCAGGGTTCGGACCCGGGCGAGGACGCCAGCCCAGAACCGCGCGGTGCGGGCTGTGCTGCCACCCTGCGGATGCAGCGAGCACTGCGCCCTGGGGCCCGGGGGCCCGGGCGGCGAGACCCCCCGCCGGCCCTTCGCTGAGCGCAGGCTCCCGCACCCCCCACCCCCGCCGCCGCCTGCTGCGGACCCGGGCCTACTGGTCGCGCCGCCCCGCACCACCCTCGCGTGCCTGGAGCCCGCGACCTCGTCTCCTGAAAGGTGGCCGGGGCCCTTGGGGGGTCGGCCGCGGGGCGCCGGGGCCGCGGCGCGAAGGGTTAGGGTTAGGGAGCCGAAGGCGCTTCGGATGGGGGCGCTCGGGCCGAGAAGCTGGGTCCGCTTCACGCGGTGGCCGTCCCATGCGAGGCGGGGCGAAGGTGCGCGCTGCGCAGAGGAAAGAGCCGGAAAGGCCGAGCGCACGTCAAGCGGGCCCAGGTCTCACTCGGGCGACCACGGGAGAGAATGTCCAGCAGACCCTGGTCGGTCTTGGCTACAGTGACAACACCGGCAATCTGTGGGGCTTGGGGGAGGGGGCAGGGCCAGAACTGGGGTCACCTTGCGGAAGGGCGGCCACAGAGGCCCGCTGCCCGGCAGGGAGGGCCCTGGAGCGGGGTGGGCGTGTCCCTGGAAGGGGCAGCTGTGTTGAACCTGTTGACTGACATTAAACATGCACAACGTAGGAGCCGTGAGCTGAGTTTTATTCCGGATCTTACCGAGGACTGTAGCCTGGGAGACAGCTTCTCAGTAGCTCTGGGGGGCTGCTCTGAAGAGGTGGGGGAGCGGCCAGGACCTGTGTGGTCTGGGCCAGGGGGTGTGTGCAGCCAAGCACACATCTCGGTAGAAGGTATGGAAAGATGCAAGAATCCGGGTTCATTAAAAATTTTCTTGAAATATGTCTAACTCTCTAAGGGGCCTGTTTTAGCCTGTTTTCCCAAATCACAAGGTGCCTCATCCTGTCTTTCCTCCTGAATCCCTTTCAGGGTGCACTGTAGGTCAGCGACTGCAGTGGCCAATAACTTGATCTTTGTAGAGCTGGCCAGTGGGCCACATTCTTGGTTTTACAACCCATAGTGGCTCCTGGCTTCTGCAGGCCCCGGAAGTAGAACCAAACCAGGGCCTGGGGAAGTGACCCCATCACGGTCCTCATGGAGCGATTGGCCATGGCGCACTAGTCTCCCATTTGGTCAAAAGGGGAAGGGAGGACATTTCAGGGCCCCGGAGTCACAAAGAGTGGATGGTCAGCAGGACACAGGATGTGTCACAGCCCTGTGGACATGGCCACCACCTGACTCACTTCAAGAAACAGACCACGTCTGTCAGAACCATCAGGACCAGCAGTGGGGTGCTTCCAGGTCACCCCACAGAGCCTGGAGCCTCAGCAGAGGGTGGCGGGGAAGGCTCTGATGGTCAGGTGAGGCTGGCATTGGAATTGCAGAGTCTGCCAGCAGTCTCCCCACCCCATCCACCATTCCACAGGAAGTGTCTGTGTTGGGCATGAGCAAGGAAAGAACTTCTCTCTCTGTCTGAACTCTTGCCTGGCTCAGAGATGGGGCCTGGAGACCAGGTTTACCCCCAGTACGTGTCCCCCCGGTGGATAAAATCCACCTCTGCCTCCTCATTGGTACCCTATGGACAGGAATCCCCAAGGGAGCCCAACCCAAATTGTCCCATAAACTTTCCAAAGAGATATGACAATATGCAGAGCAGCAGCCATGTAAACAAGATGGAATGTATTTCTCATCACTGAAGTTAGAATAGGTGGTCCGGGGCTGGTATGTAGCATTAGGATACAGGCTGTTATTCTGCTGGGTGGACCTTTCATTCACATGGCTCAAAATGGCAGCCCATGTCCAGCCATCAAGTCTACATTCCAGCCAACAGTGAGGAGGAAGAGGTGAACTAGGGCCTGGGCCCCCTCCTTCCAGGACACTTCCTAGAAGTCTGTTTTTGCCAAATCTGCTCACATCCCATTGGCTAAAACATAGCCACATGCCCAACCTCGTTGCAAGGGAGGCTGGGAAATGTAGTCTTTATTCAGTGATGTGCCCAGCTTAAAATGGGGCCATAGACGAAGAAGAGCTGCAGAGTTGGGGGTGGTCTGTCCCTGCCCAGGCGACAGCAGCATCCAGGCCGTGTGGTCAGGCAGAGTTGTCTGTGTCTTATGCTCTGCCTTGTTTTCCCTGACGGGAATACGCTCTACACTCGAACTTTGGAGGTTTGTGCTGAAGAACTTTCTAAGGATTAAAACTGTCCAGCAACGGACTGAACAGAATGAAAAGCGGGAGCGCTCCTGGGTGCTTGTTTGCGCTGAGATTTACACCTCCCGGGCCTGACCGATCATACGTGCACAGCCCCACGAGAAACACGAGGGGGTGAGCACAGCCCGTCTGTGTAGTGATGGGTCCAGCAGACATGCTGCTGTGCCCTAGGAGCCCCAGAGCCATTCTCCACGGGAAACGATGCTGCAGGTTAGGTGAACAAGGCCCTGCTGTGTGGCCGTCAGGAAACGGAAGGCCCAGGAGGCACTTGGGACACCCCTGCTCCCTGCACGAGGCGAGGGCAGGACTGGGTACAGAGGAAAGTCAGCCTTTGCCCCTCCGCCCCCCGTCCCCGGTTCTCCAACCTCCCTCTCCCTTATCTCGAAGCAAAGTAATAAGTAACCCAGGACTTGGAATCCTCAAGGTTATTTTGTCAATAAAGTTCTCCTTCTCAAGTGTCCCAAGATGTCTTTTGGGGCATGGCTTCTTTTTGTTTTAATCAACGTCGAAAGAAAATCGTTAGGTTTATCATTCACATTCCTAAAAATCAACTTTACTGCAGTATAATTTATGTACAATAAAATGCAGCCATTTAGAGTGTGATGAGTATGGACTGGTGTGCATGCCCACAGAACCTACACCATAAGCAAAGTATACAACATTTCCATCAGCCCCCAAAGTTCTTCCGCACCCCGACTCAGCTGGCTCCTCTTGCCCCCCAGTCCCGGGTCACCGCCGACCACTTCTATCACCACGGGTCATAGGATTATCTATAAAAGGACTGGTGTGGTTTGTACTTCCTGGCTTTCTGGCCCTCAGTGCCAGACTCACCCATGTTGTTGCAGTAACTTTGTGGGGGAGGGGTGGGTCTTCTTTTCTCTGGGTTTTTTTTTCCCCACTAGAAAAATCTGGCTGGTACCACACAAAACACAGGATAGTTTCCACTGGTAGTTTTTCAGTCGACAGAATTATCCTTAGTAAATGTGCTGGCAGCACAGGGTACCTCAGAGAGCCCAGGGGAAGGGGGGCACAGGCCCATCCCTTACATTTCCAAAACACGCCATTCCCTTCTCCTGGACACTGATCCTTAAGGACTGGGTCTCTGACCCCAGAGTGTCTTTAGAAAATCATCTTATCAAATTAACATTTAGAAAATGAAACTTTAGGGACTTCCCTGGTGGTGCAGTGGTTAAGACTTCGCCTTCCACTGGAGGGGGCATGGGTTCCATCCCTGGTCAGGGAACTAAGATCCTGCAGGCTGCACAGTGCAGCCAAAAAAAAAAAAAAGTTAGGGCCTCCCTGGTGGCGCAGTGGTTAAGAGTCCGCCTGCCGATGCAGGGGATACGGGTTCGTGCCCCGGTCTGGGAGGATCCCATGTGCCGCGGAGCGGCTGGGCCCGTGAGCCATGGCCGCTGGGCCTGCGCATCCGGAGCCTGTGCTCCGCAACGGGAGAGGCCACAACAGTGAGAGGCCCACATACCGCAAAAAGAAAAAAAAAAAGTTGCATACAAAAGTTCATAGCAACATTATTCATAATAGCCAGAAAGTAGTAACAACCCAAATGTCCATCAGCTGATGAAGATATAAACAAAGTATGGGATATATATGCAATAGAATATTATTCAGCCATAAAAAGGAATGAAATACTGATATGTACTTGAAAATTAACCTTGAAAATATTATGTTAAGTAGAAGCTGCCAGACACAAAAGGACAAATATTGTATGATCCAGTTATGAACTGCCTAGGGCTGGGGGTGGGGTTGGTAAGAATAATGGGGAAGCACAGGGTTTCTTTTTGATGCGACAAAACTGTTCTAAAATTAGATTATAGAGATGGTTGCACAACTTTGGGAATATACTAAACCACTGGATTGTGCACACCATGGTGTGTGAATTATATCTCAATTTCTGAAAGCTCTTTAAAATAAAAATAGGTTTTTATAACTATGTAGTTATAATCTGCAATTTGTAATGCAGATTATTAACAAGTACAGAGAAGAGCTAAAAAGGGCACTTGAGGCTTCCCTGTGGCGCAGTGGTTGAGAGTCCGCCTGCCGATGCAGGGGACACGGGTTCGTGCCCCGGTCCGGGAGGATCCCACATGCCGCAGAGCGGCTGGGCCCGTGGGCCATGGCCGCTGAGCCTTCGCGTCTGGAGCCTGTGCTCCGCAACCGGAGAGGCCGCAGCAGTGAGAGGCCCGTGTACCGCAAAAAAAAAAAGGGGGGGGGGGCACTTGGTCCCTTCCTACCGTGGGTCTGGGACTCGGGAATGTCAACTTGGAACTAAAAGCTACAGCACACAGCGGACATCAGGACACGGAGCATATGGCGTTTCCACAGTTTGGACATCTTGTGGAGTGATGCATATACCCCAGTGATGCAAAACTCTTCTACCTGGAACCACCTTTGAGACACACTGGAATGTTAGTCCCATAACTTTACAACTTGAAATGCCCAAATGTGTTATCAGACTTGTCCTGAGTGACTTTGGATTATTTCAAAACCTGCAAAACTTCTTCACAAGATGATGACTTCTGACCATGAAGGATATTCAAAAGAATGGGCCACTCGTTCCGAGGTTAATTCTGAAAAAAGTTCCAAGCATTCTGTACATTCCTGGGAAAGGTGTTCCTACAACGTTCTGTCAACTACAAATTGGCACTTGCCATTGTCACCTGCCAGCTACCTCTACAAGGATTAAATCCTGTGCTGCTGCAGCTGCTGACTTTCAACACCCCTGAAAGGAGTTCAGGTGCAGAGCTGAACCGAGGCACTCTGGGCTCTGGGTAAAACTGGGAGAGCAGGTCTTCCGATAGATGGATCTTTTCAGGAGACAATTTTGTGAGCCCAATCCTGTATCTCCTCGTATCTCGACAAGCACTGAAACCCTTCACGGCGACGTCTGCTCCTCGTGACTGGCAGTGACACGCACGAGACGAGCAGAACCTTCTACAAAAGCTGTGTGCTCGGTTGCACGCACTCCGCCTTCACCCCAATCACATCTATGCTGACCTTCCCCCTGCCTCTGTGGAGCAGCTTCTCAGAGCGATCCGGGACGCTGTCTCCCCGGCTGTAGTCCTCATTTTGCCCCAAAGAAAACTTAACTCGCAACTCTCATGTTGTGCATGTTTGTAAGTCGACAGTTCCCATCACTTCTAGAAAAAACTTAAGGAACCCTATAGCCAGCCAGTCACCTCCAAAGGCGAGAGGGTGGAGAATACCAGCTCAGATGCCAGGCAGTTCCCAGGAGCTGGGAAGTCTGCCATCCCTCTCCTCTTGAGCATCTTGTAGCAGGAAAGCTGCAGAAGGTCACTGACAAGACCCAGAGCAACAAGTGGTGGGCGGGCTTGCAGCTGAAGCTCCGGAAGTTTGAAGCCGGTGAGGGATCTGGCTGTTGGGTGCTTCTCTTCCCAAACTGTACTGACCCCTTCTGGAAGCACTGAGTACTTTTGCCCATAAAGGCATGAAGCTGCCCCACTGATAATTGCAGTTCCTCTATAACCATTGCCATACAATCTAAGACCTTCCTCTGGTTCTGTAATCTTTTATGGTAGTCAGGATTTGTGTGAAGAACTTCACACTGGGAAGATCAAGATATGTCATAGGTTCCACTTCTATATCCGTCATTTTGGCTTCGATTGATTCTTGTATCATGTAATAAGATGCATCCATTCTGATAGTGCAGCTACAGCTGGCCCCAAGTCTGGCATTCTACAGAAAACTTTGCTGTGCAATCCTTCATCTCAGCCGCCGGTGTTTCCAGAGGCAAGCCTGAGGCTTTTCCTTTGGATCTTCAAAATATTTTTGTAGACTTCCATCACTTTCTACTGTCTGCAAATATTTCAATTCTTCAGAAAGAGAAGGTGCTTAAGTTCTAAAACTTTCAAGACTGAAAATAATGGGTTTTTTTGAAAAAAAAATAATGTTTTTCTTGTAATAAAGAACTGCAAGACAAAAAATAACCAAATGGAAAAATCTGGAGTTAAAAAGCACAACAGGGCTTCCCTGGTGGTGCAGTGGTTAAGAATCCGCCCACCAATTCAGAGGACACAGGTTCAAGCCCTGGTCCGGGAAGATCCCACATGCCACAGAGCAACTACGCCTGCGCACCACAACTACTGAGCCTGCGCTCAGAGCCCGCGAGCCACAACTACTGAAGCCTGCGCACCTAGAGCCTGTGCTCCGCAACAAGAGAAGCCACTGTGATGAGATGCCTGTGCACCGCAATGTAGAGTCGCCCCTGCTCGCCGCAACTAGAGAAAGACCGCGCACAGCAATGAAGACCCAATGCAGCCAAAAATAAAATAAATAAATAAATTTATATTTAATAAAAGCTCAACAAATGAAATAAAAAATCCACAAGATTCTGGTCCTAGAGCAATTGGACATCCACATGCAAAAAATTAATCTGGGGGAGTGGGATGAATTGGAATATTGGGACTGACATATATACACTACTATGTATAAAACAGATAACTAATGAGAACCTACTGTATAGCACAGGGAGCTCTACTCAGTGCTCTGTGGTAACCTAAATGGGAAGGAAATCTAAAAAAGAGGGGATACATGTATATATATGACTGATTCACTTTGTTGTACAGCAAGAAACTAACACAGCATTATAAAGCAACTATACACCAATAAAAACTAATAAAAAATTAATCTAGACACAAACCTTACACCCTTTGTAAAAATTAACTGAAAATGGATCAGACCTCAATGTAAAATGCAAAACTATAAAACTTCTGCAAGATAACATAGGAGGAAATCTAGATGACCTTTGGGTGGGCGATGACTTTTGAGATACAAAACCAAAGGCAAGATCCATGAAAGAAATAATTGATAAGCTGGATTTCGTTAAAATTAAAAACTTCTGCTCTGGGAAAGGCAGTCAAGAGAATAAAAAGACAAGAGACAAACTGAGAAAATATTGGCAAAAGACATATCTGATAAAGAACAGTTATCCAAAACATTCAAAGATTTATTAAAACTCAACAACAAGAGGGACTTCCCTGGTGGTCCAGTGGGTAAGGCTCTGCATTCCCAGTGCAGGGGGCCCGGGTTCAATCCCTGGTCGGGGAACTAGATCACACATGCCGCAACAAAGATCTCGTGTACCACAACTAAGACCTGGCACAGCCAAAATAAATAAATATTTTTAAAAAAAAAACCCTCAACAACAAGAGAACAAACATTTTAAAATAAGGCAAAGTTTTCTTGCTCCTCAGCCATCCTGGTGGCTGCTCTGGGTTAGGGAAGTCCCGCTCCTAAGGCAAGATGTTGGCCTCGAAGAAGATGAAAAAGTCACCGGGGTCGAATGCAGGATTTCTTTCCATTTATATAGGTCTTCTTTAGTTTCTATCAGCATGTTTTTTATTTTTTTATAAATGTTTTTTGGGTTTTTTGTTTCTTTTTTTTTCTCCTGGCCCAGTTTTATTAAAGAAAAATTGTGCATGATTTACTCTTCACCAGTCTATTCTGGCTTCTAATGATATCAGAATCACCTGGATCAATGATAGCCAGTGTGCATACTCTGTAGTATTTTCCACATGCTGTATCCAATTCAATATTATTGCCACTGTAGTGATGGACACCAGTTTTGGCCAACATGGCGTAATACTCTATATCAGATTTCCTCAAGGCTGGGCAGTTGTTGGCGAGGATGACCAGTTTTGCTCTGCCTTGTCTGATCGTTTTTGGAGTCTGCTTGTACCCCAGGAAGTACTTCCCACTTTTCATAATGAGTTAGAGCCTAAATAATTGAAAAGCAATTCGAAGTGTGATTAAATATTGTTAAGATGGCAGTTCTCTGCAACTTGATCTATAGAGTCAATGTAATTTCCATCAAGACCAGGAAGTCTTTTTTTTCCCCCAGAAATTGACAAGCTGATCTTAAAAATTATATAGAAAGGCAAAGGACCCAGAATAACAACAACAACAACAAAAATCTTGAAAACTAAGAACAAAGTTGAGAGACACACACTTCCCAATTGCAAAACTGACCATAAAGCTAAGGAATCAAAAGAATGTGGTCCTGGCATAAGGACAGACATATAGATCAATGGAACAGAATTGAACGTCCAGAAACAAATCTGTTAACTTTTTACAGAGGTGTTATGATGGACAGTTTTAAGTGTTATTCAATCAAAACCTGACCTAGGTGTTTCTGTGAAGGCATTTTGTAGATGAAGTTGAAGTCCATAATCATTTGACTTTAGGTAAAGGAAAATATCCTACATGACCTGGGTGGGCCTAATTCAATCCACTGAAAGGTCTTAAGAGCACAGCTGAAACTTCCCTGAAGAAGAAGCTCTGTCTATGGATAACTCATGGCAGAGTTTCAGCCTGCCATTTCCAACTCCTTCCCTAAGATTTTTTTAACTTGCCTAGTTAGCCCCTACAGTCTTGTAAACTGATTCTAGAAACAAATTCCTTAAAATATATTTCCCACTGATTTTTTTTCTCTGGTCGAACCCTAACTGACACAGGGGTCAAGGCAAGTCAATGAGGAAAGGATAGTCTTTTCAAAAAATGGTGCTGGGACAATTGGATATTGATGTGTAAAAAGGTTAATTTAGACCCTCGTCTCACAGCATGTACAAAAATTAGTACAAAAATGGTTCATAGACCTAAATGTAAGAGCTAAAAACATAAAACCATTTAGAATAAAACATAGAATAGGACTTCCCTGGTGGTGCAGTGCTTAAGAATCCGCCTGCCAATGCCAGGGGCACAGGTTCGAGCCCTGGTCTGGGAAGGTCCTACATGCCGCGGAGCAATTAAGCCTGTGCGCCACACTACTGAGCCCGCGCTCTGGAGCCTGCAAACCACAACTACTGAGCCTGGGCACCACAACTACTGAGCTCTCGCTCTAGAGCCTGCAAGCCGCACTACTGAGCCGGGCACCTAGAGCCCGTGCTCTGCAACAAGAGAAGCCACCACAATGAGAAGCCTGCACACCGCAACTAGAGAAACCCCGCGCACAGCAACAAAGACCCAATGCAGCCAAAAATAAATAAATAAATTCATTTATTTATTTAAAAAAAAAACTTACAAAAACCTTTACGACCCTGGATTAAGCAGTTCTTAGATACAACATCAAAGTCATGATCCATTCCAGAAAAAAGAAATTTGACTTCATAAAAATTAAATACTAAAAAAAAAAACCTTTTGCACTTCAAAAGACATTTTTAAGGGAACTATACTCACTATCTTGTAATCACCCATAATGGAAGAGAATGTAAAAAAATAATATATATACATATATATACACACACACACATATATATATAATTGAATCACTTTTTTGTCCATCTGAAACTAATGTAACATTGTAAATCAGCTATATTTCAATAAAAATATTTAGAACACAAAAAATACATTTTAAAATTATGAACATTAAAAACCACCTACAGACTGGGAGAAAATATATATTTGCATATCATATAGCTGATAAAACACTTATAGCCCAAATATAAAAAGATCAACTCAATAATAAGACAAACAACCCGAATAATAGAAATGGCTGATAAGCACATGGAAAAATGCCCAGCACCGTTAGTTATCAGGGAAATGCAAAGTAAAACCACACACTAGTATCACTGTAATAAAAAAGACTGTTAGTAACAAGTGTTGGCAGGGATGTGAAGAAACTGTGACCCTCAGACTCTGCTGGTGGAGTGAAAAATGGTGCAGCCACTTTGGAAAGCAGTTTGGCAGTTTCTTTAAAAATTAAACAAAAAAAATCTTTTTATATGACAGCAATTCCACTCCTTCGTATTGATTCAGGATAAATAAAAACACATGTCCATATAAAGAAATTTTTGGCAAATGTTCCTTGCACCATTTATGCGTAAGAGCCAAAAAATGGAAACAATCCAAATGTCCATTAACTGGTGAATGAGTAAACGAAATGTCTTTGATCCATTTAATGGAATATTATTTAGCAATAGAAAGAAAGACACCAACTGCCGATATGTCCTAGGGCATGGCATGGGTGAACCTCAAAAACGTGCTAAGTGAAAGAAGTCAGATGTGAAAAGCTACAAAAGATTCCATTTGTATGAAATGCTTTTTTTTTTTTAAGATTTTTTTTTGATGTGGACCATTTTTAAAGTCTTTATTGAATTTGTTACAATATTGCTTCTGTTTTATGTTTTTTTTGGATTTTTGGCTGCGAGGCATGTGGGTTCTTAGCTCCCCAACCAGGGATCTAACCCTCACTCCGTGCATTGGAATGCAAAGTCTTGACCTCTGGACCGCCAAGGAAGTCCCCTGAAATGCTTTTTTATTTTTATTTATTTATTTATTTATTTTGCGGTATATGGGCCTCTCACTGTTGTGGCCTCTCCCGTTGCAGAGCACAGGCTCCGGACTCACAGGCTCAACGGCCATGGCTCACGGACCCAACCGCTCCGCGGCATGTGGGATCTTCCCAGACCGGGGCACGAACCCGTGTCCCCTGCATCGGCAGGCGGACTCTCAACCACTGCGCCACCAGGGAAGCCCTGAAATGCTTTTTTAAAAAGGCAAACCTATAGAGGCAGAAAGAGGATTAGTGGTTGTCTGAGAAACAGGTAGGAACAGGGATTCATGGAAAATGAGCAGGATGGATCTTTCTGGATGATGGAAATATTCTAAACCTGAATTGTGGTGATAATTTGCACAGTTCTGCAAATTTACTAAAAAATCAATAAATTAGCGGGACTTCCCTGGTGCTACAGTGGTTAAGAATCCGCCTGCCAGTGCAGGGGACACGGGTTTGAGCCCTGGTCCAGGAAGATCCCACATGCCGCGGAGCAACTAAGCCCGTGCGCCACAACTACTGAAGCCCTCCGGCCTAGAGCCTGTGCTCTGCAACAAGAGAAGCCACTGCAGTGAGAAGCCTGTGCACCACAAGGAAGAGTAGTCCCCGTTCAAGGCAACTAGAGAAAAACCCGCGCACAGCAATGAAGACCCAACCCAGCCAAAAATAAATAAATAAATAAAAATTAAAAAAAATTTTTTAATAGAAATAAATTGTCCACTTAAAACAAGTATATTTTGTGGTATGGAAGTGATACCTCAATTAAGCTGTTTTTTTTAAATAAACAAACAAGAAAGCTACAACATAAAAAACAAACTAAACCAGATTGGTTAGGGTTATAAATTTAGGTGGTTGAAGTATGAAGAATACAAGGTGGTAGGGACTTCCCTGGTGGTCCACTGGTTAGGACTCTGTGCTCCCAATGCAGGGGGACTGGGCTCGATCCCTGCTCAGGGAACTAGATCCCACATGCCACAACTAAAAATCCTGCATGCCACAATGAAGATGCCGAGTACCGCAACAAAGACCCAGTGCAACCAAATAAATAAATATTAAAAACAAAAAACACCAAGGTGGTAATTATCTTGAAATTTGGATGGTTTTCGAGTGGGGCAGGAGAGAGGCACCAGGAAGGGGTGGGGATGGGAGCCAGTGAGTAGAGGGGAGGCTAGGGGGCTCCTAGGAGACTGACCACGTCCTGTTTCTTGACCTGGATGGTGAGCACATGAATGCTTGCTTTACAGTAAAACTTTTTAATTTTATTTATGTATTTATTTATATATATATTTTGCCACACCACATGGCTTGCAGGATCTTAGTTCCCCTACCAGGGATTAAACCTGGGCCACGGCAGTGAAAACACCGAGTCTGCTGGACTGCCAGGGAATTCCCATAAAACTTTAAATATATATATTTTTTTATACATGTTTCTTGACATATGTTATATTACACAATAGTAACCCTTTACAATACCAACCAAAAAATGTATTGTTTCTGGGAATAAATCTAACAAAAACGAGCAAGACCTGTCTACAGCGAGTTACAAACTTTACTGAAAAACATTAAATCAGCCCTTAATAAGTGTATAGTAGGGCAAAGGGATCATTATTCCCCAAATTGATTTGTAGAGTCAACGCAATTCTGATCAAATCCTAAAAGGTTTTAAAAAGAATTTAACAAAATCAAATTAAAAACAAGCCCAAGAAGAGCCATGTGACTCTTCAAGAATAAGGATATCCTGCTGGCTATTATGGCTTCTGCAGACTTATAAAGCTGTAACTATCAGGACAACATGATCTTGGCCCAGGGAAAACAAACTGATCCACAAAAGGCAATGGAGAGCCCAGAACAGTCCACAGGCACATACACAACCTGGAACACTGATTATAGAGCATCTGAAAAAGAAGGAACTAGTTCATGAATAAATCAATAAAATAAAATATCAAAATCAATACAAATGAAATACAATAATAATATCTCATATGTAGGGTTGAAACAAAGGGACTGAGTTAAAGTACTTGGACAAGAATGGTCCTTAGGTCGGAGAGGGCTAAACGGGAGCTCATGAGATGGAAAGTCCCTTCACTGCTCCAGTGAGGATATAAGATGTGTTGGATTAGGTGTGCCAGGTATAACTGCCAACCAATTAAGGAGAAAAATGGAACACTGGGCATTGGAGGGTGCCACTACAAAAAGAAGTGAGAAATAAGAAAAAAGAAGCATCGAAGAAACTGGTACAAAATAAAGTCACACAAAGAAGTTTAGGGCTTCCCTGGTGGCGCAGTGGTTGAGAGTCCGCCTGCCAATGCAGGGGACACGGGTTTGTGCCCCGGCCCGGAAGGATCCCACATGCCGTGGAGCGGCTGGGCCCATGAGCCATGGCCGCTGAGCCTGCGCATCCGGAGCCTGTGCTCCGCGACGGGAGAGGCCACAACAGTGAGAGGCCCGCGTACCGCAAAAAAAAAAAAAAAAGAAGTTTAAGTTGTGGAATTAATTATAGAACCCTCAGTTAAAGTTGGAGTCAGGACGGGTCTGTAGGGAGCTCTCCCCACGAATATGCACGTCAATTACCCCAAAGAGGAAGAGATTTCCACTTACATCTTGGACAGGAAGGTGCCTCTACTTACCATCAGGCAGGAGGAAGGAAACTTCCCTCCACCCCGGACAGCCCAGCCAATCAGAGACTGCAGGGGCCCAGTCAATGGGAAGCCTCCATTGAACCCCCAGCTCCTCCAAGGAAATCTTTGGTTATCACAGCACCCCCCTCTACTACTCCTTTTCCCTATAAAAGCAAGTTCCCCCTCCTTGTTGTCTGGATTTGGCTTTTTTGTCTGCCATAGTTTCCATATCCCAAATTGCAATTCCTCTGCTATTCCCGAGTAAACTCGCTTTCGCTGGTAAAATAACTGGCTACCATTTATTAAAGTTGATATATTTATAGGGTGTCAGAAGTGGGATCTGAAGGAGGCGAACCCCAAGAGATGACGGGCCCGGGAATGGAGCGAGGTACCCACACTGTGAGCCCGTCATGCTCATCACTTCCCTGAGTCTCGTCTTGGATTCCAAACTGCTTCTTTGCGTTTTGAGTTCTCTGGCTTTTTTCGGGATCTGGAAAGGCTTTGTCCTTTCAGGGGAGAGGTTTCATCCTTTCTGGTTCAAGGTTTCACCCTTGGTGAGTGCTCAGTTGTTTTCTGGAGTGTGCAAGAGTGAGGGGGATCGAGCTAACTGGAATCCAATAATTTGCTTTATTCCTTTTGGAATCTGGGCTAGGACTCCAGCAACTTTCTTGGGTTTCCAGGAGAACCTAAGGAAAAGGGATCCTGGTCATCTAAATGCTCTGAGGGCAGCCCTCCCTCAGGGACTCTGGAAGGTTCATGTTTGAAAGCTATGGACCCTGACATGCTCATTTCTTTTTCCCCTGACATGCTCATTTTTAACTAAGTGGGCTGAACTAACTAAAAGTAATCCAGAATTATCATGGCCATTACAGGGAACTTTCAATCTTCCCAAACTTGTTTTTCTTAAGATTAAATTGGAGAACTGTGGTTCTAAAATTTTATTTAATTTATTATTTTTTAAATTAGTTTATTTACTTTTGGCTGCGTTGGGTCTTCGTTGCTGCGCGGGCTTTCTCTTGTTATGGTGAGGGGGGCTACTCTTCCTTGCAGTGCGCAGGCTTCTCGTTGCAGTGGCTTCTCTTGTTGCAGAGGATGGGCTCTAGGCGCACGGGCTTCAGTAGTTGTGGCACGCGGGCTCAGTAGTTGTGGTACGCTGGCTTAGTTGCTCCACGGCATGTGCGATCTTCCTGGACCAGGGATTAAACCCGTGTCCCCTGCATTGGCAGGCGGATTTTTAACCACTTCGCCACCAGGGAAGTCCTATGTGGTTCTAAAATTAAACAAGAAGAATGGGATATTTATTTTCATTGGTACTTGGAAGCTTCCAAATGTGCACAAAAGTTTAAAATTGCCTCTTTACAAAATATCATTTTTAAATTGGCCAAAACAACTAAAAAACTTGAAAAGAACAAAACAGTTTCTGAAGCCTTGTGCTCCTTGAGTTCCCCTCCCCTAACTTCTTTGTCTCTGGCACCATCTTGTGTGTCTTCTCCGCCCCCTTTGTCTCAGACTCCGCCCCCTTTGTTTCTTCCTCTCCCCTCCCCTGTGAAAACCTGCCCCTTTAAAATCGGACCCTCAGGGGGACTTCTCTGACGGTCCAGTGGTTGAGCCTTCACCTTCCAATGCAGGGGGTGCAGGTTCAATATGTGGGCAGGTAGCTAAGATCCCACATGCTTTGGGACCAAAAAACCAAAACATAAAACAGAAGCAGTATTGTAACAAATTCAATAAAGACTTCAAAAACGGTTCACATAAAAAAAAAACGTTTAATAAAAAATAAATAAAAATAAAATAAAATTGAACCCTCTTAGAGTCCAAATGCTTAACCTCTAATTATAGTTTTTAAGTTAACTGGAGCAGGACTCCCCTGGTGGCACGATGGTTAAGAATGCACCTGTCAATGCAGGGTGAGCCCTGGTCCGGGAAGATCCCACATGCCACGGAGCAACTAAGCCCACGTGCCACAACTACTGAAGCCCGTGTGCCTAGAGCCTGTGCTCCACAACGAGAAGCCACCACAATGAGAAGGCTGCGCACTGCAACAAAGACCCAATGCATCCAAAAATAAATAAATTGAAATAAATAAATTTATAAAAAATAAAAATCAGTAGTGTACTTAGGTAAAACAATTTTTTTCATCTACTAAAAGGACAAGATTTTCTTGGAATATTGGTCTGCTTCTCATGGGAGATTATGAAGAATTTTTCTTTACCTTTTTTTAAAGTAATCTGCTTAGAAAGCAAAGATTTGTGTTTTAACAAAATTATGTCCTGTGCTTACGTTGTCTTATTCAGGCCTTTCATTACTAAAGAAAACTGAATCTTCTCAATATTATTTATTTATTTATTTATTTTTGGCTGCACTGAGTCTTCGTTGCTGCACGCGGGCTTTCTCTAGTTGCGGCAAGTGGGGGCTTCGTTGTAGTGTGCGGGCTTCTCATTGCAGTGGCTTCTCTTGTCGCGGAGCACGGGCTCTAGGCTCACGGGCTTCAGTAGCTGTGGCTCGCAGGGTCTAGAGCGCAGGCTCAGTAGTTGTGGCTCACGGGCTTAGCTGCTCCGCGGCATGTGGGATCTTCCCGGGCCAGGGCTCAAAGCCGTGTCCCCTGGATTGGCAGGCGTATTCTTAAGCACTGCGCCACCAGAGAAGTCCTCTTCTCAATATTAAAAGAGCTAAGTTTTGCTTACAACTATGTAACCTCTTGTATTTGCCTTTGAAATCTTTTTTTTTTTTTTTTTTGCGGTACGCGGGCCTCTCACTGTTGTGGCCTCTCCCGTCGCGGAGCACAGACTCCGGACGCGCAGGCTCAGCGGCCATGGCTCACGGGCCCAGCCGCTCCGCGGCATGTGGGATCTTCCCGGACCGGGGCACGAACCCATGTCCCCTGCATAGGCAGGCGGACTCTCAACCACTGCGCCACCAGGGAAGCCCGCCTTTGAAATCTTTTATTGTTACTTTGGTCAGACAGATAATTATCATTTCATAATGATCTGTGGTCCTGTTTGGTCAAATGTCCAAAACCTTTCGTTACTTTTGACAAATTTGCCCCAAATCAAGTTCTAAATGAAGTCTTGCTGACCTTGCACTAACTGGGCTCTTCCAGAGGGCCCCTGGGAAATCTCAAAGGATTTGTCTCTCACCTGGTAAAATGCTGAACTAATCAGGCTTATTTGATGAGCTAGATTACATGGGAAGCTTGTAATAGGCTTCTAAATAAGAAGGAATACAGAATCTTTTAACCTTATAGTTGTATAGGTACATACTAACATGTGCTCAAAATAATATGAAATTGCTAAATTCTGAGATGTCCTGATATAATGTTATTGGTCATGATTTTTGTTTTGTTTCTGTTTTTTGTTGTTTTTGGTCGTGCTGTATGGCTTGCAGGATCTTAGTTACCCGGGCCCCAGCAGTGAAAGCGCCAAGCCCTAACCACTGGACCACCAGGGAATTTCCAACCGCTCACCATTTTAAACATATGTCATAGAGATAAGCTGATCCCCTTGCCACTCCCATTATAATGAATTCTCATCAGATTTTTAATAATGGGCATTTTCAAGTCTTTCTGTCATTATAGTTACTGCTTTACTCTGATGCTTCTCCAAATGTGTTCCTCTTTAAAGGGATTCATGGAAAGGACTCTGACGGGTTCTCTGAAACAGTTTTCTTTCTTATAACTCTAAGATCATACGACTGAACTGTGTAAGAATTTCTAAAACTTTAATGGAAAACCAATTGCTTTAATGTTTCGTTTTCCAGACATAACGGATCCCCTTTTCTCCTCTCCTTTAAGCTGTCTATAACTTAAAACAATTTGGTCAAGTGTACCTTGGCATCAAAGGTTGACGCATTTACATTTTCTCCCTACCTGGTCCCTCAAGAGTTCTGAAACTCTTATTAACTACTTTTGTTTTTCATGACAGTGGACGTACGTGCACACGTTCAGTGGAGTCTTTTGTCCCTGAACAGGACACCCAAAGCACGTGGCTCCTGCTTCTTTGATCCGAGCTGAGAAAGGGAGAAATACCTCTGCACTGTAAAGGCCTCATTGCTTCTACTGAAAATAACCAGCTGGGCAATTCCCCGGCGGTCCAGTGGTTAGGACTCCGTGCTCTCACCGCTGAGAGCCCAGGTTCGATCCCTGGTGGGGGAACTAAGATCGTGCAAGCCACATGGTGTGGCCAAAAAAAAAAAAAAAAAAAAAGTTTAATGGTTAGGATTAACATATACACACTACTATACATAAAACAGATAACCAACTCAATATTTTATAATAACCTATAAGGGAAAAGAATCTGAAAAAGAACATATGTGTGTGTGTGTGTAACGAATCACTTTGCAGTCCACCTGAAACTAATACAACATTGTAAATCAACTATACTTCAATTAAATTTATAAAAAACTAAAAAAGAAAGAAAGAAAAGCACCAAGCTCTGGCAGAACACTCCTTTTGCGGCGCACTCCCGGAGGACCAAGACCCCGTACGTCACAGCCCACAGCCTGGAGACTCTGGGTACTGGAAAAGGCACCTCCAAAAGGATTCTCTCCAGCCTCGCCGGAAGGGCCCCATCAAGTCCTGTTGACTAACCCTTGTGCCACCAAACTCCAGAGACGGGACTCCTGGGTTCAGTGTCACATCTAAAGGAGGTACCAAATCCCAGCTGGACCTGTACACTCTCTGGCGACCTGAAGATAACGCCCATTAGGACCCGAAGCAGAGGACATCTGAGGCCAACAGCTTTCCCAAAACGTCTGGACCAGGCCTGTATACCTTTACTTCAATACAGTCCCTCACCTTGTTCCTCCCTCCCTTCTATGGAAGGCCAACACCTTCATTCGTATCTCCCAGTCCCTGAAGAAAGGGGGAAACCTCTCTGATTGCTCGATTTGCCATTGGAATCCTCAGCTGGCCCAGCACAGCAATGGCCCTTTGGTTCAGCCTATAAGTAATTTCACTGGGGTTCCAGATGCTGCTGTCTGTCCAAATTGTTCTGCAGGCCCATGTTATAGAGTTAGGGAGCTAAGCCCACCTAAATTTATTCCTTGCTTCAATTTGACCCAACCCTGGGATAGGAAAACAAGACCTTTTGAATATCTGCATGAAAGATCAACGGAGCTGGCACGGAGCTGGCAACGCAAGTTGAGTCATCTGTAAACTTGCTGACAGATCTGTACATCTAGGTAACTTCCTGTTGTGTAACAACAAAATTTCCGAGCCTTGGCTAAGTAACGCCAGTGTCTCTGCGCCCGTGAAGGAACCCATAGACTCCATCACTCTTGTGGAGGCTTTATGTGCGCCCCCTGGTTTCACCTTCATATGTGGAAGTTTGGGGGATGGCCTTTATGCTTGGGCAGCCCATTGTCTTGATGGCTGGAGAACACAGGACGGTGAGCCCTGCTGTATCCACTGTCCTGTTCTCCTGACGTAACTGAACAGAAGCCTCACGTTGACCCGTCCCGTTAAACCTCTAGAACTGCCTTAAACAAGAACTCCCAGCAGGCGTAAGAGATTCTGCCTTTACCTCTGTAGGGAGAGCTTTCCTCCCACGGATGGGAGTGAGCACCAGCGAACATATGATCAGGAATCTCTCCCTGACACTAGGAGAGTTAGCCAACTCCGGAGCCAAAGCAGCTTCAGCTCAGTGACGGTCACTTAACTCATCTGCCAAGGTGGTTTCGGGTAACCACGAGCCTGTGATTACCTACTTGCTGAGCAAGGAGGTGTCTGCAGCAGCAAACCCGTCTTGCTGCAACTGGTTAAATGCCTCTGGGGAAGCAGAGACCCAATGACATAAAACTAAAGAGCAAGCACATTGGTTAGAGCAATATCACCGGACAACCCCCTTTTTGGTGTATTCAGCTGGATACCTGCAGGTCTGGCTGCTGCTTTAGAGCCATCGTGCAAACTGGCCATCCCTTGCAGCCCCCAGGGAGCCCTGGAGCTGGGAGGAATCCAGCCTTTCCGGGCAGGACGTGCCCCCTCCCCACCCTTCCCGTCAGGGCCCAGGGGCCCAGGGGCCCAGGGGCTGCATGCCAGCTTGGCAGGTCAGCCGCTTCCCTGTGCCGGGACAGGCTCCTCTCCCTGACAAACCTCAGCCCATCCAGGTCTGCAGCCGACCACCATGACCACCACTAAGAGAATGGATGGCAGCGAGGCGGCTGTGACCGTACGGGACCCCCAGGGATGGGGCGTCTGCCAGGGTCTCTAGAGACACCAGCCCCCGTGGTCCTTGAGGTTCTGGGAGGGCAGGGGTCGGGCTGAGCTCGGCGGTGGGGGCCTGGAGCTCCTGGCACAGTCCACGCTGGCGGTGCCTCCACCCTGACCAGCCCTCCCCTCGGCCCCTAGCTGTGCTCCTGTCCCCCCACCTCCCAGGCCGCGCCCTCCTCCCGGGTGGGTGGGGCCGTGCTGACCCGCATGCCCACCAGGAAACAGCACTGAAACTGCCTCGCTCCCCTTGGGAGCCCAGCCCAGGAGGGGCCCCAAGGCTTGGCGCTCACCGGCCCCAGGCAGCCGGCACAGTTCCTGCAGTCCTACTCAGGGAGACATGAGCCTGCAGAGCCAGGGTTGGGGAGAAGCCAGGATGGCAAGCGTGAGGCCCCAGCCCAGGCCTGGGAAGCATTGGACCTCTGCGGTCTGAGGGATCCCTACTCAGAGGCCTCCCCCAAGGTCAGCACCCTGGAGCAGGCTGGTGGGCAGTGCAGGGGGACCCAGGAGGTCAGGGCCCCCGACGTGGACCCACCTCCTGCTGCTGTCACCCTGAGAGAGTCCCCCTTCTGGACCACTTAGGGGATATGCCACTGGACCAGCTCATTGGGTGGAGCCCCCCACCCATCCCTTTGCCTCCCGGGGAGCTCCTGGGCCCAAAAGGCCGTGAGAAGTCCAGGCAGACCCATGGGATTCTTGCAGTGGCGAAGCATCCAGAACTTTAGGCCCCCGGGATGAGCAGGTTATGTGTGTGGGGGGAGTGTGTATTCGGCTGCTGCCAGCATCCGAAAGACTCGTGGCCACATGCGGCTCTGCAGGGGACCAGCCGTGTGTCCCTGGGGTCTGCTCACCCTCTCTGCCGTCATCTATTCTCTGTCCCACGGACACAGACCTACCCACTCCTGGGGAGCCAGCCCTGTGGGACATACTGGCGCTGAAGAATGCAGGCTGAATTAAGGACCCAGCAGGTGGCAGACTGGGGCTCTGAAGAGGGTTGGAATTGGCAGAGGAGCTCAGAGCTGACCCAGCCCCACCGGTCCCCCCAGGTCCCAGTGTGAACCGGCGGAGGGCCATGGACAGATTTATTCGGGGCTTAGAGGCCTGGGGCAAATCCACAGGGTCCCCTCCCTCCAACTGCCACTGTCAAACCAACGTCCCGTCGTGCCCGTGGGCGTCCACTGCGCCCGGTGGCGCCTGCGCTACAAGAGGTTCACGGTGGCCACCACCTGCTTGCAGCCAGTGACGGCGAACTCGCGGCCAGCCACGCGGTAGTAGCTGAGCTGCGCGGCCAGGAGCTCGGCGCGGGCCTGCTCCGGGAAGAAGCCCTCCCCGGCCATCTCGTCCCGGAAGCAGTTGACCACGTCCCCCTTGTCCAGCAGCAAGAAGGGCACGATGGCCGCGGCCTGCCACACCGGGTGCTCGCGGACCAGGAGCGCCCTCAGGCTGGCGCGCAGCTCCTCCTCGGCCTGTGCCGCCACCGCCGCGGCCCCGGCCCCGTGGGCGCCGTCTGCGCGCAGGGCCAGCGCGCGGGACGCGTTCTGCAGCACGAAGCGCGTGACCTCCGCGCCGCCGTTGCCGCTGAGGAGCACGTAGATGGCGTTGTGGAAGTGGTGCGAGCGCTGCGGCTGCAAGAAGCCGTGCAGCTCGTCCAGCAGCGCCGGCGGCAGGAGCTCCACGTCGTCCAGAACCAGGAGTGGGGTCTTCTCCTCCGCCTCGGCCCGCGCCACCACGTCGGCCACGCGCCGCGCCAGCTCCTGGCGGCAGTCCTCCGCGGCGCGCGGTTCGGGGCAGTGGTGCCGCGCGTGGTACTGTAGCACGAGCGCGCCGTCCTCGAGCACTGCGCGGAAGTGGCGCGCCAGCAGGCGGCCCACATGGCTCTTGCCCACGCCGCTGGGCCCGTGCAGCGCCAGGAGCAGCGGGCGGCTGTGCACGTGCGTGGCCAGGTAGTCCCGCAGCAGCGCCACGATGCGCTCCACGGCCGCCGGCTGGCCGAACACGGCACGCTGCAGCGCCTTGTCCAGCCCGTCAAGGTCATAGCGCTGCGCGTTATCGTCCAGGTTCTCGATGGCGTTGAGCACCTGGAAGCCCACGATGGCCACGAGCAACAACAGGCAACGCTGCGCGCGGCTCCGGCGCTCCGCCCGCGGCCGGTACTTGCGCGACGTCTCGGGGTAGAGCACCACGCGGCTGCGCCGGCGCTTCTTTCGCGGCGGCCTCGAGGACAGCTCCACTGGGCCGTCGAAGGTGAAGAACTGCGGCTGGTCCGGGTCCGCGCGCGGCGCCCAGGGCTCGGAGTCCGGCCTCACGGCCGGAGGCGGGAGGCACCGCTTGCGCAGGAGGCGCACACAGCGGCGCAGGCGGACCACGGCGCGCACGGGCGCGATCACGCTCGGGCCGGGGGCGACGGGGTCAGCTGCCGCGGGCTCCGAGCTGGGCTGGCCACGGTCCATGGCGCAGGGGCGGCGCTTGGCATGCAGGTCACCCTCCCTGCAACAGGAAGACGGGGAGGGTCTCCAGACTTCCGCCCGGCCGACTGTGACCCTCCCCCGAGATCTCAGCCCCCACCCCCGCGAGGCCCCCCGGAGTGCGGCCCGCTGCCCCGAGGCCAGGGCCTGGTACCGGCCTCGCCCCTCTGACCAGGAAGCGGCTCCCCGCCGGGCCCCAATGCAAATCTCTCGGATCCTCGCATAAACAGCCTCGGGCCTTGAGGAAGTGGCTGCGGGGGGGTGGGGGGCGGGGGCGCATTTTATCGGACGGCCGCCGCCCGGCCTTCCTGGAGGAGGAGTCGGAGTCGGTGCCGACCTGGCGCCAATTAGCGGTGGAGCAGGGTCAAGGCCGGACCCCGCCCCTGACGCTGCTCGACTGCCGGGCGCCTGGGGCCCTCCGGTCCCTAGAGGGGGGCGTGGGAAGCAGAGGCCCAAGCGTCCCCAGAGTTCAGAGATGCCCCTCCCCCACGAACACTTGGTGGTGGTGGGGCGGTCTGGCCGGAACTTCTGCTTTCCAGAATGGGCCCCAGTCCCCAAGCTGAGCCCAGGCCTCCCAGCATCGCTCTAGTGGGCACACTAATGGAGTTGGGGGCAGGGAGCCCCCTAGAGGCGAGTGGGGTAGGGTGAAAAGAGGGACAGAAAGACAAGACCCGGAGAAGGAGAGATGAAGCCACTGAGGAGACAGCTGGAGAAAGGTGGGGTGGGTGCCCCCGGCCCTCCCCACTACCTGCAGGTGCGTCAGCTCAGGCTCTCGCTGGCCCGCCCCCAGCCCCCCAGGGCGGCCCCCCGCCCACGCCAGAGGCTGGGGCCTGCGACGCAGGAAGCAGAATGTGCTGGCTTCCTGGCGGGGGTCGGGATGGGGTCAGGAGCCTCACTGGGTCAGCTCAGGCTCAGAGGGGCAGCGACACCTCCTCCGAAGCGGAGGAAGCTCTGGGGAGGTTTCCGCTTCTTTGCAAAGGAAGTGAGTCAGGGGTGTGGAGCAGGCGGGACTCAGGCTGGACGGAGGCACCCGAGGGGGAGGCCGGCTGACTCGCCCAGGTACCGCGGCCGGTTGGTCACCTACCTTAAAGCCCTCCCAGCCCTCCTGACTCAGCCCAGGCCCAGGTCACCCGGTGAGGCCGAGGGCATTGCCTCCCCTGGTCCCACGTGCCTTTGCTCCTCTGCCTGCCCTCCACAGGACCCCCACCTCCCCAGGAACATCTGCGCCTGACCACCCCCTGCCCCCCGCAGGGCCCACAGCGAGGGGGGATAGGCGTGTCCAGGCTGCCGGTTAGCAGAGGCGGAGCGGGCGGGCAGGGTTCTCTCCCAGCTGGGGTCCTCCAACCCTCTCCCCTCTTCCCCCCGCCCAAGCCCAATCTGGGTGCTCACAGAGTAGGGCTCGTTTCCTCTTCCTCCCCCTCTTCCACCAGGTCCCGGGCTCCACGGCGCTCCCACCCTCAGCCTCCCCCTTTGTCTTCTCCTGTACCCCGACCTAGAGCCCCCACCCCAGGACAGGGCAGGAAGTTCTAGAATGGGGGAAAAAAAACCCACGCATGACTCAGGGCCCTGGTCGGAGGGCAAATTTAGAAAGAACTTGGGTCAGGAGTTGGCAGATGGAGACTCTGGACCCTTCCCCGGCCACCAGTTTCATGTGGCCCCGCCCCTACCCCCGTTCCCATCTCTGTGTAGACTGGTCTGCCTGGATGACCCTCCCCTCTGGAGCGGGTCTGCTAACCAGTAATGCCCCCAGACCAGTCCTGGCCCCGAGCTCAGCTGTGTCCCACGGGCGGTGGCAGTCCTGAGCCCCCATCCTCCAGCCTCCCTGTCCCTCACCCTCCACACTTCTGCCCACACGGGTCCCTCTGCTGAGCATGCCATCCCTCCCCACTTCCCAGCTTCCCTCCACCTCCCTGCCCACCCTGCATCAGGGAGAAGTCACTCACGGGCTTGGGGGTTCCCATCCTCCCCAGCATACGGGGCTCCTGCCTGTCCACGTGTGTCCGGTGCCCTCTGGCAGGATCACTGAGAAACCACTGCTCCTCCGCTTCCTCCTCTCCAGCTGTGAGACCCTCTGCCCCTCTCTGTGCTGGGCCAGGTGCTTAGGGACCCCTCGGGCCTCACCCATCATGTGGCCCTTGCCCAGGCCTTCCTGGAAGCAGGACGGAAGGATATCTGTCCAGGTCTCTGCTGGTGCCCCACGGCCCCGGTATGAGGGTGGGGTCCTTTGGGGTCTTCAGGCTTTCTACCGTCTCCCAGCTTCTTCTGACACACAGAACCCCAGGGGACCCTGACAGGCAGACGCCGGAAAAGGTGCACAGGGGTGGGGGTGGGGGCGTTGGCTGGCAGCTGCTTCTGCCAGATGCTGGTCCCAAACCTGCTGGGGTCCAGAGCCCCATCACTGGGT
This sequence comes from Mesoplodon densirostris, assembly GCF_025265405.1. Lineage (NCBI taxonomy): Eukaryota > Metazoa > Chordata > Mammalia > Artiodactyla > Ziphiidae > Mesoplodon > Mesoplodon densirostris. The sequence continues at coordinate 795,723 of NC_082666.1, forward strand.
GAGGAGGGGGCCTGTACGTGGGGTGTGGCAGGAGTCAAAAAAGTCGTGCCTCAGAGGGCCTGCCCCCAGCGGGGTCAAGGGTGAGCCTGAGCCCTGCACTAAGGCCCGCCTCCTCTGTACTTTCTCCCCCATCTCCAGGGGTGAAGGGGGCCCCACCTGTCCCTACCCTTAAGGACCAGGCCCACCACGCCCGTATGATGCCCTCCTACCCCTCCCTCCAGCCCGTGCCCCGTCCAGCCCTGTCCCCAGCCCCGAATTCAGGTCCACATCTTCAACCTGGTCTCTGCAGACCCCTCACCTCGCTGCCCATACCCGACCCCTCCACCAGCCCAGTGTGGGCTCAGGTTCCCAAACTGCTGGCCTGGAGGTGGGCAGGGCCCGCACCGCACACGTGCTCCCTCCTCCCCGAATTCCCGTGTGGACGCTCCCTTCCTCTGACCAGACCTCCTACCCCCCAGCCTCCCCAGAGCCCTGCCCGGTCCGGCCTCAGGATTCCTGCCTCCCTCGCAGCCCCAGAGGGTCCCTGAGCTCAGCTGCCCCCTCCCACCGGCCCACCTGGGGCTCTCCGTCGCTGCAGCCCTCACCCCCACCCTGTCCGTCCTTGCAGCTCACGCCCTCCACCTGACGAGCCCCGCCCACCGGGGCCTCTGGTCCCCGGTCCCTTCGTCCGGGCTGAAGGAGCTTGGCCTCGCCGACTGGTCTCTGTCCCCCTTGACCGTGAGCCTCAGGGGGGTCACACGGCCCCGTGCGGGCACTTGCTCCGCCCTCGGCCCAGCTCCTTCCTCATCCTCTCCTCGGGTCCCACCTCTGCCCCATCCTGCCTCCCAGCCCAGGACCCGGCCCCCTGGCCCCCTGGCTCCCGGAGGAAAAGCGGCAGCTGGAAGGGGGTCCCCCCCTCCTCCCTGGGAACGCGCTGCTCCCGCGGGGCCCACCTGGGCCTGGCGCTGCCCCCTCCCCCACTCAGTGACACCCCAGCCGTCCCCCGAAGCCCCATCCGCTTTTCATCCCTTGTTGCTCCCATCAGCGCACAAACACCGGCTCCTCCCGACCGCTGACGCCCACACCCCGGGGGTTTGCTTCCTCAGTCACCATCTCGACCAGTCCCTCCCCAACACCTGCAGAGCCGCACCTGTCAAGGTCACAGTGACCTCCACACAGCCTGCCCCTCGGCAACATGTCAGCACTGGTGATGGGCACTGAGGCCCACCCAGGGCTGACCGTGTCGAGTCTTTTGGCCCCGGGCGCAGCCAGCCCCAGGCCTCACCATCCACAGCTGCTGTCCCGGACGGGGCTGGGCATCCAGACTGTGCCCACGGAGAAAGGCGCCAGGACAAAGGCACCAGGAAAGCACTCGCCAGCCTGCACTGCAACCAACCCTGGGCATGCACAGAAACAGCTCATCTGCTGGATTTACCAAAACGCCTTTTATTTACAACAGTGAACGTCTCGCTATGAGCAGCAGCAGACCCTCACGTGGCCGAGCACACGGCGCTGAGGGCAAATCGGGGCGGCAGGGGAGCCCGGGCCCTCCTCCCCCATGTGCTGCACGGGACTGTCAACAGGGGGGGAGCTCCGTGGAGAGCTGGGCTCCACCTGAAGACCCCCGCCCCCAGCAAGCTCCTCGATTCTGCCAATCTGGGCGCCAACCCTGCCGGCCCGCCCTCTTCCCCTCAGGGCTCGGACCCTGCCCCCGGCCCCTTGGAAAACAGGTGTCCTTTGCCTAATGCCAACTACTGCCTGCCTGCCTGACAGCAGTGGAAACCCACACGCGAGGAGGAACAAGCAAGCAGCTTTCCACGGCGTGGGAGTGCGAGGGGCCAGGCAGAGGGCAGCAGACCTGCAGCAGGCCTGTGCTCCAGGGAGCCGGCCGGGGGCCACAAGCAGCAGGGACACGGGTCCCATTCACGCAGGAGGCACACACCTCCCAGGACCAAGTTCCAGGGGAGGCTGAGGTGCAGAGCACGGGTGCCCTGCCCACAGGACGGTCCCCGGGGTCTCCGCTCAGCCCACCCCCAGTCCCAGGAACAGTCAGTCCACCTCCAGGAGAGACGGGCTCCTGCTCTCACAGGCACAGAGGAGCCTCTTCCCCTGGCCCACCAGGGCCGCATCCCCACCGGGGGCCCTGCCCACCCCTGAGCAGCCCCAGGCAGAGCCTCAGAGTACAGCCGGGGCGGGCACGCTGGGGAGGGGCAGCTCCAGGGCTGGGGTCTCTGTGGCCTGCGCCGGGCTGGGCTTCCTCCGATCCAGCTGCTCCAGCTTCTCACCGAGCTGGGAATACAGCTCCTTCACTGCCTCTCCACTCTGTGGGGGGAAGCGCGTGGCTTCGGGGCAGGCCCAGAGCGAGTGCACACAGATCTCTCTCCCTCTCCCTCTCCCTTTCTCTGTCTCTCTCTGTCTCTGTCTCTGTCTCTGTCTCTCTCTCACACACACACACACACACGCACGCACGCACGCACGCACGCACACACACGCACAGGCAGGCCAGCCAGCCTGGGGCGGGGCGGGGGAGGGCACCCACCTGGCCCGTGGGCTCCAGCGCCTTCTGCAGAGCCTCCAGCTTGGACGGGGCCACCCGGTGGTGCAGGTGGAGGAGGAGCCGCAACACGTGCCGCTGCACGTTCTCCTTCCTGGAAGAGGCCGCGCTGGGCTGCAGGCGGCTGCAGAGCCGCCCTCCCACCCCCTCCCCAGCTGTGCCCGGCGCCCCCGACCGAGATGTGGACCGAGAGGACGGGCACCTCGGGGAAGCGGTGAGGAGAAAGCCGTCGAAGAGGCTGCTGCAGAAGTCCTCCAGGGCAAACTCGTCCGCCAGCAGCGCCAGGTTGCCCGTGAGCAGGTGCAGGAAGATGTCCCCGAACGCCAGATCGCTGAAGGTCTCCACTGCAAGCACAGCAGGCGTCGCCCAGCTCGCCCGACACCCACCTCCCCGACCCGGGCCTGAGGGCCAGAACCCGGGCCTGGACAGGGGAAGCAGACGGTAGGGGCGGGGCTCCAGGGCAAGGGTGGGGAGGGGACGACAGCCCATCACGGGTGGCTCTGCCCAGCAGCCAAGGGGCTCAGGATGAAGTGGACTCCAGCAGAGGGAAAGCTGAACGGGCCGGTAGCGAGAGGAGACACAGAAGTGCCGAGGGCCGGCCCGGCAGGTCTACCAGACCACAGGCTCTAGAGGAGAGAGAACGGAGCAAACGGGCCTTCTTTTTTTGAAGCCACGGCCGTCAAACCTCAGAAGAGAGAGATGGCGAGAGTAACTAGCAACCGATCGCAGCAGTCACCGGCCAAGACCGCCGAGCGCACGTGGGCAGGCACAGCAGCTGAGACAGAAACGCCGACGCGACCCCAGCCACCGAACCCCTAACGCACAGGAGACGCGACCCCACCGGACACGCCTGGGGTGCGCCCCTGCTGCACAGCTGACCAGGGGCTCGGCTGGCCTCGCGGCCAGTTTACAGGACACTCGGGCGGGCACACGGTCACTGCCCCAAGGGATGCTGCCAGCAAAGTCCCGACCGGGGAACAAACGCCCTGGTTCCCCCAGCAAACCCCACGTAGCCCTACAGACCACAGGACCTGAGAGGCAGCCGGAGAAGCCAGGTGAAGGGAGGCCCTTGTTTGACTCCGGACTCGAACAGACTATCCGCACAAAAACGTTATGACAACTGGGGCAACGCGGCCAGTCGGGGGACCTGGACCCCAACCAACCACGTGCCCGTCTGTCTTCTGTAGGGACACTTGCTGCATCGTGCCAAGCTAGTCTGCCGGGTTTACGTACAGACTGCTGAGCGGACGGGACGGCAGCCGCACGCGGACCCCCGTGCAGGTGGTCGATGGGCACTGGCCTTCACGATCCTGTGCTCTTTACTTGGGTTTCATCAAAAACCCCCACCAGGGCTTCCCTGGTGGCGCAGTGGTTGAGAGTCCGCCTGCCGATGCAGGGGACACGGGTTCGTGCCCCGGTCCCGGAAGATTCCACATGCCGCCGAGCGGCTGGGCCCGTGAGCCATGGCTGCTGAGCCTGCGCGTCCGGAGCCTGTGCTCCGCAATGGGAGAGGCCACAACAGTGAGAGGCCCGCGTACCGCAAAAAAATAAATAAATAAAGTGGTAAAAAAAAAACACAAAAAAACAAAAAAAAACCCCACCAATGCAGGGGGCGCGAGTTCATGCCCCGGTCCGGGAAGACCCCACATGCCGCGGAGCACCTGGGCCCGTGAGCCATGGCCGCTGAGCCTGCGCGTCCGGAGCCTGTGCTCCGCAACGGGAGAGGTCACAACAGTGAGAGGCCCGTGGACCGCAAAAAAAAAAAAAAAGAACAACAACAAAAAAACCCCACCAAAAAAAAGTTTAAAAATAAAGAACTTTAAAAACCAGCATCCTTTCTTTCTAGAAGCTACTAGTTACACCAAAGAACGAGATCACTCTCCCTGAACATGATTGAAGCCCTGCACCCCACCCCCCAGGCGGCAGCTTGTGGCTGGGAGACACTGAGGCTCCCGCCTTGCGGGACATCCTGTGTCTACAGACACGATTAAACAAGAAAGATACAGAAGTTCAAAAGTGAGCAGAAAGGATGAGGCAAACCCAAGTTCCTTAGGACGGTGCTCCTGGAAGCCCCCGAAACAGAGAGTCAAGCTGTCGCCCCTGAGATCGCCACGTGCTGACCCAGGAGCCTGTGACCGCGCCACCTGAGGGGCACCGGGCCCCGAGATGGAAGATGGCCCTGCACGCCCCGGGTGGGCCCACGGTGATCACGGGTCCTCAGAAGAGGAAGGCGGGAGGCAGGAGTCAAAGCCAGAGACAGGAGGACTGGAGAAGCTGGACAGATGAACTGGGAAGGGGCCAGGAGCCAAGGATGCGGCTCCTGGAAGCTGGAGGAGACAAGAAGGGGCTTCTCCCTGGAGCCCCAGGAGGAGCCCGCCCTGCCCCCACCTGATTTCAGCCGCGGGAGACTCACTGCAGACTTCCGACCCCCAGAACCGCAAGGATAAGTTCCTGTTGATCGGTTAGGTGGAGGCTGGGTAGAAACTAATACCCACAATGGGCCGCTTCCTCCACGTGGAAAAGTCGGGAAACAGCACGCACCACTGTCAGACAGTGCAGCGTGAGATCCTCCCCAGGAAGCCGCAATGCCTCCGACGGGACGGGCCAGCAGAGGCCCCGGGCCTGTCGTGCAGCGCGCTGGCCGGGCACTCCCTTACCCTTGAAGGGGTCCACTCAGATCCCTCCCTCGAACCCCAGGCAGAGCAAGGCTCCCAGGGGAAGCGGCCTCTTCACCCCCGCGGAGGGGGGGCTCTCTCAATGGTCTGAGGACTTGAGGGGCTCCACGCCTCTCGCCCCTTAGGAAAAGATTAAAGTGGCTCTTCGCAAACGCGGGCTGCGGTGAGAGCCGGGCGTCTGTGAGGGGACATGGCTGGGCCCCACCGCCCACCTGACTCACCGAGCCCCGGGAGCAGGCGCAGGAGCGCGTTCTTGTTCCTCTGCTTGGTGACGTGCAGCACGTAGTACAGCCCCACCTCGCAGGCCATGCGCTGCTCCTGCAGGAACCTGCGCCCGAGCACCGTCAGCCCCGAGGGGCCCCGAGGCGAAGGCCCTCCCACCCAGCGCCCGCAGCCCGTACTTGGTGAAACTCTCTGGCAGCGTGCTCGGGTATGTGACCGGGGCCTTCTCCTCGGCTGGGAGCTTCTGATCCACGTTGAAGGTGTGGTCGTCCACCACGAAGGACATGAGCGTGGGCAGGAACCTGGTGACCAGCTCCACCTCCTGGGGCAGAGGCCCGAGAGCTGTCCTGCACCGTCCCTGCCCCTCGGTCCCCTTCCCCCGTTCTTCCTCCTGGACGCAGGCCTGGGGCCCGTCCTCCTCCCCACCTCCCCAAACCTCATCCCACAGCCCCTTGCGAAGGCAGCAGGAAGGAGCCCGCCTGACCCCATTACCATCTTGGGTTCCTTGAAGACCTGGCTGTCGATCATGTCCCATGCCCCCTGGCCCAGCGCCAGCAGCCGCAGCAGCAGGAGGAGATCCGGGCTGTCCTGTAGGGAAACACAGGCCTTGGCTGTGCTCACCTGAGCTTCCCGCCCGGACCGCACTCAGCCAGGGGTTCTGGCTGCACGCGCCCTCCACCTGGCGGGTGTGTGCGCTCTCCCCAGGCCCGGCTGGGACCTGGGCGACCGGGGTCCACACCCACACGTCGCCCAGAAGGCAGCATGCGGCCAGCTGGGCGCACTCACCCTGGGCAGCAGCTCCTGGCCCACCAGCTCCTGCAGGTGCCTGACTGTGCTCAGTGACAAGGTGTTGATGGCGAAGGGATCACACAGGATCATGGACAGGTCCCTGTGAGGACGTGCCCGCGGCGTCAGTGAGGGACGCTCCCGGCCCACCAAGCCACTGACCCAAGGAGATGGCCCTTCCGCATGGACAAAGCCCACCCCGCTCAGGACCGCTTTCCAAAAGCTTGTGGTTCGTAACTTGCCCTTAACTTACTTAACAAACTGAAGAATCAAATAGTTTTTTAAAGAATTAAGGTCCAGTCCCGGTTGAGAACCTGACCCAGACTCCATAAACTCAATCAGGTTCCCACAGAGACAATTCCAGGAACGAGGAGCTGAGACAGGAGGCCAGGCAGAGCCCACCCAGAGAGGGCCCTGCCGGGAGCCAGGTCCCACCACCTCCGGGCGCGGCGGGCCTCTCAGCTCACAGGCAGGCCCCACGTGGCTGCAGCCACCGGAGCCCCAGCCCGGGCGCCCAGCTCGCCTGGGACGGGGACGGCCTCACCCCAGCAGCCGAGCTTCTCAGCCATGGGCACGGGCGCCAACCAGTCCTCCTAAAATGTACTGGAAGAAACAGCCGCTCCCGACTGCGGCCACAGCACGCTCGTCCGGACGCCCGAGGACAGGACCCGGCGCGAGGCCGACCCTTACCCCAGGACCTGCTCCTGCCCCTTCTTCACTCCGTCAAGGAAGCCCTGCAGCTCCCGGGCCCTCTTGCTGTCCACGAAGCGCTCTCGGATGCAAGCGTCCAGGCACCATGTGAACTGCGGGGAGGAGGCATGGTCAGGACTCGGCCAGAGACCGCAGCCTCCAGGCAGCACTCACCGCTGCCTGAGCTTTCTTGAGCCTTGGATGAACATCGGGAGCCCCACCTCGAGTCGCCGAGGCATGGCTTGTCCCCAGGAATGGGACAGCACGAAGGAAATAGGCCCAAGTGCCCACATCCCCACAGGCCAGGTGGTGCAAGAAAGAAGCAAAATGGGCGTTTTGTTCTGAAATGGGCCCCTCCAGGGCCCCCACTGTGCGGGGGGGCAGTGCAGGCTCAGAGCGTGACGCTGCGAAGCCCCTTGGAAGGGACGCCGTCTGGGGCCGCACGGCACCTATGCCAGGACAAGAGCAGTGCAGAAAGCCCTGTTCCTGAACACAGAGCTCGCCAATGAGCAGCCCCCGAGGGCTCTGGGTCAGGCGTCCAGGGGACATCACGGTCCCCCAGCCGGGTGGGCAGAGGTGGCACAGGGGCTAGGGCAGAGCCCACGTGCCTGGACCACCACATCCAAGGGGAGGGGAAAGAGAAGCCGAGGGGGAGAGCAGTGAGGGCGGGGCGGGCGCCCACCTTGTGGCAGGGGTCCACGGAGCAGATGTCGCCCACGTCCAGGTCATGCAGGGACATGAGCAGCTCGGCGCGCAGCGTGCAGTAGTGCACGTTGCGGGTGCGCAGGAAGAGCGTGCGCAGGAACTGCAGGACCATGTCGTACAGCTTCACGTTGCGGCCCACCATCCGGGTCAGCCTCTGCACCACCTGCCGGGACACCAGGCCGGCCTCGCACACCCCGTGACCCCGTGGGGCTAAGCTTCCTCTCTCACAAAATCAGCTTGTGCTGGGTGGCGACGGTTCTTGTCTTTAAGGCAGCGAACCCATCAGGCCCTGCGGCTCCTCTGAGAGGCCATCAGCCCGGGTCCCAGACTCCACCAGAGTCGGCGGGCGGGGCAGCCGGTGGCGTGGGGGACTCGGGCCCAGATGAGCATGGGCGGCACCGCCACGCTCAGCCTCTGCTCGAGGCCCTGCTGCAGCCACCCCACTCACGCCTTCTCCCGGCGGCCGCCACCCCCCTCTGCACCCTGCCCCTACTTGGGAGGCTCCTGCCAAGGCGGCAGCCAACAGGAGGGGGCCCCGCTTGGGGCACACTGGCCGTAAGGATGCACAGGGCCACCTGGGGTGACAGACACCAAGGCAGCCCAACAGGCTGCATGCAGCGAGTGGGGAGGTCAGCAGGGACGGCAGCCCACCTTAGGGCCCCTGCCGAGGACCCACCAGCAGGCCTTGGTACCCCGAAAAGTGGGGCAGGCATAGAGCATCACCCGAGTCTCGGCACCGACGTACCGGCACCTCTAACACGGAGACAGGCGTGCACTCCAGCCTGACCACAGCCTGGCCTGCTGGGCACAGAACCACAGCCCCAAGGCCCAACCCGCCCGAGGACGGCGGGGCAACGTGTCACCTGCCACCGCGCTCTCCCTTTACAGTGGCAGGACTCCAAGGCGGACCCTTGGCCTGGAGGGGAGAGTGAAGAAGGGGCAGGACCACGGCCCAAGGCCAGGCTCCCCCAAAAGAAAGAGGAGGCAACGCAGGAAGGGCTCTGACACACTTAGCGGCCTGTCCAGGACGTGGTGCTGCGAGCACCGGCCCAACATCTGAGAGAAAACATTAGGTGAGGCCCTACCTCAGGCCACACACACAAAACCCCAGGTGAGGAGGCTGGCGGTGAAAGAACACAGAGAAACGTCAAACGCGCCTCGGCCAACGTTTGGCCTCTTACCGTCACCTCCCTCCCAGGTTGAGGGGTCATCCTGGAACCAGGCCAGGGACCCCCACCTCACCAGGAAAGGTCAAGTGTCCACGGTGGCCTCCAGCCCCGCCCCCCCCCCGCATTGCTCTGTGGCCCCCCCGTCTCCACAGCCCTCCTCTACCCCCGGAGCTCTCAGGGACCGAAATGTGACATCTACTGCATAGGGTCTGCCCCACACGAGCCTGCAGTACCCCAGGGGTCACTGAAGGGTCCAGGGGCCAGGGCAGTGAGTCAGCACCCTAAAAGCATTTGTTGGGCTTCCCTGGTGCAGGGAAGTAGTAGTTAAGTGGCGCAGTAGTTAAGAATCCGCCTGCCAACGCAGGAGACCCGGGTTCGAGCCCTGGTCCAGGAAGATCCCACACGCCGCGGAGCGACTAAGCCCGTGCGCCACAACTACTGAGCTTGCGCTCTAGAGCCCACGAGCCACAACTATGGAGCCCGTGTGCCACAAATACTGAAGCCTGCGCGCCTATAGCCCGTGCTCCGCAACAAGAGAAGCCACGACAATGAGAAGCCTGCGCACAGAGACGAAAAGTAGCCCCTGCTCATGACTAGAGAGAGCCTGCGCACAGCAATGAAGACCTAACAGAGCCATAAATAAATAAATATTTATAAAAAAAAAAAAAGCATTTGTTGAAGCAAGGAATGAATCAAACAGACAAAGAGAGGAAAACTCCCAGGGCTGAAAGAAGACACAGAGAGCTTAGCTGAAGAGGCTGGCCAAGCTGCCGAGCTCAAAGTACGTAGAAAAGACCAAGTAGACCCACACCCAGGCGCAGTGCTGCAATGCCCCTTGCCAGCCCCACATCCGAGCCCAGCCTTCTAGAAGCAGACAAGCCGGGCTTCACGGGGGGGGGGGGGGGGGGAGGCCGTGCACGTGTCCCCGCCCCGCCTCACCTCGCCCTGGCGCCTGGTCTTGGGGGAGGGGCTGAAGAAGTTGTGCAGGACGGAGAGCTCCGCGCTGAAGAGCGCGCCCTCCTTCTCCACGATGTACTGTTTCAGCAGCGGGGAGACCTCGTCACCAAAGAGCGCCTGGTTGTCCTGCCAGATCTGCCGCTTAACCTCCACGGCGCAGGCCCGGTACAGCTCCTTGTCGGCCATCACCAGCTTCAGCTTCTTCTCAGGAACCTACATGACCCCAGAGGCCACCTGTGAGCAGCACCTGTGCCCCAGGGGGTCTCCCTCAAGACAAGCCAACAGGCCTCAGCCCCCCACAGCAGAAGCCACATCCAGCCCAGCCCCAACTGACAGGGGCACCTGTAACTGGCTCTGACGGGGCAGGAGCCCTGCTGCCCACAAACAGCTTTTTTCCCAGAAAGGGCGCCACGCTCCAGAGCTTGTGCCAAGCTTCAGTCAATGCGCGGCTCGGCTCAGGGAGAAGCCAGCGTGGAGAACGTGCTCCAGAGCTGCCGTTCCTGAGGCAGGCAGCTCAGGAAACCTCCCCAGGGCAAGCTGGCCCTGCGGATGTTACCTTGGGCAAGTGTTTCATGACGCACATCACCACTGGCTGCAGAGATGGCATCTTCACCAGAGAAAAGCTCTTCTCCAGAAGGTCCTCGAGTTTCTTGTACCTGGAAAGACTCTCAGCACTGAGGGAGCAGCCCAGGACCAAGTCAGAAGCAGCTCCCTGCCGGTCCCCAGACCGGCGGGTGATGTGCACAGGCGGCCCCTTTTTCAGTAGGGATGTGTAGCCACCGGGGCACATTCAGTTCCCGGGCTGGGGAGGGGGCTGCCCATCTCACCGCCCACTTACCTCTCCTCGGCCTTCCCCTCTGTGGCAATGGCTGACACGCGCTCCAGCAGCTTGTCCCGAAGCTCATCAAACACTGACTGGTGGAATTCCAGTCGGGGCGTCCCATGCAGGTCCAAGAAAGGCAAGGCCGACTGCAGGGAGGGCAGCAGCACGCCATTTTCTGTCTAAAGAAGCAGAGCTCGATTTGACTTTTCGGGCGAGAAGAGAAACCTCAGCCACAGCCCCGTCTGGCCAGGCACTCCGGATGCCCTGAGTACACAAGGAGGCAGGCACAAGGATGTTCCCAGCCACGCTGGCTGTAACTGCAAAAATTTGAAACCACTCAGATGTCCGTCGACGTAGTCCCAACTCAGGACACTTGGTTCCTCCAGCCCGGGGAACAGACGCAGCGATTGGAAGGGAGAGAAATCTGCCCGCTTTCCCACGCGACCTCGCCCCCCGCCGGACTCACACCCAGACGCTCGGCCTCTCCACCCGGCCCCTCCACCCGGCTCCACCTGGAACTGCTCGATGGCTTTGAGCGGCTCAGTGCAGTTGGTCAGCGTCTCCTTCAGGTCCTCGCCGTTGGCCACGCCCAGGTCCTGCAGCCCCGCGAACATGGCCGAGGCCCCGGCCCCAATCCGGCTCGGCGCCCCATCTCCTCCGCGATCCCCGGGCACCGCCGCGCTCGCCGCAGGCCCCGCAGCTGTCCGCTCGCCTGGGCCTCGGGGGCCGCCCGAGCTCCGCTCCCCGGCGCCCTCCAGCTCGGCCAGATTCCGCCCGCAGCGCGGCTCCCCTCGGACCGCAGCCGCCCACTTCCGCCCCGCACAGGAGCCGGGTCCGCCCGCCAACCGACTCCCCGGAAACACCAACGACGCCCCGCAGAGGTTCCCGGGAACTGCGCCGCGGCCCGCGCCTGGCGGAGATGGAGCGCGAAGGCGGTGCCAGGACGACGCACAGGGCGTCAAGGAAGCCCCGCCCCGCCCGCCCGGGCCCCGCCCCGGCCCCGCCCCGCCCATCCGGGCCCCGCCCTCCTGCGCGATCCCGCCCAGCCTCGCGGCGCTTGCAGCCGTTTACTGGCAAAGAACAGGGTTGGCGCGGAGGGAGGGCGGAGTGCTGCGGAGCGCCTGGGGGAGGGGGCACCGGTGGAGGGGGATGGAGCACAGGGGGCGGGGTGCCGCGGTCTGCTTCAGGAGATTCATAGCTGCTATTTTAGCCGAGAGCGTTTTAGTAATCATGAAAAATCTTGTTGCTGACCTCACAGCGCCCACCAGGTGCACGACCCTCTCGCATCCTGGAACTTGGTTTCTTCCTTGTCCAACCCGGCGAAGCTCACACCGTAGTGTTGTCACAAAGACCAAAATCTAAGTGTGGGGACTTCCCTGGTGGCGCAGTGGTTAAGAATCCGCCTGCCAATGCAGGGGACACGGGTTCGAGCCCTGGTCCGGGTAGATCTCACATGCTGCGGAGCAAAGAAGCCCGTGGGCCATAACTACTGAGCCCTCGGTGCCACAACTACTGAAGCTTGCACGCCTAGAGCCCGTGCTCTGCAACAAGAGAAGCCACCGCAGTGAGAAGCCCGCGCACCACAACAAAGAGTAGCCTCCCGCTCACCGCAACTAGAGAAAGCCCGTGCGCAGCAACAAAGACCCAACACAACCAAAAGTAAATAAATTTAGAAAAAAACAGAAAACAAAACTAAGTTTGCCTCAAGTAGGGAGTGCCTAGCAGAGACCTGGGCACGCAGTGACAGGGTGACAGAGGATGGCTGTCCTCTTGTCACCTTGAGCATCTAGCCCCCTTGCTAACCAAAAGTGTTAGGCCCTCAGGCTGAGGTCCAGCCCAACTCGCTGCAAATGTGAGCCCTGGATTCCATGGTGTCCCTCATCTCTTGCAGTGCAAGATGCCCATACAGTGCCTGCAGCAGTCACTGCCTGCCCGCCACCCTCTGTGGGCTCCCCACTGCTAAGCATCAAGCCCCCGGACCCAGCACGCAGCCCGCTGCAGCTTCTCCATCCCTCCAGCTCACCTCCTTCTGTCCCGCCAGCCCGGGGTCTTCCCAAGCTTGGCCACACCAAACATCACACCCTCTCCCTTTTCATGTGCCTTGGCTTCTGAGGTCTGCTCCGCCAGAAATTCCCTTCCTGCTGCCCGGCAAACTCATCCTTGAAAGCCCCCTCCGGAAAGCCCTCCCTCCTCAGCCCAGCTGGAGGGGATTGCTGCATCCTTCCTGCTGGTCCCACTCCTGGCTTTGAGACCTAGGGATTGATTGTGGTGCAGCTGAGAGGAGGGATCCTGGTCCTCCCACCCTGGGCCAGACTCCCAAGGCCAGGGTGCTACAGGTCTGTCTCCGTTGCCCGCTGGCTGAGCTGGTCAGCCCAGGGCTCAGTGCCAACAGTCTGCAGTCCCACTGCTCTGATTCCTGAGGGTGCTGGGGCTTGACCCCCAGCTGGTTCAGTCCTGGAGGAGGTCACAGGTGCACGACGCTCAGACTCCCTTGTCCTTGGCTTCCCTACGGAAAGGGATGATGCCAACACCATGGGAGCAGCTCTTGAGCGGTGACTGTTTGAAGGGGTTGAGCTTAGACAGAGGAGACAGAGAAGGGGGCCTGGCCCAGGGCTTGGTTGACACAGGGAGGACCCCTGGGGAAATTGGTGCAGAGACAGGAGCCACCACCAGCTGCAGGTGAGGCCCCTGCAGGGAGGCAGTCTTGGGGCCGACCACTGGGTAGGAGGGCGGGTCCATGGTGATGAGGAGTCCAGTGGCCAGGCTGCTGCTGTGGGCAGGGGCCGGGCCCTCACGGTGAAGCCTGGGGAGTCTATCGGCTGCAGCTTGGCCTCCACGGCCCCGTGTGAGTTCACAGGGTCTTTGGGCAGATGCGGGAAGAAGGGGGGCCAGGCCCTAATGACCTGGTCCTCTGGGCCCTACCTGGTGGCCGGGCAGGCTGACCTTACCTCAGGACTGCCCCCCGCCTCCACTGCAATGGTCAGTTCCTCGGCTCGGCAAGCAGCCTGATCCTTGGGTAGACTGGCAGCCAGACCCTCTCCTGGATGGCACGGCTAGATGGGGGTGTCCCACACTGCCCACAGGGCCCCCTCCCACCCTGTCCCAGGCCACCCCACCCTAGAGGAGACAGCATTGAAGGGGAAGTGAAGCCGGACATGACAGGTTAGCTGCAGGCCACATCTGCAGGACAGCACACCAGGCAAGGCCACCAAGCACACCACAGAATTCGGAAGAACCAACAGCATCTCTATATAACAAGGGGGTGGGCAGGTGGGGCTCCAGGCTGGGTCCACAGGTCAGAGGGGTCGGCCGGCTGGGAGGGTGGATCACGGGTGCCCAGAGGGTCAGAAGGCGAGGCTGGGGCATTGAGTTCCAGAGAGAGGCCCAGGAAGGCCCCCAGGCCCAGAAGGCCAGGGTTTCATGTGCTAACTGGGCGGGCCAGCTGCACCCACTGGGCTCGAGAGCGCACAGAAGGGGCCAGTGTCGCGGATGACCACCCCCGTGTGCGGAGGGGAAGCGCGAGTCATAGCAGTCCTCCACGTCATAGGCAGCCGGGCCCAGGGTGCAGGCTGCAGGCTGCAGAGGGAAGGCGGGTGCAGTTACCGCGCCCGTCCCCTCTGCCCGGTCCCCACCTCCCCCCCCCCGCCCCCCGCCCACCTCCTTACAGGAGCCCACCCAGGAGGCCAGCAGGGGCGAGCGGCTCATGGAGAAAGTGGACGGGCAGGGGCCCGGCAGGTGGCACCCAGGAAGGATGTCGTAGGCGATGGAGCCAGGGCCGGTCTCGTCCCCCGTCGGCAGAGGGGCCTGCAGGAGGGGCTGGGCCCGCGGCCCTGCACCCCAGGCCTGCAGCATCCCCAAGTGGGCTCGTGCCTCGGGGGGGCCTGGAACAAGGCGGCCCCTGAAGCTGAAGGCTGGGCAGGCGGGCGGGCTGGGCAGCTGGTAGTCGGCGGACGAGGGCCACTGTGGGTCGAAGCCGCCGCAGGGCCCTCCCTCGGGGGCCCCTCCCCCGCCCCCACCCCAGGACCCGCCGGGCAAACCCGCTCTCAGTTGAAGTGGGCGTTCTGGGTGAAGGGGCTTTCGCTAGGGAACCACACGGTCTGCCACGCCCTGCAGCCACCACCCTCTGCGGTGGGGGCAGCGTCATGGGGGCGCTGGTGGCCGGGGTCCCACTCCAGGGGTGAGGGCGCACACCACGGGTGGGGTGCCGGCGAGCCGATGGTGAAGTGGGGCAGTGGGGAGGACTCTCGCGCCGAAGCATCTGGCATCCAGTACCTGGTCGGGCCCAGGAGGCCCAGATCGGTCACAACGTGAGGGCGTGTCTCCAGCCCTGGCGAGAAGCAAGCTCTGGGCCTGGGTCCTCCAGGTGGGCCTCCCCCAACCGGCCTGCCTCCCCGGACCGGCCCGGGGCTGGGGGTCCTGAGCCCTCACACAGCTCCCTCAGGTTGTGGGCGCAGGTGGGTGGGGCTTCCTGGAGGGGCCCGTTAGCATCCTGAGGCCCACCTGGAGCTCTTGCACCCCTGGGGGTCACCATGCCCCCAGCCAATAGCCACCCTATGCCAGCTGCCCGCCCCCCAGCCCGCCCAGCGCCCTGGGAAGTTACTGGGAAGTCATAAGTGGCTTCTGCTTCAGGGGGCCATGGGTCCAGTGTTAGCCTGCATTGATGTGAAAATTTGCCAGGAATTTCACCGCCTTCTGGTCAAAATTCATTGTCAGGGTCTCTGGCTCCCTCCCCCAGGGACATCTCTGGGGCTCTCTGACCTCGCTGGCTGGTCATGGCCCCCCCCTGTTGCTGGGGACTCCCTGGGGAAGCAGCCCTGGAGGTGCCCCTCCCCTGACCTGCCAGGTGGGTTGCCCTGGGATCAGCCGTGGCCAGGAGGCCCCCAGCTACCCCGCGCCCGTGACTCCTGGCTCGGCCACCTTTCCTCCCTTCCCCGCTTTCTTGCCCCAACCCTTCCCCTCTCCTGGACTTTGGGGTCTCTTGGGGGGCTGGGTTCCACTCTAGTAGGTCTTTGGGGAGGACTGAGGCCCTGGCAGAGGGTGGAGAAGGGGGCAGGGGCCAGCCGAAGGAGGCGTGGGGGTAAGTGCAGGGTCCAGGAGACTCCCTAGAGCAGAGGAACCCGGAAAACTGGAGCCACAGTGGTTGGCTCTGAGAGGACCGTGCCCGCCCCAGAGGCAGGCCTGGCGGCCCGGGTGGGGCTGAGGCGGGGAGGCCTGTCTTCTTGGGGGCACAGAGGCTGGAGGGTATCACAAACGGCTGGGGCTGCTGAGGCTGAAACGCAAAGGAATGACAATGACGAGGCCCGGTGAGCGAGACCCCATCTGCACACCGGGCCCTGCAGCGCCCTCCAGAGCTGACCATCCAACCAGTTCAGCCCTGGCCTTGGCCTCATCCAGGCAGGGCCCGGCCAAGAATGTCTCCTCCTCCGCACCCCCTGTCTCTTCCTCTCCAGAGCCCTCCCATCGGACGCTGACCCTGCCTGGCCTCAGGAGGTGCTCCAGATGGACAGGCAGACTGATAGAGACTTCCTTGAGGAAACCCACCTTTTATCAGGGTGGGGGGGGGGCTCCCAGTCTGTGCTCCGGGGCCCTTCCCGTGGTGCACAGTGTTCTCTGAGGGCATAATCGCCCACAGATGCAGGTATAGCTTGTCAGAGCCCTTGTCACTGGGCGTGAGTAGCTGGGAGTTCTCCCTGTAACAAATACTGCCATCCACCATGGCGGACGACATGCACACCTGTCTTCAGCTAAACATGGATCATTTCCTCAGGATAGACGCACCGAGTGGAAGCAGTGGGTCAAAGCCTGTGCAGTCTTTGTATCCCCAAATTAGAGGTGGTCCTCATGCTGGCAAGGAGCATCAGAAACTGCCAGCATCAGCGTTTCATTAGCATTTGTTTGACCAAGGCTCTGCCGTCATTGACTATAGGCCCATTTCACATGTATTTTTCTATTGGGGTGTTAATTTTTCATAGGTTTGTTTTGTGAGGTTTTCACTGATATCACATCTGCACATAACACTTGTTGCAAACTTTTTCCCCAGTTGGTCATCTGCCTTTTAGTATTGTTTATACTGTTTTTTTGACATGTATTTGAACCTGCTAATCATTCCCTTTATATTTTTCTTCGCTTTTATGGTTAGAAAGTCCTCCCTACACACACGCACAGATCAGGATTTCTTTAAAATGGAGAGCAGTGCCCAGCTCCTGGGGAAAGACCCTCCAGGACAGAGTCCCAGCAGCTCCCCGGCTCAGGAACCTTGTGGCAATGCCTCCAAAGCGTCCAGGGCCTTGCATCTGAGGAGGGGGCTTGGGGTGGGGCTCCCTTCGCCTCACCCTGGGAGGCTGCCCTTCAGTTGGCTACTGGCCTCCTGCGGGCAGCAAGCGCTCAAACCTGACCCTGCCTCTCACTACCTAGCAGGACCGACTCAGCTGCAATTACAGTCCCCGTTTTCCAAGCTCTAGGTCTGTCCTCAGTGAGATGCCTCCCCGGGCCTCCCGTAAAATGGGAGTGCTCACAGGGTGTGGGAAGGGGCCTGGCCCAGGTGCTGGCCAACAATGCCAGGCCTCTTCACAATGGTTGCCAGGCAACAAGGACTCCCCTCTGGAAGAGCCAGGTGCAGGCACGAGAGGGGCTGAAGGCAGCCCAGGCAGAGCTGAGGCGCGATGACAGCTACTCAGAAGAACAACCTCTTCTCGCCGAAACCTCACTACATCCCTGGGTAAGCGCCGGAGCCCTGGGGGGAGGCTGGGGTCCCCGAGGATGGGAGAGCAAGGCCGGGGCCTAAGGGCTGAAGGTTGCTTGGCTGTGAGGGGAGCCCCAGAGCTGGGTCTCCAGGAAGCTGAGGCCAGAGGGTGAGGCCCTTGAGCAGGAGCCTGGGAACCCGGAAGGCCAGGGAAATGGGGGTGAGGCCGAGGGCCGGAGGGGCCGGGCAGGAGGGCTGGGGTGGGTTCGAGAGGGCCCGGCCGACCTGCCCTGCTGGTGCAGCCGTCTCAGGTGGCCAGCACGTTTGTCAAGAGCAGAAACTGGGGACAGCATGACAGCTTGGGAGGCTGGCCTCTCCTTCCATAGCGCACTCCGCGCTTTAAAGAGGAGATGGGGCTTCCCTGGTGGCGCAGTGGTTGAGAGTTCGCCAGCCGATGCAGGGGACACGGGTGCGTGCCCCGGTCCGGGAAGATCCCACATGCCACGGAGCGGCCGCCGTGAACCATGGCCGCTGAGCCTGCGCGTCCGGAGCCTGTGCTCCACAACGGGAGAGGCCACAGCAGTGAGAGGCCCGCGTACCGCAAAAATAAATAAATAAATATAAATAAATAATAAAATAAAGAGGAGATGAACTGGGGATTCCCTGGCGGTCCAGTGGTTAGGACTCTGCACTTCCACGGCAGGAGGCACGGGTTCAATCCCTGGTTGGGGAACTAAGTTCCTACATGACGTGCGGCCAAAAAAAAAAAAAAAAAATTAAATTAAAAACATAAAGAGGAGAGGAGCATCTGGAGTAAACTGATGGGCACCGATGCCAGGCCACCTTGCTAGGTGTCCCGCATGTCAACAACAGAAACGGGGTCTTCCCTGGCGGTCCAGCGTTTAAGACTCTGAGCTTCCACTGCAAGGGCCACGGGTTGGACCCCTGGTCGGGGAACTAAGGTCCTGCATGCTGTGCGGCACAGCCTAATACATAAGAATAGAAACAGGCCTCCAGAGTGTGTGTGCACACCAACACACACTCAGACCACGGACAAGGAAAAGGCTGGGAGGAACCAGACCCAACTCTGGTGACACTGAAGAGGCTCTCACCTTCAGCCCCAGCCTCGCTCAGCTTGTTGACTGACAAACCTGCATTCTCTTGAGCAGTTTTTAAGAGGAAAGCAATGCACACCCCTTGGATGTTACACGGGCCCCGGGCAGCACTGGACACCAGCTGCCCTCAGGGCTTAGCCATGGTGCCCACGCCACTTCCCCACAGGCCTCAATGACGCTTGGCTCAAGTGCCACCTCCCACCAGCCTCCCGGGTGGCCACCATCAGGGCCCAATGCCCACCATACCTTCCTGGCGGGACCGACTCGTGTACAGTGGGCTCCCCTGTGCCTCAGACCACCCGTGCAATGCTTTGTGGGGGGCAGAGCTCCACGTTGCCTCATCTTTAAGACCCTTGTTGTTGGAAGATGGCTGGGTGGATGGGCCCCCGATGGTGGTGATGACAGAGCTCCCCTCCCGTGGGCCAGCCCTATTCTCAGTGCTTGGCCTGTGCTGCCCATTCAAGCCCCAAGAGCCCCGGACGGCAGGTCCTGCTGTGACCCCATCCTGTAGGCGGGGTCGAGGATCTTGCCTGTGGCCAGTAGGCTGGACCCACCCCTGATCCTCTCTCCTCCACAGCTATGCCGGCTTCTACCCGCAGCTGCGCTACCAGGTGGGGAACACCTATGGGCGCACCACGGCACAGCTGCTCACGGACGCCAGTGTGCAGAAGAGCCCGTGCTCCGTGCTGTCCCCCATAGCCCAGCCCAGGTCCATCGAGGACTTCAGCAAGTCCAAGCCGCCTTTTACGCCCTGCCGTGAACTGACAGAGCCCTGCGTCTCCCAGAACACCAGTAAGCCGCCCGCCCACGGGCCCTGCAGCCCCCGGGACGCCCCCATGTCCGCTGTGGCTCGAGGCTACACTGTCCATACAGGTCTGAAGCCCTACAAGAACTTGGAGATTCTGGGCCAGTTCCCACCCCAGGAGGTGGATGCCCAGGTGCCGCTGGGAGGAGAGAATGTATCCAGGGAAGTCCCACTGCCTGCAGGCTTCATGCCCTACCACCCCTACCCCCCTTGCCCACCGGGCAGGAAGGGGGGCTCCAGGGACCTTGGACACCCGGGCCTGCAGTTGGCACTAGGGGAAGAGGCCTGGATGAGCGCCACCCCTGCCCATGAGGCCCCCACGCAGTACCAGGTAATTGAGAGACACACTGGGAGCACTGGGATCAAGCCTCACCCCAGCCAGAGCCCGGTGGGGGCTGGGGCGCTGACTTGCCCCTCCCCATTCCAGCTGTGCTCCTGCAGGAGGGAAGAGTGCCCGCCCCCAGCCCACCAGCAGGAGACACTACACGTGGGCAGCTTCCACAGGCCGCCCCAGCTGGACCACCCCGACCTGATCCAGCGCAAGGCCATCTCAGGTGGGTGCCTGGGGCCTGGGCACGACACACCCCCGCAAGGCTCCAAGGGCCCAGGCAGGACCTGGGCCCGAGCAGGTGCGAAGGCCCGGGAGTGGGGGTGGGGGGGGGGGGAGATGGGCATGACTGGGAGCAGGACCCTGGCTCCTCCTTCCCCAGGTTACGCTGGCTTTGTCCCTCGGTTTGCCTGGGTGATAGGGATGAATTTTCGCGATGGGGTCGCACAGGCCACGGATGAGTTCGACAAGAGCCAGGTGTGTGGACGCCATCCCTGGGCGAGCGCGGCAGCCTCCGCGCTCTGGCTTCCCTGGAGAGAGGGAGCTCTGCCTGGCCCAAAGAGGCTGCTCCCCCTCCGCCCGCCCCTGCCCCCAAACGTCTTCCTGACTAGGTCTTGGCTCCCTGCTCCGGAGTGCTGGGGACAGACGGGTAAAGACCCCAAGCCACTCATTCCCAGAATGCCAGCCTTGCACCCACCGGGACATTCTGCTCACCGGTTACCAGTTGGGAGCGGCAGCACATAGCAGCGCCTACCTGTTTCCGCAGTTCCTGCTCAGAAATCCCATCCGTGCCCCAGGCGAGAGGCCGCCCAGAACGCAGTGGCCTAGCAACACCATATACAGAAGCCAAGGCCTGATACCTTTCTACACAGGGTTCATACCGTGTGAGTGCAGTAGGCTCCCCGCCCCCACCCCAGACAAGGTCATGGTTATGGGTCACTGTGGGGAGGCATCCGGGGCTGGGCCCCATTACCCACGCTGAACCTCAGGCAGAAGGCCAGCTGTGTGACCACAGGATTCCCTTGGGGCAGGACTACCCAATGTCCCCTCTTCCCCAGTGTAGAAGGGTTTCACAGCCCTGACACTAAAAGTCAGACAGAGGCCAGCTGCCTCCAGACCACGCTGGCCTTCTAGAGATTTCCTGTGCACAGGCCAGACCCGCCTTCAGGAGGCAGGGACCCAGGGCAGCCCCAAGCTCCCAGGAGTCTGCATGTTCGCAGGCCGAGCTGACCCCTCCAGCAGCCACTCGCGTGCTCAGCCTGCGCACGTGGCGAGCCCAGGGGCTCAGCTGCAGGGGTGCCCCTCGCAGCCTCGCGGGACAACTACACGCTGACGTTTGGCAACAGCACCCGCAAGGCCTATCAGGAGGAACTGGAGAGGCGCAACCAGACACGGTGAAAACGCTTTAATGGTGGTACCTGTACAGCATGTGATGTCAGGACAAGAACAACAAACACACACACAGAAAGACGGGGCACCCCTATCAGAGAACAGGCTGTGAGTGAATAAAGAGTTCCCACGGCTTCCATGCTTCACCCGGTACCGCACAGCCCTAGGCCACCTCTTCCTCGGCCTCCTCCTCGAACTCGCCCTCCTCCTCGGCTGTGGCGTCCTGGTACTGCTGGTACTCAGACACCAGGTCGTTCATGTTGCTCTCTGCCTCGGTGAACTCCATCTCGTCCATGCCCTCGCCGGTGTACCAGTGCAGGAAGGCCTTGCGGCGGAACATGGCCGTGAACTGCTCCGAGATGCGCTTGAACAGCTCCTGGATGGCCGTGCTGTTTCCGATGAAGGTGGCAGACATTTTTAGCCCCCGGGGTGGGATATCACAAACAGCTGTTTTCACGTTATTGGGGATCCACTCGACAAAATAGCTGCTGTTCTTGTTTTGGACGTTAAGCATCTGCTCGTCCACCTCCTTCATGGACATGCGGCCCCGGAACACGGCGGCCACGGTCAGGTAGCGGCCATGGCGGGGGTCACAGGCCGCCATCATGTTCTTGGCATCAAACATCTGCTGGGTGAGCTCGGGCACCGTCAGCGCCCGGTACTGCTGGCTGCCCCGGCTGGTCAGTGGGGCGAAGCCGGGCATGAAGAAGTGCAGACGGGGGAAGGGGACCATATTGACAGCCAGCTTTCGCAGGTCAGCATTGAGCTGGCCTGGGAAGCGCAGGCAGGTGGTGACCCCACTCATGGTGGCTGACACTAGGTGGTTCAGATCACCATAGGTGGGCGTGGTCAACTTCAGGGTTCTGAAGCAGATGTCGTAGAGAGCCTCGTTATCAATGCAGTAGGTCTCGTCTGTGTTCTCTACGAGCTGGTGCACGGAGAGGGTGGCGTTGTAGGGCTCCACCACGGTGTCCGATACTTTGGGCGAGGGCACCACGCTGAAGGTGTTCATGATGCGGTCGGGGTACTCCTCACGGATCTTGCTGATGAGGAGGGTGCCCATCCCGGAGCCGGTGCCGCCCCCCAGCGAGTGGGTCAGCTGGAAGCCCTGCAGGCAGTCGCAGCTCTCGGCCTCCTTCCTCACGACATCCAGCACCGAGTCCACCAGCTCCGCACCTTCTGTGTAATGACCCTTGGCCCAGTTGTTCCCGGCACCGCTCTGACCTGCAAAGGAGAGCAGCCAGTCGCTCTTCGGCCAGGCATGTGGTCACCACGGGTCACCCGTGCCAAGAAGGCCAGATGACACGGCGTGAGGTGACACACAACCCCCCCACCGCAGGTACAGCAGGTGGACCCCCAAACGGATAACGTAACGACGTACCGGATTAAATATAAGGAGTTCGAGCTAAAGTAGTTGAACAACAAGCCAGCTGCTCCCACGGGCAGCCTCCGCCAACTCCCAAGGGCAGATGAACTGCCACTGCCTCTGACTCAGCCTGCACGGCTGGCAGATTACATCTGCCTGCTCCTTCCGCGCCTGCGGACAGCTGGGCCTTCCCCCCAAAGCCGCTTTAGGAGAGGGGATTGAGTGACTTGAGAAGGAGGGAGAGTGTCCTTGAACCCCGCTTCTACTGGGAGTGCAGAGTGAACCAGGACCTCGGCTCTGCGGTCCTAGAAGTGGCGACCTTGGGCACCCCTTGACCTTTGAGCCACCCTGGCTATCAAGCCACCCCCCAGCCCGATCTGCAGCTCACCGAAGACGAAGTTGTCCGGCCTGAATATCTGCCCGAAGGGCCCCGAGCGCACGGAGTCCATGGTGCCCGGCTCCAGATCCACGAGCACGGCGCGGGGCACGTACTTGCCACCTGGGGGGGCGGGAAGGCGTCAGCGAGGGGAGGGCCGCGGGGTGGCAGGGGGGTGGGGAAAGGGCGCGGGGGTCTCACCCGTGGCCTCGTTGTAGTACACGTTGATCCGCTCCAGCTGCAGGTCGCTGTCCCCGTGGTAGGTGCCGGTAGGATCGATGCCATGCTCATCGCTGATCACCTCCCAAAACTGCGAGAGACACGGGCGGGCCGGGCCGGGGCTGAGTCACGCCAGAGGTGCCCGGAGCCGGCCCCGCCCCGGACGGAGCGGCCCTCCCCTCCCCCGCCGCTGCCGCTGCCGCCGCCGCCGCCGCCGCCGCCGCCGCCGGGCCGTCCCCAAGGGCCCTCGCTGCCGCCCCCGCCCCGGCTCCGGTTCGGGCGCCGCGCGGGGCCGCAATGCGGGGCCGCCGCCGCCCGCCCGCTGCCGCCATCTTTCCCGCCGCCCGCTTGCCCCGCCCGGAAGACCTGCGCCGGCCCCGACGCCCCCGCTCACCTTGGCGCCGATCTGGTTGCCGCACTGGCCGGCCTGCAGGTGCACGATCTCCCTCATGGCGTCGGCGGCGGCGGCGGCGGCGGGGGGGAGTCGACGGTACCGGCTGGTTAATAGCGAGAGCCGAAGAGCTGGCGCGCAGACTGCTACGACTGACTCGCCGCCGGCGCTTATATAGCCGCCGCTCCCGCCCCCGCCAGCCCCGTATTGGGCTTCCAGAGCGAGGCTGGCAAGCGTCCTCATTTGATTGGCTGAAGCTCCGTCAATCGATCCACTTAACGCCCGCCTTCCCAACGCCTTTGGCCCTTTATTGGTCCGCCGCGGCCTCTGCTCTCCCTATCAAAATACCCCCCCTCGCTCTGCGGTGCTCTGTCCATTGGGTGTTTCAAATGATTGATTTGTTCTTTCATTGGTTGGCTCCGGAGAGCACGCCGACAGGCTGGCGCTATTGGCTGCGCTCGGCCAGCGTCCTGGTAACCGCCGCAGTGCCGCGGGGACCCACGCGGGCGGGGGCGCGGGCTCGGGAGGGGCCAAGCGGGGAGGGCGGGGGAGGGCGGGGGAGGGCCGGCCCGAGGGCCGGGGAAGGTGGGCGGGGCGCGCCCCGTGGGCGAGCGCTTAAGCCCGGGCCCCCCTTGCGCCCTCTCGAGGGCGGCCGAGCGCAGGTTGCGGGGTCTCCGTGCCGAGGAGGGGCGCGGAGCCGTTCATAGCAGAGACATACGGGGCTCAGGGGCCAAGGGGCGGCGGCGGCGGGGCGGGTGTGTCGGTGGAGTCGGGCCCTCCCCTCAGAGCGGCGGAGGCCTTGTGGCTCCCTGCTCCCCTCCTTGGTCCGCACCCGTCGCCGGCAGGTGGGGGAGCACGTGGGGCCGCTGCGCCGGGCCTGGGAGAGGGGGCAGAGGAGGGGAGAAGTGGGCCCGGTGGGGCGGGGAGGGGAAAGGAGAGGAGGGCAGGGCAGGGCGGGAGGGGGCCCTGCCTGGCAGCGGCTTGTTGTGGAGACCGCGCTGGCCCTGCGCCCGTTGCCTTGAGGCCTTGGCCCCAGGAGAGAACAGAGCTGCGTGGAGACGAGGGCAGCGTCCAGGCCTCTGGGCAACCACGGACTAGTACACCTGGGTGGACAAATGTTTTTACTCGTCCTTGATTTTTGTTTTGGGGGAAGAAAAATTTATGAAGGAAAAACAGTTAAATTACCCGTGGTCACACCTTTAATCAATCCTTTGGAAAACAGTACACTTGCATTATATTTTCGTAACGTTTAAGAAACCAGGAATTACGCTCATGGGCCTGCCCTGGACAGCTTCCATTGCCATAGCCACTGGGTCCTCTCTAGATTTTGGTTTTCTCAGTGCGGTTCTTACCCTCCTTTGCTCACCAACCCAAGGGTGTTGTGGGTGATACCTGGTTATTTCTACCTAAAGGGAATGCGCTTCCCTTTTCACCGTGTAATACATGACGCTACGGTACCATGGCATACTGCAGCGTTAGGACACGTTATGCTATACTTAATCTGTGGATGGAATTGTTGGGGCAAGCAGCATGCTGGCATAGAGATTAGCCTTGCCATCCCCTGAGAGTGGTCTGCAGCTGCAGTCCTGACCTGGAGGGTGAGTCAGCATGTCAAAGTGCTGGTCAGTCCCCTCCTCCATGCCAGTCCAGGAAGGTGGGCCCGGCTTCTGCTGGCCACAGGCAGTGGCATGTGGGGTGTGCAGGGTCACTGCCTGGCATCCGGGGTTCTCACGGTGCCCTGCAAAGTGGCTTAGCTGCCCAAGCAGCAGTCTGCAAGGCCTTGGCCCTGCAGCAGGGAGGCTCTGGGGCCTGGTAGCACTGAGCTGTCACAAACCCACAAATTGGTGAGAAAGGGAGAAGCTCAGATTTTCCTCCAAGTGAGCCAGTGAGCGGTGCTCTTTGAGATGTTTGTCAAAGCCTTCTCTCCTTGCCCCCCACCCTTGGCTGAGATCCCCACTGGCAAAGGTCCCTGTTTCCTGTGACCAGTCCCCACAGGGCTGGGAGTTCAGCATGGCACCCTTACTTTACAGGTAACACAATAGAGGTTGTGTCTCCCACCCAGGTGTGACGTGGCACCAGGTTGTCCACCTTGCAAAGTGAACACTGGGAACAAGACGGCAGGAGGCTCCCCGTGGCCCTCGGCCAAGGACCACAGTCGCCACTGCTGCCTAGGGCTGGCGGGGGCAAGCCCTGCAGGTTCCCACCCTCAGCCAATGGTGTTCCTGCTGCAGGGTGGAGAGGTTGGGCTGGGGGCCAGTCTGGGCCCAGTGCGGATCTGTGGCCCAGCGGGACGCAGGGCAGAGTGGGCAGGGGCTGTGGGAGTGCTAGGCGCCTGGCCCTCCTGCCCCAGCCTGCAGCTGTCGGAGGCATCCACAACCACGGCTCTGTTTACCGGTGGCCATGGTCCCAGCGGGAGGGTGCGTTACCGCCAGGCAGGAGCAGCAGGCAGACAGTGGTTCACGGCCTCAAAGGACCCAGCAGGCAGTCTTTGTGGGCGGCCTCACCCGCCCCCGGAAGGAGAGGTGCATGGGGTACTTTCTTCCCCTCTCACTGCCTTCCCACCATGGGGAGGAGGAGCTGCCCCCTCCATGTCCCCAGGGAAGCAGCCAGGCCCAGTCCCTCCTCAGGGGACTTCCATGGGAGTGAGGTTGATGTCAGAACCACAAGTGTGTCCTGAGGTTACAAAAGTGGGGGGAAGCCAAAAGGGGGTAATGAGCCTGCCCCAGGGGTCTTGTTCCCATGAGGCCCCTGTGGCTCTCAGAACGTGTGGCTAGCTCCTTCCGAGGCCAGGGTGAGCCCCAGGCTCAGGAGACCTAGGAGCGTGTTGGGGGGGACAGGAGACCCGGAGGGACTGAGAGGGACTAGGGGACACGGAGGGGGGCGGAGAGACCTGAGAAGTGAAGGACATGATCCTGGACAATATTGGTCCTGGGGTACCCTGGTCTCATCTTCCTGACGATTCACACCTGTCCCCCCGGGTTTGGTTAGTCAAACCTGGCGGCCAGGGAAGGAAGGTGCCCCCATCAGGGCAGCATCCACGGACCGGGAGGCGGTGACTGGCCGCAGCAGCTAACGGGGCAAACCAGACCCCGAGCGGCCCGCAGGTCTGCGCGTGCGCGCCCCTCTCCGTGCGCGACTTATGCCGGGAGACGTGATCCGCCAATGCCCTCCTCTCATGGCGGAGGCGTGAGGTCGGGCTGGGGTTGTGGGCAGCCCTGGGCTGGAGCGGTGTCCGGTTACCACCCGGCCGCCAGACAAAAGCGGTCCTGTGTGGAAACCCGCTGCGCTGCGGGGAGGAGCAGGGGGCGGGCGGGGGCGGCCCCCCCTCCCGCACGCTCCACCCCCAGGTGGGCACCTGGCCCAGAGGCCTTCGACCGCCTCGCGGCCGAGGGGTTTCGCGTAGGTGGGGGCCTCCAGGTGCGAGCGGCGCCGGGCGTCGCGGGCAGGACCCACTTCCTGGGGTGGGGGGCACTGAGCACCCCGTTTGCCCAGGCCGGCGGGGTGGCGCCCTTGGCGGCCGGCCAACTGTAGGCCGGCGGACCCGGGAAACCGCGCACTGCCTCGCCTGCCCCGCGCTCCGCCCGCAGCCCCGCGCCCGCCCACTTCCCTCCCCGCAGGGCCTACCCCCCGCCCCCCACCCCGCTCCGGCCACGCGCCACCCCGCAGCCCCGTGCTCTGCATCGCTGCGCCGCGCTCTGCGGAAAGAGAGAGAGAGGCAGAACGGGGACGGAGAGGAGTAGGGCGCCTTGGGGCCACCCGGTCCTACCTGTCCCCTCCCCACTCCCCGACGCACCTGCGGAACTCGGGGCCCTGCCGCGACCACGTGACGTCCTCCAGCACGACCGCCGACAGGGGGGCTGGACGGCGTAGGAGCTGCCCGCGCGCGTCCGCCGCGGCCGCGGTGCGTGGGAGCCGGTCGCCCTTTCCCTCCTGTACCCACAAAGAAGGCCCCGGCCACTTCCAGACTCCCTGGACCCTGAGCTTCTTGCTGCGGGAAGTCTCCACGCTCTGGATTGGCCACTACTTAGGGCCTTCTGTCCCCAGTGGCCGCGGAGAGAAACAGAGTCACAGCTTGGGCCTCGGGGATCAGCTGTGTAGCCGCACCTCCGGGGAAAGCCAGCTCCCACGAGGGCTCAACGCGGGCCCCGGGTGTCCGCTGGGGGGCAGCAACGGCGCTGCCCCACTCCCAGCTCCCCACGGAGGCGGGTGGGGCCCTGCCCATGCAGCCCAGGGTTGGGGAGAGAAGACCACCCACACCTGGGTACAGGCTTGTTTATTTGCAAAGAAGGTGATCCAGGTGACACAGATGTCCGCAGCCACTAGGGTCCCTCAGGGCACCCAGAGGTCAACGGGGTTGGGGGCGTCCGCCCTTCACAACTGCTGGGAGGCCAGGACCTCGGGGTTCTCATAGCAGTGGGCCTCCTTGGCCGCAGCCTGAGGGGGGCTGCCGGCCTTGCAGGGCCAGCAGTGGCTCACCAGGCGGTCCCAGGGCTCCAGAGAACGGAGCCACAGGGGCAGCCAGGCCCAGGAGCGCAGGCGGCGGGGCAGCCAGGCTGACCGGTGCCGCTGCAGGATGGCGACCAGGATGATGAGGAGCACCAGCACGACCAGGGGCCCCCCAACTGCAGCCAGCACTGTGCTCCCCGCCAGGGAGAGCCCGAAGGCGGCCAGTGGCAGCAGCAAGAAGCTGAGCAGCAGGTAGGCGACAGCCACCCAGCGGTAGCGGGCAGTCAGGTCCCCAAAGCGCTTGGCCAGTGGGATGGGCAGCCGGAGGACGGGCACCACGTACCACAACAGGATGCCAGCCAGGTTGAAGAAGAAGTGGATGAGGGCGACCTGGAGGGAGGGTGGGCAGGCAGGGTTCAGGAGCCTGGGCTCTGTGGTACAGGGTCCCCTGGGCTCCCCAGGACGCCTGCCCCTCCCTTTCTTGGCAGAAAGGGCACTAAGCCCAAAGACAGTTTGGGGTCCTGCTTGTTAGCCGGGACGGCGGCCTGGGAGGGCAAGTTCTGGCCAGCTGTGCTGGGCCCGCTCCTCCGGCGCCCTCCAGCACTTTGAGGGTTGGGACCCTAGTACGGCATCCCCACGTGGTAACTGCATCTACGATGACCTCGTGGATTCGACCTTCCCCTGAGCTGGCTTAGCTTGCCAACGCGTCATCCACGGTGACCCCGCTCATGTCATCCCCGAGTGGGCTTGGCCACCCAGCCCTGGGCTCTGGCCTGGCTCCTGTGAGGAGGAGTTGCAGGGCCACACGTGGAGGGAACACAACTCCCTCCAGGGGTTGCTGAAGAAGTCGAGAAGTCGGTGTGGTGGGTGCAGTCCGGAGGGCTTCCTGGAGGGGGTGGATCAGGGCCCTGCACTGGGAGGTTCTAAATGGACAGAGAACCAAGGCAAGAGAGCAGGTGGAAGTCCGAGAGGGCTGGGGTTCATCTCTTCTTGTGGGCAGCAGCCCAGCAAGATCCAGGCTTTCAGGAGCTGCACCTGTTAGGGTGCTGGGACAGAAGCAGTGGAGCACAGGGGATGATCTGGAGAGAATCCTCAGGACTGAATGGGACTGGGCGTGGGGTGCGCAGCTGGGGGAGGCGTCCCGGAGGCAGAATTGTGACCGGGCAGGGGTGCACGGAGGAAGACGGTGAGTCGTCCACGTAGGGGCCTGTGGGGTTTAGGTGCCTGGGGGTGGGGGACATCCTAGAGGTGTTGGCATAGAGGGGCTTGAGGCCCCCGAGGGCTGGGAGGCCTCAAAGGGACACAGCCAGCAGTATGCAGTGGTCCCTCAGGAGAGGTTGGGGGGAGCTGCCAGCTGGAAAGGAGGAGAAGGCACCCTGGGACTACAGGATCCTAGAAATGATAAGGTTGCAGGGGAAGAGGAGAAGGCCTGGGATCCTGAGAAATGCCCACAGGGCCCCTGGGGTCCCAGGAGGTGAGGACGCTACAGGTTTGAGCAGGCAGCCAGAGGTGGGGCCCAGGAGAGCTCGAGCCTGAGGCCCCAGGGCAGGCCTCCCGCCTCCAGCCCACAGGGCTGGGCAGGAGGGGACTGAGCCTGAGCGCAAGCCCCAGGCCTGTGTTGGGAGTGGGAGGGGCTTGGGGGCAGGGGAGGGGTGCGGGAGTGTGGTACCTGGACAGCGCTGATCAGCATATCCGAAGGGCTGGCCAGGGCAGCCAGCAGGGCCGTGGTGGTGGTGCCAATGTTGGAGCCCAGGAAGAGGGGGTACGCCCGCTCCAGGCTGATCACCCGGACCCCTGGGGGAGCCAGGGGTCATCACGGGCCCTGAACCCCCTGCCCCCTCGGTCAGGTGCCACCTGTTGTGCTCACCCATGAGTGGCACAATGGCTGCGGTGAAGACGCTGCTGCTCTGGAGCGCGAAGGTCAGGCCGGCCCCCACGAGGATGGCCAGGTAGCCGCTGAGCCAGCCGAATGGGAAGGGGAAGTCTGGGGAGGGGGAGCCGGTCACCCCCAGCCGGGCCTCCTCGCCCCCACCCTCACCGCCTCCTCAAGGCCCACCGGCGTTGATGACGGTCCTCACGGCCTGGGCGACGCGGCCCCGCAGAGCGGAGTTGAGCAGCTTGACGATGAGGACGAGGCAGATGCAGAGCACGAGCAGGGAGGCGGCCAGCAGGATGCAGCCCACGGCCAGGTCCGCGAGCGCTGTGCCCTCGAACAGGTGGCGGCCTGGTGGCAGGGCAGGGGTGGGTGAGCTGCAGCCAGCGTGCGGGGTGGGCGGGGGCCGGGGCGGACGCGGGGCCTCACAGGGCAGCTGCTCCTCGGCGGCAGAGCTGTTCCTCTCAGGGCAGGGGCCCCCGGCGGCCGCTGCACAGTTGCTGCTGTTCCCGGCAGTCTGGGGAGGCAGGGCGGGTTGGGCTCAGGACAGGCTCCGAGTAGCCAGGACCGGCTCATTCAGTGGGTCGGAGATCAGGGGTCCGAGGCACCTCACCGTCTGCCCCTCGGTGCCACACCATCGCTTAATGAGGCTACTGTTGGTAGCGTTGCCCGTGCCGCTGCCCGTAATGACATCAGCGTCCAGCTGGGGGACAGAGGGGTCTGGGTCTGGTGTTGGACTCCCCGGGGGCCCAGAGGACCGCAGCCCGGCCCACTGTGCTCTCTCTTCCCCCAGCCGACGACGCCCTGCCCAGATCTACCTCGGCTGTCGCCACCTCCCCAAGAAACCCACCCCCTGCCGCGCCCGGCATGTGGGTCCTGCCAGAAGCAGCGGCTGGCCTCACCTGCACGATGAGGCGTGTGAGCGGCCGTGTCAGCACCTTGAGGATGTCAGGCGCGTGCCCCCCGGGCTGCAGGTTGGCAGCACCCAGGGCCAGTGCGCTGAGCCTCTCCAGGGGGGCCACAGCACTCTCCAGCGGCAGCAGGATCAGCGCCGTGAGCCAGTTGAAGACACCGTGCACCGCTGAGCCGCCAAAGGCCCTGAGGCCACACAGAGTTGGGTGGTCGGAAGCCTCAGCCGCAGCCCCTGCCCTCCCCCGCACCTCACTCACCTCCGAAACTCGTCCCGGTCCCCCGACTGCGCCATCGAGACCAGGGTGCTGGTGATGGATGTGCCCACGTTGACGCCCATGATGACGGGCACAGATGCCCGGACGGTCAGCACTGTAGGGGCGCTGCATCAGCCTCTTGCCCCTCACCCCGCCACCACCATCCCCGGGGGGGGAGGGGGCACTCACGCTTGGAGGCCACCATGCTGACCACGATGGAGGAGGACGTGCTGGAGCTCTGCATGAGGACCGTGACCAGCACGCCGATGACCAATCCAGCCACAGGGTTGGACAGCACCGCGTTGTCCTTGAAGATGTCTCCAGCTACTTTGCCTATGCCCGGGGGACAGGTGCCCTGAGGCTGGGGAGGGTTGGCTGCCTGCCCCACCCCCAGCCACCTAGCCGGTCACTCACTGCCCAGCAGCTGGAAGGCAGAGCTGAGGATGTCCAGGGAGCAGATGAAGAGGTAGAGGCTGCCCAGGAGCCCACAGGCCTTGAGGAAGCCAGCAAACCCCTGGAGCGCCCTGCTGGCCACGCTGAGCTCTGAGGGCAGAGGGCTGTCCTCAGCCGGTCCCACCCTGCCCTCCCAGCTCCCCTTCCAGCACGGGGCCAGGGTCCCTCTCCTCTGTTCCTTTGCAGAATGGCCAAGCAGACAGCCCCTTAGGGCCTCCGGGGAGCCTCACTGCCCGCAGGAGGGAAGAGGGGGGCAGGCGGGCAGGCCGGCCATTGAGCCAAGGGACCGGGGTGCCCTGGCGGGGGTCTGCATGGCGGGTTTCCGTGGGGCCCGTTGGGGCAAACCCCCTCCTTGCTCTCCCTCCCCAAGACCCTCTCACGCTCACACCCTGGCAGGTCGGAGCCTCGTTTGTCCAGTTACCCAGCATCTCCAGACCTACCTTTCCAGGACTGGCCAGTGTCCTTCAGCTGAGGGAGGACCCAGGGGTCCATATCCCCATCTTCCAAGATGGGGGCAGAACCGGAGGTCCCTGCAGGGGTCAAGGTCAGGTAGGGCCAGGAACCTAGCTGTTTCCTGGACACCTTTAGGTGGCGGCAAAAGGGGGTGGGGGGACTACGGCACAGGGGCTTGGGGTGAGGAACAAGAGTGGGAAGGAGGGGGGCCCCTAACTGTTCTGGCCCCTGGGCTCTCCTGGGGACGGATGGGCTGGAGCCCCTCTCCCAGCTTCCCCAGAGCAATGGGTCAGGGGCCAGGTGGGTGGGCAGGGAGGCAGGCCGAGGCTCCGGGACCCCAGGGCTCCTGGTACCTGCATTTCCCAGCCTCTGGTCCACCAGGCCAACTGTGTCCAGAGTGGCAGGAGGGGCCTGGGCGCGGGTGAAGGAACTCGGCATGGGTTTGGGGCAGGGACAGGCCCAGGCCCAAGTCTCGATCTGCTGGGGGGAAGGGCAGTTCAGACGCAGCTCCTCCCCCTGCCTGCCAGGTCGTGGGGTCCCCCGGCCTGAGGCCTCACCGCTGTCCTCCCTTCCCACCTGCTGTTGGCCTTGGTGACCTTCCCCTTCCTCCGTCCGCAGGGCGATGGCTATAGTGACCTCAAGTGGCTGTCAGGTGAGCCCAGTCCAGTTTGGGGGGACGGAGTTGAGGGATCCCTGGCTCCGTTGCTGGTCCTGGCTGGAAGAAGGCCTGGTGGGTGGCCTAGGGTGCTGGGGTGTGGCCGGAAGTGGTCGGGAGCCGGGGACTCGGGGACCTCTCCTATCAGGTGTCACAGAGACCACCGCAGCTGGTCGCGGCATAGACTCTGGCATTTGGTACCAAACGGCAGCATCTCCGCTTGATAAGGGCCCCACCTCCAGTGATGGGGAGCAGGACAGGGGGCTGGGTCGCCCCCACCCCACCTCAAGGCTCCCTCCTCAGCCTGCTGGGTCTGGAGCCCCCATCGAGCCCCCTACCTCGGTTCCCAGTGCCCGAGGCCCGGGAGCTGGGGAGCCTGCTGCCCTCCCCCTCCTGCTGCCCCCAAGCTGCTCTCACCCTCAGCTCCTAGAGTGTGTGGGGGGGGCGCCTAAGCCCTGGGCCTGGAGGTCACCCAGCCCTGACCCCAGTGTCCTGGGTCCCCACCTGGTTCTAGAAGCTCCTACCTGTGTGGGTAGTGAGGGGCACCTTCGGGGAGGAGACACAGGCCAGGAGCAGCTGCAGGTCAAAGATCCGCTGGGCGCACACATGACCTGCTGTGTACTGAGCCCCATTAATGTTTACCCAGGAGCCGAGGCCCCTGAGGGGTACCATTGCAGCCCCGGTACCTGCCTTGTCCAGGCCCCACTGTCACCCAGGGGTGTTGCAGGGCTGGGCAGGTGGCCCTTAGTGCTGGACTTCCATGAATGGATGTCTCAGTGACACTGCCAGATGCTGCATGCTGCCTGCCCAAGGCAGGGCAGGATGCTGGGGCTCTGGCTGGCCAGCCTGGGGACCCCATGGGAAGTCTGCCCTGAGCTCTACGGACCTCACCGTGGTTTTCCTGCCCCGGTCAGATGGCCAGAGGGAAGCCCTTTGCACCAGGTAGGCGGGGAGGGCAACAGCCCCTGAGGTCATCCAGTTCAGGTCTGGGCTTGGGGCAGGGCTGGGCCTGGCAGAGCTCCCAGCGGGCTCAGCCCCAGTGGTGGCCAGCAATGGTCACGGTCACGGGTGCCATGCCTTCATCTGCAAGGGGGAGGGTGGGCAAGGCCCCTCCCCCAAGCCACATTGCTGCCCAGCCCACTGCCCAAGCTCACCTGGGCCAGGAGACTCGGCCCATCCTGTTCTCTCTCCAGCTGAGCCCTGACCGGCCCCCTTGCTCGTGGAGTGCCTCTTATTGGGGTCAGTCCCCTTCCTGCTCCTGGGATGTGGGGAAGAAGAGCTGCCCGGCTGGGGCCGGCCCCTCCCCGTCAGGCCTGGTCTTCCTGGCCCCCTGCTTGCTGCCCACTGGTCGCTGGTGCAGGGGGACTTTGTCCCCGGGAGGGAGGAGGTTCCTGAGTGTCCTCTCAGCACATTCTCTTGTCCGTCCCTGCCGCCCGCTGCCCGCCGCGGGCCCCGTGGGCCCTCCCAGGGGCTCCTTCCTGTGCGGGGGTGGGGATGCTGCAGCCCAGTTGGTGGGGTCTGCGTCCACTGTCTCCAGCACCTGCTCTCGTCCCTCCCAAGGGTCTGTCTGGTGGCCATTGGGAGGCAGAAGGAAGCTGAGGGCCTGGCATGGGAGCGGCTGTCCTGAGCAGCCCCTCAGGCAGGTCCCCCCACCCCGGGCCTGGACCTCCTTGGACACCTGTGGCAGCAGTGATTGTGCCTGCGGGGGACCCTCCCCAAACAGCTCCCAACACAGCAAGAGCTCAGTGAGCAGACCAACATCGCAGGGCCTCACAGGCCAGGGGTGAAGGGAGAGGCCCTCCCTCCCTCCGGGCTCACGCCTCTGGGCCGTTTTGTAGAGGAGGGGAGACCTGCTCCAGCAGGACCCGGAACAGCCTCTGCCGGGCCCTGCCACTCCGGCCTGCAGCCCAGTCCCCGGGGTCTGGTCCCCAGACCCTTTCAGGAGCCACCCTCTGAGCCGGGTCTGGACCCGGGCTGGGCTTGCAGGCGACTCTGACAGCAGCACCCCTCCCCTGCACACAGACCAGCGCGGGGCCTGGGAATCCTGGCTGGGATTCCAGCTCCCGCAGGGGCTTACGGTACTGTGGGCACAGCTCCCGACCTTAGGTTGTGGCCCTGGGGTGAACACGCGGAGTGGCACCCGGGACACTCTGCCGCCAGGCTGTTCTGGGCAGGCGTGCCAGAGGTTCTGGGCAGGCGTGCTGCAGACCGGCCGGAGCTCAGGCCTCGGGGCTGCCTGGGGGGTCCCAGCAGAGGCTGCTGCAGCCCCAGCAGCAGCATCTGGGCTGGGGGAAGTGGGGCTGGGGGCCCAAGGCGGGGCAAAGCCTGGCCGGCTGCTGAGTGATGGCGGTGCTGCCTTTGAGGGGCGTGGGGGGCTGGGGTTCTGTGCGAGGCGGTTCCCGTTCGGCCCTGACAGCCAGGAAGGCAGCCAGGTCGAGGTCCAGCATGGCCACCCCTCCGCGGGGTGTGGGTGTGCTCTGGCGGCACTGCGGGCAGGGGATCCAGCGCTGCTCGTGGGCTGGCGTGTCCAGCCGCCGCACGCACGCCTGGCAGAAGGTGTGGCCGCAGTAGAGGCGGCGGGGTAGGTGCCCAGTGAGGTCATAGGCCGAGTAGCAGATGACGCAGTCGCCTCGCTGGGGCCCAGTGGCTGTGCCCTCTTCGGAGGCCCGGGGACCCTCTGGCGGCAGCATCCTGGGGGAGGCATGCAGGGAGCCTGCAGCCTACGCATCCCAGGCTGCCCATGCTTGTCCTGCATGGTTGGGGCCTCAGCACCAGAAGCCCCCCCGGAGGACAGGAGCCCAGGAGCCCAGGCCTCTGCAGACCTGGGAGGGTGGGTGGTGGCCAGTGGGCCTGGTGGACACCAGGCTCTGGGCACAGCCTGGGTCCCTGTGACTGCTGCTGGGCAGCATCCTACCCTGCTGTCTGGTCTCTCTCTGTGGCCCTCGTGTGCCATCCCAGGCCGGAACCCACCCCAGCCTGCCTGAGCCCCAGGCCTCTCTTACCTGCATCTGTTCTGCTGGGTGGCTATGTCCAGCCAGAGGGTGGCTGGGCATAGGGGGGACCCAGGGCGCCCTGCGGCTCCCTCCTTGGGGCTCGCGTTACTGGCCTACCACGGACCAGTCAGCAGGGAGGCAGGTGGTGGCTGTGGGCAGGCGTGGGCTCCCCTTTCAGCCACAAAGAGCTTTGCAACTGGATCCACCGGCACCACCGACTCATCAGGAGATAAGGGCCCCCCCACTCGGCCCGCCCCGCCCCCTTCATGCGCAGACCCGGCTCCACTAACCCCTCACCCAGGCCTGGCTTTGCCACTCAGCTTTGCCCATCTTCCCGCTTCATCCACCCAGACCTGCGCCCACCCCACCTGCACGCATACTCCACCCCCACCTCATGATGGGAAAGCTTTTTGGTTTGACCTGGGTGACGCCTGTTCTTCAGCTCTTAGTTCAAGCGTCACCTCCTCCAGGAAGCCTGCCAGGACCCCCACCAGCTCAGAGCTCTGAGGGGTCCTTCTGCTCTGTGGCTCAAGCACAGTGTGTGTGTCCATGTTGATGTGTCCCATTGCCTTTGTCCCTGTCTGGGCTGGGCCTGTCATGTTCCCATCACAAGCCAGCCCCATAAGGCTCCAAGGAGGCCCTCAAACACAGGAGTGGAGATCCCCACTCATACAGAGACCACTCAGAAACTCTCTGAGGTGCAGGGCACCGTGGGCAGCTCTGGATGCCCTCCTCAGAGGCCACCTCCCCCTGGCCTCTGCCTGGTCCAAGCCCTGGGGCCAGCCCAGTGACATAGCAGAATGGGGTGTGTTGGGAAGGGTGGGGTTGAGGTCAGGACCCCAGAACCCTCTCCGTCCCGCTAGAGGAAGCCAGGCCCAGAGGGTCCCCTCCTTACTCCTGCCGTCCTGGCAGGCCCCCGCCTCCTGGGCTGGTCAGACGGGTTTTTGGTGGCTGGCCCGGGTGGGTTCATCTTCCTGTGCGGGCCAGTCATGGGGCAGGGCCGGGAGCCTGAGCCCTGTGGAGTCAGGCCAGTGACACGCCTGCCCACGCCCAGGGACCAGTCCTGCTGTGTGGCCAGTCACCAGGGGTCGGGGGAGGGCTGGCACCAGGACCCGTCCATCCTGCAGGGCCAGCTTGGCCTCCTTCTCCGGCTCTCTCTGCCCAGTCCCGGAAACATCAGTGTGCCTGGTACTGGCCTCGCTGCTCAGTCTTCACACCGGCATTCCGGCCTCATCCCCGTGCCCCCGACGCAGGTGCACTGTGCTGCTCGGACAGGTGGGAGATGGGTCTGGCCCAGTGCCTTTTCTGCCCACCTCTGTGAAGCCCAGGCCCCAGAGGCAGGACAGCGGGGAGCAGCACACAGCAGGTGTTCAGGAATTGGGTGTTCTGTGGGAAACCAGAAAAACACCCCGGCCGAGGCAGGGCAGTGACTCACGGGTGGGCCGGGCTGGGTGCTGGCCACCTGGGCTCCCACTCCTGGAAACCTGCCCACACTGGTCCCACCCACCACTGTGCTGCCAACACGGTTCTCCTCCTGGAGGCTTCTCTCAGGCTCTACTGCTGGTTCCAGGCACAGCATGGCCCTGCTGTCTGACCTGCAGACTCTCCTGTCTCCCAGGCTCACCCTCAGCCCCGGGGAATGCAGGGCAGCTCAAACCCAGGCCCGACCGGCCTTCCTGTCCAGCCTCTGGGCCAACCTGAGAGTGCAGTGTAGGTTAGGTTGTCATGAGGCTGCCCCACCCCGGAATGTCCCATAGAGGCTGGCAGCCTGTGGGGACGTCTAGCCTGGGACCCTCCCGAAGCGGATAGCAGCAAAGGAGAAGGGTGGCCGGGACGAAGCTCGCTCTGCTTTATTGCCCGGCCCTGGGCCTTGAAGAGGTGGTCAAGGGTGTCCCCGGGGCTCTGTTTCAGGGGCGGGGGCTGAGCTGTCAGCCTTCTCGGTGGGTAGGTGCCGCTGTCCAGGGTGGGGAGTGGCCAACACCCATGACAGCAGGCCAGTGGCTGTTCCAACTGTCCAGGCACTGCTGTGGCCACCTGAGCAGAGGCCCGGGCTTGCCATGCGGGGGCGCCCCACAGCAGGCCCTGCGGCCCAGGGGCCAGGCTAGGAAATGACACAGCAGCAGCTGCGGCAGCGGCAGAAGCGGGGGCAGTGGCAGCAGGAGCAGCAGGGACAGCAGCAGCAGTGAGGCGCGATGTCGCCACGCCCCGTCGGCGAAAGGCCAGTGTAGGTCAGTCCCGCCTGGTGCTGCCCACTGCCATCGGGGGTGCAGGGCTGCTGCCAGGCCTGCTGGCCCTGGTTGGAGGCAGCCCCCTTGGCACCCTTGGGCCCTGGGGCCTCCTCGGTAGGCTCCAGGGTGCAAGACCCCACGGGCAGAGGCTGCGACTCCGAGGAGGATGGAGCCGCCTCCAGCTGCTGCCCCAGCTCGGGCCGCAGGTGAGCCCTCGGGATGCTGACATGGGCATATGGGTCCTTGACAAACATCTCAGGGGGGTCCATGGCTTGGCCTGGCAGGGGTGGGCAGAGGAGACAAAATCAGCTCAGTGGAGGGGAACCCAAGAAAAGCCAGGCTGTGGAAGCGCCTGAGTGTGTGTGTGAGGCCTATGTGTCAGTGCGTGTGCAAGGTAGCGGAGTGTAGGGAGAGTGAGGGCCAGTGTCTCCTAGCTGCCCCCAGGTGTCCCCCACCCTCCCTGAGAGACAGTGCCCTGTGATGGAGCTGGGAGTGGGGTGGGGGGCTGGGATATGCAGCTAAGCTGGTCCTGCAGGGGGTGCGGAAGCCCCTCAGCCCAGGACGGACCCACCTGAAGTGGCGACAGCAGCAAGGTGTCTTCTTGTTCTCTGGGCCAGGTCCCAGTGCCTGTGAGCTGAGCGACTGGCGGCTGCCTTTTCCCTCCTGGGGAGGGGCGGGGCTGTGGGCGCGGCTCAAAGCTGGGGTTCCCAAGATGCCAGGAGGCCCCAGCTCCTGGAGCACAGTGGCCACCCACCCTTCCTTTTTTGGATGGGGGTTGGCTGTGGCCTGGCCTCCCAGGGACATTGCCAGCCTGGGTGATTCAGCCTCAACGCATCTGGGGCATGTTCTGGCCCTCCAGGGACCTGCAGCTCACCAGAACGCAGGACAGGAGGCGAGTCTGGGGTCAGGCCTGCAGGTGGTCTGGGGGCCCAGCCATTACTCGCATGTCTCAGAGCCTCTGCTTTGAAGCAGAGGGCAGAGGTCCTCACTGTGACCCAAGCCTCTACCCCGCAGGCAGAGACCAAGATGTTTGCGAACACACGGCTTGTAGGTTTGCTGTTTTTTTTTTTTTAACTGATAAGAAATGCTTGGTTTACACACCTTTGCCGATAAAACTTACTTTTCTTACGATTGGCGACATGGGCTTCATACACAAGTGACGTTTCTAGCTCATTTCTGAAACTAGTTTCCCTCTGGTTGGTGGCCTCGTGGGCCACAAGCCCCTGATCCCTCAGCGTCCCCATCCTTGGCCCTCGCATCCCCTCCAACTGCGAGGTGTCACATAGCACCTGCCACACAGGGTCGCTGTATGTGGGGGGTGGGTGGATGTGAGCACTCGGGTCTTGGGTTTGGGCCTGGCACGGCGAGCTCCGCCTGGGGCAACCGGGACAGTAGGGTACGGCCTGGACACGCACCCCTAGTCCTTGGCGCTCGGGGGGAACCCCCAGGAAGGGCGGGGTCAAATCAGACACGGCCCAGAGGCCAGCTGACCAGAGTGGCCTGCATGGGGCCGGTCAGGCCGGTCCGGACATGAGTAGTACCGATGCGGCACCAGACGTAGGGGCAATTAGGCCCAAAGGCCGGGAAACTGCGAGGCGGACAACAGAGGTCCAGTGCGCAGGCGCCAGAAGCCCCGCCCACAGCCCCTACAGATTCTGTCCCTTGCTGAGAGGAGGCTGGCGCATGCGCAAAACAGGACTGACAGGGCGGGGGTTGGAGGTGCGCCCGGTGGGAACTATATTCCCCAGAAGCCTCTGCGCTCAAGGGTTTTCCTAAACACCCGGTTCGGGGTCAGCTGGTCTCATCTGTCCAGGACCCGGCTTGGGCTGCACCAGCTCTGAGACGCCGGGCTCGGGAGGCGTGGGTTTGGGCGGGCTCTGGGCGGGAGCCTTGCACTGGATGGACTTCATCTCTAGGGGCGGGGCCTCGGGTAAGGGGTGGGGCCTAGTGGCCGGTACCACCTTGGGTGCGCGCCTAGGTAGTTGGTGGGGAGATGAGCAAAGCCCTTGCCTAGGCTGGACCCCCAGTCCTCCCCTGGCCGGGTCTGCCGCAGTTACCCTGCCTTCGCGCCAGGGCCCCATAAGCACCCCGCTGCCCCTCCCACAGGGCACCTGCTCACTAGCACACATGCTGTCGCTGAATGGTGGAGGACACTGAGGCGCAGGCACTAGCCCGAGATGGCAAAGAGCGGCAAAGTCAAGGCCTATGGGCCAGGGATGCCTCTCCAGCCTGTTTTGCCCGCGTGGGGCCCTTTATCAGGAACGCCGACCTTTCCGGGCTCTTCTGCCTGCAGGACTTGGGGCTAGGTCTAGAGCCAGGTGCAGTCTGGCCTGTACAGAGCGGAGGAGCTGTGGCCAGAAGGGGCTGGGACTGTCCAGGGTTAGGTGCATGGCCCAGTGCTGATCAAAGAAGTGCCAGCATGCCATGTGGTGGCCCTGGCAGGTTAGGGAAAGGTTCTCTGGAGGCCCACGCAGCCCTGGTCCTTTGCCCTGTATTTGTCAGCATGTCCTCTCTCCTCTCTCACCTGAGAGTGCCTCACAAGCAGAGGGCGTATCCCGGGGGGCAGGGAAGCCTGGCCTGAGGAAGAAGCAGAAGGGAATGGGGCCTCTGTGCTGGGTGCGGTCAGGTTAGCACACAACTCTGTGACAACGGGACACGTGCTGACCTGCTGGGATGCCGGAAAGGGCCACCCCACCCCGTGTAGGTGCGTGTCCTCCCTGAGCTGCCCCATGGCGGCCTGTCCAGCTGTCTGACCTTCCACCTACCCCTCACACCACCCATCTGTCCAACTGTCCTGTCCTTGGAGCATTCTCCTAACTCCCGTTCCTCCCTCCATTCGCTCCTCTGATCGTCGCTCGCCCGCCCCTGCTCACCCTCTTCTGTCACATCGCGGTCTTTGAGCCTGCCAGTGCTGGAAACAGCCTGCTGCACCTGTGAGCCAGAAAACCCTGGAGGCATTCCCACTGGGGGCCGAGTGGAAGGACAAGCAGAGACCCTGACTCTGGGGGGGACACAAGGCAGTCCCACGGTGGTGTCCTGGGAACCAGCTTTCATGGTACCACCCCTGGGCTCTCTCCTCCCCTTCCTCCCTCTGGCATTGTGAGAGCTCAAAGCAGGCTTTCCCTTCCAGAATTGAGGCGGGGGGCTTGACTAGGACCCAGGCTCAGCCAGGCGGGGACGGGGGAAGGCGAGGCAGGAGGGGGGACGCCACGGGGATCCTGACCCCCACGCGGCCCGCGGCGGGGAGGAGGAGGGCGACCCCGAGAGCGGGCGCCAGGCCCGCGGCGGATCGAGGGGCGGCAGAGACTGGCCCCGCCCCGCGGACCCCGCGCGGGTCCCCAGACGGGGGTGGGGTGGGGGGTGGCGCTGCGGGCGCGGGCGGGCGCCGCGCGCACTGCGGTCCCCGCGCCTCCGCCGCAGAGCGCGCCACGCTCGGCACGCACCTGCCGCCGCCGCCGCCGCCGCCGCCGCGCCGAGCCGAGCCCCGCGCCCCACGCCCCCGGGAGCCGCCGCGGCCCGGCCATCGCCCGAGGTCGCCGCCAGAGCCGCCGGAGCCGCCGGGCCAAGGCGCGGGCGCCGCATCCAGGCCTGCCTTTGAGACAACCTCTGCGGCGGCGGCGCGCGGCCCGGCCGGGAACGCCAGGCTGGGGCAGGTGAGTGCGGGCGGGGCGGGACAGCGCGGGGTCGCCGCTCGCCGGCCTCCACTCCTAGGCAGAGGTCGGGCCTCGGGAACGGGAACTGGGGAGGGGGCTGGGTTCCGAGTCTGGCGAGGGTAAGGGTCAGAGGTCGGGCGTCCTGTCTTTTTGTGCAGGGTGAGGGTGAGGGTGAGGGTGAGGGTGAGGGTGAGGGTGAGGGTGAGGGTGGGCCCGGGCGCTGCCCTCACGCTGTCTCTCACCTGCAGCTCGGGCCCGGTGAAGGCCTCTCCTCTGCTCCCCGCGCCGCCGCCGCCGCCGCCGCCGCCGCCGCCGCCGCCGAGCTTGCAGCCCGGGTCCTTCCGCAGCCAGGGCTCAGGCTAGCTGCCTTCCCTGGGCGCCCTGTCCTGGAGCCATGGGGCCCACCTAGCCCCTGCCTGTCCGGATGTCCCGGTCCCGGGACGGCTGATCTCGGCTGCAGGGGGACACCCCCCAACGCCCCCTCGCCAGCCTCAGCAGCCAGAGACCCTGGGTGAGCCCCTGGGCCCGACCTCCAGCCCAGGGCAGTCTCCCACACCCCCCTGCCCCTGTTCATCTCCTCCTCCCCCGCTCCTTCCTCCTCCTCCTCGGACTGGACCTGAGAAGCCACTGTGGCCACTGGGGGGGGCCCTTCCCCCCAAGCTCTTGCCAGCCTCCCCCAGGAGTCCACAGGGCGTCCAGGGTCCCCACCAGGCCTGGCGGGACCAGGATGCTGCCCCGTCTCCTCCCCCCCGGCCTCACCCAACTCCCCCACCCACCCGAACACCCAGTCTGACTGGAGACAGCCGGATGCCGGCTGACCCTGGGCCCGAGGCGGGCAGTGGCTGGCCGGGCTTCCTCATGTCCTGCCTGAAGGGCCCCCATGTCATCCTCAAGATGGAGGCCATGAAGATGGTCCACCCTGAGAAGTTCCCCGAGCTGCAGGCGGCCGCCCCCTGCTTCCCACCTGCACCCCGGCCCACCCCCGCTCTGGCACCCAAGAGAGCCTGGCCCTCAGACACAGAGATCATCGTCAACCAGGCCTGTGGGGGGGACATGCCTGCATTGGAAGGGGCTCCCTGCACCCCGCCGCTGCCACGTCGGCCCCGCAAGGGCAGCGCGGAGCTGGGCTTCCCCCGAGTGGCGCCGGCGGACGAGGTCATCGTGAATCAGTACGTGATTCGGCCTGGCCCTGCGGCCTCAGGGGCCCCCGCGGCAGCGGCAGCGGCTGCAGGAGAGCCTCTGGAGTGCCCCACCTGCGGGCACACGTACAACGTCACTCAGCGGCGGCCCCGCGTGCTGTCCTGCCTGCACTCTGTGTGTGAGCAGTGCTTGCAGATTCTCTACGAGTCTTGCCCCAAGTACAAGTTCATCTCCTGTCCCACCTGCCGCCGCGAGACTGTGCTCTTCACCGACTACGGCCTGGCTGCGCTGGCCGTCAACACGTCCATCTTGAGCCGCCTGCCACCCGAGGCACTGACCGCTCCGTCCGGTGGCCAGTGGGGGGGCGAGCCTGAGGGCAGCTGCTACCAGACCTTCCGGCAGTACTGTGGGGCCGCATGCACCTGCCACGTGCGGAACCCGCTGTCCGCCTGCTCCATCATGTAGCGTCCACCCGCCTGCCACCGCCCACCGGTCCTCGCTCGCTGCTTCTTCAGGGGTCTGGCCCTGCCCTGTTGCCCACTGACCCCTTGCCCACCACAGCTTCTGGCCCCCACCCGCGTGGCACTGTCGTTGCAGCCAACCTTGCCATTAAAACTCTGCCAAAGTCTGCACCTCGTTCCCTGGACTGAAGCCTAGGCCTGTGCACAGGCCTGGGCCAGGGTGGGCACCCAGGGCTGCAGCCCCGACAGGGTCCAGGCTGGAGCAGCCAGAGGGAGGCCCAGTGCTGTTTGGAGTCAACCTGGTCTGCTCGCTGGGGGCCAGTCTGGTCCAGGCACACTGCTCAGGAGGGCTGGGCCTGACAGTGTGTGTGTGTGTGTGTGTGTGTGCGTGCGTGTGTGTGTGCACGTGTGTGAATGCCCCACACCTCTGTGCAGAGCCAGCCTCCTGTATGTGCCAGGCAGGACTGTGGGGGCAGGTGTGCAAAGCAGGCCCAGCTGGGCAAAGGGAGAACGCTTCCTCTGCACTGGCCACTGGATGTGAGTGCAGCCAACGGGGGGACAAGTCAGTCCAGCTGGCCCCTGGTGCCTACCTGACCCTCTGAGGTTGTGTGAGAATAGCCTTGGGGCCAGCCTGGGCTGGGGTTGGGACAAAGGTTGGCCGCAGTCACAATCAGGTATGAGGACCAGAGAAGGGCCTCCTGTCTGGCACCGGGACGACCTGGATGTGGAGAAGGAACTTTGTTGCCTGGTTGGTGAAGGCAGGGTAAAGATGACAGCGATGAAGCAACAACATTATCAGTAGCAGCTACCGTTTATTACCGAGAGCCATCTTGCGCGCTGGGCACAGGGCTCAGCATGTCACCAACAAGCCCAGGAGGTGGTGCTGTGACGGCGCCTGTCCTTCAGATAAAGTCCCCAGCTCCACGAAGGGAGGTCACAGAGGAGGCGGGGGCAGAACTGGGGCCCAGCTTGGTGCTCTGTGTCTCCAGGGCCTGGCTGGG
Organism: Mesoplodon densirostris; assembly: GCF_025265405.1. Classification (NCBI taxonomy): domain Eukaryota; kingdom Metazoa; phylum Chordata; class Mammalia; order Artiodactyla; family Ziphiidae; genus Mesoplodon; species Mesoplodon densirostris. The sequence goes on from NC_082666.1 coordinate 839,476, forward strand.
CCCGCGTCCCTTGAAGCTGAGGGGCATGTGCTGACCCTCCGGCTGCTCAGGGCCGCCACTCGGATCCTGACTGGCCAGGTGAGCAGGCCCTTTGTGGGCTGGGCCTGTGCGGCAGGGGCCCTCCCCTCAGCTACCCTGACCTTCAGGGAACACACGCTGGGCCTTATCTGGAACGTGGGCAGGTGGGGGGCCTGCAAGGACTCGACTCCAAGGACTCGACTCCCTGCCAGGCCTCTGTTCACTTTCATGTCCATTGCACCCGTCCGTCCTGCTCCTGCAAACAGGCCAGGCGGGAGGGCAGAGACAGCCCAGCAGCAGTGTGGGGCCTGTCCATCGAGGGGCACTTGGGGCCCTGGTCACAGACCTCCTCCAGTCCTGTCCTGGGCACCAGTGGCTCATGTCCGGGCAGCAGGGCAGTCTGGAGTCTCTGGCTGGGTCAGATGCTGAACACAGGCTCCTGGGTGGCCCTCCCTGCCCAGGTGCTGGGTCTTGGTTGAAGGCTAGTGCCCCGGTCACCCTTGGGTCCTTCAGCCTGGTCATCGGGCCTCAGGGCAAGGTGCTCCCAAGGCCCCATGGCACCAAGGCTCGGGCCAGTCTGGGCCTCCTGTCCGCTGGCGGCCGTGGCTGTCCCAGACCCAGGCCGTGCTGGTGGCGGACGTGACGGGCTCTGCTTAGTGGCGGGAGCTGTCCAGCAGCACGAAGAGCAGCCCCAGCAGCGCGAGCGGAGCGAAGATGAGCAGCAGGCCCAGCAGCTCGAGGGCCAGCAGGCCCAGCAGCGCCAGGCGGCGGGCGCAGGGCCCCCGTTCCCGTAGGGCCCAGAGCCAGGTGCCCAGGCAGGGTGGGCAGGGCAGGAAGGGCAGGCAGCCTCGGTTGCCCACAGGCCCCGGCAGGAAGCGCAGCTGGTAGCGGTGCTCTAGGGAGGCCCAGGGCCCGGGGCCCCGGTGGGGGGGCATGCGGAGGGCAGCGGGCGCAGGGCGCTGGGGCCCATCGGCCTGTAGCAGCTCCTCCTGCAGCCGGCAGATCGCCCACTCAAGCATGGGTGTTTTCTGGCGACACAGCGGGCAGCACACCCGGCCCAGGTCAGCACTGGGGGCTGCGCCCAGCAGCCGGTGCAGGCAGCCAGCACACAGGCCGTGGCCGCAGTTCAGCAGGGCGAGGCGGTGCTCTCCGGGCCCGTAGGGCTCAGTGCAAATGGGGCACTCCTCCTCCTCCTCCTCGTCCTCCTCGTCCTCTGTGGGCCTGGCCCAGGGGCGGGCCATGGCTGCGGCCCCCAGCAGGGGCTCACTGTCTGGAGTCCTGGCACCCTGGGGGCTCCCAAGGGCCCCGCCATCCGACCCATCATCTACCAGCACTTGGCGCAGCGGGTCCAGGCGCTCAGGGCCCAGGGAGGCCAAAGGCAGATTGGTGAGCCCAGAGCTGAGGCCAGCAGGGCCATGAGTGGGGGCCCCAAGGCACAGTTCAGGGGCGGTGCCTCCAAGGCAGGGGTCGGGATGGGTGGGTGGGGACCCCAGGGCGGCGACGGGGGAGGCTGGGGCTGTGAAGGTCAGTGTGGCCCTCCGGGGCTGGGGCACGGCCTGGCACTGACCTTGCAGCAACTGCCACCTCCTCCTGGCTCCAGGCCCCAGAGTAAACTTCACTCGGGCCCCAATAGCCGTGCCAGCTCCGGGTGGCTCCTGGGCCCAGCGTGCCGTCCCGTCCCCAAGAGGGTCTGCCAGGCCCAGCCGCAGCGATCCGTGTCAGCCAGCTGTATTCTAGGCGGCGGCGCTGTGGGTAGGCCAGCCTAACTCCTCCAGCAGGAATTCCGCTCCCGGGGCGGGGACGCTACTCACACGTCCCTCCCCAACCAGCCTGGGCCACGCCCCTCCCCTCCTGCCTGAGGCCGCGCCCCCTCCCTCCCAGGGCCCTGGGCCGCTCTGCCCTGGGCTGGGAGGGGATGGTCGACGCCAGCCTTGGCGGGTGCCTCTCCAGGCCTCCCCCTACTGGGCCATCAGGGCCAGGGCAGAGCTTGTACAAGGAGGGCAAACAGCTGGCACCCACCGCGTGAGAATCGGGCACCGAGGTGTGGGGCTGAGCCCCGGTGCCCTCACGCCAAGCAGGGCAGGTGAGCTGTGGGCCCACCCACCACCTGAGAAGCACGACGACGGCACGAGGAAGCACAGGTAAGAAGCGGCCGCCCAGCACCCGTCCTTTATTACTCAGGCTGTACGGCGTGGGCTGCCTGGGGGCCTCCTCCCGCTGCTCGGGGTCTGTGCAGAAAGGAGAGCTGACTGTCCTCCCAGCTGGGATTGGACAGGGAGAGGGGTAACAATGGTCTCCAGAGAGCAGCGGTCAGAGTGGCCGCGGCCAACGGCGGGACGGCTCCTCAGGCCCACGTCTCAGTCTGGAAACGCAGGGTCCGCTGGAGCCTGGCGAGGTAGGCGGCTGCGGCGGGGCCGGAGAGCCCGCCCTCCTCCTGGAAGATGGACGTCAGGGCGTCCGACACGTCAGCTGGCATGTACTTGGCGTTGCTGGAGGGAGAGGCAGGCTAGGGCTCAGCACGGTTGGAGTCCCCAGGGGACTGGTCCCCCACCACGACCTGCGCCCGGGCTCACCCCGCCAGGTAGAAGTGAGCGCCCCGGAGATCCAGCAGCCCCCACACCAGCGGCCCGAGCTCCCGGAGCCGGTGCTGCACATACACCTTCTGCTTCTGCAGGGCGGGGGGACAGGGTGAGTCTGTGCCCCCCAGAGTCCCTCCCCGCCCCCCACACACCCACCTGCTCCCGGGAGAAGGCCGTGACGAGCGTCAGGCAGCCCCGTGTCTGCAGCTCCTTCCACTCAGCCTCCCAGTAGAAGTCCTGGTCCCGCTGGCGGCAGCCAAAGAACAAGACGTTTCCTGGGGAAGCGCGGGGGCCTTGAGCCAGGACTTGGGCCCTTGAGGTTCAGCCCGGCTGCCACCCCGCCCGAGACTCTGTGCTCACCTGTCTCACCCTGGGCCACTCGCTCCTGGATGGCTGCTCGGAAGGGGGCCACGCCAGTGCCTGGCCCCACCATGATCACAGGCGTGTCTGGTGTCTTTGGGAACGTCAGGCCCCCGGACCGCACCCACAGGGGCACCCGAACAGGTCCTATCGCGGGAGGGAGGCGGCGTGAAGAGGCTTGGAGGCCCAGGGCCCTAGCCCGGGGCTGGCTGTGGTGCATGCAGAGGAGTGGGACCCCGCGCACAGCCCCCTGCCCCAGAGAGCCAGGGTCACCTTGCCCAGGGTCCAGAGATGCCAGCCAGTTGGAGCAGAGGCCCCGGCGGGGCTCCTTGAGGCGCGTCTGGTACCGCACCACGGCCACGAGGATCTGCAGCCTCGAGGGGCGGGCCTGGGGGAGGGGACAGTGGGTACCCCACCCTGCTTCAGGCTCCAGCCACTTCACCCGGCTGGTCCCAGTGGCCAGTGAAGGTTGGGGGAGGCCCAAAGCTCTCACACAGGGCCCCGCCGCCCACCCTGGGGGCCCCGGCCCTGGCTGCCCCGAGGCCGGCCCCTCACCAGCAGAGAAGAGGCAATGGAGAAGGCCCGCGGCCGGATCAGGGGGACGAGGTCCAACAGGTAGTCTGGGGGGATGGCGCCAGCCGTGTGTGGGAAGTCGCACAGCACCTGGCGGAGACAGCCTCAGGAGGGCTGCGGCTGCAACGGCCACGCCCGCCCGCCCGCCCGCCCCTGCCCGCACCTCCAGGACCGTCCTGCGGGGCCGGGTGCAGTACTCGCACAGCTCCTCCTGGCCCTGGGCCGAGCTGAACTCCAGCAGCTTCTCCCGCTCGAGCTCATGGCAGGAGAGGCAGGCCAAGAGCTCAAAGAAGGAGCGGCGGGGGACGCTGGCGATGTCCAGGTACTGGGACACGAGGCGCTGAATGGAGCAGGGCTGGGGCAGCCGCGCAGGGCAGGGGACACCTGCAGTGGGGAACGGGAGGCTGTGGGGGGCTGGGGAGGTGGGGTGTGGGCAGCCCGGGGGCTGGGGGCGCAGCGCACGGGCGGCAGCAGCGGCAGCTGGGGCTCACCCGGCTCTCGGGGCTGCAGCGTGAAGTGCTGGGCAGGGTCCAGGCCCAGCACCCGGCAGAACTGCTGGACATGGCTGGCCGTGTTCTCGGGCTGGATCAGCACCACGTCGCCGGCCACAAAGCTGTGGGGGACACCAGGGCTCTGGGGAAACTTCAGAGGAAGGAAGCAAGCGGCCAGGGAGGGCTGGGTGGGGTCCTTGGTCCCCCCTCCCTGGCCGCTGTCTCTCTTCTCTGCCCCGCTGAGTGCCCGCTTTGGAAGAGGACCTGCTGAACCCCGGACCACGGTCCCCCACTGCTGCGGCTGCGCCCTCCACAGGTCCCCAGGACCAACCCTCACCTGACCCCAGAGCCCGTGATGTCGAACTCGATCAGCCGAACATCCTGGAAGTGTGAGGGGCCGGTGACCCTCTGATTGGTGACCATGGGTGCCAGGAAGGGCTGTAGCTCTGAAGGGGGTCCCTGAGGGTCTGTCCCGGCCACACACAGCTCCTCAGAGGAGGGGACCTCCTGGAGGAACTTCAGGGTGAACTTGGAGGGCCAACTGTGAAGGGGGAGGACACCTGTCGGACCACTGGCCAGCCTGGATGAGCGGCCGAGGGAGGCCTGTGGCCAGGCCAGGCCTGCTGCGCCTGCAGGCGCCGCCGCCCCAAGGCCACACTTACAGGACTCCGGGTGGGGTCAGGCCGATGTCAAGGGGCAAAGGGTGCGGCCCCAGCACCTTCTCCCACAGGTCATGTAGCCAGGGGTCGATGGTGGCATCGGGCCTGCAGAGAGCACACGCATGCTGGTCTGGGGACCCTGCTCCCGCTGGGCCTGCAGGAGGGTGCTCCGCCTCCCACTCACCCCAGCTCGTGCTGGTCATCGCCCAGGCACACGGGCAGGAGGGCGCTGCCCCCAAGCTGCAGCAGCCGTCGGTGCAGCTTCTTGGCCACAAAGTTGAACCTACGGAGAGACGGAGGCTGGCGCTGACCCGGGCCCCAGGCGGGGGCAGGAGGGAAGCGCCCAGCTGGCTGCGCAGGGTGGAGGGTCCCAAGTCTTCCTGGGGTCACTTCGCTGCTCCCTGAAGGGCAGCTCCTCGCGGGGCCACTGTCAACGGAAGGGTCTCTCACCCCTCCTGTGGGCGCGCCCACAGCAGGAACGGATGTCTACGTCACGCACTGCACAGAACCCCCAAGGCCCCACAGGCAAGGATCACTGTGCCACCCGTGTTCTGTCCTTTTCACCTGGACGACTGCAGGCCTCATGCTGCGTCCGGCTCTGGAGGTGTCTGTACCCAGCGACCCCTCCCTCAGCTCCTGTGCTGCACAGTTACGGGTTTTAATATTTGGGGAACCTAACGCCATGCATACCCTTGAACACAAAGCCCTCTGTACTTCCCCAAGAAATAACGCAAAGCAACAGCATTCTCTGCTTAGGACGTGGCTACGTTATGAAAACACTGAAAGCAAAAAAAGCAGAGGCAGGCAGTCCCATGGCCACGTCCAGGGAAGTGCTGGCTTCAGGGCAGCTCCCAGGGGCTGGGGTCTTCTGTGCCTGCCGCCTGTTTGCAGCTCTCTGTTCTGTGTGCTCTTGGTAAGCCCAAATGTCTCACACAAGGCTTTTAATACAAGTGGGGGGAGGGCCAGGTAGGCCTTTGTCGCCCTACGTCACACGGCGACAGATGTGGCTCAGACCGTGGACGTCCGGCTCCAAACATCGCCTCCTGCCCTGGAAGGTGCCTTGGGCGTGGCCCCAGCCTGGCGCCCACCTTGCTGCCCCGCCCACTTCCGGCATGGATCCTGCCTGCCCTCCGAGCCCTGGGGCCTCTGGCCACGGAGGAAGTGCCCACCAGAGAGCATCTGTGGGACGAGGACGCGTGGCCAGGGCCACGTCCCAAAGTGGGAGCCCTGGGGGCTGGGTCATCCAGCCCTCTGCCAGGACGCCTTGTGCTTGACCCCAAAGACAGTCCCTGTGGGCCGGCAGCCTGCCCGCCCTTACTCACTTGGCATAAGATGAGTCCCCAAGGCCCAGGACAGCGAAGTCCATCTGACAGAGGGAGGTCGACGGCAGGTTCCTCCGGAAGATGAACCTCCAGAAGTTCTGCAGCAGGAGAGACCGAGCCCAAGTCCCTCTCCTTCCCTGGTCGCAGGCTTACCCGCTGGGCGGCCCGTGCGGGAGCACATCCCGTCCCACGCCCTGCCCTGGCCTCCCTGCAGGCCGACAGAGGGGCTTTCAACAAAGCTCCCCTTCACCTTTGGCCACTGGTGACCTGAGCCCTGAGACACTGCCCTCTGGGTACGGTGCAGGCTTTGCCTCACAGCCCACCTCCCTTCTGCTTTGTACCTGGCCAGACAGAGGCCCCCTGGGGTGGAAGGGTCCTGGGCCTGTCGGGACACAATTCTGCCTACTGGCCCTGGACCACCCCCTGGCCTTCTCAAGACTTTCCTGCAGGGGCCACCGCTGGGGACCACGCCTGCCCTGCCTCCTGAGACCCCCCTGCTCATTCCTGTTTAGACCTTGTCTCAGGCAGGCTGGGGAGCCCCCCCAGGGTGCTTCCTGAGAAAGGGTCCCGAGAAGATGCAATTCCCACGGCTTATGTCTGAAAATGCCTGGCCTCCCCTCACACTGACTGGTAGAAAACAGGGCACACTTTAGATGGAATCGTCTCCCCCAAGAGCCCGAAGCTTTGCTCTGAGCTGGTCCAACTGGGTGGTGGCTGCCGAGAAGCCAGCGTCCCTCTGTGCCCTGCTCTGTGCCCCGCCAGACACCTGGGCACTCCGTAGCTCTGCCCAGGTTTTGCGTGTCTGTCCCAGGGGTGCCAAGCTCTCCCTTCTCGCAGGTGGAACCCTGGCTGCTCCGCCTCCAGTCCTCTGGGTTCTGCTTGTGCTTCTCTTGGTCACTGTCCTTCACGGGGGTCTTTCCTTGAGCGCGTGGTCATTCTTTCTGCTCTATGTGTACTTAAGAATGTGATAGAGGGGGCTTCCCTGGTGGCGCAGTGGCTGAGAATCCGCCTGCCAATGCAGGGGACACGGGTCAAGCCCTGGTCCGAGAAGAACCCACATGCCGCGGAGCAATGAAGCCCGTGCGCCACAACTACTGAGCCTGCGCTCTAGAGCCCGTGTGCCTAGAACCTGTGCTCCGCAACAAGAAAAGCCACCACAGTGAGAAGCCACCGCAACGAGAAGCCCGTGCACCGCAATGAAGAGTAGTCCCTGCTCGACACAACTAGAGGAAGCCCGCACGCAGCAACGGAGACCCAATGCGGCCAAAAAATAAACAAATAAATAAATTTATTAAAAAAAAAAAAGCCGATAGAAAACCCCAAGTTCGCGCCTGTCACCAGTGGGGCAAGGCCCTGGCTGCCTGGGAGGGCACACCTAGCCAGTGTCCTCAGAGGACCATGACAAGGAGGCTGGGGTCTTCCTGTTTAGTGTGCAGCCGGTCCCCAGGCCCCTGGTCTGAGCCCTTCAAAGAAGCCTCCGGTCCGTGCTATGTTGGGAGGGCCCCATCCTGACCACTTCCGTAGGGTGTCCATCCCGGCGCTCTGCCCTCCTTTATCCACCCTCGTCCCAGTGTGACTGTCACCACCTTCATGCTGTTGGATTCCGACGTGAAGTCTGTACCTCTGCCAGCTGACCTGACGGAGGTCTTCATTGCCTCCCCCGCCCCACCCTGCGTCTCTGGCATCCACCATCCTCCTGCCTTTGGTCTCCCAGACTTGCCTCCTCTCCCGTGCGTGCTCCTGTGTGGGCTCTCCTACGGCATCCCCACTCCAACCCAGTTCTTCAAACTTCTGCCTCCTTTCCCCCACCAACATTTAAACAGGCCTGCGTTTCTCCATCTCACGAGTATCCTCTTTTTAATCCCTCAGCCCCACTCACAGCAATAAGCTTTGTTGAATTGTTTAGTGTACAGACGTTCTTCAAAGCTTCTCTTGCCGAGATCACCAGCAGTCCCTTTGCTGATAAACCCCAGCAATGCCTCTCAGGCCTTATCCTACTTCATTTCCCTGCAGCTTTGAGTGCAGGAGACCATCCTCTGGAAACAGTCAACTCTCTGCCCTTGACCTTGGAGATGGTGTGCTCCTTCTTCCTGCTGCTGGGGCCACTTTCCTGCCCCTCACAGGCTTTTCTCCACCTTCCACGCCCTTCGTGCTTAGGGCAACTGCCCTGGGGGAGGGAGGTTCTCCCTTTCTCTCGCCTCCACATTTTGGTCACTGTGACATCCAGCTCCACCCAGGATCCTCACCGGAGCTCCAGACCAGCTGTGCGTCTCCACCTGGATGATGTCCAGGCACCTCACCCTCCCTATTCTCTTGCTTCTGTGCCTGGAACCACCATCCATCCTACTACCTGAGCCCAAATTCCTGTCTTGATTCCATCTTCTTTCTCATCTTTGAGATATGATTACACATTTGATCAACCCTACCTTAACATCTCTGGAGCGGGTCCACTTCCCTCTACTCTGCCACCGTCCTGGCTCAAGCCACCAGGCTCTTGGCTGTGCTGTGCTCCCCCCACCCCCATCGTCCCTGCTCTCCTGCAGCCCGTTCCCCCTGCAGACAAGTGCTAGTTTTGCTAGAATACGGACGTGACCACATCATCCCATGGGTTCCATGGCCCTTTGTTTCAAGTCCATCTGCCTCCCTGTGACCGCTGGGTTTCTGGGGATCCGACCTGGCTGCCCGCCCCCTTCTCCTCTCCAACCCCGACCATCCTGAACTGCTTTCTGCTCATCCCAGAGGCTGGGCTGTTTTCCTCCTCTGCAGAGGCTGCTCCCTCTTTCCTGGTGCCTGGCTAGCCCCCACTTATCCTTCAGGACTTAGCCTATACTCCTTTCTTCCAGAAAGCTCTCCCTGAGCTCCCAGAATGAGCTAGATAGCCCTTATGAATGCTACCATAACATTTGGCCCTTTCTCTGGAAGCATGCACTTCCTGGCATAGTAACTACCTATTCAACTCTTTTGCTTTTGCTATATTTTGAGCTCCGAAAGGGTAGAAGTGTGACTACTGGGTTCTTAGCTAGATTCCCAGCACTAGATTATGCTTGGAATACAGTGTGTAGATTCCCAGCACTAGATTATGCTTGGAATACAGTGTGTGCTCAAAAGATGGTCAAAGAATCGAAGAATGTTCCCTGAAGGTCAGTTTTGAAATACACACAAGACCCGTACCAGATATATATATAGTCCTGGAAAAACATGAAAAGCTAAAGTGGTAGCCTGTGAAGAGTTTATTAAGGAGGACATCCAGAGCCCCCAGCTCCACCTAAAGACCTCCTCCCAAATCCATGGCTGACGTGCAGCAGATATAGTAAGGCAACTATTTATTGTGCTTCTCAAGACTTTCCAGGCAATGAAAATGGGGTGAGGGCCGAAGGCAGGAATCTGAGCTCCTAAGCACAGTAAGCCACTTCAGGTCAGCCTTACCTTCATGTTGTCCGGGGGCTCTCCTTGGCCTGTAGTTGCACAAACAAATATCACCAGGGGCTCATTTATCAGATTCACCTCAACAAAAAGACACACATGTAAGGCCTCGGGCTGTAATGACCAGGCATCCTCCCAGCAGCCTGGCTCCGTCTCCTTCACTCAGAGAGATGGGGTAAATGTACTTAACACCCGCGAACGGCTGGCCTGCCTTCTCTCTTTCAGGGTCCACCCTCCTACCTCACCCCCTCCTCCATGTGCTAAGCTGGCCGCTGTTCCCAAGCTTTCTCGGCCCCTAAATCTGCCGTAACGGAAGGGCCCGCTCTCAGACAAAACGCGGCGCCCTAGAGTCGAGGGCTCTGGGGGCCGGCGCCACAAGCCTGCTGGGTCTCCCCGCCGAGGCCCAGGGAGCCCTCACCACGGGGTAGGAGTCCAGGGCCTGCACCCGGCAGCCGAGCTCCCTGCGCCGGGCCTCGCGGCTCAGCCTCTCCGACACATCTTGGGCTGTGCCTGTCTGGCTGCCGAAGAGCACCAGAAGCCGCGTGTTCGGCATCGGGGTGCGCCCCGGGGTCCCCTGCATTCAGAAACTGGATCGGCAGGAAGCTCCCGCTGGCCCGGGCGGCCGGGATCGGCTCGGACTTCCGACTTCCGGCGTCGGCCGGAAGTGACGACCTTCGGCCGCGCCCGGCAGGGCATGGCGTCCGAACAAGGCGGACGTCGGCTGGCGGCCAGTGCTGGGTCCCGGGCGGGGGCCGGGGGATCGGCTGCGGACCGGGGCCGAGGGCCGGGGCAGGCGGGGCCGCTTTCTGCCTCTCGCTGGCCGCGGCGGCGACGGCGTCAGGTGCCAGCGAGGCCCGTGGGGAGTGGCGGCGCAGCCTGGCGGGTGGGACCATCGGCCGGGCCCTGGCCCGCGCTCAACCGGCGCGATGCTTTTCTCGCTCCGGGAGCTGGTGCAGTGGCTGGGCTTCGCTACCTTCGAGATCTTCGTGCACCTGTTGGCCCTGTTGGTGTTCTCCGTGCTGCTGGCCCTGCGTGTGGACGGCCTGGCTCCCGGCCTCTCCTGGTGGAACGTGTTCGTGCCCTTCTTCGCCGCTGACGGGCTCAGCACCTACTTCACCACTATCGTCTCCGTGCGCCTCTTCCAGGATGGAGAGAAGCGGCTGGCCGTGCTCCGCCTTTTCTGGGTCCTCACGGTTCTTAGCCTGAAGTTCGTCTTCGAGATGTTGTTGTGCCAGAAGCTGGTGGAGCAGACTCGGGAGCTCTGGTTCGGCCTGATCACGTCTCCGGTCTTCATCCTCCTGCAGCTGCTCATGATCCGTGCCTGCCGGGTCAACTAGCCTCGCAGAAGATAAGCCAGAAGGCGAGGCCCCAGGCTGAGGTCCCACTTCTGCCGCACCAGAGGAGAAGTCTGGGTCTGAAAGCCAGCTTGTGCCCTGCTGGGTGCCCAGCTTTCTCTCTATCCGTCATGTCAGAAATTGTTCCCTCAGCAGGGCTAAAAAGAGCAGCCTTGATTCTTAAAATGTATTCCCTCTTATTTCATGCTTTGAATAGCTAATCTTGCATTGAGATCCTGAGAAGGATCCTGAGAAGGCCAGACAGTCCTGAACTCCTCTAACAGTTGGAAACTGCATATAAGTAAAATGTCCTGATGGGCTCTGAGTATTTTCATGGATCCTGGGAAAGTACCCACTGTGCAAAGGCTGCAAAGCTGGACTCGGGATCTCCCCTGGCCAGCAGTGCTGACCTGAGAGCTTACTGCCCCATCCCCCCAGACAAGACTTCCTTAGACGCTTGAGCTCTAAAAAGTGTAAACCAGCTTGTGTCTCCTCCCCAGTTGCACTGGGGAGGATGGCTCTTTCTTCATTCCAGCCCAGGCAGACAGGAGTATGTTGAATAAGCATGATCGGGACCCTATCTGGATATCTGTCGCCTGAGAAAAGAACTTGCTTTCAACGCGCTGCTTGTCTTCCTATCCCAGCAGATTGCAGTGTCACGACTTTTCCACCACCTCATGGCCGGCACTGTTAGTGCACCTGCGACCTTTAGGCCGCCCTAAGGGACCAGAGAGAGGAACAGGTGCTCTGACACGCATAGCCATTGAGACCTACAGATGGGAAGTTTGCAGATGGTCTCAGGCCACGCCTGTTGGCCTAAGGGCTTTGGTTTGATGCCAGTCAGGTGCCAAATGAGAACATTTGCTGAGATAAAAATAAAAGAGAATGTTTTGCTGAAATGCACAGTGGTTGCCTGACCTATTGAGGGTGAAATGAGATGAATCCTGAGACGCTCCCTGCTGTGTGGTGTAGCTGGTTACAGAGCTGAGGTTGTACGGGGGGGGGGTGCTGGAACTTGGCTAGAGCGTGCTGGGTGGATGGGGGCCAGTTCCCTTGGAGAATCCCTGCTTCCTGCCTAGGGAGCCAGGGTGAAGACAACCCAGGTGGACCAGTGTTGAGGACCTACCAAGCAGTTTGTGTGACATCAGAGTCTTTGTGGGCCTTGCTGATCTGCAGAGCAGGGGTCAGCAGTCTGTGGCCTGGGATCTGGTTTTGTGCTGCCCATCAGCTAAGAATAACTTTTCCATTTTCAAAGGGTTGTAAAAACAAAGAAGAATGTGACAGCGAATGTGGCCTGCAGCGTACAGGGTCTCTCAGTCTTGGCACAGTTGGCCTTTTGGGTCGGATCATTGCTGTGTGTGCAGAGGGAGAATTCGTTCTGAGCATTGTAGAGTGTTTAGCGGCGTCCCTGGTCTCCACTCACTAGATGCCAATAGCGCCCCTCACTTGTGACAACCACAAGTGGCTCCAGACATTGCCAAGTCTCCTGGAGGACAAAACTGTCCCTGGTAAGAACCCCTGGGCTAAAATATTTACTGTATGGCCCTTTACAGAACATGTCTCCGGACCCTTGTTCTAGTGAAGCAGCTTCATGACCCCTGTCCTGGGATGGATGCTGCATGGCCTGAACCATTGATATGCTTGAGTTGCAGGCTGGTGTAGTTTGTGCCACAGCTACAAAAATGTCTCCTACCCAGGATTGCCGTAACTTGTGTCAAAGCCAGATACAAGCTGACCATTGGGAGCAGGTTTGCTTTTCGTGTTATTCTTAGTTTGTGTGTTTTGTTGCTCCCCTGTTGTGTTCTGGTCGTTCAGGATTAGGTAACCCTGTCGGCATAGAAGTGTGAGCATAAGAAGGCTTAGCTTCCTTCGGAAAGGTGATTTGAGCAGAGTCCTGAAGGAGCACTTGACCTCTGGAAGGCTGAAATCCAGTTTCTTTTCTCCAGCTGAATAAACAGGGCTGTTAAACTACTGTTAACGTAGTGGTAGCTGCAGACTGCCATGGGATCCAGAAGCTGAGAAGGGCCCTGGGTTGAAACCCGCCCCTGGTCTCCGCAGAGCCCCCGGCGCTCTTGGAGCCTGGTCCCTGACAGGTTAGTGGTGTGGGACTCAGCAGTGTCATTTTTGAACATCTGCTGACTGTAGGGCGGGTGATGGAAAGGCAGGTAACATTTGTCCCTGCCCGTGCCCACCAATTTCCCCTTCTCTCCTTGGCTCCCACAGGCCTGAAAGATTGTGGTGGGCACTGTGCAGCCCTCCACGGAGAGTGCACTTCCTCACGGCAAGTAGGCAGAGAAGCTGTGCCCTCAGGGTTAGCCTTGGGATGGGGCCGGTTCAGCGGCTGAATGGAATACACGCCCTGGCTTTTGTGGCTCTGCGTTGGAGAGTTGTGGGCCTGCTTGTGTGCGAGGAGAGAGTCCCCTGCCTCTGTGCCTGCTCACAACTTCCGCACTCCCGTCCGTGTTTGCTGGGCCCTGGATGACAAAGTGCGGGTAGAGAGTTTCCACCACCTGTCTGAGCCACAGAGTGGATTCTGGGGCCCGGCAAAAGCTAGGGATTCCTGAGAAACCGGTTCCTCAGCACTGGTTGGGGCTCCAGCATTGTCATCTCCGTTAAGGCCCGTAGGGGACCGAGGACCGCAGGTGGGCAGTCCCTGGACCCGGAGGGTCCTGGACCGGGAGGCAAGAGGCTGGCGTGCAGCCGGCACACCGCCCACGGGAGCGGGACAGCCTTCCGGTCCCGGGTTGGCCCTTGCTCCACCGCGCTTTCCGCGGGGGTAACAGGCGGGCAGAGTGCTGGCACGATGCGGAAGGACCAAACCCGGCCAAGGTCACACGCCACCTGGGGCCCAAGGGTCCGACCCGCCCACCAACCAGGATCCACTCCCTCCGGGCTCCGCCCCGCGGGCGTGGCGGACCAAGGGAGCAGAGGCGGAAGTGGGGGCCTACACGGAGCGGCGTGAGGCGTCGCGGGCGTGTCCAAGGGGGCCTCCCCAATGGGGACAGGCTCCAGCGATGGGCGCTGCTCCACTGAGGCCCGCGGGAAGGCGGGGTCGGGGAGAGAACTCTCCAATCAGCACGGCTGGCCATCCTCCCTCCCATAGGTGAGGCCGCCGGGCACGGGGCGGGTCTAAACAGGCCTCCCCCAATGGGCGGCGGCCAGGGGGCGTGGCCGCGGCGCGAAGGCCGGCGGCGGGCGGCGGCCGCAGTTCCCGGCGCGCGCTGGCTCCGGCGGCCGCTCCGCAGCATGGCAGGCCTGGGGCGGCCGGGCCCGGGGCCCCGCGCCACGATGCCTGCCTGGAAGCGAGAGATCCTGGAGCGGAAGCGGGCCAAGCTGGCGGCTTTGGGTGGGGGCGCGGCGCCGGGCGCTGGGGCGGGCGCGGAGGAACCCGCGGGGCCGGCGGCCGAGCCGCTGGTGCTGGCCGAGAGCCTGGGCCCGCTGCGCGACAACCCGTTCATGCGGCTCGAGTCGGAGCGGAGGCACGGGGCGCGGCGCGGCGGGGGCGCCGGCGCGGCGGGGCCGGGGGTGCGGCCCGCGCAACAGCTGCTGGAGCTGTATCGCTGCGTGCCCGGCGTGCGCACTATCCGCGCCGACAACATCCTCATTATTGAGTCGGCGCCCGGCTTCCCTCCCACTCCCGGCCCCGGCCCCGGGCCGGGCCCGGCCGCCCGCATCCGCGCCGCCGAGGTGCTCGTGTACGAGGCGCCGCCGCCTCCCGGCCGCGTTAGCCGCCTGCTCCAGAAGTTCGACCCGCCGGCCGCGCCGCGCCGCCGCGGGAGCCCGGAGCGCGGCCGCCCTGTGCCGCCGCCCAACCCCCGTCCGGCCCTCGTCTCGCGCGTGGGCGAGCGCGCCGCCTGCTTCCAGCCCGAGCCCGAGCGCTGCGGCGCAGGCCCCGGCCCCGGGCCCCGGCGCAGCGACTTCCTGCACAAGACCGGCAGCAACTCCTTCACTGTCCATCCACGGGGCCTGCGCCGCAGCGCGGGCACTCGCCCACTCCCCAACGGGCCCGCGGCCCCCGAGCTCCGGGCCGGCGCTGCCAACGGCCTCACGGGCTCCGCGCCTGGGCCGGGCGAGTGGAAGCCAAAGGTGGAGTCGGGGGATGCCCCCGCCCACCCTCCCCCCAGCCCCGGAACCCCCAGTGCCACTCCAGCCGCGCCCCCGGCATTGCCCACCCTCAGCCCTGCTAGTGCCACTCCCAGCCAGCGCCAGTGGGTCTCCGCGGCCACCAGCGCCAACGACTCCTTCGAGATACTGCCGGCCTCCAAGCCAGACGTGGACACGATCCCTGCCGGGGACCTGCAGGCCCGGGCGCTGGCCAGCCTTCGCGTGAACTCCCGAAACTCTTTCGTGTTCATCCCCAAGCGCAAGACCTCCGGGGCCCCTCCTGCGGAAGGGAGGCAGTCCGTGGGGCCTCCAGAGGGAGAAGTTGGCTGGGCCTCCCAGCACCAGGAGCGTGAAGCCCAGCAGGTGCCTGGAGCAGATGGTGTGTTTGCCGGTGGGAGGAGCCCCTCGGGGGTCGAGGAGGGAGGCTGCCCCATGCCAGGCACTGCCCTTGTGGACTGGACCGTTAGGTGGCGGAGGCTGTCCTCACCACCCCCGTCCCCACTGGTCGCCTCTGAAGCTGAGCCTGCCCAGGGCTTTGGGGTTCCTGGCTTGACCAAGAATGGCAGGGAGCCTGGGAGGCCAGGGCTGCCCGTCACCTTCATTGATGAGGTGGACTCGGAGGATGAGGTTCCCCAAGAAGCCAAACTGCCCTGCCCCGGGGCTGGTGCGCCTCCCCAGTACCACCCGCATCCCGCCGGGCCTGGGCACCTGTCAGAGCTTCAGCACCGAGGTGGCAACACCTTCACGGTGGTGCCCAAGAGGAAGCCAGGGGCCCTGCAGGCCAACGGGGAGGCCAGGCCGAGGGAGGCTGAGGAAGAGGGGCCGGGCAGCCTTTCGGAGCCCCCTGCTGCCTTGGGGACCTCAGTGAAGAAGCGCTACCCCACTGTACACGAGATTGAGGTGATTGGTGGCTACCTGGCCCTGCAGAAGTCCTGTCTCACCAAGGCCGGCTCTTCAAGAAAGAAGGTCAGTGGTGGCGAGTCACGGAGCTGTGGGTATAGCATGTGCCTTGTTCCCAGGACACCTGGCCTGGGTGTGGGATGGCTTCTACGTGGACCAGAGGAGAGCTGGAGCTGGGTGGCCGTGTAAGCTCCAGGAGAGGTCAAGCTGTGGGGGAATCCCTGGTCTGGGTTCCAGCGGAACCCTAATGACCCTGGGGCTGCGGGGACGGCTTGCCTGCTCTGTACCTTGAAAGGCTGGTGGGGAGGGTCAGTCCAGCCAGGGCTTCGTCTGCTTGTTGGTTCTCGTGGCTCTATCTGGAATTGGCTGGGCAGGACTGTCCCTTTGTAGGTCCCGCTGTTGGCTCCACCCCAGCCTGGCTTTGAAGGGTGGCCTGGCATGTTCTTCTGGAGTCCTGGCCTGTGCACGTGGCAGGTGCCAGGATGGAAGTGGGAAGGGGCAGGAGACCTTTGATTTGGGTGGGGTCGGATACCTACTTTCAGCTCTCAAGAAGGCATTCTGGCCTGGAGCTTAGCAGGACTTGGCTTCGTGTGAGCATTTATTGAGCTCCTAGTGTGTGGCAGGCCTGGTCTGACCCTGGGGTGTGATGCTGGGGAGCGAGGAAGACGCTCCCCTCGCTGGGGAGGAGAGGCCGAGGATGGAGAGAGACCCGGGTGCAGGGCCAGGGGCCTCTTGGAGTCTCGCTCTCGTGGCAGGGCTGCTTGGTGGCCTGGAGCCCTCTGGGCACAAGGAGACGTTCCTCAGATTCTTCCTGGTCATTCTGGCACCTGGCACCTGTGTGTGGCCCTGGGGCAAATTCCAAGGCCATCCCCACATGACTCCAATCAGCAGGTGGCTGGGCGGATGCACCCTCCCCCGGACCGCGATGGTGTCTGGCAGGCTTCTCCTTTGGCTGCTGGTGTCTTGGCTCATCCCCGAGGCCACCTCTGCCCCAGCCTCAGTTTCCTTGGGGCCGTGGGGGACGGTGATGTGCCTTGCGTCACTGGAGCCCCCTTACCCACTGTCCCGCTGGCACTGTCTCATTAGATGTGGCATTTCCTCTCTGTTGGCTTCCTTTGATTTCCTGCCTCGGTTTTGGCCTTGGCACTGTCCTTCCTCCCTGCACCATCCTCTCCTTCTCGAGTGAGGGCATTGGCCCTCCTGCCAGCTCCATCTGCCGGGCCAGGCATCCACACCCGTCCCCCGCAGCGCTTCTGGTGCGCCCCCAACCCCCGCCTGTCCTGCTCGTCTGACTTTGCCCCACCCTCTACTCAGTGCTGCGGTCATCCAGTAGCCATGGTCACCAGCCCAACCCCCATGCCTGCCCTCTCCACCTTGTCTGCTCCTCCTGCTTCCTGACCCTTGACCCCAGCTGCTCTGGGAGGCATCCTTTCCCACGCTAGCCTGGGGTGGTGGAGGTGACAGAAGCCCCCTGCTTTGTAGACAGAGGATACTGAGGCCGGTGGAGGTCACGGAGCTTGTGGGGCGGGAACCGAGTGTGGCATGCTGTTAGAGCCCCTGTCCTAACCCGGCTGCCCTTATACTGGGAGCCTGGCTGCAGCCCGGAGCCTGGTCATTCTGTCCCCAGCTGGGGGCAGAGCCGTGGGGGTCACTTGGGGCTTGGTTGGAGTGAGAAGGGCAGGGTGGGGGCCTGAGGGCCTCTCGAGGCACGAACAAGCGATGGGAGGGAAGCAGGCCCTGGCCCAGCCTGGCGCTCGGGCCAGCCTGAGGGGTTGGGGGTCCAGAAGGATGGTTCCTGGCGTAGCCGTGTGGCCTGGCTGGGGCCGTGCCAGAGCAGCACGACCTGCTGCGGGTGATCTTCTGCCTGGGCATGTGCTAGCTTCCCTGTCCAGGAAGAGCCGGAATGCCTATCGGGTGAGACAGAGGCATGGGGCTGCCCAGCCCTTCAGAATGACCTTGGGCTACCCCTGGCTTTATCCACCCCATCGTCCCACTTGCCTGCTGCCCCTGGTCCTTGCCCAGCCCACTCCAGCCAGCCTGTGGTTTCTATCACTGTCCTGCTCCCCCCGCCCCGCGTTCCAGGGACGTGGTGGCCTGGAGGCCAGCAGGACCTTGGGGACCTCCCAGGGCAGGGGTCCGGTGCTTTTTCCAGGGGACGGGTGAGGTGCAGCTCTTGACAGCGTGGAGCCTGCCCCCGGGTTGCCATCTCTCCGGTGCAGGGTGTTGTGCTCTCACTTGGCCTTGGAGGGTGGCAGCCCTGCCCTGGGTAGTGGACGCCCAGCCGGCCGGGCACGCGTCCCCACTTAGTTGCCTCTTGGTGGAATCACAGATGCCCTCTCTCTCCGTCCCTTGCTGGCCCAGCCGACCCGCTGCAGGCTGTCGCGGCCACACCCGCTCTCGCCCCCGCCCCCAGGCTGTCCCGGAGGGTGGGGCCGGCCTGCAGCTCCGCACACCTGCCTCCCAGGGGGTCGGCGCTGTGGGCCTCTCCCCTTTGTGAGGTGCCAGCTGGCTGGGCTCCTGCCTGTCTGGCAGCTCCTTCCCCTCCCCTTTGCCCTCCTCACTTTCTAACCCGCTGATCCCCTGCCCAGCCCGAGCGTGCCACGTCCCCATGCCCTCACCCTCTCCTGCGGTGTAGCAGCCACCCTCACCCCGACCGCTCGGGTCCTCAGATCCGAGGCGCCGCTGCCCTGGGGGCCTGCTCCTCCACCCGCTCCCCTGCTGGCAGGCACGGCCTCTCCTTTCATCCGCTCTCCCCGCAGGCGCCGCCCGCCCCCAGTGGTCTTTTTGGACCCCGGGGACCACTGGAACAGGCCTGGACCCTCCTCCACTCAGCTTCCCCACTGGTGGGGGCAGGGGGAGGCTGCCCCTGACTCAGGGTATCCCACCTGGGCAGCTGTGGGAACTTCTGGGGGGCCATGTGTGGCCCCCGGAGCTCGGGCTGAGTGGGGGATGGCGCGTGCTGGGGAGTGTGGCATGGGGTGGGTGCTCACCTCAGGCTGGGGCGGCTGGAGCCCAGCTCCCAGCCCAGACTGTAGGGTGGACACCCTTCAGTAACCCGAGCTGGGCGTGCCGGGCAGGGTGGGGTGAGGGGAACAAAGGGCTCTCTCCCCGTGAGCATCAGGAAGTGGGCCGAGCCAGGACCCACCTGCTGGCTGCACCGTACAACGGGCAAAGTCCCTGAGCCGGTGATCAGGTGTGTGCAAGTACCAGCCCCTGGCTGTGCTCCCCCACCCCACCCCCCCCCCCGGTTCCATCTGCCCGGGGTCTGGAGGCTGCCCCCACTGCCCGGGCATTATGAGTCACGTGGTGTTCTGTGGCCCACAGACCCGCACTCACGAGGAGCCTGGAGACTGAAGGCGAGGTGGGACGTGACCGGAGCCCCAGGCCCCAGCTGGGCACTGACAGGCCTGTGAGCCCCGCCCCTGCCTGGCCGGGCTGTGCCAGGCTCGGGGCCTGCTTGCACCCAGCCCCCTCAGTCTCCCCGCTCAGAGTTGGTCATGTGGACTAATGAGGACGTGCTGACCCGCTGGGTCTGGCAACTGGCCCTTCCCTGTCTTCGGTGGTGGGGGATGGGCCCAGAGGGCTCAGGGTCATCAGGGACAATGCCGCGTACCCAGGAGCACTGTTCGCTGCGGGGCCCAGGATTGGGCCCCTGTGCTGGCAGCCCCATTCTGCCTTGGGCTCCTCCTGGGGTCTCTGGCCCCAGGTCTCAGGGAGCCCGTCTCGGGGGGCCCAGGTGACTCCATCCCCATAGGGGCTACAGGATCACCCCACGCAGCTGCCCAGGTGGGACGCCCTGAGTCAAGGCCAGCCCCCAGCCCAGGGCAGGCCCCCTGCCAGTGGGGAAGCTGAGTGGAGGAGGGTCCAGGCCTGCTCCAGTGGTCCCTGGGCAGTGGGCGGGCACCTGTGGGCTCTGGTGATTACCCCGTGCCAGGCCCCTGCTCTGTTTGGCCTCCGGGGACGGGGGCAGCTGGAGGTCCGGGTGGGGCCCATGCGGGGACAGTCACGAACATCTCCATCCTGGTTTGATCCATCTTTGGTGGTCATCAGCCCGTCTGCTTGCATCCCTGACTGCTTGTCTGTGTGAACGGCCGGGGCGAGGGCAGCAGCGACAGGGCTCGGGACCAGCCCAGCAAGTGCCTGTGTGGGCCATGCTGAGACGCGCAAGTCCAGGAGCTCGGGGGGCGGGCGCGGATGCCCACGGCTGTGCGGGGCTGTGTGTGCCCGTGGGGTGGTGGGAGGAGCGCATTGCGCTCCTCTCTGGACACCGGATTGGCAGGGCAGTGCCTCCCACTCCTGGCCGGCCCTGCGTATGTTACCCTGAGGCCGGGGTCCCTCTGCTGCCCAGGGCTGCAAGCCTGGCCCTTCTGCGAGGCTCCTCCCCGTCCTGCTGTCCCCAGGCCCCAAGGTTCTCTGCCTGGGGGCCCGACTCCCGCCCCTGGCTCTTTCCAGGGGAAGAGGAGGAACTTGAGCTGGCTGCGGTGTCCTGTGCCCTGGAGTTTAATATTTCGAGCTCCAGCAGGGCTGCTCCCATCTGCTGCAGGCGGGCAGCTCTCGTATTCATTACCGCCCTGCCAGGCCCGGCCGAGCCCTACCGAGCAGGCCTTGGGGGACGTGCGACTCTTGTGGGGAGCCTAGTCCCGGGTCTCGGAGGGTGAGGATCCTGACCCCCAGCGCCCAAGTCCTACCAGTGCCTGTCCCCACAGCCCCTCAGAACCGGCAGCCTTGTGGCCTCTGAGGCCTTTGGGAAAGGAGAAGATTTGCCGCACATGAAATTCTGGAGCCTGCAGAGTGGGCAGGGTGGACATGGGCCATGTGGGCAGTCCGAGTGGGAGGAAAGGGTCACTGACCCCCACTCGGTGCAGCCTCGGGCTACCTACCTCTGACTCAGTCTGCAAAGTGGGTGATAGCACTTGGTGCCACTTTCCCAGGGCTGGCACGTGGCAGCCGCCCGGCTTCCATGCGGGACCTTGGGGGCCTGGCTTTGGGTGTGCCGGGCTCTTGCCCAACAGTGGTGGTCCGTGCCGAGCTGGGCGGGCAGGATCATCCGGGGGCCTGGCGAGCTGGGACGTGAACTCAGCCCTGGAGGGAGGCACCAGCCGACAGGAGGGGCTGCTGGAAGCGTAGGTGTGGGCTCCCCAGGTGCAGCCTCACCTGGACCTTGCTCCTGCCGGGGAGCCTCTGGCTGGGAGATGTGGCTGGTGCCCTGCTCCGCTGAGAAGGCAGATCTGCAACCCTGGGAACTGCCGTAGAGGCTTCTGGAGACCCTGAGGCTTTACGCTCCTGGTGCTGGCTGGGGTCTGGCCCTTGGGAGGGGCGGGTCACTTGGGATGCAGTGATCCTGGGCTGGGGAGGGGATGGTTGAGGCCTGGGATGCAGGGTCCAAGTGGAGGGGACTTCTCTGATGAGGGGCAGCCCCCCACTTCTCAGAACCTTTGAAGGGCCAGCGGAGTGTTCGGCTCTTGCTCTGGTCCGACACCCGCACTGTACCCGCTCGGTCCAGCTGGAGGAGCCCTGTGGCTGGGACCAGCACTTTCACTGACCTGCCTCCTGCCCTAGATGAAGATCTCCTTCAATGACAAGAGTCTGCAGACTACGTTTGAGTACCCCCCCGAGAGCTGCCTGCAGGAGGAAGAGGCTGAGGCTGAGAAGGGGAGAGACGAAGAGGAGGGGAGCGAGGAGGAGGAGGGGGAGGGGGAGGGGGAGGGGGAGGCATCCGGCTCAGACACAGCGGCAGCAGAGAAGCCCTTCGTGCTCTTCCTGCCCCGAGCCACGTTCGTGAACAGCGTGGGCCCCGAGAGCCCTCGGCTGCCGGACGGCAGCTCTGGTGAGTGCCCGCCTGTGGGGATGGGCAGCCCAGGGGGTGGCCCGGGCCACATGATCGTGCAGCCGCACATCCCCCGGTGTGCCTGTCGGCCCGCAGGCCTGTCCAGCTACACTCCGAAGCACTCCGTGGCCTTCAGCAAGTGGCAGGAGCGGGCGCTGGAGCGTGTGCCGAGCACAGAGGAGCCCCCATCCAAGGAGGTCATGGTGAGTGGGGTGGGGCAGGCGGGCGGACACCCAGGGAAGGGGGGCGCGGCAGTGGGGTGGCTCTAACGCCTGGATAAGCCCCATCGACCACCTCTGTGCCCCTCTCTCAGCTTACCCCTGCCGGTCAGAATGACCTCGCGGACTTCCGAAGCGAGCCGGCCCTCTACTTCTGAGCCCCGCCCTACCAGGAAGACGAAGGCTGAGCCCCAGGTGCCCGGGAGCTGCACCCCTTCTGCCCCACCAGGCCTGCCCTCCCACATCCTGCTCTCCCTCCCTGGGGCCTCCCAAGTAGGCCGGTACTCAGGGCCTGAGCTTGGGGCACCCGGGACTCACTCGACCCCAGCTCGGGGGCACTGCCTGTGCGGGAGGGGTGGTGTCCTGCTGTACGCCATGCCCAGCTGCTGTCGGGTGCGTCTGGGGTGGGGGCTGATGGGACCCTGACACCACCTCCAGCCCACACTCCCCATGTCAGCCACTCCGTTTCTGATGAACGGCAAGTCTTTTCCCGCCTCTGATGATGGACTCAATAAACAGCCCTGGATGAGGCCGCCTCTACCTTCCTTGCGTGGTCCTTGGCTGGAAAAAGGGGGAGCGGGGCTCAGGTCCGCTGAGGCACTGGCAGCTGGGAGGTGGCCACCCACCCAGGGTGTGATGCAGGCCAGCTTGGGTTTCCGTGCCCGGGGGAGACAGTCCCGGGTGACACCCCACGCTGCACAGCCCTGGTGCCCCAGGCTCTTTCCCCACCCCTGTGGCCCTAGTTGCCCTGCTTCTCCTCCCAGCCACCCCCTTGGCTGGGAGAGGGACTTCCCTGTGCCTACCCTGTGAGCACCCTCAGTCTCTGGGGCTCCCCTTGCCTCCCAGAAGCGGCTCCGTGGGAGCTATGGTGGGAGGTGGGACGCCAGGTAAGCTCTCTGGGGTCTGGAACTCTCTGTGGGCCTGGGGGGTTGCTGCAGCTGTCGGCCAGAGCCTCAGGGATCTTGCCTCCTGTTTGGATTGGAAGGTTCCCTGACCCACAGGGGCCTGCAGGAAGGCTGTGGCGGGCAGACCACTCCCCTGGGCTAACGTCAGCAGGGAGGTCTGATGGATCTGGAAAGGCGACAGAAGACAGAGCTGCCCACTAGGGAGTGGTTCCCGGCTGGGCTGACCGCCTGTGCCGAGACAGGCCGTTGACAGCCCTGGCATCAGATGCCCGTCTTTTCCTCTTGGAGCATCAAGCCCACGGGAAGTGCCACCTGGCCAGGCTTGGGAGGGAGGGAGGCGTTTTCTTGGGAATGGTGGGCCCAAGTTTCTGCAGACCTTCTCCACCAACACATGCTTCCCAACCTCCCTATCCCCCACGGGGGCTGACAGGCCAAGGCAGATGGACCCATGGAGGACTTGGGATGGAAGGCAGGGCCCTGGGCTGCATGGGAGACTGGCCTGTGACCAGAGAGTGGGAGCAGGGGTGCTGCTGTCCGGCAGAATCTGGAATCACTGAGCTGGGGTGCAGCCATTCCCAGGGGACCTGAGCGCAGGAAGAGTGTCTCCTTGGGCCAGGCCTTATGCTAGAAACCAGGACCAGTGGCCCTGATGGGAGAGGTGGGTGACGGGGGCCACATGAAATGCTTAGGGGCACCCTTAGCTCTGAATGCAAGGCCGGTCACAGGGAAAGCCATCCCTTCACGGAGGAGCCCTATTACAACTGGGCAAGGATTCGTATTTTGACTCTAGGCGGGCCCGGCAGCCCCACACTCCTGACACAGGCAGCAAGCTGACGTGGATCTTTACAAAGACAATCTTTATTGACAGTCACAGGCCCCAGGCAAGCTCTGAGGTGAAGGAGGGCCCCAGCCCCTCCCCCACTTGCCTGGGCACCTGTGGGCCGAGGGAGGGGTGACAGGACTCCCAAGGTGCTGAGACCAGAAGCGGGCCTCCCCCGCAGCCCCAGGCTGGTGTGGAGCCCTCAGTGGGACCCTGAGTAGAGCTGCCCTCCCTAGCGCCTGTGTGAGCTCAGAGCCAGGATCCCCACCTGGTGGGCTACGCTCAGGTCTTTCCTGTCACCCAGAACCAGTGAAGGTTGGCAGTTGCCTGTCTTGGCACCCAAGACAACGAGAAGAAAAAGCTGCTGCCGTGAAGGGCAAAGATGCTTTGAAGACAGACTTGCTGGGGGCTGAGCCGTCGAGGGGGCGCAATGGAAGCAGGCCCTCCGCCTGTGGCCTCATCAGCTGTCCTTGCCTCCGCTGCTCCTCTGCTCGGGGGCTGCGGCCTTGGTCAGGTTCCCCGCTTCCCTCTTCAGGACACTAAGCAGAGTCTGCGAGCTCTCCAGGATCTGCGAACAGAGACACCAGCCGGTTAGCACTGCTCCTCATGTTGGAAAGCTCCCGCAGCCCAGCCCCACTCCTGGGCCAGGGTCCTTCTCCCCTCTGAGTCTGGCCCAGAGCCCCTTTCTCACACCCTGGGAAGCCAGGCGGAGGTCAGCTCTGGCTCCTACTGATGCTGCTGTGCGGCTCACAGTCCGGAACCCGCTACGCGGTGATGAGTATGGTGCCAACAACAGGACCCAGGTCACTCTGAACGCCGTACTGTCACCACGGGGGTGACACGAACCCTTGACGGGCTCGGCCCAGCACGCGGGCCCCGGAGCCCCACCTTGAGGTAGGCAGCCTCCGTCTCCGCGATGGTCCGATCGAACTCATTCCGAGAGGCTATCTTGCGAGCCAGGTTCTCGTTGACTCGAGCCAGCTTCTCCGTCAGCTGCCTCACCTCATTCTGCAGCCGCTGCTTCTCCTCCTCTTCCTGCTGGATCTGCCGGCACAACTCTTCCCGCTTCTGACACAGCTCCTCGATGCCTAGGGTGGGCCGAGAGAGACAGGCGCGGTGGGCCCGGGGCAGGAAGGAGAGCACCGCCCCTCCAGCTCTGGAGCCCCCTGCTCTGGAGGAGAGAAGGCTAGTGGATAGTGGAGGACCCGGGTGCTGGATGGGCCTCCTTTCGCCCGAGCCAGGCCAATGTCCTGCGTCCGAGGAGTCTCAGAGTTAAGGAAAGCACCGCGCGAGGCTCGAGGCGCGAGGCCGGGAGGCCGTACGTACTCCAGACCATCGTCCTTTGCTCACTCCACAGATACCTAGCTCTCGGGGCGGGCCACACCGCGGCTGTGCGCTGGGCAGGTCCGCACGGCGTCCGCGCCGCCCCGGCCCGGAAAGCCGCGCACGGGCCGTACAACATGCTCGGCTGCGCGCTGCGGGCCAGCTACTGCCCGGGACGCAGGCCGGCGAGACCCACGCCCTCCCAGCCTGTCCGGCGGGCCCCACCGCTCGGCCGCTCACACTTGACCAGCTCGTTGTTGTAGTTCTGCAGCGCCGCGCCCTGCTGGGTCATGGTCGCCGCCCGGGGTCCCGACCGCTGCAACCGCCGTTACCGCATCCGGGCCCGCGCCTGCGCACTGCTTACAGACGGCGAGTCCACGGCGCACGTCACCGCCGCGCGCCTCTCGTTTGCGTCATCGCCGCGCGCCGCGCCGGCGGCTCTAGGAGCTGGTGGGAGCAGATGGCGGCGGCGGAAGCGGTGGCGCACAATGACCCCGGACCTGCCCAAGAGCTGCTGGTGGCCTGGAATACCGTGAGCACCGGACTGGTGCCGCCGGCCGCTCTGGGACTGGTGAGGCCCAAGAAGAGGGCGGCGGGCCCGTGCGGGATTCCTGGGACCCTGCGCGTCCACTCTCGGGTTCATACGGATCCCTCCGCCCGCTTCTGTCCAGCTTGTTTCCCCCAGAGTCCTTTCTTGTTCCACAGCCTGTCCCTAAACGTGGGCCCTGCATGCGTGCGACGAAGGGCAGCGGGGTTTCCGTAGCCTCCCCTGTGCTTTATCCCTTTCCTGTTTATGTCTATTTGTCATTGCTTTTTCCATCTCTGCGCTGTGTTCTTTTCTTAAAGTTTTCTGTACTCCAGGCATCCTCCCGGACCAGCGGCGCGGTCCCTCCAAAAGAGGAGGAGCTCCGGGCGGCGGTGGAGGTCCTCAGGGGCCACGGTCTGCACTCGGTCCTGGAGGAGTGGTTCGCAGAGGTGCTGCAGAACGACCTGCAGGCTAACATATCCCTCGAGTTCTGGAATGCCGTCTCCCAACGTGAGAACTGTGCAGACGAGCCCCAGTGCCTTCTGCTGCTCCTCGATGCTTTCGGGCTCCTGGAGAGCCGCCTGGATCCCTACCTGCGTAGTCTAGAGCTCCTGGAGAAATGGACTCGCCTGGGCTTGCTTATGGGCACCGGTGCTCAGGGGCTTCGGGAAAAGGTTCATACCACGTTGCGGGGTGTCTTGTTCTTTTCCACTCCCAGAACTTTTCAGGAGATGATCCAGCGCCTCTATGGGCGCTTCTTGAGAGTTTACATGCAGAGTAAGAGGAAAGGAGAAGGAGGAACCGACCCCGAACTGGAGGGGGAATTGGACAGCAGATACGCCCGCCGCCGGTACTACCGCCTCCTGCAGAGCCCACTCTGTGCCGGATGTGGCAGTGACAAGCAGCAGTGCTGGTGCCGCCAGGCGCTGGAGCAGTTCCACCAGCTCAGCCAAGTCCTGTGAGTACGTGTGCCTGCGTGGCCATGCCCCTGTTCCTC
The DNA here is from genome assembly GCF_025265405.1 of Mesoplodon densirostris. Lineage (NCBI taxonomy): Eukaryota > Metazoa > Chordata > Mammalia > Artiodactyla > Ziphiidae > Mesoplodon > Mesoplodon densirostris. The sequence continues at coordinate 865,855 of NC_082666.1, forward strand.
CTGGCTCCTGCTTGCCCCTCTGGGTCCAGCTGGCCCCTGCAGAGAGCTGCTGAGCTGGCTGGGGGTCTCTGCCACCTGTCCTGGTAGCCAAAGAGAGGGTCCCCAGGATCCGTGTGTTGTGAGTTTATACCTTTCGCCCTGGACACAGGTGCATCTGTCACTCGCCCTAGCTTAGGGTTTCACACTTTGCTTATGCTAAGATTTCACGTGATTCTGAATTTCCTGGGCTGTGCAGAATTTTGCTGTGCTGTTTGTAGGCTCTCAGGAGAGGAATGTTGTTTATCCTATGGTTGCAAAAGGTGTGACTGTTCTTTTTTCTTTCTAGACGTTAGAGTCAGAAGTTAGACCAACGTGGTGGGAAAACTGATTGCCCTCTGGCCTCTCGAGGAGGGAAAGATCTTGTTGTTAGAGCCAGGTCTTGTCGTGTGGTCCCTCCACTCTCGGTGGCCACTTAGGATGATTTTGTCCCTTTGAGTGAAGGGGCAGCAGTGCAGCTGTTAGAGAGTTTCTTAGCTGGACTGAGGGTGTGGCCTGATCCACAGAAGCTTCGTTCTCTCAGGAGCCTTTGTCCTCGTAGATCGGCATCTGCACCAAAGGGCACAGACAGCTGCATCTGTGTTTGTGGGGCCAGGGTAGTGACGTACTTAACCATTGTCTCAGGGCCATTTCTGGGAGATGAGCCTTGGCCCCAGTAGCCAGACATGCTGATCACGTGGGGAAGGCTAGTGTCCCGGCCTGGGCAGAGAGGCCAGCTGGGGAGGGCGGGCAGTCACTGGCCAGTGCTTGTCCTCACAGCAGCTTTTCCTCGAAGCCTCTGGTGCAGTTGTGCCCCCGACGGGAGAGCTGTGGGAGGCACGTGCTGGGGTGGGGTTGGGCACGTGTGCGTGTGCTCTGCGTTCTCTACGGGCAGGGCTCTTCTCCAGACACAGGCTTAGTCTGCTGGAGCGGGTCAGTGCCGAGGCTGTGACCACCACCCTGCACCAAGTGACCCGGGAGAGGATGGAGGACCGCTGTCGGGGCGAGTATGAGCGCTCCTTCCTGCGTGAGTTCCACAAGGTGAGGACCCCCCGCGGGCTCTGTCCTTGTGGATTAGAGGTTTCTGGCAAAACTGACACCTCGGTCTTAGAAATGGCCAGAGCGTGGAGAGCCGGGTGCATCAGGATGTTGCTGGTGATGGAAGTCGTCTTGGTGCTGGGTGGAGGCCAGTCATTCCGGGCCCATCCTGGTGATAGCGAGGAAGAGCCTGTGACGTGCTTAGTGAGGTCTGCGCAGGGTCACGGGGCTGGAGGCCATGCCAAGGTCTGGGGTATCCCAGTGGGGGGGCCTCGGGGGCATCCATGCTGTTGGGACATGGTCTGGGATCTGCTCTGGGCTGCACAGAGTTGAGGAAGAGCTGCACCCAACCACGGGGGGCCTCAGCCCGCTCCCACTTCCCAGCTGCTCCCCTCCACTGCTCCTGCTGTCTGTCTCCTGAGGATTCAGGTAAGCTGTGGGGGTGAGGGGTGGTGTTCAAAGCAAATGTCCTTGACACGGGAGGGGGGCGGGGGTGAAGCTGGAGGTCTGGCCGGCAGCTGTGCCGTCCCTAGGCGGCACATCGTCCGGGTGGTCTTTCCGGTGGCTGGGCGGCCGTGGGAAGACATGTACGTGCTCGGGTCTGTGTGGTAGGGTGTCCTGTAGATTTAACGTGCACGGGCTCAGAAGCGTTCCCGCTGGGTCCTGTGGGTTGTGCGTGGGACTCCCAGGGTGTGTCCATCCGCTCCGACGTAGCGCCCTGTGCCAGAGCCACTGTCGGCTGGGGATGAGCACGGGTGCTGGTGTGTGTGGAAGGGGCCTGGGTGTGTGTTGATGGAGGCCCTGGGAGGCCTCCTTTGGGCCCCTCGTCCTGCTGATTTTAATGTGCTCCTGGTCTTCAGAGTAGGTGGCCTTGGGGGCTCCCAGGGCCCAGCCAGAGGGGCAGGTAGCTGTGTGGCTTCTCCTCGTCTCTGTTCTGGGCTTGGCCCCCAGAGCCCCACACTTGTGTTCTCCCGACAGTGGATTGAGAGGGTGGTCGGCTGGCTGGGCAAGGTGTTCCTGCAGGACGGCCCCAGCAGGCCTGCGTCCCCAGAGGCTGGGAGCACCCTGCGCCGGTGGCGCTGCCACGTGCAGAGGTTCTTCTATCGCATCTACGCTAGCCTGCGCATCGAGGAGCTCTTCAGCATCATCCGAGGTCGGCCCCGCCTGCCAGGGAGCCGTTCTCCTGTGCCTCTGCCCTTCAGCTCATTGAGGGTGGGGCGGCGGGCACATCTGGGACCGCGGTGTCTCGAGCAGAGCCGGGCCCTCCGCGCACAGCGTGTGCTCGCCACATGTGCACGTGCCAGGACCAGCCTCTCCCTGCAGACTTCCCGGACTCCCGGCCAGCCGTGGAAGACCTCAAGTACTGCCTGGAGAGGACCGACCAGAGGCCGCAGCTTCTTGTGTCCCTCAAGGCTGCCCTGGAGACGCGACTCCTCCACCCAGGTGCCGCCCACCCGCCATTCACCCTCAGGGCCCGGATCTGGAAGCGCAGGCCTGGGGCCTGTGGAGGGAGTGGGTTAGGAGGCAGTTTTGTGTGGTCCTTCGGGGGCAGGGGCAGTGCCTGGTCCTTTTAGAACAGACACCACTTGGCAAGGGGAGAAAGCAAGTGAGTGCAGGGGTAGGGGAGAGGACAGCTCCCTGCAGATCACGCAGGTCTCCTGGGGGTGAGGTGGGACCTGCAGGTCACCTGACCAGGGTGGCTGCCTCCGCGTCCCTGTGTTGCCTGGGCCCTTCTGTGATGGAGCTCTCCCATCCCGGCCGTAGGCGTGAATACATGTGACATCATCACCCTGTACATCTCCGCCATCAAGGCGCTGCGTGTGCTGGATCCGTCCATGGTTGTCCTGGAGGTGGCCTGTGAGCCCATTCGCCGCTACCTGAGGTGAGCGCCAGGGGCCGACTCCAGGAAGCTGCTCAGAGCCCCCAGCCCCACTCGTGCAGCTGCACTCCCCGTGGATCTTGCTGGAGACAGAGGGCTGTTGTCCTTGGGGAGCCAGGGATGCTCCATCTCTCCTCCTGGGCTGGGCGGCTCAGGCTGGGCTCCTTCCTTCTGCCAGTGCTGGTTCCCATGCCTGTAGGCCAGGGTCACCAGGCCCGTGTGCAGGCCGGGAGGCCCACACCAGCACAGACAGGAGCCCCTGCTCAGCTTTGCTTCGTGCCAGCCTGGCCCCAGGGCTGACGGGAAGGGCGGGGCCTTGTCTTGCTGGTCTTCCACCACGAGGGGCAGAGCCTCTCAGGCTGTCTGCTGGGGAATGTGTTTGAGCAGGTGCCACGCACCGCCACCCAGAAGCCCGTAGGGGCACAGTGGAGGCTCGGGCGTGGGGCCAGGCAGCGTCTGGAGCTGCCCTGACTCAGGCCTGCTGCGTCCTGGCCATGCATGGCCCGGCCTTGGGTCTGTCTCGTCATCTCAGTTCCTACTCTTAGAAAATGATTTAGTTTTAGGAGGGGCGGGGCGGGGGAGGGAGTCTCACGGGCTTGCCTTTAGCACGTGGCAGACAGCCCTGGCTGCAGGGGTCAGGTGGGGTCCCGTGTTCAGGTGGGACAGGCGGTGAGGGGCTCGTGCCTGGCAGGACGCGGGAGGACACGGTGCGGCAGATCGTGGCAGGGCTGACCGGGGACTCGGATGGGACGGGGGACTTGGCTGTTGAGCTGTCCAAGACGGACCCGGCAAGCCTGGAGACTGGCCAGGACAGCGAGGATGACTCCGGCGAGCCAGAGGACTGGGTCCCCGACCCTGTGGACGCGGATCCAGGTCAGCGCCCGCCGGCCCTGCTGCCAGGCTCTGGATTTCGGGGGGTGGTCCAGTCGGGCAGGTGCTCTGGTCTCCAGTTTGTTGCCATGTGGGCTCTGGAGCTCGAGGGGATCCATGGTCAGAGTGTAACCCCGCCTGGTTCCCTAGGGTTCTTCACCTGGCTTGGGTGGCATCCCCGTCCAGACCCGTGGGAGGGTGCCCTGCCTGCCCCGCCTGCTTCTGCTGCTTCCGCTGGAGAAGGAGTGGGTTTTCGGCATCCCCGCCTCATGGGCTTGGCCGGGCAGGAGCCGCCTGGCACCATCTGTGCCGCCTGCGTGTCTGAGAGGCGCTGGTGGTGCCCGTGCCATGCAGGGAAGTCCAGCTCTAAGCGGCGCTCCTCGGACATCATCAGCCTGCTGGTCAGCATCTATGGCAGCAAGGACCTCTTCATCAACGAGTACCGCTCGCTGCTGGCCGACCGCCTGCTGCACCAGTTCAGTTTCAGCCCCGAGCGGTGAGGCCTGTGAGGTGCTCCGGGTCCCCGGGGAGGCTTGGCCTTCACTTGCAGGGCTGCTCTCTGTTAGCACTGGTGCGCATCGGGAACGTGCTGGGTCCCCGAGGCTGGGCGGGGACTGACCTGTGCTTGGCCTCTGCCCCCCGGGGTGGGGGGGGCCTGGGGGCAGCCAAGGAGCCTGGGGTGGTAGGTCCCAGGGCTTCCGGCCCTCCTGGGGTGGAGTGGGCACAGGGCTCCCGCCTCTCCTCCTGGGCTGGGAGTGTCCCTGCTCCAGGGAGGAGGGATGGGGGGCAGTGTCGCTCTGCAGGTGCCACTTGGGGTGGGGGCACACCGCAGCCCTCAGAGATGCGTCCTTCCAGGGAGATCCGCAACGTGGAGCTGCTGAAGCTGCGCTTTGGCGAGGCCCCGATGCACTTCTGCGAGGTCATGCTCAAGGTAGGTGCCTGGGGCTCCCCGCCCGCCCCCGCCTGGCCCCGCCCCTGCCGGTCCCACTGGTCCCGGACCTTCAGGAGACCCCGCCTCCCCTGCAGGACATGGCAGACTCGCGCCGCATCAACGCCAACATCCGCGAGGACGACGAGAAGCGCCCCGCGGAGCAGCAGCCGCCATTCGGGGTCTACGCTGTCATCCTGTCCAGCGAGTTCTGGCCGCCCTTCAAGGACGAGAAGCTGGAGGTCCCCGAGGACATCAGGGAGGCCCTGGACGTCTACTGCCGGAAGTACGAGAAGCTGAAGGTATGGCCGCGCCGCCAGGCACCTGGCACCTCGGACGAGTCCCTCGGTGTCTGCGCCCTGCGCTCAGCACCCTCCCCTCCCCTCCTGGGAGCCTGTCTGTGCAGGTGTGCACACTCTCTGCACGCCCTCCTGTGCCCCCAAGGCGCTGGGAGTGGGCGTGCCCCTGGGCTGCCTCTTCCACCGTCCACCCTCTTGGCCTCAGAACCAGGGGCTGCAGTGGCCGCCCCAGCGGGGGTCGGGAGCTTTGTCTCCTCCATGGGCGTCTCCAGGGCGTCTCCAGGTTGCTTTTGAGGTGTTTGACCTCCATGATTCTCCACCATCCTGCCCCTCCCTGGCTTGTTTCCCTGGAAGCTGCTTTCTGGAGTGCCAGGGCACTTGGGGATCCAGACCATGCTGTCTGCTGTCAGGTCCCTGGGGCCACAGGGCTCGGCAAGGAGAAGGGGGTGTGTGGGCTGGTCAGGAGGCCGGGGGCCAGGAGTGGCCGATTGGCAGAGTTTATCGCTCGTCCCCTCCAGTCCTGGCGTTGGGGGTCCAGGTGAGAGGTGTGGGCAGGTGGAGCCTGGCGTGGGCAAGGGTCCGTGGCATGGAGGACCCTTCTCTCAGGTGATGGTTCAGAGGAGCCGTGTTGGGAGAGAGGAGGGAGTTTGGGGCACCTGTCCCAGGTTTCAGGGGACAGGTGGGGAAGTGGGTTCTGGGGCGTTCAGTCTGATGAGTGGGGTGTGGGGCCTGAGAGGCCACCGGCCGGAGGAGACATCAGGCACCCCAGCAGAGGACAGGGCCGCAGGTGTCCAGGGTGCAGACCCTGAGCCTTGGAGGGACCTGGGACACCCCTGGAGGTGGGAGCCCTCAGGACAGAGCCCCAGGAGGGTGGCAGGTGGGGCCGGGCCGGGCCCCTTCCTGCCCCTGCGTGGTGGGTGGCGCTTGCTCTGTGGGGCCTCAGCGCTGCCCCGCAACCCCCCCACCCCCGAGTTGAGGACATCCACGTGGCCCGCCCGTGTGCTCGGCACCCTCCCCTGCCGCTCTGGCTGCCCTGCTGGCCTCTGCGCCGCAGCTCGCCTGCCTGGAGAGGCCCTGCCGGCTTCCTCCGGAGTTCCCCCCGGGGCCTGGGGGTGCTCAGGCATGTCCTCCATCTCAGGCCCATGTACCCAGTGTGATGGCGCTGGAGCCGGCCGGGCAGGCCCCCGGTCTGTGCCAAGAGGTTAGGCCTGTGACCACGGTGCCTCTGCCTCCCGCCAGCCGGGCTCCTGGCCCGAGGACTGCGCTGGACCACTGTGGGGGTGGCCATGCCTGTGCCATCTGCTGCTGGGCCTCGCATGTGCCCGCTGCAGGCTGGAGTGGTTGTAAAGGTCATGGCCTTGGAGCCAGAGTGCGTGGTTATGAGCTTGGCCAGCTGCCAGCTGTAGAGAGGTTAGCTGCGCCCCTCTTCAGAGCTGGGCTCAGAGCTGGGCTCAGAGCAGCGCTTAGCCCGGAGTGACCAGTGTCCCCCAGGCCGGCCCTAACAAAGTACCCCAGACACGGGCCACCGATGCACCGGAAGTTTATTGTCTCAGTTCTGGCAGCCAGAAGTTCAAAGCCAAGGTGTGGGCAGGGCCGCGCTCCTTCCAAAGGCTCCAGGGGAGGATCCTCTTGCCTCTTTCAGCTGCTGGGGCTCCAGATGTTGTTGGCTTGTAGAGGTGTCATACTGAATTAAGGGTCCCCCACGCCAGTGTGACCTCACCTTAACTAGCTGCATCTGTAGTGACCCGACTGGCAAATAGGGTTACATCCTGAGGCACTGGGAGTGAGGACCTTAACGTCATCTGTGGAGGTCACAGTTCAACCTGTGAGAGTCTACTCTCTGGCCCCCCAAATTCACGTTCTTCTCACGTGCAAGATACATTTAGCCACGTCCAACGTCCCCACAGTCTTAACCATTCCGGCACCAACTCCAAGTCCCAGATCTCTAAGTCAGGTCAGGGTGAGAGCTGGGGCACGATTCTCCTTCAGCTGTAAACCTATGAATAAATATCTCTGCTTCCGAAGTCCAGTGGTGGGACAGGCGTTGGGCAGACACCTGCCCTCCAAAAGGGAGATACTGGAAGGAAGGGAGGGTTCCCAGGCCCTAAGCAAGTCTGAGATCCACTGGAGGAAATTCCACTCCATTTGGCTGGATGCCAGTCTTCTCTGCCCTCGGGGGCAGCCCCACCCTGCCAGGCCAGGCCTCTGCCGCACGGCCCTGCCCTGAGTCATGCTCTCCCTTTGGCCGTCCCTCCCTTTCCACCCAGGCTGGCATCGTTCCCACTGCTATTAAATTCTCAGGGACCTTGGCCTCCATGCAGTTCTCGACGTCCAGTCCATGGGCCTGGGGGCTCTCGTGCCTCTACTGGACCCTCTCTGTCCTGGCTCCTGGGCACTGCTGGTTGGTGCCACCTTGACACAGGTCCCCTCTAGGGCCACACCGGCTCTGTCTGCAGAGCACACGGCAGGACGTGCGAACCACCGAGCGCTGCCGGCTCCCTTCTGCTCACCGGGCCCTTCCTCGGTTTTCCCTCTCAATTCACTCCAAGCGGTGAGGAGAAAGCAGGCTGCACCTTCCATACTTGGCTTGGAAATCTCAACCTAACGTCCAGGTTCCTCCCTCGCGAGTTCTGCTTTCCACCCAGCAGAGCACGTCTCTGTCGCCGCGTGATGGGTCGCCTTTCCTCCCATCTCCGGTGATGTGTTCCTTGCTTCAACAGGCCTCCCTGGAGTGGGCTTTCCTGTCCGTGTTTCTACCAGTAGCCTCTCCAGGGCAACCCAGGAGTTTATGGGCACGCAGCTCAAAACTTTCCCGGCCCTCCCCATCCCCCAACACCACAGCCACGTCCACGTGTTCTAAAAAGGTATTTGCTACAGCAGCACCTTCCCCTCCGGCTGAAGTCTGTATCGACGTCCCGTGGTGGCTGTAACAAAGTACCGCACACCAGGTGCTAAAACAGGAACTTCTCTTAGCTCCGGAGGCCAGGGTGTGAGATGGAGGTGAGGGCCTTCTGGAGGCCAGGGTGAGTCCTTCCTGCCTCTTCCAGCCTCCAGGGGGGCCTGTGTCTCTCCAGCCTCGCACACCGTCTGCCCTCCTGTGAGGACACTGATTGAGTTAGATTTGGGTTCGCAGTACTCCAGCACGACCTCTTCTTCCCCAATGACATCTGCAAAGGCCTAGTTTCCAAGTCAGGTCACTTTCTGAGGTCCTGGGGCCAGGACGTGGACGTTTCTCTCAGGCACAGGGGCCCTCGCTGTTAGGGGTGCCGGTTGAGGGGGAGGGGACTGGAGTCCAGCCATGTGCTGGTCCCGTCGCTGCCCGCCAGGGTGGGGGCAGGTCAGGGAGCCCTTCCTCACCTGGTCCCAGGTAGCAAAGCCGTGTCCAGCCGGACCCGCTGGGCGGCCTGTGCTGATCCCAGCCCTCCCCAGGCCATGCGGACGCTCAGCTGGAAGCACACCTTGGGCCTGGTGACCATGGATGTGGAGCTGGCTGACCGTACCCTGTCTGTGGCGGTGACCCCTGTGCAGGCAGTGGTCCTGCTGTACTTCCAGGACCAAGGTGAGCCCCCAGCCGCCCTGCTCTGGCCGCGCCTCCCGGGAGGGCACTGTTCTGTGTCCGGTGGAGGGTGGGTGGAGGGTGGGCGGGACCCAGGCGGCCCAGAGCCACACGGGCAGCAGGCCCTTCCCCGCCCCGTCCCCCCCGCTGGGGCCTGGCTGTGCCGTGAGGGTCCTGCCGACGAGCTGAGGGGGCACAGCCCCGCCCAGCATGCCATGTGCGTGGCTGCCCCGCCCACAGCCAGCTGGACCCTGGAGGAGCTGAGCAAGGTGGTGAAGATGCCCGTGGCACTGCTGCGGCGGCGCATGTCGGTGTGGCTGCAGCAGGGTGTGCTGCGGGAGGAGCCGGCCGGCACCTTCTCGGTGGTGGAGGAGGAGCGGCCCCAGGACCGGGACAGCATGGTGCTCGTGGACAGTGACGACGAGAGCGACTCGGGCCTGGCCTCGCAGGCTGACCAGAAGGAGGAGGAGCTGCTGGTGCGCCGGGGCCCGGGCCAGGCGAGGGCGGGTGAGGGCGCAGCCCGGCGTGGCCTGACCGCCGGCCCCCCGGCCGCTGTGCCCCTAGCTCTTCTGGACGTACATCCAGGCCATGCTGACCAACCTGGAGAGCCTGTCGTTGGAGCGCATCTACAGCATGCTGCGCATGTTCGTGGTCACCGGCCCCGCGCTGGCCGAGATCGACCTGCAGGAGCTCCAGGGCTTCCTGCAGAGGAAGGTGCGCGACCAGCAGCTTGTCTACTCTGCTGGCGTCTACCGCCTGCCCAAGAGCTGCGGCTGAGCCGTCGCCAGGACCCGCCCCCGGCCCACACCCCGCCCAGCCCCCAGGATGAGAGTAAAACAGACGGTTCTTCCTCCTTCCCTGTCCTGCTGGCTCTGTGGGCTTCGTGGGCATGCGGTCAGGTTCTCCCTCCAGACCAGCCTCCGACAGAGCCTGGCAGAGCCCGGCCCCCAGGAGTCGGTGGGGAGCTGCACACCCGTGTTTGGGCTCCAGGCTGCGAGTCCTGGCACGTGGCGTCTCTGGGCCACCGTGGCTGACAGAGGCCCCCGTCACTCTCGTGGCTTGGGCAGGAGCTCACCAGGGGTGGGCTGTCTGGGAGATGGGCCCTCCTGGGCCGCCCTCCTGAGGGACCTCCAGCTCCAGCCTCACCCCTCTGGCCTTTGAAAGAAGCCCTCGGGTCCCCCCCTCTCTCTGCCTGGCACGAGGGTCTGGCGCCCAAGTGCTGGGCTGAGAGCCCCAGGGCTGCTGCTGGGGCCCGGGGCCAGGGGGCTCCATCAGAATGAGTGAGGTGGGCGGGTGGCCAGGCAGCCCCCGTGAAGCCAAGAACTTCTTGTGTCTCCAGCATGACGTGCTGCCTGGGATACGCCTAGGCTCGGGCAGCTGCAGTGCTGGGGGCTTCCAAGGAAGAGTGCTTTCAGAAAGGCCAGTTCTTGCCGTGCCCCAAGGCATGTGGTCAGGGGCGCCTGGGGGCCTCGATGCTCCTAGCACAGGATGCCGGGCTCAGTGAGTCCAGCCATCCCCAGAGCTGCAGCACAGGGCTGTTGTGTCCGGAGCACAGGGTCCTGTCCAAGGCCGCCACTGGGGGCCCCGCACTGCCCTTGCTCCCAGGTCCCAGGGGGCGGGGAGGCTGTTAGCTCTGCCAGGCCCGAGGCCTTCAAAGCTGTGCTCAGTGCCTCAGCCTCTGTGGCCCAGACCTTCACTTGTCCAGCGGGAACTGCTCGAGCCCGGTGGCGCTGTCCCCATGGGCAGCAAAGGCCCTTTGGAACGAACGTCTCCACTGCCCTGCTCCTCCGTGCGGTGCATTCCCAGGCCTGGAGCCATGCCCACTGCCCCCCAGACACACTGCGGCTCCCCACCAGTCTGTGCCCCAGTGCCCCCACTCCTCTCTTTGGCCTGTTCTGCTTGAGGGCCCTAGCGTCAGTCCTGCTCTGGGGCTTTTCTTTCTTTTGTTTCTTGGTTGTGCCGTGCAGTTTCTGGGATCTCAGTTCCCCACCCAGGGATTGAACCCAGGCCACAGTAGTGAAAGCCCGCAATCCTAACCCCTAGACCGCCAGGGAACTCCCTCTAGGGCTTTTCCTTCTTGCTCCACAGGGTGGTGTTTGCTATGGGGTTTGGAGAGATTAGCTGCATAGCCTTAGCAGTTTGAGGACTCTGACAGGCCAGTGGGTCCCCACCTTGGGCTCCACCTGCTTGGCCCCCACCTGCTTGGCCCCTCCAAGGCGGGCTGCACTGTGGTCACAAGAGGGGCTTGGGACTTCCCTGGTAGCGCAGTGGTTAGGAATCCGCCTGCCAATGCGGGGGACACGGGTTTGAGCCCTGGTCCGGGAAGATCCCACATGCCGCGGAGCATCTGGACCTGCACGCCACAACTACTGAGCCTGCGCTCTAGAGCCCGCGAGCCACAACTGCTGAGGCCCTCGCGCCTGGAGCCTGTGCTCCTCAACGGGAGAAGCCGCCACAATGAGAAGGCCCCGCACCGCGACGAAGAGTGGCCCCGGCTCACTGGAACTAGAGAAAGCCTGCGCGCAGCGGCGAAGACCCAACGCAGCCAAAAATAAATAAGTAATAAAGACACTTAAAGAAAAAAAAGAAGAGGGACTTCCTGCCTGGCCCTGGGCTGGGCATGCCTTCGTCATCCTAACCAGGATGCAGACCTGCTGGACCGGCCTGGCAGGGTGGCAGTGCCAGCCGCTGGGCCTGGACGCACCTGCCCTGAGTCCCTTTGGACTCAGTTTGTGGATGAGTGTGGTAAAACCCAGCGTCTCAGGTCATAGGATCACTCAACAGGTGAAGAGGTGTGCGGAGGGGGCTCCTGTGTGAGGGTCAGGGAGGTCCACAGTGACCAGGGGTTGGTTGCGGCCCAGCGGGGCGCCCCCCACCCCCCAGTGCCCTGTGGGGTTAGCCGTGGTGGGGGGCAGGTATTTGCTCCTGCTGCCTGGGTTTGCTCGGCAGGTCCTTAGGGGAGGAGGCTGAGGGTAACCCCAGCCGTGCCAGCCTCCTGTGGACAGCGCTTGCCTGGTCTGCGAGAGGCTGCACGGGACAGACCGTGGCGGTGGTCGTGAGCTCCAACTGTAATGACACACTTAAGCCAGAGCCCCAGACGCTGTCTGCAGCCGTTTCGAAGCCACCTGCACCTTGAGGGTGTTCTGCGAGACACTGCTGGGGCCCGTATGGGGCGGTGGGTGCGTGTCCACCCCCGGGCCTCCCTTGGTCCCTGCTTGTTCCAGTCTTGGGGGGAGGGTGGTGACATCAGTCAGCTGGAGCCCAGGCCCCACCTGAGCTGCCGCAGCCCTTATCCTGACAGAGAAACAGGCCCAGGCTTGCCCGCTGTGGACCCTCTGGGTTTCCAGGCCGTCGCCTCTGCGACCCCAGGGTCCCAAGTGCAGCCGCTGCCCCTTTGCCGCGAAGCACTCTCCGTCCAAGACCACGGCAGCCCCACCACTGCCCCTGCCTCAGATCTGGCCAGGGCACTCTGGAGTGACTCCCAGGCCCCTGCCACCCTACCTGCCCTACCCTGGGGCTGCCTGCCCACGGCTGCTCGAAGCCCAGCGCCCGCCCGATGCCCCTTTGGAAACCATGCCAGGTAACTAACGCAGTAGGTGAGGAAACAGTGCATTCTCACCTCCACACGATTTTTTTGGAAATCAAACTATTCTTTAAAAAAAAAAAAAAAAAGACAACTGTTACGCTAAATTCTGAAAAAAAAAAGAGGGATATGAAGCAGAGACCCCATATTCTCCAGGAAAAGTCAAAGGTGAGGAGGAAGAGAGCTTGGGTCAGAAAAGTTCCCTACACGCCAACTTGCTAGGCGGTGCCCAAGGCGAGGCCCTGCCCCCACCCGCCCTGCCTCACAGCTCCATTGTGAGGTCAGCGCCTTCCGACGAGTTCTGTCCAGAGGCCATGGCCCCCCGGCCCCAGCCTGACTCCTGCCTGGCTGGCAGCCCCCTCGGCCTGATGTGTTTGTCCCTTTTGCTCATCTCTGCTGCAGGTGCCTCCTGTCCCCCAACCCTGGCCCCAGCCAGGGCCCCTCCCTGGCCCAGGCAGGCCAGGCGCACCCGTGTCCTTCTGGGGGCTGCCGGGGGTGGGAGGGCGGGCTTGGGGGTCACGCACTGGGAGGTGACGACAGCCCCTTGGCCCTGTCTCTGCAGCTGGACCCGACTGTGAGTGTAGCTTTGGCCTCAGCCGCGAGGCCCTCATTGCCCTGCTGGCGGTGCTGGTGGGCGTCAGCGCCAGCTGCTTCTGCGCGCTCGTCATCGTGGTGGTCGGCGTCATTCGAGCCAAGGGGTGCGTGAGCCCCAGGGCCAGGGCGGACGTGTGAGGGCTGCGGGACCAGGCCGTCCCCCTGGGCCCTTGGTCTCGATGGGCGAGGTCACCAGGGACTTGGGAATGGAGTCTCCCAGAATGGGATGGGGAGAGGTGTGGGGAGCACCGCTGGGCTCCTGGAGGCCAACCCCACTGTTCCCAGACTCACGGCTTACCTTTGTTTCCCCCCACCCCTCAGTGAAACATGCCCCGGACACATGGACAGCAGGTGAGTGACCCTGGGGGAGGACCCCCAGGGCGAGCTGTGCCCCTGCTCCCTGACCCCCCCCCCCCCGGGAGGTGTGGTTCACAGACACGGCAGGAGCCCCGGGTGGTTGAGGCCTCATGAGCCCATGCCGATGGCCGCCTGCAGCTAGCCTGACCTGGACCACGCTGTGCAGGTTGGTGGGGCACTTCGGGGCTCAGGAAGATCACATGGACCTGCACGCGGGGCATGTGGAGCCCCACTTCATGGCCCCTGAAATGGAGGTCTCCATGATGCCGCCCCTGGGAGATCATGGCCTCATGCCCATCACCATGGACTCGACCCTAGAGGAGCTGCCCTCACAACCCCCACCGCCTGAGTAGGGCTTTGGGCAGCTCGGAGAAGGGGAATTAAACTGGTTGGCGGGTCTGTGTTGTCCTCTCTGCTGGCCCCCCTCGAGCCCTTCTGCAGATGCATATTGGGGTGGGGGAGGGGTCTGTACCTACCTGCGTGGCCTCCTGTCTCTTCAGTGGGGTGCCCAGTGCCCATGCTGGGCTCCCGCTGTCTACCCTGCAGGGCAGGGAGCACACCCCTGGGGTTTCCACTTCCTGCCGTCGTGGCCTCAGCCCAGCTCCTCTCCCTGCATCTTCCTGCCGCTTTGTCCCATGAAGCAGACAGCACCCACCCCGCCCCCCGTGAGCCCCTGCCCATCCCACCCCCACACCCACCCCAGGAAAATGCCGGGACAGGACCTGCAACTCTGCTGAGTCCGGAGGGAGCAGCATGTGGCAGGAGGACTGGGGCTGGTGCCCCTGCTCCACCCACTCTGTCTCCTCCAAGTTCCGGCAGAGTCCTTGGTGGGCAGGGTGGGGCGGATGTGATGGCCTCCCCTTCCTCAGGCGCGCAGCCCGCCCTCTACCTCACTGCCTGTCCCCTGGGTTCAGGCCCCCATCATGTGCTGGTGCCCCATGGGGATGGGACCATCCCTGGCGGGGGCTACTGTATATGTGCACGAGGGTCACTGCCGAGAGGAGGCGGCAGAGACTGGGGTGAGGAGCAGGGCTCACTGGGTCCTGTTCCGTGTGTCGCAGCCATGAGTTCAGTGGGGGTGAGGCTGCGGGGGCGACGGTGCGGTCCAGTTGCCCAGGCCTCACCCGGGTACGGGTCGGTGGACCACGCAGGTGAGGAAGGGTGGCGTCTTGTCAGTGCTGCTGCTGGCGCCGAGCCAAGAGGAGCTCAGAGCTTCAGGACAGGTGGCTGGCAGTGCCGGGCGCTGGCTATGTGCCCAGCCTCCGCCCTAGGCGCGGGACCAGCCGTGGGACGGACGGGCTCCCGGGACGCCTGGGCAGCTGGCCTCCTACGGTTGCCCCCATGCGCAGCCCCTCCTTTCTCTCGCGGCGGCCGCCGCCGCTGTTCCTACTGCTGCTGTCGCCGTGGCCAGTCTGGATCCAGGCGCCCCCCGCAGCCGCCCCCTCGGCAACCCCGGGCGCCACGGACTGCCCTGAGGCGTGCGCGTGCGCGCCAGAGGGCCAGGCCAACTGCTCCGGGCGCGCGCTGCCCGCCGTGCCAGGGGGTCTGAGCCAGCGCGTGCGCGCGCTGCTGCTGGACCACAACCGCGTGCGTGCGCTGCCGCCCGGCGCCTTCGTGGGCGCTGGCGCGCTGCTACACCTGGACCTGCGCGAGAACGGACTGCGCTGGGTGCACGCGCGAGCCTTCTGGGGCTTGGGCGCGCTGAAGCAGCTCGACCTCAGCGCCAACCAGCTGGAGGCGCTGGTGCCCGGCACCTTCGCTCCACTGCGCGCACTTTGCGTCCTCTCGCTGGCCGGGAACCGGCTGGCGCGTCTAGAGCCCGCGGCGCTGGGCGCGCTCCCGCAGCTGAGCACGCTCAGCCTGCAGGACAACGAGCTGCCTGCCCTCGCGCCCGCGCTCCTGGCGGGCCTGCCCGCTCTCAGCACGCTGCGACTGCGCGGCAACCCCTGGGCCTGCGGCTGCGCGCTGCGCCCACTCTGCACCTGGCTGCGCAGGCACCCGCTGCCCGTGACAGGTGAGCCCTCGGGGGCGCGGGCGCGGGCGGGGCGGGGCGGGCCGGGCCACTGCCGCCGCCGTCGCCTGACGCCGCTCCCGTGTCCCGCAGAGGCCGAGACGCTGATCTGCGTGTCGCCGGGACGCCTGACGCTCAGCCCCTTGACCGCCTTCCCCGACGCCGCCTTCAACCACTGCGCGCGGCCCCTTGCCGCGCGGGAACTGGCCGTGGTCTACGCGCTCGGGCCCGTCTCCTTCCTCGCTAGCCTGGCCGCCTGCCTGGCGCTGGGCTCCGTGCTTACCGCCTGCCGCGCGCGCCGCCGCCGCCGCCGCGCCGCCGCCCGCCGCCCACCGAGGAGTCTGCCGGATCCCGGTGCCGGCATGGCCTCGCCTGCGGCAGTCGCCGCCGCCCAAGCCTGAGCGGGCCGCGGCCGCCCTCCAACCTTTCCCCCATCCCCTGCCCTCCTTCGCACTCCCTGCGGGCGTCAACAAGCGACACAGATAGAAGTTTTCTTGACATTCCTTTCGGCATCACCACTGCACACACCGGGTTGGGGGGTGGGGCTGGAGGGCGGTGCGCGCCGGGCCCCTGGGGCGGAGGGGCAGCGCGCGGCGGCGCTCGGACCGCAACGGGGGAAGGCACACGCCTGGACGCGGGAAGGGCTGGGCCTGTACAAGGTGGCGCGCGGGGCTGAAGACAGTCCCGAGCCGGCGTCCGGGGAAGCGCATCCTGGGCTGCGGGCCAGAGGAGGCGAAGAGAAGGCTCAGCCCTCACGGAGTCCGGAGAAGGGGGAGGCAGTGGGGAGCCCGAGCGCGCTCCTGGGAGGCGGCTGCCAGCTGCGGGGTCAGGGTCTGCAGTCCGGGAAGGGCAGGGCCAGCTCAGAGGATGGGGTCAAGAGGAAAAGGGGTGTGGGCAAGAAGGGAGAGGTGGGGACAAGGCTGTGAGGTGCCGGCGCTGCGGGAGCGGGGGACCCAGCCAGCCGGGGCCAAGGGCCCCCCATGGTGGCTCTGGTGGTGGCTGGAGAAGGATGGGGCTTCAGTCTCTGCTCCAAGCCCCTCTGCCCGGGGCCAAGTCAGCCCCTCTCCCCACTGCTCAGAGACCCCAGGGCCCTGCCTCTGCCGGAGCGCCCTGCGGCCCTGCCCAGCCAGCTCAGCTCTGACCCGTCCTCAGCAGCTCTGGCCCGAGCCTCAGTCCAGCAGGGGCTGCCCGCCAGGCAGCAGGGCAGACGGACGGACGGGAGGCCCAGGGTGGGCAGTCTCTGGCAGGTGGGCTTCCCTCAGGCCTTCCCGAGCAGCAGGACCCCTCAGTGTCCTTGGCCGGGCTAACTGGGCAGGTGGGCGCCTCCGGGGGCCTCACACCACGGTGCTGACCGAGGGATCTGAGAGGTTGAGCGGGCCCGTGATATCAGTGGGATGGTACTGCTGCAAAATAGAAATACACAGACAAGGCGCCCGTTAGCCCGACACTCAGGGGGCATGCGCGGGGCCGGGACGGGTGGACCGGCCAGCCGGCCGACCGGCAGGCAGGCGGGCGCGGCCTGGGGGAGGCTGGGGGGTGCTCCTCCCCCTGACCCCGTCGTGCTCCGGGACTCTGCGTGGGCCGGGCCGCTGTCCCGTCCGTCTGTCTGTCTGTCTGCGGGGGAGGGGGGCAGAGGAGGGCGGGCAGGGCGTCTCAGCTCTCCCTATGACGGGCACACATCTGCAGCTGGCCCTCCTCCCTCTCAATAGCGCGTCGCGGCAGCACTGTGTCTTTTTGGTTTTGCAAAGCGCCGCGTCCACCCCCGGTGCTCTATAAATAAGAACCAACAATCAATACCCGCTGGCCCCGCCGGCCGCCAGGGACCCCAGCCCTGAGCGCCCAGTGCCGCCCTGGCCCAGACCAGCCACGGGACAGGGGCAGAGGATCTCAGCAGCCGGACTGACCCCACCCCTCCCGACAGAGCCCCCCACCCAGGCTTCCCTCCGAGCAGGCGCCCAGCCTGAAACGGTGGGAGCTAGGCTGCCCTCCCCCGCCCAGCCCCCAGCTTGCAGTGTCCCCAGTCACCCCTGCAGGGCAGGCCAGCCCCAGATGCCACGTGGCACCAGAGTTGGCCTGGAGGATGGTCCCTGGGGAGGCTCGGGCAAGGAGTCTGCTGGGAGCGTGTCCCTGGAAAGGCACCATGAGGGTCTCTGAGCTGCGCCTGGACCAGCTAAGGGGCCTGCATTTCTGCTCCAGGCCGGGATGGGGGGTGGGACTCAGTGACGTCCTCAGAAAATGGCCCATTTCCTGCGTGACTCTCTTGCTGCTCCTTTCAGCTGCGGGCCCCCAAAGCGCTGTCTGCTGGGTACCTTCTCGCCCTTCCCCCCCGACTGCCCCACCCCTGCTCCTGTCTGATCCTCCTCTTCCTGCACCCCCTGGTGGGTCCCCTGGCTCAGGCTCCACCCACTTCCCGGGCCTGGACAGCCCCAGGCCTGTGCTCCCAGCCCCACAGACCCTCCCTCTCCCCCCACTCTGTCTGTGCTGAGCTCTGGGAAGTGGAGCAGCCAGGCCTCACAGGCCCCTCTTGGGGCGTGCTGGTGGCTTCACCTGGGACTCAGAGGGCTCTGTGCTGAGCCCTGTCTGTGTCCTGTGTCTGCCCCTCTTCCCACGCACTGGGGGTGACGGCTGCAAACCCTGCTTCCTTCTGCCTTGGAGCAGGAGACCCTGTGGGTGATGCTGCCCATGGCTTAGGGGCTCCCTGTGGACTGGAGGCCGAACCACCCCTGACCGCAGGGAGGCCGCCGGGCTGAGGGCTGTGCTGGCTCTGGGCGGCCCCCTCCTCACCTGGGGATGCTCCTAGCAAGGCTGGGTCAGTTTGGGGGGGCCTTTGGTTCGAGCGCGCACATCTGGGCCAGTGACAGGCTGCCCAAGGCAGAAGGGCAGGGAGTTTCTTGGCTCAGGTGGAAGGCCTGGCTCTGAAGGGGTGGGGGGTCAGGCGCTGAGGCACTGATCTCCGTAGAGGCCTCCCCTTCCTGAGCCTCCGTCTAGGAGCCTCAGTGCCCACGGCTTGGAGGCCACGGCTTTC
This sequence comes from Mesoplodon densirostris, assembly GCF_025265405.1. Taxonomy (NCBI): domain Eukaryota; kingdom Metazoa; phylum Chordata; class Mammalia; order Artiodactyla; family Ziphiidae; genus Mesoplodon; species Mesoplodon densirostris. Next base: position 884,010 of record NC_082666.1, read on the forward strand.
AGGGCCACCTCCATCCGTTCTCAGATCCCTGGGTGCTGCCGGCACGCCTCCTGCAGGGCCCCTGCTCGGCCTGGGGTGGGAGCCGCCTCCTTTGGTCCCACCCATTCCCCACCTGACGCCCCTGTGGCCAGGGGCCTGTACCAACTCCAGGCCCCAGCCGTCCACCCAGATGGAGCCAGGCCCGGCCCCCAGCCCCGGCCCACACAGAGACCACATGGAGGGAATGCAACAGGCATGGCTCTGGTGAGACACGTGAGACAGGTGTCTGGGTGGCAGGGCTGGCGGCCAGACAGATGGGCGGATGGGACATCACAGCCATCCCTCCATGGACGTCGCAGGGAGGGAGAGAGGGCGGTGGGCCTCTCTGGGAGAGGCTGGAGAAGCGGACGTAACAGAGAGGTGGTGCGGCCTCCTGACAGGTGAGGAGCCTGGGACAGTGTGGTCCGGGCTCCCGGGGCCCTGGGCACAGCCCCGAGGCGGTGAGGCTGACTGGCTGACCAACAACATGACACGGCTTCAAGATGGCGCATGGCGTCATGGCATGGGTGGGGGGCAGACTAACGCAGAGACACACGGGGAAGAGGACCCGGTGAGGGCCAGTGGGAGAAAGGACCAAGAGAGAAAGATCTAGAGAGTCAGAGAGAGAAGACCTAGTGTGCTGGGCGAGTAGAGGTGAGGGCAGAAAGGCCACGGCAGTCAGAGGTGGGAGCGGGTGGGATGGCGAGGGAGGGGGGAGGGCACGCCTGATGCACGGGACACAGACACGGAGGGGCGAGATAAGAGTCGGAGACGTGGAACTGGGCGCTCTTCCCCTTACCGTGTCTTTGGAGGACCTACGTCTCTTGAAGCTGGAAGCCAGGGTGGAGGTGATAGCCCTAAATGTGGCTTTCTTTTTAGGGTCAGGCTCTGCTCTACCACTCTTTCTATCCTAAAATGAATATGTATAAGTGATTAGACGGCTAAGGGTGGCGGCCACACCTGCCCTCGCCTGCTCCTTGGGGGCTGCTGCCCGGCCTGGCTGGCCACTCGGGCCCTCACTCCGGCCTGCCTCCCTGTGCTGGATGGACCGACCGATGGTCGGACACTCGCAGGCGGACTCTGCTCCTGCCCGGCTCTCGGGCCTGACCTCGCTCATGCTGGGGCTGGGCTCGGGGGTCCCATCTGGCTCTCTTCCTGGGAGGTCCGCCTGGCTCCCTGGCTCCGAGGTGCCCCTGGCTTAGGGGCGTCCCGAGGAGGAGGAGCCCTCCGAGCATGGGAGGAGTTGCCCCACTGGCCCCACCGGCCACTCTGACCCCCGAGGAAGCGCACCAAGAATCAGGAAGGGGCTGAGGGGCCGAAGGCAGGTGGCGAGATGCACTGGAGTGACGGAGAGACGGAGGCAGCTCCTGGGACCCTGGCCTCGGGTCTGATGGTCAGGACGGGCCCTGTGCCCGCCAGCGAGAGCAGCGGCCAGGTCCCAAGAGCAAGAGTGGGCAGATGAGAGGTGTGGGGTTCCAGCCACCCCATCGCTCCGGCCCTCCCTCTCTGCAACACCAGCTTCCTCCCAGGGCACGGGCTCCGGGGAGGTACCCAGAGAAAGAGAAGAGATGGGGCAGACCGGGGCTGGACTGTGGGGCACAAGCCCGTCCCAGGTGGGCTGTGGCCACCCCACGTGCAGCCTGTCCTCTGCTGGCGGCAAATTCCCACAGACACAGCCTGGGGTGCCAGGCAGGAGCAGCCGGCCAGTTAAGACTGGAGTTATATGGAGCACAGGACACACCAGGGCAGTGGGGAAGGGGGTCCCCAGAGGGTGCCAAGGAGGGGCGTGGGGCGGCGAGGGCAGAGTGCATCTTGGACTCACATGCTACACCCAGGTGGGTCCCTGTCTTACCCTGCCTCAGTTTGCCTTCCTATGGAATGGGCACCGGTGGGCGACTCTGGAGACAGAGGGGCCAGGCGGACGCTTGAAGCCCGGCTTTGCAGAGGTGGCCACCTGCGGGTGGCCCCCAGCAGCGCGGCCTTGGCTGTGGCTCCCAGCTCCAGTCCTTGCCACAGGGGCTCCTGGGAGCCAGAGCCAGCGCTTCGGCCTGCGGGGATGGAGGAGGGCCGGGGCCAGGCCGAGCCGTGGGCACCAGGCCTCGGAGGGTGGCCCGCCCTACCTGCAGGTTCTTCCTCCACACGTTCACGGCTGCAAAGGCCAGCTGCATCTGCTTCCGGCGAGCGTCCTTGTGTCGCTTGTAGGCGATCTCGATGAAGATCAGGAAGATCCCAGCCACGATGCCCCCGGCCACCAGCATGAAGACCCCTGTGGGCCAAGACCCAGTGCCTCAGCTGTGGGCGGGCCAGGCAGCCGGCCCCCTGGGGAGTCCACCCCGTGTCAGCAGTGGTGTCGAGAGGCATGGGGGCCCACCTGCCATGTTCTCGAAGGTGAGGGTAGCAGGGGCGTTGCTGCGCGAATCACACTCCTGGTACCGCACCCACGTCTTGTCCAGGTCTTCCATGAAGCCATTCTCGTGGGACCTGGGTGGGCGGGACATGTGAGCCGAGGGAGGCGGGCCCGCGGAGGAGGCCAGGCCGGCACAGGCCGGGTGGGGCGGGGCGGGGCGGGGCACTGCAGGCGGGGTGCATCTGGGGGCTGCGCCGGTGGGAGGAGGTGGTGTGCCTTGGGTGGGGCTCTTGGAGCGGGGCGGAGTGGGGCCGGCTCACTTGAGGATGGACAGGGAGACGTTCTGCTTCCAAGGACTATCCTTGCGCATGCCGATGCCAAAGCCTGAGCGGAAGAACAGCTCGCCGGTGGTCACCAGGTCGCACTTCTGCGAGGCCTCGAACTCCAGCACCGCCGAGTCCCAGATGAAGGCATGCAGCTTGCTGCGGGCAGGGGCAGGGTCACAGGGGCCCACACATTCGGGCCGCCCTGGCTCCCTTGCAATCCCTCTCGCCAGCCTGGAGACCCCCTGTCTATCCCCTTCCCGTGGTTCCCATCCAGCCTGGACACTCTGACTTTCACTGGAGAGATGGACGCCCGCACTTGTCCCGCCCAGTCCGGCGCCCCGCCCCGCCCCGCCCCTCACTTGTCCCGCACGGCCTGGATGGCCTCGGCCGCGCTCTCGTAGTTGTGCTTCTCCATGTGCCGGTACATGGTGCTCAGCTCCACCTGCCGCCGGAAGTAGATGTCCACGGAGCTCTGCTTCACCGTCGCGTAGATGAACTTGTCCGAAGGATTCCTCAGCTGCAAGGTCAGAGGGCCCGGCTCGCGGCTGCTCCCCGGCCCCACCCCAGGCAGCCGCTGACCTCACGCCCCCCTCCCCCAGCCGGGCCAGGCCTCACTCGTGGGTCGTTGATGCCGGTGATGCGCTCCTCGGGCCGGTCCAGCACCAGGAAGGCCGCCAGGTTGGCAGTGTAGGAGGCCACGATGATCATGGCGAAGCCGGCCCACACCATGCCCAGGATGCGCGCCGAGAAGCTTCTGGGGGCGCCTGCGGGCAGAGGACGGTCAGCTCCTGGCGTGGGGGGGTGAGGGTTGCGGAGCAGCATGGGGCCCGGGCCGGGCGTGGCCTCACCTTCCCCGATGCCCGAGTTGAGCAGGACACCCCAGGAGAACCACATGGCCGAGGACAGGGTCAGCGCGTCCTCCTCCTCGTCCTCGCTGTTCACTTTGAACCGGCCAAAGGGGCTGCGGGGGCGCAGAGGGCGGGCGGGAGAGGGCGGGAGAGGCAGCCCCGCCCCGCCCCTCGCCCGCCCCGCCCGCCCCGCCCGCCCCGCAGGTGGAGGTGTCCGGCCCCCGGGCCGCGCTCACCTGAAGCGGTCCAGCAGGTACAGCATCACGGCCACCACGTGCACTGACAGCCCCACCAGCAGCCAGAGCGTGCTCTGGAAGGGCTGCATGAACGAGTCCAGCGTGCTCCGGGGGATCTCCTGCGGGAGGCCGGGCCGTCAGCGCCGCCCAGGCCCTCCCAGGACCCCACCCCGCCCTGCTGCGCCCCTGCGCACCTTCTTGACCAGAATGGTCAGGCCCTGGTACTTGAAGGGCTTGGAGAACTCGATGTACTGTGCGCGCTCGTTGTTGATGGTCAGCGGTGCCACGATCATGTCTGCCTGCCCGCTCAGCAGCTCGCCCATCATCCCGTTCCACTCCTTCTTATTGCTGTTGTTCACCTGTGGGGAGACACAGCCGGTGGGGACACGGCCCCCGCGGGCGGGCCCTGCTCCCCGGACCCGACGGGCTCCCGCCCTGACCCATCTCGGGATCTCCCACTCCAGACCCCGCCTGGCTCGAAGGCCCCGCCCACCCAGGCTCCACCCAGCCTGCAGGCCCCGCCCACCCGAGACCCTGCCCTTAGCCAGGCCGGGTCCACCTGGACTGGGTCCCGCGCCGTCTCCCAGAGACCCACGCGTACCCGCTCCTGCGTGCCGAACTTTCCGTCCGCCACTAGGTGCACCTCATAAGTGAAGTTCATGGTCCGCGCCAGTTTGATGAGGAGGTCGATGCAGAAGCCGTAGCAGCACTGAGGCACGGGGTGGCGTGCTGGGCGCGGGGGAGGGGCGGAAAGTGAGGGGCTCGCAGGTGCGCCGTCCCGCCCGCCCCGCGGCCCGCGCCCCAGCCCCGCACTCACGGCTGCCCGGCGACGTGTCGTTGGGCCCGGTGCAGATCACCTTCTTCACCGGATCCCCGTTCACGGTGAACTCCTCCTTGCACGTGCCGTCGCTCAGCGTGGGCTTGACATACACGAAGGGCTCCTGGTGGATCGTCACAATCTGGAGGGGAGGGCGACACGCAGCCTGGACCACCAGCCCTGGACTGCCCTGGGGTGCTGTCCTCTTCTCAGCATCCAGACTCCCCTGGACACCCCACCTCCCGACCCGACCCGCCCCCTGCAAATGCCCCACACTGCCCCCTCTGGAGCTTCAGGAAGTTGGTCAGCCTGCTGCCTGCAGGAGGGGCCCCAGGCTCCCCAGTCGTGCCCAGGCCACCTCAGCGTTCAGAAGGCGCCTGGCCTCCTGCAGCACCATGCCTGCTCTTGGCCACTTTCCTTTGGGCCTTGGCTTGCACATCACTAAAGTCTGCCCTGGGCCCCTTCTCTGACTTCTCAGGGCTGAGAAACCACCTGTCCCAGCCCAGAGCCTGCCCCCTGCCCCCACCCCTGCCATGAGGACAGGGGCATGTGCACTCAGAGCCTGCACATGTCCGGGGACCCACAGGGATTGCCCTTGTCTGGTGTTCCAGCCTCTCCTGGCCTCAGCCTCCCCTGCAGCGGGTCTTTGTCTGATCATCTATCCTTCCTCCCTTCCTCTTCCCCGTTGATGCCGCCCTCTCTGCCGAGGCCTCTTCAATCCAGGGGCTCCTTGGGGCTCATGCTGGGGAGCTCTCTCCTCCCTGTCCTTCAGGGGCCTGAAACCTGGGGGTGCGGAGGATAGATACAGGCAAAGGGGGCTGAACCGAGCACGGCATGTGACGAGGGGTCCCAGGGGACGTGGGGTCGGTGTGAGGCCCCTTCTCCTCCAGGGCGGGCAGCCCCCGGCCTCAGCCTGGAGGGCAGGAGATTGGGAGCCCCTGAAGGAGCTTATTTGCCTTTAAAAGTTTCCTCATCGTTTTCTATTGTGCGAGTAACATGCTCGTGCTTTTAAAAAATCAGTGAGGGGACTTCCCTGGTGGTCCAGTGGCTGAGTCCACACTCCCAATGCAGGGGGCCCGGGTTCGATCCCTGGTCAGGGAACTGGATCCCACATGCTGCAACTAAGAGTTCGCATGCCACAACTAAAGATCCCACACACCACAACGAAGATCCTGCATGCTGCAACTAAAAAAAAAAAAAAAAAAAAAATCCCACATGCTGCAACTAAAGATTCCGCATGCTGTAATGAAGATCCCTCGTGCCGCAACTAAGACCCGGCGCAGCCAAATAAATAAATAAATATTTTTTAAAAAAATCAGTGAGATGGGAGGGATGAATTGGGAGACTGGGATTGACATATATACACTACTATATATAAAATAGATAACTAATAAGGACCTACTGTATAGCACAGGGAAATCTACTCAATAACCTGTAATGACCTGTATATGGGAATAGAATCTAAAAAAGAGTGGACATATGTATATGTATAACTGATTCACTTTGCTGTACAGAAGAAACTAACACAACATTGTAAATCAACTATCCTCCAATATAAATTAATTAAAAAATAAACAATTTAGTGTCCAAAAAATCAGTGAGACAGGGCTTCCCTGGTGGCGCAGTGGTTGAGAGTCCGCCTGCCGATGCAGGGGACACAGGTTCGTGCCCCGGTCCGGGAAGATCTCACATGCCGCGGAGCGGCTGGGCCCGTGAGCCATGGCCGCTGAGCCTGCACGTCCGGAGCACAGCTCCGCAACGGGAGAGGCCACAGCAGTGAGAGACCCGCGTACCGCAAAAAAAAAAAAAAAATCAGTGAGACGAAAAAAAGTTGTAAAAAGCCATCTGGCTTTCGAAGCCTGTGTGGGACCATCTGGCTGACTGTTTTGGCTGTTTTACACTCAGACTTTTCAATACCAGGTGTCTTTCCTGAGCGTTGGCTTTGGGAAAGTCCACTCTGCCCCTTGAGAGGGGTGGTGACCTGTGGGCAGGTGCTGACAAAGGGGTCCAGGTGAGAGGCCATGGGGGAGCTAGCTCAGAAAGCAGACAAGGTTGAGAGACATTTGAGGACCTGGGGGTTGGGGGGGGACACTGGGAGAAGCACAGTGCTTGAAGGTCCTTGCCTTTTGTGAGCTCAGGTACCAGCCCGGTGCTGGTGTGGGTCAGTGTGGGAGGGACGCTGGGGAGGGCACCCTGGGATGAATCCAAAGGAGCATAGAAGAGTCAGGCCAAGGAAGAGAAGCTGTGAGGGATGAGGTCAACTGGGGAAGGGAGCTCCCAGAGGCCCAGGGAATCACGGAGGGGATGGCCGGCCATAGGGAATGCTGTAGGGAGAGCGGGCTCAGAAGGGCAGTGAGACCGAGTCATGGCAGGAGGCCAGGAAGGCTAAGCGTGGGGGCTTGGCTAGGACCACTTGGAGGTGTGATGAAGAGTATGGGGGCATCATCTCCAGGACTCAGGGCAGAGAGCGCTGAAGCTGAAGTCCACCCACCTGTTCCCCTGTCCCCGATCGGCTCATCCCCAGGGGAGTCCTGGCCCACATGACTTCCCCAGATTTAAGTGGAGTTGGGTCAGAAGGGGTGCTGGGGAGAGCCCATGAGACAGGGGGCCGGCGGCTTCCCTCCTCCCTCCACCCACTCCCCCTGCTGCCTCTGCAGTGCCAGGTGTGTGTAATGGCAGCGGGTGCTGGTCCCGTCCCCACTTCCTTTAGTCACTTTCATTGACCTCACCGTCCCCTCCTCTGCACCTGAGGGGCGGGATGGAGTACACCGTGTGTGGGGGCTAGGGCAGGGTGGCGGGTCCCCCACCTTCAGCCTGGTGGACATCTGGTAACCTCGGGGCTTCTCTGTCTCTCCGCCTGGCCAGATGATCTTCCTGTCGTTGGGAATAACCTGGGGGTGGGAGTATGAGATGGAGGGTGGCCACGCAGGGGTCTCGGCCCCAGGACCCTAAGGCCCCAGCCCCCACCCCCTCATGACCCCCACCTACGTGGGTGCCGTTGTAGATGCCCACTTGCACCAGCTTGCGGTTCTGCAGGTTCATGATGCTGTAGTTGGCGAACTTCCGGTCCCCATCCTCGTTGAATTCCACGCGGCCGGTCACGCCGTCTGCGTACTTGGAAGACATGAGCACTCTGGAGGGGGGCGGTGCGGGTTAGAACGATCAGGGCTGCAGTTAGCCCCGCCCACTGTGAGTCAGGTGGACGGCACAGCTACGTCAGTCGAGCAGCTCCTGGCCTCTAGACCCTGTTTTGAGGGCTTTCTGTGGGTTGGGGTGTTTGACTCTCAGAGCAGCTGTCCTAGCTTTACAGATGAGCAGGCAGAAGCCCAGGGAGGAGCAGTGGGCGGTTCACCAGCCAGTGGCGGGGAAGCACTCTTCCTGAGTGTGCACACCTGTGTGTGTGTGGGGGGGTGTGTCTACTGGGCCATATATGTGTGCACACAAGATCTTTGTGTGGGGTGCAACCCTGTGCATGTACTTGTGGCACGTGTGATGTGCCATGTGCCTCTCTGAACCTGTGTACACATGCATGTGCCCATGTGCACATATGCTGCCTGTATCTGCAGCTGTGTGTGTGCTCCTGTCGTGGGCCCTGTGGACCATGGCTCTGCACAAGCTACTTGGGGGTGGCGGTGCTGGTGTCGGGCTGGGCCTCCCCCACACTAGTGCCATGGTGTCCAGGGTTCTCTGAGTTAACTCCTGCCCTGCTGTGGCCATCCACTTGGGTCTCCGGCCAGCCCTGGCTCTCTACCGGCTTGGATGCCATACCTGGATTCCTCGTCTGACCTCCTGGGCCCGTGGACTCTCCCAGTCCCCACCTGAGGCAAGATCCTCCTCCCCAGGGCTGTTAGCCATCCTGGGGAGTGGGGTGGGGTCTCAGGGTGGGCAGCAGTGTTAAAAGGTGGGGGCAGGAGAAATGGAAGCAGCCGTGACTTCAGTGACATCCGAGTGTTGGAAATGGAGCAGATGATTATCATCGTGGAGATGGAGGTGAGGGTGGAGCGGGGGGGGACACAGCAGAAAACTGGGGAAGGTGGCGGTATCCATAGGATACAGCAGGCTGGGCTGGACCACCCTGTGAAGAGCGACTGTTCCCAACGCCGCAACGGTGGCCCGCCCACTTTAGGAGATCAGCCCGCTCAGCTAGGAAGAGGGGCCCCGCCCACCTCAGATGAGTGGTCACGCCCATCTTAGACGAGCGGCCCCGCCCACCTCTTGAAGAGCGGCCCGGTCTTCCAGATGTTGGTGTTGCCCACGCAGCCCCGCGGGGGGTCGGTGATGTTTTCCTTCTCGAGAAGCTCGTGCACGGCCTGGGCCACCACCCCCACGGCATCGCTGATGTGGGCCGACTCGTTTTTGCCGTTGATGAGCTGCAGCCCGATGATGCCTGGGGCAAGCGTTGGCTTAGAGCCCGTGGGGGACCCCTGCCCACCGGGACCCTGGAGCCCAGCACTCACCGTCAGGGGCGTAGCGCAGGGCGTTCCCCGAGATCTCACGCTCCCCCACCAGCCACACGTACCCCGAGCCTGTCATGTTCAGCATCGCGGCTGCGCGGTACACGGTGGCAGCGTCGTCCTCGCTGTGGGGCAGAGCGGGTGAGGGGCCAGGATTCCAGCCCTTCCCACCCGCGGCCGGCGGCGGCTGCTCCACGTTCCCAGGGCCTCCTCCGCAGCGTGGCCTATCCACGTGGCCTCTTCCCCAACCCTGCCTCCCCCAAGGGAGGTCTGGAGACACTGCAGAGAGGGGGTGCAGCCACCACCCCAAGCCTGCACCGCACCTGGGCCAGGAGACCCCCACAGGAGCGAGCGGGTGGGCCCAGGCCCCCTGAGCTTCCCAACATCTCTTGCTGGCCCGCTGCCCTTGGTGGGCAGGGTTTGGGTGACGTGGGATGGTGATGGATCCTTACTGGTTGATGACTCATTCACCAGGTACCAGGCACTATTCTGAATGCTTTTCATGGACCATCTTATTTAATTCTCACAACCTCCCTGTGAGATGGGCAGAAGTACTACCCCTGTGTCAGGAGGGGAAACTGTGGCACCCAGGGCACACAAGTGGTAAGTGGCAGAGTCGAGTGTGTGCCTGGACTGTCCACCCCTGAGCCCGTGCTCCTGCAACTCCCTGGACAAGCCCTACCCCTCTGGTGCTCCATGCCTAAGCTTGTGAACTGAGGGGCTGGGGGCTTTCTGGTTGGTCAGATGCTTCTGGGACCGAGACCCAGGGAGCTGCCCTGAGCATCACAGCAGAAGCCACCGGAGAGAGATGAGGGCACCTGCTCTCCCTTCTGGAGTCTGCACAAGCAGCTGTGTTCTCTCTGCCACCCAGGGCTGGGGCCCCTGGCAGGACACAGCACAGGCCTCGCCTTGCAGGCACGCATGGTCCTGAGTTTTTGGCGCGTCCTTACAAGTGAGCCTCTGTGGACCTGGTCCCCTAGGGGTGGGCTCCCTCTGGTCAGGACAAGGACCCTGGGCCTGGTGGAGCTCCCACCCTCTGTCCCCTGTTGGGCCGAACTTGGTCCCAGATGGGCCTGGACCACGACAGACACTTTACTTCTCTAATGCATGGGCATCGGGGTACAAAGAGGTTGGGGAGATTGTCCGAGTGCTGGGTTATCTTCCCAATGGCTGAGCCTGGAAACTAAGATGGCCCTAGGTTCCCTAAGAGGCCTGCCCCCCAAGTTTCTCAAGGAAGAAATGCAAATCTTCCGTGTTTGCTCTAAATGAGAACGCTACTGTTGGATGAAAGCAATGCAAACTAGAGGCGCTTCAGGCAACATCCAGCCAAAATCGCCAGCAACACCAATTCGTGCGTGTCAGGGCACGGTGTGCCCCTGTCAGTGGTGCCCACAAAGCCTGGTGGAGAGGCCTGTCTGCTTGACACCATCCAGGTCTGTGAGGTTGGCCTTGGTGGGATGAGCACACACCTATGCTTGTGTCCGTGTAAACTGATATCTTCAGTAAAGCAGTTGCAGGCAAAAGCCTGATCGACCCGTCAAACTGTTTTATGGAAATAACTGATCCCAGTAAAGATAACTTCAGGAGGATTATTTTTAAAAGTTTTGGAAATAAATTAGAAACTCTGAAGCACTGTGTAGAAAACTGGTCAAAAATTAAGATTGGCTCAATGGGGTCTCTCCACAAAACGCTCTCATCAGCCCTCGTGAGGGAAGCCAGAATGTATCAGGTTGGGGGCCCAGGGTGAAGAAGACCTGCGTCTGCCCTGCCCGGTGGACCGCCGGCTTCCCCGGGCTCTGGGAACTGAGCGCACTGGGCAGGCGGGTCCCCCTGTGTGGTGGGACTCTGGCCTCTCTTGTCCGAGGAGCCCCGGGTGTGAGGGGAGCGGTCCCTTCCCGCCTGACAATCCAGAGGCCTTGCGTGGATTCAAGAGGTGGGCATGTGGTTGACAGGTGCTGTGCCTTTGTGAACAGTAAGTATTGCTACATGTGTGGGGTTCGTGCACGTATGTAGTATGTGGTGTGTATGTGGCGTATGTACCTATGCACGAGAGCACTGTGCACTGTGTGTCGGTGCAGAGCACGTACATGTGTGGTGTGTCTGCACGTGTATCTAGGTGAGCATATGTCTGTGTGTGTTATATGTAGCAGCGTGCCCGTGTATGCATATGAATGTCCTGTGTGCACGTGTGTGTGGTGTGTATATGGCACATGCATGTGTACAGGAGGGCATGGAAGCATGTTGCGTGCACATGTGTGTATACGGCATGTGCATGTGTAGACAGTACGTGGGTGATGCGTGTTCGTGTGTATGCGTGTGAGTGCCTGTGCTGGTGTGCATGAGTGGAGGGCGGTGGGCGTTAGTGCCCGCTAATGCCTTCCAGCCCGAGGAGCCCTTGCTGGTCCCACCGTGCCCTCTGCCCAAGGGCGGGGGGCACCTGCCTCTGTGCCAAAGGTTTGTTGCCTGAATGTGCAAACGAACACCTGCCCTGCTACTCAGGGTGTTGCTGGCTCCCGCTGGCCGGCTGCAGGGTGACCCCCGCCATTTTTCTCCACTCTGCTGGAGCCTGCAGAGCTTCTGGGACAGGCAGACAGTGGGGCGGGTCTCCCCAGGCTGTCCCATGTATGTCCCATGAGGCAAGGCTCTTCCTTTTCCTATTCCTGGTGGCCTGGCCTTTCCCTTCCCAGGAGGACACAGATTTTTACTGGGGGCTCAGCCCCAGGGTTACGGTGGGGACCAGGCCCGTCCAGCAGCAGCCTGATTTTGGGTTCCCCTCTCGTGCTGCCTAGTCCAACTGCTCCAACCCTTCAGCCCTGGGACCCCGGCCCTGTCCCTGCTGTGGGCCTTCCCCCGCAGGCTCACACGCAGACCCCACGTCACTTCCCCAGGCCCTCTCCCTGACCCAGTTCCCAGAGCCCCGCGTCACCCCATCTATCGCCTGGGCCGCGTTTGCCTTCCTAAGGGCAGGGCCTTACCCCTCTCCCACGCCCGAGGCCCAGTGTACGCGTGCGAGGGGACCGTCCTGGGCGAGGACGCCAAAGCCCACGTCCAGCCTGGCCTCACCTCGCAGAGAGGACGATGACCCGCGCCTCCAGCTCCCGCGCCTCCATCAGCAGCGCCGTCACGTTCTTGGTCCCCGGGTCGAACTGCAGCACCTTCTCGGCCTGCGGTGTGAGCGGGAGCGTTAGCAGGTGGCCGGGGCGGGGGATGCAGCGCCTCAGGGGCCAGAGTTGAGCCGCAGCCGCTAGGAACCCCGAGGCAGCTCCGCTAGGGCCGCCTCGGCCTGCGCCGGCCACCTGCACTGCCACCTGCCTTCCAGGCTCCTCGCCCGGCCGGCCTCGCTCGTCCTTTCTTCAGCCTGCTCGCTCTCTGCGCTCCGCGTCTCTCTCCACCTCTCACTCCTGGCCTCACTTTTGCACTGAGCATGCAAGCTGAAGTGGACCGAGACTCAGAAAGAGGCGTGCAGCGGACAGGAAACAGAAAAGAGTTTTGGAATGCAATCGGGAGCGGAGGCTGGGCCGCCTTTTCCAAAACCACGGGAGGTCGTCTGGGGCCTGGTCCACAGGCCCTGCAGGAGCAGCCCGGACCGCAGGCAGGTCAGGCGGGCAGGCGGGCTCCCTCCTGGGCTCCACGAGGAAACCCTGGGGTGCCCGGAGATTCGCATGCACTTCCCGGAGAGCAGCTCCTCCTGCGGCCGTGCCTGCCCCTTGGCCCGGCGGGCGGGCTGCGGGGCCCCGGCCGGCCGGCACCTGCCCTCTCCTGCCTACGCTGCCTGCTCTCGACCTCACTCTCCTCATTGCTCGGGCCTGCGGCGCGGCGCGGCTGGGCCCACGGTAGCCCTAGCGGCCGAGGCGCCGGAGGCCGGGGCTCCCTAGTCGGTGGGTGGCGTGCACGTCCATGCATATATACCTTGGGTCCGCGCTTGTTGTCATAGGACAGTTGGTCGAGGTTTTCATAGTTCCTTTTTTTACTCTGATGAATAATGTGCACAGAGAAAATATGCAGACACAGAAGAAGATTATAAACGGTTGAAAATGACGGCGCTAAAGCAATCACACCACCTCCTCGGCACGTCTGCAGACGGGCACGTACCTGGAGCTCGCAAACACCTAGGCCCGGAGTGGGGCTGGGGGCCAGGGAGGTGCTGGGGGATGAGGGGGCGTGGGGGCCACCGAGGCTCCCTGCCATGGAGCTGAGCTCTTGGAAACGGTCACGTTTGGGAGAAAGGGAGGTCCTGTCTGCGTCCAAGCCAAACGCGTCCCTTTGGGGTCCCATCCACCCGCACCCCGCCAGGCACCTGCTATGTGGTGCCAGCAGCACCCACCCCAGCCCTGTCAGTCCCGAATGGGTGATGTCCCCTCCCCCAGCCCTGCCCCTATTCCCCACCCCTCCCAGCACCCCCTTCTGCCTCTCTTAGAGGTCCAGCTGCTCTGCCCTCGCTGACTGGTGTGTGATGGGCGCGCCTGTCAGCCCACGTGTGCGCTGCAGAGCAGCTGTGACAGGAGTTCGTGAGCACGTGTGCGTCTGTGGGCGTCTGCACGGCAGCATCAGCCTACATTAGTCTGTGGTGGGTGGGGGTGAGGGCCAGCGCTGTCTGAGTATGCGTGTGTGCACGCGTGTGAGTGTGTGAGCCCCCGGGCCGTGGAGGTGTGGAGGGTGCCTGCGAGCCTGTGGCAGGAGTAGTAGAGTGTGAGTGGATTGTCCTGGGAACGGCCGTGTGTGCTTGTGAGAGGGAGCACGTGTGGCTGGGCGTGCAGGGGGGCGCGTGAGTATGCACTGGGCATGCGCGCAGCCACAGGTGGGCACGCCAGGAGGTGACCCGCGTGCCTGGTGCTGGGTGCTGTCTCAGGGGGGTGGGGCCCTCCCTCCCAGACTCAGCCAGTCCCCCCCAGCAGGACCCCAGGACCCTCTGGGTCTGCCCTCTGGTTCACCCCCAGCTGGGCCCTCTCTTCCCTTCGGGGCCTATGGCACCCTGGGGGACCCGGGTTGGCACTCAGCTTATTGAAGCCAACTCTGACTTTGCAGACCGCACATGCTCCCCGCCGCCCCTTGGTCTGGCCTCCCGGGGCCCTCCCCAGCCTGGGCCTCCCTCCCTCTCTGCCCAGCTTGGCCTCCACCCAACCCCGGGGGGCCTTGGCCCAGGTGCTGAGCGCCCAGGGCTCCAGGCTGGGTGAAGGCGTGACCCCGGGCCTCCTCTGGTGAGCACCAGCTCCTCCTCAGGCTGGCAGTGGGGATGGGTGGGGGTGGGGTGGGGGTCGCCTGGACCCCCAGAAACGCCACTCTGGCCTCTCCACAGCCCACACGTGGGTGCCGGGCTGGGGTGGAATGTTCAGTTGGAGCCAGGAGTCTACTCGATCCCCAGGAGTCCAGAGCCCAGCCCCCATGGTGGGGGGGTGAGGAGAGGAAGGGTGTGGGGTTCCGTGGGGAGAGTGGGGGGGCACGAAGAGGGGCAGGGCCCAGGCTGGGCTTGGGGGTGGCAGATGTCCGTGGGTGGGGCTTTGGGGAGGGTGATGGGGAGCTGTGAGGTGAGGGGCTGCGGCGGGGGTGAGGCCGGCACGAGGACAGGGCACGGGTCACAGCAGAGAAGGAACCGGGTCCTTTGTGGAGGGGACACGGTGAGTGGTGCCACCGCACTGAGGGGGCACCCTAGGGAATTTTGAGCCTAGGGCCTGTGTGGGCTGGGAAGCGCGCTGCGGGGGGGGGGGGGAGGGGAGGGGGGAGGAGAGCGGGGGCGGGGCGGGGTGTTTGCGGAGCTCCAGGTGGTCCTGTCCTCGCCCCGCAGGGACTGACACGAAGGAGATTTCGACTAATGGCAAAAGCGAGTGAAATGAGCCGAGGACAGGCTGGGGCGGGCGCTCGCCAGACGCACTGGTGCTGACCATGCACGATGAAAAGAGAAGGGTGTTCACACGGGCCACAGACACAGCGGCGGCTCGCCGGCTCCGCTCCGCTCGGGACACCCCGGTCCGGGCCTCACCTTGGACTCGCGCTCCTCCAGCAGTGTCTCCAGGCGCTTCTGCGCCGCCCGGCCCTCGTGGTCGTCGCTGACCAGGAGGATGATGTGGTTCCAGCTGTAGACGCGCATCATCTCGAACCAGACGCTCGACTGGTGGGAGTAGGGCGGCACGGTGCGCAGGAAGCTCAGGTGGATGCTCTGCGGAGGACAGGATGGCTGAGGACGCGGGACGGGACCTCCGCCAGGGGGCGCGCGCGCGCGCGGGCCGGACGCTCCCCCTCGCTGCTTCCAGACCCCGGAGCCCGGGGACCCCGCCTCCCTCACTCCTCCCTTCCCACCGCTGGCCTCTCTCCCCACCCCACATCATCTAATCTGAGAGCAGGAGGATCGGTTTGCCCAGCAGCACCCTGACTGAGACGGGGTGGGGGCGTCTGTGGAATTGTTCCTGGGGTCGTTCCCCTCCTCCCCTGCAGCCACCGCTGCTGAGCTACTTGAGATCAGAAACTTCTTGCTGGCGTGCAGCATCTCAAAGTTCCCCACTGGGTCCTTCCCAAATTCACATAACCAGTATTTAGAGGAAGTCTTCACTCTTGGGGTGAAATACTCCATCTCTTCACCGAGCCCAGGGGTTGTTGCTTGCTGACCTCGCCTTGCTTCTCTAAGTGCACTGCCAGGGAGGGGACGGAGCAGGACCCTCCCGCCTCAGCACAGGGCCTTTGAGGCTGCCCAGGGAGCCGTGTTCCTGGGGACCCACACCGATCCTGGGGTCCTCTGAGCCCTCCAGATCCTTCTTTCACCTGCTCCCTCTTTGTGCCTTGGAATCAGAGTGCAAGAATGCCCCTTTGCCTCTGTCTGTCATCCAGCAGGTGACATGGCTGCAAGGGGGCTGTGGTTGGGGTCCTGGACTAGCCCTGACCCAGGCCCTTCTGGTCCACGTGTTGGGCACAGATGGTCTGTGGGTTGTACCAGGAGTGGGGTCAAGGTGGAGCTCTAAGATTTGGTTGCAGGTTTGCCCTCATGCTGGGCTTCAATCCGGATCTGGGGCGGGGACACGTTATGGGCTGGTGTCCTGCTCTGGGAGAGGGCTCCCCCCACCCCGGCCTCTCCTGTGCTCCACCGCCTGGTCTCCTCAGTAGAGGCATTGTTCTCCCATTTGCATGTGAGGGGCCTAGTGCCCAGAGAGGTAAAGGAGGCTGGAAGGCCTGAGGTGGGGGGGGCCCTCCACTTCTCACAGCTGAGGGTTAAGTGCCTCTGAGCAGCTTGGGTGCCTCTGCTGTGTGCTGGGGTTTCCAGAGCCTCAGGAACGGGTGGCCGTCCTGGCCTCCACTGGCCTCCTCCCTTGTGGGCCGTCCCAGAGGACCGCTCACTCTGGCCTCGCTTTCCTATCGCTTCCAGGAGGACCCCTCCCTGACCTCCCCAGACACCCTGGGCCCGGCTGAGATGACCTCCGTGCCTTAGGCAGCGTTATCCAGGACCCGGGGCTCCCAGCAGGACGGATTTGGAGAAGATGGGGAGAGCTGGGAAGCCCCCAACAGCCCAGCCCTCTGGCCGCTCAGCTAAGGCACCAAGCTGGAGTCCCCTGCCGAGCAGCCCCTCCGGGCCTGTCTGCAGGTGACACCAGGCCTGGAGGGAGATGTGGAGGAGGCTTACCCCCCAGCCTCTTAGTGGCCAGTTTGCCTCCCCAGCTGACCAGTCCTCCCAGAGCCGTGGGCAGACACTGCGGGAGGGCTGGGCAAACTAGTGCAAGGTCCCGGCTGCTATGGGGGTGAGTTTCCTGCCAAACCGACTTGGTGACCTCTAGACTCTCCCAGTTGCTGCTCCACGACTCGGCGACTCCAGCCAGACCCCCAGCCCATGGGCCACGATACATCCCTGAGGCCCGAAACCCCCAGGCCAGCCCCCCCAGCCACGAGCTGCCTCCTCTGTTCACCTGGAAACCTCTTCCAGCTGTGCCCTCTAGCGGGAGGTGCCGGTAACTACACCCTCACTGCCACCTGGTGTCCCAGCCACTTCTAGGCTTTTCCTCCTCCTGGCGCCCCTTCCTCCAAAGTGCCCCGTCCCGCTGTCCAGGAAGCTGCCCTGTCTGCCTCTTCTTCTGGCCCACGACGGCTGCTTCCCAGGGCTTGCTATTGGCGCCCGTCACCTGTCAGTGGGCCGTGTGCCCAAGTGTGCGTGGGCATGTGTGTCAGTGTGTGAGTGTGGGCCCGTCTGAGTGTGTGATAGAGCGTGAGTGTGGGGAGTGAACACGTTAGTTATGTGAGTGTGCACATGAGCATGAATGTTTGAGTGGGTGATGGTGTGAGTATGCATGTGAACGTCAGTGTGTGCGTAAGAGCATGTGAGTGTCCCTGTGCATGTGTGTGACTGTGTGTGTGTGGGTGTGAGTGTATGGAGTTGTTAGTGAGTCTGTGTGAGTCTGTGTGACTGTGAGTTTGTGTGCTGTGAGTGTGTACTGGTGTGCCTGTGTGTGGGTGAGTTTGCGTGTCTCTGTGAGACTGTGAGTGTGTTCCGGTGTGAGCTGTGAGCGTGCCTCAGTGTATCACCCTGTTGCACCTGAAGTTCAGAGCCCATGGTTTGAGCCCCTCTGCCTGTGCCCCCCCATCCTGGCAAAGCACCTGCCCCCCAATCTCTCCCCCAGCAGCTGCTGGCGGCTCTGGGCTGCAGGAACGAGCCACCGGGTCTGAACACGAGAGCAGAGCTGGCTGGGTCCCCGTCCAGCGGTCAGGCTTACCTTGTCTGAGTAGATGGACATGCGGGTGGTCAGCCCCAGGACGGGGATGCGGTAGAAGCCAGCTGTGTAGGAGACGGGGGTGGGAGTGAAGTGGTCGTTGGGGGTAGGTGGGTGGCTAACTAGGATGGCGTAGACCTGTGGACACAGGGGACAGGGTCAGCTCGAGTGGGGAGCGGGGGACACTGCCCTGGAGCTGGCTGTCCAGCAGCAGCAGAGGCTGAACGCAGAAGCGGGGGGCGGGTAGTGTCAGGGGGACACCACCTGTGCTCACACAGCCCCGGGAGTGCAGGCCACCCAGCAGGGGGGACCAGACCCCAGTCCCACCTTCTGAGTGTAAGTGAATCATAGGGATGAGGCAGAGGCCGAGCAAGACTCCTGGGACCAAGAAGACACACAGGGAGATGACAGGCCCCTCCCCCCCACCCCCTGTCCAGGGCCTCCCCTCTCGCCCCTCACCCTGGGGGGCTGCCCTGAGCTGTGTGGTGAGACCCTGAGAGGGAGGACGAAGGCCAGTCCTTGGCGTGTCCTGGGACCGTACATGCTGCCCCAGCGTGGGCTGGGGAGAGCCACACCAAGCCCCACGCTGACCCTCATCCTGGGTCAGAGATGGACGGAGGCCAGCACTCCAGAGATGGAGGGCAGCTCCGGAAGGTGCATCGGACATCACAGACTGAGTATTAGCGGGAGAAGCTGGGCAAGGAGCCGCCTAGAGGCCCGGGGTCCCCTGCTGGTGTCTTCCAGGGGCAGGCTGAGCCCCGCTCGGTTTGAACAAGACCCAGTGCTGACCTGGGCACTGACCACATCCTCAAGGAAACCTGGCCTTCCTGCCTGGACCAGTGGCTCTGCCCCCGAGGCAGGGAGACGGGGCAGATGGCTTGGCAGTTCCGTGCTGCCCTCACATTAGAAGGACCTGTCAGTCCCAATTCTGCCTTCCCACCTCTGAGCTACAGGACCACCTGCTTTTGCAAACGGGGCGGGGGGTGCGCTGGCCCACGTGGTGGTGGCGATGGCTGCCGTGCCGGCACCTGGCCCACAGCGTGTGACAGTAAGTGACAGCTGCTGCTGTCACCTTTGCTCCTGGCACTGGCTATTCCCTGGGAGAACAGTGCCCACAAACAGCAAAACTGTAAGCTGGAGGAGGGATCCCCAGAAAGCACCATACCTCTTCTCCCTCCTTTTCCCCGCACAGTCTGCACCCAGAGGGGCCTGGTCAGTGTTTGCCTGAGCGTGTGTGTGCATGCCTGTGACCATGCAGGTGCTCACAAGTGTGTGCTGGGTGTGTGTGTGTATACTGCATGCCCCAACATATCTGTATGTGTATGTGCATGTATGATTGAGTTTGTGTGAGCACACGTGTTTGCATGTGTGGCACAGGAATGTGTGTGCTCGTGGATATGGATGGGGGTCGGCTGTGTGTGAATCAGCGTGTGCAATTGACTGTGCAATTACGATGTGCATGAAGAGGTGCTAGTTTAAGTCTATGCATCTCTGTGCACAAACGTGGATAAATGTGTGTGCACATGTGAGCGTGTGTGTCCATGGATGTGGCGTGCCTGTCAGGTGAGGGTGTGAGCAGCACTTGGACCGGTGTCGGTCCCGCCTGTTACATAAAAGGCTGCATTGCAGTGATCCCGAGGCCTCATTGGGATTCAGCAGGCAGCGCAGCCCGGGGGCGGACCGCTCTGACAGGCAAAATCCGGGAGTCATGTCCTCCCCCACAGCGCTGGCAGCCAGTGGCTGCCTTGCTCTGCTCTGATACCTCTCACATACGCAGTCCCGTTCCCACCCTGGAGAACACCCTGCTTCAACACCTGGGCCATTTCCCATCTCAGGAAGACCTGTGGATGGGGGAAGGGGAGGGAGGAAGGGAAGGAGATCTCCAAGCAGGAACAAAGATGGCCCCAGGCCCCATCCAGTTTAAAGCCCTGCAGTCCTGCATGTGGCTGGGACAGGCACCTCTCAGGCAGGCCTGGAATGCCTGCCCCGACCCTGACACACAGTGACCAAACAAACGGCCACATGTCTGCACACGCCAGTCTGGACCTCGAGACCTGGAAACCCTGTGAGGACAAGCCCCGGTGGCAGGTGATTGATCTGGGGCTAAGATGGGGAACCGGCCAACACTGGTGTTTAGCTGCTCGTGAGACCAGCCCCCTGGGTCCTCTCTCAAGGGGAGGGAGAGGGCTAGGAAAGGATGGAATGAAACTGGGACGGGGGAGGGATGGCGGGTGAGGGAGGGAGGGTGGTGGTGAGGCGGCGCAGCGTGAGCCCTGGGGGCGCTGGCACCTGGCTGGAGATGAGGTCTTCGCACACCGACAGAGCCATCTGGATGGCGTTGGGCTTGTGGGTGACGGAGGTGGCGTTGAGCTGGATCTTCCAGGAGCCGAGCCGCTTGTTGGCCTGGCTCACAGCTTCGCGGAACATCTGCTCGTGCTTCCGCGTGCTCAGCACCGCGCCGATGTTGACGATCTTGGGGTCGCAGGCGGCGCGGGCGAAGGAGCAGGAGAAAAGCAGGGCGAGTGTCAGCAGGCGCATGGTGCTCATGGGCTCCGGGCGGCGCCCTGGCTCTGGGCAGCGCGAACGCGGGGCCCTCGGCGCATCCCCAGAGGGACGCCCCGGCCGTCCTGCGCGCGCCCGATCCCGCGGGCTGAGGGCGCCACGTCTCCCCCGGGAGCCTTAGTCCTGGGACGTCTGCACCGAGCAGGTGGCACCGAGCCTTCGGCCGGCCGGGCGGTCCCGGGTGCGCGTGGGTTCCGGGCGCTCCGTTCCAGGCGGCTGGCGCTGTCCGCGGTGCTGAAGCGGGTCTCGGCGCCGCTCCGGGTGCCCCGCGCCGAAAGGACCCGGCGGCGGCAGCTCCTCTGCGGGCTTCGCTTGTCCCGGTCCCGACGCTGCGGCGGCTGCGGCGACTGCGGAGCGCCGAGCGGGACCAACGTCTCTTACCCCTCCCGCCGCCCCCGCTTCCCAACACGGAGCCGGAGCGGGGGCGCCTCCCGCGCCAGAGTGTGCGCCTGCGTTCGTGCCAGCGTTTCTCAGAGCGCGCGCGAGCGGGGGACGCCTGTGCGCGCGTGTGTGCGGGCGTGTGTGCGCGCGTGTGTTCAGGGGTCGCTGAGACAGTGACCTGGGCTGTCTCGAACCTGCAGGGAGCCGAGTTTGGAGAGGTTAGAGGGGTCCGTGTCACTGCGTGCAGCCTTGCGTGTCCTTTAGCACGACCGAAGGTGTCGTGCCAGTTTGTGTGTGTGCGCACACGCGCGTGCACGAGTCCTCACCCACAGTCAGTGATATTTCAGGGCCTAACTCTGCCGGCTGGAAACCAAGGCGTGTGGAGAGGCCCTAAACCATGCCTCTGGGAGAGGGACGGTGGCGACCTCTTCTCCAGAAGGCTCAAAAATGGGGGAGAGACCTCATCTGCCTGGCCCTGTGACTTGGACTCCCCCCAGAGGGTTAAAAAGAATAGAAGGGGTGACAGTGGCCGCCTCTTGTTGAGCTGGATCTTCCAGGAGAGTCTGAGGGTCTGAACCAAACCAGCTGTGGAGAGACCACGGCCAGAGGGAGTCCTCTCTGCAGCAGACGGGACTAAGGTTAGACATCAGGTAGCACTTGCTGATGCCGGGATAGAAGTGCCATACACATCCCCCGTTTCCACTCTCCTCCCCTTGGCAGCCCCTCTCCTAACTCACTCCCAGCACCCCCTCCTGCCCCTTCCAGAAGCTCCTTGTCCTCTGGTCCTTGTGATCCCAATTCTTTGTCCTCACCGTCCCCCTCCACGCAGTGTGCTTCCTTCTCCCTAATTCAAAGGATGGCTGAAGCTCCGCCTGCTGCCGGTGACATCACCGTTTCCAATAGCAACTGAGGATTCTGCAGACCCAACAGCAAAAGCCCCCAATGGGGACAAAGCAGGGTCGTCCCCACACCTAAGTGATGTCCGAAGCAGTGGAGAAGGGAGGAGCCATGTCCCTCCCAACAGGGCCACACCCCCTGCAGCTCTCACCACTAGGCTTACCTCCCCACACCCAGCCCAAAACAGACCCTGCGGGACTTCCTGGCTCTGAGGCAGGGTCTGCAGTGCTTGGCCTGCTCCCTTTCTTGTCCCCTTCTCTCCCGATGCAAGAAAATCGTTGCTTGGAGGCTAGTCTGCCTGCTTCCGGCTGCAGCCCCACAACTCTCTCTGTTCTGGGATTGAGGTCTATAGTGGAAGGAGCACCAGCCCTGGGGACACAACTCCTCCTGTGGAGTCTCAGGAAGGCATAGGGGGTGTGCTCAGGGGCCCAGAGTGGGCCCTACCTCCACAGGGTCTGCGGCCTCTGGTAGCTCAGAGCTTGGAGGCTGCATGCGTGCCTGGGAATGGGCAGCCAGCAGCTGCCAGCTCTGGTGTGGCCCAGACAGCTCCAGGACATGGCAGGGAGGGAGGGATTCAGCAGGGGGCTGCCGCCAGAGGTTCAGTCCCCTTCCATCCACCCCAATCCCCCAGTCGGGGGTTCTGCAGAAGCTCCTACTGGTCCTGGAAAAAGAACTTCTAAACAGCCAGAAACCTGAGGGCTGGCTGTTACACAGCTGGGAGCTTGAACTTGGTCACGGTCGGAGTACTTATACCACGGAAATTGCCAAACCCTGCAAATCAGGTCTCTTTTTTCCCTTTAGAGGCCAGTTTGCCAGCACACCACCGCCTCCCCCAGGCTGGAGGTGCTCAAGCTTCTGTCCTGAGGCCCTTGCGTGCCCCAGGCCTCAGCCCCTCCCGTGCTTGAATCTCTCCTGGGCTCCGCACTCCCTTTCACCTTGTAGGCTTCTTCCACACCCCCAGCAAGGGGGGTGCGGTTGCAGAAGGCCTCGACCTTGCTTTGTCTTGCTGTGAAAGATACCGCTGTGGGTTGGGGCTGCCTGAGGCTCCGGTCCTGCGTTGAGATTCTTGAAACCTTATTAAGAACGTCTGGATCCCCATGAAGCCCTACACCCAAGAATACCAGGAGATTTGGGTAGGAATGGGGGTGATGGGCGTCATCGTTTATAAAATCAGGAGTGCCGATAAAAGAAGCAAAGCCCTGAAAGCTTCCAGTCCTGCACCTTCTCATGGGCATCATTAACCAGATGGGACGTCAGTCTGGCTGTGTTGTGGGAACGTGGGACATCGTGTTGACTTGCAGCAGTGCCGCTGCCTTCATGCACGAATAAACGTACCTGTGAGACACACACACACACACACACACACACACACACACACACACAAAGATACTGGGCTTGGACCCCTCTGAATCCTGGTGTATCACACTCTGTGGTGAGGACCAAGGAGACCTGGGTTGCTGCGTCTGGCCTCGGTGGGAGCGAGGCCCTGTCTGCCCCACGGGGAGGGGCTGCTTCAGTGCTCAGTCATTCTTCCCAACCCGTTCCTCCCTCTGGGAACTGCAGCCCCATGTGGAGGGAACTGCTTCACCTCCTCCCCGACTCCAGCCCGGGCGCTCTAGCAAGGGCTGTCAATCATAGATACAGACCCTCCTTGGCCTCGGTCTATTGGCCGAGAGGTAGTCACATGACCCAAGCAGACCACTCAGGGTTTTTCCCTAAGATTTTGGCTAGATCAGAAACTGTGACAAGAACCCATCTCTGCATCTTCTCTGGAAGTGAATCTCTGAGAATCGAGCCACCTGTGGACGCATTTCTCTCAGGAGGAAGCTGACAGACAGGGAGGAGCCATTATGCAAGCTCTCTGTGCAGACACCTTGCCTGTGGCCGGCCAACTGGGCAGAGGATGGGCCTTTGCCTGGTGTCCACCCACTGCAAGGGCCCGCCTCCAGACCAAGACTGGGGAGATGGGGCTGGCTGTCAGCAGGCCTGGCCACCAGGACTCTATCCTTGATCTGGGGGAGCCCAAGGACCCTCACAGACCACAGCTGCAGACACCTGTGGTGCCATCTTGCTTGCCCTCAAGTTGATTTCCCCTCGCACACCTTCATCCACATGGTTCTACTACCTGCCTCCCCACACCATCTCTCCTCTCCCTGTCCCCACCCTCTCTGACTTTCCAAATCCTACCTTTCCTGGAAGCCCATCTTCCCAACATCACAAACTCCCCACAGATCCCACCATAGGCAAGGCTGGACTTTGACATTTAATTCACTCACAGACATTTACCGAGCTCCCACTGTGTGGCAGGCACTCCTCTAAATTATTGGGTTACAGCCGTGGAAAAGTTAGATCCCCGACTGAGCATGTGGAAGACACATAAGCACCTTAGACCATTTCATGCCGCGTTATGTACTCCAAGGAAAAAGAAAGCAGAATACAAGGATAGAGCTTGATGGGACCGTGTGGTGGTTTCGACATGTCTGCAATTTCTTTGACATGCATCCCTTCAAAGGGGAGCCCAGCTCCTCTCTCCTTGAATGTGGATGGACCGAATGACTCTTTTACTGAGTGGAACGTGGAGGAAGTGGCAGTGTGTGACTTCTGAGCTGAGGTCTAGAAGGAACAGCTTCCCTCTGGCACTGCCCTTCCTGAGTCACCTGCTCTGGGGGAGGCCAGTGTGGAGAGGAACTCTTTGTCAATGGCCCCCTGCCAGTGGCCAGCATCAACTTGCCAGCTATGGGAGTGAACCACCTCCGGCCCCCTTCGAGCCTTCAAGGGATGACAGCCCTGGCTGATGTCTTGACTGTCACCTCATGAGAGACCCCAAGCCTGAGCCACCCTGTCAAGCTGCTCCAAATTCCTGACCGTGGAAACTGTGAGAGATAATGAATGTTTATGGCTGTGTGAATCAATAGATGACTAAGTAATCAATTCAGGTTGCTTTTTTTCTGAATGAAATGAGAGAGCAAGCCATGCAAATATCTGAGGAAAGGGTGTTCCAGGGAGGGGGCTGCAAGGGCATGGAGCAGAGGGAGGGAGGGGGAGACAGGAAGGAGGCCAGAGGGGTCGTGGGCCAGGTCCTGTGGGACGGGGCTGGCTGTGTAGAGGGCCCCAGCTTTATTCTAACGAGATTGGAGGGATTAGACCAGGAGAGTGACACTGTTCAATTGACCTTTTAGAAAGGACCACCCAACTGCTATGTGGGTTCAATTGACCTTTTAGAAAGGACCACCCAACTGCTATGTGGGTAACAAGGGAGGAGGAGGTGACCAGCCAGGAAGTTACTGGGATAATTCGTGTGCCAGGCAGGAGGTGTAGAGGTGACAAGACGTGGGACGAGAAAGTGAGGAGTCACGAAAAACTCCAGAGCAACTGAGAGGGTGGTAGTACTACCACTGAGACTGGAAAGGTGGGGTTCAGGAGGAACCAAGGAATCAAAACTTTTATTTTCTTATAAAGTTCCCACTAAGCTTTTAATCCTGCAAATTTTGATACGTTGTGTTTTTGTTTTTGTTCAGTTACATATATTTTCTAATTTCCCTTGTAATTTCTTCCCTGATTTATGGGTTATTTAGAAGCCTGTTGTTTAATTTTCAAATATTTGGAGATTTTCTGCATGTATTTCTGCTATCAATTTTTACTTCAATATGGTCAGAGAACATATGTTGTATGATCTTAAATACACTGAGACTTATTTGATGGTCCATAATATGGTTTTTCTTGATGAATATTCTATAAGCACTAGAGGAAATTGTGTATTTTTCTGTTTTGGATGTAGTGTTTTAATAAATGTAAATGTTTCTCATTGTGGGTTTTTTAAAATTAATTAATTATTTTATATATTTTTGGCTGTGTTGGGTCGTCGTTGCTGTGCGTGGGCTTTCTCTAGTTGTGGCGAGCGGGGGCTACTCTTCGTTGTGGTGCGCGGGCTTCTCACTGCTGTGGCTTCTCTTGTTGTGGAGCACGGGCTCTAGGCATGTAGGCTTCAGTAGTTGTGGCTCGCAGGCTCTAGAGCGCAGGCTCAGTAATTGTGGCGCACAGGCTTAGTTGCTTCACGGCATGTGGGATCTTCCCGGACCAGGGCTCAAACCTGTGTCCCCTGCGGATTCTTAACCACTGAGCCACCAGAGAAGCCCCTCTCACTGTGGTTTTAATGAGCATTTCCCTTAATGACTGATTAGGTTTAACATCTTTTCATGTGATTATTGGCCTTTTGTATACTTTCTTTGGAGAAATGTCTATTCAAATCTGTTGCCCATATTATCAGATATATGTTTTGTAAATATTTTCTCCAAGTCTGTGACATATTTTTTCATTTTCTTAATGTTGTCTTTTTTGGGGTTTTTTTGCGGTATGCGGGCCTCTCACTGTTGTGGCCTCTCCTGTTGCGGAGCACAGGCTCCGGACCTGCAGGCTCAGCGGCCATGGCTCGTGGGCCTAGCCGCTCCGCGGCATGTGGGATCTTCCCAGACCGGGGCACAAACCCGTATCCCCTGCATCAGCAGGCGGACTCTCAACCACTGCGCCATCAGGGAAATCCAAGTGTTTTAAATTTTGATGAAGTCCAATTATCAGATTTTCTGTTGTTGATCGTGCTCTGGTATATCTAAAACATCTTTGCCTAACCCAAAACCACAAAGATTTTATTTTATGTTTTCTTCCAAGAGTTTTGTAGTTTTGGTTCTCGCATTTAGGTCTATGATCCATTTTGAGTTAATTTTTTATATGGTATGAGGCAAGGTGTAAATTCATTCATTTGTATCTAGGTATCCAATCGACCCATCACCATTTGTTGAAAAAAAGCTATCCTTTCCCATTGAATTTTCTTGCTACCTTTGTAGAACATCAGTTGACCATAAGCGTAAGGGTTTGTTTTTAGAATCTGGATTCTGTTCCATTGATCTGTATGTCTGTTGTTATGCCAGGACCACACTGTCCTGGTTACTGTAGCTTTGCATTAAGTTTTGAAATCAGCTAGTGTTACTCCTCCAACTTCGTTCTTTTTCAATATTGTTTTGGCTCTTCTGGGTCCTTTGTAATTACATATACATTTTAGGATCAACTTGTCAATTTCTGCTAAGATTTGATAGAGATTGCAATGAATTCATAGATCAATTATTAAGACAACTGCAGTCTTGGGACTCTCCTGGTGGCGCAGTAGCTAAGAATCCGCCTGCCAACACAGGGGACGTGGGTTTGATCTCTGGTCCAGGGAGATCCCACATGCCGCAGAGCAACTAAGCCCGTGCGCCACAGCTACTGAGCCCGCGAGCCACAGCTACTGAGCCCGCGCACCTAGAGCCCGTGCTCCACAACAAGAGAAGCCACCCCAATGAGAAGCCTGCACACCGCAGCGAAGAGTAGCCCCTGCTCTCCACAGCTAGAGAAAGCCTGCGCACAGCAACGAAGACCCAACACAGCCAAAAATAAAATCAATCAATTTATTTAAAAAAAAGACAACTTCAGTCTTAACAAAATTGAGTCTTTCAATCCATTTATTTAGATCATCTTTACCATCAGCAATGCTTCGTGGATTTTAATGTAAGTAAGCTTGCACTTATTTTGTTAAATTTATTCCCAAGTATTTTATTCTTTTGTCTGCAATTTTGAATGAAATTGCTTTCTTAATTTTATTTTGGGCCTGTTCGTCAGTAATATGTAGAAATAAAATGGACTTTTGAGTATTGATCTTGTGCCTTATTAGTTCTAGTAGGTTTTTTGCTTGTTGTTGACTCCTGAGCATTTTGTAAATCATGTTGTCTGTTAGGCCGTTTCCCGTCTTTCCCAG
Organism: Mesoplodon densirostris; assembly: GCF_025265405.1. Taxonomy (NCBI): domain Eukaryota; kingdom Metazoa; phylum Chordata; class Mammalia; order Artiodactyla; family Ziphiidae; genus Mesoplodon; species Mesoplodon densirostris. The sequence goes on from NC_082666.1 coordinate 911,368, forward strand.
TCTGGATGCCTTTGGTTTCTTTTCTTGGGTGAGTGAACTAGACAGAACCTCTAGTCCCAAGACTGAAATGGTAAGAGCAGGCATCTGTGCCTCGTTCCCAACCTCAGAGGGGAAGCATTTGGTCTTTCACTACCAAGTACGATGATAACTACAGGGTTTCATAGGTGCCCTTAGCAGGTTGAGGAAATTCTCTTCTATCCCTAATTTGTTGAGAATATTTATTGTGAATAGGTACTGGATTGTTTCAAATGCTTTTTTTCTGCATTTATTGAAATGATCATGTGGTTTGGGTGCTTTTTAAAAATTATTTATTTATTTATTTGTCTGTGCCGGGTCTTAGTTGCTGCGTGCGGGATCTTTGTTGCAGCATGCGAACTCTTAGTTGCAGCATGTGGGATCTAGTTCCCTGACCAGGGATCAAACCCGGGCCCCCCGCATTGGAAGTGTGGAGTCTTAGCCACTGGACGTCCAGGGAAGTCCCTTGGTTCTTTATTATGTTAATAAGGTGTATAACACGAACTAATTTTTGGATGTTAAACTCATATTCCTGAAATAAATGATCATAATGTACAGTCCTTTCCATATGTTGCTGAATTCTGTTTGCTAATATTTTGTAGAGAATTTTTCCATTTATATTAATGGAGGATATTGGTCTGTAGTTTTCTTGTGATGCCTCGGTCTAGTTTTGGATTTAGGTTAATATTGGCCTCCTAGAATGAGGTGGGAAGTGTTTACTCCTCTCCTATTTTCTGGAAGAGTTTGTGAAGGATTGGTGTTAATTCTTCTTTAAATGTTTGGTAGAATTCACCAGCAAAACCACCTGGGCTTGGGCTTTTTTTTGGAGGGGGGAGGGTTTAAAATTACTAGTCCAATTTCCTTATAGGTATATTCATATTTTCTATTTCTTCTTGCATCAGTTTTGGTAATTTGTATCTTTTTAGGAATTTTTCCATTTTATCTAAACTTTGAGTTATTGACATAAAGTTGTTCATAATATTCCCTGATAATCCCTTTGATTTCTGCAAGGTCAGTTGTGACGTCCCTTCTTTTACTCCTGATTTTATTTTTTCTTGATCAGTCTAGCTAAATAATTGTTGATCTTCCCAAAAAAACAACTTGCTGTTTCATTGATTTTCTCTGTTAATTTTCTGCTTTCTATTTCACTGATTTCGCTAAGTTTTATTTTTTGCTTGCTTTCGATTTAGTTTGATCCTTTTTTCCTTAGCTCCTTAAGGTCGAAATTTAGTTTTTTAAAAATATTTATTTATTTATTTGGCTGCACTGGGTCTTCGTTGTGGCACACGTGGTCTCTAGTTGCGGCATGCTGGCTTAGTTGCCCCGCAGCACATGGGATCTTAGTTCCCTGACCAGGGATCAAACCCACGTCCCCTGCATTGGAAGGTGGATTCTTAACCACTGGACCACCAGGGAAGTCCCAACTTAGGTTTTAAATGTTGAGATCTGTTATCTATTCTAATATAAATGTTTACAGTTATACATTTCCCTCTAAGCTCTGCTTTAACTGCATCCTATAAATTTTGATTTTTTGTTTTCATTCAGTTTAAAATATTTTCCAATTTTCTTTTTTTTTTTTTTTTAATCGCTGTGCGCGGGCCTCTCAGTGTCACGGCCTCTCCCGTTGCGGAGCACAGGCTCCAGACGCTCAGGCTCAGTAGTTGTGGCTCACGGGCCCAGCCGCTCCGCGGCATGTGGGATCTTCCTGGATCGGGGCACGAACCCGTGTCCCCCGCATTGACAGGCGGACTCTCAACCACTGCGCCACCAGGGAAGCCCCTAATTTACTTTTTGATTTCTTCTTTGAACCTTGGTTTATTTAGATGTGTGCTGTTTTAATTTCCCTAGTATTTTTGGATTTCCAAAATCTTTCTTCTTTTTATTTCTAATTTAGCTCAATTGTGGTTAAAAAAAATACGTTGCATGACTTCAAACATTTTAAATTTATGTAGACTTGTTTTATGGCACAGCATACGGTCTCAACTGGGACCCCCTCCCCTCTCCCTCAGGCCAGTCCCTTCAGTGGTTCCTCATGGAGAGAGAGGGGCTCCAGGGGTGCCAGTACCAGAGGACAGAAGGGCTACCTTTTCCCCAGTGTACACTCCAGGGCACGGTGAGGGGCCACAGCAGCAGAGCCAGCGCCCACCCAGGCAACAGGGGGAAGGGGAGTCACCCACCACACTCCCAAGACTGTCCCTTGGGACTTCCCTGGTGGCCCAGTGGTTAAGAATCTGCCTGCCAATGCAGGGAACGCCGGTTCGAGCCCTGGTCCGGGAAGATGTCACATGCCGTGGAGCAACTAAGCCCGTGTGCCACAACTACTGAGCCTGCGTTCTAGAGCCCACGAGCCGCAACTACTGAGCCTAAGCACCTAGAGCCCGTGCACCGCAACAAAGAGTAGCCCCTGCTCACTGCAGCTAGAGAAAGCCCACGTGCAGCAATGAAGACCCAACACAGAAAAAAATAAATAAACACATTTATTTAAAAAACAACAAAAAAACAAAACCTAGTCCTGGCTTTAAAAAAAAAAAGACTGTCCCTTGTGAGCGTGACCCCCAGTGTCTGCCCAGGCCTGGCCTGTCTGGTGCTGGGATGGCCCAGGCTGGGCTAGGGTCCTGGACTCTGGCTGCAGACCGGAAACCCAAGGTCCCAGGCTAGGGTTGAGTGGGGAAGGCTAACCATTTGGGAAGCCTTCTGGAGGCCCTCACACTGGCCCAGGACTGTCACTGTGGCAATCAGCATAGTAACAATGACTGTCCACCAGGCCACACTACTCCATGGGCACTGGTGTGGCTGCCACCAGAGGGCAAGGGTTCGGGTCCCCGCTCATCCTGGACGTGGACATGGCCAGGACACTGCAGGCCTGACTCCCTCCTAGACCTGCCAGCCCCGGGGTCACCGAGGCTGAGGAAGCAGCCCTGGCCTGGGGTCCTAGGAGGAAAGCAGGCTGCTCTGAGTTTCTGACTGCAGAACATGAACCACAGAAGTAAGCATGCTGGTTCACTCCACGAGGGTGGGAACTGTCCCGCCACCCGGTCCCCTGGACCCAAGTGACCCCAGGCCTGCTGTGGGCTCACTCGGCCTCTCCGGCTTTGCTCCTGCTGTGGGGTCCGGACCGCAGGCAGAGGGAATCAGGACCTTGCGCAGTGGGGCTCAGAGGAGGCTGATGGGGGGCCCGAGGGAGTGTGGCATCATCGGCTGAGAGCCACACCGGCCTGTCTGAGCTGAGACCTGATGGGACAGGACGGGGCAGGACGGCATGGTGGCTCCCCGGCCCCAGGCAAAGCCTCACGGTGAGAAGCAGCAACAACCGCCCCGCGCTTTTCTGCAGAGATGAGGACAGTGTCGTCCCCTCACAGGGTGACAGGTTTGAAGCGGCTGCCCCTCCCTCCCTGGCAGCTGAACCTGGGGGCCGCCGCCCAGCCCCCTGCCCTGCCCGGCTGAGACCGACAGCAGGTCGGGATGGCTCTCCGGAAGCTTGGCCTGCACGCCTGGCACTGAGTTCTCTCGAGTTCCGCCTGAGGCCTCAGCCCCCAGGAACCAGTGGGACCGATGTCGATGCTGGGGGCTCCTGTGGCGGCTGATTAGTCTGGAGTTGAACCAGGAGGGGAGCGCCGTCCCCACCCAGCCTGCCGGTGGCTTCTGACGGATCCTGGAGCTCACGCTCCGCCCCTGCTCTCTGGGGCCGTGGCCCCCTTGCCGCACCCCCGCAGCGTGGCCGAGGCAGGGAGAAACCAGCTGGCTCTGGTCTCTTGCCCCTGGCATGGCTGCTCTAGGTCCCAGTGCCCACTTTCCCACCTGGAGAGCAACACAGCGGCACCTGCCTCTTCCTGCTGATGTGAAGAGCATCATAAAATACAGCCTGCTGCTCAGCCAAGGCCGCCTGCCCCCTTGCCGCTCCACAGTCCATGTGCAGCCACGCTTTCCCCCGGGAAGGATGCTGCCCGGCGGTGGGTTCAGAGGCGGTGATCCCTCTAGCGACTTGGAGTGGACGGTGGCTGCGTCCACGCCTCCCGACCTGGGTGTGATGGGGGGGTCAGGGCCACGCCCAAGGCCCACAGGACGACTTTGCATCCATCCAGGCTCTGCCACGCTTTTCAAGCCTCAGAATCGAACCTTGTGCCTTAGTTTCCTTCTCCCCACTGCTCCACAGGCGAGCAGAGGGTCTGGGTCAGAGGAGGGTCGCCAAGGTGGAGGCCGAGGTTGAGGCTTCCGCCGCGGCCCAGGGGCTCCTGACTGCCACACCGGGACACCCGGCAACCCTTTTTCTACACAAGTAGAGTTAGTTGGGTAAACTGTTGAAGCAGCTCACTTTTGAAAAACCTTTTTATTTTTACATGAAGTTTCACACATAGCACAGAGGGGTCCGGGGTACCTGCACTGATTTTCCTGCAATGTTTGCGCCTTCCGTGATGCTAGGACACTATGACCAGGAGACCCTGCTTGTGCTGAGCCCTTTCTCACAGGTGAGGCTCCCTGTGCCCGCTTTGCACTCGGGGGCAGCACGGTCGGTGGGTCCCTTCGCCACAAGGGCCTCCCTCCTGCTCCCCTGAGGGCCACATGCCCCCACCATCTCTAACCCAGACGGCCGCTAGTGAAGCAATTGAGTTGAAAGACGGCAGACCCTCGATTTTCCACAGAATGTGGGGATTTCCAATAAACACGAGGTGCTGTGATGCAGCCTGGTCTGTTGACTGCAGTTTCTGACCAACACGTGTGGGAGCAGTACCGGCTGGTCCCAGGGCTGTGTCCATCCAGGGGCTGCAGCATGCTGGGCCCTGTGGGAACAAGAGCCCACAGGTTGTGCTGACCCCGCTCTGGACTACCCAGGAATCTGCCCCATGCTCCATCTAGCTCTTTCCCAGGGTCTCAGGGGAGCCCCAGGTGACCTAGTGGGTCTGGCACCATGGAGGCGGGCCCAGAACATGCCCTTTGAAGCAGCTCCTGTGCCCTCAGGTTTGACAGCCTGTGACTCACTTTCATGCACATGCATCCTCCAGATGCCACCGTTTCCCTGGTAGCTCATTGTGCAGGGAGGGGTGCATGAGGACATCGCTGGAACTGCCAGCAGAGCTGTGTGTGGGAGAAGACCCGAAGAGACCCCAGGGATGACCCCTAGGAGGGAAGGGGCAGGAGGGGAGGAGGGTCTTCCTGGAGCGGGTTCAGACCAGCCTAGGTGCTGAGCAGTAGGTGCACGTGCTGGGGAGCCCTCCTGAGGCCCAGAAATGTCACAGCTGAGAAGGCAGGAAGCAGTGGGCTGCCCACGGAGGGAGTGGGCAGTTGGGGCCTGGAAAGCCCTAGGGAGGGGCCAAGTTTGAGGTTTACCAGCAGAGAACACTGGGTAGGGCCGTGAGCTGAGCAATCCTGGGCAGTACAGAACTGCTTTGCCTTGTTTATTGAGGGGAAATATGCTCACAGCAAAGTGCAGTGATCTTTATTTTTTTTAAGTCTTTTCTTCTTATTTTTAAAAAATATTTATTTATTTGGCTGTGCCAGCTCTTAGTTGCTGCACATGGGATCTTCTTTGCAGCTTGCAGGATCTTTTAGTTGTGGCATGCAGGCTGTTAGTTGCAGCATGCACGCAGGGTCTAGTTCCCTGACCAAGGATTGAACCCGGCCCCCTGCGTTGGGAGCGAGGAGGCTTAACCACTGGACCACCAGGGAGGTCCCAGTGCAGTGATCTTTAGTACATCCTGAAGACTATCGAGTCTGTTGACCTTAAGAATGAGCAAAAGTGGATTTATTTGGGAACATCAGAGGAATTGCGATTTGGGACAAGCAAGCTATAGCAAAAGCCATAGGTAAGTCCAACAAACAAAGGAGAGGAATGGTTATTTTACAGAGAAAAATGAGGAAGTTGAGAGGTTTGTGTGGGTTTTGTTTTTCGTTGCTGTTGTTTTTTGGTTTGTTTTTTATGAAAGCCCTTTGGAAAAAAGTGAGAGTTCAGGGTGAGGATGGTTTCTCGTTGGCTAAGTTGCTGAGGTAGTTGATTTCTTGTACAAGATGCAGTGTGCATCTTTTCCTGCTGGGGCCTTTGATAGACGATTCTTCCCTGTTATGATTCTTCCGTTGTAGTTCGTAATTGACTGTTGACCTGCAGCAAGATAGCAGCCAATTATTTTACCAGTAACATGGGTTTATTCAGGAACAGTAAAGAATTGGAAAGGAGAACAAGCAATCTAAGGTGAAACACAAGCACGTGCCGAGAACAAAGCAGAAACTCTTTTATAGAGGAGAAGTGGGAGTTGCAAGGGGCTGTTCTAAACAAAGAATCCATTGGAAGAAACTGGGAGTTGGAAGTGTGGTGGCTTTTCATTGGCTGCACTGTGATGGTCTCTCATTGGCTGGGCTGTTGCTGGGAGCAAAATCTTCCTTCCTCCTGCTGGGTAGTAAGTAGTAACCTTCCTGTTGGGTCTGCAATTAAGGCTGCGCAGTGGGGTGTGAGAGCTCCCCTTTCTGGCCTCCTGACTGCAGGTCCAATGGATGAAGAACCCAAGAGCCCGCCTGCCGCTGACCCTACAGCGGGCCCTCCGTCCTCGCTGAGCCCTGCCTCCCAGGCCCCAGCCCCTCCAGGCCCTCGGGCAGGCCTCCGGATCGAGACCTGGGGTTTGGGGCACAGGAGCTCCCCGCCGACGTGGCGGAGCGGTGGGACACCTGCTCAGGGTTAGAGCCAACCGAGAGGGCCTGGCCGATCCCCACTGCTCACAGGCCCTGGGGGAGCCGGACCGGGGCGCAACTGGACGCAAAGCCACGGACCCTGGCGAGACCTGCTCGATCGGAAGCCAGCTCCTCCTGTTGCGTTGGCCACCGCCCGGCTAGGCAACGGCCGGCGCATGCGCAGAAGGACGCCGCCGCCAAGCGCCGCAGGTCCCGTTTCTGCGCACGCGCGCTGCGCCCGCGAAGGTTGGTCGTTGACTGCTGCGCGACAGCCGCGTGGGGGCGTCAGGCCCGCCGAGCGCGCTGCGTCTCCGGGGGCCCGGCTTCCTGACGCCGCCAGCGCCCGCTCGCTTTTACGTGTCCGCGGCCCGTCCCGCCTGGGGGCGCCTTGGCGCTGACTCTGAGCCCGGGCCGGAGCCCGGACGGCGGCTGCTGGCGGCACTGCTGGTGCTGGCGGGTGAGCGTCCGGCGGCGCCGAGCCCGAGTCTCGGCGTGTGACAGCCGGGCCGCGACAGCCTCCCCGGGACGGGACGCCCGGGACCCAGCCTCGGACACGGGCATCTGAGACCGTGAGGAGAGACGAGGCGGGGCGTTCCCACTGCCGCTGAACGCGGAGGCCGCTCTGGCACCGCGCAGGACCCCAGGCAGGCTCGCCGCCACCCTCCGCCGGCGTCCGGGCTAGAGCAAGACCCTCCCCAGACCCCCGACCAGAGCTCCGCTCCCCTAACGGTTTCTTCCTGGCATCCTCCTCCCGAGACCGCCCCCCCAAGTCCCCGCGGTGCCTGGAGTAATGACCCCATCTTGTTAAGCACGGTTGTCTGTGGTGGGTTTTGGCACAAGGACCTTGGACTGGGACCCTGGGCTCGGCAACGGCGGGCCCATCTGAGACCCCCTGTGCCTCTGTCTGTCCGAGGAGCCACCTGCCCTTGAATGGGAAGTACGTTCACGCTGAACTGAACTCTGGTATTTCATTGACACCCTCAGCCTTGAGTGTGGGGGGGTGGTTTCCAGGAATAACTCCCTCAGTGGGGTTTTGGTTATCTGATTAGATTTATATTTTAATTAGGTGGAATTTTCTTTCTGGCCGCTGACATCTGCTACCTAATGCTTTGTCTGCCTGTCTGCTTTCTCATGTCTTCAGTCGTCTGTCCTTCCTCAAGCTGGTCTCTTGAGCTAAGACATTCAGAAGGTTTCTTCTCAAACCCATTTCCTTTGGATAAACTTTGCCCGCGTCACCATTTAAAACTTTATAAGGACTTCTTCCTCTGATTCGGGTGTATGTCCCAAATGCTGCTTTTCTTTTACTTCTGCCTAGAATCAGGAGGTTTTTGTCCAGCCACTGATAGGAGACCAAAGGAGAAAAAAAAAAAACAATTAATATGATCTTCCTTACCTTCATTCTGTAATTTCTGACTCTCATGGTCTCATGAAAATTAAGGAAAAACAAAACTCTTATGCGTTTTCCCCAGACAGACCCTGCAAGAGGTCCCTTCTGGTTCTTGTTTCTTTCACATCTCTGATCCCGAACTTAAGTTGTGAACATTGAACTTTACCTCACTTCAATAAATGTGCCTGCTAGGGGTTTCCCTGGTGGCTCAGTGGTTGAGAATCCGCCTGCCAGTGCAGGGGACACGGGTTCGAGCCCTGGTCCGGGAAGATCCCACATGCCGCGGAGCAACTAAGCCCGTGCGCCACAACTACTGAGTCTGTGCTGTAGCGCCCGCGAGCCACAACTACTGAAACCTGCGCGCCTAGAGCCCGTGCTCTGCAACAAGAGAAGCCACTGCAATGAGAAGCCCGCGCAACGCAACGAAGAGTAGCCCCCACTCGCCACAACTAGAAAAAGACTGCGTGCAGCAACGAACACCCTACGCAGCCAAAAATAAATAAATGAAACAAATAAAAAATTTAAAAAATTCTAAATGTGCCTGCTGCAGTCACTGTGGTCATATTACAAGGCCTGGTGGGTCAGGAGTCTCCCGGGGCAATGACCATAGTCAGTTTGTCCTCTTCAGTTTGTTCTGAACCTGCTTTTCAGGAGGTCTTTTTTTTGGCCGAACCAGGCAACACGCAGGCTCTTAGTTCCCCGACCAGAGATCGAACCCATGCCCCCTGCACTGGAAGCGTGGAGTCCTAACCACTGGACTGCCAGGAAATTCTCAGTTGGACCTTTTTTTTCTCAGGAGTTCTTTAATGCCGCACAAAGAACTTATACATATGGAGGGGCAGAAGGCACGAGCGGGGCCGGCCCCGCGGCTCCCGGGGTCCCGGGCTGCAGGGCCGAGGCGAGGCTGGTGGAGCCTGAGCCAGCATACGCGGGCTGCCGGTCTTTCCCCGCTGCCCACGTGTCAGCCAGAAACGGTCTCCGCGTGGGTCTGCATTCTCCTCGAACGCGGGCCCGTGCAGTGTGTCCTCTACAGCAGTATCATCCCAGCCTGCGGCCCCTGCCGAGAGGCAACTTCCCCTGGTTCAAAAGCAGCAGAGCCCACGCCGGGCCTCCGGAATTCCTCGTCGTCCCCACGGAGTGTGTCACAGTGGGAGAGATTTCCAGCTGTGCCCTTTTCAGTAAAAAGTGTCACTGTCTGTCTCTCGCTCAGAAATGGAAGCAGCTGTCGAGGCTACAGCGGAACGTGGTCCTCTTCCTGCTGGCGTTCCTGATGCTCTGCGGCCTCCTGGCCTACATCAGTGTGGCCGACGAGTGGAAAGGTACCAGCTCCACGATTCCGCAGTGACCCGTGGGGGTTCCTGAGGGCGGACTCAGCGGCAGCAGCGCGATCTCGCGGCTGCAGGAGGCATAGACGTCAGCACATTGGCAGGAAGTCGAAATACAGAGAAGCCTAGAGTGTTCCCAAGCCCCGGCTAGGAGGTGGCTGTTAATTTGAGGTTGGGTGACTGTTTCCCAAATGTCTGCTGTGAGGACCGGCATCTCACCCTCTCTGTTGCACAGTGAGAGTCAGGTCCTGAGGCTGAATGCTGAGTCTGAATGCTGAGTCTGAACGTGTTGCGTGGACTTCCTCACACGCGCTACCGGGAGCTGGGAAGGGCCGGGCAGGGTGCCAGTGAGGAGGAGCAGGGTCCCTTCTGAATTGCTCTAGGATGGCTTCTTTGAGGAGGGAAGCTAAAGAGCCGCTGTAGGTTTGCTCCAGTAAATGGCCCGTGTGCCACCTTGTGCCCTTCCCGAAACGGAAATCATAAAGGCAGAGCAATGGGGATGTGGGTGGGGATACGGACAGAAACTGCCAGGTGCTTTGGGAAAGGTTTGATTCCCTTTGGCCATTCTCGAATTGCTCGAGCTGCCCTCTTGGGAGGTCCCGCCGCGTTCCTTTACACGGAGTCACAGCCGTGTGGGCGCTGTCTCGAGTGCACGCTGAATGTTCTCCAGGCTTTGTGGCGAAGTTGAGATAAAGTAGATTCTCTTGTTTAGCCGTGGACAGCAGGTCGGCAGAAGGGCCGAAGATGAGACCCGCAAATCCACCCGTCTTGCCCGCTCCTCGGAGAGCAGCAGCTGAGAACCCGGAAACCTTCGCGGGGGCGTCACCTCAGGTACTTTGAATAAACTGCACGCGGAGTTGTAACCCGGGCCCGTGCCAGAAGCACTTGGGAACAGTACGTGCTGTTTCAGACAGACTGGGAAGGGTTCTGTTTCCTACCGTTTGTTTGAGGTTTTAACCTCACACTCCTTACTCTGGGCTGCTTGGATGAAGGAGGCGGGGGGAAAGGAAGAGGGCCATCCTGTCCTTCGTCTTTGTGCATCTGCTGTGCCGGATCCTTGGTAGGTGTGAACGAGAGCCATCCCTTTTCTCTGGGAGCTACTGGCGAGGGACACACTCAGGCGGGCGCTCCGCTCTGGACCTGCCCAGACCGAGTTGCTGGGGGCCCGAGCGTCAAGTCGGGCCTGGGAGAGAGGTTTCGGAGTACACGGGTGCGTGGTGCCTGCTGTCCAGAAAGGGAGAGGGAGGGGCGCGGCCTAGTCCTGGGGCGCCTTCCTTGGGGGGTGTGGGGAGGATGTAGAGACTCGAGGGCACGGAGGAGTTGCCAGTCACGCGCACTGGTCAGGGCTGGCTGGGAGCCAGGAGGGGCGCTGCCCTCCCCACAGCGCTCTGTCGCTGGCCGGCCACCTCTGCCACACCCTTCCGAGGATGAAGCTGGGGAGTCCGGGCGCGGGCCTGCGACAGCAGTGTCATGGGGCCGTGCTGGCTGTCACCCTGCCGGCCCTGCTACCCTCAGGGTCTGACACCCGGAAACGCGCCTGCCAGGGGCTTAACCCGCTGTCCACGGTGGCACTCGCCCTTTGGCAGAGCCTCCAGCCGGTAGTCAGGGCCAGGAGCTGGCGAGTAAGGGGCTCCTCCCAGAGCTGCCTGTCGTACGAAAAATGAAAATAATTTCCTCTGGGAAATGGCAGCTGCTCCGCCAGTCCAGAGTGCTCCCTGCATGGGGCCAGGTCAGACTGGGGGCAGCGTCGCAGATGGACGATTGAATCATTTCACGAGTGACTCTTGTCTCTTCTCGTCTCTGTCCAGAAGCCTCCAAGGCATTTCCGACGGGGACCACCCAACCTGCAGATTAGAGCCCCCGATGGAGACGCCAAGGACAGGAGGCAGGATGAGGCCCAGAGGAGGGCAGAGGCAGCTGGTGAGGCTCGCCGGGAAGACAACGTGCAGGGAAACCGCGTCAGGTACAGCAGAGATGGACTGAATGGAACGCAGGGGCCGTCAGGCATCTCTGTGGTGTTTCTTTTCCTGAAAAACAAAGAGAACCAGCCTGGTGCATAATGCGCCTTCTGGTTCCTGTTCCTGCAGACAGTGTGTGCCCCGTGGGGGGTGGGAGGGTGTGGAGGCCGAGTCTGAGCCCAGCTCGGCTGCGACCTCGACCTCGACCTCGGGGCCTCAGCACCTCTGCCCCTGCTCTGAGCGCTCTCTCTCCTCCCGCTCCAGCTGGAGGGGCACAGGGACCGAACCGGAGCAGGGCCCCCAGCTCCCTCCGAGAAAGGCAGAGGCCGCCCCCAGGCCTTCCCCGCAAGCCCTCAGGACGAGGAACAGTCCAGGTAAGGTCCCGCCTGCGCCCTCTCGGGGGCCACCACCCCCCCCCGGGCACTCTGAGGAAGGGGGCGTGCGGACACGCACGAGAGCGGCGGGGCGGCGGGGGGCTCCTGCCGTCCCGTCCCAACGAGTGCTGCTCAGCCTTGGACACCCAGGTGCAAGGACGCGCGGGTCTCGGCGTCAGGCACCCCTTAGAGCTTTGCTGACGACGTGGGGCTCCTTGGCGGCTGTCGTCCGGTGGCCGGTGCTGCAGCTGCACAGCAACGTGTGTGCGGGCGGCTCGTTTCCTGCCTGTGGCCGGGCAGCCGGGGGCCTGGGTGCTGCGGTCCTCATGTCGCCCCTTGAGGGGTCAGTCTGTCCTGTTCCCATTCCACGGACAGGAGAACTGAGTCTGGGTCCCCGCCGGGACCCTCTGCTCTCGGTGCTGGAGCCCCCAGGGAGAACAAGAGAGCCTGGAGTGGGGACTTGTGGCCACGCACGTGGGGACACGGGGCAACCGTGTGGGGTTAGAAATGGACGGCAGAGCCGTGGGTGTCGACACAGGACGTGTGGTGAAGCCGTGGACACACGTGTTCCCCTGCGCGGTAGCCCCGTGTGTGCACGTGGTCCCCCCGCGTGTGGCGGGAAGCTGCCTCTGGTTGTGAACTTCTGTTCACCAAAGCCGCCTTTGGTGCCCAAATGCGTCCCTTGAATGTCCCGGGGACCTTGCCATCTGAGCAAAGAGGACAGCACCTGAGCAGGTGGGACGGGGGCTTCATCCTGTTGAATTCCAGTCCCTGTACTGAGCTGTGGCCTATAAGGTGCTGCCCTAGGACAGTGAGCGTGCGTTAATGATGGAAGGGAACACACACCATTCATATAGGTTCCCACACACATGAGGGCAGTTCTGCAATTCTGCCTGAAATGAGCCTCTTGCTCGTAAGAGTCACTTGCCAGGCACCCATGTTGCCATGTCTTGGCAGTTGCAAGAGAACAAAGAGGAATAAAGCAGCTCACCCCAGGGAAGTGTATGAATTGACACGAGTGTGTGTGTTGGATCCTGAGGAATTTGATAAAATGTGCACCGAGCTGTGGGGACACAGACACATGTGCCGCCCGGGCCGGACAGGTGAGCTCAGGGGAGCCCAGGTTGGTTGGGTCATGAGGAGTGAATAGGAGTTTCCCCAGGTGGCTGAGAACATGGGGGCAGTTGTTACCATCAGCAGCAACCCCGGGCTCGGAAGCAGACGTGCCTGGCTCCCCTGCAGGAAGCGGGAGCACACAGCCATCCTGGGCAGGTGGTCCGGGGCCACAGCTGTGGCCTTCAGACACTGTCCCCCAAGGGTGGGGGCTGAGAAGCGTGGCGAGGGGGGGTTCAGCCCTGTGGTCGGGCCCCGGGGCGGCAGCGTCCGAGGAGCGCAGCCCTCTGTGCAGCCCGCGCTGCTCACTGCCCTGCCCTCCCCTGCCCAGGAGGCCGTGGAGGAGGTGAGCAGGCGCGTGCACTCCCTGCGCGGGAAGAAGGACGGGCTGGTGCCCATGTTCATCAACACCGGCAACGGGCTCTTCACGCACCTGGGCGTGTTCACCCTGGGCGCCAGGGCCGACAGCTACTACGAGTACCTGCTGAAGCAGTGGATCCAGGGGGGGAAGAAGGAGACGCAGTGAGGCCTGGTTCTCAGCTCTCGGGGTGGCGGGAACCGGCAGCCGCGCCAGCCGGGGCCGGGCCGGCCCGCGGGGCGGGGCTCTCCTCACAGCCTGTGTGCAGAGCCAGGGCCCGGCCGGCCGCGGGGGTCCACGGCCCGTCAGTGCCGGGCAGCCGGGCTCTTCCTCGGGCCTGTGGCCGCCCCTCTGGCGTCCGCTCCCGCGGCAGGCACCTGGGCCTCCTCGAGCTTAGTGCCCTGACCCTGAAAACGCACGCTTTCCCGGGGAGCAGCGGTGGCTCCTTGTCCAGTTTGGAAAATAGAGATTAACCCTCACGAGGGTGCTGGGATCGCCTCAAGTCTCAGGCCCAGGGGTGACAGTGACCCAGAATCAGGCGCAGGGGCAGCTCCAGGCCATCACCCACGGGTGAGACGAGGGTGTCACCAACAGGTGAGCCCGTGGGCTGGTTCAGAAAACCGGGGTGAGTGCGTCGGGGCCAGGGGCTCGGCGGAGACTGCTCTCTGGTGGCCCCTTGGGGCTGGTTGGGAGGCACGGGCCCTGGTGAGGGGCGGGGGCAGAAGCCCACGGGGCTGACGCGGGCCTCCACGTGGAGACTGGCGGGGCGCCACCCCAGACAGGGCAGCCACGAGAATGCGGACGGGAGCTCAGGGTCGTGCCCTCTCCCGGAATACGGGGGCTGTGTGCCCGCCTGGGCTGAGCACACGGGCCCCGCTGGTCTGCACAGGCTGCTGGAAGACTACCTCGAAACCGTGGAGGGAATCAAAAAGCACCTGCTGCACAGATCTGAACCCGGCAAGCTGACCTTCGTGGGGGAACTCGCCCACGGCCACTTCAGATAGAGGAAGAGATGCAAGTGGGAGGAGCCTGGGGAGGGGCTGCCATCCAGGGGAAGGGGCTGTGAGTCCCTGTGTCTTGTCCTGGCCCCCACCCTGAAGAGGCCGTGGGGGGGCCTTCAAGTGTAGTTCTCCCAACACAGGACAGGCATCCATAGGTGCGGGGATGGGGACCAAGGAACAGGGACACAGGAACATGGGAACCTGGGCACACAGGGACACAGGGATGGGGAAAAGGGGGCATGGGGACACAAGGACGGGGGCATGGAGGTGGGCACACAGGGATGGGGACACGGGGCCGTGGGGGACATGGGGTCACAGGGATGGTGCCACAGGGACGGGGACATAGGGATATGGGAACACAGGGACGGGGACATGGGGACATGGAGACATGAGGGACATGACATGGGGATGGGGACACAGGGACATGGGATGGGGACAGGGACTGTGGGATGATTGTGGTATGGCACTGGGTGACCTCGGTGACTACACCCATAGGGTGGTGTCATGTGATGGACAGTCATTGTCACCATGCTGATTGCCACAGCAACAGTCCTGGGACTGTGTGAGGGAAAGCCAATGGGCCAGCTGGCCCGGTTTCCTGGTTGTGACCAGAGCCCAGGACCCCAGCCCAGCCTGGGCCGTCCCAGCACCAGACAGTCCAGGCCTGGGCAGAGCCTGGGGGTCGAGCTGGCCGGGGATAGTCCTGGGAGTGGGAATGGGTGGCTCCCCTTCCCTCTGCTGCCTGGGGCGGGGCCAACTTCCCCACCTGCTCTGGGCCTGGCTCACTGCCCACGTCCCCAGCAGGACTGTGGTCAGCACGGCCCCACCTGTGCTGAGTGGGCCGCCCAGCTTGGCCTGTCTGGCCCCTCACCAGGCCCTGGACTGGCACCGGGGGAGAGGTGGCCCTTCCGTCCTGTGGGTACTGCGGAGCCAGTGAAGGGGCTGGCCTGAGGGGGAGGGGAGAGGGTCCCAGATCCCAGGCTTGGCCTCCTAGCCTTCTCCACCCCCACGAGCCGCCCAAACTCCTGCCTGGGCTCCGAGGCCCCCGCTCGACCGCCCCCTGCCCAGCCACACGGGCCCTCACTGTTGCTCGGACAGGACAGGCTCTTCTTTCAGGGCGGCCTACCTCGACGGAGCCCCCACCCCCACCCTCCTAAGGCTCCCTCCCTCCCTCTCAGGGGTCGTTCTGAGCAGCTGCTCAGGAGGTGGCCTTCCCCAACCCTGCCCTTGAGCGTGACCCTCCCCTGGGGCTGCCCGCTGGGGGGCCCGACCCAGGACAACGCCGTGTGGCCAGGAGGTGGCTGGGCAGTGGGGCAGTCAGTTCCTGCCCAGTGCATGTGTGGCACGGTGCCCGGCCCTAAGCAGCGGCCGCTAGAGGAGGGGTGACTGGGCAGGCACGTCCCCGCTCCCAGCACCGGGCCCTCGAGCCCTCAACCCACTTCCTGTGCCCCCATAGCTACCATCTTCATGGTGACACGGGAGTGCCAGAAGCTTGAGGACCCGGAAGCTGGCTGCCGGGAGGAGAGGGCAGTGCTGCTCACAGCCCCGCCCAGGCCGTCACGTGAGGGCTTCCTGTTGGTCACGTGACCCCGCCCACCTGACCCGAAGCTGGCGGGGAACGTGAACATGAGCTCCCCGCGCCAGGCGGCCCTGACCTGGGCCCTGGCCCTGTTTTTGGCCCTGCAGCTGCGCAGCCTGGAGGCCAGGGGTGAGTGCCGGCCCGCGGGCCCCCCACTCGGCACCCCCAGGTCCCCTCCGCTGAGCGCTGTGCCCTCCAGCCCACAGAGCCACGGACCCTGACTTTCAGGAGGCCTACTTCGAGCAGCTCCTGGACCATTTTAACTTCGAGAGGTTTGGGAACAAGACCTTCCGCCAGCGGTTCCTGCTGTCAGGTGAGGTCGCCCTGGGGACAGTTCCTGCTGTCGGATGAGGACGGGACACCACGCCTCACCTGCCCCCTTGCCTCCATCCGACAGAGAAGTTCTGGAAGAGGGGCGAGGGGCCAATATTCTTCTACACGGGCAACGAGGGGGACGTGTGGTCCTTCGCCAACAACTCAGGGTTCATCCTGGAGCTGGCGGCGCAGCAGGGGGCCCTGGTCGTCTTTGCCGAGCACGTGGGTACCGGCTGGGGCTGGGGGTGGGAGTGGGGGCCAGACCGGGGCGCGGGGTCAGTGACCCCTGGTCGCCTGCCCACAGCGGTACTACGGAAAGTCTCTCCCGTTCGGTGAGCGGTCCAGGTGCCGCGGGTACACGGAGCTGCTGACGGTGGAGCAGGCCCTGGCCGACTACGCGGGGCTGCTCCGGGCACTTCGGCAGGAACTTGGGGCCCAGGACGCCCCCGCCATCGCCTTTGGCGGGAGGTGCGTCCTTGTCTCCTTTCTCTCCCAGAACAAATGCAAGCCTGGCCCCGGCCAGAATTTCTGTGGGTCTTAGAAGTTCGGGGTCCTTTGGAGGCATGGGGTGGGGGGCTCTGAGAAAGGAGAGAGGAGGCAGGTGTCGTCGCGGAGGCGCACTGGGGTCGGCGGGGGCGGGGTGCTGCAGGGGTGGCGTGGGGAGCCACCCAGCTAACCCTGCGCCCCTGCCCAGCTATGGGGGGATGCTCAGCGCCTACATGAGGATAAAGTACCCCCACCTCGTGGCGGGGGCACTGGCGGCCAGCGCACCCGTCGTCGCGGTGGCAGGCCTCGGTGACCCCTACCAGTTCTTCCGGGACGTCTCGGCGGTAAGTGAAGCCTCCGGCCCCCGACCCCTCCCCCAGGCAGCCCAGGGGGCGGGTGCAGCCACACCCTTCCTTCCTCCAGGACTTTGAGGGCCAGAGTCCCAAGTGTGCCCAGGCCGTGCGGGACGCCTTCCGGCAGATCAAGGACTTGTTCCTACAGGGAGGTGAGGAGGCTGCCCCCTGCCTCCCTGCCCCCCATTCCCCTTCCCCCACGTGTGCCTGAAGACTCCAAAGGCCCTTGTCCTGCTCCTCCTGGCAGCCTATGACACGGTCAGCCAGGAGTTCGGCACCTGCTGGCCACTCTCTGGCCCGGGGGACCTGACCCAACTCTTCGGGTTTGCCCGGAATGCCTTCACCCTGCTGGCTATGATGGACTACCCGTACCCTGCCGACTTCGTGGGACACCTTCCTGCCAATCCTGTCAAGGCGAGGCACCCACCCCTGGCTGGCGGGAACCCGGGGAGGGCAGTGTCCTGTGGACAGGGAAGGACCCGGCTGCCCTGGGGTGGTCAGGGCTGGCCAGCTCCAGGACCTTGCACCCACTCTGGGACCTGCGACTAGGGAAGGTCTCGAGGTGGGTGGCTGGCTGAGGGGCTCTGCTGGCACCCACAGGTTGGCTGCGACCGACTGCTGAGTGAGAGCCAGAGGATCAGGGGGCTCCGATCGTTGGCCGGTGCGTCTGCCCACCTGCCTGGGCTGGTGTCGAGCGTGAGGGGCTCGGTGTTGGCAGGGGAGAGGGTGGGCTGAGGAGTTGGCGGGCAGCAGTGAGGGCTGTACGGGGGCGGGGAGCACAGAAGCCTCCACTTGGCCCCTGGGACAGGAAGTGGGCATCCCCGTTGTGGCCCAGCCTGGAGAGCGTGAACCCAAGGGCCTTCTGGGAGGTCCCCAGTGCAAAGGGCCGCACACTGCACCTCAGCCCACCCTGCTGGGAGGGGGAACGTCCAGGTGGGCTGCCCAGCTGCCCTCAGCAGCCAGGACAGGAGCTGACAGTACAGCTTCCAGCCACTCCACCCCTTACCGGGCCCACAGGACCCCAGAGCCCCTGACACCTGCTGGACCCGTCTAAGGGGGCAGGGTGGGTGTCCAGGCGCCCGGCCCCAGGACCCCTCTCCCCCAGGCCTGGTGTACAACTCCTCGGGCACGGAGCCCTGCTATGACATCTACCTGCAGTACCAGGTCTGTGCCGACCCCACGGGCTGCGGCTTGGGCCCTGATGCCAAGGCCTGGGACTACCAGGTATGGGGGAGCTGGGGGCCTGGGACTGCCAGGTATGGGGTGCTACATGTGGTGTCCTGGCCCCCTGGCCTGATCGTGGTGCGGGTGTCCCGCAGGCCTGCACTGAGATCAACCTGACGTTTTCCAGCAACAACGTGTCGGACATCTTCCCTGACCTGCCCTTCACTGAAGCCCTGCGCCAGCAGTACTGCCTGGACACGTGGGGCGTGTGGCCCCGGCAGGACTGGCTGCAAACCAGCTTTGGGGGAGGCGGTGAGGCTCAAGGCAGGGTTGGGGGCGGCATCCTTCCCCCTACACTGAGCTACCTCTGTTTCCCACACTCCTTCGATATAGCTGGAGTTTGATCCAGTCCCTGGGTCACAAATCTGGGGGGCCCCACCTGGTCCCCACTACTGCTTGCTCTGTCCGTTTCAGACCTCACAGCTGCCAGCAACATCATCTTCTCCAACGGTGACCTGGACCCCTGGGCAGGGGGAGGGGTGAGTCACGGCCAGGAAGTCCCTGCCCCTGTGTGGGTCCCAGCACTCTTGGCTCTGGACCTCCTTGATTTTTGTTCCAATCTCCATTGTTCCCTCCTCTCCCTTTGTTGGTTCTATTCCTGACTTCTTATGGCGACCTGATTTCTGGCTCATTAATCTTCACCTTTCATTTCTAATGGGACCGTTAAGGTCTGTGCAGTCACCTCTAACTACTGCTTTAACTGCACCCCACAAGCTGGGACATGCAGCCTCCCAGCGGGTTGTGCTGCGAGGCTGAGGCCCAGAGCCCAGTCTGCACCCCTGACACGGAGGCTCCTTCAATGATACAGATTCAGAGCAACCTGAGCATGTCAGTCCTCGCCATCACCATCCACGGGGGAGCGCATCACCTGGACCTCAGGTGCAGTCCTGCCTGGGGAGGGGGTGCAGTACCTGGCCTGGGCCGATGGGTGGACGTGGGCTAAGGGTGGTGTGAGGCTCGGGGCCTGCCAGCCCTGCTGAGTACCCCCCACGCCCGCTCCTCAGAGCGTCCCACCCAGAAGACCCCGCATCTGTCGTGGAGGCGCGCAGGCTAGAGGCCACCCTCATCGGCAAGTGGGTCGAGGCAGCCAGGCATGAGCAACGGCTGCGGCTGGCACAGCACGGGCTCCGAGGCTGAGGGGTGCTCACCCTGCAGGACCAGAGAGGACTTGGCTGGGAGCTTGAGGCGGGTGAGGGGGGGAGGAGCCCCGGCCCAACCTCCTGAACCTGGAGCTCAGCCAGGGTGGGCAGGGCCTTTCCCGAGGGAGAGGCCGGACAAACACTGGTGGCCTGTCAGGCACGTCCTGTCCCATGTCCTGTCCTGTCTTGAGGCCCTGGACACAGTGAATGCGCTCACACCACCTCCTAAACTCAGCTGATAAATAAAGCAGGGTCCTCGGCTCCCATCTGTGTCTTGGGTGACGGGGGATGCCGGCCTTTCCCACGGCTGGCCAACCCACACCACCACGAGGGGCCACCCCAGTGAGTCTCCACCTCCCTTCTCAGTTGTCCTCTTCATCCTCTTCGTCCCCAACCACGGCAGTGTCCGTCTGGGGAGCCCTGCAGCCCCCAAGTGCCCCTGCTTGGGGCCAGGCCTGGGCGGGGCCGGGGGACCAGTCTGCTTCACTCAGCAGACTCAGGCCCCGCCGTGTGGGAACCCTGCTGTCCCGAGTCCCACACCCACCGCTGCCCAAGAGGCTCCTGCGCTGGGGTATGGGGGTCGGGGGGCAGGGTGGCGACAGGGAGCACCACGCACCGTCCAGCTGGGGAGGTCCCGCCGGGCAGGCAGCCACAGCTAAGAGGCAGGGCAAGAGGCTGACGGAGACGCAGGCCCTGCACACCTGCTGGGCGCCTGCCGGGCACGGGACCCGCAGGGCCCCTGGGCAAGTGGAGGGCGGCAGCCCTGAGGGTGAGCGCAGAAGGTGCGAGCGGAGGAGGGGCCACAGCGGTGGGCCAGGCCCTGCCGCACCCCAGGTCCGGTGCCTGTGTAGAGGCTTCTAGGAGCAAGAACGAAGTTTCCTCACATTTAACACGGAGAAAGGGCTGTCCTGTCCTACAGGGTCACCAGGGCCTGGGAGCTAGGGCCAGCGGAAGCCCAGGATCCTGGCTTCTCTCTGGAAAGCCACCCCAGGGTCAGTCCTAAGGCATGGGCGCAGCCGGCTAAAGAAAAGGAATGAGGGCTTCCCTTGTGGTGCGGTGGTTAGGAATTCCCCTGCATTGGCAGGGGACACGGGTTCGAGCCCTGCTCCAGGAAGATCCCACGTGCCGCAGAGAAACTAAGCCCGTGCGCCACAACTACTGAGCCTGCGCTTTAGAGCCCGTGAGCCACAACTACAGAGCCCGCATGCCGCAACTACTGAAGCCTGCATGCCTAGAGCCCGTGCTCCACAACGAGAAGCCACCGCAACGAGAAGCCCGCACACCCCAACGAAGACCCAATGCAGCCAAAATTAAATAAAATAAATTTATTTTTTTAAAAAAGCAATGCGATGGGTTGACCAGGCACCCTGAGGAGCCCCAGGTGCGGACCACCCCACACGCCAGGGAAGCGGGCAGAGCAGGTGGGGCCCGCCGTGCTCACTGGCGCTGGCAGCCGTCACAGGCATACTCTCACCCTGGGTGCCGCTCTGGCCAGCACCTGCCCCGTGGAGCTGACACGCCCAAATCTCCCCCCAGGGGCAGGGGCAAAGCTGACCTCTGGACAGGTCAGACCTGACCCACACACTGCCCCTGCCGCCCCTCCCCGTTTCACAGTTGCGATTCCGGAAACAAAGAGACAGCAGGTGCCAGTTAGAACAAATGTACTTTTATCTCCTCTGAAAAGTCCATCAATCAGGGCTGGCCTGGGAGCCAGTGAACTTGCCCGCCCAGCCCCTGCAAGGGCAAGGAGAGGATCCCTGAGTCCAACGTGTAGACACCACAGCCAGCCAGGGGCCCGGATCCCCATGAGGTCACAGATGCCCTGAGACCCCAGGTTGGGGTGTGTTCACAGGCTGTGAGGCCCCAAGGCTAAGCTGTACCCAGGCTGTCCCCTCAGCTCATCTCTTATCTCATCATGGGCTCTGGGGACCCAGTGTGGCCCAGGGTGACCAGAGGGCCCAGGACCCCTAGGAAGCCCTGCAAGGCCAGCAGGAGGGCATTCGGGTTTCAGGAATGTAGTCACGATTTGATTTTCTTAGGAAGAAGGAAGAGGCTCCCCGGGTCGACGGGACCTCCCGAAATCACAGCGCTGATTCATTCCTACTTGTTCCTAACGGTGTCCGGATGAGAACCAGGCGAGAAGCCCAGAACCCGCGGCAGAGCACCAGAAGCCCAGCGGCCACCCCAAGCAGCTATGAGGCCCCGAAACATCCTGGCCCAGTGGCCGCTGGCCTCTGTCATCAGCCCGGCCTGGAGCACTTCCAGCCAGCTGGGAGGACACCACACAGCCAAGGTCAGGGCTAGGGTCTTGCCGACAGGCACCCTCCATGACAGGTCTCATCAGTCCCCGGGCAGCACCCACTCGGGAGCCGTCCGGCCCTAGGAGGGAGCCCAGATGGGCAGGGGGTGAGCCTCCGTGTTGAACACGTACGTGTCCAGGCTGAGCAGGTCTGGGTCGTCGGAGAAGAGCAGATACAGGTACTTGAGCGTCTCCCCCAGAAAGAAGCTCTCCATCTTGTCCCTGGGCTGGGGATTGCGGGGGTCCTGGACGTTGCTGATGGAAGAATAGCCGCCCGAGGGGACCTGCACGAGAGCCAAGGCCACAGCGTCACAATGCAGGCTCAGCCCTTTCAAGGGCTGCAGGCTAGAGGCACCCTCCCGAGCCCCCTGCCCCACCGCAGCACACACGGCCCCCCAGGGCAGGGTCTGGGGCGGTGAGGACACCAAGGCCCACAAGGGGACTGGCCACCCTGGAGGTCAGCCGTGGTTCCTCCAGGGACCCCCTGGGGGATGCCAGCAGCCTGCAAGTGACCAGATGGAAAGTGCGACCTCCAGGACCTGTGCAGGTCTTGCAAAAGCCCGGAGATCCCCCAAGGGGTGTACAACCCAGCACCTCACGTGCCACAGGGCAAAAATCAAGTCTCAGCTCTGCTGGGGTGGGCAGTGGGCCCTGGGCAGGGCGGGACCTTCTCTGAGCCATGGCCCCGGCTGTACGATGGGCGGCTGGGCCTGAGCACAGCGGGGGGGGGGGGGGGGGTCATGGCACCCGTCCTGGGGAGCAGCGGCCCAGAAGTCACCTCCGGGTGGGAAAGTGCTGCCCAGGCCACACAAACAACCCAGAAGGGACACGCTCTGTGCACCTCGGGCCACTGCAGGGACCCTCCCCACACAGGCTGGCCCCCCGAGACAGGAAGGAGGGATACCCTGGCCCCCTGGTCATGTACACCTTGAGGGCAGTGCTGGGCAGCTGGGCCCTCGCAGCCAGGGTGGGCCCTCCCCCAGCCAGCCCACGCGGCAGGCAGCGGCGAGGAGCTGGGGACGAGGACCAGGCGGCAGGCGGGCCCTCACCCTGGTGTACGTGTTGAAGCTGCGCAGGATCTCCCAGCCCCAGTCCTGGTACTTGCGGTCGCCCGTGAGGCGGTACAGGTAGAACAGGCTCTCCACCGTCTCGGGCCGCAGCAGGTTGTGTCTGTCGGCCGCCTGGGGAGGAATGCGGGCTCAGGATCAGCCTTGCCACGCCCCTGCCCTGGCGCCCCTGAGCCACACCGGCCCCAGCATGGCTCACCTTGACCTGCACGTCCTTACGGGACTTCTGGGGGTGCAGGTTGAAGTGCACGATTTCAGGGCTCAGCCCCGTCTCCATCTGATGGTTCATCTGGTAGCAGGTGTCCATGAGCGCCCGGGCCAGCTCCATGTGGTCGGCGGGCAGGCCGTGGTGGGCACCCAGAGCTAGCGTCCCTGGCAGGAAGCACACCAGGTGGTCCTGGAATCAGAGGGTCACCTCACCACCCTGGACCTGCGGCCTCACGGGCTCCACACGGGTCCAGCATCATCAGGCCCCCCGTGTTCCCAGGAGCCAGCAGGCCTGAGTGCCGGCAGGGCTCCAACAGGGGACTGAACTGCAGGCCACACACCGGGGGCCCCATGTGCGCAGGGCAGAAGCTGCTAGAAGGACCACCACCTACCGGGGAGCACATGCTGACCCGGGTCTCCCTCACCTCCTGCCCCAAAAGGCCGATGGAGCCCCAGCAGGAGAACGGCGGAAGGGGGAGCTGGGGGCAGCGGTCCCCCGGAGCATGGAAGGCGGGGCTTGGAGCAGGGGAGGGGCCCTGGGGGGAGGAGGGGGTTCTGGGGAAGGGGCCCTGGTACCACCAAGACCTCAGCTCCCCCCATCACGGGACAGCCCAGGCCATGCAGCCCGTGTTCACTCGTGACGGCTCACACTCTGTGGCCAGAATCGCATGGTTCCCTCCGACGTCCAGAGTCTCAGAGCCCTCCGATGTCAAGGACAAAGGGCGGAGCCCCAAGACCCCACTCGGCCGCGTCAGACCAGGCCCCTGCTCACCATCTTGGCGCTGAAGCGGCCATGGGCGAGTTCCCCCACGAAGGTCAGCTTGCCGGGTTCAGATCTGTGCAGCAGGTGCTTTTTGATTCCCTCCACGGCTTCGAGGTAGTCTTCCAGCAGCCTGTGCAGACCAGCGGGGCCCGTGTGCTCAGCCCAGGCGGGCACACAGCCCCCGTATTCCGGGGAAGGGCACGACCCTGAGCTCCCGTCCCCATTCTCGTGGCTGCCCTGTCTGGGGTGGCGCCCCGCCAGTCTCCACGTGGAGGCCCGCGTCAGCCCCGTGGGCTTCTGCCCCCGCCCCTCACCAGGGCCCGTGCCTCCCAACCAGCCCCAAGGGGCCACCAGAGAGCAGTCTCCGCCGAGCCCCTGGCCCCGACGCGCTCACCCCGGTTTTCTGAACCAGCCCACGGGCTCCCCTGTTGGTGACACCCTCGTCTCACCCGTGGGTGATGGCCTGGAGCTGCCCCTGCGCCTGATTCTGGGTCACTGTCACCCCTGGGCCTGAGACTTGAGGCGATCCCAGCACCCTCGTGAGGGTTAATCTCTATTTTCCAAACTGGACAAGGAGCCACCGCTGCTCCCCGGGAAAGCGTGCGTTTTCAGGGTCAGGGCACTAAGCTCGAGGAGGCCCAGGTGCCTGCCGCGGGAGCGGACGCCAGAGGGGCGGCCACAGGCCCGAGGAAGAGCCCGGCTGCCCGGCACTGACGGGCCGTGGACCCCCGCGGCCGGCCGGGCCCTGGCTCTGCACACAGGCTGTGAGGAGAGCCCCGCCCCGCGGGCCGGCCCGGCCCCGGCTGGCGCGGCTGCCGGTTCCCGCCACCCCGAGAGCTGAGAACCAGGCCTCACTGCGTCTCCTTCTTCCCCCCCTGGATCCACTGCTTCAGCAGGTACTCGTAGTAGCTGTCGGCCCTGGCGCCCAGGGTGAACACGCCCAGGTGCGTGAAGAGCCCGTTGCCGGTGTTGATGAACATGGGCACCAGCCCGTCCTTCTTCCCGCGCAGGGAGTGCACGCGCCTGCTCACCTCCTCCACGGCCTCCTGGGCAGGGGAGGGCAGGGCAGTGAGCAGCGCGGGCTACACAGAGGGCTGCGCTCCTCGGACGCTGCCGCCCCGGGGCCCGACCACAGGGCTGAACCCCACCTCGCCACGGTTCTCAGCCCCCACCCTTGGGGGACATCTTAGCTGCAAGTGGCCACCGTAGCCCGTGTATGCATCCTGACAACGTGCACACGACCCCTTCAGTCCACTGATGGGCAAAAGACCTGACGACGCACTTATACACAGAAGATACACAGCAGCCCAACACGCAAACTCAGAAAACGAACCACTGATTGTCAGAAAAGTCAATCCAGCAAGACAGAATCACACACCCACTAACAGGTACAAGTATGGCTGGACAACACACGAGGACGTCTGTGCAGGTCCGGACCTGACAGGAGCCGTGTTGTCAAGATCCCCAGTGGGACACAGGCCAAAGCTCAGCAGGTGACCGTCCAGACACGCGGTCAACCCACACGATGAAGCCTGTCTGCGCTCGGAAAGGAAGGATTCTGACCAGTCCTGCAACCCTGAGGACACCATGCTCACTCAACGCCCAGACTGCAGTCACTGCAGGAGGGACACGAACTGTCCAGAATGGGGCCCGTGCCAGAGCCCAGCCCTGTGCGGCTGCCAAAGGGGGTCGGCAAACAGTGCTGGGTACAATCTGGGTGAGGGAATTGTTCTGGAATTACATAACAATGACAGTCACAAACACGTGAGTACACGCAATGTACACAGAAAAAGACAGGATTTCTCGATATATAAACTAAATCTCAATTAAATACAAAAGGGAGGGCATCCCTGGTGGCGCAGTGGTTAATAATCCACCTGCCAATGCAGGGGACACGGGTTCGAGCCCTGGTCCGGGAAATCCCACGTGGCAGTTGAGCAACTAAGCCCGTGTGCCACACCTACTGAGTCTGTGCTCTAGAGCCCGCAAGCCACAACTGTTGAGCCCTGGAGCCACAACTACTGAAGCCTGCACGCCTAGAACCCATGCTCTGCAACAGGAGAAGCCACCACAATAAGAAGCCCATGCACTGCTACGAAGACCCAACGCAGCCAAAAATAAGTAATTAATTAATTTTTTAAAAAAATGAAACAAATAAAATGCCATCTTAAAAAAAAAAAAAAAAGGAAGGGGAGGAAAAAAGCTGAAGGAATAGAATCAACCTTAGAGGAAGGCCCACAAGCAGAGACGTCGTCCACAGGAGGGGCCCTGCCTAAAGCGGGCAAGCAGACGCTGCTAGAGGCAGTAACACACGGAGAGCCAAGAACAAAACCACAAGTCAGCTCTCTGTTCCACGTGCACCTGCTGGTCCCGCCACACAGCAGGAGCCATGCCAGCAACACCGCTCCAGCCGCCCGCCCAGGACAGGCATGTGCGTCGGCACAGTCCAGGTGCCAGGCATGTGCGTCGGCACAGTCCAGGTGCCACAGCTGGGACGACCACGATGTCATCTGCACTGAACTGGCTACAAAACCCAGTAACTCCACACATCCCACGGCAGCAGCCACGACAGAGCTGGCCGCCCTCGCTGGCTCAGAAGTGTCCCGGACAACAGTAGGTGGACCCGGGGCCACGCAGAGAGCCAAACAAGACGTCCACTGCCAGGACCCTAAGGACACGGGACTGCATGGGGGTGGGGCCGGGCGGAGGACTCACCCTCCAGTCAGTGCCTTTCATGCCTGCACCTGTGATATCACGAGATAATGGGATTCACCAGGAAAAACGTGGGACAAAACCAAAAACGACACTGGTCTCAGGCCCCAGGATCAATGACCACACAGACCTGCACCTGCCCCACTGAAGCAGAGACAGCCCCGCTGCAAACCCGCTCCAGCTAGAAGCACAGCCCCACCCCGTACCTGAAATTTCTTAACTCCCGTGAGACGAGAGAGCTCTCGGAACTCCAGCTGAATACTTGTCACCTCGGCCACCGTGCTGTCAGAGGTCCAACGCGGTGGGTGGGCAACTCCAGTGCCGATGTTCACGTCAGAGTACGGGATCTTCGAGGGTGTCTGGAACGCAGGCATTAGCCGATTTCCGAAGTCCTCCTGATACACAACACAGCGATCAGTCAATGATCCGTGTCCCAGAGCAGCCCGTCTCCATGGCATGACGCTAACCCGTCACCCGCTTCCATCTAATCCAGTGGAGAGATGAGTGTGCTGGCTTCATGTGGCCCCACCCCTGAAGAGCTGCAAAAACCGAGCTGGACTCAACCAGCTCTGAATGACCATGCCTGCGGGTGGCAGGGCCACTTCAGCCACGCACGTGCACGGAAACAGACTCGAGCGCGTGGAGGGGAGCGCAGACTGCAAACACACGCCTCCCCACCCTGATCCCACGAGAAAAGGACCGACTGTGCGGCACTTGAGACCCCGGTGCCGCCAGGACGTGAGACGAGCTGGTGCCGGGACACTCACAGCCTTTTTCAGAAAGAGGACATCCCCAGACAAGTGGAAGGCGCTCAGAAGACCCCCCAGGATCCGGATGGTGCTCTCAAACAGGTTGACGTCCACATTTTTCTGAAATAATAACCTCTGGGACACCCACTTCCTGGCTTCTTCAAATTCTATCACATGAAACAGCAGAGATACAGGAACAAATTAACAGTCCAAGCGTTTCCCTGACGGCTCCCTCTGGGGCCACATGCATCCCCTGCAGGGTTTTAACGTCACTTCCTAGTGCAAGAGGGGACCCTGAAGGCTTCCAATCCCGCAAAAAAAAATCGAACGAGTGTGCAGCTTGGGGAAGGCCATGCATGCAGCACGAGGTCAAGTGCTCAACAATCACAGCCACGCTACAGAGGACCACGAGGGTGAGTGAGTGGCAGGCGGTCTTCAGCCCAATCAGAAAACTTAAAGCAAATGTTTTAAATGCCAGTTTAGAAACACCTAGAGACACACCATCCCAACGTAGCCCCACCTGCGCGGCACAGGAGGACATTAGGGAGAGATTCGGGGCGCTGGCGGCTCCGTCAGATCACGTGTCACCTCCCACCACTGGGCCCCGCCTGACTGCAACAGAAACATGGGCTGGGAACGCCCCTGGAAGCCCACCTACAGCCTCACTCAGCTCTCGGCAGGGGGCGCAGGGGACACCTGTCCTGAGCATCCCCTGGTTGCCTGGACGTGAGGGGACAAAGGAACTGCCCACGGCCAGCACGGCCACCCTGGCACCCAGGACGAGGGGAGGCACAGCCCAGTGGGACACAGCACGTGGTCACCTCCCAGGCCAGGCTCGCTCAGGCCCGAGGGTCACACACGAGAGCTCGGCCCCCGTGCTAGGGATGAGCAGATACCTTTCTTCAGACCCAAAATCCACATGGTGTCCAGGGCGTCGATCAGCGTGAGGCCGAGGCCAAACCACTCGCTGAAGGACTTGGACACGGGCTTCAGCTCGTCGTGGCCCCAGGCGAACTTGCGGTATCCGGCCCACGCATGGCGGAAAGCAGCGACCACAGCCTTCTGGCGCTCGTTCTGCGAGGCTGCGAGGAGGGAAGCGGTGCGTGGGCACTTGGACAGAGCTGTTCTGCGGCCCCACGGCAAGTGAGGCTGACGGGGGGCACCGTGGGCTGCGGTGAAGGTCTGAGCAGGACCCGCTGCCGGGCCCGGGCCCATCCGCCTCCACCAGGACCCAGTGGAGACCACCCTCCGAGGGGCAGTGAGCACTTGCAGAGCAAAGGACCGGAGGCCGTGGGACCACTACGGCTGTGATGTGCACTCTGGTTGGGGGACATCAAACATGACAGGCGATGGTGACCCAGACAAAAATACCTCGTCTAGCAGTGCCGTGTC
The DNA here is from genome assembly GCF_025265405.1 of Mesoplodon densirostris. Classification (NCBI taxonomy): domain Eukaryota; kingdom Metazoa; phylum Chordata; class Mammalia; order Artiodactyla; family Ziphiidae; genus Mesoplodon; species Mesoplodon densirostris. The sequence goes on from NC_082666.1 coordinate 939,841, forward strand.
CTGCCCAATCAGCTGGGGGCACTTCCAACGGGGATAAAATGGGGAGCAGACACCACCAAGGCCGCTCGGACACTCCCCAGGGTGCCCTCAGGGCGCGTCCAAAGGCTGCTTCCCGCCACACGCGGGAGGACCACGCGCACACACGGGGCTACCGCGGAGGGAACACATGTGTCCACGGCTTCACCACACGTCCTGTGTCGACACCCACGGCTCTGCCGTCCATTTCTAACCCCACACGGTTGCCCCGTGTCCCCACGTGCGTGGCCACAAGTCCCCACTCCAGGCTCTCTTGTTCTCCCTGGGGGCTCCAGCACCGAGAGCAGAGGGTCCCGGCGGGGACCCAGACTCAGTTCTCCTGTCCGTGGAATGGGAACAGGACAGACTGACCCCTCAAGGGGCGACATGAGGACCGCAGCACCCAGGCCCCCGGCTGCCCGGACACAGGCAGGAAACGAGCCGCCCGCACACACGTTGCTGTGCAGCTGCAGCACCGGCCACCGGACGACAGCCGCCAAGGAGCCCCACGTCGTCAGCAAAGCTCTAAGGGGTGCCTGACGCCGAGACCCGCGCGTCCTTGCACCTGGGTGTCCAAGGCTGAGCAGTGCTCGTTGGGACGGGACGGCAGGAGCCCCCCGCCGCCCTGCCGCTCTCGTGCGTGTCCGCACGCCCCCTTCCTCAGAGTGCCCGGGGGGGTGGTGGCCCCCGAGAGGGCGCAGGCGGGACCTTACCTGGACTGTTCCTCGTCCTGAGGGCTTGCGGGGAAGGCCTGGGGGCGGCCTCTGCCTTTCTCGGAGGGAGCTGGGGGCCCTGCTCCGGTTCGGTCCCTGTGCCCCTCCAGCTGGAGCGGGAGGAGAGAGAGCGCTCAGAGCAGGGGCAGAGGTGCTGAGGCCCCGAGTTCGAGGTCGAGGTCGAGGTCGAGGTCGCAGCCGAGCTGGGCTCAGACTCGGCCTCCACACCCTCCCACCCCCCACGGGGCACACACTGTCTGCAGGAACAGGAACCAGAAGGCGCATTATGCACCAGGCTGGTTCTCTTTGTTTTTCAGGAAAAGAAACACCACAGAGATGCCTGACGGCCCCTGCGTTCCATTCAGTCCATCTCTGCTGTACCTGACGCGGTTTCCCTGCACGTTGTCTTCCCGGCGAGCCTCACCAGCTGCCTCTGCCCTCCTCTGGGCCTCATCCTGCCTCCTGTCCTTGGCGTCTCCATCGGGGGCTCTAATCTGCAGGTTGGGTGGTCCCCGTCGGAAATGCCTTGGAGGCTTCTGGACAGAGACGAGAAGAGACAAGAGTCACTCGTGAAATGATTCAGTCGTCCATCTGCGACGCTGCCCCCAGTCTGACCTGGCCCCATGCAGGGAGCACTGTGGACTGGCGGAGCAGCTGCCATTTCCCAGAGGAAATTATTTTCATTTTTCGTACGACAGGCAGCTCTGGGAGGAGCCCCTTACTCGCCAGCTCCTGGCCCTGACTACCGGCTGGAGGCTCTGCCAAAGGGCGAGTGCCACCGTGGACAGCGGGTTAAGCCCCTGGCAGGCGCGTTTCCGGGTGTCAGACCCTGAGGGTAGCAGGGCCGGCAGGGTGACAGCCAGCACGGCCCCATGACACTGCTGTCGCAGGCCCGCGCCCGGACTCCCCAGCTTCATCCTCGGAAGGGTGTGGCAGAGGTGGCCGGCCAGCGACAGAGCGCTGTGGGGAGGGCAGCGCCCCTCCTGGCTCCCAGCCAGCCCTGACCAGTGCGCGTGACTGGCAACTCCTCCGTGCCCTCGAGTCTCTACATCCTCCCCACACCCCCCAAGGAAGGCGCCCCAGGACTAGGCCGCGCCCCTCCCTCTCCCTTTCTGGACAGCAGGCACCACGCACCCGTGTACTCCGAAACCTCTCTCCCAGGCCCGACTTGACGCTCGGGCCCCCAGCAACTCGGTCTGGGCAGGTCCAGAGCGGAGCGCCCGCCTGAGTGTGTCCCTCGCCAGTAGCTCCCAGAGAAAAGGGATGGCTCTCGTTCACACCTACCAAGGATCCGGCACAGCAGATGCACAAAGACGAAGGACAGGATGGCCCTCTTCCTTTCCCCCCGCCTCCTTCATCCAAGCAGCCCAGAGTAAGGAGTGTGAGGTTAAAACCTCAAACAAACGGTAGGAAACAGAACCCTTCCCAGTCTGTCTGAAACAGCACGTACTGTTCCCAAGTGCTTCTGGCACGGGCCCGGGTTACAACTCCGCGTGTAGTTTATTCAAAGTACCTGAGGTGACGCCCCCGCGAAGGTTTCCGGGTTCTCAGCTGCTGCTCTCCGAGGAGCGGGCAAGACGGGTGGATTTGCGGGTCTCATCTTCGGCCCTTCTGCCGACCTGCTGTCCACGGCTAAACAAGAGAATCTACTTTATCTCAACTTCGCCACAAAGCCTGGAGAACATTCAGCGTGCACTCGAGACAGCGCCCACACGGCTGTGACTCCGTGTAAAGGAACGCGGCGGGACCTCCCAAGAGGGCAGCTCGAGCAATTCGAGAATGGCCAAAGGGAATCAAACCTTTCCCAAAGCACCTGGCAGTTTCTGTCCGTATCCCCACCCACATCCCCATTGCTCTGCCTTTATGATTTCCGTTTCGGGAAGGGCACAAGGTGGCACACGGGCCATTTACTGGAGCAAACCTACAGCGGCTCTTTAGCTTTCCTCCTCAAAGAAGCCATCCTAGAGCAATTCAGAAGGGACCCTGCCCGGCCCTTCCCAGCTCCCGGTAGCGCATGTGAGGAAGTCCACGCAACACGTTCAGACTCAGCATTCAGCCTCAGGACCTGACTCTCACTGTGCAACAGAGAGGGTGAGATGCCGGTCCTCACAGCAGACATTTGGGAAACAGTCACCCAACCTCAAATTAACAGCCACCTCCTGGCCGGGGCTTGGGAACACTCTAGGCTTCTCTGTATTTCGACTTCCTGCCAATGTGCTGACGTCTATGCCTCCTGCAGCCGCGAGATCGCGCTGCTGCCGCTGAGTCCACCCTCAGGAACCCCCACGGGTCACTGCGGAATCGTGGAGCTGGTACCTTTCCACTCGTCGGCCACACTGATGTAGGCCAGGAGGCCGCAGAGCATCAGGAACGCCAGCAGGAAGAGGACCACGTTCCGCTGTAGCCTCGACAGCTGCTTCCATTTCTGAGCGAGAGACAGACAGTGACACTTTTTACTGAAAAGGGCACAGCTGGAAATCTCTCCCACTGTGACACACTCCGTGGGGACGACGAGGAATTCCGGAGGCCCGGCGTGGGCTCTGCTGCTTTTGAACCAGGGGAAGTTGCCTCTCGGCAGGGGCCGCAGGCTGGGATGATACTGCTGTAGAGGACACACCGCACGGGCCCGCGTTCGAGGAGAATGCAGACCCACGCGGAGACCGTTTCTGGCTGACACGTGGGCAGCGGGGAAAGACCGGCAGCCCGCGTATGCTGGCTCAGGCTCCACCAGCCTCGCCTCGGCCCTGCAGCCCGGGACCCCGGGAGCCGCGGAGCCGGCCCCGCTCGTGCGCTCGCCCCGGCGAGGCCCCCAGGCCGCCCCTCACCCGCCAGAACGAGCGCCGCCTCAGGCCCTGGCCGCCGTCATAGCTCCGGCCGGGGCTCAGCGTCACCGAGATGAACTCCCGACGCGGCGGCAGCGGCGGCGGCGGATACATGACAGCGGCAGCGGCAGCGGGCCGGGGAGCCTCGCCCTCCGGCGTCGTCAGGAGGCCCGGCTCCGAGCCGGGTAGTGAGGCCGGCAGGTCCGCCGCCGGTAGGCGGCCATCGCGGAGCCGTCGACTCCCCGCCCATCGCTCTGAGCCAATGCGCCTTTGCCGCGCCCTCGGAGTCCCACTGCGCCTGCGCCCGCCGTCGCTGCTCCTGCGTGCGGGCTTACATCCCACGGCGCGCCTCCGTGCCTGCGCTGTGACGTCACGCCGACACTGCTCGCTCCTGCGCACATCTGGCTGGTGTGGCTGCGCAGCTGGTGTGGTTTCCGCTCGAGCCGCTTCCCCTGGGATTTCCGTGTCATTGCGCCCCCGCGCGGCTTCCCTAGGGCCTGTGGGCCGTGGGATGGGCCGGGCCTTCTCGGGCTGACGCTGACACCGGGCAGGTGTGCCACCGCTCCGCCATGTCGGCGGGGTGCCTCTGCGCCCCGGACCCCAGGTCCCGACCCCGCCCTCCCCCACCAGGTGGATTTGACCCGGGTGCGTGCCCCTGAGCCTGGAGGGGCTGGGACCTGGGGGGGCCGGGGTCAGCGAGAGGACGGGGGGCCCGTTGCAGAGTAAGAGCCTCTGGGAGTTTTCATCCATGAACCTATCAACCTTAAAAATAGCTGGCTATTTTATCAGCAAAATGAGTTTATTCAGGAATGGCAGAGGAATTGCAGTTAAGGGTGTGCAAATATAGCCTGTAGTAGCCATGTCCAGAGACCAGGGAAAGGAATAGTACTTTACAGAGAAAAAAGGGAAGTTGGGAAGGGCTGCTTTGTATGAAAGTCCATTGGAGGTGGGGCTTAGTGTTAGGTTTGGGGAAGTTCAGAATGCCATGAAGCCTACCTGGATCCTAATGCCTCCTTGTTCCGAGATCCGGTGCCCTAAATAGCGATCCTGAGTTTGAGCAACTGCAGTTTTTCCTTGGAGGCTTTAATGCTCCTTTGAAACCAAAAGTTTTAGCAGTTGGATGATGTCTTCCTGTGAAGAGGTTTGAGGAGGCAAGCAGAGCAGCTAATCATCCACATACTGTAACAAAGTAGAGCCTGCAGGGAACATATCATCCACATCAGCCTTTAAGCCTTGTGAAAAGTAAGAAGGAATTTCAGTGAAACCTTGGGGCATTAATGTCCAGATGTATTGTCCTTCCCAAGTGAAGCCTGAAAAGGTCTCAGCTAGCCTTATCAGCTGGAATTCAGGCACACCTCGTTTTATTGTACTTTGGTTTATTGCACTTTGCAGATATTGTTTTTTTTCAAATTTAAGGTTTGTGGCAACCCTACATCCAGCAAGTCTGTGGGTGCCATTTTTCGAACAGCATCTGTTCACTTCCTGTCTCTGTGTCACATTTTGGTAATTCTTGGAATTTTTCAAACATTTTCATTACTTTTATATTTGTTAGGGTGATCTGTGGTCAGTGATCTTTGATGTTACTATTGCAAAATATTAAAACTTGCTGAAGGCTCAGATGATGGTTAGCATTTTTTGGAATAAAGTATTTTTAAATTAAGGTACGTATATTGCTTTTTAGACACAATGCTATTGCACATTTAATAAACTGCGGAAGAGTACGAACATAACTTTTATATGCACTGGGACCAAAGTATTCATGTGACTTGCTTTATTGTGATACTCGCTTTTTTGTAATGGTCTAGAACCAAACCCGCAATATCTCTGAGGTGTGCCTGTACCAAAGCATGCACAGCATAGATTAATAACAGTGAAAAAATTTGCTTTCAGTAGGAATGGATGCTAGTAGAGTATGGGGGTTAAGAACAACAGGGTGTCGAGGGGCAGCAATGTTGCTTATTGCCTGCAGGTCCTGGACAGACCTCCATCCTCAGCCATTGGGCTTTCTCACAGGTTGTATTTAATAGTATTACAGGGACTAGCGCAAGGGGTGGTGAGGCCCTGAGCCTTGGAATCCTCTTATGGGCTTTGTAACTTGAAGGGCTTCTTTACTCATAGGGTATTGATTAGTTCTGGGGAGAGGTTTCGAGGGACCTATTTGAGTCTTAATGGGAAGAGCACTGTGGATTTTGCCAGTATCAGTTGGAGACTTTTTGCCCATAAGGAGGGTGGTAGCTGACTCAGTAGGGACAAATGATCAGCATCTCCCGAATCAGCTCCAGGACCATCAGAGACAAAGCAAAGCAAAGACAGTGAAGGGTCACTTAATTCACCTGGTTGGCTATTTTGACTGTTACTGTGAAATTCTAGAATTATTTCCCCTTTTGGGAGAAAGAAATTCCAGCATATTTTCTGAGCCGTCTTGGCCCAATAAATGAATAGGGGCGGAGAGACTAAGGAGGGAAGTGTGGGTATCTCTCAGGGGCCTAAACGAAAAGGAACAGGTTCAGAGACAGGACCCTCTTGAGGTTCATCAGAGACCCCCACTATTTGGATCACTTCCGTGCTCCGAGGCAGGGGCTGCTTTACCGCAGTTGAACTGAGTGTGGCTCTGGTACCAGAAGAGATTCATCCCCAATCTGGAGAGTTGTTTTTCTGAGCTGATGAAGAGGGAGGGTTGGGAAGAACCCCTGCGGTTCCTCAGAGGCCCGTTGGTGGTGGTCAGGAGGGCGTTGGAAAGGCTGGTTAGAGGGCTGAAGGCACTTGAAGCCCTTACACTTGTGACAATCTTTTTCCCAAAGTCCTGGCTTTTTGCCATAATAGCAGGACCTAGGAGGGTTGGGGTTTTGTTTAGGGACCTTCATTTGCTGGAGTTGAAGGTTAAGGATTTGTGTGGACTTCCTTTCAGTTGAATAGTCTAGAGTGCAGATGAGTTGGTGGCTAAATTAGCTAAGTCTGGAGTGGACGTGGTTTCCGGTTCAACCCTGGTCCTTTTATCTAGAAGGGAAGGATCCCAGTTACGCCTGTTAATGAACACAGAGTTAAAGGCTACCTGAGTGGATTTGTTACCAAAGCAAACTTGAGTCTGATCATCCATACAGTAAAGCCAATCTCCTGACACCAGTGTGTGGTGAAGGAAAGTGCAGCGTTTATTGCAGGTGCTAAGCAAGGAGTCCACGCAGCTAGTGCTCAAAAGACCCAAACTCCCTTAAGTCTTTCAGGTAAAGGTTTTTAAAGACAGGGTGAGGGAGGAGGGTTGTGGGGTGTGTGATCAGCTCGTGGACATTTTTTTAAATAACTTTACTGATTTTTAAAAAAATATTTATTTATTTTTGGGCACGTTGGGTCTTCACTGCTGCGTGCGGTCTTCCTCTAGTTGCGGCGAGCGGGGGCTACTCTTTGATGCAGTGCTTGGGGTTCTCATTGCAGTGGCTCATCTTTGTTGCGGAGCATGGGCTCTAGGCACGTGGGCTCAGTAGTTGTGGCACACGGGCTCAGTAGTTGTAGCACACGGGCTTAGTTGCTCTGCAGCACGTGGGATCTTCCCGGACCAGGGCTCGAACCTGTGTCCCCTGCATCAGCAGGCGGATTCTTAACCACTGCGCCAGGAGGAAAGTTTGGACATTCTTCTGATTGGTTGGTGGTGAGGTTATTGGGAGTCAGCATCATCAACCTTCTGGTCCCAACCAGTCTGGGGTCTACATGCTGGAGCGACAGCATACAGTTAGCTTCTTCCACCTGGTGGAGGTTTCAGTACCTGCAACACAGCTCAAGAACATGGCTCAGAATATTATCTGTAGCCCTTGAGGAGGAACTAAAGGTCCTTGGCTTTAATGGCTAAACTATTGTTTTTTGGTATTGCTTGTTTCCCTTTCTTCTGCATTTTCTCACTTCTCTGCTTAAATGTACTCTTGGAACCCGGGGAAGGCCTGGGAGACTAAAGGTTTTCTACAGACAAGAGGCAGGTGGAGGACATGGTGGGGGGAGGGGCTGTTCTGGGAAGGCCCCATAGTGTCCTGCTTGGTTACAGATTCGGTCTCCAGAGGAAGACCAGAATTTTCTTTAAGGACAACTTGAAATCAACTATAATAGTTGTGAACACGTTTGTCAGGTCGTTGCCTGCCAGCCTGAATTCTGTCCCCATCAACAAGCTTAGGAAAAGCTTTTGAAATGTTCAGTAAAGGTCTCCAGCAAGTCCTCAGACCTGTCAACAGTCAGGGTCTGTTTTTCCAAATCCCTTCCAGATTCCCACTTGGTTTCGTTCACTGTGGGGCCTGACCTTCACTAATAAGCCTGTGGACTAATTGATACATATCTGAGAAGCCAGGTTGACAAGTTTGAATCACTAATGTTAAATTCTTCAGCAAACCTATGGGTTTCTCAGTTACTTTCAGAAAATCTTTGACTATGGATGGCCAACAATTCAACTTTACTTAGTTCGGGGAACATAAAAAACTAGGGATTTAGCATTTGGACCCCCAGAAGGTTTAACTTTAATAAGTTCAGGGGAGGGGGAAGTGGGCAGAGGTTTTGAGAAAAAGGGGAGTTTCAGCAGGAGGGTTAAGAGGAGGGGGTGGGAGGCCCAGAGGAGGTGAGGATGGCAGAGGGTGAAGGGAAGGCGGGGCTGGGGCCACAAGGAGGGGAAAGGCCTCAGAAGCCATTTCGTGTTCTTTCAAGTGTTTGCTCGCCCCCATTCGTTAGTTTAGAAGTGGTATTTTGTAAAGAGGCAATTTTAGAGTCTTGGATATGTTTGGAAGCCTCAAGGTACAAATTAAAATAAGCATCCCAGAAATCCCCTGGCAATCCAGTGGTTAGGGCTCTGTGCTTCCACTGCAGGGGGCACGGGTTCAATCCCTGGGCTGAGGAACTAAGATCCCACAGGCTGGAAAAAAACAAAAAATCCCACGCAGTCTGTTTAGTTTTAGAGCCATGGCTTTCTGAGTTGATTCTGAGACAAACAAGTTTGGGGAAAACCAAAATTCCCCACAATGGCCACTAGTGTTCTGAATTATTTCTGGTTAAGGGACCATAGTTTTTAAACACGAAACCAGCTGAGGTTCCTGACGGGGGGCCGCACTTACGGCGTTGAGATGACTGGGATCGCGTTTCTCAGAGGTTTTCTCGAGAGCAAAAGAGAAAACCCTAAATAACGTGACGCCAAAGGAGTGTTACGAAAATTCCAGCACGTTTCCAATAAGGAGAACAAACAAGTATTCAGCAAAAGGACAGAGCCTTCCCCAAAAGCCAAAAAACAGAACAGATAGATCCCAGATAAAGCCAGAGAGCTCAACCAGGAGGGCCTGAATACCAGAGTAGACTGGCCAAGGGCACGGGGCGGCGGGGCCGTCAGTGCCCAGGCTTCTCCTCCTTTAGACCCCACTTCTGGACACCAGTAATGTCCACTTTACAAGTAAAGCCGCTAGTTATTTTACCAGCAAAATGAGTTTATCTGGGAACAGCAGAGGAATTAGAATTCAGGACGTGCAAACTACGGCTATAACCACAGGCAAGTACAGAGAAGCAAGCACAGGACCGTTACTTTGCGGAGGAAAAGGGGACGTTTCACTTGTGGGAAAGTCCATGGGAGGAAACAGAGTTCAAGGTGACAAGTCTCCTTGGCTGGGCTGTCACCTTCCTCCTGTTCAGGGATGAGTGGGGGCTGAGGGGCAAGCAAGCTCCCCATTCAGGCCTCGCTCAGCACAGGGCCCCTCCCTGGTGCTTTCCAGGCCTGGCTGCCCACTCCCTCCGTGGGGAGCCCACTGCTTCCTGCCTTCTCAGCTGTGACATTTCTGGGCCTCAGGAGGGCTCCCCAGCACGTGCACCTACTGCTCAGCACCTAGGCTGGTCTGAACCCGCTCCAGGAAGACCCTCCTCCCCTCCTGCCCCTTCCCTCCTAGGGGTCATCCCTGGGGTCTCTTCGGGTCTTCTCCCACACACAGCTCTGCTGGTAGTCCCAGCGTTGTCATCATGCACCCCTCCCTGCACAATGAGTTACCAGGGAAACGGTGGCATCTGGAGGATGCATGTGCAGGAAAGTGAGTCACAGGCTGTCAAACCTGAGGGCACAGGAGCTGCTTCAAAGGGTATGTTCTGGGCCCGCCCCCAGGGTGCCAGACCCACTAGGTCACCTGGGGCTCCCCTGAGACCCTGGGAAAGAGCTAGACGGAGGATGGGGCAGATTCCTGGGTAGTCCAGAGCGGGGTCAGCACAACCTGTGGGCTCTTGTTCCCACAGGGCCCAGCAGGCTGCAGCCCCTGGATGGACACAGCCCTGGGACCAGCCGGTACTGCTCCCACACGTGTTGGTCAGAAACTGCAGTCAACAGGCTGGGCTGCATCACAGCACCTCGTGTTTATTGGAAATCCCCACATTCTGTGGAAAATCGAGAGTCTGCGGTCTTTCAACTCAATTGCTTCACTAGCGGCCGTCTGGGTTAGAGATGGTGGGGGTGTGTGGCCCTCAGGGGAGCAGGAGGGAGGCCCTTGTGGCGAAGGGACCCACCGACCGTGCTGCCCCCGAGTGCAAAGCGGGCACAGGGAGCCTCACCTGTGAGAAAGGGCTCAGCACAAGCAGGGTCTCCTGGTCACAATCTCCTAGCATCACGGAAGATGCAAACATTTCAGGAAACTTGGTGCAGGGTACCCCGGACCCCTCTGTGCTATGTGTGAAAATTCATGTAAAAATAAAAAGGTTTTTCAAAAGTGAGCTGCTTCAACAGTTTACCCAACTAACTCTACTTGTGTAGAAAAAGGGTTGCCGGGTGTCCCGGTGTGGCAGTCAGGAGCCCCTGGGCCGCGGCGGAAGCCTCAACCTCGGCCTCCACCTTGGCGACCCTCCTCTGACCCAGGCCCTCTGCTCGCCTGTGGAGCAGTGGGGAGAAGGAAACTAAGGCACAAGGTTCGATTCTGAGACTTGAAAAGCGTGGCAGAGCCTGGATGGATGCAAAGTCGTCCTGTGGGCCTTGGGTGTGGCCCTGACCCCGCCATCACACCCAGGTCGGGAGGCGTGGACGCAGCCACCGTCCACTCCAAGTCGTTAGAGGGATCACCGCCTCTGAACCCACCGCCAGGCAGCATCCTTCCCAGGGGAAAGCGTGGCTGCACATGGACTGTGGAGCGGCAAGGGGGCAGGCGGCCTCGGCTGAGCAGCAGGCTGCATTTTATGATGCTCTTCACATCAGCAGAAAGAGGCAGGTGCCGCTGTGTTGCTCTCCAGGTGGGAAAGTGGGCACTGGGACCTAGAGCAGCCACGCCAGGGGCAAGAGACCAGAGCCAGCTGGTTTCTCCCTGCCTCGGCCACGCTGCGGGGGTGCGGCAAGGGGGCCACAGCCCCAGAGAGCAGGGGCGGAGCGTGAGCTCCAGGATCCGTCAGAAGCCACCGGCAGGCTGGGCGGGGACGGCGCTCCCCTCCTGGTTCAACTCCAGACTAATCAGCCGCCACAGGAGCCCCCAGCATCGACATCGGTCCCACTGGTTCCTGGGGGCTGAGGCCTCGGGCGGAACTCGAGAGAACTCAGTGCCAGGCGTGCAGGCCAAGCTTCCGGAGAGCCATCCCGACCTGCTGTCAGTCTCAGCCGGGCGGGGAAGGGGGCTGGGCGGCGGCCCCCAGGTTCAGCTGCCAGGGAGGGAGGGGCAGCCGCTTCAAACCCGTCACCCTGTGAGGGGACGACACTGTCCTCATCTCTGCAGAAAAGCGCGGGGCGGTTGCTGCTGCTTCTCACCGTGCGGCTTTGCCTGGGGCCGGGGAGCCACCATGCCGTCCTGCCCCGTCCTGTCCCATCAGGTCTCAGCTCAGACAGGCCGGTGTGGCTCTCAGCCGATGATGCCACACTCCCTCGGGCCCCCCATCAGCCTCCTCTGAGCCCCACTGCGCAAGGTCCTGAGTCCCTCTGCCTGCGGTCCGGACCCCACAGCAGGAGCAAAGCCGGAGAGGCCGAGTGGGCCCACAGCAGGCCTGGGGTCACTTGGGTCCAGGGGAACGGGTGGCGGGACAGTTCCCACCCTCGTGGAGTGAACCAGCATGCTTACTTCTGTGGTCCACGTTCTGCAGTCAGAAACTCAGAGCAGCCTGCTTTCCTCCTAGGACCCCAGGCCAGGGCTGCTTCCTCAGCCTCGGGGACCCTGGGGCTGGCAGGTCTAGGAGGGAGTCAGGCCTGCAGTGTCCTGGCCATGTCCACGTCCAGGATGAGCGGGGACCCGAACTCCCGGCCTCGCAGGTACACCTCCAGTCCCTGGAAACAAGCAGGTCATGATGAACAGGTATCCAGCCCCTGGGCTCCGGGTGAGCTGCCGAGTCAGCCTGGAGTCAGCAACGGGCAGGGTAGAGAGGCTTCTAGGAACAAGGCTTGGATGTCCTGAGACCTCAGGTCAGGGCAAGCCCTCCTACAGTGCAGGCCAGAACTCTCCAGAGAAAGGAGATCCAGGTCTCCTGCCCCAGCGAGGTTCCCACTGGCCCAAACCCCAGGCTCCGATGAAGCTGGCTTGTCCTCCCTGACCCCCCGAAGCCTCTCGACACCTCACCACGGCCCACGTCTCGGAAAGTCCTCTGCAACTAAGGGCCGTTTACCCCGCTAGTCGACTAAGGTAGAGCTGTGACTTCCCACCAAGCTCCCACCTCGCCCCCGTCCTCCGACCACACAAGCCCGACCCCAGAAGAGCCCCAGATGGGCCTGGCGGCTCTCACCTCTCCGGAGTATGACACCAAGGGCGAGATCTCGCAGATGGCCGGAGGCTCTCCACTGCCGGGTGGGCTGGGGGGTGCACTTGTCAGCATCTGCTCAGGGGTGCATACCCCGGGGCCTTCCCCTGCACCACCCACCACACTGGCTGGCCCAGTCCCCGCCCGGCTGGGCTGTCCATCACACCCGCCGCCCTCCTCGCGGACAGCTGGGCCCGGGCACTGACCCCACCCGAGCAGCAGGCTCTGACTTGGGCTGGAAAACCCTCCTCGCCCCTCACAGCCATCTCACACAGAGCCCGGGCAACCAGACTCGGGGCGGCCGTTGACAATCACAGAAGGAGACACCTAAGGTCTTATTCTTTCCGCACCCTGAAAAATGACCTGCCTGCCGCTTTCTGGATGTCACGCCTGGGTCTTGGCTTCAGAGCTTCTGATGAGCAGGGAAGGTGTGACCCCCATGTCCCCTGCGGCTCTAAGCAGAGCTTGAGGGCCGGGCACACAGCCACCTGCCTTCGGTGTGGCGCTGGGGCAGAAGCGCCCACCCCAGCTCAGACCACAGCACAGCCAGCAGGGCCCTGGGGCTGGGGCTTGGGCCACGACACCCTGACATCCTGTCCTTCGGGTCGCACCCTGCAGCCCACGCTCACCTGGGCTGCTCGGGGAGCCGGGCCCCGTGTGCGTCCAGGAAGTGGGCTCCCGCCTGCAGGGCCCACCGGTGGTGCTGAGCGAGCAGGGCCCGCCGCGCCGTGGAGGGATTGTCTCTCTCAGCCGAGTCAGCGTTCTTTAGAGGGGAGAACTCCTCCCCCCGCAGCACTTGGAAGGCCACGAAGTTCCTGGGGTGGCAGGGACGACAGCTGGGGACCAACCTCCCAGCCCAGACGCCCTGGTCCTGGGCAGGTGAAGGCCAGGCCGGGTGACAAGGACTACGTGGGGGGTCTGGCCTGCAGGCAGCAGGCTGGGGAGGGCCCCGCAGGCACCGCGGGAGTCTTTGTTTCTGAGATCCCGGAGCTGCCCTCAGTCCTCCCTTCCCTCCCCTTCCCACGAACCCCACCCCCAGAACCTGGGACCCCAGGGTGAGGGCCACATACCCTGGGAGTCCCCAGCAACCTCGCCTGGAAACAGCTTCCTAGCTCCCGGCCAGGGGCAGATGGAGGGCTCAGGAGAGAACATGGGTGTCCCCCAAAGTCCACAACCCCAAGGGCTCCAACTGCCCCGGACGCTCCCTATGCTCCCACCCCAGGGGCTGCTTCCTCTGGCGTTCTTGCCCTGAGACCCGCCTGCGACCCCCAGCGAAAGGGCACTCCCACTGTGAAGCCCCCAGCCTCCACTTCCCTGCCTGGCTGGGCCTCAGAACCACCACCAAGTCAGGGAAGGGAAGGAGGAAAAAACGAATGACTTCTCCACTAACTTGGCAAACGGGAGCACATCAAACACGAACTTCTCCATCTTTATCCCGTTGGGCTCGAGTGGCTTTACTGGATTCCCCTCTTCGTCCACGTAGGGGACCTTCTTCACAGCCACGTGTGGCTTCAGCAAGGGCTCGAACTCCCTAGGGGACAGGAGGCCAAGGGGAGGAAAGACACAGTCCAGACGGGACATCTTGGAGCCCCAGCCCACCTCCCCCATGCCCGGCCAGCCTGGGCAGGTGCACAGATGGACACAGCAGGCACAGGGCGGTGGGGGCCGAGCCCTATCTCTGGAGGGCCAGGCATCCTCATGCTCCCCGGCCTGAGAGCTGGGCACCATCGGCCACATCCCTGCCCAAGCCCAGTGGCGACTGGCAAGCCACGGGGTGTACGTGGTGCCTGAGGGCAACGGCCCCCACCGCCCCACCTTGGAGCAGGGCCACGCCCACTCGGCCACAGAGCCTCCTTGTACCAGATACTGGAGCGCTCTGCTGCCTCCAGCTTGCTTGAGCGCAAGACCCTTTCCGTACTGCACCCCACAGCCCCACCCAGCTCAGGTCTGCCCCCAGTCCCTGTGGCCCAGCTGGCCGCCCGGCACACCTGGTGACCGTCTGGAGGAAGTCTCGCGTGAAGAAGTGGTTGCAGATGTTGCCCGCGTTGTAGAGCAGGCCCCCTCCGGGCGCACGCAGGCGGGCCGTCTCCGGGCTGATCTCGCTGTACTCCACCACCTGCGGGACGCCGTCTACCTGGCACACCACGCCCACCGGCTCCTCGGGGGACGCCTTTTCCACCACCTGCGGCCAAGACCGGACGGGGCGGGGAGGGCTGACTAGGGCGGGGCCCAGCGTGCGGGGAGGAAGGGGCGGGGCCCGGGGCTGGGAGGAGGGCGGGGCGTGGAGGGCGGGGCGTGGAGGGCGGGCCGAAAAGAGAGGCGAGGGCGACGCGAGGGGGCGGCAGGCTCACCTTGGCTCCACAGTCGGCACCCCGCAGCACGCAGAAGCCGATGAAGACCGGGTCGGCCAGTCGCACCAGGATGTTGTCCACACAGTACACGTGCACAAACTCTACTCCGCGCCGCTCCATGTCCTCTAAGACCTGGTGGTCCGCCAGCGCGCAGTACAGGCCCCCGTTGCCATCTGCAGAGGGAGAAAGCAAAGGGTCTTGGAAGGGCTCCTGCCGGCCTCGGCCAGCTAGTTGAGGGCGCGCTAGAGGCAGGCGAGGCCCCCCGGGGCTGGACCTTGTGCCTGAGGCCGCTCTCTGTCGCCATCCAAGTAGCCCTGTGGCTGTTCCACGTGACAGATGGGAATCAAGGCCCAGAGAGGGAAGGCCACTAGGTCAGGACCATGCGGCCTCTGGGCAGCGTATTTTGGCCTCTGCCCCAGGCCTCCTGACCCCTAGCTAGCTCCACATTCCAGGCCAGGCGGACCCTCCCTGCCTCCGGGATGGGGTGTACCTGGCGCCATGGCAACCTTGTCCTTCTGCTCCAGGATGGCCCTCCCATCGAAGGTCACGGCAGGCAGCATGCGCTGTTCAAACATGACCACGTTGTTGGGGTCCAAGTGAAAGAAGTCATGCTCCTTGAAGAACTTGGCTGTGGGCCCCAGAGTGAACTCACTGGTCATGATGTACCTGCAAGGGGAGGCAAGCCTGAGCCAGGCTTTCGGAGGGCCTGGCCCCTCCGGTAGATGGGCTGCCATCAGGGTGCAGCCTTAGGGCAGCGGTCAGGCCTCCGCCCGGGTGGGTGCTGGGCTCTGTCCGGGGCTGTGCTGGGGTTGGGGTTCAAGTCTTGGTGTGGAGCACGACTAGGGCTACACGGGGCGGATCACTCTGGGGCCAAGGTAACGCAGGAGGGCACACCAGGGCACGGTGCAGCGGGTCCCATAGCGCTCGCCAGCCAGCTGCTCCACCCGCCGAATCCGTTCTGCCTGCAGCTGATACAGGGTCTTCTGGCTGGGCAGCCCCACCTGATACATGCCCTTGGGGTAGGTCACGCCCAGGCGAGTGCCCTGCCCACCAGCCAGCAGCAGCACGGCCACCTTGTTCAGGGCGATCTGGTGGAAACCTGGGGGCATGGGGCGCCATGAGGGGATGCCTGGAACCCGTCACACAACCACCCTTTCACTTTAGAGCAAACCAAACTTGTGCCTGGGATGGCGAGACGTCTGATAGCCGCAGAACAGAACTATCCAGATAACATTCTCATTTGGGCCTGGGCCTCACCCAAACCTAACCTTGCCCCGACCCCGCCGAGGTACTGACGATATCCTCCTGGGTTCATTCCCAATCTAGGTCCTTCAGAGGAAACACCGGGTGGGCCTGGCCGGAGTTGTCCAGCAGGGGCCTTGGGCAGGCTCCCCTGGAGGAGCGACTGCCTCACCTCCAGGCCAAGAGGCAAAGAGCGCAGCTGCGCCGGCGCTGGTGTGAAAAGGAGCGTGTGCAAGTGTCTAAGGGGTCCCCTGTTGTCAATACGTGGGCTGGGCAGCTGGCCATCCAGGCGTGCCCAGCACAAAGCACTCTCCCCAGGGAGTGCGGCCTAGGGGCGGCTGCCAGCATGGCAGCGTTCGGGGGCTCCAAACCCCAGCCCCGAGCTGGTGCGTGTGAGAGCGTCGATTTCACGAAGAAGGCAAACTGAACTCCAAGTACCCCCTCCCCTGTCGCCCCGCTCTGTGGGCGAGGCCGCCTTCCGGAGGCCGGTGGCGCCCGCCGCTTGGACCCCCGCCCCGCCTACCTTCCTCCTCCCAGAGCCGCCGCGTCTGGGGGGCGACCCCGCTCGCGCTGCCTACGCGCTCGGGAGGCAGGGGCCGCAGGCGCGCGGCCAGGTCAGGCGCGGGGCCCGTGGGGCGCGCGCAGGCGGCGGCCGCGCGCCGGCAGTGCTCGCGCAGCGCCTCGGGCTCCAGGGGCTCCAGTTGGGCCAGCAGCGCGGCACGCGGCCCCGGCGCCAGCTCGGCGCAGAAGCGCAGGAGGTGCTCCTGGCCGGCGCGCTGCAGCCGGGCGCGCACGTCCAGCTCCGAGGCCATGTCGCCGCCGCCGCCACCGTCGGCCGCGCTGGCACTCGTGACCCGCGCTCTCGGACTAGCGTCACGGGACTCGGCGGGCGGTACGGACCCCAGCTGGGCGGGCCCGGGGCGCCCCGCCTTGACCCCGCCCAGGCCCAGCCCGGCCGGGTCGCGGACCCCCGCCCGCCCCGCCTCTTTTCGGTCCCGATCCCGCCCCGGTCCCGCCCCCTATCCGCCCCGCCTCTCTTCGGCCCCGGAGGCCGCGCCGAGCCCCGCCCCTGCCCACTCAGGCGCAGGAGGACTGACTTCAGTTCTAATTCACCAACCTGCCCACAGCCCTGGGGGGCGGGGCACCCGAGGGAGAAGCTAGGGTCTGTCCCTGCCCGTGGACCTGTTTGCATTTACCAAGACGCCTGGCGCCGGGGACAACAGTCCGGGGCTCAGTGAAGAGGCCAGCCGACTCACGGCTGGGCTGGGGAGGACAGAGCCAGATCACCAGCAGGGCCGGGTGTCTGGATGTCACCAAGGCCCCCCAGAAGGCCACCCTGTCTCCTTGGGGGCTCCCTTCTTCACATCCCCCGTCCTTCCCCTTGCCATGTGACCGGAACCGCGCAGGAGCTGCCCCTCGCCCCGCCTTGTTACTTAACTATCTGGTTTTAAACATCTTGCTGTTTACAAACTCCCTTGTGAAAAATATGAAAGAGTAGCTTCAGCCACTTGAAGACAAAACTTTCTTTCAGAAACTAGTTTTATTAAGTCTGAAAGTAATACATGCCCATGGTTAAAACAAGTTCAAATGGTGCTTTAGGACCCAAAATGAAAAGTAAGATCTCCCCCAGCCTGTCCCAGGGAACCTCTGTTAAGGCGGTTGCCTCTGCCGGCAGGCAGGTTCTGTCCATAGAGCCCCACCCCTTCCACTACCCTTTCTGGGTTAGTAGGTGGTGCTTCACAGCCTCCTGGGGGCCCACTGTACCTTCTCCTGGACCTGAAAGAAGTCAGCCTGCCTCAGGGCCTTTGCACCTGAATGGCTCTTCCTCAGAAAGTCACATGACTTGCTGCCCCACTTTGCCAGATCTCTCCTCACAAGTCACAGCTGGAGAGACCTTCCCATCCTTTTCTGTTCCTTCGTGCCTTTCTACATTCTCCCGGCCTGGCTTCCCCATGAGAAGTAAACCCCATGAGAGCTGGATGCTGTCTGATTCAGCATCACTTTAGGTCCACGCCCAGCACACAGTGGACACTCAGTCAGTGTTTGTTAACGGGACGAACGTGTTGGACCCCAAGCCTAGCACAGTGACTGGGCCACACAACGGTTCGGGAGCACGTGCTGAGTGAGTGGATGGTCTGCCCCTGTAGTCTGTGGCAGTGAAGGGCGGCCCGGGGCAGATGCTGGAGCTGGACGTGGAGGGCAGGGAAGCAGGGGGCAGAGCAGGCTCCACACCCCAGGCCAGAGGCCACCCAGCTCTTACTGCCCCTGCACATGTGCCCTGGGAGGCAGGGGTCCATCTCAGTCAGGGTAACCCTGAAATCCCACCTCAAGGCACGGGTGAAACTGAGATCAGCAGGACGGGGACGATCGGGACTGCGGAGCCAGAAGCACCTGCAGGGCCACGAGCACGGGAGCTGACCCACCTGGGCAGCCGGGGTGCAGACATGCGGGAGTAGCAAGGAGGCAGAGGGGGGCGACAACTTCCCGGACCTCTGCCGAGGGCACGCTTGTGGCCGTGAAGCCACCTTTCCTTTGTCCTAGGGCCTAGTCCAAAAGGTTCGGGGGAGCAGGACCCCAAGGCCAACAAGGCTTCCTGGTTGTCACTGTGGGAGTGGAGGCCAGAGAGTCCTGGCGTTCACTCCGGACTGGAGGCAGGTTCCCGTCCCTCCTCCCACACCCCGTGCTGGGTGGGGACAGAGGGGCCTAGGGCCCCTGCCCACTCCAAGGAGCTCCAGGCTGGCACAGTGAAAGGTACAACTGAGGTGGTTACCTCAAAAAGTTTAAGGGCCGCAGAGGACCTGCCTTGCCTGGGGCTCTGGGAAACCACCCCAGGTGACAGCAAATCTGAAAGCTGCCGCTGGGAAAGTGGGCCAGGCTGGAAAGCAGCTTGGAAGGAGGAAATGATCAGACTCCAGGGTAAGAAGGACACAGGGGCCACGTCTTAGTCCCACGCCCAGAGCTGGCACTGATTCCATTTGCTTCCATGCCTTCCTCCAGTGCCTAGCCCGGGGCCATGGAAAGCCCACAGACCAAGGGCCAGCGGGGACCACCTTCCCCACAGCCCTGGATGCCCTGAGAGGCCTCTGCTTCCTCAACACAGTGGGCGCAGGCTCACAAGGGCCCTGGCCTCGCCTGGGTCCCGCCGGTCCCGCGGCCCTGAGAGGCCGCAGCACCGCCCGCTGGCCGCCGGCCTCCACACTGACCCCCACACAGCGGTCCCCAGGCCTCCACGCCCACACTGACCCCCGCACAGCGGTCCCCAGGCCTCCACGCCCACACTGACCCCCGCACAGCGGTCCCCAGGCCTCCACGCCCACACTGACCCCCGCACAGCGGTCCCCAGGCCTCCACGCCCACACTGACCCCCGCACAGCGGTTCCCAGGCCTCCACGCCCACACTGACCCCCGCACAGTGGTCCCCAGGCCTCCACGCCCACACTGACCCCCGCACAGCGGTCCCCAGGCCTCCCCCTCGCACAGGCCTCGCCCTGGCCGGGCATCCCACACACAGATGCTCCTTCTGCTGCGACCTCCAGGATGGTTTCCACTGAGCACCACTGTGGACCAGGCCCTGTTCCAAAGAGCACAGGGCTCAGCCGGGAGCCAACAGGAAGGGTGTTCCTGGTAGGAAAGCCACCAAGTGCAAAGGCCCAGAGGTGAGGGAATGCCGGTACCCTAAGGATAGGGGAGTGGGGTGGGGGGTGGGTGTTGCTGGAAGCAGAGAAGGAGCGGGGAGATGAACTGTAGGACAAATGGCTTGAACGCCCGCTGGGCCTTTGGCTGGTCCTGCCACTTTGGGAAGGCAGGGACGGACCAGTCTCCATGGGGTGACTCCAGGCTCACAGCTTTCTAGGTAACCCCCAGATTCCTTACCACAAAAGAGTCCTCAATTTGAGGGGTAACCCCAGGGGAGAAATGGACCCAGGACACTCCCCGGCCAGGGCAGCTGCCCTTACAGCCTGAGACACAGACCAGTGCCTGGGGCCCAAGGACACAGAGACCCAGGTAGGCAGGCCAGCCAGAGGGTGGAGCCGAGCCCTGTGCCAGCAGCCTGTCTGGAGGTGTTTGGCGACTCTGCTGTTTTACCCCTGAAGGTGGACAGTGTGCTTCTAAAGCAGCAGATAACACACGTGCAGTGTTCAGTGGCAAGGTGCCAGCTGCATGTAGAAAACTGTCAGGGGTGGGGAGGGAGCAGGGCAGGGTCTGAGGACAGGCTGTGGTGAGGGCAGGGGTCCCAGGCAGACAGCATCTTGGGTACTTCCCGGGTTTGGGGGAGGGCTTCCACCGGTTGGTCCTGACATGGCCTCCCAGAGCTGGACTGCAGGCTAAGCCCTGTCCCCTCCCAGACTGACCAGACGGAGTGACCACATTCTGGCTGGAAATGAAGCAGGGGCAGTGGTGGCGGCGGTACACATGGCTGCCTAGCTGGCCTGAGGTGGCCATGAGAGCCCTAGGAGCAGCTGGAGGAAGTGACCAGCCAGAGTAAGGGGCCAGAGCAGAGGATCTTGCGAGCAGACGGGAATCTGGGGACACGGGAAACGTGGCTTTGTCCTGCAGCCGACAGGAAAGGCCAGGCTATCCCCAGGGGCCAGAGGAGAAGCTAGCAGCAGTGGGGACAGAGAGGCCTCTGTGAGGGGAAGCGCCCAGCTGGCTGGAGCCCACAATCCTCTTGGGGCCCGCCTGGCGCAAGAGAAAGGAGCCCCAGGGTTGCGCCGGGGGACCCTCAGCGTAGAGCGCCCAGGGGAGCTAGAGGGGGAAGGTGGGTGTCTGGAGGGCTGTGCTCCCCATCGTTATCCCGGGAGGCCACCTGGGGACAGCTTTTCTGCAGGGCGCCTGGCCCCGCCCTTCGGAGAGGTGGGTTGGGCGGCCAAACCCGGCAAAGGCGGAACCGCGGCGGGAGGGCTGGTGTGGTGGGGGTTGGGAAGTATAAGGGCGCCGCTCAGGGGTCCCTCCCCCACCCGCGAGGTCGGGAGGGAGGCAGAGTTGGGGGACCCAGCCTTCTAATAGCCGGGGTCCTCCGCGCGCCCCCGGTCCCTCCCGGCACGGCGGGAGCGCGCGAGGCCCCGACCCCTCCGCTCGAAAATCAAACCGGGCTGCCGGCCTCTCAGCCAATCGGAGAGGAGATGGGTCAGCCTCGGCCAATGGCCGCCGCGAATGCTAATGAGCGTTGACGCCGAGAGGAAGCCCATTCAAAAAGTCGCAGCTATTGTCGCGGCGGGTTGGGTGCCGCCGGGCCCGCCGTCGGGCCGCGCGGGGACAGACTCTGGGCCACGCGGGGACCAGCCCGGGGCAGGCCGAGGACCGAGGCGTGCCGGCGGGCGCCATGGCCGGAGCCGCAATGGCCGAGCCCGGCCGCGGGCCGCCTTCCGCGCCCGCGCCCGGCACGGAGGGTCTGCCGCGCGCCTTCCTGCAGAGCCTGCGCACCCTCTTCGACATCCTGGACGACCGGCGGCGCGGCATCGTTCACTTGCGCGAGATCGAGTCCCGCTGGCAGGGCGCCGACGCTCGCGAGCTGCCCCGCGGCGTGCTCGAGGGCCTGCGCCAGGTGGCCCCGGCCAGCGGCTACCTGACCTTCGAGCGCTTCGTGGCCGGCCTCCGCACCTCACTGCTGAGCGCCGACGGCGGCACGCGGGCCCCGGCGCGCGCCCCGGCCCGGGGAGGCTGCCCGGCGCGGCCCGGGGGGCAGCCGCCGCCGCCGCAGCGCCTGGTGTTCGCGCCGGCCGACGAGCCGCGGACGGTCCTGGAGAGGAAGCCCCTGCCCCTGGGCGCGCGCCCCCCGCCGGCCGGCCCGGGTGGCGCGGCCCGGAGTCTAGAGAAGCTGTGCAGCCCGGCGGAGGCGGCGCCCGGCCCGGAGGAGCCCGAACGGCCCCAGGGCGCGGCGCTGGAGCGGAGCCCGAACATGGACGCTGGTGAGTGCGGGGCGGACCCCGGCCCCGCCTCGTAGCTCCCCTCGCCGGCGCACCGGAGAGGTGCTGCCCGAGCATCTCCCAGCGGGGGGACGAGAGCGGGCAGCTCTTCGTCGGCTTCAGAGCCTGGAACACACCTGGCGGCCCGGAGAGGAAGAAGCCTCGTCCCCATCCCGGTGTGCTCAGGGACCCGGGCCAAGGGGCTGGTCAGAACCCACTCTGTACCAAATCCTAGCGGGGCACCGGGGAACCTGTCCAGTATGAGGGGCTCTCCACCTCCAGTAACTGCCCACACCTGGGGACACCTGGGCCCTTGGGCTCACCTGGTGACTTAGAGGCAGTTCTCACTGGTGTAGAGGGAGGACCCCCAGACTGTCAAGTGCCCCTGCTGCCTTCTTGGGTGCCTCTCAGCCTGACAGCTCCGCCGAGAGGCCTGGGCCCACTGCCCCCTCGGAGGCCAGGGCAGGCAGGAGCTGCCAGAGGTGGTGGAGGAGGACCTGGCGTAGCTGCCAGGAAAGGCAGAGGGGTGGGTGGTCTCCAGCCCAGTTTTCCAGGCCTGGAGCCGTGGTACCTCTGACACCTGGGAGGGACCAACCACAGCCCCTGGGGATGGCCTGGCATCCGGTCCACTTGGCAGGGATAGGAGATGGCTGAATGGTTCCCTGTTTGTCCCCCAGAGTCTGCCCTGGGAACAAGACCTGCTTTATGGCTGTGGGCGGGGGCTGGGCCCCTCAGCCCATTCAGCCTGTGCAGGTGCAGGCCTTCCACCCGGGCAGCTGCCAGCTCTTTCTGTGCTGCCCACCGCTCTGCCAGCTTCGCTGGACCCCCCCGCCCAGGCTCGGACATATTCCCCAGCCCAAGACTGCCAGTTGGAGCTGCGGTGACCCCCTAGCCTCCCTGGTGAGCTAATCCAGCAGCCCACCCGAGGCTGAGGGTTCCCGCACACAGGCGCCTCACTGCCCAACCTCCCTGTCCCCAAGGTGTGTGTAGGGGGAGTGGGCTTCTGGGTGTGCTTGGCCTGAGTTCAGGGCTGGTGCAATCCATGTGGCTGCACACAGTTGGAAATCAGCCATGGGATTGGGGTTTGGGGGCCTCAGTCCTGTCGTCCCACCCGGCTTTGCCCTGGTGCCCTGTGTGACATGGGGTCCCTCACTGCAGCCCTCTGAGGTCCAGGTCCGGGGTCGGGCACTTGGCTGTTGCCCACCACGGGGCAGAGTTCACACCAGTCCCTCTCTAGGCTTCAGGCCAGGGCTCTCTCTGTCACCTTTTACAGGCAGAGGCCCAGCCAGGGCGTGTGGCATACTCTTTGGGTGCCAAACCTTGAGCTCCAAGAGCGCCCCAGCACCCCAGGAAGAGAAAGCCCTCCATGTTCACAGCTTCCCAAAGCCTCTCAGAGGTCCAGGTCCTGCTTCCTGTTCCCTCTTGGGGCTCAGAGTACACGCCAGGCCGGCCTGAGCTCCATAAGTACAAGCTGTTCTATCAGACCCAGACACGGGTGATGATGCCTCTGCCTGCTGGTCAGCCGCTGGGCGTCCAGCGTGCCGTCATCTGGAGGCTCCAGGTCTGCCCTGCAGACCTGACAGTGCAAACTAGCCCAGGTGTTCCAGGGTGTCCTGTCCCCCTTCCCCCGCTGTGCCTTCTCTGCTTGCCGGGCAGCTGGGCAGGTTGGAACGTGAACTCGGCCTGCTTGGAGCCTGTCTGCCAGGGCTGGCTGGTGGCCTGCATGGCCACCTGGTGCCAGCCCTCTGGACGTGTCCCTAGCAGGCATACCTGTGCCCCCTTCTTGCACCACCCACCCACCACTGTGCCGGGCGGGGCATAGGGCTAGGGAGCCAGTAGAGGGTGCCCTCCTCACCTGCACCCCACTCCTGCCCTCCTGGGCAGCCCTTCACATACTCCCCCATCCCCCAGGAAAGCCTGCTGGCCCTCCAGGAGGCTCTCACAGGGAAGTACCTGGCTTTCCGGCCCCAAGCCGACTGCAGCTGGCCACATTTGCTGTAGGAGTTGCCTGCTGAGGGCACGGCTGGTGCACACATGCAGGGAACTAACTTTATGCTGCAGTCACCTTCCCGGGAGAAGTCAGGTCTCTGCCACTCATGCCCCACGTTTCTCCTGCGTGAACTCCAGTCACCCTTAAAGGGCCTGGGCGGACAAGGAGACAGGAGTGGAATCCAGAGGCCGCCTTGCTGGCTCTGTACCTAGCAGCCTTTGAGCCCCTGAGGTGTGGGCCTTGGGTGTGCACAGATGAGCCAGATGAAGCCTCTGCCCTCAGAGAGCTCACGCCTAAGGCATGTGTCCGGTGTGTGTGCAAACATGCAGCCTCAGCGGCCACACGGCTGTCCCCAAGGCAGGTGTGAGGGGAGCTTGTGGAGGTCGAGTGAGGACCAGACCCCAGCCTGGCACCGGCAGGGTGCGGAGGTTCTGAATTGCTGAGGAATCCCGAGGCATGCAGGCCGGCACACCTGGCTCTGCATGGCTGGGGTTGGTTGGCAGGGGATCCGGGATGGGTCTTTGCGGGGCTGGGGGAGTCGAGCTTGACTTGGCAGGCCTGGAAGTGAGCCAGGCCCTCGCCTCTGCTGCAGATGCAGTGGCCTGCAGGGCCCGGGAGCTGGGCGTGGGGGACGCCCGGTGGGGCCCCCGTGCCCGAGGGGAGCGTCGGAGACACACCATCACCAACGGTGTGGACTGTGACCTGGTGAGTAAGGGTCTGGGGGGCTCTCCATCTTGCCTGGGTTTGTCCTTGGCCCCCAGATGTGGCCTCCTGGACCACCCCCCTGCCCGGGAGGGGGCAGCTGGTTTTGGGTTCTGGGGGATTCTGTGGCAGGACCGTCGGCATTTCTAACCCTCTCTCCCCATCCTGCTTTGAATCCCCTTGCGGGCCGGCCCACGGCCAGGTCAGGAAGGCCTTTGGGGGGAAGGTTTAGCCCCCTCCCCAGCACTGCGCCGGCCCCTGCCTGCTTCCCTGCTATGGTAGGCCGGCCCACCAGCCGGGGGCCTACCACTCTCCGTAAAGAGAGGGGGAGGTTCCCCTGGGGAGGGCTGCGTGGAGGGCCCGAGGAAGGCCAGGGGCCCCTGGAGGAGGAGGGGGGCTGTGCTTCCCAGCGCAGGAGGGCTCACGCGAGTACGGGTGTGCGCACGGGCCGGTGGGTCCGTTCCTGTGCGGGCTGGTGTGAGCTGCAGACGTAGACAGGTGCAGGCGGCACCCGCTGTCGCGCCCGTTGGCATGGTGCGTGCCCGTGTGTCGCAGCTGAAGCAGATGAAGGAGCTGGAACAGGAGCAGGAGGTTCTACTGCAGGGCCTGGAGATGATGGCGCGGGGCCGGGACTGGTACCAGCAGCAGCTGCAGCGTGTGCAGGAGCGCCAGCGCCGCCTGGGCCAAAGCAGGGCCAGTGCCGTGAGTAACGCTGCCCAGGGCTAGGCTGCCCCCCACCCCCAGGCAGAGTGGCCCTCCCCCAACACACAGTGATCACCCACCCAAACCCGGGCACCCCCAGCTGGGCACAGTGGCTGTCGCTCCACCCAGAGTGCTGGGCCCTGCGCCCCCCCCCCCCCGTGATATTCCCCACCTGCTGCGACACCCCTGGGCTCCCTCAGCTCTGAGCAGTGACTTCCTCCCACCCATGCGGACCCCCCTCGAGGCATTGGGGCTGACCCCGGCTGGCCCTGCTCTCTGACCACCCCTCCCCCACTCTCCTCCCAGGGCTTCGGGGCTGAGGGGAGCCCCCGCCTGCTGGGGCAGCTGCTGCCCAAGGTGCAGGAGGTGGCCCGATGCCTGGGGGAACTGCTGGCCGCGGCCTGTGCCGGAAGGGTGAGTGCTCCACAGACCAGCTCGGTGCCGCCCTCATCCTTGTCCTAGAGGCTGTGCCAGGCCTGCCTGACCGTGCCCTCCTGTAGGCTCTGCCCTCGTCCTCCTCAGGGCCCCTGGGCCCTGCCCTGGCCCCCGCCTCGCCCTCGGTCCCCGGCTGGCAGCAGCAGACCATTCTCGTGCTGAAGGAGCAGAACCGCCTTCTCACCCAGGTGAGCTGCGGGCGGGGCGCAGGGCCGGGGGCTGGAGGCCGGGCAGGCCCTGACGGCCCTCCTGCCCGCCCAGGAGGTGACCCACAAGAGCGAGCGTATCACACAGCTGGAGCAGGAGAAGTCCGCCCTCATCAAGCAGCTGTTTGAGGCCCGTGCCCTCAGCCAGCAGGACGCTGGGCCCCTGGACTCCACCTTCATCTAGACGGCCCCAGGCACGGACGTGGGGCCTCGCGGCCCGGCACTCAGCCCTGGGCGGGCACTTCCTTGAGCCCCACCTCTGAGGCTGAAGGCGCCCTGGCCAGCCCGAGCACCACCCTCCTTCCTCCCTTCCAGTCCGGGCTCCCCTAACCCCAGGATGTTCTGAGACCCCAGACATTGACTCCATCTTGGTCTTGGGGGCCTGACCTGGGGTGGGACTTCATCATGCCAACACACAGCGTGAAGCTGCTCCTGCCACTGTCAGTGGACAGTGGGGGGCACCCCCTCGTGTTCACCAGATCTGGGCAGCCCTGGGCAGGCCTGCCCCCGGGTTTGCAGCTGGTGTGCCTCCCCTCCCACCTGGGGTCTCCAACTGATCACACTAGGCTGCGTTCCCAAGAATGGCCAGCAGAGGGCGCCACATGCACCGGTGACTGCGGCCTTGGAGGCCCCGCTGTGGTGTCTCAGATGGGGCCTGGAGTAGGGGAACCTGGGGCGGGCTAGGACACCTGCAGGTCCAGTGGGTGATTGGCCCCGGGGGTCCAAGGGCGTCTTGCCCCGCTCAAGACTAGGCGGCTGTCGCTCAGCCAGGAGCAGATGGAGGGTGGCCTCTAAGAAGGGGGCTCTGCTTGTGTCCAGTTCCAGAGAAGCCCCGAGGGCACGGTGTTGGGGATTCACTGGATTCATCCCTGGGCCAAAGCTGGCCTGCTTGGTCCTCCCCACGGACCTTAGATGCTAAACAAATGGGTTGGCCTTCATCCCTCCTGGCCCAGACTCCACCAAGCAACCTGTGACCCAGGCCCAGAGCCTTGGGCCTACCAGGTGACCTGGCCAGGGCTGTGGTTACCAGGGTGGCTTAAGTGTGCCCTTCCTTGGGGAGGGCCCTGTTCCCAGGAAGGGGGTCAGCCTGGGCCTCCCAGACATGCCCCAAGGGGCCTTGTAGGTCCAGCAGCCTTGCCAGGCCCTTCACCAGATCCAAGGTTCCCCTGGTATGGGGACCTGCACACCCTCCATCCCCCCACCCCAGCTTGGCCCTGGGTCTGGATCACAGGAAGGGGGGCCCGCAGGACTTAGGAAGAGGCCGTCAGTGGGCCCCGTTGGGGGTCCTTTCCTGCTCTAAGGGAGACCCCCTGCTCAGCTAGGCCTGTGACAACCCCGAGAGGGGCTCCATGCTCCTCGCTGTCTTCCCCCGCCGGCCCCCAGCTGAGCATACAGGGGCATTACAGGCAGGCTGAGCGGTCAGGGGCCCCGGATGGAGCGTGGGACCTGCGGCCTGGAGGGGTTGTGTGCACAGCTTCACACAGCCCGGGGAGGGGGGGGGCGTGGCCTGACCACAGAGGAGGGGTCCCAGGTGCAGGCAGCTACTCCCCGCCGGGCCCAGCTCCACCACACCAGCAGCGACCTGGCCGGAGTCCGTCCCTACGTCCCTACACCACACTCGGGGCCAGCGGGCGCGGGGCTCTGGGTGCGTGGTTGTCCCAGGTCAGGCCCGAATCCGCCCAGCACACAAGCGGCCCTCAGAAGATGGTGGGGTTCTCCTGCGGGCCCAAGCGCCCCTGGACTTAGACCTCCTGGGCAGGTTCCCTGAGATGGAAGGGGGGCTGGTCCTGAAGGGCCAGATGGGGCCTCCAGCACCGAAGCCTACGTGTGGTGTGGTGACTGGACCAGTGCCCGCTGGGGAGGCATCCTCCCAGCCGTCAGGGGCCCGCCCACCAGGACCTCCCCAAGGCCGCCCCTTTCCTGATTCCCCCTCCCGTTGCCCACTGCAACCCCGTGACCACTCCCCCTACCTGCCCAGGCCCTGAGCCCACCCTCACTAGGAGTCCCTCTGCTCGCAGACCCTCAAACACAGCCCTGGACAATTCCAGAACGGAAAACTGTCCCTCCCCTGCTCCGAATCCTTGCTGCACTTCCTCATGACGCAGGGCAGACCCAGGCCCCAAGCAGCGTTCAACCTCCACACCCCCCGCCCCCAGCCCTGCCAGCCCGGGCTATCCCGTCTCTGGGCTTTGCAAGTGCTGTTCCGTCCCTGGGAACACCCACTTCCTGCTTCACCTGACTGGCTCCTGCCCAGCCCTGCACCTTGGATATAGAGGGAACGAACCTGCAGAGGCTGAAACGGCAAAGGGGGTAGCCTTTGCCCTGAGGGTGTCTGCTTTCCCCCTGAGATCTTCACGGAACTTGGGAGGCAGGACCAGAACCCAGTGTCTGCCCCAGGGGTACTGCCCACAGAAGGCGGACCCTTCAGCCGCAGGGTGAGTGTGGAAGAAACCCGCGACTCAGGGAGAGGCCTCGTGGCACTGGCTTTCCATGCAGGGCGGAAAACGCATCCTATTCATTAGCAGTCTGAAATCAGGCTGCCTGTGGCCCTAGAGACCCCAAGGGGAGAATTGTAAGTGGCCCCAGGTTGGCCGGGCCCAGGTGGCTGGCGGAAGCCAAACATCCTCGCTAGAGCAGCGAGTGTTTCTTAGCCATGCACGGGGGATGTTTGGGCCCGTGTTAAGTCTTGGGGGAGCTGTCCGTGCACCGTAGGATGTTTATTACCATCCCTGGCCTCTATCCACTAGATGCCAGCAACACACACAGTCAGTTGTGATGACCAAAATGTCGATGGACATTGCCAGTGCCCAGGGGGCAAAGTTGCCCTTAGCTGAACATCTCTGCTCGAGAGCAATGCAACTCCACCAGGCCTCAAGGATTTCCTACAGACCAAGTTCCAAGGAAAATGAGCATCTCCAGCTTAAAAAGCATTTCACAAACACCACAAGGAAAGAATCTACCATGACAGCCAGCAGAAACAACAGATTCTGTAGCCATTTCAGATATTCAATCATCAGAGAACATAAAATGGCTATGTTTTGTATGCCTGAAGAAATAAAAGAGATCCTTGAAAATATGAACAAGGAATAGTCTTTATAGTTTCTTATTCTGTTTAAAAAAAGTGTAATCTTCTCTTCTATAAAGGTGACTGATAGCATGAAAAAGAATCTAACAGAACCAGGAATTTATAATATATATAAAAATTTAAAACTCAAATGGACTTCAGATGGAAAATTTCAGCATAGCTGAAGGGAGACTTGGTAAAGATAATACTTGTGCCAGTCTCAGTTGGAGTGAGGGTCAAATTGACAGTAAATATAAAAGTACTCTGCAGTTTAAAAAATAAAAGAAAATGGACAGTGCAGAATGGTAGGTATAATTGTTTTGAAAATTTTAGGAGCTGGAAGCTATTCATAAAGCCTGACCTAAGATATAAAACATACCTGAAATACAGCCACCTTTCATGTAAAATGAGAAAGGTAATCATTGTCTTGGGATATTATATACCAAGTCACCTTAAGAAATAAAATTGAAGACTTTCTTTCTTAGCTAGGTCTGGCAAAGTGCTGGTCTGCTGTTCTTAGGCAGTTGATGCTTGAAAATTTTAACATCTACTAGCCTTGAATATATCTGATTAAGAGAACTCATGTTTAGTCCATGCTTGCATTTAGTATATGTATTTGTTTTTGTTGTGGATTCAGTGGGAGGTTTTTTTGTTGTTTTTTTTTTTTGCGGTACACGGGCCTCTCACCGCTGTGGCCTCTCCCGTTGTGGAGCGCAGGGTCCAGACGCACAGGCTCAGCCGCCATGGCTCACGGGCCCAGCCGCTCCGCGGCATGTGGGATCCTCCCAGACCGGGGCACGAACCTGCGTCCCCTGCATCGGCAGGCGGACTCTCAACCACTGAGCCACCAGGGAAGCCCACAGAATAGATTTTAAGGCAAGAAACATTAGTAGTGTTGAAGAGAGTAACTATCTAATAATAAAAAGTTTAATTTACCAGGAAGGTATAGCAACCCTAAAGTTGTAATCACCCAATACCAAAATATAAATCACAGAGATATGCAGACATTTCACCGAGGAGGACATACTGATGGCGTATAAGCATGTGAGAAAATGTTCAGTGTCATTAGCCATTAGAAAAATGCCAATTAAAACTACAGTGAGAATGGCTACACCCCAATGAGAGTGGCTAACGTGAAACACTGATAAGAGTGTGCTGGTGAGGATGGGGAGAAACCGGGTCACTCATGCAGTATTGGTGGGAATGTTGAATGCTACAACCACTCTGGAAAATAATTTGGCAATTCCTTTTAAAACTAAAATTGAGGGGCTTCCCTGGTGGCTCAGTGGTTAAGAATCCGCCTGCTAATGCAGCGGACATGGGTTTGATCTCTGGTCCGGGAAGATCCCACATGCCGTGGAGCAACGGAGCCCGTGCGCCACAACTACTGAGCCTGCGCTCTAGAGCCCGCGAGCCACAACTACTGAGCCCGAGTGTCGCAACTACTGAGGGCTGTGCGCCTAGAGCCCGTGCTCCACCATAAGAGAAGCCGCCCAATGAGAAGCCCGCGCGTTGCAAGGAAGAGTATCCCCCGCGCGCCGCAACTAGAGAAAGCCCGCACGCAGTAATGAAGACCCAATGCAGCCAAAAATAAATAAATTTATTTTAAAAAACAATAAAATAAAATAAAATTGACTTACCACGTATGATGGTTAATTTCATGTGTCAGCTTGGCTAGGATATGGTCAATCCCAATCCTTTGGTCAAACACAGAAGTTGCTGTGAAGGTATGTTTTAGATATGATTGACCTTTACACCAGTGGGCTTTGAGTAAAGCAGATTGTTCCCTATAGTGTGGGTTGGCCTCATCCACTCAGTTGAAGGCCTTAAGAAAAAAGACTAAGATCCCCCGAAAGGAAGGAAGTCGGTCTGCAGACTGCTTTTGCGCTCAAGACTGCTACATCCAGTCTTCCCTGGGTTCCAACCTGCTGACCTGCTTTGCAGACTTCAGACTTGCCAGCTCCTACAACCGCATGAGCCAATTCCTTAAAATGAATCTGTTTCTCTCCCTCTCTCCCTCTCTCCTCCCTGCCACTCCCATATATATATTCCTGTTGGTTTTCCTTCCTTTCTCTGGAGCACCCTAACACATCATACACACAGCGATTGCATTCTTGGGCATTTATCCCAGAGAAACGAAGACGTATTTTCACGCAGGAACATGTACATGATTGTTAGTAGCAGCTTCACTGGTAGTAGCTCCCAACTAGATACTGCTCAAATGTCCTTCCTTCTATGGGTGACTGTTTGAACAAACTATGGTCCATGCACACCACAGGATACAAATCATCAATGAAAAGGAAGGAACTATGGATAACACAACAACATGGATGCACCTCAGGGAAACTATGCTGGGTAGTAAGAGCCAATCTCAAAAGGATACATTATGTGTGACCCATTCATGTACCAACTGGGAAATAACATGATTATGGAGATGGAGGGTGTGGGTTGGCTAAAGGGCAGTGTGAGGGGTCTCGTGGGGATGGTTCAATTGAATTTCTGGGTTGTCGTGGTGGTTCCATAAGGCTACACATGTGGTAAAATTGCAGAGAGCTACACACACAAATGAGTGCAAGTAAAACCAGTGAAATAGAAGTAAGCTCCTTAGGTTGTACCAATGTCAATTTCTTGGTTTTGCTATTGTACGACATGTTAGAAAAAAATATATATATATATATACGGCAAGACTTATCAGAACTATAAAGAAAAATTGACAAACTCACCATCACAGTGAGAAATTTTAACATATATCTCTTGATAATCAATAGGATATAGTAGATTTAAACATTATTGGTAATGTTGATCTAATGGACAAATCCAGACCAAGACACTCACTAATTGGAGAATACACATTCTTCTCAAGCACACGGGGAGCATCTATAACTGTTTATGACCACATGCTGGGCCCAAAAGGCAATCCAACAAATATCAGAAGATTGCTCTCATGCAGACTACATGATGTAACCACGATGCAGGTACCTCAGAAAAAAGCCCAGACTTTTGGATATTAAAGCACACACACCTCCCCCAAAAAGCCAAAAACCAAAACCAAAAGAAACAAAAGCAAAAAGAAACAACAACAAAAAAAGGGGGGGGGGAACACACAAAAAATAAAAAACAAAAAACAGGAAAAAATAAATTTAAAAAAAGGAAAAAACCCACACCCACATCTAAACAATTCATACGTCAAATAAGAAATCACAATGAAAATGAAGAAAAATTATCTAAGTGAAAATAAAAAGAGTGTGCATCAAAAGCAGAGACCAGGGCTTCCCCGGTGGCGCAGTGGTTGAGAGTCCACCTGCCGATGCAGGGGACACGGGTTCGTGCCTCCATCCAGGAAGATCCCACATGCCGCGGAGCGGCTGGGCCCGTGAGCCATGGCCTCTGAGCCTGCGCGTCCGGAGCCTGTGCTCCGCAACGGGAGAGGCCACAACAGTGAGAGGTCCGCGTACCGCAAAAAAAAAAAAAAAAAAAAAAAGCAGAGACCAGAGGGAAATTTATATAGACACTCAGATACATTAGGAAAGAAGAAAGCCTTGTAAGTAATGAACTAGGCATTGAACTTCAGAAGTTGGAAAAAGAAATAGCAGAAATAAATACAAAGAATATAGAAAAAAGAAATCATAACACATTATATTATAATATTTTTATTGAGTATATATATATACCTGACACTTGTTTTTAAACTTTTTTTTTTTGGCCACGCCACGTGGCTTGTGGGATCCTAGTTTCCCCACCAGGGATTGAATGAGGGCAGTGAAAGTGTGGAGTCCTAACCACTGGACCACCAGGGAATTCCCTGACACTTTTTTTTTTCTGGTACACGGGCCTCTCACTGTTGTGGCCTCTCCCGTTGCGGAGCACAGGCTCCGGACGCGCAGGCTGCGCGGCCATGGATCACGGGCCCAGCCGCTCCACAGCATGTGGGATCTTCCCAGACCGGGGCACGAACCCGTGTCCCCTGCATCGGCAGGTGGACTCTCAACCACTGCACCACCAGGGAAGCCCCTGACACTTTTCTTGATGCTGGGGAACATCCGAACAAAAGAGACATGAAAACTCCTGCTCACATAAAGTTATATTTGAGTAAGAATAATAAAGGTTAGAGCAGAAATTAGTGAAATAGAAAACAAACATGTTTTATAGAAAACATCCATAAAGGCAAAAACTTGATTGAGAAAACTAACGAAGTGCAGAAACATCTGCCTGGATTAGTGAATAATAAAAGAGATAAGGCAGAAATAAAATGATGTTAGCAATTAAAAAAATAACAACATATGCTGCAGAAATTAAGCAGATGCTAACAGGATTTTTTTTTTTTTTTTGCCCTGCTGCACTGTATGCAGTATCTTAGTTCCCCGACCAGAGACTGAACCCATGCTCCCTGCAGTGGAAGCGTGGAGTCCTAACCACTGGACCACTGGGGAATTCCCACTAACAGGATATTTTAAACAAGATTATGCCAATCCATTAGCGGTGGATAAATACCTCATGATAGATTACGCATACAGGACCCAAAAGGAGCAAATGATAGAGCAGAAAACGGATACATCTGGACTAATCAAGCACTTCCATGATTTCACTGCAAAGGACTCATGTCCCCAGTATACATAAAGAATTCCTGCAAATCTATAAGGAAGAGATAAACAATCCCTAGAGAATGAACAAAGATTTGAAAAGATGCCTCATGGAAGACAGGAAAGACTCCATTTCTTTAGTAATCAAGGAAATGACATTAAAAGCTCAAAGAGAGGACTTCCCTGGTGGCACAGTGGTTAAGAATCCGCCTGCCAATGCAGCGGACACGGGTTTGAGCCCTGGTCCGGGAAGATCCCCCATGCCGCGGAGCAACAAAGCCCGTGCGCCACAACTACTGAGCCTGTGCTCCAGAGCCCGCGAGCCACAACTACTGAAGCCTGCGAACCACAACTACTGAAGCCCGCATGCCCTAGAGCCTGTGCTCTGCAAAAAGAGAAGCCACTGCAGTGAGAAGCCTGCGCACCACAGCGAAGAGTAGCCCCTGCCCACCGCAACTAGAGAAAGCCTGCGTGCAGCAACAAGGACCCAACGCAGCCAAATAAAAAAAAAAAAAAAAGCTCAAAGTGATTTCTTTTTCACCGGCTTCTCCAAAATCCAAGAGTTGCACAATACCAACCAAAATGGTGGTGTGTGCTCTTGAGGTCACCAGGTGGCGCCACCATCCTGAAAACAGTACAGTTATTTGCAGGTGAACCTGAACACACAGGTGCGCTCTGGCTACCAGCTCCTAGGCTATTCCCCAGGGAAAGGCTTGCCCATGTGCAAATGTGCACAGGAGCAATCTTAGTGAAAACAGCCTGAAGCCAGGACCCCCGACACACTCACAGAGGAAATGTGAGCTTTGCAACACTCACAGCAGAGGACAACGCGGCAACAGGGCGGACCACCTACAGCTTCACAAGTCAGCATGCTGAATCTCAAAAATACAATGGGAGTGAAAGAAGCAAATTCCAGAACAGTATTCCAGTATAAAAAAAAAAAAAGAAAAAGAAAGAAAAGGACTTCCCTGGTGGCGCAGTGGTTAAGAATCCGCATGCCAATGCAGGGGACACAGGTTCGAGCCCTGGTCTGGGAGGATCCCACATGCCGCAAGGCTACTGAGCCTGCACGCCACAACTACTGAAGCCCACGCGCCTAGAGCCCGTGCTCCGCAACAAGAGAAGCCACCGCAATGAGAAGCCCATGCACCACAACCAAGAGTAGCCCCTGCTCACCACAACTAGAGAAAGCCCGCGTGCAGCAACGAAGACCCAGCGCAGCCAAAAATAAATAAAAGATAAAATTCTAAAAAAAAAAAAACCCAGGAGAAACAGCACAATATATTATTTAGAAAGATGGAAAACTATAAAGAACCGCAAGAGAGTAGCAAGTACAGAAGTCAGGAGAGTAGATACCTCTGGTCAGGACGAGCGAAGCCTCTGTGATATGCCTGTTCCTGTCCTGTGATTCTTTCCACAGGACATGTGTGCCGCACTTGCTCTCCTGTCTGTCTGCTGCATCTCACGAGGCAGCACGGGCCTCCCCCCAACCCAGGGAGCCTCTGACAAGCCTGCTCTCCCCTGGACCGATGGTGGGTCCCCCCACTTACCATGGAGTCCGTGAGCATCCCTCGTTCACTGTGCCTGCAGGGAGCCTGGTATGCCTCTGGCCCCATAGGAGGTGCTCGGCAAACGTCTGTTGAATGACTTGATGAGCACTTGTAGAAAGGGCGCAGTGAGTGAAGGAGATGTTTCGGCCACCAGACACTGTGGCTTCCGATGGAGAGACTGAGCCAGGGGCAGCCAAGACCTTAACCGGCCTCCCTGGGAGGTCTGGATCCTGTCGGGGGGAGGAGGGTTCTGAGGACCCCTCTCCTGGCACCTCTCTGCAGCCACATGCCTCTGCTTGGAGCCAGGGCCAAGCCATGTGCAGTGCATCTGGAGCCCCACCCCTGCTGAGGTTCCCGGAGGCCCAAGGCCTGGGGCTGCCCCACCAGAGCCCCCTCCTGCTGGTGGGCTCCTGCCAGGGCCTCCCTGTCGCCTGTCCCCCAGCCCAGTTTCCAGGGTCCCATCGAAGGAAGTCTCTGGGCCAAGAGGGGCACTCCCGCCCTGGTCTCCCAGTCTTCGCCGTGGCTGTTCCATGTCCCCTGCCTTCTTCCCTTCTGCTCTTCCCAGGCTAGTCTGGGCCCCTGCCATGAGCACCAGGGCAGGGTCCAGTTCTCTGTTCTCCAGGACCCCTCCTCTCAGGCCTGGCGGGGCTCCCTTGGGCCTAGAGGGGTGAGGAGGGGGCAGGGGCCGGCCAGCAGCACCAGTGTCTGCTGCCCTTTCATGTGCTGGCCTCTCTCTGGGCCGCCTTTGTCTCTTATGTTTTAGCCTAAACTGCAGGCCTCTGGCTCCTCTGAACTTTCTGGGGTGGAAGAAAGGGCCTGTGGGAGGGGGAGGAGAGCTGGCAGGATAACGGGGCCTGGAGCCCTGTGCTGGCCTGCCACACCCAGTGTCTCTCTGCTGGGGCCCACCCCGGTGGGGCTGGGGAGGCCCAGCAACGTCCCAGGTCTCCCACCCTTCCCACTGGGGTCCTGAGCTGGAAGAAAGGCTCCTTTGCTGGGCCTGGGACACCAGACCCTCAGCCTGGGCAGCCGTCCCAGCGATCCCAATTGTCCCTGCCGGTTCCAGCCGGCCGGGCCGTTGCCCAGACCCTGTGCCCATCAAAGGCTGTCCTTTTGGTCCCCTAACCCCGCCCCCACCCCGCCCCCATCTGCTGGCTCTCCTGGGTGGTCTTGCCACATGGCTCCCTGATGCTGGAATTCCTATTTTGCACAAAATGGGGGTGGCCCCTGGCCAGAGAAAGGGGTGATGCTTGGCCAGGGTGGCACACAGGGCCCATGGGGATTCCAAGCATAGCGGCCAGGCATTTCATGGGGTGGAAGGGCAGAGCTGGGTCCTGCGACCAGCTGAGCACTTAGCCCAGTGCACAGGGACGTGGGCGCTGACAAGCCCGGCCTGGGGGACCCTCTCCCTCATCCGCAGGATGAGGCTCTGTGTGCAGAGGCTCCTCCTCCCTCCTTGGGAAGCCTCTGGCCTCCCCAGTCCAGGCTTCTGGGTCCCCCAGGCAAAGGGGGCCACCGGGATGGGGCTGGGCCAGCCTGAGCGTGGGTTCTCTTGTTTCTGGGCATGGTGTGGCTGTGGCCATCCTGTCCCTCTCTCTGCCTGTGCTCTCATCTGTCACCTTGGAACTGTGTGGAGTAGGTCTGGCTTCACCCTGCTTGGCACTCAGCTTTGAGGTCTCAGCACCTCCAGAGCAGGCTCAGCCTGGGTCAGCTCAGTGTCCTGGGGGGTGACCAGGGCGGTGCCCTGCCATGCAGCCCAGGACTGGGTCAGCATCGCAGGCTGGTCAGCCCTTTCTTGCCGGGAGGGGATGGCAGGGACCCAGCAGGGAGCCCACGTGGTTCCTGTAGCTGGCGTTGCCTCCTTCCTTCAGGACCAGGCCAGGGGAAAGCCAGCTCTGCAGCGGCATGACCCTTGGAACAAGCCTGCCTGGGAGGCAGCCCAGCCCACCCCCAGGCCAGGCCTTCTGCCGCCGTGCCCTAAGGCCGGAGGGGCTGGGGGCTCTCTAGGTCCTGCTGGAGCGGAGTGCCCAGAGGCAGAGCGTGGTCGTCAGGCACTTACAGGTCAGGGGGACAGGTCAGAAGGGGTGAATCTCTGGGGCTGAGCGGGCAGGAAGGAGGAAGGTGGGACATAGCCTCAAGGCGCCTGGGCTGAGACCACGGCGCCGGGAGGGGCAGCGCGGGTGACTCAGCCGCCGCGTCTCTCACCTGTGCTCCGGAGCCAAGCGGGAGGTGGGCGGGGCGGCCCGCCAGTGGGCGTGGCAGCCGTGGACCGGGTCCGCGCCCCGCCCCAGGCGCCTACCCCGCGGTCCCGGGACCTCCGCCTCTCGGCTCCCCGCCGCCGCGCCGTCAACGCCTGGTCCACCCCGCGCCCCCATGGCCGGGAAGGCGCTGTCGCTGCTGCCGCCGCTGCTGCTGGCCGCGGCGGGCCTCGCCGGCCTCCTGCTGCTGTGTGTCCCCACCCGCGACATCCGGGAGCCGCCCGCCCTCAAGGTGCACGCTGGAGCGCCCTGGCCACCCGGCGCAGTCCGGGAGCTGCTGGCTGGGCCGGGGCGCCGGGCGGGGAGGCTCGGACCGAGCAGGGCCAGGCTGCGCCCGCGTGGCAGCCGGGACCCCGCGCGCTCCGCTCCCGGCCCGGCGGGATGAGGTCCCAGGCCCCTCACCAGCGCTCCGGGTCCCGGTCCAGGGCGCGGCAGCGGCGCTTCCGGGGGACGCGGTGCGGGAGGCCGGAGTCCCGGGAGCTCGCCGCTCGCCGCGCCCGCCGCGGAGCCTTTCGCGGCGCGGCCGAGGGGCGTCTCTCCGCACCCCCGGGGCGCCCCAGGCCGCGGCCCGGCCCGCGCCCCCAACACGTTCGGCCTCCAGGGAGGCATCGCTTCGGGGTTTGGCCCAGATGGGGTGCAACAGGCGCTGGGGCCCAGGGACTCCTCCCCAGCCTCTCCGGTGGCTCCCACAGTGCGGGGGCAGCCCTGGCTGGTCCTGAAGGGGTCGGAGCGGGCTAGGCCTGATCCCCGCACGCATCCCCGCCAGACTCAGCCTCCAGGAGCCCGCCCTCCCTAACCCTCTATTGGGCTTGTGGGCTGGCTTGGTGCGTGGGTGGATGGTGGGTGCTCTAAGGCCCAGGAGCCCAGAATGGAGATCGCTGGGGTGGATGTCCTGTAGTCAAGGGCGACCACCCGGTAGGGGTGCGGTGGGGCGGGCCACTTGGCCTGCTGCTGCTGGAGTTTCCTGTGTCAGGGAGAGGACCAGAGCGGCCCCTTCACCCGCCCGACCTGCCTGGAAGGCCCGTGTGGTGCCGGGGCAGCTCTCTGTGGCCCTGCCTTTGAGGCCCAGGGAGGGGGTGTCTGCTTATCGCAGGCCCACGCTCAGCCTCAGTCCAGCCTTCCCCCTGGGGCCCTCACTTCCACATTCTCAGGTTGGGCTGAGGTCAGAGAGATAGGGACAGAGGGGAGGAAGGAAGAGCTGGCCCGAAGGGGCGCTTCTTGAAGCTGTAGCTTTTCTCCTGCAGCCTGGGGACCTCATGCCCCCCGGGCAAGTTTCCAAGGGTCGTCCCGGGACCCCTGACTCTGATCCCGCCCCTCAGTTTGCCCTTGCCAGGAAGACTCCTGCAGTCAGAGGGCCATCCACCTCCACTCCCATCCTCCCCCCAACCAAGCTGTGTCACAGTGATTGTCCCTGGCCTTCTCTGAGCCTCAGAACTTCATTCTGAAGCTTCCACCCTTGACACAGGGTGGGGTGCGGTGGGGTGGGCTGGAGAGCTAAGAGAGTCAAAGGGCATGGCTTCAGGGCCCCGCCCCCCTCCTGAGGCTGACCTTCCCCCCACCCCCAGTATGGCATCGTTCTGGATGCTGGCTCTTCCCACACATCCATGTTCATCTACAAGTGGCCAGCGGACAAAGAGAACGACACAGGCATCGTGGGCCAGCACAGCTCCTGTGATGTGCGTGGTAAGGGTCCCCTGAGCACTAGGCGTCCCTGGCCTGGATACCCACTCACTGTAGGGCCTCAGGAGCCCTCTCTGGCCGTAGCCTTTGCAGACACCAGCCATCAGAACCCTCTGCTTGATGCCAGGTGGGGCCCAGTCCAGGCAGGAGCTGCAGGAGCTCCCCCAAAGACAGGCTGGGTCCCTTCTTTTCCTAGAAAAGGCTGGGTCCCTTCTTTTCCTAGAAGAGAAGCCCCAGGAAACAGTTGGAAGGTTCGGGCCCTCCCTGGCCCAAGACTGGCCTCTACATCCCAGGTGGGGCAGAAGGGGTTCCGAGGAGCCAGTGGGCACACCCAGGCAGGCCCCTGGGCAGGCTAGGCTGTGTTGACAATAGCCAGTGCTTTGTCCTGGCACCTGTGTGCACATCCACTGGGCAGGTGGCAGCTCAGAGACTGTGGGTGGCACACGGGTGGGCCCTTTTGTCTCTGAACTGGTCTCAGCTGCCACCTGGTTTAGGAGCACAAGCCCCTCCCCCCCCGCCCCCGCTCTGCCGGCCTATGGTCCGCCTAGAGGCTGCCCACCAGGCTTAGGCCCATCTTGCTGCCTCCCTCTAGGTGGGGGCATCTCTAGCTACGCTGACAACCCTTCTGGGGCTGGGCAGAGTCTTGTGGAATGCCTGAATCAGGCACTTCGGGATGTGCCCAAGGAGAGACACGCAGGCACGCCCCTCTACCTGGGAGCCACAGCGGGCATGCGCCTGCTCAAGTGAGTGTGCCATCCCCTGACCTCCTGGCCCCGGGGACCACGACAGCCTCAGCACAGGGTGGGCCACGCATGTCCCCCGCAGCAGCCCTGGGCTGGGGCCCCCTCGGCTGGCTGTGCACCCCAGCAGCAGCCCTGGGCTGGGGCCCCATCGGCTGGCTGTGCACTCCAGCAGCAGGATCACGGCCACCTGGGGAAGATGCCCCTCAGAGTCCTCCCTGTGTCACAGCCTAACCAGTCCAGAGGCTTCGGCCAACGTGCTCGCGGCCGCGACGCAGACGCTGACCCAGTATCCCTTTGACTTCCGTGGTGCCCGCATCCTCTCAGCCCAGGATGAGGGGGTGTTTGGCTGGGTGACCGCCAACTACCTGCTAGAGAACTTTATCAAGGTGGGCCCGGTGGCCAGCCCGATGAGCCGGGGGTGTGGGCACCCACCCACTGGCTGACCTCAACCTCCACTTCCCACAGTATGGCTGGGTGGGCCAGTGGTTCCGGCCAAGGAAGGGGACGCTGGGGGCCATGGACCTGGGGGGCGCCTCCACACAGATCACCTTCGAGACGGCCAGCCCAGCTGAGGATCCGGCCAATGAGGTCCAGCTGCGGCTCTACGGCCAG
The DNA here is from genome assembly GCF_025265405.1 of Mesoplodon densirostris. Classification (NCBI taxonomy): domain Eukaryota; kingdom Metazoa; phylum Chordata; class Mammalia; order Artiodactyla; family Ziphiidae; genus Mesoplodon; species Mesoplodon densirostris. The sequence continues at coordinate 980,106 of NC_082666.1, forward strand.
CACTACCGCGTCTACACCCACAGCTTCCTCTGCTACGGCCGTGACCAGGTCCTCTGGAGGCTGCTGGCCAGTGCACTCCAGGTACCCTCCACTGAGTCCTTCTGGAGGTAGGGAGCCAGGAGGAGTGGGGACCAAGGGCCCAGAGCAGAGCCTGAACAGCAGCCATACTGAGGGGGGCTTCTCCAGGAACCAACGTCGGGCTTTCATCAGCTGTAAGGACAGGTGGGCAGGGATCCAGCATGGGCAAAGGCCAGGGGCTGGAGGTAAGCCTGGTGACTGGCTGGCTGGGGAGAAAGGAGGGCCAGGGCCAGATCTCAGAGGACCTGGACTGCCTGCCCAAGGGGGTTGGTTTTTGTCCAGCAAGAAGGGGGAGCCATGGATTTCTCCTGAGCTCAGAAGTGATGCTGCCAAAGTGGAGCTTGTGGGAGGTTGATCAGCTGGTCCTCTGGGGAGGCCCTCCGAGGGTCTTAGGGTGGGGATGGTGGGCAGCACTTGGAGTGGCGGTGTTGCCACACACACCCTTGCCATCTGCCCAGACCCATGGCTTCCACCCCTGCTGGCCGAAGGGCTATTCCACTCATGTGCTGCTCCAGGAGGTGTATGAGTCGCCATGCACTGCAGCCCAGCGGCCCCAGACTTTCAACAGAAGCGCCAAGGTCAGCCTGTCGGGAAGCAGCGACCCTGCCCTGTGCCGTGGCCTCATCTCTGAGCTCTTTAACTTCTCCTCCTGCCGCTTCTCTAGATGCTCCTTCAACGGCATCTTCCAGCCCCCTCTGGCTGGAAAGTTCATTGTGAGTCCAGAGGACTGGGGGTGGGGGGTCGGGGGCGTGCCCTGAAGTGCCTGGGGTCTGGTCACGGTGTGACTGTACCCCCCTCCCAGGCCTTCTCTGCTTTCTTCTACACGGTGGACTTCCTGAGAACTGTGATGGGGCTGCCCGTGGCAACCCTGCAGCAACTAGAGGCGGCCGTGGTCACCATCTGCAACCAGACGTGGAGTGAGGTGAGGCCTGCACCCCCCTCCTCCAGGGCTGCGCAGGGGGCTCAGCCAGCCAGCGTCACGCGTCCCGATCATTCATTTGCTCTACGAGTAGAGGGGGTCTTAGGCCTCTCAGAATGCCCACTGCAGTGGGGGGATACACTGTTAATCATACTTGAAAAGTGGCCAGGCTACGGCAAGGAGGCCGGGAGCCAGATGAGATTGCAGAAGCCTCCCTGAGGCCTGACCCTAGAACCAAGATCAGGAGGGCAGAGGGAACAGCCAGTGCAAAGGCCCTGGGGCAGCAGGGAGCATGGAGTGGACAGGGTGGGGAGGAGTGTAGCTGGGAGAGTGTGGGGGAGAACAGCCAAGCAGGGGAACAGCAGAGGACTCAGGGGAGACTTAGCAGATAGAACTGGGGGTGGGGGAGTGAGAAACCCCCAGGTTTCTGGCTGCCACCATGGACCGGACACTGGCTCCAGGTGAAGGATGGAGGGGTTCGCGCATGCAGAGGAAGAGGTGACTCCAGGAGAGGCACTGGAGTGTCTCTGGAATGGGGCTCAGTGGTGACGGAGGCCCCATCCTGTCCTCTTCGTGGCTAGTCTCAGACAGACTTGGGGGTGCTGGGAAAGTGGGGATCGGGAGGCAAGCCCAGGGGCCTGGGGTCAAGCCTAGAGCTTCTCCTGTTACCCCGACCATCGCCAAGTTTGCTGCAGCCCTCTGCCCCCTGCGTGGCCATCCCTGCTGTCCCCTGGAGGTCCCCCTCCCAGGCACAGGTGCTTGCTGCCATCCAGAAGTCACGCTGCTCTTCCCTGAGGAAAGAGCTCTGCCTGGGGGTGGCTCCCTCAGCCTCGTTCTTTCTGGGACCTGCGGTGGGGTCTCCAGCCCTGCATTGCCTTTCTGTGTCTGGTGGGGCAGAGACCTCCCGGTGGCCGCTGGCCCTACAGTCTCCCACCTGCATTCCAGCTGCAGGCTCGGGCGCCTGGGGAGCGGGCTCGCCTGCCCGACTACTGCGCTGGGGCCACATTCGTGCAGCAGCTGCTGTGCCGCGGCTACGGCTTCGACGAGCGCGCTTTCGGAGGCGTGACCTTCCAGAAGAAGGTGGGAGCCGGTGGGCCCGCGCGCAGGGGGGCGGAGCCGAGCGCGGAGGGGCGGGGCCTCCCAGGCTGCGCCGAGGCTGAGGCCGCCCCTCCCACCCGTAGGCCGGGGACACCGCGGTCGGCTGGGCGCTTGGCTACATGCTGAACCTGACCAATCTGATCCCCGCCGACCCGCCCGGGCTGCGCAAGGGCACAGACTTCAGCTCTTGGGTCGTCCTCCTTCTGCTCTTCGCCGCCATGCCCCTGGCTGCGTCCGTCCTTCTGCTGCACCGGGCGTGCTCTGCCAAGTCGCCGAGCGCCATCTAGGGGCGGGTTGGGGGCAGCTGCCCCAGCCCTAAGTCCCCTATGCCTCACCCCACCCCACTCTCAATATCTCTGTCCCTAATGAAGCCCGGGAGCAAGACTCTAGCGCCCACGCCCACATTTGGCCTGGAGAGATGAAGGGAACCGACTCCAGCCCCCTCCTGCCCACTCCAGCCTTGGCTTCATCGCAAGGCCTAGTGCTCCTCCTCCTCTTAATGGGGGTGGGGATTCAGGCACCCCGCAGCCCTCAGCCTGTGAATGCAGGGTTGGGTCCCCAGGGAATGGAGTCCTGAGAGTCCCTTCCCACCCCCAGTCTTAGGTTTTAGGGGGAGGGTCAGAACCCACAAGCTGGGAGCAAGCCCAGCGCCTACTTGTAAAAATTTTGTAGTAAAAAGTTTTTCATAGAGCAGTGGAGAGAATATCCGTGGGGTGGGGCGTCTCTGCTGTTGCCGGCCCACCCTCTCCACAGTTTTAAAAAAAATTTTTTGGCCGCGTTGGGTCTTCGTTGCTGCGCACGGGCTTTCTCTAGTTGCGGCGAGCGGGGGCTACTCTTTGTTGTGGTGCGCGGGCTTCTCACTGTGGTGGCTTCTCTTGTTGCAGAGCATGGGCTCTAGGTGCGCGGGCTTCAGTAGTTGTGGTGTGCGGGCTTAGTTGCTCCGCGGCATGTGGGATCTTCCGGGACCAGGGCTCAAACCCATGTCCCCTGCATTGGCAGGCGGATTCTTTTTTTTTTTTTTTTGCGGTACACGGGCCTCTCACTGTTGTGGCCTCTCCCGTTGTGGGGCACAGGCTCCGGACGTGCAGGCTCAGCGGCCATGGCTCACGGGCCCAGCCGCTCCACGGCATGTGGGATCTTCCCGGACTGGGGCACGAACCCGTGTCCCCTGCATCAGCAGGCGGACTCTCAACCACTGCGCCACCAGGGAAGCCCGACAGGCGGATTCTTAACCACTGTGCCACCAAGGATGCCCTCCCCACAGTTGTGTTGGCTGCTCAGGTCCCCTCCTGGTCCTGAGGGAGGACCCCGGTTGTTTCTACTTCCTTCCTCTCTGGGCCCAGACCACCTGGGGTGGTGTTGACTGACCCTGGTCTCTTGCTCCACGGTTGTGGCCTGGAGTAGCTGCCAGTTGGCTGGCCTAAAAGAGTCCCTGAGTCCCTTGAGTCTTCTCTGGCCAGCAGAGCCCCTGCAGCAATGGCAGATCTGTAGCAGTGACCTAGGCCAGACTGGAGTCTGGGCCCTGGCCTCGAGCTGGCCTGGGGTGCGGGTGCAAATGGCAGGCAGGAGAGTGAGTGGGCAAGGCAGCTGCCTAGGGTGCAGGCAGTGCTCAAGACCTGGGGGGGGCAAACCCTCAACAGGAGGTGGTGTCGGGGGATGTGGAGATCAGGGTCAAGAGGGACGAAGGGCCCATTGCTCAGAAGGATGACCCTTGCCAAGAGCCTGGCTCTGGCGCCAAGCCGTGCAGTCACACCAAACGTCGCGTCCCTGCTGCCCAGGTGCTGTTTTCCTCATCCTCAAGAGACATCAGCCACCCCGACCTGCCGCTCCTGCAACCCCCCTTCCCTAAGCGCTGTTTTCTCCAGCGTGGGAACGCGTGGTCTTGGCTGCATCTCCCCGCCGCCTCCCCCTTTCTGGGAAGTGAGCTCAGACACTATTTCTGTCTGGTCATGCCTTGTGTGGGAGGATGGCGGTCCTTGTTCGCTCATCAACCCCCTGCCCAACGCACGCACCACGCACACTTCTGCTGGTGTCTGAGCCATTTCACAAACCTGAGGGCAGCCAGACCCGTCTTCGAAGTTTTGAAACACAAAGGGCTGAAAGGAAGCACCGTGCTGCCCCCCCCCCCCCCCCCCGCGCACTTGTTCTCTCAGTAACGTGAGCCTGGGAGGTTTCCAGGTGGGATGGGGTGCGGGTGCTCTCAGGAGGCAGCCGGTGGGGGGTAAGAGGGGGCATCACAGTGCTTGCTGTCGTGGGGCACCCCGGAGCTAAAAGGCTGTCACCTGGGCACCGTGGACAGCTCTCAGCTGGCTGTCATCAGTACCTCCAGGTCACTCTTGCCCCCTGGTGGCCTCACTGAGAGCGGCCGTCCCACTGCAACCACAGTGGCCACCGGCACCGACCTAGTTCTGTGCGTGTGTGTTTGCCTTCACAGTGTGTCTGAATGCCTGGTGGGTCTTTGCGCATACCTGGGCATCTCTGTACACCTGTCCAGCTGTGTGCGCCTGGTGTCCTTCCAGGTCCAGGCAGGTCCTCCTTTCCAGGAGGGTGGGGGTGGGGTGGGAGTTGGCAGCCCGAGAGGGACGGGGCCCGGGGGAAGCGCGTCCAGGGGAAACCCATCCCCAACCAGTCCCTAGCCTAGAGAAGATCCCCGGCAGCACAGGCGGCAGTGGTTGAGGCACCCGGAGGACTGGCTGGATGGGTGGGTGGAAGGGGGAGCAGAACTGGAGGGAGGGAGAGGGGGCGCAGCCTCCCGGCGCCGTCCCGCCCCCACAGGTGGAGCGCGCAGGCGCACTCCCGGCACGCGCGCCTCTCGCTGCCTAGCCTCCGTCCCGGATCCTTTGCCGCAGCGTCAGCGCCGCCGCCGCCTCTTTTCCTCATCTTCCGCCTCCTCGGCCTCTGCCTCCTCTTCCTCCTCCGCCCCTCCTCCTCCTCCTCCTCCTCCGCCGCCGCCGCCTCCCCCTCCCCCGACGCGGCGCCCGGAGCCTGTGCCCAGCCCCGGGCCGCGCGGTGCCATGCTGCCCCGGCGGCGGCGCTGAAGGATGGCGACGCCTGTCCCTCCACCCTCCCCGCGGCACCTGCGGCTGCTGCGGCTGCTGCTCTCTGGCCTCGTCCTCGGCGCGGCCTTGCGTGGTGCGGCCGCCCGCCGCCCGGGTGAGCGAGTGCACTGGGCGCAGGCTGCGCGCGCGGGGCGCCCCGGGGCCGGGGATCGCTGGGCGTGGGTCCGGCCGCGCGGCGCCGCAGTCGCCCTCGCCGCCCTCGCCAGGGCCCGCAGGCCTCGCAGGCCCCGCAGGCCCCGCAGGCCCAGCCCGCGAGCCACCGCGCCGGCCCCGCCTCTCGAGAGCCGGGTAAACAGGCCTGGCGGGGAGGGCGCGGCACCGGGCCGCCGAGGGGTCCACTGGATGGGGCTTCTCCCGGCTTCTTGGAGGCGAGCCTGAAGTTGATTCGATTCTTGTCTTTGTCTGGGTCCGTGAGCCTGGTGGGTCGGTGTCTCAGGAGGGCTCTCTCCGCGTCGCCCCGCGGCCTGGAGTCTGCCCCGTGGGCGTTTCTGTGTGTGCGCGTCTCGGGCACCGCGGGTGTGGGCCCGGCCCTGGGTGCCTGCCGGCCTTACTGCCGGTGTCCGTCCTGGAGTCGGAGTCGCAGTGCTGGTCGGTCCCTATGCCTCGGGTGGTGGACATGCGCCTTGCTTTGCTGCCATGGTGGGGTCTGAAGTTTTCTTGGGCATCTGACAGCTTGTCCCAGGCTTAGGGTTTTGCTCTGGCCTCAGTGGGGACAGGAGGAGCTTACAGTCTCTGCTTCCACACTCACCCTCTGCTCTGCAGGGCCCCTCCATTCTGTCTTCTGTGCTTGGGGTTGGAGGGCACCCCCCAAGGTAGACTGAGGCAGAGAGGGATGAGCCCAGGGTTCTGGGAGACGCTCCTGGCTCCCCAGGTGGGCACTGAGGTTCCAAAGGTCTGCAGGAACCCAGAACCCAAAATGCACTCTGCCAGGTGGCAGAATTGGGAGACTTCGTACCCATGACTTCACCCATTTTTCCTGGCAGCCCCATAGGAGAAGTGTTCTTAGCCCATTTTACAGATGAGGAAACTGAGGCACAGAGAATTGACCACTGTATGATGCCGCTGGGATGCTAACCTGGACAGTGCGTGTGGTCTGCATGTGTGACCTCAAGAGGCCAGAGCAGGGCAGGCGTCCTCTTGGCCACAGCACCCCTGGACAGAGGCCTGGCACCACTAGGGGAGGCTCCCAAGGAGGCCTAAGCGCCAGAGCATGGCTGGCCAGGGATGGTGGGGGCTGCCTGCTGATGGCCTGGCTCCAGGGCATACAGGGTGGGGCCTCCTGAGGAAATGGATTATAGTCCCTGTACTGAGCCTCTGGGGTGGGCAAGTGCCGCCCCAGCTGCTCATCAGCTTTGTGTGCGCCCAGATGCGGGGCAGGGTGCCAGGCACTCTCCAGCTGCTGCTGTTCCTGGGACCTCCTCCCTCACCCTGAGTCTGGAGCAGGGGCCTTCCCAGGGCTAAATGGGCAGCAGCCACATCCTCCCGGCGTGGGGGACTGGGAGTGGCGGGAGGCCCCTGGAACCCAGAGCCAGCTCTGGAACTCAGGCCCCTACCCTTGCTCTGGCACACTCTGGGTTCTCTGCACTAGGTGCCGGGACTGCATGGCTCCCCAGGTGCCCGGCTGGTGGGTAGGGTCCAGACGGACCAGCTGGCACAGGCTTAATGTTTAACTAGCCCAAGCCCTGGGCCCAGCTCACTGATATGGGTGCCTGCCAACCCAGGTTGTGCTGGAGGGGGGATCCCTGGGATGGGAATCTCAGCCCACTTGCCCACCTGCTGTAGGAGCTGCTGGAACTTCCTTGAAGGGATGCCTACAGCCAAGAGGCTGTGGGTGTCAGGTTACCAAGGAAACCAAGCCAGGCCAGCCAAAGTCTGGAGAAGGACAGAGCCGGCATTCCCGGATGCCCCATGTCACCCTCCTGCAGCAGGGACTGGTCCTGGTTCTCCGAGATGCGCCCACCCCCACCTCCCCAGACACCACTGACGGTTCTGCTGGGTCTCCCCCTGGCTCCACTGGCTCCGCTGTCCCGTGAATGGGGCTAGTGTCCCAGGTCTTGAGACATTCCCCGGCTTTTTTTTTTTTTTTTTTTTGTGATACTCAGGCCTCTCACTGTTGTGACCTCTCCCGTTGCGGAGCATAGGCTCCGAACGTGCAGGCTCAGCGGCCATGGCTCACGGGCCCAGCTGCTCCGCGGCATGTGGGATCTTCCCGGACCGGGGCACGAACCCGTGTCCCCTGCATCGGCAGGCAGACCCTCAACCACTGCACCACTAGGGAAGCCCAAGACATTCCCCAGCTTTGAGGCAACTCACCTGCTGCATGCAGAGAGGAAACTGAGGCAGAGAGGGCCACCACCCTCCACCCCCCAGCATCAAGATGGGAGCCTTGGTCACGTGTACAGGACACTGAGGTCTGGGCCCCAAATTAGAAATGGCCTGGCCTGTAGTCCCAGGCCCTCCCCAGTCCCTGGCAGTGGTGGCTGCAGGAGTGACCCGGGCCTGGTTTCTGTTTCCGAAGCAAGTGAGACTGGCAGACTCCGTCCCAAGTATCCCTAGCCCCAGCGGCTCGGCTGTGCCCTGGGGACAAGCCAGAGGTTAGATGTGGGGGCAGTGACTCGACCTCTGCTGTCTCCCAGCTTGGCCCTCTAGGGCTGTAGGAGGTCATGATGAGGTTTGCGGTGGCGGGGGGGCAGCCCTGAAATAGGAGACAGCCCCGAGGTGGTGGGAGGGAGCGACCTGGGCCCCCGCTCTGGGGCTCCCAGGTTGGGCAGGGGTGAGAGACTCGCTCTAGGACAGGTTGAGACTGGAGATGGGACTTGGAGCGCTGCAAGGCCCTAACCGGGAGAGCTCAGTGTTCTCTGGATGGTAGGGGACAGTTCCTGTGCGGAGAGCTGGCTCAGGTCTGGGAAGTGGACTCTGGGGAGGGGGTGAGGCAAGAGAGTTCCGATAAGTGTTAGGACTGTTTGTCTTCCTGGTTCTGATCCCCGGTGCGGGGGAGGAAGGGCCTACCCAGAACAATGGCCGGAGCCAGGCTTGGCCAGCTCTGTAGGGAGGGGTTGGGGTGGCCAGGACAGTCCTACTTACTGTGCAGGGGCTGAGTCAGGCTGGCCGTGACCCTGTTCTGCCTCTGCTTTCTTCTCAGATGCAGCCGTCTGTCCTGGGAGCCTGGACTGTGCCCTGAAGAGGCGGGCGCGGTGCCCGCCGGGTGCACGTGTCTGTGGGCCTTGCCTTCAGCCCTTCCAGGAGGACCAGCAGGGGCTCTGTGTGCCCAGGATGCGCCAGCCTCTGGGTATGGCTTCCTCCCTCCCCCACCTGGTACATTTGACCCCAGCCTCAGCTCTCAGGTCTCCTGCGCTTTGTGGGGTGCCAGGGACTCTCAAGTCACCCTCCAAGTGGCCTGGTGATCCTTTCCAGATGGCACCAGCCCAGAGCTGGGTGGTGGGCTGAGGCCTGGGGCAGTTAGTCCCTCCCAGGGCAAGAGGTATCCAGTGTGCTGGGGTGATTCTGGGAGAGGCAGGGTCAGAGTTCCCCAGGCTTGGGTCTCCGCAGGGTTGGGCCCTCAGGCACCCACTTCTCCACCCGCTGGGCCGCCCCTGCTCCTTGCCCAGCGACCCCTCTCTCTCCATCACTCACCTGTCCTGTCTGCTTGATTGCGCTGGCGGTGCCCTGCCCGCCGGCCTGAACCCAGAGTCTGTCGGGATGGTGCCAGCCAGAGTGACTCCAGGTGTGATGGGGCATTGCAGAGGGTGCTCTGGGGGCTGAAGAGTCGGGTGGGCTGGGAGGGGCTTCCTGGAGGAGCATGTTCCTGGCAGCGAGTGGGGCGGGGGCCTGCTGCAGAAGGCGCATGCTCTGCGCTCTGGGTGCTGAGCGGGGGTGTCTACTTGGAGCCTCTGTCCGGACTATGGTGCCCACGGCAGGGACGAGGGGGACCCAGCCACGGCCCCGCCCCAGCAGCTGCCCTCCCTTCCTCCTGATGACCTGGTGGGGGCGGGGGTACAGAATGGGGCTTCTCCGCATTCCTTGGGGGGTCCTGCTCGTCTTGACAGCGGAGGCGGTGGGCCAGGTGACGCATTGTCCCCGTGCTCCTCCCACTGCTTTGTGGGTAATGCGCGGGGTGTGGGGCAGGACCCCTGCCCTTCTCCTCCTGGCCTCTGCACGTTCCCATAGCACCTCCACCCCCTGCCCGCTCTCCTGGGAACGCTGGTGCTCACACAGAGTTCCCTTATTTGTCACCATGGCAACCGGGATGGCCAGGAGCAGGCAGGCTGGTACCTGGTCCTCTGGCTACAGGTGCCTGGGAGGAGCCTGGATGGAGAAGGAGGCCTCGGCCTGGGGACTGGCTCCCAGATGGGCCTCTCCCTCTCTCCCTCTCGGAAGGCTCCCTGTAGCTGGTGTTGCCAGGGAGGGGCTGGGGGCCTCTCCACCTGATGGCCCTTCACCCTCCCCAGGGGAGGGCTTGCCCCAGCCCAGACTGGAAGATGAGATCGACTTCCTGGCCCAGGAGCTAGCCCGGCAGGAGGCGGGGCACTCCAGGCTCACGGCCCCACCCCAGCCTGAGGGGCGACAGCGGCTCCCGGAGGCTGGTGAGACCCCGCCCCCTTCCCCTGTCCAGCTCCCCACCACCCTTGACCCCAGCCTGGTCTTGCTGTTTAACTTGCCTTCCCTCTGCAGCATCCACCATGGGGCTCTCAGAGCGTGGCCGGGGCCCCAACCTGGGCCTCCCCTCCACGCGGGGAGCGCCCACGCCCCGCACCTCCTCCCTGCGCTCCACCGTGTCATCTGGGCCTGTGCACATGTCCCCGCTGGAGCCGCGGGGCGGGCGCGGTGACGGCCTTGCCCTCCGTAAGTCTGGCCGGGCGGGGAGGCAGGGTCTTGCCCGAAAGGCTGCCCTCACTGAGCCCCCTCCCTGCAGTGCTGATCGTGGCGTGCTCCGTGGCCGGCGCGGCCGCCCTTGCCGTGGCCATTCTCTGCTGGTGTCGGTGAGCATGGGGCCGGGCTGGGGGCGGGCGGCCGGGCGGCCGGGTGGCGACCCCGCGGGTCTCAGGTGTGGTGTCTCCACTACACCCGCAGGCTGCAGCGAGACGTTCGCCTGACCCAGAAAGCCAACTACGCGGCCCCGCAGGCGCCCAGCTCCCCAGCCACGCCCAGGATCTCGGTGTGTGACCGCGCCCGGCCCCGCCCCGCCCCGCCCCGCCCCTCTGCCTCGGCCTGACCCTGTCTCCCCACTCCCGCAGCAGCCCGGGGACCAGCGGCTGGCGCACAGCGCGGAGATGTACCACTACCAGCACCAGCGGCAGCAGATGCGGTGCCTGGAGCGGTGAGAAGCCCCACCCGCCCCGCCCACCCCAGGCCCAGCCACCCCTACCCCGGCCCGCTGCTCCCGCCCCTATCCCGGGCCACTGGCACCTGGAGGGTGAGGGAGGACCCGACGATCCTGCGCCCACCCAGGCATAAGGAGCCCCCCAAGGAGCTGGCCTCTGCCTCCTCCGACGAGGAGAACGAAGACGGCGACTTCACGGTGTACGAGTGCCCCGGCCTGGCCCCGGTGAGTGCGGGGGTGGGCGGCGGGTGTCCCTCCCTTGCCCTGGACCCACCTAACGCCAGCGTTCGCAGACTGGAGAGATGGAGGTGCGGAACCCACTGTTCGACCATGCCTCGCTGTCCGCGCCCCCGCTGCAGTGACCCGAAGGCTGATGCCCACCCTCTCGTGGACGCGCCGCCCACGGGTGGGGAGGGGCAGGGCCCAGCCTTTCCCATTAAAGAGACTGTGTCCTGACACTCGTGTGCTTGTGGCTGGGGCCCCGGGGCGGCTGGGAACCCCTTGCGGGGACACTCGCCCTGCTGCCAGGGACCTTCTCTGCTCCTCCTTGCATCTGACCCCTCACATCTGGACGCCCCCTCACATCTGGACACCCCCAGTCGAGGGGAGGAAGACAACCCGAGAGACAAGGCATGGATTGGGAATCCCGGAGACAAGCCAATTAAAGTACATTTCAAAACTTTGGCTGGGTGTGCTAGAGACTGACCTCCCCCTCCCCCCGACTGGGGGCCAAGGTGGAGGGACCCTGGAGCGGGTCTCAGGCTTCCTTCCACACCCCTAGAGAGGTGGGATCTCTGTGCCCTTCGTGGGAAGACCCTGTCACCGCCTGCTGGGGAAGGGATGCTTTATTTTTCCTAGACAGAGGACCACCCTAACCTCTTTCTCCTCCAGGCCTCCCCCCACCAACACTTGTGCCCCAGAGCCGGGGAGGGGAGGAGTGCGGCGCAGGGCCAGGCCAGTCTGAAGTTGGTGCCCCTCCCTCAAGACCCCGTCCTCTTGTGTGATAAAAAGGGCTGGGAGCGGGCACCCCAGGCCTCCATTCCTGCCCTGTGTCCACATGGGCTGGAGGGCGGGGAGGGACGGCATGCAGGACTTGACTGTGGGCCCCTGCAGCCTATGTGGGGTGCATGCCAGGCAGAGGGACACAGGCTGCACACAGGTGGGTGGGCCAGGTTAGGGGACAGAGGTGGCAGGGGCCCTGAGTGTCAGGAGCTGGGTCTTGGTCCACCCCAATCCCCCGCCAAGGAGCAAGGAGGCCAGTGGAGGAGGAGGGTGACCTCCAGCTGAAGGCCCAGAGTGGTGGCCGAACTTCATGGTCAGAAGTGCCAGGACTGGGCCTGGCAGAGGGGTTTCTGGGGTCCAGCGGCAGTGGGGGCCTGGTGCACACGGTGTGGGTATCAGACCTGTCTGCCTCACCAAGGCTGGGGATGAGGGATGGGTTGGGTTCAGAAGCCCCTTAGTGATTCCTAGGGGTGGGGCGTCCAGAGAATGCTGGACCTCTGGCTCCTAGATGGATGGGGGCAGCCGTGAATGGGGAGGACAGTCAGATCCCTGAGGTGGGGCTGGGCTGGGGAAATGGGGTTGGCTCTGCTTAGAGCTAATGGCTTGTCCTAAAGCGGTATGTTTCTGGGGCTAGAGCCCACCCCTGACTCCTGGGCTGTGGCCTTGGGCTGGCCCTCAGCAGGAAGCCTCAGTTTTCCTTTGATGCACTGGTGTGGGAGATGAAATGGGCCGGGTACAGGGAGCTGGGAATGAGGGTAGGGTGGGATGCAGGCAGGGCGACGAGTACCGCCGTCCACTGTCGTTTAATCTGTATCATGAGGGGAAGTAGCCACGAAGAAAACTGGGGGGCAGGGAGATTAAGTTCTCACTCAAGGGCAAGGCACCCAGGCTGATCCGGCCCAGGCCAGTCTGTCTCGCCAGCTGGACCCTGCAGACCCAGGGCCGGCGGTTCCCCTGGAGCCCTGGGGTCAGTCCCTGAGCTCCTGGCACTTTCCTTTCCCACCTCGTGCTGGCCTGACCTGGGCAGAGAGCGGCCACCCTACATGCTGACCACTGTCACCTTCCAGACGACAGCACCTAGGCAGCAGGAGTGGGGAGCACGCAGCCCCAGCCCGAGGGGCGCCTCAGGGAGAGAGGGCCAGAGCCTGGCTGCCCAGCTGTCTGCCCCAAGGGTGGGCCTGAGCAGAGCCAAGTCCAGACACGTGCCCAGAAGGCCCCCTGGTGGCCATGCTCCCAGCCACCGGCTCTTGCAGGAGCGGGCTGAAGGCAGCAGAGGGAGCCCGCACACCCTTTACTCCCAGAGAGAGGGTGAGGCAAGGGCTCAGGGAGTGCCTTTGGGAAGGTGGGTGCCCAGGCTGGCAGGTGGCCAAGGGCACCCCAGGTTGGGGGTGCAGCTGCGGGAACAGCACGAGGGCAGTGCCGGAGGGCAGTCACAGCAGGCAGCAGCCTTCAGCCTCCCCGTGGACCACCTGGAGGCCACCAGCCCCTCCGGCCCTCCTTCCCTTCCTGCCCAGGCTGGGGAGCATGGCCACATCCTGTCCAGGGGGAGCTCCAGGACCTGCTGGGGGCTCCTCCAGGGCCCTGGGTGGGGGGTGCAGGATGGGGACTCGGAACCCCGGAGCATCCCAGCCACCCAGGCTGGCAGGAGGACATCTCCTCCTGGGGTCTGCAGCTGGGGAGGTTCCCACTGCCTAGGCTCTTGACTAGGGGGCCACCCCACCCCGCGGTCTGTGCCAAGCACCATCTTAGCCCCAGGGTCTATGCTGGGCTGTGGCGGTGTCACCCTCTGGCACCTACACTCGGGAGGACACCAGGCCAGGGAAGCTTCCTAAGAGCGGAGGCACACATGCATCACCGGCCCCCCCACCCCTAGTGAGAACTGGGTGGAGGTGGGTTGAGGGCTGCCAGAGGCGGGGCCTGCGAGAGTCCCAGGTGGGCTCAGGGCTCCTGGTGGGGTGGCCAGGAAAAGTGCTCGTGGGCAGGGCACCTGGGCTGGGGACGGGAGCAGCAGCTCCAGCCCCAGGGCAGCCCCCTGCGCCCCAGGGCCTGTGAAAGGAAGGGTGGTTGAGGATTTGACCAAGAGCAGGGGCCGGCTCTGCTGAGCTCGCCTGGGGCCAGTGGAAGTCAAAAAGCCAGATGGGGAGCGGGCATGGAACTCCTCGGGGCCTTGCGCCCGGTGAGTGGGCTGAGGGAGGCCCTCCTCCCTGGGGGACCCCAAGCCCCTGCCCCCGCTTCCCTGACCCAGTCCGCTGGCCCCTATCTCATTGCGGAGGCCGCCGGAGGGGGCATCCTCTTCCCTTGGGCCCTGGGCAGTGGGAAGCAGGGACCCTGGGGACAGGTGGGGGGCCCTCCAATCGGTGCCTGCCAGGAGGCTGGCCCTGGAGCAGCCCTGTGCTCAGCTGCGGGAGTGACCCTGTGTTCCTGGGTCCCAGATGCTCACGGGCTGCTAAGCTGGAGGTGGGTGCCCGCCTGCATCCCAGTGACTCTGAGGCCCAGGGCTGAGCTGGCAGGAGGAGGCCCCACTTTCCCTTTGACTCAGACTCCCTCACCTTTTCTTTTTTCCTCTGAGAACCTCTCGTTCTGACCCATCTCTGGGCCAACCTTGGAGCCCCATTTCCCAGCCAGCAGGTTCTCACGAAGGGTGGGGGGCAGCGACTGGCAGGCATGCCAGGGGCCCCTAGGAGCAGCAGACCTCGCGTAAGGGTGGGGGAGGTTCAAGTCCACCCAGGCAGGGAGCGGGCTGCGGGTGTGGGTGAAACCGGTGGCAGGGCCCCAGCCAGCCTGGCAGTGCAAACAGGAAGGGCAGAGGCTCTGGCAGCCAGGAGCCAGGTCACTAGCAGGCTGTGGTAGGATCAGCTCCTTCCTGCTCTCCCCCACCGCCCAAGGGGCGCCTGCCACAGGGAGAGGGGGTGGTCTCCTCCAGGGCCCCCGTGCCAGGGAAGAGATGCCTGGATGGGACCAAAGGCCCAGTGCCACTGTGGTCCTCTCCCTAAATGCTGGGTGCCGGAAGGGCAGGGCTGGCAGCAGCTGTCCGCTCCGGTCAGGGCCTGATGTTGCCGGCCCCTGGGAGCCAGGCCTGGCGGCTGCATCCACACCTTGGGCCACCAGATGGTTTCCGATAGATCTCGCAGCCCCCGCTCCGCCCCCCCCGCCGATGTTGCACAAGGCCTCACCGCAGCTCAGAGGTTATGCAGGGGGTGGGGAGCCTCAGAGGGGCCAAAGTGCCCCCCTTCTCCTGGACTTGCCTCTGTCCCCCTCCACGGGTCTGCTGCCAGCTCCCCGGTTCCTGCCCTGAGGGCAGTCTGGTCCTCACTGGAGGGCAGGAGTTGGGGGAGGCCAGCAGCCCCGGGAGCCCGAGTGGAACAGGACAGGGACTTCGGGGTGATGGGAGGCGCCCAGGATGGCATGGGCGGCAGATCCAACCAACGGTTCCTGGTTGCTGTTCCTTCCACGACACCCAGCCCGCAGCCTCCAAACACTGGACTGGCTTGAGGCCTTTAGGACACTAGCATGAGGGCTGGGCCTTGCCCAGCCACGTCCAGCCACGTTGAAGGAAGCTGATGGCTGAGCACAGGGTACAGGCCGGAGCCAGGGCTGTCCAGCTCCGAGGAACCAGAGCAAAAGGGGAAGGAACTGGACCTCCATGCCTGGGCCTCCAGGGCTGGCCGGACGGCGGGGGAGGAGAGGGACTCTGGACTTCAGCCTTCCTTTTCCTGGAGCGGGTGCCAGCCCCCTGCCCACGTCAGGGACAGAGCGACTCCTTCCCTTTCCAGCCTGGAAAGCCCCCTCCCTGCCCCCACTCCCACCCTGGGCTGTGGGACCTGGAAGAAGAGACCTGGAGCCCCCAAGGGCGGGCCTCCCACCCCAGGTTCCTGCAGCTCTTCCCGGCCGGCCAGAACCTGGGGCCCCTCAGCCGGGGCTTCCGCAGACACGGGTCCTTGGGAGGGGAAAGCCTGGCACCTGCCCACCATGGACATGTGCTGGGGCCTTGTGTGTGCAGACACTCCTAGGACCCCTGGACGGAACCCCTCTCTGGGAATCTGGGCTCCGGGACAAAGGTGTCCTAGAGGCAGCAGGGGTGGGGTGGGGTGGGGTGGAGTGGCCCAATTAGAAGCAAAGAATAGGAGAGACTTCAGCCTCCTGGCAAACAGCTGAGTGCAGCACATCTGCGGCAAGAGGGTCTGGGAGCCCACGGCGGAGTTGAGCGGGCGGTGAGCAGGGGAAGTGGGTGATGACACAGCACTGGGGGAGGTGGTGCTGGCCTGGGCTCTGCTGGCCTCCGAGGGAAGCATGCCTGCTCTCCACGGGCACCCCAAGCCTGGGCAGCAGGCAATAGCTGGGTGCTCAATGGCTGGGCCACCCTTCTGGGGCAGGGGCCACCTCCGCTCAGGATGGCCTCCCTTTCCCTGAGGTCACGCGGGCCCTCTCCTCCTCCTGCCTCCCATGCCTGCCCCGTGCGTCACCTCCAGGCCTTTCCAGAGGCCAGCAGGGGTGGGGGACACGGTCCTGGACCCTGGCTGGGCACCCTTCCTGTAGCCGCCTCCCCTCAGCAGCCAGAGGGGGAGGCGGGGTGAGGATGGCGGTGATGCCAAAGGTCACCTCAGGGCGGGGGCGAGGGCGGGACAGGAGCGGGAAGGTACCCTGGTTGCCCTCCTCCTGAGCAGATGAAAGGACAGCGTTTCCAGGTGGGGCTGGGTGCAGGGGCGCAGCCGTGATTTCAGGGCATCCCCATGCAGCCGCAGCTGTGATTTGAGAACCTCCGGCTTCTCGAGTAATTAATCTGGGAGCTGCCAATGCATAATGCCGGTGAGTGTGTGGTCTTCGGGAAAGCTTGGGCTGGGAGGATGGGGCCTGGGGCGAGCCCGAGGAGACAGCCTCTCTTCCTGTGTCCTGTGCAGGGGTCAGCCCCGCTCCGAGGCTTCGGGCTTTGGGGGGCCTGGCGGTAGCGGCTCTTCTCTCTGCCCTCTGGCTCCTGTGGCTGCTCAGGTCGGCCCCTGCGGGAGCTCCGGCACCCCAGCCCACGATCACCATCCTCATCTGGCACTGGCCCTTCGCCAGCCAGCCTCCAGAGCTGCCCAGCAATACCTGCACCAGCTACGGTGTGGCCCACTGCCACCTGACCACCAACCGCAGCCTGCTGGCCAGCGCCAATGCCGTGGTCTTCCACCACCGAGAGCTGCAGACCCGGCAGGCCCGCCTGCCCCTGGCCGAGCGGCCGCAAGGGCAGCCCTGGGTGTGGGCCTCCATGGAGTCGCCCAGCCACACCCGCGGCCTCGGCCGCCTCCGTGGGGTCTTCAACTGGGTGCTGAGCTACCGGCGTGACTCAGACATCTTCGTGCCGTACGGCCGCCTGGAGCCCCGGGAGGGGCCTGCACCGCCGCTGCCGGCCAAGAGCAGGGTGGCCGCCTGGGTGGTCAGCAACTTCCAGGAGCGGCAGCGGCGCGTGCAGCTGTACCGGCAGCTGGCGCCCCACCTGCAGGTGGATGTGTTCGGCCGTGCCAGCAAGCAGCCCCTGTGTGCCGACTGCCTGCTGCCCACCGTGGCCCGGTACCTCTTCTACCTGTCCTTCGAGAACTCCCAGCACCGAGACTACATCACTGAGAAGTTCTGGCGCAACGCGCTGCTGGCCGGCACGGTGCCCGTGGTCCTGGGCCCCTCGAGGGTCACCTACGAGGCCTTCGCCCCACCTGATGCCTTTGTGCACGTGGACGACTTCGGCTCGGCCCACGAGCTGGCCGCCTTCCTCGCCGGCATGAACGAGAGCCGCTATCGGCGCTACTTCGCCTGGAGAGACCGGCTCCGAGTGCGGCTGTTCGGCGACTGGCGGGAACGCTTCTGCGCCATCTGCGCCCGCTACCCCCACCTGCCCCGTGGCCAGGCCTACCAGGACCTCGAGGGCTGGTTCCAGGCCTGAACTCTGCCGGCTGGAGGAGGCAGGGGAGGGTGGCTGGGAGCCGGAGGTGTGGGCAGAGGCCTGGGTGTTGAAATCCAACCCACCGGCATCCGACCAACCCCCATGGGCAACCCACAGGCTGACTTGGGTGCTGGGGACGGAGGCCAGGAAGCAGGGGTAGCCTTGGCAGGCTGCCCGGAGGTGGAGGCGGGTGGGCACTGGAGCCACTATTTGGGGGCAGAGGTGCGAGCAGGGAGGGAGCAATGGGGGTGCATGTCGCTGGGGCCCATCAGAGATGAGAGGCTACAGAGGCCCTCCCTCCCCACCTTGATCATATCTTGGGCTGGTCAAGGCTGTCCTCCTGAGGTCTGTGGGGGCAAAACCTGGGCCCCCGACCTCTGTAGCCACGGTCCCCTCGTCTGGAATGTGCAGGATGGAGCCCCGCGTACAGACCTGTGTGGCCCGGACCCGAGACAGCCAACCAGCTTCTTGGGCTTTTGACAGCCTGCAGTCAGTCCCCTGGGGGAAGGGACACCAATCAATAAAGAAACAAAGGGCACGAATGGCATGACACATGTCGAGTCTGCTTCCCCCTGCCACCCTGGCCACACAGGCCTTTGTCCTGGCCGCATCCCGCCCTCTCCATCCCAGGCCTCTGTCCTCCCAGCTTCCTTCAGCCACACTGAATGGCACCGCAGCAGAGAGCCTTCCCTGACCCCACAAAGGCCGAGGGGCGGAGAGCAGCGGCCAAGGACAGAAACGCGGCTGGGGCGGGGGAAGGTGCCCCATGTCGAAGGCCTTGGGATTTCACTCTCAGGCTGCAGGGTGTCTGGGGTGTGACGAGGTTTTTGATGTGTGGTTCCCTCTGTCTGGTGGCTGGTGGCAGCATGGGCCTCGAGGAGGTGCCAAGGTTACTGCTGCAGCCAAGGAAGCCCTTGTGGCAGGCTGTGCGGGGGGAGGGGAGGCTGACCGTGAGCCTCTGGGTGGTGCTGACAGGGCCCCAGGAGCGCATTCGCCCCTGCCCCAGGTGGGGTGGGCAGCAGGTGGAGGCAGGAAGCTGCCCGCCCCCTTGGCAGTGGCTTGTGGGAAAGGCCCACCGGTGACTTCCTGCCCTGCCCTAGCCCTGGTACTGGCCGAGGAGAAGGAAGTGCCCTCAGGCTGCAGGGTGGAGTGGTTGGGGGATTGTGATCTGCCCCTCTTCCTGGGACTGCTTCTCCTCGAACTGTAAGGAAGGAGCTGGGACGGGGTGGGGAGGTGCGGCCCCCCAGATCTGCCACTCAGTTTAGGATGCGACTTCTCTGTGCAGCCCAGACACTGGACACCACTCGGCTTGCCCCTCCCGTTCCCAAGTTGGGAAACTGAGGCTGGGAAGAGCCATCAGAACCCACCGCCAGGCCTCCGTTCCCCGCAGGGGCTGGCCTGCCCTCTGCTGGCCTCCCTGGGAATGGACCTCCCCACCCAGCTCAGACCCGGCCGGCGTCTGTCCCGCCGCTTGGCTCTGGCAGGCACCAAACCACCTCTGGGGAATTCACTGGACCCCAGACTCCCTGTGCAGAGGCCAGACTCACTCTCGCATATAGGGAGAAAAATGAGCCACTCACAGAGGGAGCAGCCTCTGTCTCCCCGAACTCCGGCCTACCCTGGCTGCAGGGAGCAGTTCTCTCTCTGGGTCCCTTCCCTTCCTCGCTGGGCCCAGGGAGCTGCAGCCCCGGCCAAGCCCAGCCAGGCCAGTCCTGCTACTTGGTCACCAAGCGGCTCATTCACAAGGAACGCAGGAGACTCTTACAGGGGTAGGGCAGCCCACCTGCAGCCCCTCTCACCAGCCCCACCCCCTTGTAAGGGGTGCAGGTCGGGGCTGCACCCAGTGGGGCAGGAAAACTGAGTCTTGAAGCGGTGAGAGCAAGGCCCGCCCTGTGCACAGGTGGGATCTGCATGCAAGGCGGAGCTCCCCTCCCCAAGGGTGGGCGGCTGCCTCCCTCCAGGCCCCAAGTGCCCTGGGCACTGGGACCTGTCTCTTAGGTCCAGATGAAATTCCTGCCATCAGCCCTTCTGCGGGGAGGGCAAGGTAGAGGTGGGGACCTGGTGGGGGACGACCGCTCCCAGCATCCCTTCAGGGCGCCCTCGGCCAGGGCCAGTGACGACCTTGGGGTGCCTCTGTGGGAGGAGGGTTTCAAGGGGGTGGGGCGCTGCGCGCGGGCCTGGCGCCCCTGGGAGAAGAGCGCCCTGGAAGGGAGTGAGTCGGGGGTCTCGGTTTAGATGTGGGCTCTTGGGCGCGTCACTTCAACGCCTAGCGAGGTGGGGGGCGACCAGAAAGCCACTCTTGGCGGGTCAGAGATCCAGGAACGGCCCGGACGGGGGCGGGCGGGGGACCCGAGCGGCGGGCACCGGGCGGCCCCTTTAAGCGGGGGCGCCGCAGGCGGGGGGCGGGCGCGAGCGGCTGTCGCCGCGGCCGCCGGGGCGGAGCCAGCGCCGAACCGGTGCCGGACGCCCGAGACGCCGCCCCGCGCGGGCGATGCCGAGCGGCGCGGCGGGTGGCGGGCGGCGGGGCGCGCAGAGGAGCGGGCCGCAGCGCGGAGGCGGCCGGAGCGCGGCCCCGCCATGGGCTTCCTGCACCAGCTGCAGCTGCTGCTCTGGAAGAACGTGACGCTGAAGCGCCGGAGCCCGGTGAGCGACCCCGCGCGCCGCGGGCCTGCGGGAGCGGGAGGCTGCGCGCACCGGGGCCAGCGGCGCGCTCCCCGCGAGCACGTGCGGCGGCCCGGCCGGGCACGCGCAGACCCCAGGCAGGCGGGGCGGAGGGCCGGAGACCCCTCACCCGCCCCCGCCCCTGGTCGCGCTCCGGCCTCCGGGGAGGGGGCTCGGCAGTGCCCGGCCCGCCGCCCGCGTCCGCTGACATTCGTGGTGCTCGGATGAGTCACGGGGCGGGCGTCCTCCACAACGCGCTCTCCGGGGCCAGCTTCGGGGGTGGGCGGTGGCCCTGGGACCCTGGGGTCTTGAGAGGCCCTGCTTCCCGGGGCAGAGGGCTGGCTGGGTGTATGGATCCGGGGCAGAGGCTTTGTGGTCTCTGGGCCCAGCCCCCTGGCGCCCCTGCAGGGACCCTGTCCCTCCCCTCCGTGCAGCAGCCCTCTGTCCTTAGGCAGGCACCTCCCCCCACCCCGCCCCCCGCCCACATCCAGTAGCCCTTGCTCCTGCTTTCTCACCACCGGCAGTGTCCTTGCTGTGCTAGCCTCAGCCAGTCCGAGTCCCTGCATCCTTTTGTCCTTTGGGGCCATCCTCCCTGAAGCTAGTGCTGATCTCTGATCTCCCCCACCCAACCTCCTCTGGGGACTGGGCCCTGCTGTTTGGAGCTGTGACCACCCCAGCTCTCTCCCCTTTGCCTGAAGTTGCAGGGCATAGCAGCTGTCGGGGGCAGAAGCCCCCGTGAGGAGCGGTGCCGGGTGGTATGGATGTCATCATGCTGACCGTCACTGCTCTGGCCCTGGGAAGGACGGGGCCTCTCCTGCTGGCCTGCCCAACCGGCAGCAGCCACACACCAGAGAGGCCTGGGCAGCTCGGGTTCCTGACTGGGCCCTGGGGATTTTCCAGGATGGGGCCCAGAGCAGGTCAGGGTCTGGAGATGGAGCTTGAGGCGGAGGCATCCTCTTGCCCGTCTGGGGTCTGGGAGGCTCCTGTACCCCCTGGCCCCGGGGCCCCTTGGGCTGACCAGCTCCTGCCTGGGTCCCTCCTCGAGAGGGGTTTTGAAGTGCACAGTGGGAAACCCAGGCCTGCAGATGGGCAGGGTGGCCATCGTCACCATGGCCTGGCAGGATTCCCCTGGGCACCTGGCCCTGGCAGGGAGCCAGGGTTGTGTACGCTCCCTGCCCCGGGCGCCTGGGGCTGGCTGGCACCGGGTTCCATGGATCAGTCCTGCCCCCTCGGGCAGCCTCTGGCGCAGCTTCCTCCACCTCAGGTTCTGGGTCACTGGGGACAAGCAGGGCAGGGATCCGGGGATGAAGGGGCATTGGGACACGGGCATGCGCTAGCATCAGCCCCAGAGTTCTTGGCAGGAAGCACCCCCGGGGGCTGGGAGCAGAGGCTCCAGTGATGGCCCCAGCGTCCACTGGGGACCCCAAGGCTCAGGGAAGGGAGCAGTGGCTCCTTGGGTACCTGGCAAGCAGGTGGGAGGTGCCCACTGACCTACACCCAGGAGTCGTCCCCGCATGCCAGGTTGGACCTCCCCCAGAACTTTCCTCGCCCCTGCCCCGCAGCACTCCCAGGGCATGGTTAGGCGTCTGGAGCTTCTCGGTGTGTGGCCACAGCAAACCAGAAATTCCTCCTCCAGGGTGGCTGAGGCCTTGCTGGGCCCATGCCATGGGCTGGGGCCGGCTAGATGTCGGACACCGTCCCCCACTTTTCTGGGAGGGTCTTGGGCTTCACACTTGGACCCCTGGGCTTGGCTGGCAGAGGTTTTACCCTGCGTGCTGTGTGCCTTGCTGAGGAGGGGTTGTATCCTGTGGAAAGCTTGGTCTGGAGAGTAGAAACCAAGGATCTCTGTGCCCTGCTTGCTCCCTCTTCCCAAGCTCTGTGCCTCGGCTTCTCCATCTGTCCGTGTGGCCTGTGCCCTCTTAGCTGGACATCGTTCTACCCTGGGGCCATAGGCTACTCCTGGTGGGGGGACCAGATCACTGTCACCAAGTCCCTGGAGTGGGAGGCAGCACGTCCACCCTCAGGCCTCACCTATTCTCCCCTTGACGCAGGAGGAGGGGCCCAGAGCGGGACAGCATGGCGGAACAGGGGTTTGACCACCTTGCAGGCCGCGGGGTGGGGCGCCCAGGTGGGGCTGAACCTGTACTGCCTGCCGTAACCAGATGCCCTTCTGGCTGCCCGCCCGCCCGCCAAGCAGGCCTCCCTCCTCCCAGCAGCGCGTGCGCGGCCGTTGCTATAGCAATGAGGAGGCAGTGAGGCCTGTTGCTGCAGTTACTGGTGGAGGTGCCCGGTGGCAGGGCGGGTGCAGCTGGGTCTGGCCCCGCGGCCATGACCCTGGCCTCCCGCGTGCCGCTTGCACACAGCCACCCTCGCGCTGTGTGCGTGTGGCAGGCGCCTCTCCCAGTCCACAGTGCCTCCTTGGCTGGCCCTGGGCTGGATCCTGGCTCCGGGTGGGGGTGGAGGCTGGTGCGGGCTGGCGCGGGCGTGGGGCGCAGACACACAGCGGGGTGTTCCAGACCACAGAGCTCTATTGTCAAAGCCCAGTAAACAGGGCAGCAGCTGCCCCCATCCCGGGGCACCGGGGCTCGGGCCCTGGGCCAGAGGGAACGCCACTCACTGGGGGCTCTGAAGTCTGTTTGGGGTGGGGGGTGAGGGTGAAGCAACCCTGGTGCTTCTGGGAAGAGTTGGGTGGGGGGGTGGTCCCCCAAAGAGCAGCCGGCCCGAAGTCCTCCTCCCCCTTGCACTCCTCCCTGCCCGAGCCAGGAGAGGTGGAGGTAAGAATGGCAAAGTCCTTCCATTTTCCAGGTGAGACAGAGAGAAGTCTGGGCCCCTGGGAACCCTGGTACTTCTCTGCCACTCCGAGCAGCTCCCAGCAGGGCTCACCTTGGTACCCAGCCTGGAGCGGCAGGAGCTGCCCAGGGAGCCCTGAGCTGATGCCCCAGGCAGGCAGGGCCGCCGCGCCCGCCTGAGCCACCTGGGCTGAGGGAGAGGGGCCAGGGCAGAAGGAGGGACCTGTGCCTCAGGGTCTGGGGGCTGTCAGACCCCTGACCAGGTCCTCCAGGAGGCTCGGGGCCCTGGGCTACAGCCAGGCCTCCCCCGCCGCCAGGCCTCACCCCCTAGGCCCTTGCGTGGGGGTGTGATGGCACCATAGTGGCGGGAAGGAGGGCTGACCCTGGGGGAGTGTGGGAGCTGCAGGCCAGTCCAGAGACTGCCTCGAGATCTTGCCCAGGAGCCCCTGCAGATGGGAGAGAAGATGAGCTGGGCAGACACACGGGTCCGAGTGGACCACAAGCTGGCTGATTTGTGTCTGCTGGCCTTCAGCGTGACAAGCAGCATCTGGGCTGGGGGTGGGAGACCTGATTTGCTTGAGCCGGATGACACTGACCCTCTCACTCTTCAAAGAGGTCCTGGAAAGAAGGGGCTGTGATCTCTGTGGCCCTGGGGGGGGCCTGGCTTGACCTTCTGTGGCCCCTGGGGGAGCATGGAGGGTCCGGGCTGGGCTGGGCTGGCCCTGCGGGGAGGGTGACGTCTGTCTGGTAGGGAGAGGAGGGTTTGGCTTTGTCCTGTCCAGCCCTGGGCAGGTGGCCTCACTCAGCCTGCCCTTTCCAGTGGGTCTTGGCCTTCGAGATTTTCATCCCTCTGGTCCTCTTCTTCATCCTGCTGGGGCTTCGGCAGAAGAAGCCAACCATCTCTGTGAAGGAAGGTGAGGGTCCTGGGGGGGAGGGGGAGGGGCCCGGGCACAGCCGGGTGGGCGGGGAGGGCAGGCCCTCACTGCAGCACACACGCATGTCCCGTGTGCACGTGACCGCACGCGCGTCAGCCGGCTCCCACAGCTCGTCCCGGTGCAGTCTGAGTGCCCGTCCCCCGGCGCAGGCCCTGGCCATGCCTCCTGGCCGGGCTGGAGGACGTGGCTGGCCACGCGGCTGCGAGGTGACCGAGGCGCCCGTTTCTCACTGTTCTCCTCTGTTCTGTTCTGCCCCTCCCCCGCACGGTCTGTGTCCTCCTCCCGGGCCTGCATGCAGTCTGTAAGTGCGCGGCCGCCGCCTCCTGGCTGGCCCGGGCGGCAGCCTCGGGAGCCCTGCGGGGCCTCCTGGTGTGGCTTGAGCCCTCCCCCACCCGCTCGCTTGCATTAACAGCCCCTCCTGGCCAGCTGGGTCCTGCAGGGCCCCCTGCCCGCTGTCAGGAGCGGCTGGCTCTCGGTGGGTGGGGGTGGGGGGAGGTCAAGGGTGGAGGCCCCTGGACCACAGTGGCTCCCAGGTCAAGCTCCTCGGGGTCAACCCTCTGTCTGTGGGGTTGCCTGGCCCCGCCTTGCTGGGCTGGGGCGCCTGGCCCCTCTCCACTCAGACCCTTGTGGGCGCCTGCATTCACTCTGCTAACCAGCTGGCCAGAGAGGTCAGAGGTCGCTGCCCAGGAGGGGCCGCCGTGCTCCCCTGGGCCCTGTGGGCAGTGCCGCCTCCGAATTCTTGGGAAAGGTGTCAGAGCATTTTGGCCTTGACTGGCTGAGGGAAGGGGGGCGCTTTGGGAGTTGTCGGGAAGGGATGGTGAGATGCCCTTTGACCTCTGACCTGCTGGGTCATTTGCACTAGAACTCTTGGCCCTCTGTTTCTCGTCTGCTGCCTGAAGCTTCTTTACCTTCCTGACTTTCTCTAAATCTCTTTTCTCGGCCTCTGTCTCCCTCCCCCTTCTTGATTCCTCCCTCTCTCCCCCCCACCCCGCCCTGGGCCCTCTCACCTGCCCGGCCCCCCCAGCCTTCTACACAGCAGCACCCCTCACCTCCGCCGGCATCCTGCCCGTCATGCAGTCGCTGTGCCCGGATGGCCAGCGGGACGAGTTCGGCTTCCTTCAGTACGCCAACTCCACGTGAGTGTCCCCCCGGACCCCGGCTGCCCCCCATCCCAGGCCTGGTGACCTGCGGATGACGTCCAGTGGTGGCGGTGCAGGGTCACGCAGCTGCTGGAGCGTCTCAACCGCGTGGTGGAGGAGGGCAACCTGTTTGACCCCGCGAGGCCCAGCCTGGGCTCGGAGCTCGAGGCGCTGCGCCAGCACCTGGAGGCCCTCAGATCCGGCCTGGACACCTGGGAGAGCCACCTGGACCGACCTGCAGGTGCGCCCTGGGTGGGTGGGGCAGTGCATGTGCTGGGGGCGGCCAAGCGCCGAGCTCTAGTGTCAGCTGGGTTTGAAGCCCAGCTCGTTCACTTCCTGCCCTGGGCCTGCGTGTGCCTCGGGTCCTGCTACCTACACGCTGGCTCTGAGTTCTCAGGGTGCACGTGCTTGGGGCCTGGCGAGCAGCCCGCCACTGTGACCAAGCTGTGGTGCCGGGAGCTCAACTCTGAGGCTGTCCGGGGCACCTCGGCCCCAGGCAGGGCTGGCCTTCAGCTCCATCCTTCTACCTGTCCAGTGTCCTCCTTCTCTCTGGACTCGGTGGTCAGGGACCCACGGGAGCTCTGGCGTTTCCTGACGCAGAACCTGTCGCTGCCTGATGGCACAGCCCAGGCTCTCCTGGCCGCCCAGGTGGACCTGCCCGAGGTGAGGTGTCTGCTCCTGGGGAAGCTCCCAGCCCTGGCCACTCCGCTCTGCCCTCCCCTGGTTTCGGGTGGGGAATGCAGGGCCCCCAGCCTGAGCCCCCAGCCTGAGCCATGACCCCCGCACGCTCTAGGTGTATCGCCTGCTTTTTGGCTCTTCACCTGCCCTGGATGCGGGGTCAGGCATCCCCAGGGATCCGGAGCCCTGGAGCCGCCGGGGCAGCAATCCCCTATTCCGGATGGAGGTGAGGGGGACTTTTAGTGGGATGGGAGACACGTTGCCTGCTTCTGGGTGAGTGTCTCTGCTTGGGTGGGTAAGATAGGGGCCCCCTTGGGGGTGAGGGAGAGTCCCCAGGAGTTTGTGGTTGGCACGGGGAGGGGATAGTGATGCGTCTCCATCCCTACCCACCCGCCCCCCGACCCCCAGCCTGTTGTTGTAGAACCTGGGTGGTCTCAGACCTGGCACAGTGGGTGGGGCAAGGTCCCCATCTTGGGCTAGGCCCTTGGTTTCCTCTTGGTTGGGGCTCCTTCTCAGCTGTTCCCCTGCGCCCTGCCCCAGGAGCTGCTGTTGACCCCTGCCCTCCTGGAGCAGCTCACTTGCACGCCAGGCTCCAGGGAGTTGGGCCGGATCCTCACGGTGCCCCAGGGTCAGGAGACAGTGCTGCAGGGCTACCGGGACGCCATCTGCAGAGGTCAGGCTGCAGTGCGTGCCCAGCGCTTTTCTGGGCTGGCCGCTGAGCTCCGGAACCAACTGGATGTGGCCAAGATCGCCCAGCAGGTGAGGCCCTGCCTGCCAGCTGGCCCACAGATCTGCTGCCTGGGCTGGAGGAGGTGCCAGGGCTCCTCGGCGTCACAGGGCACCCCTTGGCCTGAGGCTGTGCATGGGTGGCCCTACGAATGCTGTGCCTTGTGCCCCCTGCCCTGCTCCAGGCCTTCGCCCCGGTCTGTCTCCTGGCCCCTGGCCAGTGCTCCCCTGCCCCCCAGGCCGCTCCCCTCCTCCCAACTCGTGTCCCCTGAGGGTGTCCTCCTCAGCCTACCCTGACCTCAGTCACGCATCTGCAGATCAGCCCCCAGACGCTGTTCCCTTCCCTGGGCCTGTGTTTCCCCACTTGCCCCGTTTCCCCTCAGCTGGGCCTGGATGCCCGCAACGGCTCGGCCCCCCAGCCGCAGCCAGCCCCTCCCCGGCGGCTGCAGGTGCTGCTGGAAGACCTGTTGGACGCCCAAAAGGTTCTGCAGGACGTGGACGTGCTCTCGGCCCTGGCCCTGCTGCTGCCCCAGGGTGCCTGCACGGGCCGGCCTCCTGGGCCCCCGGCCAACGGCCCTGGCGGGGCGGCCAACGGCACCGGGGCTGGGGCAGGCCTGGGCTCCAACACCACGTCCGAGGAGGGTGCCCCGTCCGCTGCAGCCACGGCCTCCTCCTCGGACGTGCTGCAGGGCCAGTGCTCAGCCTTTGTGCAGCTCTGGGCGGGCCTGCAGCCCATCCTGTGTGGCAACAACCGGTAGGTGGGTGGCAGGAGAAGCGGGGGTTGGGAGGAAGACAGGTGGGGGCGGGGCCTGACCCCAGGCCTGCTTCTGACGCCCCCTCCCTGGGCTCGGTCCACTGCCCCCACTCCACCTCCGTCAACTGACACTCAGACCTGCTTTGAAGCCCCGCCCCACGCCCCTCCCCGCCAACGCCCCGCTCCACCCTGAGGTCTCACCCACCACCCACCCAGCACCATCGAGCCTGAGGCGCTGCGGAGGGGCAACATGAGCTCCCTGGGCTTCACGAGCAAGGAGCAGCGGAACCTGGGCCTCCTCGTGCACCTCATGACCAGCAACCCCAAGATCCTGTACGCGCCGGCGGGCTCCGAGGCAGATCGCGTCATCCTCAAGGTGCGTGCATCCACTGTGTGATGTACTTGGCCTGCATGTGTCGTCTGGAACAGGAACTGGAGGAGTTGGGCAGAGGGTTCTGCAGGCCGGGGACCCCTGAGCAGAAGGGGGCAGGTGGTGTGGTTCGTAGAATTGGCATGGGAGGGCTGCAGCCCTGGCTCTCCAGCTCCGGCTTGGCTCTGTTGGGGGGGCGGGGAACCTGTAGGCAGGTTCAAGGTGCAGGGACATTTTGGAGGCTGCCTTGGGGAGGCGCTGGGTGGCTAGTGTGGTGCAGGGTCCTGGTCTGGCTGGACATGGCCAGGGCCAGGCAGTGCTGGTGAGGATAGAGGAGGGGCCGCATGCAGAAACTGTCCAGAGCAGCATCCAGTGGGTGAGATTTGGGCGGGGCAGCTGGGTGGTTTGGGGCCAGCTGAGAGCATGGTGTCTGTGGCCATCCCAGGTTAGAGGTCCTGTCTGGAAGCAGTAGAAACCAGGGCTGGAAATGGCCCAGGAAGGGGAGAGGCTGTGGAGGGGGTCCCTAGGATGACCTGGGGGAAGATGAGGACCACGTGTCAGGGCTGCCCAAGAGATGCGTGGAGGGGGTCCCCCAAAGGAGCAGGGAAGGTATGTTGGGGGGGAACCGGAGGCCGTGCTTCTCTGGTAGCTGGGCAGAGGGGCTTTCAGGGGAGGCGCTGAAGAGAGGCCTGGCGGGGGAGGGCTTGGAGCTTCCAGGTAGAATCTGGCCAGACCAAGATTAGTGCTTGGTGGGGACTGGCCAGTGGCTGGCCCCCAGCCATGGGAGGAGGCAAGGAGTAAGAACCTCCTTGCTGGCCGGGGTCCTTGAACGAGCCCCATGCTCTGCCCTCACCCTCTGCAGGCCAACGAGACCTTCGCCCTTGTAGGCAACGTGACTCACTACGCCCAGGTCTGGCTCAACATCTCAGCTGAGATCCGCAGCTACCTGGAGCAGGGCCGGCTGCAGCAACACCTGCGCTGGCTGCAGCAGGTGCTGGGGGTGCTGGGCTGGGGTTGGGGTGGCACGGAGCCCACTCCGTCCTCAGGCCACCCTCTGAGCTGGCCTCCTTCACCCCCCAGTATGTGGCAGAGCTGCGGCTGCACCCGGAGGCACTGAGCCTGTCGCCAGAGGAGCTGCCGCCTGCCCTGCGCCAGGACAACTTCTCCCTGCCCAATGGCTCGGTCCTCCTGCAGCAGCTGGACACCATCGACAACGCGGCCTGCGGCTGGATCCAGTTCATGTCCAAGGTGGGTGGGCGAGCCCCGTGGTCCGCTGGTGCCTGGGGTGGGCTCTGAGGATGCCCCTTCCCTCCCCGCAGGTGAGCGTGGACATCTTCAAGGGTTTTCCCGACGAGGAGAGCATTGTCAACTACACCCTCAACCAGGCTTACCAGGACAACGTCACTGTGTTCGCCAGTGAGCCAGTCCCCTGGGCAGGTCCCGGCCCTGCTCCTCCGCCTCCCCCCTCCCTAGTCCCTCCCCGCCCCACACCCCTTGGCGCCCGGTCCTCGGCCCCGCCCCTCACCTGTCCCCTTCCTCGGCCCCGCCCCTCGTCCCAGGCGTGATCTTCCAGACCCGAAAGGACGGCTCCCTGCCGCCCCACGTGCACTACAAGATCCGCCAGAACTCCAGCTTCACCGAGAAAACCAATGAGATCCGCCGGGCCTACTGGCGGCCGGGGCCCAACACCGGCGGCCGCTTCTACTTCCTGTATGGCTTCGTCTGGATCCAGGGTGAGGGCCAGCTCTGGGGCCGTGGGGGGCGGGGCGCGGCCTCCGCTGACCACTGCCGCCCACTGCAGACATGATGGAGCGTGCCATCATCGACACCTTCGTGGGCCACGACGTGGTGGAGCCAGGCAACTACGTGCAGATGTTCCCCTACCCCTGCTACACACGGGACGAGTGAGTGTGGACCAAGTGCTGGGTGCGTGGGGCTGGCGCGGAGCCCCACCCTCACGCCCCTCCCCTCCCCCTCCCCAGCTTTCTGTTTGTCATCGAGCACATGATGCCGCTCTGCATGGTGATTTCCTGGGTCTACTCTGTGGCCATGACCATCCAGCACATTGTGGCGGAGAAGGAGCATCGGCTGAAGGAGGTAGGGGGTTGGAGCGGAAGAGATGAAGGAGAGGGAGAAGAGGGGAGGGATGGAGGGGGGAGGAGGGAGGGATGCAAGCAAGGAGACATGGAGAAGGAGGGGGAAGGGGTGGGGGAGATGGGGAGGGGAAAGGGATGGAGGGGGGAGATGGGGGAGGGGAGAAGAGAGAAGGGATGGAGGTGGGGAATGGGGGCGATAAAGATAGAGGTTAGGGCTTCCCTGGTGGCGCAGTGGTTGAGAGTCCGCCTGCCGATGCAGGGGACGCGGGTTCGTGCCCCGGTCTGGGAAGGTCCCACATGCCGCGGAGCGGCTGGGCCCGTGAGCCATGGCCGCTGAGCCTGCGCGTCTGGAGCCTGTGCTCCACAACGGGAGAGGCCACAACAGTGAGAGGCCCGCATACCGCAAAAAAAAAAAAAAAAAAAAAGATAGAGGTTAGAGAAGGGGGAGGACTAGGTGAGGGGGGTAGCTGTGGGCAGCCCTCCCTCCCCGGACCTGGGCTGGCAAGGCAGGGGCAGGGTGTTCCTTCCTGGTGCCCCTGTCCCAAGGCCTCATGCCCGCCCACCTGCCCACAGGTGATGAAGACCATGGGCCTGAACAATGCTGTGCACTGGGTGGCCTGGTTCATCACGGGCTTCGTGCAGCTCTCCATCTCGGTGACGGCGCTGACCGCCATCCTCAAGTACGGCAAGGTCCTCATGCACAGCCACGTAATCATCATCTGGCTCTTCCTGGCTGTCTACGCCGTGGCCACCATCATGTTCTGGTGAGCGTTGTGTGGCTGGCAGCGGGCTGGAGGGTGGGCCTCGAGTGTGGCTCCGAGATTTCAGGTGTGGCTGACAGCCTGTGGCCCTGCGTGCCCCCAGTTTCCTGGTGTCCGTGCTGTACTCCAAGGCCAAGCTGGCCTCGGCCTGTGGCGGCATCATCTACTTCCTGAGCTACGTGCCCTACATGTACGTGGCGATCCGTGAGGAGGTGGCCCACGACAAGATCACTGCCTTCGAGAAGTGCATCGCGGTGAGGGTCATGGGGGGTGGGCCAGGGTTGGGGGTGTCCAGCCTCCTCTCCCCCACTGACACCACCGTGTTCTCCTCAGTCCCTGATGTCCACGACAGCCTTTGGCCTGGGCTCCAAGTACTTCGCACTGTACGAGGTGGCAGGCGTGGGCATCCAGTGGCACACGTTTAGCCAGTCGCCCGTGGAAGGGGATGACTTCAACCTGCTTCTGGCTGTCACCATGCTGATGGCAGACGCAGTCATCTACGGTGTGCTCACGTGGTACATTGAGGCCGTGCACCCAGGTACCAGCCCTTTGGAGGGGTGGGGGAGGGGAGGAGGAGGCTGTCTCTAGGGGGACCCATGGCCTGGGGTAGACAGCGACCCCAGACCCTGGGTCAGCCTCCCCTCTACCCGATAGGCATGTACGGGCTGCCCCGGCCCTGGTACTTCCCACTGCAGAAGTCCTACTGGCTGGGCAGCGGGCGGACAGAAGCGTGGGAGTGGAGCTGGCCGTGGGCTCGCGCGCCCCGCCTCAGCGTCATGGAGGAAGACCAGGCCTGTGCCATGGAGAGCCGGCGCTTGGGTGAGTGGGCACCAAGGCGGGGACGGGCAGTGGCTGAGCTTCAGCGGCCGGAGGCACCCCTGGCGCTGACCCTCGGCCCTGGTGCAGAGGAGACGCGGGGCATGGAAGAGGAGCCCACCCACCTGCCGCTGGTGGTCTGCGTGGACAAGCTTACCAAGGTCTACAAGAACGACAAGAAGCTGGCCTTGAACAGGCTGAGCCTGAACCTCTATGAGAACCAGGTGGTGTCCTTCCTGGGCCACAACGGGGCTGGCAAGACCACTACCATGTGAGTATGGGGGGGTCGCGGCCCGGAGCTCCTGCGGAGTGGGCGGCAGGGAGGGCTCCCCGCAGGAGGTGGGGACCGTGACCCCGCCTCCCCGCCCAGGTCTATCCTCACCGGCCTGTTCCCACCGACATCGGGTTCGGCCACCATCTACGGGCACGACATCCGCACGGAGATGGACGAGATCCGCAAGAACCTGGGCATGTGTCCCCAGCACAACGTGCTCTTCGACCGGCTTACGGTGGAGGAGCACCTCTGGTTCTACTCGAGGCTCAAGAGCATGGCCCAGGAGGAGATCCGCAAGGAGATGGACAAGTGGGTGGGGCTCAGGTGGGAGGCGAGGCCGCAGGCAGAGGCGCCGGCTCCCCGCGGGCTGCTCCGACCCCCTGTCCTGCCCTCAGGATGATCGAGGACCTGGAGCTGTCCAACAAGCGGCACTCGCTGGTGCAGACGCTGTCCGGCGGCATGAAACGCAAGCTCTCCGTGGCCATCGCCTTCGTGGGCGGCTCCCGTGCCATCATCCTGGATGAGCCCACGGCCGGCGTGGACCCCTATGCACGCCGCGCCATCTGGGACCTCATCCTGAAGTACAAGCCAGGTGAGCGGGGCGCGGGGTGGGTGTGAGCGGCCCCCTGCCCAGCCCTGCCGCCCTCCCGACCCCAATCTTGACCTCCCGCAGGCCGCACCATCCTCCTGTCCACCCACCACATGGACGAGGCCGACCTGCTTGGGGACCGTATCGCCATCATCTCCCACGGGAAGCTCAAGTGCTGTGGCTCCCCGCTCTTTCTCAAGGGTGCTTACGGGGACGGCTACCGCCTCACGCTGGTCAAGCAGCCTGCCGAGCCCGGGGACCCCCAAGGTCTGTGCTGAGGCTGCCTACCCCGGACCCCTTCCCAAGACCAGTGAGGTTGAGGGGCTGGGCCCTCACCACTGCCCCAGTGGGCCCAGGGTGCTGGTTGGGCCTGGCTCACACTCTCCGCCAGCCCCTGAGTGAAGCCCTCCCTACCCTCCCAGAGCCAGGGCCAACAGCCAGCCCCCCAGGTCGGGCCCAGCTGAGCAGCTGCTCCGAGCCCCAGGTTTCCCAGTTCATCCGCAAACATGTGGCCTCCTGCCTGCTGGTCTCGGACACCAGCACCGAGCTCTCTTACATCCTGCCCAGCGAGGCCGCCAAGAAGGGAGCCTTTGAGCGCCTCTTTCAGGTGTGGGGGTGGGGCTGGGCTGGTGGAGGGGGTGGGGCTCAGGGGAGAGGTCAGTGTAGGAGGTGGAGCTGCCCAGGAGGTGTGTTCAGCAGAGGAGGTGGGGCTGGTAGAGGAGGCGGAGCCGGGGTAGGGCTCAGGGGCAGGGCCAGCAGAGGTGGGGCTGCAGGGTGAAGTGGGACTCCTGGAGGAGGCGGGCCTGGGCTCAGTGGTGGGGCCAGTGGAGGGGGCGGGGCTGAAGAGGAGGTGGGACTGTTGGAGGAGGCGGGGCTGGGCTCAGGGGTGGGGCCAGTGGAGGAGGCGGGGCTGAAGAGGAGGTGGGACTGTTGGAGGAAGCGGGGCTGGGCTCAGGGGTGGGGCCAGTGGAGGAGGCGGGGCTGTAGAGGAGGTGGGACTGTTGGAGGAGGCGGGGCTGGGCTCAGGGGTGGGGCCAGTGGAGGAGGTGGGGCTGAAGAGGAGGTGGGACTGTTGGAGGAGGCGGGGCTGGGCTCAGGGGTGGGGCCAGTGGAGGAGGCGGGGCTGAAGAGGAGGCGGGACTGTTGGAGGAAGCAGGGCTGGGCTCAGGGGTGGGGCCAGTGGAGGAGGCGGGGCTGTAGAGGAGGTGGGACTGTTGGAGGAGGCGGGGCTGGGCTCAGGGGTGGGACCAGTGGAGGAGGCGGGGCTGAAGAGGTGGGACTGTTGGAGGAGGCGGGGCTGGGCTCAGGGGTGGGGCCAGTGGAGGAGGCGGGGCTGAAGGGGAGGTGGGCCCAACCCTCCCTGTGGGGTCCCCCCTCCCACCCTGAGGTGGGCCTCACCCAGCTCTTTCACAGCACCTGGAGCGCAGTCTGGATGCCCTGCACCTGAGCAGCTTTGGGCTGATGGACACGACACTGGAGGAGGTGTTCCTTAAGGTATCGGAGGAGGACCAGTCGCTGGAGAACAGCGAGGCCGGTGAGAGGCCCCGGAGCTACTGACCAGCTCTGCCCCCGCCCCCACCACCCTCCTCCACCGGGTCTGAAGTTGGGCCTCCCTCTTCCTCTGTCTGTGGGGGCCAAGGGTCTTAGGTGGGAATAAGGATCCAGATCTCCCCAGGGTCAGACTGGGTCTGGGGCCCTGTGTGGGTGGGTGAGTGTGGAGGCTGGGGTCCCCAACAGGCCTGCGGGTGGCAGGCAGCCTTGAGCCCCATATCCCCTTCCGTGGCTTCTCTGCCGCTGCAGATGTGAAAGAGTCCAGGAAAGATGTGCTGCCTGGGGCCGTGGACTCATGGTCGAGGGACGGTCACGCTGGCAACCTGGCCCGGTGCGCAGAGCTGGCACAGTCACAGGTGTCGCTGCAGTCTGCGTCCTCGGTGGGCTCTGCCCGTGGTGACGAGGGCACCGGCTACACCGACGTCTGTGGCGACTACCGCCCCCTCTGTGACAACTTGCAGGACCCTGACAACGTCAGCTTGCAAGGTGGGAGGCGTCCAAGTGGGGCCGCAGGGTCCCTGGAGGGTGGTTAGGGCCCCCTGCTCAGCAACCCCTCCCGTGCAGAGGCCGAGGCGGAGACCCTCTTGCGGGTCGGCCAGGGCAGCCGCAAGCTGGAGGGCTGGTGGCTGAAGGTGCGCCAGTTCCACGGGCTCCTGGTGAAGCGCTTCCACTGTGCTCGACGCAACTCCAAGGCGCTGTCCTCTCAGATCCTGCTTCCTGCCTTCTTTGTCTGCGTGGCTATGACGGTGGCACTCTCCGTCCCAGAGATCGGTACGGCCGCCCGGCCAGGCATCAGGATGTCCGCCCTGCTTGGGAGCCATGTGGGGAACCCGCACTTGCTCTGGGCCTGGGCGCTGCGCCTGAGGCTGGCGGGCATGCTCCTAGGCTCATCTGGGATTCCTGCCTCCTTGGGGTCCAGACCCCAAGCTTGGGCCCTGTGGGTATTGGGAAGAGGGGACCCGGGCCTGGGAGATGCTGGCAGGCCATAGGAACCTGCTCAGGCTTCCCCGTGCACCCCACCAGGTGACCTGCCCCCGCTGGTCCTGTCCCCCTCCCAGTACCACAACTACACCCAGCCCCGCGGCAACTTCATACCCTACGCCAACGAGGAGCGCCGGGAGTACCGGTGAGGCCGTGGGACGGGCTGCCCTGCGGGACGGGGGCCGGTGCGAGAGCTGGGAGTGGGGGGTCCCGTCCCCGAACCCAGACTGGCTCTGTGCTCTCCCAGATTGCGGCTGTCCCCCGACGCCGGCCCCCAACAGCTGGTGAGTACTTTCCGGCTGCCGTCAGGCGTGGGCGCCACGTGTGTGCTTAAGTCTCCGGCTAACGGCTCGCTGGGGCCCACGCTGAACCTGAGCAGCGGTGAGTCGCGCCTGCTGGCCACGCGGTTCTTCGACAGCATGTGCCTAGAGTCCTTCACGCAGGGGCTACCGCTGTCCAACTTCGTGCCGCCCCCACCCTCGCCTGCCCCGTCTGACTCCCCCGTGTCCCTGGACGAGGACCCGCCGCAGGCCTGGAACACCTCCCTGCCGCCCACCTCCTCTCCAGGTACTGGCTGGTGGGGATGCCAGGGGCTCGGGGCAGCACGGGCTGGGCTGACTCTGCCCGCTGTGCCCACAGAGAACTGGACGTCGGCACCCTCCCTGCCACGCCTGGTGCGGGAGCCCGTCCGCTGCACCTGCTCTGGGCAGGGCACCGGCTTCTCCTGCCCCGGCAGTGTGGGCGGGCACCCGCCCCAGATGCGGGTGGTCACGGGTGACATCCTGACCGACATCACCGGCCACAACGTCTCTGAGTACCTGCTCTTCACTTCCGACCGCTTCCGGCTGCACCGGTGAGCCGGGCGGGAGGGGCGCGCCGGCCGTGGGCAAGGAGCAGACACCCGTCCCCCGCCTGGCTCACCGGTCCTCGGCTTGCTGCCCAGGTACGGGGCCATCACCTTCGGCAACGTCCAGAAGTCCATCCCAGCCTCGTTTGGCGCCCGGGCCCCGGCCATGGTGCGGAGGATCGCGGTGCGGCGGGCAGCCCAGGTGAGCGGCACTTGGCCCCGGGCCCCGTCCCTTCCGGCCCTCGCCCAGGGTCTGCAGGGACCGACGTGGCTCTCGGGGTCTCTGTGTACTCCCCGCAGGTTTTCTATAACAACAAGGGCTACCACAGCATGCCCACCTACCTCAACAGCCTCAACAATGCCATCCTGCGTGCCAACCTGCCCAAGAGCAAGGGCAGCCCTGCGGCCTATGGTGGGTGAGCCGGGGCGGGGGGCGGGCCAGGCCGGGCGCAGAGCAGGCCCCTGAGGCTGCCCTCCCTGTGCCGCAGGCATCACCGTCACCAACCACCCCATGAACAAGACGAGCGCTAGCCTCTCCCTGGATTACCTGTAGGTGCCGGGGCGGGCGGGGGCGGGGGTGCCGCTGTGGGACTGCGTGCTGCGCAGGGCTGAGGGCCGCCTTGCCCCCAGGCTGCAGGGCACGGATGTGGTCATCGCCATCTTCATCATCGTGGCCATGTCCTTCGTGCCGGCCAGCTTCGTGGTCTTTCTGGTGGCCGAGAAGTCCACCAAGGCCAAGCACCTGCAGTTCGTCAGCGGCTGCAACCCTGTCATCTACTGGCTGGCTAACTACGTGTGGGACATGGTGTGCCCCCAGACCCCTGGCTGTCCCGTCCCCCCGCCCCCTGCTGGGCCCCCGGTTCTGCCCCCGGGCTCCCCACCCCCGCCCCCAGGCCTCACCCCCTCCCTGGCCCCTCACCTGCCACCCCTGCTCTGGTAGCTCAACTACCTGGTCCCGGCCACCTGCTGCGTCATCATCCTATTTGTGTTTGACTTGCCGGCCTACACGTCACCCACCAACTTCCCCGCCGTGCTCTCCCTCTTCCTGCTCTACGGGTAAGGGGGAGTGGGTGGGTGGGGGCAGTGGGCGCAGGGCAGGCTCGGGCCACCCAGTGACCTCCGCCCGCCTGCCACCCGCAGGTGGTCCATCACCCCCATCATGTACCCGGCCTCCTTCTGGTTTGAGGTCCCCAGCTCGGCCTATGTGTTTCTTATTGTCATCAACCTTTTCATCGGCATCACGGCCACCGTGGCCACCTTCCTACTGCAGCTCTTTGAGCGTGACAAGGTGGGGCGGGACGGCAGGGTGATGGGAGGGCGGCGCAGCAGGGCTGAGGCTGTGCCCTGACCCCTGTGACCCTCCAGGACCTGAAGGTTGTCAACAGTTACCTGAAAAGCTGCTTCCTCATCTTCCCCAACTACAACCTGGGCCACGGACTCATGGAGATGGCCTACAACGAGTACATCAATGAGTACTACGCCAAGATCGGTGAGGCCGGCGGGGGGCGACAGCGTGCGCTCCTGGGTGGGGAGGCAGAGGGGGCTTCCAGGCCTGGGAGCGAACGGGGGCTCCTGAGGCCCCAGGCCCAGCCCTGAACCAGCTGCCCCACACCACAGGCCAGTTTGACAAGATGAAGTCCCCGTTCGAGTGGGACATTGTCACCAGGGGCCTGGTGGCCATGACGGTCGAGGGCTTCGTGGGCTTCCTCCTCACCATCATGTGCCAGTACAACTTCCTGCGGCAGCCGCAGTGAGTGGGGGCGCGCCGGGCAATTCACGGTGGGGGGGAGCACTGGGCGATGGCGGGGGTCCCGGCCGGGCACTGCCCTCCTTGTCCTCCCAGGCGCATGCCCGTGTCGACGAAGCCCGTGGAGGACGACGTGGACGTGGCCAGCGAGCGGCAGCGAGTGCTGCGGGGGGACGCTGACAACGACATGGTCAAAATCGAGAACCTGACCAAGGTGGGCCCTGGGCGGGTGGGGGTGGGGCTCGGGGTAGGGTGGGGCCCAGGGGCCGGGTGGCCGGCCCGCCTGCCCCGCTGAGTGGGCCACCCCCTCACCTCTGCCAGGTGTACAAGTCGCGGAAGATCGGACGCATCCTGGCCGTGGACCGCCTGTGCCTGGGCGTGCGTCCTGGCGAGTGCTTTGGCCTCCTGGGTGTCAATGGCGCGGGCAAGACCAGCACCTTCAAGATGCTGACGGGCGACGAGAGCACGACGGGGGGCGAGGCCTTTGTCAACGGGCACAGGTGTGGGCACAGGTGTGGGGCACAGGTGTGGGCGGGCGGTGTCTGGGTGGGCGGGGCGACGGCAGTGACCGGTGCTGACGGCGCTGTGTCCCCAGTGTGCTCAAGGAGCTGCTCCAGGTGCAGCAGAGCCTGGGCTACTGCCCACAGTTCGACGCCCTGTTTGATGAGCTCACGGCCCGGGAGCACCTGCAGCTGTACACGCGGCTCCGCGGCATCCCCTGGAAGGATGAGGCCCGGGTGAGGGTCGCCCGGTGGGGGAGGGGCTGGTGTGTAGCGTGGGCCCCTGACATCGTTCTCCCTCCCAGGTGGTGAAGTGGGCCCTGGAGAAGCTGGAGCTGACCAAGTACGCTGACAAGCCCGCTGGCACCTACAGCGGAGGCAACAAGCGGAAGCTGTCGACAGCCATTGCCCTCATCGGGTACCCTGCCTTCATCTTCCTGGTGAGCCGCGGGATGGGGTGGGGGTCAAGTGCCCTGCCTTTGTTTTTCTGGGGCGCCTGGGGGTGGGATGGGGGTCAGGGCCCCGCCTTCATCTTCCTGGTGAGCCTGGGGGTGGGATGGGGGTCAAGTGCCCTGCCTTTATCTTTCTGGGGGGCCCGGGGGTGGGATGGGGGTCAGGGCCCCGCCTTCATCTTCCTGGTGAGCCTGGGGGTGGGATGGGGGTCGGGTGCCCCGCCTTTGTTTTCCTGGGGGGCCGGGCAGGAAGCAGCTGGCAGGGTAGCTGGGTGAACGGGCACAGCAGCTGAGCCTGGCACCGCCCCCAGGATGAGCCCACCACAGGCATGGACCCTAAGGCTCGGCGCTTCCTCTGGAACCTCATTTTGGACCTCATCAAGACAGGGCGCTCGGTGGTGCTGACTTCGCACAGGTCCGCTCGCCCCCACGCCCCCCCCCCCGCCCCCGCACATCGGGCCCTCCCCACCTCCCGTGCCAGCCTGTGCGTCTCGCCCTCAGCATGGAGGAGTGCGAGGCACTGTGCACGCGGCTGGCCATCATGGTGAACGGGCGCCTGCGCTGTCTGGGCAGCATCCAGCATCTGAAGAACCGGTGAGCAGCAGGGGCGGCAGGGATGGTGGGCTGTGGGCCGCGGCGGGTGGAAGCTGGGTTCCCCTGGCGGCCGGGCTGGGGCCAAGGGCCTGTCCCACAGGTTCGGGGATGGCTACATGATCACGGTGAGGACCAAGAGCAGCCAGAACGTGAAGGACGTGGTGCGGTTCTTCAACAGGAACTTCCCGGAGGCCGTGCTCAAGGTGGGCGGGGCCCCGGGGCACGGGGCAGGGGACTGGCAGCCCTGCCTGAGCAGCCCCTGACTTCTGTGCCCCGCCAGGAGCGACACCACACAAAGGTGCAGTACCAGCTCAAGTCGGAGCACGTCTCGCTGGCGCAGGTGTTCGGCAAGATGGAGCAGGTGGTGGGCGTGCTGGGCCTCGAGGACTACTCCGTCAGCCAGACCACCCTGGACAACGTGAGTGCCCGGGCCGGGGCCGCCGGGCCCACCTGGGCTGGCCCACACCCACCCCCCTGTCCCTTCCCCGCCAGGTGTTCGTGAACTTCGCCAAGAAGCAGAGTGACAACCTGGAGCCGCAGGAGACAGAGCCCCCCTCGGCGCTGCAGTCTCCGCTGGGCCGCCTGCTCAGCTTGTTCCGGCCTCGGCCCCCCACCACTGAGCTGCAGGCGCTCGTGGCCGACGAGCCCGAGGACCTGGACACGGAGGACGAGGGCCTCATCAGCTTCGAGGAGGAGAGGGTGAGCAGGGTCCTAGAGTCAGGGCAGCCAAGCCGGCCGGAGAGCCCAGGCTCGGGCTGGGGGTGCGGCTGGGGGGTGGCCCCGGCACCCCTGCTGTCCTGAGCTCACGGGAACAGAGGGACTCGCCTGATGCTCAGGACCGTAGCGGACACAGGAGGCCCGGGCACAGGCAGAGGAGACAGACCCACACAGACCCCAGAACAGCTTGGAAACGGAGGGCGTTTCAGAGACAGGCAGAGTGGAGGTGGGGGGAGCACAGCCTGGGGACAGCAGCCACCGGCCTGGCAGAGACAGGCCACGCGGGGAGCTGACCACTGAGAGGAAGCTCAGGGCGGACAGAGGTGGGAGAGCCTGCGTGCGGGCCGGCCTGGGGCAGGCGCGGGGCCAGACGCCCGAGCCAGGCCTGTCCCTGTCCCCCAGGCCCAGCTCTCCTTCAACACGGACACGCTCTGCTGACTGCCGGAGTGGGTCAAGGTCATGCTGTGGGAACGGAAGTCGGGCGGTGGCTGAGGCCCCACCCTGTGCCCCCAGTGCCCGCCTGCCAGGGCCCTGGAGTGGGAGGTCCAGGACCAAGGGCTTCAGGCCCCGCCAGCCCCGCCCTCCTCTCACTGTGCCAAAGGCTGGCCCGGCCCCGGGCTGCGCACACCCTCACCCTGCTCTGCCTTAAAGCCTTGGGGTCTGGCCAGCCCCTCGCCCCTGCCCAGCTCTGCCCACCACCCCCAGGGCCATGGGGTGACCCGGGCTGCCAGGTACCGCCTGACTTCTCCTGGTGACCCCTGCCCTCCTCAACGGGCTGTTCTCTTACACCCAGTTTGGATGTGGCTGCTGCCAGCCTGGGACTGTGGGGCGGGGTTAGGTCCCACCCAAGGCGCCTGTTCATTTTGCTTTAGGACGAGCCTCGTCACCCTGGTTTCCCACAGGGAGCCGTTGTCGTGGGCCGGGGAGGGGGCTGTCATGGGGCAGCGGGCTGGGTAGCAGGAATGGAGAAGCTGGCCCCACCGGCCAGGTGAGGGGCCGGACCCCCTCCCCACCCCCTCCAGCTGCCATTGCTCTCCCACCCAGCTTGGCCCCCTGCCCGCTCACCCGGGAGCCAGACCCGTACGGAGCGCACAGATGTTTGTTTTAAATAAATAAACAAAAAAGTTCACGCCAGCTTGCGTGTGTAGGGTGGGGTGTGGGGTGAAGGTGGGCCCGCTGGATGCCAAGGTACAGCCCCTGCCCCGTAGGCCGGGCTCAGGGTGGGGGAGGGTGACTGGGTCAGCCTGGAGGAGGGGTGGGCTCCTCCCCCTGCAGGCCGGGGCTCAGGAGAGAAGAGTTTCCAACACAGGGATGAGGTCAAGGACAGCAGCCCTGGGACCTTGGGCCGAGCCTGCCCCGCAGGGACTGTGGAGGAGGGCGGGCAGCCCACAAGGGCCCTCCGGGGGCTGCTCTGTGGATATGGCAGGGGCGGGCGGTGGGGAGGGTTGGTTAGGGACAATCCAAGTGGCTGGGGTAGGTGTGGTCTGGTTAATGTTGGTGACCATAGGTTTGTTCTCACTTTAAAAACATTTTTGAAACATGGTAGAAATTTCATACAGTGCAAGTGGATAGAAAACACAAATTGAATGTCTGTGTTTGTACACGTCAGAGGTCAGCCTGCAGGGTACACACAAGCATAGGCTCAGAGGGACATACACTAATGGGTAGTTTTTCAGTTTGCTGGGTTTCTCTCTCCCACTTGGCCTGGTTTGCTAGGGCTGCCATAACAAAAGTACCACAACCGGGGTGCCTTAAACACCGGACATTTACTCTCACCGTCTGGAGGTCAGAAGTCCAAGATCGAGGTGTCGGCAGGTTGGAGCCTCCCGAGGCTGTGAGGGACGGTCTGCTCCCTGCCCTCCCAGGTGCTGGTGGTTTTCTTTGGGGCCTCTGGCTTTGGAAGCGTCACCCCCATCTCTGCCTCCGCCTCCACACAGGGCTCTCCCTCTGTGTGTGTGTGTGTGTCCACATCTCCCCCTTTTTTATATGTATATATATATATTTAAAACATTTATTTATTTTTGGCTGTGTCGAGTCTTAGTTGCGGTATTCGGGGTCTCCGTTGCAGTGCGTGTGCTTCTCTCTAGTTGTGGCCTGCATGCTTAGTAGTTGCGGCGCACAGGCTTAGTTGCCCCGCAGCATGTGGGATCTTAGTTCCCCGACCAGGGATCGAACCCGCGTCCCCTCCTTTGGAAGGCAGATTCTTAACCACTGGATCACCAGGTAAGTCCCTCCCCTTTTTATAAGGACAGTCATGTTGGGTTAGGGCCCATCGTAATGACCTCATCTTAACTTGATTACTTCTGTACAGACCCCATCTCCAAATATGGTCACATTCTGAGGAGTGGGGGCTTGGGGAGGAGGACTTCATATGAATTTGGAGGGGACACAGTTCAGCCCGTAACACCAGTAAATCTCAGGCTAGTGAGACCCACCTCCTCCGTCCGCTCCTGTGGACGCACCAGGACTCTGCCACGTCCTGGGGGACTGCACACCCATTTGTCCCTTGTGTACTTATGGGGACGACTCGATGGCAGCTGCTGTTTACCAGGGACGCCCCCAGAGTGCGTTTCCCCACACACTTGCCAAGAATATGGTTGCCACATTTCTGCCCGTTGTAACCACAAACCGTATGTATGTTATTCTCATTTGTTCTTGGAATACGTGTACAATGAAACACACTGTCATGTATTCTGTTGGTGTTTTATTTCCTTTTTTCTGAACCACCTGTTCATTTGTCCATGTCACCATTTTTCTAACGGACATGTAAGGGTGCCTTTACACACAGGACATCTGGTGAACAGGCGCAGGTGTGGAGGGACCTCAGCCTTTCTCCAGGGTGGCAGTTTGTGTGGCAGGGAAGCAGGAAGGGAGCGGGGTGACCCCCCCCCGCCAGTTGTTGAGGAGCAGCCCCGTGGTGGTGGCAGGTGGTCCGGAGGCCCAGGCCCCAACTCCACAGTATGTCGAGGTCAGCCGCAGGCTCAGGGGGCCTCTGCCAGGAGCCCTGACCACTGTTGCTTCCGGAGAGGGTCTGTCGGGCTGGGGGCCTGGACCGGGGTGGGGTGGGGTGGGGTGGGGGGAACGAGGCCCTGGGCTTGGAGTGGAAGGCGCCGTGCAGATCCCACTGGCTGCCACTAGGTGGCGCTGCACCACGATGGCTCCTCCCTAAGCCCCCCTCACCCCAGGCGCTGGGCCCCAGTGGGGGACGTCCGGTGAGTGGCCCCTATCGGGGCGGGACGGCAGGCGCACACCTGTGAGGCTGCCAACTCCCCCAGCCTCCTCTGGCCTCCTTCCAGTCCAGGGTGGGGAGGTGTGTGTGGCGGGGTAGGTCCCCGTGGCTCAGAAGACTGTGACTTCTAACCCCAAGCGTTCTTTTAAAGGTTAAGAGCAGGGAGAAACCCGCCCTGAGCCCACAACGGAGGAGCAGGGATGTGGGGTCGGCCGGGTAAAGACACCTGAGCCCGGCCCGTCCCCTTTGGGCACGTTTGGAATGTGGGCCCTGCCCTGGGGGGGGGGCTCTATCTAACGGAGATCAGTAGGTGGGAAGGGGGCTTCCCTCCCAAGCGGTTTATCACTCCTGTAGTGCCCTGGTCGGCAGATGCGGAAACAGGCTGTGGCCGGGCTGTTCATCTCCTCCCGCTCCTCGGCTTTCTGGGCTGGGAACCCTCACAGGCGGTGGGGGTGTCCACTGCAGGGAGGGCTGTTGGGCTCACGGTGGGGGTGGTCCTGATCCAGAGCTGCCCCCTCCCAGGTCGGCACCCCTCTTTCCCCGACTGCCAGTGCACTGGCCGCCTCCACCACTCCACCCCCCGAGCCGTGGCGCCCCCGCTCCAGCTCCGAGCACTCAGTTCTCCACGGTCACACCCTCACCCTGGCACTAAGCCCTGGCTGCCTGTGCGCCACCTAGGTGACTCCACAGGGTGGGCTCCCGGGCCTGGGAGGGTGGGGCGCTCAGGGAACCTTAAAGGGAGCTCCGCAGGTCCCCGCCCAGGCCCTGACGCCGCCCGAAGCTCCCCACCATGGCTGAGACCGCCAAGCTCCAGCTGTTTGTCAAGGTGCCGGGCTGGCCGGGCTGCGGGGACGTCTGAAGGGTGGGTCTCTGCGGCAGGGTCCGCACCTCTTGCCCTGCGCTGGGCTCGGGCTGTCCTTTGGGGCAGCGAAGGGGGGAGCGCCGGTGAACCATTCCCAAAGGGCTTGGGGTGGCCTCACCCTGACTCCCAGCCTTGACTCCCCGGCACAGCCCAGCCCTCCTGAAGGAAAAGCCCCTGGGGGGCAGGGGGGATGTAGCAGGCAAGGAGCAGTGGCCGAAACCCGGTGGAGGCTGGGCTCAATGAATCAGAAGAGGAGCTGTGCCAGGCAGCCCTCCATGCCTAGATCTGCCGACCCCAGTGAGGGGCTGCCAGGGCCTGGCCTCCTCCCACCCTTGAAGCCCGGGGCAGCGAGGTACCCGGTGCAGCAAGGTGAATCACTCCGAAAACAGCTGACTTGTCCCACTCCACCCTTGTGACCAGCCTGCAGGGCCTGGTGCCCAGGGGCCTGGCCTCAGCCCAGGCTCTGAAGATACGGGCCGAGGGACCAAGCTCCAGAGCCAGGCTCCCGCCTCTGCACCCCTCACCGCAGTGCCCTGGCCCAGCCTCCAGGCTCTCAGCAGCGCTGCAGCCCTCCCCGCCTCCCAGGGACCGAGTGAAGGGCCCTCGCGGCCGCTTGTCCAGGCCGTGCCCAACTGAGTTGGAGCCCTGGCCTTGCCCCAACCTCTTGGCAGTGGGAGGCCGCGGGGCTCCTGGGTGTGCTCCCTGCTCCGACGCCCCTCTTCTCCTCCCACCCGGGCGAGCGAGGACAGTGAGAGCGTGGGTCACCGCCCTTCTCGTCAGAGGCCCCACGATCCTGCTTCTCAAGGGCATGTCCTTCACACTCGCCCCCGCGGACCCCCGCAGGTGAGCCCCTGCCCCGGGAACCCGTCCTGGGAACCCCTCGCTGACTTTGGCCCTCCTCGGGCCAGCCGCTTGCCCCCTGCCTTGTGCCCACAGGTCCCCAGATGTGCTGAAGGACTTTGCCCCGGGTTCGAAGCTGCCCATCCTGCTCTATGACGGCGGCGCCAAAACGGACACGCTGCAGATTGAGGAGTTTCTGGAGGAGACGCTGGGCCCCCCGAGTGACGGC
Source organism: Mesoplodon densirostris (assembly GCF_025265405.1). NCBI lineage: Eukaryota > Metazoa > Chordata > Mammalia > Artiodactyla > Ziphiidae > Mesoplodon > Mesoplodon densirostris. The sequence continues at coordinate 1,024,633 of NC_082666.1, forward strand.
CGGGTGCGGTGGGAGGAGCAAGATGGGGCCCTCAGGCAGGACACCCCCAGGACAGAACCCGGGGCCCCGCAGGGGGCAGCAAGGGTCTGACCCCAAAGCCCTCCACCCTCAGATTCCCCAGCCTAGCGCCCAGATACAGGGAGTCCACCGCGGCGGGCAATGACGTCTTTCACAGATTCTCAGCCTTCATCAAGAACCCGGTGCCCGCGCTGAACGATGGTGAGGAGGGTCCGGAGACGCGGCGAGGCTGGGGGGAGTGGCGCCCCCGGCCGGCTCCTCACCGCGCTCCCCACCCCCAGCCCTGTAGCAGCATCTGCTGCGCGCCCTCGCCAAGCCGGACAGCTACCTGCGCGCGCCCCTGGAGCGCGAGCTGGCGCGGGAGCCGCAGCTGCGCGAGTGACGCCGCCGCTGTGTGGACGGCGACCAGCTCACGCTGGCTGATTGCGGGCTGCTGCCCACGCTGCACGTCGTGAACGTGAGCGCCGGGCCGGGCGGGGCAAGGCGGACCCTCGAGGAGACCCCGACCGCGCCCCTCGCCCGTAGACGGTGTGCGCGCACTTCCGCCAGGCGCCCATCCCTGCTGAGCTGCGCTGCGTCCGCCTCTAACTGGACAACGCCCTGCAGGAGACGAGTTCAACTACACGTGTCGGGCTTCCCTGGTGGCGCAGTGGTTGAGAATCTGCCTACCAATGCAGGGGACACGGGTTCGAGCCCTGGTCTGGGAAGCTCCCACATGCCGCAGAGCAACTAAGCCCGTGCGCCACAACCACTGAGCCTGCGCGTCTGGAGCCTGTGCTCCGCAACGAGAGAGGCCGCGACAGTAAGAGGCCCGCGCACCGCGATGAAAAGTGGCCCCCGCTCGCCGCAACTAGCGAAAGCCCTCGCACAGAAATGAAGACCCAACACAGCCAAAAAAAAAAAAGAGTAGCCCCCGCTCGCTGCAACTAGAGAAAGCCTGCGCGCAGCAAAGAAGACTCAACGCAGCCAAAGATAAATAAATAAATAAATAAATAAAAAACAAAACTACACGTGTCCACACAGCGCCGAGATCCTGGCGGCCTAGCCCGCCGTGTGCCCCCACTAGCGCGCTCGCCTCCCCCGCCACCGGCCGGCTCGTCTGCAGCCCCAGTGAGCGGGTACGGACATCCGAGGACCAGAGGCCCCGCAATTTGTGCCACCCCCAAACTCCCACCGTGAGACGCTCAGCTCCAGATGATAGCCCAGTGGGCGGGGCGCGGTCCATCCCCCCACTCCTCAGGGATGGCGGGACTGGATTGGGCTCCCAAACCACTCAGGCCAGGGCGGGGTGGCAGGATGGCTGGGGAGGGTGGGGGGCAGAGCCCCGTGTGGGCAACTCGGGTCTCCGGGCCGGAGGACGGGCCCACATGCCTCAGCTCTGCCCCAGGTGGCAGGCAGGCCAACCCCATCTCCCTGGTCATCACGTGGGGTTTGCACCAGGGAGGTGTGTGCCCGGAGGGACAGGAGAAGAGTTCTAGCCTCTCGGAGCCCCAGCCCCACCTCACACAACCTTCTTGGCTCCTGGGCTGGCCAGGCAGGGACAGCTGGGCGGGTCAGGAGAGCCGGGCAGCTCCACCATGGAGGGCAGAGCCGGATGCAGCCCCACGCCCACCCAGACCGTAGGCCTGGCAATCCCCGAGCCCCCTCTCCTGGAGCCAGCCCCCAGGAACCAGAGCCTGGCCGTGACCTCTGTGACCTCCGCCAGATGAAGATGTTTATTTGATGGGGAAGGGGCTGGAGGAGCAGGCTTGTTCCTGCCTGGCAGCGGGATGGGCAGGTGCCAGTGGGAGGGTCCCAGGGGCTGCCCCTCCCCTGGCAAGCAGCCTCCCGACGGTCACACTTTTTGCTGCACCTTCAGGGGTCGTCGAAGTCTACACCACCAGCTGGTTTCTTGCTGGGAGAGAAGAGGGAATGACACCATGGGGGTGTGGAAGGGCGGGCAGGGTCCAGGGATGGATCCTGGGCACAAGAGGGAGGGGGAGGGGGTGGGCACCTCTTGAAGCCAGGGTTGATGAGAGACTCTCCCGGACACCGCCTCTTGATCCCAGGTCCAGGGCCACCTCTCTGAGGATCCGGGTCTGGGGAAAACAGGATGAGGGCGGGGGGCTCCTGAATCTAGCAGGGCCACAACCCCTTCTCCACACAGACAGATCCTCTCTCTGGAGCTTGAGGCTTGTTCTGGGGAAACTGAGTCACCCAACCCAAGTCACAGGTGACAGGCCTTACCCGGTAAGAAAAGCAGAGGGACCACCTGCCGGGAGCTCTTTCTGGGGCTGGCAGCTGTCTCCTCTGCAGCAGCTGCGGAGAAAGCAGGAATGGAGGCCCCAGCAGGGGGACCCCAGGGAGGGTGTGAGATGCCTACCCCCACCCTACCTGCCAGTCGCTGCTCCAAGCTGCACACGCGCTCTGCCAGGCCCAGTGTCACTGCCTGCAACCTGGAGGCTGCCTCTGGGCCCGGCACCTTGGAGAGGTCAAATTCCAGCGCAGAGGGCCCCCCGGAAAGGGTCAGGGATGCTCTGTCCTCCTGCAGGGTGACAGTCACAGCTTGCTGCTGGCAGGCTGCCCTGGGAAAGGAGGCGGGCTGAGCGCTGTGACCAGACCCACTCGCCGCTCGCTCCCCATCCCTCCTGCCTCCCTGCTCAGGGGCTCACCTGAAGCGGGGGGTGATGTCTTCAGCCGCACTCAGGCCAAAACGGGCTTTCTACAGGGCACAGGGACTGGTCACCAGGTGCCTGACACCCTAGGACTGACTACTGGGGAAACCCCAAACCTGCCCGACCCAGAGCCACCCGGGACCAATCTTAGGACGACAGCTACAGAGCCGTGGGAAGGGTGTCTTGACCCTTCCGGGGAATCCCAGGCCGCCCCCTTCGATCCCACGCTTGGTCCGCGCTGCAGGCGTGGGGTGCTGGAGGCTGCCGGCCGCCCAGGAGCCCTGTTACCCACGAAGGCCGCCAGGCTGTCCGGCGTGAAGCAGGTGCTCCAAAGCTCCGCGGCGTCCGTCACACTGCGGGGGAGGGGCTGTCAGGCAGGACCGCCCGCAGAGCTGCCCGCGCCCCTCGCAGCCCTGCGGACCCGCTACTCACTAGAGGTTGAAGCCGCCGCGTTCCCACGTCCCACTGCCCTCCCCCTCGCAGTAACACACGAAGCGCGGGGGTCCGGGGCCGGGCGGCAGCGTGCAGAGCGGCGGCGACAGCGGCGGCGGCACCATGGCACCTCGGCAGGCGGAGGGACCAGGCGGACCCAGGGCCGCCTCGGGACCTAGGGCCTCCTCGAAACCTAGGGCCGCCTCGGGACCTAGAGCGCCTGCGCGGGCGGAAGGCTTCCGGAGCGGGGACGGGGATCGTGCCAGTGGGCGGGCTGGAGGTGGGGGCAGAGCCGAGCAGTGCCCAAGGGGCCTGCGCGGGGCGGGGCTTAGTCAAGGGACGGTGCTTGCACCCGTGGGGGCGGAGCTTCGTGCGCAGGGCGGGGCTCCCGGGCTGGGCTGGCGTGTCCTGAGCGTTGTTTTCCGGGACAAGGGCTGTGCAGCGCGGTCCGGGACTCGGGACCCCGCACACACTTGGGGTTCTCTTTGAGCCTTACACCCTGCGCTGTCCCCGCTGAGTCCGGGGTTTCCCCCCTTCGCGCAAACCCTGACTGGGCGCAGGCCGCGCCGGGCACTGCTCTGGCCTCAGACTGCTTTGACCCCCTCGCTGCGGCCTCCCGCTCGCACCCAGCTTCCTATTGTCAACTGAAACAAGTCAAAATACAAAAGTGAATAAAGTACGGTAACCGATGCAACAGGCTTCCGCCACTCGTTCATGCATTCCACAGTGTTTACCCAGCACCTGTTCTTTGCCTCGTGTTGCCCCAGGCCTTGGGCACACCTTGATCAAGAGACAAAGTCTCCGATTTCCTGGAGCTTGTGAGAGCTCATGGGATGGACAAATAAACAAACAAAACATGCAATCCTCAGGTCGTGCCAAGTGCCTGTGACCTGGAAGAAGAGAGGGATGGAGCATGCCAGGAAAGGGTACCAGGCAGAGGGGGCAGCCTCTGCAGAAGCCCCATGGTGGACACAGAGCAGTTCTTCTCAGGGCTTTGCAAGAAGGCCAGGGTGCCCGCGCCGAGGCGTAGGAGGGCGGCAGGTGGGTTTGTAGGCAGAGCTGATGTATTTCAAGTATGGCTGCAGCCAGGCCTGCCTCGTCGCCTACTTTCTACTATTCGACAACCCTCAGCCCCCTTCCCATGAGGCTCCTGCCTCAGGACCTCTGCATTCGCTGTTGTCTCTGCCCGGCACTCCCTTTCCCCAGAGTCACTCACTCCCTTCAGGTCTTTACTCAAAAGTCACCTTCTCGGTGAGGCCTTCCCTATTGTTTTATATCCAATTTCAGCACCCTGCCCCGCATCTCATGTCCTCTCTCCTCTTTTATCTATTTGTTTTCCAGCTTGTCACTCTATAAAGGACATTCTGATTTACATGTTGTGACGGCAGCCTCTAAGATGGCCCCCAACCATGTGCCTCCTGCGTTTGCACCTTTGTGTTGCCCTCCTCTGAGTGTGGGCTGGATCGAGTCATCGGCTTCTAGCCAACAGAATGCGGCAGAAGTGATGGGCTGTCACTTCTTTCTTTCTCTGGAATTGCTCACCATGACATGAGGAGTCCTGCGGCAAAGGACCAAGGCCTGGCCAACACCCAGTGAGGGAGCTGAGACACAGACCCCTTCCCAGCTGAGCCTTCTGATGAGGACACAGCCCCAGCCGGCGGCTCAACTGCAGTCTCACGAGGGATTTTGTGCCAGAGGGTCCAGAGCACCCAGGACCGGATTCTTGACCCTCAGACACCGGGAGACAATACATGCTGTTGTTCTAAGCCACTGAGTGTCGGGGTAATCTGGTCTTCAGCAGTGGGTGACTAATACAGTGATTTATCCTGTTTATTGCCAATGTTCCCCATGAGGCCCACAAGGGCAGGACATTCTGTCTGTTTGATTTGCCACTGTATCCTCAGTGTCTAAACAGTGGCTGGCACATAGAGATATTCAATAAATATGCAAGTGAATGAATGCAGAGTGGGGAGCCTTTGGAGGGCTTAAGCGGGGGTGGGGTGGGGAGTGGCACTTCTGATTTATGTGTATAAAGCCCATGTTGAATGCCATGAGGTGAGGGGATGAAGGGCTGTGGGAGTGGAGGTGAGGGGGGCAGGGAGAATAGTAGAGGGCTGCTGAGTTCCTCAGGACAGAGCTGATGAAGGCTGGGCCAGGGGCTCAGAGTGGAGTTGGAGAGAGGTGCGGGGGAGGAGGGAAGGGATCAGGGATGACCCCTGCATTTAGGAAGAGTAGAAATGCCCTTCCCGGGACTTCCCCAGTGGTCAAGTGGTAAAGAATCCACCTTCCAATGCAGGGGATGCGGGTTCGATCCCTGGTTGCGGAACTAAGATCCCACATGCTGAGGGGCAACTAAGCCCATGCGCCACAACTAGAGAGAAAACCCGCATGCCACAGCTAGAGAGAAGCCCATGCGCTGCAAAGAAAGATCCGCATGCTGCAACTAAGACCTGATGCAGCCAAAAAAAAAAAAAAAAAAAAAGAAGTGCCCTTTCGAAGATGATTGGGCTAAGGCAGGATTGGAGAGGACATGGGGGCCTCTCCTTTGTCTTAGGAGTTCTTGATATGGCTGTATGTCTGATGGAGATGAATGAAAGCTGCTGTGTACACAAGACTCTAGTCTAGAGGATCAGGCCCAGAGATGTGAGTGTGGAGTCACCAGCCCCTGGGACAGCCTTAAACATTAGTCCCTCCAGGCACAGTGCTCAGGCTCTAGGAAGTTGTTTCTAGGTAGAATGTGGTAGCCTGAATAATGACCTCTAAAGATATCAGGTCCTTAATCCCTGGACTTGTGAGTGTTATCTTGTATGTGTTGACCTAAAACGATAAAACAGCCAGTTATTTTGCCAGCAAAGTGGGTTTATTTGGGAACAGCAAAGAATCACAATTCAGCGCATGCAATCTAGGGGAAACCACAGGCAAATATGAAGAACAAACGACAGGAAACTCTTTTATAGAGGAGAAAAGGGAATGGTGGGGGTGTTCTAAAGTAAGAGTCCATTGGAGGAAACTGGGAGTTGGAAGTGTGGTGGCTTTTCATTGGCTGAACTGTGCTGGTCTCTCATTGGCTGGGCTGTTGCTGGGTGGGAAGAAAAATCTTCCTTCCTCCTGCTGGTTAGTAAGTAGTAACCTTCCTGTTGGTCTGCAACTGAGGCTGCACAGTAGGGGGTGAGGTCTCCCCCTTGTGGCCTCCTGACTCTATTTTATTTATTTATTTATTTATTTATTTTTTGCAGTATGCGGGCCTCTCACTGTTGTGGCCTCTCCCACTGCGGAGCACAGGCTCCGGACGCGCAGGCTCAGCGGCCATGGCTCACGGGCCCAGCCGCTCCGCGGCATGTGGGATCCTCCCAGACCGGGGCACGAACCTGTGTCCCCTGCATCGGCAGGCGGACTCTCAACCACTGCGCCACCAGGGAAGCCCCTGACTCTATTTTAAATAAGGTTTCTGTTTATTAATCTTTACATGCTTTCTCTAAAAGCATTGCTGATCAATGGTCAGGTTTTTTTACAGATTCAGCAACTTTTGTCCCTTGATGCCAGGGAGGACCTTTCCTGGGTGTGTCCTGTCCCATGTGGAAGGGAGAGTGCACATATTGGAAACCTACTGAGGTCACAGTCACATAACAAGGCGGGGTAGGAGAGAGATCTCTCAGGAATTTCCCATCTAAGGTTTGTGTCTTAGAACAGTGAAAACAGCAAGAGCACACTCAACACAGAAAGAATTAAACAAGCACTTTGGGAAGACACAGTTGATGAAAGAAATTTTCACATATTACGGTATGGGGAAGTTATTCTGGATTATACATACTTTGGCTTGAACTTTATGCTAATTAGAACAGTCTGTCGTATGGCCTGTCAAACATAAACTGTATATCTGCTTTAACCATTAAAAAATAAGGAGAAGGGCTTCCCTGGTGGCGCAGTGGTTGAGAGTCCGCCTGCCGAAGCAGGGGACACGGGTTCGTGCCCCGGTCTGGGAAGATTCCACATGCCGTGGAGCGGCTGGGCCCATGAGCCATGGCCGCTGAGCCTGTGTGTCCGGAGCCTGCGCTCTGCAACGGGAGAGGCCACAACAGTGAGAGGCCCGCGTATGGAAGGAAAAATAAATAAATAAATAAATAAATAAAAATAAGGAGGAAGAGGAGAAAAATGCGTTACCTGATTGCTTAGAATGTCCACTTTGAATACAGGGATAAATGCTGCCTGCTGCTCCCTCCCCAGCAACACCAATGCCAGTATTCCTTCGAAGATGAGATTCCCTTCCCAGACGCCAAGGTCATGCTGACCTGCTGTGTACCTGCTAATCTGTTTTGAAAACTTGAAGAAATGGACCCTTGTCGTGTTTGATGTTTGTTGTTCTGACAAGATATTAAACTGTGGTTCAGGCATCCAAATTGGAGCCGGGTGGCCATTGCGGATGTGGTTTCAGACAGTTCCTGCATCACTGGGAACTTGAATTTTCTAAACTGTATCAGACGCAAGGTCATGACCAACTGTTCTCAAAATAGTATCTGCTAGTTGCTGCCACCAGCAGCCGTATGATCTCAAGATCCCTCCTGGTAACTGCATTTTGGAGCCCAAGAAATTCTTGCTTTATAAGCACCTTTCTCTTTGCCAGCTCCAGTCCTAATTCTTGACAATTTATGTAAATTTGCAGTTTTTGCTTGTATAAGCCTCCCCCATTTTGTAGCCTGGGGAACACAGTTCAAGTGCTTCTTGAATCTGGGTCTCCTGCTCTGCAGTCCTCAGTTTAGCTCAAACAAAACTTGTCTCTTCCTCTCGTCAATGTAAATAATCAGTAACCAACCTCAGCTGATTAAGAGGGAGGGTTGGAAAGAAAGAAAAGACACAGTTTAAGAAAAAAAAAAGGGGGGGGTTGGGAAGAGCCCCCGTGGTTCCTCGGAGCCCCGTCTCTGGGGGTCAGGAGGGCGTTGGAAAGGCTGGTCCGCGGGCTGAAGGCACCGGAAGCACCTGGGTTTGGGACAATCTTTTTTCCAGTGACCCTGCTCTTTGCAGTCATAGTGGTGGGGTCAGAAGAAGGCCGATTGGGGGGACTTTGTTGGCCGCCTAAGGACTTTGGCCTTTACTCTCAGTGAGATGGGACCCACTGGAGCAGTTGTGAGCAGAGGAGGGTGCCAGCTGACAGATCTTAACACAAGCTGCCCTGGGCTTCCGGGAGGAGAACTGGCTGAAGTCTGCCCCCGTGTGGCCGGAGCAGGGCATGCAGGACTGGGCTGATGCGCAGCTGCCAGGGGCATGACCCTTCCTGGGTCCAGAGGGGCCCTGGGGGGCTGCACCCCAATGGGCCGTGCAGGGAAAACTGCATCTCCTCACTCCAGATCCTTCCCAGGGGACATGGGAGGGACGAGTTAGTGGGGAAGGAAGGGGCCAAGAGCCTGCTGGAGAGTCTTCCCCCCACCCCGCCCCGCCTTAGATCCCTGCTCTTGGGCAATTTCCACCACGTCTTCTCTTGTTCCACGTGGAAGCTGAATGACAACCGATAGATCAGTTGATCAATAGATCAATTGGGAATTCCCTGGCGGTCCAGTGGTTAGGACTCGGCACTTGCACTGCCGGGGGCCCCCGCTTTGATACCTGGTTGGGGAAGAGAGATCCCACAAGCCACACGGCGCTGCCAAGGGCAGAAAAAAAAAAGCAAGTTGACTGGATGAATGGTTCATCACCAGTTTCTCTCTGCGGATGCCTCTGCTGGTTGGCAGGTGGCATATTGGGTGGGAGGTGCTGGATCTCTGGGCCTTCCCACCTGCTACCACATAGTGGGACTGGAGTCAGGCTCGGGGGAGGGGGGAGACCCTGCCCTTGTAGTGTCTACAGAGGGCCAGAGGCTGGCAGGTGGGCCAGGCGGCAGGGGCGGCGGCAGGGCCTCCAGGTGTTGGGTGCAGGTGTGGAGGGGCTGTCTGCGGTCCCTGGGATGCGGGGCTCTTTATCCCGGTGACCTCGCTGTCTGCTAGGACAGGGCTGTGTTTCTAAGGAAAGCTGTCTAACTAACTGAAGAGCAGAAATGATAGTATAACAAACCATCACCCAGATGGAACCATGATCAACATTTTGACATATTTACATCTGGTATGATTTTTTTCTGAACTAGTTACGTGAGATATTATGCCATTTTACCCTCAAATTCTTCAGGACCAGTTCTTGAAGGACTGCGCTATTTCCCTCATAAACACAACGGCAGGACAGAGCTCTGCCTGGCAGGGGGAGGTCAAGGGAGAAGGGGTGCTGGAAGGCCGCCTGGGGTGGGAAGCGGCGCAGACCCCCCTCGGGCTGCGGTTTGGGAGGACCCCAAGGCCTTTGGAGCCCAGGCGCGCGCTGGGTGTGGGTCGGGCACGGCTCTGTCGGGCAACTGCACGCAGGTCTGTGCCGCGGAGCAAGGGCAGCACCCCTGGCCTGGCGCCCGGGGTCAGCGGGGGTCCCAGGGAAGCCACTGTGATGCCCTGTCCGACCGATGGAGGATCCTACCACCCGTGAGGCTAAGCCTCGGCCCCTCCCAGGCCTAACGCCTGCCTGGGTGGCCGGGCAGCGTTGCCCTGGCGAGGGGTCCCGCTCCAGTCCCTCTGGGTCCCCGGAACCGGCCATGGAGGGGCCGCCCTGAGGGGTTGGAGCCTGAGCCCCGCACTGTCCCTCTCCAGGCGGGTCCCAGGCCTCAGGGGGACCCAGAGCGCCCCTGCCCCGGTCCACACGGCTCCTTTGCCCCATCCCCCTATTCCTGCCCCCACCCAAGAAAAGCACAGCGCTGGCTTTTCGAGACAGTTTATGGTGCTGGGGCCTGGGGGTGGAGGGAGGCTGCCGCTGTGAGCCCTCCTGAGAGGGCTGGGTACCCGGAGCCCCGGCATCACGTCCCTCTGCTCCAACCCCTGGGCTGGGTCCCTCACTGCACACCAACGGGGCAGCAGCTGTGGGGAGGGGCAGGCTCCTCTCACCTCCTCCTGCCCTCCCTGGGCCCGTGCCCCGGGGCCCCACTCTGTCCCTCCCCGCCGCTGCCCCAGGACGGAGGACCCCCAGAGTGCAGCCCTCTGGCCAGGAGGGGCCTCCCTGGGTCAGCAGGGCGCTGGGTCTGGGCCAGCCCCATGCACTCACCTAGGCGAGGGCGCCGGCACACTGGTCTGTGGAAGAGAGCAGGGCCCGAGGAAACACCCAGTGCCCCCTCCCCGGCCGGAGGCTCCACACCCTCCCCGGAGTAGCCAAGCCTCCTGGCCTGTGACCCCCTCCTGAGGGGCACCGGCAAGGGCACCGCCCACCCTCCCGTGGTCCTCCTGTTCTGGGTCCGGGGCCAGTGGAGTGAGGCTTGGGACCTGGCTCCCCCCGACCCCCCCGTCAGGGTCTAGGGTCTTTCAGCTCCTGCAGCCCTGAGCCGGAGTGGGGACAGTGCTCACCTGACATGGGCAGCAGGGCGCCCTGGCTGGGGTTCAAGCCCACTTGGGGTGCCAGGTGCTGCATCTTTTGGGCATCTTCAGGAAATAGCTCTGGGGCCCGGGCTGAGAGCAGGGAGGGCCGGTGAGCAGAGGGGCAGGGCTGGGAGGTGGGGGGGGGAGTGGGGAGCAAGGGGTGGGGAGGGACCCCAAGGAGACACTGGGAGATGGTGGTTCCACCTGCCACCAAGTCAGAGCTTGCTGCGAAGGGCACGTGGGCACTACAGACCAAACTGCACCTGGTCCCCAGAGAAGGCCGTGATGGGCTGAGGGGCGCGTCAGGAGTGCTGCCCCTCAAGCTGGGTCACCCTCCACCCATCACCCACTGTAGAGCTGCAGCCAGACGTTCCTAACATCCCCCTTCTGCGTCTTGGAGTACAACACGGCGAAGTGTTTGTAGTTGGTGAAAGCCACCCAGATGTTGGTCTGGGCCATGTCTGGGCCGTGGCTGGGGAAGCGAGAGCCTGCTGAGCTGGGCGCCGGCGCAGGACGCCCCGTCCCCTCCGCACGGCCCTGGCCGAGCCAGACCTGCCGCTGCCCACCCTCTGTCTCCCTCCCGGCACTGCCCTCCTCAGCTGCACTGCTGAGCTGCCCGTCCACGGCAGCCTTGGGGAAGGTCGCGTCCATCTTCTGGCACCCGCCAGCAGCCCCTGCCAGGCCGCTGTGGCCCCGCTGGGCCCCCTGAGGGGGAGGGTCCGGGCCAGCCCCCAGCCCCTGAGGACACTGGCCGACCATGACACAAACGGCTGCCACTTAGGTGCTGCTGACGGCCACGCATGGGCGGCGGTGTCCAGCCTGTCCCAAGGCCCACCTGTCCCCGCCGTCACATCGATGCTTAATCACACAGGTGCTGTATAATTCACTTACAGGTCAGGAGACACCCTGGGGGGCAAGGGGACACAGCCAGGGGTTGCGGGGTCTGTGGGGCCTTCCGGTCTCCCCTCCAGACACACACGCACGCTCACACGCACGCACGCACGCACGCACGCACGCACACGCACACGCGCACAAGGACGCAGCTCCTCCACGCCCAGGCCTCAGTTAGGCCCCTCTGGGGATCAGGCGAGCTGCAGCTGCTGCTTTAACAGCCCCGGCAGCCTGGCGCAGGACCAGGGTCGGGCCTGGCTCTGGCTCCCTGACGGGTCAGGGACACCTCTGGCTCCTGCTGGCTCACATCTGACCTCACGCTGGCCGGGACTACGTCCAGTCCAAGGTGGGGCTCCTGGGATCCCTTACACGGGGTACCCAAACTTGAGGCCCAGGTCACTGTTAGCCAAGGGGGTCACCAAGACCACGGGCATCTTCATGCTGTCCTTGGAGTCCAGGAAGCCCTGGTCACCTGAACCGCCCCAACCGTGTACCAGGTGCCCTGGAACTGCGGGGAGGGGACAGGGGGAGCTGGGGGGCAGGCCCTGTGCCACAGCTCCCTGACCCGGAATCGGGGGGTGGGGGCAGCTGCCACTCATCTGGTCTGAGGCCTGGGGCTTGGCAGTGAGCACAACCCAGAGGCGGGGCTGAGGGGCCTGCTGTCCTCCACAGCACACCCACCCCAAGCTGGACGAGCAGACGGACGCGAGCTCTGTTCCCTGTCCCCAGACTTGAGCTAAGCTTGGGCCAGAGAGGGTATGGGCAGGGCTGGGCTGGGCTACCCCAGCCCTCTGGCCTCTCTGGGTAGAACGCAGCCAGAAAGAGGCTGTCTGTGAGGAACAGGTCTGGCCTAGGGAAGTCTGGACACACCTGGCTGGGGTCAAAGTTGGCCTGGGTGGGGACCTGGGCCCGGCCTGGGGATGCCGCGAGCAGCGCGAGGGTCCGGCCAATCAGCAGCATCTGCAGCGTGGTGGGGGGTCTCTCGTCGACTGCACGGGCTCAGGGACAGGGTAGGAGAGTTGAGGTGGCCTCTCCCACGGAGCCTTTAGGCCCCCAAGACACCCTGGGGCGCTGGCATGCTGGGACAGAGCCCGCTGTGATGGGCTCACGATCGGGGTGCACCCTGAAGCACCTTGGCCCAGTGGCCTCCGGCCAACCTGGCCAGCCCAGGTGTTTCCTCCTGGGGAGGGGCCGTATGCCCCGAAGCAAGGGGAGGCAAAGGCCCGGCAGGCCCTCTGGGACGTGGCCCCCAGCCCTTGGCCGAGGCACAGCCTCAGGCCCCCTCCTCCAGGAAGCGTCCCAGAAGTTCACCCTCACCTCTGAGCCTCACAACCCTTGGTGCCTGGGCAGGGCCTGGCTGAGGTCTGCCTGGGTGGGGCCTGGTGGGCAGGCTGCAGTGGGCACTGCACATTGTGAGCCAGGAGGGCCCAGGACAGGGGCCTGAGAATGGCCACGCCGGCCGGGAATCCGGGAGCTAGCAGAAGGTGAGGGACTGCGGGGAGGGGAGACCATGCTCCGGGGCTCTGGCTCAGCTTTGGTGCCAGAGGCCTGGCGAACGGGCAGGGCCATGCCCTTGAGGCTCAGGCCAGAGGCCAGGGGACTGGGGGCTCTCAGGTAGCCATGGGAGATGGGAGAGTGGCCTGTCTCCAGCCCACTCAGTCAGTCTGTCTCAGTCCAGGGGGGCACGGACACTCCGGCCACCTTCCTCTTTGTCCCCGCAAAGCCGTATCTCTGCCCAGCCTCAGTGCACTAATCCCACGCCTTCAAAAACTGCCCTGGGCCTCGGGCCTCTCCTGGATGGGGGGCAGGGGCAGGCTGTGGGCACCTGACCAGAACCGGCTCAGCTGCCGCTGGGCCTTGAGGGGCTGTGGTGAGATCAGGGCCCCGAGCGGAGTGGGTGAGGGACGCGTCGGCGCTTCCCCTGAGCTGTCCTGGCTTCTGACACAGCCGTGTCTTCCACTCCACCACGAGCAAGGCTAGCGGGCCCCTGCTCACCCCTTGGGGGTGTCATGTAGAGCCAGCCTCCAAAATTTTACAGAGGGGGAAGGGAGACCCAAGAGGGCGGCGGTCAGGTCCCCAGGGGCCTGCCAAAGCCAGGCCCAGGGGGGCAATGACTGCAGGACAGACAGACAGAGGCCAGGCTGCTGACTTGCTTCCGGAGTTTATTCTCAGAGCTGGGATAAAGCCCGAGGGGGCAGGGCCGGTGGCGCAGGAGCCGGGGCTGGGGTCTTGGGGGTGTTGAAGGAAAAGGCGAGCAGGGCAGCATGGCCAGGTCCTGAGGGCTGGGGTCACCTGCCAAGAGAGCAGGACCTGTCGGTGTGACAGGCAACACCGCACTCCCGGTCCCAGGCCCCCAGGCCCCTCCGGCTGCAGGCCACAGGGGAGTGGCCGCCCCAGGGCCCCACCCCCTGATGGGGGCCTCCCCGCCCTGCCCTCCCCTCCCCTCCCCTCCCGGTTCCTGTCCCAGCCGCCAGCCCCTCCTACCCCAGCGACCTCGCGGAACCCCGGTGGAGCCCCCTCCTCCTTGGAGCAGCCCCGTGGGCCTGGACCAGCCTTGCATGGTGGGTGGGGCTGTGGTGGGCGTGCACCGAGTGACCAAGTGAGTGAAGGAACGCATGGGTGGGCACTGCTGGGTGAAGGCAGCCCCCAGCACCCCACTCACCTACGTGTGCTCCTCCATGCACTTGTCTGCCAAGAAAAGCCCGGGACGGCGGTCAGTGCCCCAGGCCGGGCCACCTCCCCTGCCCCACCTGTCGCTAACGCCCGCAGCCCTGGAGAGCGTCTTGGTTGACCCTCAAACTGCTGATGGCATCACACCCACCCCCACCCTGCTCCTCCAAACAAAGAGGGGGTCCCGTCTCTCCCTGGGTCCAGAGCAGGCTGCCTGCCCCAGGGAGGCTGTGGGTGCTGAGACTTCGGGGAGCCCGTGCTGAGCCCCAGTGCGCTTGTCCCTGTGTCCCCATGGGCACACCCACCGCGCGGGTTTTATTTCTAGGGCTTGCCCCACACCAGGCTGGGGACCTATGTATCCTGGGGGCCGACCCGGGGCCTGGCACACAGTGGGTGCATGGTGAACCCGGGGAGGGGGTGTTTCCTGGAGGAGTACCTTCTTGTGCCCGGCCCAGGGGCTGCAGGCCAAGGTCATGGTGTTGAGGACAGACCACCCACACTCTGGAGGCTGTGTACCGGTCAGTGGGCAGTCGGCCGGATGAACCCCAGGCCTCAGCCACCCCCGAATCAGGAGACTGTGTGTCTGCCTCTAATCTGACCTTAATCCCCTCCCGTCAGATTAGCAGCCCCTCACCAGTCTGTGGCAGGAAGACAATGCCATCCTCTGTGAAGCCCTGGGCCTTGGCGAAGGTGGCGAATTTCTCCTTGATCTCAGCTTTGGGGGCCTGGGTGCGGCCTGGGGCAGAAGGAGAAGCCGCTGGCCTCCATCTGGGAGACCCCTGCTCGGCCCCCACCCCCGAGGCTTGGGGAGTCCCCGAGCTGCCCCGTGGGTCGGGCCTCAGGCTGGGCGGTGGGAGCTGGCGTGGGGCACATACTGTAGAGCGTGGCCATGCAGAAGTCCTGGCCCGGGCCTCGGAAGCTCTCGGTGTAGAGCAGGGCGTAGGCCTCGTAGTCGGTCTCCACCACCGACACCTCGTGGTTGCTGCTCCAGTCTGGGAGCCCAGGAGACAACCCTGGTTGGTCGGGGACCCTTGGGGAGGGGCGCCCTCTGTGGGCTGGCGTGGGAGGGGGCCCTGGATGCTCCACCCTCTGTCTAGCTGCCTTCCCTGCCCCTCCCCAGTCCCCTGCTTCCTGCCAGCACAGCCCTCACACAGTCCAGAGTCCCCAAACCAGAAGTCCTGGGGGCCCAGCAAACACACAGGCTCAGAAAATCGGGAGTTCATGGGACAGCCACAGACTCTGCAGCCAAACTCCTCTCGGGAGGAGGAGAGATTCGCAGTGGGGAGGTCGTTCCCGGGAAGGGAGTGAGGAGGGCCGAGGTCCCGGGGCGGAGAGCTGCGGAAGGTGTGGGGGAAGCCGCGGGGGCATCAGGAGACAGCTGGGGAGATTCCATCCCGGGGCAGATCCAGGCCGACCCTGGCAGAGCAGCCGTCACCCCCCCCCACCATGTAGTGCTGGGCAGGGGGTCACCCAGAGTCCCCGACCAGCAGGTGTCACTCCTGAGTTGACCCTGGGTCTGGCGAGGGGCCCCACTCACGGGGACTGGTATAGCTGTAGCAGCCTGGGGGGCCTGCAGGACGCAGCAGCAGAGTCCGGGTCTCACACTGGTCTTTCCTGTGGGTAGGTCACCCTCGGGTCAGGGGTCAGGCGGGGGTGGGGGCTGTCCCTAGACCGCGACCATGGGCAGGGAGCTCTCGGCCCCAGTAGCCCGCCCCGCCGCCCACCTGAGGAAGGTAGACGTGAGATTGAGGCCACCGTCCGCCGCGGGGGCCACCACCGACTTGCACATGGACAGCACCTTCTTCTTCTCCAGGAACCAGCTCGAGTTGGAGGCTAGGCCCGAGGTGAACCAGAGCCCCAGGAACTGCGGCGAACGGCCCCCACCCTGGTCAGCCGGGACCCTCCCGGACGCGTCATGGTGGGCGCCCCCTCCTCCTCCTCCCCCTCCCTCCCCCTCCCCCTCCCCCTCCCCTTCCCCTCCCCTCCTCTCCCCTCCCCTCCCCCTCCTCTCCCCTCCCCTCCCCCCTCCCCTCCCTTCCCCTCCCCTCCCCTCCCCTCCCCTTCCCCTCCCCCCTCCTCTCCAGCCCGGCCCCGCCCCCTCCGCTGGGTCCGGCCTTGCCTGGCCGAGGAGCTGGCACCAGAGGGCGCCGGGGCCTTCCCTGGAGGGGTCTGAGCAGGGCGCGGGGCTGGGAGACCCACTCTGACTGTTCCCGCAGCCCCCTGAGGGGGAGCGCGCCGCCGGCTGTGTGTGTGTGTGTGGCTGTGTGTGTGCGTGCGCGTGCGCGCGCGGGGAGTGGAAGGGAGGGTGGCGAATGCGCGCGCTCGGTTGCTGTGGCCATCCCCTGGCGCCGCCCTGTGCAGCATCCCCATCTTTGCTCTCGCGCACGGAGGTGTGTCCTAGGACCCAGGTGTGGAAGGTGTGCCTGTTTTCCCTGGGCATCGTGAGCTCGTTGGGCTAAAGATGTTGGGTCAGGGATGACGGGCACGCAGGTGATCCGCATGTCTGCATGTGCCGTGTGGGCGCTCGCGGACACAGGTTCTTCCCTGCCAGTCGGGGGTAATGTACCCAGATCTTGGTTGGCGAATTGCCCGGGAAGGCCTCTCATGGTCAGCCTCCTCCTGCCGGTCCAGCCCTCCTTCCCTTCAGCACCCCCTTCCCAGGGAGAAAGTTGGGCCCCAGGGAGCACCCTGCTCCCTACACGGCCCCGCCCCGCCCTGGGGACCAGGCAAGGAGCCCCTCACCTTGTCCTCTTGGAAGTCGGGCTGCAGGGCGGCCTGGGCCTGGGTTGGAATCGGCAGGACCCCCAGGATCCCCAGCAGGGCCAGCCCTGTCCACAGCATGTTCAGAGCGGCCATTCTCCCAGAGCCGAGCAGGCAGTGCAGGCAGAGAGGCGGGCAGGAGGCGCGGAGGCCACCGGGGAGACCCCTATTTATGGGCCTGGCTTGGCCTCCACCCAGGGCACAAGGACAGCCCACTGGAGGCTCGTGATGCTGGGGGCAGGACAGGGCAGCTGAGCCCAGCAGCAGCTGAGCCCCCCACAGGGCTGCTTATGTAAGAGGCACTGACTACGACAGGCCTGGGCGCTGCCCCAGCAGGGTGAGCGGGGGTGGGCAGTCAGAGGCCCCTGCGTGGCTGGTCCTTTTTCCAGTCCCAGAAAGACCCGCCGCAGCAGCCTGGATGGGGGCAGGGGGCAAGAGCCTCGGTGCTGCCCTGCCTCTGGGGCCTCTGGTCACTTCCCACCGGGGACTGGGAACCCCCCCGCCGCCCCTGAAGCCCTACCACTGTTCTGTCTCCAAGCCTGGCGACCCTGGGAGGGGAAGCGAGGCCCCGTTTGCACTCTATGAGTTTGATCCTGAAAGGCCCAGCAGGCCCGGGGGCGACGGGAAACTTGAGCCAAGATAAAGAAGCCAAATCTGCCTCCGAAGCAGAGACCGAGGACCAGGTGCGCTGGGCACAGCTTCCCCCAATGGCCAGCTGTCGGGGCTCTGGCTGAGGGCCCCCTGGGCACCTCTTTCAGCCCAGGGCCCCTCTGGCCTTGGGTGTAGGCCCATCCCCCGCACTGTGCATCCCCGCCTGCACCAGTCCCGCCCACCCTGTGGAGCTCAGCCAGTCCTGTTACCTGGGGTGCTGAGGCTGGTACCTCCCCCAGAGGCAGTGGATGAGAGCGTACCTGCCCACCTTACAGAGAGGGCCGCCTCCCTTCAGAGGCCTCTCTGGGTTGATGGGGTCCCGGGCCCTGTTCAAATCTGGCAAGTGTCACCTGTCCCCCTGGTCCTGTCCAAGGCCACCCCAGGCCAGCCGGGGCCTCAGCACAGGACTGAGTGGGGTCAACGTCTCTGAGCAACGGTGAGTGGGGTGGGTGCGAGTATCTGGGGTACGGGTTGGGAGGGATGAAGCTGGGGAAGGAGGTCCCGTGTGTGGTGCAGACACAGAGGGGACGCAGCTGTGGCCAGTGAGGGGACAGGGGCTGGTCATCCCCAGACACAGGCCCAGCTCCCTGCAGGGTGCAGGCTCCTGTCCCAGCGCCTGGCACCTTCCGCCCGGGAGCTGGATTCTTGGCAGCCCTGGCCTCGGGCTTTGGAATGGCCCCAAGGCTGGCCGGAAATAATCCAGGGGGAGGTGTGGGTCAGGTCAACTGCCTGAATGGGACCAGCATGGGCCCTGCCACCCACCTAGTGGGGGCAGGAGGGTGGGCATTAGGCCCATGGGGGTCCTGGTGAGGTCAGGGTGCCTGCACCTCAGCCCTGGCTGGACCCCTCGCTGGGGTTGTGAGGCCGGCGTGTACCGCCCTTTGTCGCCCCTCCCCAGTGGCCCAGGGGTCTGGGAGCACAGACTCGGGTTTCCTGGAGCGGGGGCACCAGGGAGCTCCATCAGCAGGGCTGCCTGGGGGAGCCGCTGGGTGGGCAGTGCCGTGCAGAGGGTCTCCTGCTTTCTCACTGGTGCTGGGGCTGTGGGAGCCTTTGGGGTACCAGGAAGAGGCCAACATGAAGGGGTGGGGCAGAGAGAGCTAGGAGGCGCCTGTGGGGGGGGTAGTGTGATGGGGGATGGGGGGAGGTAAGGAGGGCAACGGTGCAGGGCAGGGGGCGGAGGCGGGCCTGAGACCCCCACCCCTCTGGCTTGGCCTCCCGTCAGCTCCCGCCCCTCAGGCACTGTTCATGCTCTAGGCTGTGCGGGGACAGTCCCTCAGAGCAGGCAGGAGTGGGGACGGCTGCCTGGACCTTGCACTGCCCCTGGGCTGCCCTGGGAACCCCTTTGCAGCGATGGGGCCTTCCGTGGGCAGGGCTGGGCTGAGGCTGGGGCCCTGGACTCCTCCCTCCCTCCCGGACTCTCCCTCAGGTGCCCCTGCAGCCCCTTACCCAGTCCTCCTGGAACTTGGGCTCCAGGGGACCCTGAGCAGACTGGGGTTGAGTGGGGGCTTGGGCCTGGCCCAGCTGCAGAGGAGCCAGGGCACGATTTCAGGGCCCAGGAAGTGGGTGCCTGGGCAGCTGCTGGGCCCGGCAGGTGGAGGAGGGGTCCCCCTGAGAGGCCTCTTGATGGGGACACCTGGCATCAGCCCCCCAAGGGCCGATGATTCACCTTTTGCCAGGTCCAGGTAGGGATGGGCCATTGCCGGCATCTCCTGCAAGATTTCTGCCCCTTTCTTCCCTTCCCCTGGGGCTGTGCAGGACGGAGGCTGGGGACGGGAGCAAGAGGGGGCATCCCACTGGCACCAGGAACCCCTCTGCGCCCTCTGCGCCCCTCCGCTCTGCTCTGAGCTTGGCCCTGCGTGTGGTCAGCAGTGCCAGCTGGGCCATCTCTGCCCTCCAGGTGGTGGGTATGTGCTGGACATGGGGGTGGTGAGGCTCCTCCTGGCACCCACCGAGCGCTGAGTTGCCCAGTCCTGGCAGACCAGGCGCTGCTCCCTGGGTCTCAGGGGGACAGGCAGGTGGGGGGTCTGAGAGGACCTGTCCCTGACCCGGGAGGGCAGGGTGCCTGCCCTGAGCCCGGGAGCCAGACCCTGGCCTCTCGGGAGCCCACTCCCAGCCCTGGCACCAGGAGAGACCCCCGGGAGGCTGACCTGGGGTCCCCGCCTTAGGTTCCTCCCTGTCTCTGGGCCCATCGCAGAAGCTGGCGGCTCTGGATGTGGCTGGGCTCAGGCCTTCCGTGGGCCTGGCGGGCACGTGAGCTGCAGACATGGCTGCTCAGCAGTCAGCGGAGCTGAGGTTGCAGTTTCCCTGGAGCCCAAGGCCCAGGCGTGAGGGGGGATGGGCCTCTGCCCGGGAGGGAAGCTGCTGGGCTACAAGGACGCCGGGAGTTGGCCTGGACCTTGAGAGGTCACTGATGCCATCCCCCTGCTTCTGGCCCAGCAGGTCAGAGACAAGCCTGGGCCCAGGCCTAGGCTTGATCTCCTTGGGGGGCAGTGACGGGTCCCAGTCCCCAGGCAGTATCCCCCAGAGATGGTTGGCCCTTCAGAGCTGAGGCTCTCCCAATACCTGGTGGCCTCTCGCTGACCGGTGGCTAATGGAGTGTCTGCTGGTCTTGGATGGGGGACTCACAGGGACCTCATGGACCCCACCTACTTGCTGCCTGGCCATCAGTGCCCCCAGCCTGCGGGAAGGGGCTTGAGGGAGCACTGAGCTGGTGGGCAGGGGAGGCCCCACCGGACCCCACCTCACCCTTCAGGCCTGTCCCCCGCCCTCCAGAGGTGGCTCACAGCCCCGGAGGTCACCCCATCCAGGATGCTCCTCTCACGGGGGGATCCCCAACCAGTAGATTTTAAGTAGAAGAGGGGCGGCGCCCGGGGTCACCTAGAAGGTGCCAGACGGAATACTCCAGAAAATCACCGAAGGCCTCATCCCCTTTCCCTGCCCGCTTTCCCAGCGCCTGGACTGGTCCAGCCTCCAGGGCTGCCCTGGGAAAGACCCGAGGCAGCCTGGTGGAGAGATGGCCGAAGCGGAGAGTGGCCGTGCTCCCTGGTGGGGCACCGGGGCCAGAAGTGGGGGTGGGGTGCTGGGTCTGCAGCACGAGACCACCAGGGCTGGGTACCGATGGGGCAGCCAGCTCAGGGCTCCTCCGGGTGCAAGAAGCTCTCCACACCCCCGCCTGGGGTCCCCAGAGGATAGCTGCCCTGAAGTTTAAGGAGGTGCCCCAGACTCGGAGTGTCCCCGCATGAGGCCCTCTCTGAGTTTCTGCCCAGACCACAGGGGCCCACTCTTCCCCCTGTGCTGGCCCGGCCTCTGTCTCTTCGTCCCCTCTCTGCTTTGGGTTGGCCACTGTCGACACCTGGTGATGACCACGTCTCCACCCGGCGTCTTCTTTCCCAGCCCAGGAGGTTGGACTGGTCCAGGAGCCAAAGCTGGGGGAGGGCCAGGGGGATGGGATGAAGCACTGCTGACAGACCCCAAGGGGCCCAAGGATGGTCATGGCCAACCTGAGGCTCCTCCTGGCCAGCAGGAGCCCAGGGCCGCTGGCTGCCTCTGGAGAGGGAGAGGGGCTGCAGCATTCTGCCTTAAAGAGGAGCCTGGCAGGGCTGTGGGGAGAGCAGCCTGCCCCCAACCATGGCCCGCATGCCCCCAGCCTCCCATGGGTGTGACACCCTGGATTAGGGTGACCAGAGCAGGTGGCTTCCAGAAGCATCCAGCCCGGTGGGGGGTGGTTGGAGCTAAAGCATGTCCCCTCACCTGTGGAAGGCTGGGTGCATGGTCTCTGAGTAGGAGGGGCCTGCGGGCACCACGTCTCCTGGGAGCATCCACGGATGGGCCCTCCTGAGTCACTGCGGCCAGGCTGGGCACCCCCTCCCCCCAAAAGGACCCCAAAGCCAGGACTGTTTCTTGTGGGGTCTTACTCATCCAGGGCCTCAGTGGAGTCTCCTGATTCCGGAAGTTTTCTCACCCCTGTGACTTGACCTTGTCAGGCTGGCCCAAGGCTCTGCAGGAGCTCCTGGTCCTGCCAGGGGAAGCAAGGCCACCCCTTGGGCCTGGACCTGAGGTCCTCGGACCTGGGCCTAAGTATTCTCCTGCGGTGGGTGCTCCTGCCTTTCACTCAGGGCCCAAGGTGACCCCTGGGGGGTGGGAGCCACAGCTCTGAGCAGGGCCTGCAGCAGGGAGGCACCTAGCAGGGGTGGTGCTGGGCAGGGCTCACCTTGGCCAGGAGAGTGCCCAACCCTTGCGGGGGGTTGCCGGAGATAAGTGGGGACAAACGTAAGAAAGGACGCTCAGCCTGCCCGGCCTGGGCTTGCGACCCGGGGCTCTGGGTGCCGCCCGCAGTCCGCCCCGCAGCCCCAGGACGCCACTGTCATCGGGCAGTCCTGCCAGCCCATCCGGGCACCAAATGTTTATTCCTGGTGCGGGAGGGGTGAGGGGAACAGATGTGGCCTCGGGAGATGAGGCACAGGCAAGGCCTTGACCGGCTGTGAGGATGGGGTCAGCCAAGGGCCAGGCTAGGATCCAGAGGGGGTGGGTCCAGCATTTCACGCGGGGCCGGCCTGGGCCATCTGAGAGCGGGGAGGCCGGGCAGAAACGGGGCGGGCGCTGGAGAGCGGGAGGCCTGGGGGGCAGAGAGGGAAAGGGGCAGGGCCTCTGGTTGCGCCCTCCTCACCTCGGTGGGCGCCGCCTGGGCCCCAGGAAGCCCCCAGCGCCCCAGCCTTCCTCACGGCCCCCTCAGGCCTCAGGGTCGCACTCCTCTGAGGAGTGTGAGGACACTCGCTCTGTGAGGCCGGAGCGCGGGTCAGAGGGGCAGGGCCTGTTTGCACACCCCCCTGCCCCAGCCCAGGCTCCTCAGGCGACGCCCGCGGGCCCCAGACTCACTGCAGAAGGGGCCGCCGGGCACAGAGGGCGTGACGTGCCTGTGAGCGTGCGTGCACCCGAGGGCATCCTCCCTGTGCGCGCGTGTGAGTGTGTGGGTGTGTAAGTGGTATACGCTCATGCGTGAGCTCTGCGTGTGTGCGTGTGGTTATCACGTGCAAAGGGCCAGAGGCAGGAAACACCAGGGACGCTGGGAAACACTCCTGAAGCGAGGGGACAGGGTGGCCCAGGGCAGGGGGACCTAGGTGGGGAGGAGGTGGCCCGGGGTGGGGGGACCGTGTGGAGGGGAGAAGGTGGCCGGAGCAGGGGCACCTGGAGGTCTGGGCAGAGGCAAAGGCAGTGCCTCAGCTCCAGGCTCCTGATGCAGTTAAGGAGGCACAGGTCAGGGCCTCTCTCACCCGCTGGGTCTCTTCTGAGGCCCTGAACCTAATTGTGTCTTTGCAGCTTGAATCTTTCGTCTCAGGACTAACCCCCCCAGCCCCCCAGCACAAGTCCCACGGGGCTGTCCCCTCCTTCCCTTGGTCATGCAGACGGGCCCCTGTGAGTCCTCTCTGCCCTCAGGGTGACCCTCCCCTGCCCTGGCCTCCCCCATCTGACAAGCCGTTCCCCCTCAGTCCCCTCCTCCGTGCCCCTCGTCCAGGGCCGCCCTCGCTGTGCCCTTGCTTGGCTGCTGCCCTTGGGACCTTCTGCTGCTCGACGGGTCCTGCCTGGGACCCTCTTCCCGAGCCCCAGCCCCCAGCCTTGCTACCTGGGTCCTGATGACCTCCTTACCAGGTGGACCTGGGCCAGGACAGGCGTGTCTGAGGTCTGGTACCTGCCCCAGCTGGGCACACAGCCCCTCCTCAGTGGACACTGCCGCCCGGCCCCTGCACCGACCTTCCCGAGCCTCAGTTTCTCCATCTGTGCAGAGGCACTGAGATGTTCCCGCCTCACCGGTCCTCTGAGGGCTGTGGCCTAAGGCAGGGCTGGAGTCGGCCTGGGCCCGGCTGTGCTCGCCCTCTTTCCTCCTGTCCAGGTGGGTCCCAGGCCTTCTGCCCCGGATGCCCACTCGGCCCACCTTCTCCAGGCTGTGCCAGGGTTAGACCTTGTGGTAAGGCCAGTTCGGGCCCCGGGGTGACTGAAGCCCCGGGAGATGTTCGGGGCCCTGGGCCTGGGTCTGCCACGCTCCCGGCAGGATGATGCCACCCGCAAGGGTCCCAGGGGCTCCATTCTGAGTGAGGAGGCGGGAGGCCTGGGCGGCCGCTGGCCTGGCAGGTGGTGGAGGCGTGGCGGAGGGACTGGCCTGGGAGGCCCTGTTAACAGGTTCACCTGCTGGCCGCCACCCCAGGGCAAGCTCACCTTCCTCCAAATCCAGGAAGGGTGAGGTTTTGCCCCTTTGTCTCCTGGGTGCAACTGGGCCAGGGGGAGAGGTGCAAGAGTGAGCGTCCAAGGAGGGCTTGGGGTGGGGAGGCTGTGAGGCCCCTCCTTGGACTTGGCCCAGCAAAGATCAAACAGTCGGTCCTTTTACCCATCCGGCCCCGTTCTGGGCCCTGGCCCTAGAGGTGGGTGGGGCAGGGGCACCTGCTGAGACTGCCAGCTCATGGGGACGTGCCCCAGCCTGGCCTCCTTACACTCACGTCCCCCCGGCCCCCTGTATCCAATGTCCGAGCAGTCGCCACCCCACACTGGACATCAGGGTATCCTGGGCCAGGACACCTGCTGGGAGTGCGCAGCCAGGCCCGGGGGGTCACACAGGCACCCGAGCTGAGGGCCCACAGTGTGGAACCCATCCCCGCCTGCCCGGTCTGGGAGATGGCTGAGTCGTTCTCTGGTCCCGGGGCAGGTGGCTGGGCGGTGGAGAGGGAGGGCAGGGAGGGACAGAAAGTGTCAGTGCCAGGCTGGCCGGCCACTGACCCCGCTCTGCGCCCAGGTCCGGTCTGGGCCAGGGCCGCCTGAGGCCACTGCCGTGTTCGGCAGCCCCCAACCCCAGACCCGGGGAAGCAGGCAAACCTCTTCTTTTCCGGACACGGCAAGGTCCGCTGCCCCATGGTGGCTGCCGGCTGGCCACGGTGGTCCTCACCCTTCCACTCCCCAAGTCCTGAACGGGTGCCCCTGGGTGAGGTGGACCCGGCCAGGGGGTGACCCAGAGAGAACTCGGCCTGGCCACTGACCCTTGGCAGGGCAATTCTTGGGGGCCTGGGGGGATACAGGAGTTTCTGGGTTCAGGGCTTGGTGGCTGGACCCTGGTCGGGGGCAGAGCCCCCTCACCCACAGAGCCCCGCCCGTGATGTGCAGAACTGGCTCTCAGCATGGGACCTGCCCACAGAGGTGGCAGGCAGGTGGGGAGGGTGCAGGCTGGAGGGTCTGGGCACCTCCCTCTGGGCCTAGGGGGCTTCTGGACCCCCTAAGGCCTCGGGAGGGTATTCTCCTCTCTCGGGGCTGAGCAGTCCAAAGGGTCCCCCGCACCCCGCCCGGAGCTCAGCCTGCATTGGCAGAATCAGAGCTTCTCACGGATCCTGGGTCTTTGCTTACACACCCAAGGCCCCCGCCCTCAGACACCCACTCCCAGGCCTGCTCTCCGGGAGCCTGGGATCCTCTCGGGAGCCGGGTCCCTGGGAATCCTGGCCTGTGTGCGGAGCTGTAGCCCCCGGCTAGGGGCTGAGGGGCTCAGCCGTGCCCCAGGCAGGCCAGTTGCCTGAGCTAAGGGCACCCAGAGAGCTGGTAGACCCTCATTCCTGGTGTGTCTGGGAGCGTGTCTCTGGGAGAGATTAGCCTGTGATTTGGGGGCCAGAGGAAAGCGGGGTTGGGGGCCCCATCCAGCCCCCGGGGGGCCCAAATAGAACAAAGAGGTGGGGGGCAAAGTCACTCCGCTGGAGCTGAGCCGTGACCCTCTTCCCCTGCCTGCGGACATCGGCGCTCCTGGCTCTTGCGCTTTTGGACCCAGACCAGGGTCTACACCTCCTCAGGTCCTCGGACTTGGACTGAATCGCACCCCCCGGTCTCCTGGGGCCCCAGCTTGCAGACGGCGGACCGTGGGGCTTCACGGCCTCATAACCGCGTGAGCCCGTTCCTAGAATAGATTTCCCTCACAGGCATCTATACACGTATCCCATCGGTTCCGTTTCTCTGGAGAGCACACAGGGGCTTGTAGACAACCCCGAGGGGTGGCTGATTTCAGACCCTGGGGCTTGGGGGCTAAAGTGGGGGCGGGGCAGAGAGGAGGAGGCTGCTACCGGGAGGCGTGGGCCTCGGGGAGGGGGCAGCCTGGATGCTCTGAAGGGCCGTCCTATCAGCAGACCCAGAATTAGTAAAATAATAGAATATCAGGCAAACGTTGAGGTTCAGGAAAGACTAGTAACAGAGGTAGAAACCTGGGATGATTAATCAAGACACAGATCAACACAGCAGGAATGAAAAAAAAGTCTACAGACATCCAAAGGGTAACGAGAGGAAACCTCCACAAAGAAATGGGGGATTTCCCAGCAAGCCCACCTAAGTGGATTCAAGAAGAAAAGGTCTGAGCCGAAGCAGGATCCGTCGACAAATCTTCCCACCGCTGGACCACAATGCGATCCGTTTTCCTGGGGGGTCACTGACTCGCTGTGTCCTGCACGTGTGCAAAGTGTTTGAATGATAAGATTTTTTTACATAAACTGGAAATTTTAGACTAGTTTTAGATTTACAGAAGAATTGTGAAGGTTCCCATACACCCCCCACCCGGCTGTCCTGTTGTTAACATGTCACATTAGCATGGAACATTTGTCACGGTTAATGAACCAGTGTTGACACGTGATTAACCGAAGTCCGTGCTTTATCCCATTTCCTCAGTTTCCCCCAAATGCCCTTTCCTGTCCCAGGACCCCATCCGGGAAGCGCACGACAGTCGATCGTCACGACTTCTCAGGCTCTCTGGGCTGTGACAGTTTCTCAAATGGTCCTGGCTTTTGCTGACCTTGACAGTTTGGAGGCCTGGGCAGGGATTTTGTAGACCACCCCTCTGCTGGGATTTGGCAAAAAAAGCCGGGCGTGACTGTGGCTTAGATGAGACGGGAGTTTGTTTCTCTTTGATGTAAAAGCCCAGAGGTGGTGGCTGGGGCCCACGTGGGGCCTCAAGGCTCGCTGGCCCTCCAGCCGGTGTCACCACCGTGCATGGCCTCTGCCCCAGTTGCTGGCTCCACCAGCACCAAGGACAGGGGCGAGGGTGCCCCCCTCTCAGAAGGCTTCCGGGAAGATGCGAAGGTCACCACACGTCTGCTGTCTAGACTTAGCCGCAAGGCCAAGATCGGCTACCTGGGAAGCCGGGAATCGCAGTCTGCATTCCGCGTGGCCGTGTCACTGGCTCACGCTGAGCCCCACAGACAAGCAGGGGAGGCAGCTCGCACCCCTCCCCGAGGACGATAGCCACAGGCCCCGCGCCAGGCCCACACCCGCCCCCAGCCGCGTCCCGGCCCCTGGGTCTCGAGGAGCTTCTCAGCGCTGAGACCTGAAGCCTGAAGCCAAGGTGTCTCCTCCCGACAGCTGCCGATGTCCTGGCCGGAGCCTCCGTGTGTGGAAGAGGAGCAGGGGCCAGGCAGCCTCACTGGGAAGCGGCAGCGTTGACGGAGGCCCTGGCGCACAAGGGACCAGGACTGCTCTCTGGGGGGAAAGGAAGGGGCTGGCCCGGTAGCCCCTGGTGCTGGAGCCTGGAAGTTGCTCCCTGGCCACCGTCTTCTGTGGCCGACCTCCCCAGTCACCCACAGTCCAGCCTCCGCACAGGCCCAGAGGCCAGGACGCCCCTCCTCTCCTTCCACGTGAGGTCAGCGTCCTCTGGGCCTCGGCTCTGCGGCCCCCAGGTTCCAGGCTCTCCAGGGCACACCCTGATCCCTGGCTAGTCCGTGCCGGAGATCCGGGCAGACCCTCCCCGTCCAGCGGCCAGCTGGGTCCCCACACTGGGTGGAGGCGGAGGCAGGCCACCGTGGAGGGGGGGTCAGCAAGGGCCTGTTTCAGTGGCTCACAGATGAGATACCTGGGGGGACCCCGGGTTAGAGAGGGACAGTCAGCAGATCTCGAGGGGAGGGGGAGTGGGGATGTGGGGTGCTGGGGCTCCCTTGACCCGCGGCAGGAGCAGAAGGGAGACCTGCCACAGGTGGGGAAGGAGCCAGTGGGGTCCCAGGGGTGGCTGGAAACCCAGGCCTGGAGTCAGGACAGGGCTGCGGTCACAGGTGGTGACAGAATAGGGGGAGGGAGGGGCGGCTGGAGGCCTGTGCCTGGAGGCCCTGACATAGAGGAACCAGATTCCTTAGAGGCTGCAGAGAGGCGAGGCCAGAGGGGAAGCAGGAGGGCCGTGGGGTGAGGCCTGGGGGAGGAGACCGGACACTGGGATCAGAGGTCAAGGGAGGCCATGGAGGTTATGGCCGAGAACGGGGCTTGTGGGCTGGCGGGACCCAGGCTCTGCCCACTCCTGGAGAGAGGCGCGTCCTTCCCTGAGTGAGAACCCTGGGCACCGCCCCCCGCTGTCCCAGAGCCACGGGGACCGTTGTGCGTGGGACTTTGCCTGGCCGTGGGGGAGGGAGGCTGAGAAGCTTGCTCGGCCCTAATGGAGGCTGGACTAGAAGACGGGGTCGGGACAGGTCAGGAGGGGAGGGGCCGAGAGGTGGGCAAAGCAGGGCCCTCACTGCCCAGGCTGGGTTCCCATGGCCGAGACCTGGGCTCAGGGCTCCGTCCAGCTCGGCCACAGCTGGCCCCTCAGCCCCGAGGTCCTCTGGGCATCAGGCAGGCCTGAGCTCAGTGGGGCCGTGGACCAGGGTCCCCGGCTGGAAGGATTAGGGAAGAGGTGGCATTGGCACCGGGCAGGGAGCCAAGTGGCGGGGCTGCAGGCGGCCGTGGTGGAGGGCGGGGCTGGCTGCCCTGCTGTCTGGCAGACGATGGAGTCGGGGTCTGCACGGCGGCCTCCAGCACCTCCTCACAGGCCCGGGCCTGAGCTCCCCGTGCCCTGCAGTGGGTCTGACCTCGCCCAGGGCACTGAAGACCCAGATCCAGGCCCGTAACAAGCGTCCAGAGCCAGACTTGGAGAAGGACGGGTATGGCGGGGGCCTAGGGAGGGGCTGCACCGGGCTCCCGGCAGGGCTGGCCTCAGAGTGAGCACAGCTCAGAGGGGCCGGCGTGGACAAGGTCGCTGTCGGCAGACCCAGGGTGGCCTCCCCAGCCCACGGCTCCTGCCGGGCTCGGCAGCGCAGGCCCAGCCGGGGCCCCGCTGCTGGGGAGGGGCTGCTGGCCTGGGCTCCCTGGGGTGGCGTTAGGGGCTCTGCCTGCAGCCCCTGTGGCTCATCCTTGGCCCGGCTGGCAGCCCTCACAGGAAGCGCCGGGGAAGGCCACCATGTCCCCTATAGCACTACGAGCTGCACGCAGACGCGGCTTCCAGATCACAGCGCCCCATGTGGGCGACCACAGCACCTCTCTGAGTCCGGGCGGAGCGGGACCCTCATCTCTGCCCAGATGGGGGCTGGTCCTTTCTCCTTTCCTCCCGGGCTCAGAACCGGAACCGAGTCCGTGTCAGTCCCCGTCCCCTACCTAGGTGTGGCCCGTGAGCCCCCTTCCCGGGGACACACCCACATGCACATCCCCACAAGCATGCACACACACACACCTGCACACACACACCTAGGTGCTCACGGCCACTTGTTCTTCACTCAGGGCTACCCGCGTCTGCAGCCCTGGGGTTCACGGCCCTCCATCCCTGCCCCGGCCCCTTCCCCTGGAGCGCGGCCGGCCCCCTCCCTCCCGCCCCTCCTCCTCTTCCCCTCCACCACCAGGTGGGGGGCACCTGTTGAAGGATGACGTGGCTCCTCCCCCAGCCAGGCAGGGGAGGGGTGGGCGTGGGGTGCCCCTCCCCCTTCCCAGGAATAAACAGGTCTGGGGGTTGGGGCTCTGAGCATCCTGATCTGCAAAAGGAGCACTGCAGGGTGAGAAGACGGGCCGCTCGCTCCCCACACACGGGCCGCGCCCACGCCCTGTCCTGGCCCCCCAGGGCTCAGCCACAACCGTCTCCAGATGGCCGGCTCTGGGCGGGGGCAGCTCCCTGCCCCGGAGCCACCCTGCCCACTCGCCCAGAGAAGAGCCAGGCCAGGGCAGGGTAGGCACGGAGGCTGCAGTGGCCTCCCAAGGGTCCCACCCCATGGCGCCATGGGGCCCGGCGGCACAACGGGCACCAGCGTCCCCGAGCCCCAGGGGCCTTGTGGGAGGTGAGACCTGACACAGGCCCCAGAGACGCGGGGGAAGGTCGGTGTGGGGACCCCGAGATCGGGCCAGTCGGACAAGCCAGAGTGGAGTCTGCTTCTGGGACAGCCCCGGCCGTCCGCTGCCCTCCCCAGCCCAGAGCCAGGGCCGCTGTGCCACTCAGCCTGGCCCTCCCCCGGGGACAGAGCCAGGGGACCCCGCCCGCTGAGGTGCAGTTGCTCCAGGGAACATGTGCCGTCTAGGGTCTCAGAGGCCCAGTAACTGACGGAGTGGAAAAAACCTGACTCCCAGCTAATCCGCACAGACCTAAGAAATCCAATAACTTCCTTCAAAACAAAAGAGCTCCCGCCAGGGCATTCCTCCCTGAGCCTCGAGCATGCCGCCCCGCGCCGCGGGGAGATCCTTCCAAAGAGACACAAGAGACTGCGTGTCTCAGGTTGGAGGCCAGTGTGCACGTACGTGTGTACGTGCATCTGTGTGCGTGAACACGGCAGAGACGACGTTTCAGCGCCCACTCCTGCCCCCGCAACAGCCTGGGGATCCATAGCTTCCTCGCCGGGGCAGGGAGGTGGGCGGTCAGACCCTCCCCGTGGTCCGGCGGGCGCCCAGGCCTCTTGGTCCCAAGGCTGGTTCCACGGTGGCCGGAGCCCCTCCGCTCGAGCCCACTCCCGTTTCTAGTCTGCCCGGAGGACACCAGAGGTGGTCCCCAGGATGGCTGCCGCGAGGAGCCCTGGGTGCCCCTTGTCTTGCTGTCAGCCTCCGGTGGTGGGTGACACGGGACACCCTGACATCCAGGCCTGGGACAGTGCAGCCTGAGCTCTGGCCACCGGGCACCCTGGCCTCGCAAGCCTTCTCCAGCGAGGTCACCAGCGAGGAAAGAAGGGGTGTGATGGCTCTGGGGTGCCCCAGGGCAGGGGTCAGGAGGGTCCTGCCTGCTGGGCTGGTGGTGGGCCTGTTCTCCCTCCGGCTCCTGGGAACCAGTCTGCTGACAGGGGGGCGGGGCGGTGGGGGAGCCTGGCCTGTCAGCCCCAACACTTCCCCTCTGTGCTGGGATCCAAGCCCCTCCGGCCTGGCTCCTTGGCCAGGTCAGAGGGCCTGCAGAGGTGGGTAGCTTGGTGGGGGCCCCTTTCCAGGCCGAGATTGGCCCTGGAGGCCTCACCCAGCCCCGGCCCCTGGGAACGTGCCCCATGGACCCCCCCGGAGGTGCACAGAGCCCCCTCCACACACGCGCTTCCCCTTCTCTCTTCCCAGCAGAGGCGTCTGGACTCCTCGGGAACTGGGAGGATGCATCTCCTGGTCCTCCCCGGGCCCCAGAGCGAACAGAGGGACTCCCCAGGTTACCCTGTCACACCTGGACTGGGTGGCCCCTCAGCACGTGGGACCCCCAGCCACGTGGCACCATCCTCCTCAGGGGCCCCGTGTCCTCACTGTCTGTGTCGGGGGGTCCACGGGGTAACTCTTCGGGAGCCAGACAACCAGGCCCAGGTTACCCTCTGAGCGGGGTCTACCGGGAAAGGTGCTTCCCCAGGGGCCAGAGTGGGCGCGAGGCCTCAGGACCCAGAAGGGAGGGCAGAGAGCAGGGTGGGAGGGGCTCCAGCTCAGCTCTGCACCCACAGATCCTGCTCCCCAGGGCCCACCACTCAGGACCCCATCACCCGGGCCCACCTTCTCCCTACATTCCACTTCCAGGAAACAGGCAGCGTCAGCTCTGGAAGCGCCCAGGGGGCTGGTCCTGGGCACAGCAGGCCCAGATGGTGATGGGGGCTCTGGGGCCAGGATGAAGAGACTTGATCCAGCCACCCACAGGGCCTAAGGCCACGGTTCAGGGCCCACAGCGGGGGCCGCACGGCTCCAGCCAGCAGCCCCCCGGGTCCCATCGTGAGCCCCTCAGGGGCCAACATTCCAGGATGAGCTCTGCCTGGTCTGCCCTCCCCCCGTCCAGCTCAGCCACCCACCATGGGACCTGAGCGGGGAGGTGGGCGCTGGGGGTTCGCACAATCCCGTCCCCACGCCCAGGCCCTCCCTTCCCCGACGCCTGATCATGGCGTCCATGTACAGGATGAGCGGGGTCGGGCACCTGCCTCCTTGCCCTTTCCTGATGCCGCTTGGGTTTGATGGTCAGGCCACATCGGGTGGGTCCATATCCACTGTCCGTGCCCACAGGATGCCTTACCCAGGTCCTAACATTCTGCACAGGAGGAAAGCACGCAGGGTGGGCTCCTGCTGTGGACACCCCCACCCTCATGCAGTCCCTGTCCCTGGAACTGTGGGCTGGCTCCTGGGGACTGATCACAGTGACAGCGGGGGCAGTGCCCGGAGGATGGCTTCTATCTCAAAGGACACAGGGAATGTTTTCAACCTGGCAACATGCGTATGGTGCCAAGGGGGCAGGAACCAGGGGTGCAGGGGGGCTTGGTCACTAACACATTCTGTGACCTACCTCCTGTCCAGGCAGGACACCCCCTGCTCCCCCCAGGGGACACAATAACAGAATTAGAGAAGGTGACTACCCCCAGCAAAGGAAAGGATTCTCCTACTGGCTACTGACCCCAGTCAGGAGGGGAAAGTGGGTTTCTGTACAGAATGAGGGCTAGGAGGGCTGCGTGGGAGCACGGAGCTCCCTGGGGGCCGCCCGGTACTTCCAGGTCTGCAGGACAGGCTGGTGGGACCGCGGCCACCAAAGACTCAGCCGCCTGGGAGATTGAGAGGGGGGATCGTCCATCAAGTGCGAAGCCAGGCAGGCCGCGGGCGGGGAAGGTGGAGCGGGCAGCGGAGAAAGGAGGGCCCGCGCGTCGGCCGCACCCCAGACCAGGCCCAGCGTGTGGCCCAGCAGCCTGGCCCGCGTCTCTCCGCTTGGGCACGTGTGTGATTCCTTCGTGTTTTTTCCTTCTTCCCATTACTGTTTTATATACATGTTGTTGGAGGTTAACTTTATAATCGTGGTTTTTTGGAAGCGGAACCTTCGGAGGGGCTGCAGCCGAGTGTGGGAAGTAGGTGCTTCCTCCGGACGACAGCCGCAGGAGCGGTGCAGTCCCTCGGGTCAGGAGAAGGCGGGCATCTCCTCACCTGCACGGGGGATCCCAGTCTCCTTAGGGGGAAATCATCCTGTCCCCCTGTTGCCGGGAAGATCACGTGGGCCTGGAGGGGAGTTAGAAGGCCGCCGTGCAGGGGGGCCATTCGTCAATTCAGTGCCTTTCAGCCCGAATCGGCCCTCCGTTACCCTTCGTTTCTGAGAACTTCACGCTGAGAGCAGCTCTCTGCCGCTGGCCTGATGCTCGTGTAGGGGTCCCCTCGCGGGCTCCCACGCCCCCTCGTCCTGCGGATCCCGGCGGGCTCAACCCGCGGCGGGAGTCACGCGCCCCAGTCCTGACGCGGGTGGGTCCTGTCTACTGTCCCCAGCGCCACCGCAGCCGACTTCTCTGCCCCCCTGACTTTCTGTTTTTTCTTGTGACAGTTTAGTAGGTGTTTTGTTTTGTTTTGGACTTTTCCCGTTTCATCGAAATATTCCACTTGGGTGTGTAACGGTGTCCGTGACATCCTCTTGTGACCACTTATATCGCCTCAGGCTGTGTTGTGACGCTGTGTCTTCTGTTTGCAACACTGGTTGTTTGTGCCTTCTGTCTGTCTGTCTCTCTCCTTCCTCCTTTCTGTCCTTCTCCCCTTGTTTCCTTATTTCTTTCCCTGACACAGACTTGCCCACGATCTGTCCACGTGATTAGCCTCTTCAGAAACCACCTGCGACTACGCTCACCTGCTCTGTCGCTTTTTCCGTTTCAGTCGTGGCTGCTCTGCATGATTTCTTCCGGAGCCGCCTTTGGGGTTCGCGCTGCTGCTCGTTCTACATTTCCTGACCGAGAGGGTTAACCCTTCTTTGGTCTCCGCCGTGAACACACGCAGACAAGGCCCCCCTCTCCAGCTGCAGGTATGTTTCACGAGCTTTGATGTAAAGTGTTTTTAATTTGTTTAGTTCAAAATATTTTCTGATTTCCATTGTGATTTCCTCTCCGGCTCATCAGCCGTTTAGAAGAGAATTTCTTTTTTCTTCCCCTTTCCTGGGCTTCCCTGGTGGCGCAGTGGTTGAGTCTGCCGATGCAGGGGACACGGGTTCATGCCCCAGTCCAGGAAGATCCCACATGCTGCAGAGCGGCTGGGCCCGCGAGCCATGGCCGCTGAGCCTGCGGGTCCGGAGCCTGTGCTCCGCAACGGGAGAGGCCACAGCAGTGAGAGGCCCGCGTACTGCAAAAAAAAAAAAAAAGGGCCAAGCACAGGGAGTTCCCTGGTGGCCTAGTGGTTAGG
The DNA here is from genome assembly GCF_025265405.1 of Mesoplodon densirostris. NCBI lineage: Eukaryota > Metazoa > Chordata > Mammalia > Artiodactyla > Ziphiidae > Mesoplodon > Mesoplodon densirostris. The sequence goes on from NC_082666.1 coordinate 1,058,483, forward strand.
ATTCGGTGCTTTCACTGCCGTGGCCCAGGTTCAATTCCTGGACTGGGAACTCCCGCAAGCCACGTGGCAAGAAAAAAAAGAGAGAGAGAGAGAGAGAGAAGGGCTAAGCACAGAGCACCTGGTGGTCCCGTGACAGGGTCAGCGATGTACCTGCTGTGGGACCACGGTGCCAGGGGCCTGAGACACGGCAGCCTCACGTCCAGGCGAGGCCAGTGCGCTCCAGGTCAGTGCTCCTTCGGCGTGAGTGGCCCCTCCACGTTCCCCGACTAAGACTGCCAGTTAGAGGGTAGTTTCCATAGATTTTTCAAGGTTTTTCTTTCTTCTAAGATATTAAAAACCACCTCTCATAATTAAAAGGCCCAAACAAATTATAATTAATAAATGCCTTTACATAAAAACGATTCATCTGGGGCTTCTCTGGTGGCGCAGTGGTTAAGAATCCACCTGACAATGCAGGGGACACGGGTTCGACCCCTGGTCCAGGAAGATCCCACATGCCGCGGAGCAGCTAAGCCTGTGCGCCACAACCACTGAGCCTGCGCTCTAGAGCCCACGAGCCACAACTACTGAGCCCACGTGCCACAACTACTGAAGCCCGTGAGCCTAGAGTCCCTGCTCTGCAACAAGAGAAGCCACCGCAGTGAGAAGCCCGCACATGACAACAAAGACCCAATGCAGCCAAAAATAAAAACAAATAAATAAATAAATTTAAAACAAAAACAATTCATCTAGAGCTACAATTGTTTCACCCAGTTTTTGAAAATTTAATTACAGCTTGTTAAACGTTTTAGCAAAAGCAGAACGCGTCGGTACCCTCGGTTCCCCTCCGCCCCCTCCCGTGTAAGGAGCCAGCCGCGGGCGGGGCTGGCCTGCTCTGTGGCCTCGGCCCTTTGATCCCTTGAGAGGTCCTGGCGTGGTCCCTGGGATGCTCAGCTCTGCTGGAAGGACCCTTTCTTCCCCAGAAGCCCTGAGAGGGGCCTCTAAGGAGCCTGGCCTGCCCACACCCCAGAGCAGAGGCCCTCCTTTCTGTCTGGGGGACGCGGGCCCAGGTGTGCAGTGGTCTCTCTGGGGCCCTGCCAGCTCTGAGCTGCGGCCCATGTGACACAGGGGCCCGTGTGGCCTCCAGCTCTGCTCTCTGGGGTCTTTGTCTTCCCCTCTTCCCACCAGCCCTGACTGCCCTTCTGGGAGGCCGGCGCCGAGGGACACTGGGTGGGCACGGCCCAGACTGGGGTGTCGGGCACAGTCCCTGCCCGCTGTGGACCCCGAGCCCTCCAGGGCTGCAGGCTCCTGCCAGCAGCCGCCACCCCAGGCCTCCTGGTCTGGACTGGGCCAGCGGGTGAGGAGGGCAGGTGGGCATGCAGACGTGGGACCAGGGGCCTCTGACCCTGCTCTCCAGGGACCAGGCAGTGGTGCCTCCTGTTCTGAGGCCTACAGCTCACCCACGGAGGCCTGGTCCTCCCGCAGCCCAGGGAAAGAGGCTGCTGGGGGGCATGAAATAGGGCTGGGGTGGGGGTCCAGCTCCCAGGTGCCCCCTCAGCCTCGTCATCGTCAGGGAATGGTGAGCACTGGACCTCAAGCTCCCAGGGGCAGGAACCTGCCACCTGTGTGCCCAGAGCCTGACATGCAGTGGGCATTTCTGTAATGCTCATCAGACAGACCCTAAGGCTCCCCAAACAGAGTGACTTGGGCCCTTTTCCCAGGCCCGGCTTTGGCCAAGCTGATGACCAGCTCCCTGACCCTCCAGCCCCGGTCTGGCCCAAGCCGGGGGCTGCCCAGGTTCCCTTGAGGGAGGCTGCCCCGCCTCCTGATTGGGGGAGGGGCACAGTGGGCGGGGACAGACATGCACACAATGGTCTGGCCGGGCAGTGTGTGCCAGGCACAGGCGTCCACAACGTCCCCGGGGACAGCGCTGACTGGCCGTGGCTCTCGCCCAGCAGGGGTGGGTGCAGGGTGAGGGAGGGAGCGGGGTGGGAGTCCTGGGACCCAACAGAGCACTGGGCGGGTGGGTGTGCGTGGGGGGCAGCACCCTCCCACATCCCCAGCGCTGTGGGAATTGGCCGATGTCCTCAGCTGTTTAACAGGACGGGTCTGGATAGGCGAGCTCTCGTGGGCAGGGGCCGGAGCTGAGCCCACGTGGACCCTGGCACCGCGGGCGGGAGCACTTCCCTCCCTACCGCCCCCGGCAGGTGTCCCTGCCGGTGGGAGTCCCAGGCAGACCCTGGCTGGAGGGACGGAAGGACAGCTGGATCCCAGAGTGATTTGCTCTGTACTCGCGCCCTTTGGTCTCTGTTTCTCGGGCATCAGATGTTTGCAACCACGGATTTTCTCTTTGGCGTTTCTTCCACTGTCGGGGACCCTTGGCGAGGGGTGGGCGGGTTGGCCAGGACATTGGTGTGTGGAAGGGACGCGCAGTCTGCGGGGTGGGGGGTGGGGGCGTGTGTGGCCCTGTCCCAGCACTCGACCCCCTCCCAACGGCCCACAGTCACTCGGAGGGGCCCCTCCAGGCAGCGGTTGTGGGGGCGAGGACATCGTTTCCAGTCCCTGCCTGCCTCTCCCTGGGCCTCGGAGCTCCCACGTTCCAGAAACGTCTTCTCTACAGGTCAGAGGTCATCTTGTGGGCCCTCACGGCTGGTGACCTTGGGTTGACACTGGGTGTGGGCTCCTGGGGGCAACCCAGTCTGTCCAGGGGTCCCTCCCTGTGCACCTAGGGCCCCCGTGCTCAACCCAATCCCCCAGATTGGGGTACAGACCCCCCACCTCTCTTTGTGTCTCCTGGCCGCTCACCCACATGATCTCCCCTCAGGGGCACCCGATGTCCGATGCCAGGAGTGGGCTCAGCGCCGGGGTGGTCAGTCCCGATAGCGGGCCAGTCTTGTGCCCTGTCTGACCCTGCCAGCCCCTGGGGTGGCTGTGAGGGGCAGCTCAGCCTCCCATCCTCCTAAGACAGACGCCAGCTCACCCCAGACCCAGGCACGACCCAGGAACTGGAATGGAGCCTCTCTGCCCGCCCCCTTGAAACTGCCTACCCTCCCCAAGGGCCTGTCCTGCCTTGGCTACAGGGTCCCTGGGACTCTGGGACTCTGGGCCCCTGCCTCCCAGGAGGGCGCTCAGTGGTCAGCAGGCGACAAAGAGGACCTGAGGGGCGGGTTCCGCATCCCTCTAGAAAAGGCCAACGTGTCTGGACAAGGCGAGTTCAGGTCCTGGGCCCACCCGGGGCAGCCCAGCGAGGCCAGCAGGGTAGGCGTGCAGAGTCAGGGAGCAGGAAAGACAAGGGCAACCACAGCGCGATGGCCAGAGGAGGGGACGCTGGGGTTGGGGGGTCTGGGCACTCTAGGCCTTGAGAAGGAGCCACTCCCCACCCCCACCTCCCTGGGGAGGGCTCTTCACCAGGAGACAAGCCGATGCCCTCCTGGCCCACCCGGGAAGCAGCCCCATGAGTCCGTGAGATGACGGGTGGGCAGAGACCCCGGCCAGGTCCAGCCTGGAAAGGAAGAAGTCAGGGGCTGAGACTGACAGCGTTTAATGAAGGCATGCCCCGAGCTCCTGGGGCTGAGGCGCAGCTTCGGGGAGGACGGGAGAGAGTGCCCCACTCAGCAAGGGGGGCGGCGGGTGCCGCCACCTCCAGGGCCTTGGCTGCTTCTCGGTGCAGGGCTGCCACCGGCCTCACCTCCTCACTTCTGCAGCACAGATGAGACTCAACCAGGAGGGAGCCGCGGGCTGCCAGCCCCCTGCCACACCACCCAGCCGGCGCTGCCCGCTCACCGTCCAGGACGTGAAACTGGTCCGCGGCCTCGCAGAAACCTGGGGGCCAGGGCCGGGGTCAGGGGTGGCAGGGCCGGGGCGCGAGGGAGGGCGAGGTGGACCGCGGGAGATGCGGGGACACTCACCGTACTTGGGGAAGAACAGGGTGTGGTCCTCGGTCAGGTTGGCACCCTGGACCCGCCGCTCAAACACACTCAGGAATGATTGGCCCACGGGGAGGGAGCGGGCTGCGTGCGGGACACACAGGCTTCCTGGGCGCCCGCTGGGTGGGTGTGGGCTGGGCGGGCAGGGCGCTCTGGGAGCTGGGCTGTGTGCCGGGGGCTGCGATCTGACCCCTGCCCCCCACCCCCGGTCTCCTCTCTGTCCCCACAACTGGGCCTAACGGCAAGGGCAGGGGAAAGGGAGGGGAGAGTCCATGTGCCCATCCGGCCCACCCAGACGGCCCTGCGGGTGTGCAGACCCGGTCCCGCGGGGACGTACCGTACAGCTTCACCGACAGCTGCCGCGCCCGCTCCAGGTACAGGACGGCGAAGCCCCGGTAGTCCGTCTCCCCAACAACCACGTCCACCGCCCCTCGGGCGCCTCGGGCTGGGCGGAGCCAGGTCGGCGGTCAGCCTCCCCCCCAGCCCTGCACCCTTGTCCCAGTGGCCCGCGCCTCACCTTGGAGCAGGAAGCGACCTGGGAGGCCCGTGTCACCGTAGAGCTGCCGCACCTGCCAGCAGATCCCATCCCTGGGGGTTGGGGGCGGGAGGAGGCACAGCAGGCTTGGGGACCCCAAACTGGGTGGGGCCTCCCGGGACACTGGTCGCAGGGCCTCAGGCCGCAGCAGGGGTGGGGTTGGGGGCTGGGGCGGGGGTCGGAAGGCTGGGTGGGGGCGGGGCTCCGTGCCGGGACTCACAGCTTTCGGAAGGTGCTGACAGCCATGGCTGCACCCTGGGGAGTCACGTGCAGTGTGGTGGCCTCAGCCCGGTGGCCCTGCTCCTGCAGGGAGCGGCACGAAGAGGCCACGGCCACAAGGAACCAGGTCCCTGAAAACTGGGAACAGGCCCCGTGAGGGCGCGCGGGGACGGGGCCGCAAAGCTGGGCGAACGCCGCGCCAGCTCCTCCAAACCTACCTGCTGAGCATCGAAGTTGGCCTTGGGCTGGATGGTGCTGATGGGGGACGGGGGCCGAGGGCGTCTCTGAGCCCTCTGACCCAAGGAGCCGACGGCCAGGAGCAGAGTCAAGAGGGATGCCGTCCTGGGGGGCAGCATGGCGACAGCAGCGACAGTGACAGGCCTGGGGGCGGCGCAGGGCAGGATGGTCAAGTCCCGGGTCGGAGTCCACTGTCCAGTGCTGCCCAGCCGTCCGGCCCAGGAAGTCTGTGTCCATCCTCCCCCCCGGCCCTGGCCCCTGGCCCGGCCTCACGAACTCAGCCTCGCCCTGGACATCTGACCTCGACCCTGCACTTCCCGGCAGGGCCCTGTCACCATGTCCTGTGTACAAAGTCCGAGTTGACCTCTGGCTTCTTGCCCACAAGCCCCCACGTGACTTCCAGTGTGGCTGGTGCTCATCCCTTTGCATATTCATCTCCCTTAAACCGCCAACAGCTCCTTGAGGTACGGACTAGTCTCATCCCCATAGCGAAGAACACTTGTGCCCAACACTGGGAAGCGCCGGAGCCAAGTCTCGAACCGTAGATCTCGAGCCTCGCCCGCAGCCCCGCCCACGACCCACGGCGCTCGGCCGCCGCCCCTCCAGGCCGCCAGGGGCGCTGTTCCTGGAGAGACCGAGCAAACACAGGCGCACAAAGAAGCGGCGCCCGGGCCGCGGGGCCTGACGCGCAGGCGCAGTAACAGCCAACGCGGGCTGCCGGGCTCGGCCCTCGATGGCCATCGATGCCTCGGGGCTCGTGGCGTTGGCCTGGCGGGCTCGGTCATAGAGACGCGGCGGCCGGAGCGGCGACGGAGGGCGGAAGCGGGTCTGCGGGCAGAGGCCTGGCACCGGGGCGGGGACAGCGCAGCCGGGCGGAGGCGGCCGCGGTGAGTGCGCCCGGCCCCGGGAGCGTCGACACCAGCCATGTCCGAACCCCGGCCCGGACCCCAGCGCCCTGGCCCCGGGGAGCGTCGTCACCCCGCCCCGATCCCCGGCCCGGCCCCCCGGCCCCCGTCCCCAGCTCACCCGGCAGTGGCCGCACTGGCCCGTCGCCCACCTGGCAGGGCTCCCCTAGACCAGAGGGCAGAGGCCAGGGCCGGCTGGTGTCCCTGGCGGCGTCTGGGGCAGGCGGGCTGGCCCTCGTCCCGCCGGCCCCAAGTCTCTCCTGAGGAGGATCTCTGTCCCATGTTGACAGCTCCGAAGCCTGGGGCAGCAAGGTCAGAGAGGCAGGGTGCACAGGGGTCACCGACCCTTCGTTTCTCGGCCTCAGAGCGGTCACCAGCCCTGCCAGCCAGATGACTCCCTGGGATCCTGTGGGGGGAGGTCAGAGGGACCCACCCAGGGCCCCACTCAGGACAGAAGGCTTGTCCTGAGGAAGGGGCCTTTTGGGGTGAGGGTGGGTCTGGGGTCTCAGGGCCCGCCGCCAGCTCCACCTCAGGCTGGACCAGGCCCGGAAGCTGCCTGTTCCGGGGATCCCTTGGCCTTTCCGGGGACCCTCAGGAGTGTGGGGTCCGAGGAGCGTGGCTGTCCAGGAGGCTTGATGAAGCTCCTGGATCCTTGGCCGGGGGGTTCTCCGCACATGCTTAGTCCAATGGAATTCCCAGCGGGGCAGTTGGTGGGCTGCCTCAGCTCAGCCGCAGGCCCCTGCGCCTCTCCTTGGGCCTGGGGGCTGGTGTCCTCCCTGGTCCACCTGGCGGCTAAGGGGACCATGCATGGGTTTCAGGGCCGCCTGGGCAGAATGTCACGATGGACGAGGGGGGCATACCCCTGCTCCCCGACAGCCTCGTTTACCAGATCTTCCTGAACTTGGGCCCGGCCGACGTGCTGGCCGCGGGGCTGGTGTGCCACCAATGGCAGGCCGTGTCCCGGGATGAGTTCCTGTGGAGAGAGCAGTTCTACCGCTACTACCAGGTGGCCCGCAACGTGCCCCGCCACCCAGGTCAGCGCCTGCGCTCCTCCCTGAAGCCCGCTGGGCCTCATGCTGGTCGAGGACAGCCAGGCTGTGCCTCAAAGCGCAGGGCCTGGGAGGGAGGCTGAAGGGTGGGCAGGGCTGGCCCCTGGCGGTCAGGGCCCTGGCTCTGAGGCGTGGGGCCCCAGTGTGACACGCCCATACACACACACAGCGGCCACATCCTGGTACGAGGAGTTCCGGCGGCTCTATGACACCGTGCCCTGCGTGGAGGTGCAGACCCTCAGAGAACACACCGACCAGGTCTTGCACCTTAGCTTCTCCCACTCAGGCTACCAGTTCGCTTCCTGCTCCAAGGACTGCACCGTGAAGGTGAGGGCGGCTAACCCTGTAGGGAGAGAGGGCCAGGCCACGAGTGACAGCTGGCCCGTTTGCTGCATCCGCATGGGGAGGCCTGGGACCTGGATCACCCGGGCTGGGAGGCTGGGGCTGGGCGGCCCTAACTGCCTACAGAGAAGAGAGGGTCCCGCTCGCAGCTGCTCCAGAGCCGGCCCCAAGCCCCACGCACTCACATCCCTCTGGCAGTCTGACAGCCACAGACAGGGGGCCCCCACCGGATGGCGGTTTCCAAGCACCGGCTCAGCCGAGCCGACCGGGAGAGGGGCCCCGTGCAGGGCGGGATCACGAGGTGCGCCTGCTCGGCCCCCCATGCAGATCTGGAGCAACGACCTGACCATCTCGCTGCTGCACAGCGCAGACATGCGGCCCTACAACTGGAGCTACACCCAGTTCTCCCAGTTCAACCAGGACGATTCTCTGCTGCTGGCGTCCGGGGTGTTCCTGGGGCCCCACAACTCCTCCTCGGGCGAGATCGCCGTCATCAGCCTAGGTGAGAGTGGGCCGAGGGTGGGCGGCCCTCCCACCAGGGCCGTCCCACCCAGGCCCCTGCTCCATCTCCATCTCCATCTCTGCCCCGACAACCCCGCCCCTAATGCCCGGCTCCGCCCCCCCACCTGGACAGCCCCGCCCCATCCCTACAGCCCCGCCCCCCCACGCCTCGCCCCATCCTGCTGCTCCCCCCAGACACCTTCGCCCTGCTGTCCCGCGTGCGCAACAAACCCTACGACGTGTTCGGTTGCTGGCTCACGGACACCAGCCTGATCTCGGGAAACCTGCACCGCATCGGGGACATCACGTCGTGCTCTGTGCTCTGGCTCAACAACGCCTTCCAGGTGCGCGAGGGGGGGCCCTGCGGCCAGCGGCGGCCCCCAGCAGCCCGTGCCCACCCCCGTGCTCCTGCCCCCAGGACGTGGAGTCGGAGAATGTGAACGTGGTAAAGCGGCTTTTCAAGATCCAGAACCTCAACGCTAGCACCATCCGCACCGTCATGGTGGCCGACTGCAGCCGCTTTGACAGCCCGGAACTCCTGCTGGACGCCGGCGCCCCTGGCGCAGACCCTGGCTGTGTCTTCGACCTGAGCAGCGACAGCGAGGACCAGGTGGTCGACCCAGGCCCGGCCCGCTCCAAGGGCTTGCGGCGTCTCCTGGAGGGCCGGGCCCAGCCCCAGCTGTCAGAGTGCGCGCTGGAGACCAAGGCGGCCGAGCTGCTGGCCCAGGGCCACACCAAGCCCCCCGAGCGCAGCACGGCCGCCGCCGGCAACAAACTCCTCATCTTCACCACGGGCTGCTTCACCTACTCGCCGCACCAGATCGGTGAGGGGCCGGGGCGAGGCTTCCCAGGGCGGGGCGGGGCCAGTCTGTGCGCAGAGTCCCTTCCTCCCTTTGCCCTGGGGGTGAGCGCTCGTGCAGACCCCCGGGGCGCACCTTCAGATCCAGGGGCACAGGGCCGGTGGCGCCACGGGCGTCTGGGCACTCCCAGGCACCGAGGCGCCGCCCCCCCGGCCCCCCCCCACAGGCATCAAGCAGATCCTGCCGCACCAGATGACCACGGCGGGGCCCGTGCTGGGCGAGGGCCGGGGCTCCGACGCCTTCTTCGACGCGCTTGACCACGTCATCGACGTGCACGGACACATCATCGGCATGGGCCTGTCCCCCGACAACAGGTGGGCCTCTGTTGGCAGCCTGGGTGGGGGCGTCCGCAGGCCCCTACTGAGGAGCGTGCCCACGCAGGTACCTGTACGTAAACAGCCGCGCCTGGCCCAGCGGCTCGGTGGTGGCCGACCCCATGCAGCCGCCACCGATCGCGGAGGAGATCGACCTGCTGGTGTTCGACCTCAAGACCATGCGGGAGGTGAAGCGGGCCCTGCGCGCCCACCGCGCCTACACGCCCAACGACGAGTGCTTCTTCATCTTCCTGGATGTCAGCAGGGACTTCGTGGCCAGGTCCGGGGGCGGGGCCGGGTGGGGAGGGGCCCCGGCGGGCGGGCAGGCGGGGGCTCATCCCCGGTGCTCTCGCAGTGGGGCCGAGGATCGGCACGGCTACGTCTGGGACCGCCACTACAACATCTGCCTGGCCAAGCTGCGGCACCAGGACGTGGTCAACTCAGTGGTCTTCAGCCCCCAGGAGCAGGAGCTCCTGCTGACAGCCAGCGACGACGCCACCATCAAAGCCTGGCGCTCACCACGCACTGTGCGTGTCCACCAGGCCCCGCGCCCGCGCCCGCGCCCCTTTTTCTCCTGGTTCGCCAGCCAGAGGCGCTGAGGGGCGCTGGGACCCACCGAGGAGGCCACGGAGGCCCATGGCCCTTTTCCGGGGGCTGAGCTGCTGCCCAGAGTGCGCGGGGGCAGAGAAGCTTGCTGCAGAAATGCCTTAGGGCGTGGGCCCCGCAGGGCCACGGCGGGGGACGGCCTGGCCCCCACCACGCTCGTTCACGCACACCGCCTCCCACAGCTGTGCCGCTCAGCCCTGGGCAGCCGGGGCCGTCTCTGGCTGGCTTGGGCTGCACAGGACACTGGGCCCCCGCTCTTCACCCACCCCCTTCCCCTGGGCCTGGGCTCTGGGACAGTCTGCACAACACGTTCCCCTCAGCCAGCCCTGTGGGGCCCTGGCGGTGTTTGCTGGGCCCAGCCTTGCCCAGGGAGCCCAGGCTCCCTCTTTTGGGAACTTCCCAGCGTCAGGGTCGAGATGCGGGTCAGGCTGCCATGGGCCCAGGGGACCTGCATGTCACTGGTCACCTGTTCAGGGTCTGAATAAACAGTTGGCAACAGCACAGTGCCGACCAGTCTGTGCGGGGAGGGGCGTGGCATCCAGCGTGCGCAGGGAGGGCATGGCATCTATACGGGCCCTCGTCGTGCCTGCTGGACGGGGCGGGTGCCCCAGGCCACACGCTGGAGCTGTCCTGAACTGGGCAGCGGGACGCGAGTCTGCGTCCCCAGCCGCTGCCCCCGCTGCCTCTGTGGACAAGTCCCTGAGCGCAGAGACTCTGGAGCCCGTCCGGCACGTGTGTGCTCCCCGCCAGCAGGGGGCACAGAGGGAAACGGCCTGGCAAGTGCTGCCAGGCACCAGGGACTGCAGGCGGGGCGGGCGGCGGGGGGCCCAGTTTCAGGGCTTTGAGTCTTCAAGGGGGTGCCCTGGCTGGGGCCTGGCACGTGACAATGTGGACACAGAGCAGAGGTGGCAGCAGAGGGCCGGGGGTGGCCCCAGCTGTACCCTCAGTCCTGGCCCAGGCCCATCCTGGGGGCTCACCTGGCCTGCTTGTTCATCACGGGACACCCCGGGGTGGAGCAATGGTGCTGAACTGCCATCGGCTCCACACTCGGCACGCGCCATGACGGTCGAGAAGACAGACGTGGATGGGCCTTGGGGGACAGCATGTTCCTCCAGGCCAGAGGCAGCGGTGAGCATAGGCTGCCCCGGTCGCCTGCGGGGTCAGAGCCAAGCTGGCCGCAGGCAGACGGGCTGGGCAGGGCTGGGTACAGACACGAGGTTGGGGAAGCTGACCCAGGAGGAGTTCAGACTGGAGGGCAAGGTTCCCGGAGGAGCCAGCCAGTGGCACAGCTGTGCCCCGAGGACAGAGCCCCAGCCCCACGGCTGCAGCAGGGAAGCCTGGGACCCTGGGTCTGTCTCCGAACCACTGGGCGGGTGAGAACAGGGAAGGGAGTCCAACAGCAGCGGAGCCCGAGCGCTCTGCCCGGGACCCGCCTGGAGCCACAGGCTGGAGCCCAGGCTCGGCCTCAGACAGGAGCCAGGAAACCCCACGGACACCACTGCTCTGGGGTAGCTGCAAGGTGATGCGGTTTCTGGAAAAGACTGGAGATATGTTTAATTTAAAGCCATCAAGGAAACCTACAAAATCTATAAAACAAAAGCAGCGGAATCGGAATCAAGAACATGCAGAGGGCTTCCCTGGTGGCGCAGTGATTGAGAGTCCGCCTGCCGATGCAGGGGACACGGGTTCGTGCCCCGGTCTGGGAAGATCCCACATGCCGCAGAGCAGCTGGGCCCGTGAGCCATGGCCGCTGAGCCTGCACGTCCGGAGCCTGTGCTTCGCAACGGGAGAGGCTACAACAGTGAGAGGTCCACGTACCACAAAAAAAAAAAAAAAAAAAAAAAACACAGAAATTGAAAAATTAGAAGGGAGCCATCAGAGAAGAGATAGGGTGATCGGAACTAAATGCTTAACACACGGATAGAAGGCTGGACCAGGCCCACCTGGTGTGAGAACTGGGAAGCGGGTGACAAAAAGCAGAGAAACAGAAACGTGCCAGAGGAACGGGGAGGCCCGGGAGGCAGGGGGGAGAGCAGGTGGAGACGGGGGTTGGAAGAGGAGACCCATCCCCAGAGCACGCAAGCTGAGGTCTGACCGAGGGCAGCAAGCACGATCGAGCCTCCAAGCTCCGTGGGAGGTGGGTGCGGGTGGGGAGGGGGGTGCAGGTGGGGAGCTGGCTCGAGGCCCTGCCCCTCCGGAGGTGTGGCCAGAAACCTGAGCAGAGGCACGGGGCAGCCGAGGGCTCCGAAAAGGGTGCCATGGCAGGCGGGGCAGGGGCGGCAGCGGCACTGGGGCCCCCGTACCGGCACCCGTCACCAGTGCCAGCCAACCCTCAGTTCCTGGGCCGGCACGTGGCACAGCCGCCAGCCTGCCACGGGGTCGGGAAAGGGGACTCGGGAAGCTGAGTGAGTGCGGAGAGGCCGGTGATCCCCGGGGGCTGTGTGGCCCCAGGTGTGGCCCCAGGCACAGCCAGACTAAGGAGGGGCACGACAGAGCAGGGTTAACAGGAGTGCCAGGTTTCAGGCTGGAGGCCAGACGGGGTGCCAGCAACCAGACCAGAGGGAGCAGCTTGAGAAACAGCCCGTGAAGTGGTTGTGACGCCCAGGACCACCCGTGAGCTGCTGCTGTGCTCCTAAGGATCAGGCCCAAGGCTTGGTGAGCTTGCAGAGCAGCACGCAGGACCGGCCGGGAGAGCATGGCTTTCGGGGCTGGGCTGACGTGGGGTCCAGCCCACGGGCGGCAGTGGGGATGTGAGCCTGAGCCTCACCAGACCCACACCTGACAAGGTCAACATCCGGAATCTAATGTACAGTTGCTCGGCACACGAAGAGCTGGGAAACGTTCAGCTCAAGGGAAGCCAAGGATGGTGAAGTTACCTGACAGAGACAGAGTGGCTGTTATAAAATGCCTGAGTGAGCAGTCAAACACATTCTGCAGTGGGTATTAAAATATAAACGCTCAGCAAAGAAACAAAAAAGGGAAATAACCAAAAATTTAAGACTCTAGACAAACTCAATAGCAGGATGGAGAAGTCAGAGGAAAGAGTCAGTGAACTTGACTGAAGACAGGACGACAGAGACTGTCCAGCGTGAGCAGAGAGAAAAAGATCAGGTAAAGGAAAATCAGAGCCTCAGGACCTGTGGGACGGCAAGCAAAGGTCTAAGCGCAAAAGGAGAAGAGGAAGCGACTTGAAGAAATGATGGCTGAAAATGTCCCCAAATTTGGGGCTTCCCTGGTGGCGCAGTGGTTGAGAGTCCGCCTGCCGATGCAGGGGATACGGGTTCGTGCCCTGGTCTGGGAAGATCCCACATGCCGTGGAGCGGCTGGGCCCGTGAGCCATGGCCGCTGAGTCTGCGCGTCCGGAGCCTGTGCTCCACAACAGGAGAGGCCACAACAGTGAGAGGCCGCGTATCGAAAAAAAAAAAAAAAAAATGTCCCCAAATTTGGATGTAAACCTACAGATATAAACCTACAGATCCAAGAGGTTGAGCAAAAGGACAAACTCAAGGACACCCACACCCGGACACATCTAAATCGGTGCTGAAAACTGAAGACAAAAGAAACCTGAAAGCAGTGAGGAGATGCACCTCGGCCCCAGGGGAACAGCCTGTGGTGACTACAGATTCCTCATTAGAAACCACGGAGGCCACAGGAAGTAGCACTTTTTTTTTTTTTTGGGTGCGCTGAGGGATCTTGGTTCCCTGACCAGGGATTGAACCTGGGCCCCGGCAGTGAAAGCCTGGCGTCCTACCCACTAGGTCACCAGGGAACTCCCAGAAGTAGCACATTTTTAAAGTGCTGGTGAAAAGGAAAGACTCAGCCCGGAGTTCTATATCCAGTGAAAATGATCTGCTCTAACAGAAATGCCGATGGGAGCTCTTCTGACAGGAAGGAGATGGTGTCAGGAAACATGGACGGTCAGCAGGGAGGGGACGGCGACAGAAACGGTGAACACTCTCCTCTTGAGCTCTTCAAACACATTCGGCTGCTGAAAAGAAGTTTGTTATGATGTCGTCTGGTGACATGTCCAGCACACACAGAGGTAACTGGAACCACAAAGGGGCCTCCAGGGTGGTAAGGTTTCTCCATCCCAGTTAAAGAGCAAACTACTGATTCCAAGTAGACTGGAACAACCACTAAAACCATAAAGAGAGAGAGTATCACAACAGATAAACCAAAATTGAATACTGGGACTTCCCTGGTGGTCCAGTGGTTAGGACTCCGCATTCCCAATGCAGGGGGCACGGGTTCGATCCCTGGTTGGGGAACTAAGATCCTGCATGCTGCATGGCATGGTCAAAAAAAAAACAAAAAACAAGCAAACAAAAAACACAGAGAGAACCAACAGAAAACAAACACAAAATGGTCAACTTATATCTAGCATATCAATAATTACATTATTGTCAACGTGAAACTTAAAAACAAAAAAACCTACAACCCAATTATGCCATCTCTAAGAAACTCAAATATAGTATAGGTTAGTTAAAAGTAAAAGGATGGAAAAATGTATACCACAAAAATACCAATGAAAAGAACCAGGATATTTAATATCAGACAAAGTAAAGCACACCAAGAAAAAAGAGGGACATTACACAGATACAAGAGTAAATTCACCAAGAAGATATAACCATCCTACATGTGTGTGCACCTGACAACAGAGCCTCAGAATACACAAAACAAGGAGTGACAGAATGAGAGGAGAAACAGATGCATCTGAAGTTACAGTTGGAGACTCGGTGCTCCTCAGTGAAAGTCAAACTAGTCACAGAGGCAGCAACATGCAGGAGAACTAAGCCCTCCCCTGTCTTAGCTTCCTGGGTGGCTGTAACAAAGTACCACAAACTGGGAAGTTTAAAACAACAGAAATTTGTTCTGGAGGTCCAAAGTCCAAGGTCAAGGTGCTGGCAGGGCCACTCGCTCTGGGGGAAGCCCTGCCTGGCCTCTTCCAAGGTTCTGGCGTTTGCCAGACATCAGGTGCTCCTGACCTGTAGATGCATCACTGCAACCTTCTGTCTTCACGTGGCATCCTCCTCCCTGGGCCTGTTCACGTGCTCTTCCCTCTGTGCACGTCTGTGTCCACATTTTGCCTTTTCAGAAGGACACCAGTCATGTTGGATCGAGCCCACCCTAATGACCTCACTTTAACGTATCTCTGTGAAGACCGTATTTCCAGATAAGGTGACGGTCTGAGTTACTGAGGGTTAGGACTTCATGTCTTTCGGGGAGTCACAATTCAACACGTGACAACTGTCAGCCAACTGAATCTAATCGATATGTATGGAACAGTCCCCTCACCGACAGCAGAAGACATGTTCTTTTCTCTTTTTATTTTATTTTATTTATTTATTTATTATTTATTGGCTGCGTTGGGTCTTCGTTGCTGCGTGCGGGCTTTCTCTAGTTGCTGCAAGCGGGGGCTACTCTTCGTTGCGGTGCGCGGGCTTCTCCTTGCGGTGGCTTCTCTTGTTGTGGAGCACGGGCTCCAGGCGCGTGGGCTTCATTAGTTGCGGCATGCGGGTTCAGTAGTTGTGGCTCACGGGCTTAGTTGCTCCGCAGCATGTGAGATCTTCCCGGACCAGGGCTCGAACCCATGTCCCCTGCACTGGCAGGCGGATTCTTAACCACCACACCACCAGGGAAGCCCTGACATGTTCTTTTCAAGCGCACATGAAACAGCCACCAACGTGGACCACAGCCTGCATCACAAAACGAGCTTCAGACACAGGAAGACAAGGGGGCACAAGTCAGCTGTAAGCAGACACACACAGGATGCTGTCCCTCTACTTGAAGCTTTTTTTTTTTTTTGGCCGCACTGCATGGCATGCGGGATCTTAGTTCCCCAACCAGGGATCGAACTCGTCATGCCCCCTTCAGTGGAGGTGCAGAGTCTTAACCATTGGACCACCAGGGAAGTCCCTACTCGATGTTTCTAAATGATTATTTTGTGCGTTGAAAAAATGAGATGGAACTAAAATTCTAGATAACATGGAAGACAAGGGAGTAGGCATAAGTTAAAGGCATAAAATAAAGGCATAAATTAAAACTCATATCCCAGTGGGAATGCCAGATGGTGCCGCCACTTTGGAAGGTAACTTGACAGCTCCTCCAATAGTTAAACACACGCCCCACAGCTCCCCTCGGAGGCATCTTCCAGGAGAGAGGGACACACACGTCCATGCTAAGACTCGTACACAATGCTCACTGCAGCCAAAGGCGGACCCACCCACAAGTCCATTACTGCGTGTCCATCCACACCGGGAGGGTCACTCAGCTTGAGGCTGCGGAACCTTGAAAACCTTATGCTCCAAGAAGCAGACGTCAAAGGCCAGGTTGTGCGACTCTGCTTATACGAATGTCCAGAACAGGCAAATTGGTGGAGACTGGTGGGTCAGTGGTTGCCAGGGGCAGGGTTTGGGTGACGGGAACGTCCTAAACCAGGTTACAAGGCAGCGGCCCGCCCCTGGGTTCCTCCTCTGGAGCTCAGTTTCCCCCTGGAACTCTGGTTTCCTGGCAGAAGTGACCCCACAGCAGCTCACACTCCTCGAGGGCAGGGCCGGCACCTGCAGTCCTGACTGCAGACGTCCACTCCTCGCTCCATCGCAGGGCGGGCACCTGTCCCGAGCTCCTCTGGCAAGTCCCCCAGATGGAGACCTCTGCCGCTGCAGTCTCTGAGCCCACGCCCTTCCAGCGCTGCCTTCTCCGGACCCTGGGCACCTTGGGGCAGCCACCCCCGTGCCCACGTCCCACCTTCCGCTGCAGTCTCTGGGCCCACGCCCTTCCAGCGCTGCCTTCTCCGGACCCTGGGCACCTTGGGGCAGCCACTCCCGTGCCCACGTCCCACCTCCCAACGAACGGGCTCAAGTCTTCCTTCTGCTGTCACCTTCTTCCCGCTCTTTGTCCTTGTGGGTGGAGAGTACCTTTCTATGCCTCTCATTTTACTGTTCTGTTTCATTTTAAGGGTAAGGAAACAAACTCACTAATCTACTTGGCTTAACCTGAACTGACCTGATGGAAACACATACACAAACACCATATATAAACAAACTTCAAATATAAAAACCCAGTATATTCAAAACAAAACTTTAAAACTGTCAGAAGAGGACTCCCCTGTTGGCGCAGTGGTTAAGAACCCGCCTGCCAATGCAGGGGACACGGGTTCAAGCCCTGGTCCGGGAAGATCCCATGTGCCGCTGAGCAACTAAGCCTGTGCACCGTAACTACTGAGCCTGCGCTCTAGAGCCTGCAAGCCACAACTACTGAGCCCGTGTGCCACAGCTACTAAAGCCCAGGCGCGTAGAGCCCGTGCTCTGCAACAAGAGAAGCCACCACAATGAGAAACCCACGCACTGCAACGAAGAGTAGCCCCCGCTCGCCGCAACTAGGGAAAGCTGGCGTGCAGCAATGAAGACCCAACACAGCCATAAATGAATAAATTTTATTTGTTAAAAAAAAAAACCATCAGAAGAAAACAGTATTTGTCAGGCCGGTGGGGGCGGGGGGCTGGGACTTCTTGACTAAGTGGCCAGCGGCACTGTCCATGACCCGCGTGTGTCCAAGCGCTCCATTTCTGTACACACTTGCACACACAGCCCGCACGTGCTCCAGGGCCAGTTTCCGGGAATATTGGGAGCTCCCTCCGACCAGGAGGAAAACAGGACCAACACCCCAGTAGGCAGGCGGGCGGCAGGCAGGGGCCCTGGAGGAGCAACAAGCCTGCACGCACAAGCAGCAAGGGCTGGACGGGATGGGACGGGCAGCAGCGGGGATGCTCTGTCCAGGTTAGAAGGGCAGAGCGGGGAGGCACGTGCCCGTGGGAACGTGGAGGAGGGATACCGTCTGCGTCTGCGTCTGGCCCACCGTGCGGTGCTCAGCACGCCAGGCGTTCCCCTGGGGGAGGGGAAGAGGGGTCTGCAGAGGACTCGGTACATGAGGCGTACTTGTGGGTGACCACACACAGAGACAAGAATTAAAACAAAAGGATCCAAATCCACGAGGGCGGTGCCTTGGCCAGTGACGGAGGTGGTGAGAGGGAAAGGAAGCAGGACTTCAACTTTTCTGCAATGTTTCTTTTTAATTAAAATACATAATTCAAAACGTGTACATCTGTTAATTTTGGACACACGGAGCTTATTATTCTCTGTGCCTTTCAATTCTTTAACTTCTCAAAATAGAGAAGTGACAGTGTTGTCACAGGTCCTCTGTAAGGACTCTGGCTCTTGAGCACCCAGTCCTGGTCACTAGTGCACCTGGGTGTGGCCAGCTCCCGGCCAGGACGCCGTGCCCATCCTGCAGCCCCGGGCTGAGGCCCTGACCAGGTCCAGCCGAGGTGCAAGCCTGTGCTCAGGCTGCCCGGGCTCTGCCACTGTCGAAGGAACACCTGGAGGCCGGGCAAGTCCTGGTCCTGGGGAGACGCCACCTGTCAGGTCCCAAACGCAGACGAAGCCATCGGCCACTCTTCCAGGCCCGGGGGCCCTACACAGAGGGGCGGGGCAGGCCCAGAATCGGGGGCACGCACGTGGCCCTGCTCTCCAGGGCAGCCCCTGGGGAGGCCTGAGGGACGAGGAGCTGCCCAGCCAGTAACATCCCAGAAGAGAGAACGGCTGGCTTCACCGAGGCCCGCACGAGCCAGCCTGCAGTGTCAGGGAGCCCACGGAACTGCTCAAGGAGCTGGCGACACACAGAGCATGGAGGCCAGCAGGCCAGGAGGCCCCGGCCAGTCGCTGATGGCCAGGGCGAGAGCCAGATGGACACCACTCACCGAAGAGATTCAGAGGTTTAACAGCAACTCCTCCACACCCAACAGGGAAGACGACGTGTCTTGCGGGGGCTGGGCAGGGGGGCGCTGGACGTGCGCCCTGCACGCGCCACGGGGCAGGGGACACGGGATGCCCTCCCCGCCTGCTGGCCTGGTCAGAATGGCCCAGCAGGGCTCTCCCTGGAGCGGCAGCCGGGCCCAAGACCGTCCCTCCTCTCCAGCAGCTCCTCACTGTGGCCCCAGCCGCCCCACTGCAGGCTGAGGGCTCCACACCTGCACGGCCCACCCGCTGGGGACACGCGGGCCTACAGCCCACCCCGATGGCCTTGGGCTGAACCCCTTCCTGGGAGGCAGCCCCTGCCTGTGGGACGTGAGCTCGCAGGTGCCCGCCCAGCGCAGTGGCCCCGCTCCCGGGGGCAGCAGCTAGAGCCCTGTCAGGTCCACTATGGCCTTGATGAAGATGGCGTCGTCACGCACGTAGGAATTCTTGGCCTCCATCTTGGAGACGGGGCAGAAAAGCGGGCAGCCGCTCGCGATGTTCATGTCGCTGACCGGCCTCTGGAAGGAGGACGAGGTCACGTCGGGCCTGAAGGCGTCAATCACGTGCTCCCGGTTGTTCTGGTCCAGCAACATCAGGGTCACCTGGGAGGAGAGCGCCCAGGGGACAGCACGTGAGTCACAGCCTGCCCAGCCGCCAGGAGCCCGGTCTGCAGTCAAGTGCCGGGAGCACGGCCGCCACGGGTTGGCCCGGTCTGTCCATCTGTGCCCATCCCGGCGTTTTCTGTCCACTGACACCAGGATCCAAGGCTGAAGCCCAGCACCCCGCGCCACGTCCATTTGTGCTTTTTTCTGACAACGCTTGTCTAAGGGACGTTTTCTCACCAAAGAGCCCACGCGGCTGTCCCCACCCCCAGGAACAGCACCCCTCAGGGAGAAGCACGAGTTGGCCCCGCGCTCAGTGACGCCACCAACTCCACGAGGGCCACAGGGCTGCCCAGTGTCGTCATGGCGTCTGTCCTGACTAGTGCCCGGGCCTCCAATTCCTCCCCCGCGTGGGCTCTGGCTTCCCAAGGGTTGGGCCATGCCCTCAGATCAAGGCCCCCTGGCGGCCCCCCTTCCTTGGGACAAACTCTCCGCGGCAGCCCCACCACTAACTGCTGGTCCCGAGTGGCTGACCGGCGGCGCGGCCCAGGAGACGACACTGCCCGAGCACTGAGGTGTGGTGACGCCGACACTTGTCACCCAGGGGCTCCCGCGTGCCCGCACAGCCGGGGCAGGGTCTCGCGCACCTTCTGGTTGAAGGGCCAGCGCAGGAGGGCGTCGTGGGGGCCCTTCATCAGAACGAAGAAGAGGGACAGGTGCGTCCCGCGCCCGGTGCCATCTCCGTTCAGGTAGGCGCGCAGACACATCTTGTAGCCGTACCTGCTGGTGTAGAAGGCTGTGGGGAGGTGCTGGTGAGCGCCCAGGGCTCAGCCCATGCGGCCACCTCCCCAGGAAACACACACACGCCACTCAGGGTGGAGGGCACAAGGAGCGAACGTTCTCCTCCAGGCACGCAGTCAGCTGCTCGTGCAGACAGACTTCTCTTAAAAACGGAAGTAGTAATCAGACACGGCACTTTTAGGAAACCCTAAATGCGACCCCGCACTGGCCCTGCTACCAACCGGGAAGGAACCTCAGGGGCTGGACTGAGACTCGAGCACCAGGCAGGGGCTCTGGGCAGAGGGGCTGCGGTTGGACTGAGCCCGACCTGGACGAGCCTCATGTCCAACGGGGAGCAGCGGGGTGACCACGGACGTGGTGCGCCTGCCGTTTAAGGAACGAGACGTGACTCTGACGTGAGGCTGGTGACTGTGGGCTCAGGAGCTGGCTCTGCCGGGGCACCCTGCTGCTCCTGGCCGCAGCAGGGGGCAGACCCCAGCCCGGGCATGTGGGGGCCCAGGGTAGCAGCAGTGCAGGGGGAGGGCGAGTTCCGGAAGAACACCTGGGGAGAAGATGGCGGGCGTGCGGCCAGCCACGGCTTCCTGGCGCTTCCTGGCGAAGTCCGGGATCTTCCAGATGAACACCCCGTCGAAGGTGGACGCCTCCATCTCGTGGACCTTCTGCTCCAGGTCGGCCATGGCAAGGTCCTTCAGGCCGATGCTCCTCTCCAGCTGCTGCACCTGGGGGCACGGGGCCTGTCAGGATGCGCCCCTGGGGCGCCAGGCCAGAGGGGCCTGGGGCTCACCCGCCTCCACAGAGACCAGCTGCCCTCTGGCAGGAACGTGCTATGAAGCGACCCCCGTGCCCAGCGCCTCAGCCTTTTGCTGGGTCAGCTGCTCTCGGATGGGCTCCAAGCCCACGAGACCCCCGACCCCAGGAGGAAACGCGCTCGTGGGACCCGCGTGAAGCGCCAGGCACGGTCCCCACGGCCACCTCTGCCCCCCAGTCGGAGAAGAGGCTCCACCCTCGGCCCCTCTGAGCCCCGCGTCGGGCCCTGCGGGGAAGGGGCTCAGAGAGGAGCTCTGTTCAGGCCCAGCGCGGAGAGCCGAGTGCCCGCTGGAAATGCAGGCGCTGCCCTCAAACTCCTGGCTCTGCAGCCCCCTGAGCTCCTGGCACCCGCCCAACGAGGCCTGGGCACTGCGGGAGAGCGGGCACAAACCTTATTACTCAGGGCTTCGATCCTGTCTTGGTCCAGCCGGTGCTGCCGGCCACAGGCCTCGGCAGTCACAGCCACCCGCTCCACCTCCCGGTTCAGCACGCAGACGATGTTCTCGAAGGTGGCCGTCTTCCGCTCCAGGGCCTCGCACCTCTGCAGCAGCTCCGCCACCTGGGAGGGCGCTGCCCCCGGGCCCGGCGTGCTGGCCCCCCAGCCCTGCTCGCCCTGGCCGAGGAGCGGGGGCCCAGCCTGCAGCAGGGCGCCCAGAAGCAGGGCCAGGTGCTCCCGGAGCCGCTGCGCCTCGTGCTCCTGCAGCCTCTCGCCCTCCACCTGCCGAGGCATGACACCCGCACTCAGCCCTGGGGGCCCGCGGCCTTACACCTCGACAGAGCACCGGTGCCCGGCGCGCGGCGGCGACACGAGGGTGACCTGCCCTCTCGCTCACCTGCCAGCGCTGCGTCTGTCACTGTCTGAACTCAACCACATCTGCGAAACACAGACCTCCCTACGTGACTCACTCGTGTTTCAGGTGATGGGAGAGACACCGCGAAAGAAGTGGCCGCGGCTGGGCGGGGGGAGAGGAATAGAACTCATCTTAAATAGTCCCTACGGATCTGGCTTTGCAGCCACATCCCGTCCAAAGCTCCACAACGAGTTTGGAGGGTCAGACAGCCTCAAAAAGCCGAAAGTGGATAGAAAGGGACGAACCTCCACGTGAGGCCCAGCGCCCGGGAGCGCCCTGGGATGGCCGGGGACCTGAGGCTTCCAGAAGCTGGGCCAAGGCCGGCTGGATCCACAGGGTCAATAGGACACTCGTCCTCAGTGGGACGTGAAGAGGCCGTGGCAGCGTGTGCCCTAGGCCCCTCCTCTGGCCTCTAACGGCCCCCACGCCAGGGATCCCCGGGCCTGAGCGGGAAACGACCAGCACCGCGTTGCCCAGAAGCAGGATGTCAGACACAAACCAAGGGGACGGAAGGGGCGTTGCCCTTGTTCGCTCTCGTTAGAAAAAACAAAGCCGGACACCGGGACCAAGTGTCATGACGTCACCAAGTGACAACACCGCCAGGCTGCTGCCACCGGAAATGCTGCTGGGGTGTCGCTGAGAGCAGAGGGCTGGTGCACCCCTATCTATGGAGCCGGCCTCCGCTTGCAGGGCCTGCACACGCCCAGCCCTCGGGGGCACAGAACAGGTAGGAAAGGAGGGCGAGGGCCACATGAGCAGGGAGCTGCCCGGGCCCGAGGGAGCCGCACAGAAGCTGGCAGGTGAGACGGGCAGAGAGGAGGTGGGTCAGGACCTGGGGAATGTCAGCGTGCTGGAGCAAAGCCAAGCCAGGGACCGGGGTGCGATCAAGCAGGAGGGCCACACAGGCCACAGAGGGGAGGCGGGGAGGCAGAGAGGCTCCAGGACCCATCTGCAGGCAGAATGGAGGCTTTCTGGGAGACTGGATGTGTTGGGAGAGACAGGAGGCGGGTCCAGAACGACCACTGGGCTTTTGGCCAGAAGAGCCGGGTGGAGCAAGGTGTGCTTTCTGGGGGAGGTGAGAGGACGGGCAGAGGGGGCATCGCTAGACCTCAGGGGGCTGCGACATGCTGGGGGTTCCCAGCAGCTGGGCGGTCAAGGCTGGGCACCAGGGATCACCTGGAGGACGAGCGGACAGAGCCGGGACACCTGAGGGCCGGATTGGAGGTGGAGTGGAGGCCGTGTCCGCAGGGCGCGGTCACGTCCGCCGGCCTCTGCGTGGGAACCAGGAGCTCCTGGCGGTCCCGCTGCAGACCTGGACTCACCATCTCGGGGCAGCCGACAGCGTGGAACCTGCAGGGGACTCGGCATCTGCCACATGTCCTGACGTGGTCCTGAAACTGACG
This sequence comes from Mesoplodon densirostris, assembly GCF_025265405.1. Taxonomy (NCBI): domain Eukaryota; kingdom Metazoa; phylum Chordata; class Mammalia; order Artiodactyla; family Ziphiidae; genus Mesoplodon; species Mesoplodon densirostris. Next base: position 1,081,215 of record NC_082666.1, read on the forward strand.
GGCCTGACATCAGAGCCCGGTCCTCCTCCGCTCCAGCCGCTCCTGCACCAACTGGGCCAGCGTCCCACCAAAGGACCCTCGCACCCGCCCCAATGGCCTCTGCACGCTCGGGCCGGCCGAAACCCAACGACCTGCCCCCAAAGCTGCAGTGTACACTCGAGCACACACGCAAACGCGTGCACGTGTGTGTTTGAGGCACATGGGCCGTCTGGGATCACCCGCAGAGCCCGTCCCGTGAGCGGGCCTCTGCGTCCCAGAGAGCAGCCCTGCCCACCTCCTCCCTCACAGGCCGGTCTGAGGCCCTGGGGCCTGGGGGCCGACAGCCTGGATTCCAAACGGAGCCAGGAGTGAGGAGAAGCAGCCTGACCGGGGATCAGACCCCCACGCTGACCCGGCGGGGCGCTGGCCCATGGCCACACTCAGAGCAGAGCAGAACCCAAGACCCAGAGGGTGGCCAGCTGACCCGGGCAGTGCCTGGGCCGAGGGAGACACAGCCAGACCGACATTGCCCGAAGTGGGGGGAGGGGAAGGGGCAGCCACTGGCCTCCACCTGCCAGGGGCCCAAACTGTGAGGAATCAGACTTACACCTGCAGGAGACAGAGAATTTCCTCTGTACCTGGGAGCGGAAAACAATCCCAACTCTGGATCAAAATCCAGAAACAATGAGAAAAACCTTGAAAAGTGCCCCCCAAACCAAAAATACCATTAACTAAAAGGACAAATAACTGCAACTTACAGCCCTGATTTACAAAGAGCTCCAAAAACAGAAAGAAGAGGACAAATGCCCGTCAAGAAATGCGCAGGAGTCACAAATGCTCCCCAGGAAGAGAAACGCAGGTGAAATTCAGGCAGAAAGCTCTGGGTCACGCTCACAACTTGAGAAATGCCACCTCAACTAGCCTGGATGCTGTCTTCACCCATCATGTGGGAGAGGCGTGCGCGACCGAGGACAGCTTGGGAGGGATCCGAGCCCCACCAGCTTCCGGAATCACCCTCTTCCCAGCTCTTGCCCTGGAGCACTATAACCGCTGGACGAATACACGAGAGACCAACCTCAGAAGTTCAGAAGAAAGGAGATGAAGGGCCCTCATCGAACAAACTGCAGCTGCCCCCCCGGGGTCAGGCGTGGGCTTCCCACAGGCACGTGAGCATATGCCCTCCCTCCCAGAGCATGGAGGCCGCCTGGCCACCACCGACTCAGCTCCCAGCACAGCCAGGGTGGGCCTGGGGGCCTGCCCGTGGAACCATCGCCACAGCAGGAGCACAGACAAGCCACTGCCCCGTCCTCAGGGACAGAGACCTCCCACAGCGAGAAGAGCCAGGTAAACAGTCCACCTGCCCAGATCCCCGCTCCCTGGGGCCAAGTGGCTCAGATGCAAGGCTGCGCAGTGGGAAGGGGGTGGGAGGGGGTGGCGGGAAGAGGAGGAGCCTGCGACACCCCCCCCCCAGCCCGCCCCCAGAGCCGAGGCGTGGCCTGTCCTCTGAACACCCAGCGGGTCGGCGCGGGGCCCCAGGGGAGCTTTACCTTCTCGCGTGCGATCTTCTTCTTGCCGCAGCCCTCGCAGGTCAAGGGGAACTTGGGGCAGACCTGGTGGTGCGCCTGGAAGAGACGTGGCAGCCATCAGAGCTGAGGCCGGGCCAGCAACGCTCCTGAGCCCCGAGGCTGAGACGGCGGGCGACACGGGGGTCTGCAGATTCAGGACCTGCCCTCGACCGGCAGCCGCTGGGGCAACAGCAGGAGGAGGAGCGCCCCAGCGCCCCGAGAGTACTGCCACCGGGTGCCAGGCTGGCGGACTTCCTGCTGGCGGGGGACCCAAGCGGCCAGAGCACCTCCGAGACCCCTGACCCCTGGGCTGCCTCTAGAGCTGAGCTTCCCGGGTGTGAAAAACACCTCAGGGACCCGACCAGCCAAATGCAGACTAACAGCGGCTTCTTCAACAAACGGCAGAGAGAAAAAGACGCCCAAAGGGAAAGGCTGCAGGTGAAGAGACCTGCAGACCCAGCAGGGGGGCGTCCGGGTCCTGACCCAGCAGATCCACGTGACCCACACGGACAGACCCCGGACACGTGGGCACCGAGCTCGCTCGTGACCTCAGGAACCCCGTGAAGCTCCAGACATGATGTAACCCACGAGAAGGTGGCCCGCCCTTCACAAACAAGCGACTCCTTTCAGATAAAGCCACACGGCGTTCGGAGCGAACCCAGGGGGGCTGCCGGCCGAGCGAGGGTGGCGTGGCCGCACGCTGCCGTCCCCCCGTGCGAGCTCAGCCCCGACCCGGGGCCGCCAGGAGCCTCCGACCCGCCGGCACGCGCTCACCTTCATGTCGGCCGGGCAGCAGGGTGCCCTGCAGTGCCGGCAGCTGAGGCTCCGCTCCGGGCACTCGTGTTCCAGGTGGTGCTCCTTCTCGCCCCGGCGCACCAGGCCTTTACACGCCGGGCACTCGGTCAGCACGCACGGGCAGCGTCCTTCGTGGCAGCTCTGGCAATGAAGGGGGTGGGGCGTGGGCGGAGCCGCGGGGTTCGGGGCCGCGGGGGCCGCTGCAGCCACGCCTCTAACCCCGCTCCGGCGCAGAGATCAGGACCCAGGTCCAGCCGGCGGAGCCCCACCCTCGGGACACAGAGGGGACAGTGAGCGGGGCTGCGGGAGCAGGTTCTAAGTGGACGGAGGGCAGAGAAGGGACGCCGTGCGTGGGGACCAGAGCGAGAAGCGGACGGAAACACAGACGCCCACTCGTCCCGACGCCCAGGCTGAGAGCCCCCATCCCTGCCCTCCTGGAGCTGAGGACGTGCAGGGTGACGTGGCCAGGGAGGCAGGGGCCCAGCCTGGGCTTCCGAAGGGTCAGGTGGGGCCCAGGCGGGGCCCAGCAAAGCCAGCAGCGCGGGCAGGGCCCGACCCGGACAGGCGTGGCCCTGAGCAGCGCAGCACTGGGGGGGCTGCGGCAGCGGCTGAAGAGGTGAGAAAGGGTGGGACCTGGAAACGGGGCCGCGAGCCTACGGGGCAGACAGAAGCTGTGCGCAGCCCTCAGGAAACGCCGGCCGGGAAGGGGCACAGAGGGCGGGCCAGTAAGCAGAGAACGGGAGAGGACGGTTTGTTTGCTGTTGTTTTTTAAAACCTGTGGTCAAATACACATCACACAAAATCGACCCCTGGTAAGTACGCAACCTGGGCACCGAGCACGTCCACGCCGTGGGGTCAGCACCTCCACCAAGATTCAGGCTGGGCGCCTGACAAGCTGGGACAGCTCAGGGCCCCCGCAGAGCTCGCAGAGCTCCGCTGCAGTGACCTTGAGGAAGGAGGAGCCTCCTGCGGGCTCTGTCTCCACGTGGCCTACAGTCCGGGGCCGAGCGAACAGGCCAGCCGAGTCTCCACCCCATGCAGCAGGCTCGGCTGCCGGGGCCAAAGCTCACCATTCGGGGAGTGAGAAGTGGTGCCAGGTGAACCTCAGAGACACGGCACGTGTGGCGCTCTCCCGGCAGCCGGGATGCGGAGACTTCAGATGTGGTGCCCGTGGCACTCCCGCCTCCTCACAGGACCCAGGGCTCCACGTCTCCCGCAGGGACACACGTCAGATGGAACTCGGCCTTCTCAGCAAGCCTCCCCGGTAACCCCACTCAACCCGACAGGGCTCCGTGGACGCTGCCGCAGAGGCCCGGCCCCAGGACACAGACCGGCCGTGCGGGTGGGCAGGACGCCATGAGGTATAGGGAGCAAAGCAGAGGCGACACCTTCCCTGAGGGCTCCTGCTCCGGCGACAGCTCCTCAAAGGTTCCACGGCGGCCATGCCCGGGAGGAGCTTCCCTCGACCGCCAGGGCACCCCCAGCTTCCCCAGACAGGGCCCTGGTCTGGCCACACTGAGCACAGCCCAAACCATCACACCGAGCCACAGGGGAGCCTCGGAAACAACCACGCTCGTGAAACAAAAACGACAGCACCCAGAGGGCACTTGGATCTGATCAAAGCAAAAGAAAATGCTCAAGGATGAGCCCTGGGGCCACTGGACAACTGGAGAGGGACGCCCGCAGCCAGCGCTGACCACCCGGCCCCACACCGCTCGCCACTCAGCAGGTGCCCCTTGGATTCAGCGCCCCCGAAGCCCATTCCTGGCCCAGGAGCACCAGCACCCTCACAGGCTGGCACGGGCTCCGTGGGCCCCCACTCCCACCAGGTCGCTCAGGGAAATCAATATGCATTCAACCAGAACTCAAGCTAAATGCTTAGGCATTTCAACTTTGGATTCCCTGACACGTGAGCACGTCCAACTCTGCTCACCTTTCAGCTGCAAAATGTCCCCATAACCTGGTCCTCCCGCAGGTCCGCCCGGACCCCTCCTCTGAAGCCCGAGGCCCCTTCTCCCTGCTGTTCCTTCCACGCAGCCCCTGCTTCTCGCTTCCAGAAGAGCAGTCCCCAGGGCTGCTGTGTACTTGGCAGCCACTCCTGACACCTTCTAACTGAACTGAAGTCTTAACTCACTAGGTTTTTAGAAAATACTAGACATCGTTGCAAAGGAAAAACTTATTCAAAGGCTGACCAGGATTTGCCCCATCTCTCCACACTCTCAGGAGCTCAGCCGCAGCCTCGGCATTTCCCAGCACCACCCCAATTTTGAGCAACCCAAAGGGCAAACGTGTTGGCTCCAGGCTGGAAGCGGGGCCACCGCTGCAGCAAGGTGGCCGCCCCACGCCCTGAGGTGGGGTCTCACCCCAGCTAAAGATAGGTTTACCCTACGTCAAAGGCTGCACTGAGAGACCCAGAGCAGTGCCCGTCTCCCACGTGACCAACCCCCAGGGACTTTCCTGAGTTCCCCGGGTGCAGCCAGGGACTTTCCAGCCTGCATGCCTGCAGGACCGGCGCAGGGCCCACGGGCTGGCTACGGTCCCAGGCCCTTGGCCAGGGGCCTGCAAAGCCGCCACCCATACCAGCGGCCTGGAGGCGGCAGAAACCCCAGAGGACTCGGGAGCTGGGGTTATTCCGCCTGTCCCCAGGGGTCTTTGGTCCCCTCAAAAGGCGACACGGAGTACCCACTGCACTCCCTGCTGGGGCTCCCTGCCCCCCCAGGAGAGACCCTGCCCCGAGGCCAGCTCTCTGGACAGTGCTGGGCAACAACAGCTCAGGCCCATCTGCTGAGCAGGGCCTCGGTGGCAGCACGCCCTGCCTGCGCCCCTGCCCCACAGTGGCCCCTGGGCATCGGAGGCCTCTGTCCATGGCCTGCAGTCCTGCTCCCCGGAAGGGCACAGAGAGGCCTCCGCTTCCAGGCCCAGGCAGCCGTCAGAGGAAAGCCCAGCTTCTGCCCACCTGACCACCGGCTCCAGCCCCAGACACGGCCAAGCTGTTCCTCTGGCAAAACGCAACCGAGAGCCTGAAGCCCACGAAGTCGAGTTGGTCAAGAGGACCAGAGGACGTCGCTGCGCAGCGCTCCGGACGGGAGCAGGAGGAACTCAGGACCCCAGTTTCAGAGCCGACGGGCTCTCCCCTGTGTCGTGACTCAGTCGCAGCCCGGCGCCCACCCCATGGCAGGGAGGCTGCTCCGTGGCCTGGGCAGCCATGCGTGTAGGCAAGCCGGGTCCCCTGCAAACAGCCCCTCCAGCCTCGCCAGCCTCGGCCGCATGGGACAGCACCAAGGCCTCCCCACCTTGAGGACCCAGCCCATTACTCTGCACCACTGCACACGACCTCCCAGCCCGGGCAGCCTCCACTCCACCTCCTGTCTCACAGGGCTGGTTCCCGCAGGTTCTGTCCTTCTCTGCTGGGCTCATCTCACTGAGACCCCAAAGCTGATTGAGAGTGGCCTCAGCGTGATGTCCCCAAGGTCCGTCCCCACTGTAGCCTGGGGCGGGGTTCCCTTCCTCTCATAACTGGACACTATTCCATGGCATGACCAGCCCACATCTTGTGTGTCCTGCCCTCTGCCAGGGACACTTGGCTGCCGGGAACACTCGTGCGCAGGCACCTTGGAGACGTAAGTTTTTAAGAGCGTTTGATCACCAGGAAGAGCATCCAGCTGGGCTCACAGCCGCAGGTTCAGCTGCCAGAGGCCCAGCACACAGGGACCCCGACACGCCAGCCTCCCACGGCAGAGACAGGCCTGCAAGATATGCACCCGGCCACTGCCCTTGTCACTGGCCAGATGCCTTCCTGTGACCCCAGAATGGACATGCAGGCTACTCCTGAGTCTTCCAATGTCAGCACTATCCAAGTGAGGAAAGACAACAAAGTCCCGTCGGCGAGAAAGCTAATTTCCTGCCTGCGCGGCACTCTCAGGGCCGGACCAGGGTCCCCGCACACACCGCTGCTCCCCGCCACCGCACTGCGGCCGGAGGACCGCGTCCACGGACACACCAGCAAACAGCCCACACAGGGTGAGCATCCCACCCCCGGCCACACGCCCGGCTCCCCCGGCTCCAGAGTCCAGGTGGGCACGTCCGGAGCAGCAGCTGCACCCCCTTCCGCGGGAGTCAGGCGGGCTTGAAGCTGCTCTGCGGGAGGGGCTTCAGCCAGCGCAGGGCAGCCCCTACCTCGTACTCCTTCAGGGTCCCCTTCCAGGTGCAGCCCTCACTGGGACAGACGGCCGGCAGGCTCTCTACCTCCCTGCGGGCAGCATTGTCCGGGAAAGCCTGGGGAGAGAGCGTCCCTCGGGTAAGCCCCCTCCCAGCCGCCCACCCACCTGGCGCCCCACACCACGAGCCTTCGGGGGAGGCTCGGGACCGGGGCGCCTCTCCCGCAGCCGTTCCCAGGCTCCCTCTCCCCTCGACACCATCAGCGTGGACGGCTCACTCACCGAGCTGCTCTCCAGGATAGAGACGCCTTCCTCGTAAATGCCCTCGTTCACGCAGGCGGCACAGTTCTGGGGCCCGGAGCTGGTGGGGAGAGTGGGAGCCCGCGCTGTGAAACCCGCCATGGAGGGTGGGAGGCCCGCGGCCTCGCCAACACAGGCCCACGCCATGGCTCGGGCTCTGGAGCTTCTGTCGGCCGCCGGGGCGGCCGGCGGACATGGCGCACCGTGCGAGACGCTCGGGGCCCAGCCCCAAACCCCGGCCCGTCTGAACGCGACCCGCGCAGACGACCCGCGCAGACGGATGCCAGGACCAGGGGCTGCTGTCCTCCTGCTGACGGGCCGGAGGCCCCACCTCCCGACCCCGCAGGGACTCGGGCGCCCAGCGCGAAGGGAGCGGGAGCCTCCAGGCAATTTTAAACTGTCCGGTTCCCACCAGAGACAAGGAGAAGCAGGAAAACAGACCCTATGGAGATGCTTGACTTCACCCCACAGCAAAGCAGCCCTGGGCCACGCGGGCATCAGCATCCGCTCCTGGCTGCTCCCAGCGCCCCTACCTCAGGATGCTGCTCAGGCAGAAGGAACAGTAGCGGTGGCCACACTGAGCCTGGAAGGGCCTGCGCAGGACGTTCCTGCAGGCTGAGCACAGGTACTTGTCCTCTAGCTTGGTCCCCAGGAGGGTCTTGGAGAAGCCAGGCTGCAGCAGGTCCAGGGAGCCGGGAGGGGTCGCGCTGGCCGCAGCCATGAGCACCGCAGCCCCACCAAGGCCAAGCCCTAAGGGAGAGCACAGCGTGTCACGGCGGGTCCGGGGACGTGCAAGGCCTGGGCCATTGGGCCTCTGAGAGGCAGGACGTCGGCGCTCCGGGGAGCCCCGCGCAGGCCAGGCTAAGGCTGAGACGGCGGGCACCCGCATGCCCGCTGCAGCCCTGGGCCCAGCGGGCCGTCCTTGTGGCCGCCCGGCCCGGGCCTCTGCTCCCGGGCCAGCTGGCCGGGCTCGCGTGTGACCGTGACCGCGGACCCCGATCCTTGCGCCCTGCCGTCTCCCCAAGGCTCCAGGTGTGACTGTGTCCTTAGAACATTGGACAGCTTGGCAGGCGACGTCCCCGGGCAGGCCCAGGAGACGGCCATACCAACCCTCAGCCCCAAGACAGGGGTGTGGCCCGCGTGCAGCTGCTGCTCCGCTTCCGTCCCCACAGCCAGGGTCCCTCTCACTTCAGAGCTGCCCTCTGCCGTCCACCAGGCCTTGGTAAGGCCGCCAAGGTAAGGTAACCAGGATGGGCGAGTGGGGGGAGGGTCCCCCACAGCACTCAGAGACCTGCTCATCGTCCACTACCCTGGCAGGCCACCCCAGCCCTTTGTGCAAATCCCCAAAGAGCTCTCCCTGCCCCCGCACGCCCCCAGCACACACACCCACGTCTGCCCTGGGGTTTGGGCATGGTCAAGTCAGGATGCTATGAAACTCTGCCCCTTTCCGGGGCGGCTGGGGGGGCTCTGCTTGGGCAGCGACTGTGCACAGGAGGCCACGTGCACTGTCCTAAGCTGGCCTGACACCGAGGGTACAGCACAGACGGCGTCGTCCCCTAGCTGCTGGGCAAAGCCACTCTCAACCAGCCATGGGGTCTGTAACGCAGGCGGCCTTACTCGGGGGCCCCCGCAGACCCCAGGACGTTTCCCAACCCACATTCTTGCCTCCAGCCACCGACAGAAGGGACGCTGTGCCCGGGCACCTCGGGAGGGCACCTCTGCCTCTCTCGTGCTCTCCTCACACTGGCAGGCCTGGCCCCTGGAGGGTCCATCTGTCCATTTGACAGCTGGGGGATCTCATTCCTTCAAGCCCTCACAACACAGATGTGCAAGCATGAGAGGTGCCTTTATTAGTAAAACCTTTTGGTGGACGATGTGAACAAAAAGTCCCAAGAGCTCAAGGACGCGCCCCCAGTGTGGTCCAGGGCAGCTCAAGGTCAGGCTGTGGTGGCCACACGCGTGTGTGCGTCTGGAACACAGGCCCGTGAAGGTGCACTCCCTCCCGCATGAGAAGCATCACGTTCCTAGCTTCCCTTTTTTTTCTGGTCATGCTACTGAACTGATTTCGTAACCTTGATGGTTTAAAACATCATGGCTCCAGACTACATGAGAAAGAGGAGTTTTTATTTTTGAATATAACTAGGAAAAAAAAAGCCACCTTCTTTAGGTCGAAACTCTGTATTCGTTATAAGGTGTTAAATAAACGAAATGTGGGAATTCCCTGGTGGTCCAGTCGTTAGGGCGCCACACTTTCACTGCCGAGGGCGCGGGTTCAGTCCCTGGTTGGGAAAACTAAGATCCCACGAGCCACGGGGCGGCCATAAATAAATAAATAGACAAACAAAATAAACAAGATGAAACGCAAAGGCCTCTGTGACTGCAGCCATGTTTTACACAGGCAGGGCCAGAAAGCAAAATAAAAAATGAAGCACGGGCCTCCCTGGTGGCGCAAGTGGTTGAGAGTCCGCCTGCCGATGCAGGGGATACGGGTTCGTGCCCCGGTCTGGGAGGATCCCATATGCCGCGGAGCGGCTGGGCCCGTGAGCCATGGCCGCTGAGCCTGCGCGTCCGGAGCCTGCGCGTCCGGAGCCTGTGCTCCGCAACGGGGGAGGCCACAACAGTGAGAGGCCCGCATACCGCAAAAAAAAAAAAAAAAAAAAAGAAGCTCGTGCAAGGCGCGAGGATGAGGGTGACGCTTTTTTCGTTGCCCACCTCAAACACAGTCTCCAGGGGACCTGTCAGGAGAGACCTTCTTCTTTTGCGATGACTTTCCGCCCGAATGTGGCCGGCCTGGGGGAAACACTTTTTGGGCAACTGACCACACCTTCTGTGGCAGATCGAGCCCATTTTATTAATCCATGGACCTTTACTCCTGTTGGACATAAAAGAACCACAAACGGTCTCTTTTTTGAGCAATAAAGAAGGAAAAGGCCCCAACACACAGTGGGCCTCGCCTTCCCCACTCAGTGGTCACGGCTACTTGGCGCGGCAGGAGGGTGGGCGGCCACGTGGTCAGAGGGCACCCCCGCCACGCCCTAGGAGGTCTCAGTGCTTAAGGCCTTAAATGTCTTATTCAAGTCACAGTTATACACTTGAACCCTCAAGAGCTGTAATGGAAAACATCACACAGACTCTAAAGCGCCGTGCCCAAACTCAGCGCTGAAAGCCACCCGCTGCTGCTGTGCCACCCGCCCAAGCATGAGAAGAAACCCCCCGAGTTTCGGGCCCTTTCGGACCCTCCTGGCGCGCACACTCCACCCACCTGCAGTCACACAGGGCTGGGGGCTGGGCGACCGGCAGCCTTTGTACTTAGGGGTCAGATGTTACAAGCCTCCAGTATGGAACCAAAACCCCCTACTGGTCCTTCCAAGCTTCCAGTTTATTTTCCAAATCCTGACTCTCAGGCAAGGTGGTAAAAAACAGGAACTACGTCCATTCACACGACTCGCCTGGGAGTGTGAACGAGTATTCCCACACGGCCCGGCCCTGGTCTCACACTTAATTCACTCCCCAAATATGCTCCAGACGTGAATGCACTAACTTTATACAACAAACTTGCATTTTGTTGAAACGGCATTTCTACTACATACACAACATCATTTACAGGATAATTCCAGTTACATGAAGCTCGAGGATAGGCGAAACTAACCTATGACGATAGAAGTTAGAGCAGCAGTTACCCTTGGGGTTGGGAACTGCGATACAACAGACGTTGGGTCTTCGTCCCGGTTCTTGGCACAAAGCACCCAGAACCCCTGGGGCTTCCTGAGCCATGGGGACAGAGGGGCACCTCTGTTTATTCAGAAGCCCCTTCACCACCACCCCCACCTCCACGGCGGCGGCGACACTGGCCATTGACTGAATCACCAGTGATTCAATCAATCCTGCCTTCAGAAGGGAGCCCCGGTGAAAACCCCAAACGACCGGGTTTGGAGAGCTTCTGGGTTGAACATGTGGAGGTGCTGGGAAGGGGGGCGCTGGAGAGGGCGTGGAGGCTCCGCGTCCCTCCCTGTTCCTGGCCCTGTGTGTCTCTCCCAGCGGGCTGTTACGCACGTTTCTCTGAGCCCTTCTAGCAAATTCCTGACCCCAAGGAGGGGGTCATGGGGACCCTCAATTTACAGTCGGTCAGTCAGAAGTATGGGAGGCCCCGCCTCCCCACTGGCATCTGAAGTGGGGTGGGGGCAGCCTTGTGTGACCAAACTCTTAACACAAGCGGTCTGTGCTAACTCCAGGCGGCCAGTGTCAGAACTGAATTAAACTGCAGGATGCCCAGTCGGCATCTATCAAGAAAGGCAGAACTGCTTGGTGTGGGGAAACCCACACATTTGGAGTCAGAAATCCTGTGAGAAGCGAAACAGAGAAGCTTTCCATGCAGGAGGGTCAGTGTTGCCTGAGGGACGCGAGGGCTTCTGGAAGGCGAGGAGTGACTGTATATGTGGACACAGGTGCATCTGGCTGTACATTTAGGATTTGTGCTTTTTGCTGCATGTATACCTCATTTTAAAAAGAAAGAGATGGAGTTTCTATTCCCGGAGAGTCGAAAAAAAGATGGTGAGATCCCTAGTCACGGTACACCACGCACATTTATCCAGAGTAACCCTGCTTCATACTATTAACAATGGCAGAATAACCTCAAAAACCGGTTTTAACACAAAAGAAGCCCCCCCCAGGTGAGGCTGCATCTCCCTCCTGCCTCCCCACCCCCAGGAGAGTGGGGGGCATCTGGCACCCCACCGCTGTTCTGCCATTTCCTGTGATGCAGGCCCCCTTCCCAGGCCCAGGTCCCACCTGGGTACACAGCAGGAGGACCCAGGGAAAGAGCCGTCCCTGTGAGAAATCACCGAGACCCCGACTGAGCCGGAGGCCGCTGGGCAGCTGGGCTCCACCGTCCTCAGCCCGGTGTGTGGGGGTCAGGGCCTAATTCTAAGAAGGGTACGTTGCTGCCCAAACCAACATCCCATCAGGTGTCGGAGCACTTGGCTGCCGGGAGCCACCTGTTGCCAGCAGACACACGGGTTCAACCCAGGAGCTTCCCTCTGGGATGCCCCAACGCAAGGACCAAACTCCCCCAAATCCACGCTCCACTGACAGCTGCCCCCGCTGCGTGCCACGCTGGGCCCCCAGGTGTAAGACTCCTGAAGCAACTCTCAGGGACCTGTGACCGCACACAGCGTGCGAGCGCGGAGGGCCCCCAGGGCCTCACATCCACGCGAACGTCATCGCTGGCACTACTTTCATCTTCGTTCAAGCTCAACGTGATGCCAAGTGGTCTGGTACCAACTTAGCGCCCAGCAACCGTTTACACTAAAGCACACAGCAAACGCTGCGCCGTCCCTTCCCGCCCGCGCCCACTCGCAGCCACTCGTGCCATCCACACACCCAGATTCTTATGAAACACTGGGGCCATCAACAGGGAGACGCTGATCAATGACGACGCAGCGATTCTGCCCCTTTGAGGCCCCAGCCCCGCCCCACGCCCACCTCAAACGGGCCAGGAAATCCACTGGCTCTACCGGCTACAAACATCCAGGACCTGACCACACTGCTACCACTGGGCCCGGCCACCATCTACTGTGACCTGACTCACTGCAGGAGCCTCCCGAGGCCCTTAAATACGAGCTGGGGATTTGGGCTCCTCCCTCAGACCCCCAGGCTTCCAGGGCCTCTGCTGCTCGGCTTCCTGAAAAACCATCGCCTCCCCGCACCGTTCCTCGGCCCGGGCAGCATCGCGGGCCTGGACGCAGGGAGGAGGGACCCGGGCCCATGGGAGGTGCGGGGGTGCCCTCCGTGCTCCCAAGGCTCCCGCCGGTCACTGGCTCCTATACCCCTGTGTCTGACCCTTCCTCCGCGCTGCACCACTTGCCCAGCCGGGCGCGACCCCGCCACAGAGCAGGGCACCCCAATCCTGGAGCCCGCACTGTAGTCACCTCCGCTACTCACCTCCTACCCACACTGCTGCCGTGTACTCGCCTCCCTAAATCACAGCCAGTCTCCAAGAACACCTGCCCCAAACGCCATCTCCACCGCCTGCTGGCCCTGCAGGGAACACGGTGGCCACTCTGTTCCTGCTCAGAGCCAGGGGACAGCTTCCGTGGAGCCTGCCCCCCTCACCCGAGGGTCAGCCGCACTGTGGAACAAGGACATGTCCTCCCTCTGATAACACAGCCCAGGCCTTTGGGGAGTGGTCCTCACCCATCTCCGTGAAGGAGCAGGCCCAGGACACAGGGAGGACGGGGCAACAGGCCCAGGTGTGGACTCAGGAACAGACGGAAGGGGTGCACCCCATTCTTGGCATGATCTGTGGAGCCTGTGGGTCATTTTTTTCTGGGTTTTCTTCTCTGGACCTTCCTCCCCTGACCCATGTGTGCGCTGCCCTGCGCTGGAAACCCGCCTGCTGGACCGTGCCCAGTCCGCGCTGGTGTGCTGACCGGGCGGGCGGGCGGGCAGGCAGGCTGGCATCTCTCACTGCCAGAGGGGGGCCCACACCTGGCTCAGAACTAAGTCAGAAGGCCTTTTCTTCCCGGAGAAAACATTTTCTCCAGCACCAAGTGATGGCTGTAAATTCTGTGCTCTAGTCCACAGTTTATGACCGCTGCTGAAACAACCCATTTCTTCAGGTCCCCAGAGGAAGGACATGCGTGTTTGTCTCCCCATGAGCGAGCCAGTGATGTAATACGTGACCTTCACTCTGTCTGTCGCTCCGCATGGATGTTTCCAGGCTCCCGCTGTGCATCACGCGTGGAGCTGGGGAGACTGGGCAGCACCACTACCGATGCAGTCAACAGGCGAGGGCCACAGGGCACAATGCAACCTCGGTGGCAGAGGTCTGCGACGCAGGGGGGACCCCGGAAGGGCCCATGGCACGGCCTGGGTGTGTCAGGAGGCGCGCTCAGGGCCGTCCCAGGCCGAAGGACCAGAGAGCACAGGGGCCCAAATCACAGCTCCGGCCTTTGGGAGCTGCAGCCTCAGGGGGGCTGGGCTGTGTCCCCAGGCGTGGGGCTGAGGCGGGGGACCGGCCAGGCTGGGGCCTGGAATCAGAGAGAGCGGCTGCTCGAATGTGTGACGATGCTACTGCTGAAAGCACTGAAAGAAAAGGCTTTCAGAAAAGCACCGCTTAGGATTTTGCTTGAAATTCAAGCAACGGTGAGTTCTGCGGTGTGTAAATTACACTGCAATAAAGCTGTTAAAAAAAACCTCAAACAACAGTTCTGGGCTGCTTGGGACCTCCACCTAAAGCCAGTAACTGAGTTGCTAAACGCTGCCGGGGACATGTGCTCCCTGAGTCACGCAGGGCCCGGCGTCAGGCCTGGCACGCCCCCTGCTCTGCTAGATTCAAGGCCGGGCGGAGCGGCTGCTGTCACAGGCGCAGCTGTCCCCAGCTCTCCCCGGTCCCCACCGTCCGGTCCACGAGGAGCCCGCTCTGTCTCCAGGGAGCGTCTGGCCCCGCACACACAGCAGTTTTCTGAGTCCCCACGCCAGGCTCCGTCCGCCCCGGCAGCTCCCTAGACCCCTGCATCCTCCCCATCCACCTCGGGGCTCGGTGTCACCGTCGGACAAGGCCCAAGCTCAGGGGGGTCGGAGGCACGGGGAGAGGGCCCAGGGCAGCAAGCGACAAGCGGCGACCCTGAGGTCCAGGCCGCCCGCGGAGCCCGTCCGGACCCCGAGCGGGGCAGGAAGCCCCTCGGGGGCAAGAAGGGGCGGGGCGCCGCGGGCCGCAGCCGAGGCTCGGGGGCGGCCCGGGGGGGCGTGGACCCCGCGCGGGCCCGGGCCGGCCGCCGGGGACGCCCCGCCGTTCGCGAACTTTCCTGTGAGGGGCCCGCTCCGACTTTCAGTTTCCGGCTCCGAGAAATCCCCTCAGGCCCGCGCGCGGCGGCGGCCGTGCCTCCCGCCGGGCCTCCGGGCACCGCGTGCTCCCCCGCCCCCGCCCCTCGACCTCGACCCCGACCCCCGACCCCCAACCCTAACCCCCGCAGCGCGACTCACCAACCGCCGCCGCGCGCCCGGAATCGCCTGCCCGCCCGCCGCCGCCGCCGCCGCCGCCCCGCCCACGAGCCCGCCTGATGGATTGATGTGGGGACCTACCAGGAGCGCGCAGGAAGCCACACAGGGCACCGATTGACCAGCTTTCTCCCCCGCCCCCTGCTTCGGGCCCTCCCTCCTGACGGACTGACACAAAAGCCTACCAAGCTCCCGCAGAGAGCCACAGCGGGCGCCGATTGGCCAGCTTTCTCCCCCGCCCCTCCCGCCTCGGGCCCTCACTACTAACTGACTGACACAACAGCCTACCAGAAGCGCGCAGGGAGCCGCAGCGGGCGCCGATTGGACGGAGCTGACGCGGCTAGGGTACTTAAGTCGCCCGCGGACTCTTTCTAGGCAAGAGTCCGCCTGCGCGGGCTCGGCTCTCTGTTCGGAGGGTGTGCTCCGCGCTTCCCGCAGAGGGTTAGCTCCAGGCGCAGGGCTGGGTCCCAGTGTGGGTTACATTTAGACGCCGCTCACCTAAAGGGTAGGAAGGCTTGCGAAGTCTCCTTTCGGAGTAGTGAAATGTTCTAGATCTAGGTAGTGGCGACGGTTGCCCGACATTACAAAGTACAATTACACTGAATTGTTAGGTTTAAACGGTGAATTTTATCTTATGTGAATTTCACCACCAAACAAAACAATATGCACAGCCTATGGCACATGGACACACACGAGTGGAAATATTTAGAAAGGAAGCGGTGGTCTTCACCAGAAAAAAGGGGCAGCACACTGCCGCTAAGTGTGTGACCTGAGGACAAGCCGTTTCTCATCTGCTAAAGGAGAGTGGGGACAATTTGGATTCTCTCCTGGGGAATACAGCTTTCTAAATACCTGAGAACAGCGTCTCATCTGATACCAGCACCCGGAAATGGGGACGGCTCTCCCCATTTTGCAGAAAAGGAAAGATTACGAGAGGCAAGATTCCTTACCCAGGTCACACAGCACGCTGGGCACCCCAGCTCCAGGGGGAGCATCTGAAGCCACGCAGACTGTTCAAGGACAGAGTAAACGACACAGGCAGGCTGTGAAGCCACATGATGTAAACGGTCCACGCTATGTCCAGAAGTACTCGCATCACACTGCATAAATCATTACTTGGTTTGGAGTCGGAATTCCCCGATCCCAAACGCCACATCCCCGGGATACAGCAGCAAGGCCACTACGCCTGCATTACAAGTTCTGTGAACTTCAAGGCTGAGTTTGCCACCAGCAGCCGTGGAAACCTCCTCAGTCCCCACCTACGCGTTCCATGAGGTTTCCCTCAAGGCCCATAACTAAGCAAGCTGTCAGATGTAAGGAGGTTTCTCCTCCCAGGGTCTGGGGGGCCGAGGCCGTCCTGTGAACCCACTGGCAGCACAGAGGAAATGGCTCTTGCTGCAGAGAGGAGGTCCCCCCTCAGCAGCACCCCTCTTTCTTCAGGGTAAAATGGAAGTTGTTTGCCTGCCTTCTGCAGTGACTCCCTGGGGAGGGTCAGACCTCACTCACCCTTCCAGCATCGGGGACAGCACAGAAGCGCTGGGCTCAGGGCCCCCTCAGCCCACCCTGCATCCCGAAGAGATTTCCTGGACGAAGGTCTTGTTTCCCGGGAAGGAGGCTGCCTGCAGCCCTAGGCACTGACAGGGCTGAGCCCGTCTCGAAGGACCTGGCGATGCTTCCAGCATGAAAATGATTTCATATCTCTCAGACTGCCAGTTTCAGAGGATTTTCCTGAATACATTGTGTGTGTGTGTGTGTGTGTGTGTGTGTGTGAGAGAGAGAGAGAGAGAGAGATTCTGACAACAGGCCCCTGAATTCAGATTGGGTAGAGGGAACCTCGGCAGGGAGGGGCTGCTGACTGAGAAGCGGCCAGCCCACCCCCGCCTGCCAGCTCAGAAGGGTGACACCTCGATCCAGGCGGGCTGGAAAAGGGATGACTCACTCTGGTCGTCTGGCAACTCAGGGGATTCCCACGCGGGTTCCTTCCTGCCAAAAAGAAAGCAAAACTCAGCCTCTGAGGCAGCCATGCGGGGAGGTGGCTGGGACAGCCCCCAGCAGACCCTAGAGGGGGCCTGTGTCGTCCACCTGCTCCCTGAGGGCTGGGGTCTAGGGCCTCTATCCTGTGCCTCAGTGCCCCCCAGAGAGAGGCGTGGGCCTGGCTAAAGATCCGTGTCGATGCTGCGGTGGACGCTGGCTTTTCACAGCTCGCCGGCCAGGCAGGAGAGGCCCCATCAGCTGCCCACTGGGCCTGCAGACCCCGGGGGAGGGTGCTGCCGCAGCCACCCACTCTGCCCCAAGGCCCCCTCTCCCAGGCCCCTGGCGCCTGCCCCGCCCCCTTGGCTTTCCTCCCTCGGGTCCTGGTCTGCGCCCAGGACATTTCTGAATGCTGGTGGCACCTCCGCTCCCCACTGGCGTGGCCAGTCCCCTTGGACATCTCACCTCCCATCCTTTACTCACCCAGGTCTCTGGGAGACAGCACTCAGGGCCAGGAGGCAGGAAGGCCGACGTGGGCCCCCATTTAGGGCCCTGGACATGGGCTGCCCCTCCTGTGCCCGGTGCTGTCCCCAGAGCAGAGGCCGGCACTGAGCGGAGCCAGCCTCCCAGTACAGCCCACTTCCCATCCTGAGAGCTCGGCCCCGCTTCTTTTCTCGTTTTTCAGACATTTGAAGGTCAACTGGGGGCTGCAGCTTCTGAAAGGAGCTGGTTTCACTCTCACTGTGTAATCACCTGATGGACGGGTTTCCAGAAAGGCCAGCCTCCAGCTCTGCCCAGAATTCCCCTGCCTGGGAGTCAGCCACAAGGGGCTTCCCCACTCCCGCTCCTGGAAGTGCACAGCCAGCACTGTCCCTCCCCAAGAAAAGGAGAAAGACGAGGCTGGTGAGGCCCCGCAGCTGACTTCATGGCAGCAGCCAGCGCTCGGGACCAGGACCGCCCAAGCCCAGGCCCTAATGAGGTGCAGAGAGCACGGTGGTGACAGCGTGCACATAGCGCTGCGTCTTCTGTAAGCAAAGGTGGAAAAGAATGGCTTTCGTGTCTGTTTGTACTCTCTGTAGACTCGGGAAGGGGGCAGGAGAAAGTAATCAACGCGATGGGGGCCAAGGAGCGGGCTGTGGTCACTGTACACCATCCCACAGTTTTTAAACCGCCTGGTGGTACCACCGATTCAAAAGCATTTGGTTTTAAGCAACAGAAGGTCATTTCGGAAGCTCTGGAAAACACAGAAAAGTACCAAGAAGAAGGCAAAGATCACCCCAAATTCCCAACCCTGCCCAGATTCCCCACTCAACACCCACCTCCCTTCAGCTGATCTCAGAAAACGGACGCCACCCCACACCCAGAACCGAAGGCCTGGGGGACAACCTCGCAAGCAGAATCACAGGTCCCCGGGCTGCCCTGGCCAGCCCCGGCCTCCGATGCCAGGCCGACCTGGCCCCAGGGCCTTTACACCGGCCAGTGCCTTGCCGGGACCAGCTCCCTCCCTCCCCAGGCGAGGGGCTCAGCCTGGGCCCTCTGCAGGTCCTAGGGTCTCAGATAGAGAAGGTCTCCCTCCTGGTGGCCCTGTGTTAAGTGGGTCCCCTCCCCCACACCCCGTGGGACTAGACTCGGTTTGTGTGCCCGTGTCCTCCGCCAGCTGGGTCCCCGGAGGGCAGCGGCCTCTTCGGCCTCACTGGGGAGCGGCGGCGGGTCCGCGCGCGCCCTCTGCCGGCCGCATCCGGAACTGCCGCTGTGGCCCCTTGACTCCGGCCGGACCTCCCGCCCAGGCACCGCGCACCTGCTCCCTGTGGGGACCTTGCTCCACCGCCTCACTTCGGACCCGCAAACTGTAAGATGGCTCTGCTCACACTCGGACCCAGTAAGTAAGTGATCACCTGGCCAAGGTCCGCAGCTCTGTGTCGGAGAGGCTCGGGGTGGCCTTCAGGGGTCTCCCAGCACCCCACCACAGCAGGCATTCCCCACCCCCCCACTGCCACCTCTTCCATGGGGCTCCCACCTGTCCAGGACCCAGCATTCTTCAGCCCAGCTGGGACCTCTGACCCTGGTTCTGCCAGCTGTCAACCGTACCTCCTTGCTTCCCCAGACCCCAGGCCCATCCTTGGCAGCCCACACTCTCCAGCTGGCCCCCTCTCCTCCCCTGGCCATCTGTAGAGGCCCTGCACCCGGCTCAGCCTAAGTGGTCCTGCCTTCTTCAGCTGAAGGAAGTGGCCACCAGTGCGCAGGAGAAGCTGGCAGCCTCCTCCACTGCCCAGTCCAGCCACTCACCCTCCTGGACCACAGCCCATCCTCTGCTCCCTCACACCTGGCCTTTCCAGTGCTTGCTGGGGACGCCCAGTGGATCTTTTAAGTCCCCTTCTCCATGGGGCCGAGTGTATTCGGTGACAACGACAATGGCTGAAAAGAAAAGCAAGTTGTGAAAATGTTTCCTTCCTGAACTTCATGTGCACAATCATGTGAATAAAAAGTAAATACATTCAATAAACAGTACAAAAAAGGGGGAAGTGATGGATCAAAGCTTTCTTTACATTATGTATTTTCTCAAAAACAAGGGGAGGGCTTCCCTGGTGGCGCAGTGGTTGGGAGTCCGCCTGCCGATGCAGGGGACACGGGTTCGTGCCCCCGTCGTCTGGGAAGATCCCATGTGCCATGGAGCAGCTGGGCCCGTGAGCCATGGCCGCTGAGCCTGTGCGTCCGGAGCCTGTGCTCCGCAACGGGAGAGGCCACAACAGTGAGAGACCGCAAAAAAAAAAAAAAAAAAAGGGGGAATACTTACACCAACATATCCATTTTTTTCACATTAATGAATAACATTATAGACCAGTTTCTGTTTTTGAGTCTTAATATCTGCAAATTTCACAGTGCTTGTCACAATCAGTCTTTTTGCTTCTTGTCATGTTCAATACAGTCCAGCCATATTTGTCCATCTATTTTCACTCGTAGTTGATCAAAGAATACTTTTTATTGACCTTAATAAACTTGGGGTAATTTTCTTTCACTTGAAACCACAGATGTACCAAGTTAGGAAGAACCGTATGTACGTTCTGCAAATTGTGATTCTGTCAGTATCTTTGGTCAAAGCCGATCCTGGTGCCTTTCAGACATCTCTGCAGTTGAAAAATTGTAAATTTCAATGAAAACTCTGAGTGGCTGTACAGAACGACAGGGTTGGAGTAAGTCGGGCGTAATGGCGGTGCTAGTGTCACCTGCTTTATTGTTTAAATGTAGGAGCGCAGAGTTCTGCCAGGGCTGGAAGTACACATGACACCCAAATGTTAGGACGTCCCCCCGAAACACAGGGTGTAGCTGATTTCCACGTAGGATACAAAGTGTGCTGGAGTTTGCCGGTGCCAACAGCCGACAGGAGACATTTTGAGGAGGAGTATTTGTATTTGTATTTTATCACTGACATTATTTAGGATTACTAAATGAACCTTTAGCTAATTGCATCATATACCATTTACCCTTTGGGTCCCAGAGTGAGGCTAGCTGCTGACTACTAGTGAAATTTTTCCCAATTTGATGAAAAACATTAATATATAGATCCAAGAAGCTCAGCAAACCCAAGCAGGATAAATAGGAAGAACTGTATAATTGGGCGCATAATAGGAACCCCCTCCCCCCAAAAAAGAGAAAATCTTGAAGCAGCCAGAGAACATGTCACATTACATGCAGGGCACAATGATCAAAATAGATATGAATGACAGATGATTTATCATTGGAAACAATGGAGGTCAGAACACAATGAGACAATATTTATAAAATATATCCTTCAAGAATAAACACGGCAATTCCTCAAAAAATTAAAAATAGAGTCACCATATGATCAGCAATTCCATTTCTGGGTACATATCCAAATAACTGAAATCAGGGTCTCGAAAAGATATGTGTACATCCATGTTCACAGTAGCACTACTCACAATAACTAAATATGGAAGCAACCTGTGCTCATCAATGGCTGAATGGATAAGCAAAATGTGGTATGTACCTGCGATGGACTACTATTCAGCCTTGAAAAGAAAGAAGTTCTGACACAGGCTACAACATGGATGAACCTTGAGGACGTTAGCTGAGTGAAATAAGCCAGTCACAGAAGGACAAATATTGTAGGATTCCATTTATACGAGGTTCCTAGAATTGTTAAAGTCAGAAAGTCCGAAAGTAGAGTGGTGGGTGCCGAGGGCTGGGGGAGAGGAGGAGTATTCCCATGAACAGTGTTTCATGGGGACAGAGTTTCAGTTTTACAAAATAAAGCGTTCTGGAGATGGATTATGGGTGATGGTTTCACAGTATCATAAATGTATTTAATGCCACTGAACCCTACACTTTAAAAATGGTTAAGATGGTAATTTTTATGTTAAGTGTATTTTATCACAATAAAAAAATGTTTTTTTACAGAGGGGAAAGGGATTACACAAAAGCTGGGCTGCCAGGAAGTGGGATCATGGGGCCACCTCAAGGGCCGTTGGCCATGGTAATCATGAACTGCCTTTAAATGTGTGAGTAACGCCTCCTTCATGAGGTGTACAGACCTTCACATTTACTAGATTTTACTGGGTAGTATTTAGTTGATAACTTTTAATGCTAATTTTCTTCAGGGAGGGACTTCCCTGGCAGTCCAGTGGTTAAGACTTCGCCTTCCAGTGCAGGGGGTGTGGGTTCAAGCCCTGCTCAGGGAGCTAAGATCCCACATGCCTCGTGTCCAAAAACCAAAACATAAAACAGAAGCAATATTGTAACAAATTCAATAAAGACTTTAAAAATGGTCCACATCCAAAAAAAATCTAGTTTTCATCAGGGATACAATATTCAAGCTAATATCTTTATTTTGGAAATATAGAAATAGCCATGTTTTATCTTTGTTTTCCAGAAGGCTACAGAATTCTCTTTTTTCTTCTCCATGAATGAAGATGTGTGACACTGGTTACTTTAAAGAAGGCAGGCAGGGGATTCATTAAACAGCAGTGGTGTGGCACCTCAGGGGAGATGTGAGCTGCTCACCAGGCCTCTTGAAGCTGATTCTCCATGCCACCTGCTGCAGCTTCACCCCCAAAGCTACTCCCCCGTTGACCCTGAGTAAATCAGGAGCACCCAGAGCCAGGAGGGGGTGAGCATGGGTGATCCGACAGGGAATGGGTCGGGGGGAGGGGCACAGACACCTGTACCACCTGTGCCCAGGTGGTAGCTCATGCCACGAGGACAGGGACTGCAGAGGTCTCCGTGGCATCAGACCTGGACTCCTGACCAAGGGCCAGATGTGATGATGGCTATCCTGACAGACCCTGCATGGACAGAAGACACCAAGGCCTAGGGTGCCCCCTCTCTGGGCTGAGCCAACCAGGGCAGATGCAACAGCACGGAGCTGCTGCAACTTCTCCTTTGGGGATCACAGCCCTCAAGGCGGCCTCACCCGAGAGTTCACATGGCCGGGTGTTGCTTAAGTTCCAGGAGTAGGATATCTTGACTGAAATAGGTTAAGACCGCTGTCTCTTTCCGAGCAGCCTCCTCTCCCTTCACACTCTTCCTGGGCCCGCTGTAGTGACCACGGGCATTTCTGGGACCCCACTAAGAGGAGCTTGAGTTGGGATGCACTTAGTTGGTGTATATGGGATATTTTTATGCTGTTCACAGTCTTGCTGGCCTGTCCTGGGGCAGGTACATCTTCTACAGCTGCCAACTACCTACCCGCACAGCGCCCGGAACTGGAAGTATGCGGAGCAAAGGAGAAACAAGGTTTGTCGTATGAACCAAAAGGGAGTCTGTGCAAAATTGTTAGCAGAGGACTCGGCTGTCCTGACTCCTGGATAGAATGTGTGGATTTAATTACAGAAAAGTCAGCCAAAGTTGGAGTCGACTCGGGACTGGCCTGTATGGAGCGCCCTCATGCCTGCCATGCATGTCAATTACCCCAAACAGGAAGAGATCTCTGCCTACATCTTGGGCAGGAAGGTGCCTCTACTTACCGTCAGGCGGGAGGAAGGAAACTTCCCTCCACCCCCCAACACCCCAACAGCCCAGCCAATCAGAGACTGCAGCAGTCCAGCCAACAGGAAGCCTCCATCGGACCCCCAGCTCCCCAAACTCTGGTTATCACAGCCCGTCCCAACTCCCCTTCTCCCTATAAAAGCAAGTTCTTCCTGTTCTCCCGATTTGCCTATGGTCTGCCACAGTTTTAATATTCTGAACTGTAATTCCTAAATATACTTGCTTTTGCTGGTAAGATAACTGGATATTATATTATTAAAGTGTACACATTTATCAGAATTCCTGTGTTGTGGAGCATAAACCTATAAGAATGCTACAAAGAGTGAGCACATCTATGCGAAGCGCAAGTATTACCCAAACCAAGGTCAATGCTAACAATCAGAGACAAATTTGATCACACAGGTTAGAAAAATGTCTGAATTGTCGTCCTGCTCTTTCCATAAAACAATTCTGCAAAGTCATGATGTGGCATTCAATGAGAATACAGCCAAAAATGTAAGCAAAAGCATTAGAGGTGCATTCATTAATTCATACAGACGTTATTTTTCTGAATTTTGTGATGTGTGGCATTTGTCAGTTTTTTAAAATTTATAATCTACTGACTTATTTTCTTATTATACAAGATTATCATAAAATAACTATAAAATACTACAAAGTTATTGTAAAATAACTTATTTGTTATATTATGTATACATTATATTACATACTGTAAAGTTATGTATATATTATATTGTTCAGAATATACATGTTATACAAAAACATTCTCTTTTGTAACTCATTTTGTTTTTTATAATTTTATATATTTCCTTGGAGTCCTCCCACAAAATATATTTGCTTCAGGCCCCACCTAACCTGCACCCTGGCCCCCATCATCTTTGCATCACGTGGGCAGAACTCCAGAGAAATAGAAGAACTTCCATTTGCGTGCAAGGTGACCAAAAAAGGCATGAAACAGAAACTAACCTCAGCTACAGGAAAATCGATGAGGCTACCTTTCCCTTGCATCCAGTTTGCGCGCCCACCTTGCCCGCGAGGGGCCAGGCCAGGACGGGGCTGGTCGATCCCCATCCCCAAAGGTGGGACCAGGAAGCCAGGTGTGGACCCCAGTCTCCCTCCCCCTCTGCTCCTCCCCCGAGTCCCCCCTTCTCCTCTTCTCGCCCCGGCGCTCAGCACCAGCTGCTTGCATTTCCCCTTCCCTTCCCAGTACTGCTCTTCACGTCCTGCGCCGCCTCCCCAAGCCGGGTTCCCCTTCCTCCCACCTCCTCATCCTCTCGCCTCCCCGCCCACGGCCCCTGTACCTCTCATTGCCCCACATGCCCCTCATCACCCCCCAGCGCTCCCAAGCGCCCCTCCAGCTGCCCCTGGCCCCCCCACCCCACACACACAACGCCCCCCAGCGGCCACGCGCCCCGGTCGCGAGTTCTCCCGCCCCACGTCACGCACCTCCGGCGTTTCCACAGATGAGCCGGGCACGGATTGGCCCCGGGCCGCGGGAAGTGCCCGCCCTCCGAGCCGCCGACCAATGGGAGGAGGGGGCGGGCCCGAGGCGGGCGCCGGAAGCGGCCGAGCGACTAGGGGACGTCGCGTCGCCGGGTCTCCAGCAGCTGCCGCGGAGCCGCCGGACGGACCGCCAGCCCCGTTTGCCCCGCCATGGCTGAGAGTGACTGGGACACGGTGACGGTGCTGCGCAAAAAGGGCCCCACGGCCGCCCAGGCCAAGTCCAAGCAGGTGCGGGCGCAGCGCGGGCCTCGGGGCCCAGGAGCGGCCGGGCGGGCGGGGCGGACGCGGGGCTGGGGGCAGGGAGTGGGGACTGGAGCGGGGACCGGGTGGGAACGGAGCGGGGAGAAGGGGCGGCGACGGGGCGGGGGCCAGGGGCAGGAGTGGGGGAAAGGGGTGGGGTGGGGGTGGAAGGGTCCGGATGGTCTTAGGGCAGTGACACAGGCCTACGGGCGAGGCGCTGGACCTCTTGGTGGGGACAGGTACATAGGGACTGGAGGGGAGCGGGGCGAGGTTAGCGGGGTGGACCTCGGGGCGGAGATGGGGGATGGAGCGCAGATAGGTGGTGCATTAGAGGTGCATTCATTAATTCATGCAGACGTTATTTTGGGTCCAGGAAAGGGATGGGACAGGGGCACGGTTGCCTAGCACCCCCGCCCCAGGGTCTTCTTCCCGCTTCTGCAGGCTGCCGGGTGCCTGGCCAGTCCGCTGCCGCCTGTGGAGCCCACTGAAGCACATTGCCGGTCATAGGGGATCCCTGGCCCCAGGCTGAGGTGGCCTAGGACCCAGCGTGCAGGTGGACCCTGCGTCCCCAGCTTGCAAGGGTAGCCGGCATGCCCTGAGGGGTACTTGGGGCAGAAGGTTCCCTGGCTGGTCCATCCGGGGTTCATCTGTGAGTCGATGTGAGGGAAGAGGGGAAGGGCAGTTCAGCCCCCACCCCTGCTTGTTTCTACTCTCAGGCCTCCTTGGGCCAGCCTTAGACACGCAGTGCCAGGTCTGGGCCAGGACTAGCTTTGGCCCTGGTGACCAGCATTCATTGACCTGCCCAGGACTTCTCAGTTAGTCAAAACTAAACTCACTCTTTTTTTTTTTTTTTTCCAAAGGAAACTTAATAGCCACAAGCTAGGAATCATGTGAACAGGTCTAGAAAGCATCTGTGCACGTGTCACACTGAGAAGGTCGCACAGGCATGTTTCTGAGGTGTCAGAAGCTTCAAGAAATACATTACATTAATATTCGGTGACTGTAGATAAAGGGGTGTCGCTGTCTTTGCTGGTGTTTGGGACGGGGGCTGCAGGCTTTGTGCGACGTACTGTCTTTTATTAGGAGCCGGATTGGCCGAGGAAGGCCAGACCAGGTCCTCACTTGACGTTCTTTCCTGCTTTTGCAGGAGAGTGTAGTAGAGAGGTAAATCTATTTCAAGTGTGGGTTTCTGAAAGAAATCCGTTAGCACATTTTTTTCAGCATTAAAGATGCGAGCTCTTTCTGTTTTCCTTAGCAGGAGTTTACTGAGAGTTGCCTGGATATTTGGTTGTAGAGGGATTTGTATAACAAGCTTTGGTTTAAACCCAGCATTTTGCTTGTCAGTCCTCGACAAAGCATCGGGTACTAGGCACGTAGCACGGCGCTTAGGGGCATGAGCTTGGAGCTCACGGGCTCAAAAAGCACCAGGCGTTAGCAGTGCGCTGACTGGCTGACAGCAGCCTAAACTGGTGTTTGCCAAATACTGCAAAGCTAATTTTGACCAAAAAACACTTGCTAATTTTCTAGGCCATCTTAGCAGCTCAGAGACGAGGAGAAGATGTGGAGACTTCCAAGAAATGTAGGTACTCATGTGTCCACTCGCAAAACCAGGGTGTGCTCTTGGGGTTCGTACCTGCAGATGCGTGAGTGCCGCCCCCTGGGCTGTCAGGGTGGCTGCTGGCAGCTGAAGCCGCTGCAGAGCTGGGAGGTGTCAGGGATCTTGTCAGAGCAGCTGTGGTTGGCATAGGTCGGGAGGGACTGTTCTCCCTCCTTAGTCCCCAGATTCTGGATTTTGTCCTCTTCGTGCTCTTGTCCCCACTTTGGGTGGCCTGGCTGAGCGCATCGCCCTGGGCACAGGGCGCCTCTCGGGCCTGGGTCCCCTTTGGCCTTGTTGCAAACCCCCGCCTCTGCTGTTGCTTCGCGCCGGTCCAGGGGCCGCCGGCCAGAACAAACAGCATTCGATCACCAAGAACACAGCCAAGCTGGACCGGGAGACCGAGGAGCTGCACCACGACCGGGTGACCCTGGAGGTGGGCAAGGTGATCCAGCAGGGCCGGCAGGGCAAAGGGCTGACGCAGAAGGACCTGGCGACGGTGAGCGCGGCGGGTACCCTCCTCCCAGGCCGTGGTCGGGCAGGCGGGAGGCGTGGGCTCCGCTCGCCTGATGACTTGAGGGCTTTGGTTCGCTCTTGCCCCGGGAACCCTGAGGCCTCTGGGGGTGCCGCACGAGTCAGCTGTGACTTCCTGAGCTCCTATCCGCTCAGGCCCTCGGCCTGCACACAGCCCCGGGGGTCGGCGCCTGAGGCGCCTCACCCGGCTGTGTTCTAGTCTCCCAGCATCTGCTTCTGGAACTGATGTGTGCAAATACACGTTCTCTTTAGAAAATCAACGAAAAGCCACAGGTCATCGCGGACTATGAGAGTGGCCGGGCCATTCCTAACAACCAGGTTCTGGGCAAGATCGAGAGAGCCATCGGTGAGTGTCCTGCCGTCCTCCAGCGGGTCTCGGCTGCCGCTGCCTGACCGGGCGCAGTACGGCCGCCCCTCCTGGGTGGGGTTGGTGAGGAGGGGCGCAGGAAGGCCCCTGGGGCCCCGGAATTCTCCGGAGCCTGAAGAAAATTCCCACGCGCGAGTAGTGTCCGGGCGCCTCCCCCTCTGGCCTCTCCCCGAGCCCGTGCTGTGGGCCTCGCTCTCCCTGCCCTGCCCCCAGCACTGGCGGCAGCGTGGGCCCCAGAGCGAGGGGGCCTAGTTCTGGGAAGGGGTGTCCTCTGTCCCCGCGAAGGGGGGCGGGCACGTGTTCTTCAGGGTCAGGCGTGAGAGCGAGTGGCGTGGCGGTCATGGTGTTCGTCGGATCCCCGCCCCTCCACACGCGCCCACGGCTCCCCACCTCCAGCGCAGCCCGGGAGCCCGCGCGCAAGGGTCGGTGCGGGTGCCGCTGCCCCCTCCGGGGCAGTGGGTAGGGATGCTGTGGAGCTGCCCTGTGCCTTGAAGATCCAGGGGGCGAGCTGCAGTGGTCATGAGCCGGTGGCTCTTTCAGGCCTCAAGCTCCGGGGGAAAGACATTGGGAAGCCGATCGAGAAGGGGCCGAGGGCAAAATGAACACAAAGCCTCGAAATCAGTGCGTCCCGGCTGATCTCATCTGGCTGGTTCCCCCTGACCACCAGCGCCAGCGTGGGTCCCCTCACGCGGCCGTGCGGAACACAGGGCAGTAGCCCTGCCCGGGAACCCCCTCTCCCCGTACCTGCTGTCAAACTAACAAAACCTTGCAGAGTGTTTGCTTCTCCTGGTCATTTTCCTCCCTGTCCCCGTCCCTCACGTGGGGTGCAGAACGCTGCCTTCCTCTCCCCCGGGGTCTGCCCTGTCACGGCTGTGGCTCCAGGGAGCTCGGAGGGGGGACCGCCTCGCACAGGGTGGGCAGCCACCGTCTGGGAGAGGAGCTGCGTGTCCAGCCCGGCTCGTAGAGAAGCTAATAAACATTTGTCGCCCTTCCTGCTGGCGGTGAATCCTTGCTGCCCAGTCCCGCCTCTCGTGCCTGCAGCTCCCCCGCCCTCTGGCCCCCAGTGTGGCGAAGGGCTGTCTGCATGAAGCACTGTGAGGGGGGTCTGAGGGCCAGGAGGGTCGCTCTGCAGGCTGTTCCTTGTCACCTCTGCTGGGACAGTTAGTGGGTGTCCATCAGCTTCTTGGCACAAGACCCTGGCCCTCCCCTGGCACTGAGTCCCTGGTCACATCATTCCGTGCAGAGCCCAGTGGGCCGGGGTGGCAAGGTGGAGCCACCTGGGCTGGAGTCCAGGGAGCACCTGGCCATGCAGGTGTGGCCGTCACCCCCTCCCCCAGGACAGCCATGCCCGGGGGCCTTCCAGACCTGGCGGGTGGTGTCTGAATCTCCCTCGTGGAAGACCAGAGCCTGGGACTGTCCCTAGGTCAGAAAGACTCAGCTCCATTTTATTAGATGAGGGTGGCATGTGGGCGGGGACCTTGACCATGGGAGGGTGGACACGGTGACCTTTATTTGGGACAGGGGACACATCAGGGCATTCCACCTACAAGTCCAGCTCCATGCCACCTTGGACCCAGTTAAGTGTCTGCTCCTAAGTCTGTCACCAGCACCTCTGGGGGTTTCTCTCTGTCTTAAATCAGATGCAGAATCGCGCGGTGAGGTGGGGCCCCTGATGGGCCCGGGTCGGAGTCCCACTAGGCTGGCCGGAGGCTCGCTCGGCCTGGGGCAGGGGCTTCTCAGGTCCCGCTGCGCCTCCCTCCCGGTGCCTCTAGCCCCTGGCGCCGTCTCCAGGGCCTGCCTGTTGCCGGTCTCCTGAGCCACTGAGGCACGTGGGAGGGGCCCCCAAGCACATCCTCTTGGGCAGGTCGGGTTGGGTCTGGGGAGCCTGGGAGCCCCCGCTTCCTGCTGACCTCAACCTTAGCTGGCCAGCGGGTGGTCCCTTGTGGGCCGGGGCACATTGCTGGGGTATGTAGGTGCGGCCCCTGTGAGGGTGAGGGATGCAGGGACTCGACGTGTCCTGGCGGGGTGGGGAAGGTGTTGGTCCCTGGGCCAGGTTGCTGGGCAAGGCGGGGAGCTCAGGTGAGGAGCCGGGGTCTTCTCTGCATCATCTACTGGTCGTTGGTGACCGATGCTGGCAGGGTGACATGGCCCTAGGAGGAAGGAGGAGCTCTGTGGCCACTGGGCGGCGGCGGCCCCGCGTGTGGGAGGGTCTTGTTCACCGTCCAGCCGAGTGCAGGGCTCAGGGGCTTCTGCCTGCCGCCCCCGCCAGGGCTCCTACCGCGTTGAAGAGAATGTTGTCAAAGCTGGGGGCCACGGCGTCCGTCTCGTGCCAGGAGGGGCAGCCCCCCTTGTTCTGCAACCAGCGCCGTCCCGCAAGTCCAAGCAGCACCAGCAGCACGAGGAGGAGGAGGGTACCGCCAACCACAGCTGGCACCGACGTGGCCACTGCTGTGTCTCCTGTGGGCGCAGGGCACGTGACCCGGGATCCGAGCCCTCCCTGTCAGCCCCACGCCTGGGCACGGCCGTCCCCACAGCCCTGAGGACTTCTGGGTCCCCTGCTAAAGGAGGGGCGCCGGTCGTGCCCACACAAGGCTCCCAGCTGAGGCCGGGCCTTGGCGGGCAGGCGGCTGCTGGCTACAGAGCTGGGGGAGTCGTGGCCCCAGGCTAGGGCTCCACCCCGCCTTGGTCCCGAAGCAGCAGCAACCGCAAGTGCTCCAGCAAGAGGCTGGCTGTGGTCTCTGGCCTGACTGGAAGCGGCTGCACGGAGTGCAGAGGCCGGGGTGGGGCACCCCAGTCCCGAGGGAACAGGGACCAGGGGCGGCCCAGCCCGGGGTGGGGCACAGCGGGTGAGGGACGGGATGGTGCAGGGCCCAGCCCGGTGGCTCTCCTGGTCTCTTGGGCCAGGAGCAGGCCGCTGGCAGCCACGTGGGCCGTGAACCACCGAAGCTGGTGGAGGCCCAGACCCGGGGCAGGGCTTACCCTGGCTGGGTATAGGCAGCTGGCAACGTTGCCCGGCCAGATACTCAACATCATCCAGGGCAATGGGCCCCAGGGCCGGCTGGCCGCCCAGAGTGGCTTCAAACACGATCTGACCGGGAGGGAGAAGAGGCTGGGTGGACCTGAGGAGGAGGATGGCCCTTCCTGCGCTCCTGAGCCCCCTGAGGTCTCCCGGCTCTGGGCGGCCCGGCCTCACCTGGAACTCCTCGGCGCTGGCCACGCCCACCCGGCCTTCCAGCCACTGGTGCCGCAGGCGCCCGCCCGCGCCCCACACGGCCAGCTGACCCCGGGCGCTGCTCAGGAGTACCCTCAGCTCGCCCTTGTCTGAGAGCAGGGGGGACAAGGGGTGTCAGGCCCCCGACCCGGCGGGGGGCGGGGCTGCCCCCTGCCCGGTTCCCACACCACCCGTGCTGCCGGCCCGACTCACAGAAATGCTCGGGAAAGCCCATGTGGTACCAGAAGCGGAGGCAGGAGGCCTCGGTGGCGGGCAGTGGCTGGCTGCGCAGCCAGGCCGCTCGGCCCCCCAGGCCCAGCACGCCCGTTTCGAAGAGAGCGAAGTGGCCTGGCAACGAGAGGGCGCGGTGCCCCGTGGACCGTAGGGAGCCGGCCCCCCCCCCCCGACCTTTGGCTTCTGACCCTGGCGGGAGCCTGGCTGGACTGGGCCGGTTGGCCCGGGCTGGGGTGAGTGAGGTGTGTGCCCGGGGATGTGTATGGCGCTGGGGTCCCTCCCCGACTCAGACCCACCTGCCTCTGTGCCCAGGGTGTGGTCCACAGGCGGCTGGGGGTAGCGGGAGGGCGTGGCTCCGCTGCTCCAGTCCCAGCTGTACCTGCCCAGGCCAGGCCAGGGCAGGTGGTTCCAGCCACACAGACCAGCCTCAAAGTCACAGGAAGCTGCAAGGGACTTGGGCAATAAGCGGTGCTGCCCCCATCCCCGGGGACCACCGCTGCAGGGGGGTAGAGGTCAGGCCAGGCGTCCTGGGGGAGGCACGGAGCCGGTACCACCAGGAGT
This sequence comes from Mesoplodon densirostris, assembly GCF_025265405.1. Taxonomy (NCBI): domain Eukaryota; kingdom Metazoa; phylum Chordata; class Mammalia; order Artiodactyla; family Ziphiidae; genus Mesoplodon; species Mesoplodon densirostris. Next base: position 1,112,224 of record NC_082666.1, read on the forward strand.
CAAGCCGGTCCCAGGGCCGGGCCACGGGCTCCCACCTGGCCGAGGGCAGGGCCCGTCCTGGAGGAGCAGGTCATCCAGCGCGACGTAGGAGTGCTCCACGCCGGCGGCCACGGCCTCAAACACCACCTGGGTGGGCACAGGGTGGGGGGGCTCGTGTCTGGTCGGCACTGGACGGCCCTTGGGGGTGAGGAAGGCCTTCCACCCCTCTCACCCTCCAGGCCTGCTCGGCCTGCACGTCCACGCTGCCCAGGCGCCAGGCAAACCCTCCACGGGAGCTGATGCTGAGCACCTGCCTCCTCTCAGCCTCCTGCACGTGGATCCTCAGGGTGCCTGCCGCCCGAGCAGCCAGCCCGGTCAGCAGCTGCGGGGCGGCTCCCAAATGGCCTCCACGCAGGGGCCTGAGGTGACCCACGGGCCCTGCTCCCGGCAGCCCCTCACCTGGGTTGCGGAGGCTCAGGTGGTACCAGAAGGTCAGGCAGGCAGCCTGGGCCAGGGGCCTGTGCTCCTCTGAAATCAGGGAAGCCACGTGGCCACGGGGCAGGGCCTGCGGGCTCATGTCCACCACCATGTAGTGCCCTGGGGGGTGCCAGCGTCAGCCTGCTGGCCCCTCCTCGCCCCGCCCCTGCCCCCCAGCTCCCCACCCCCACCCCATGCCTCCGCCCCACCCCCTGCCGGCACCCTGAGCCGTCTCTGTGGTGTGGTCTGCAGGGGGGCCCCAGGCCGCCTGGCCCGTGGCGTTGGCCTGGCGTGTCCAGAGGCCCCGGCCCCCCGTGGAGAAACCGCAGGCCGAGTCCTCGAAGGAACAGCGCTTGGGGGCCCAGCAGGGCCCAGGCCGCACAGCCACGTCGTCCAGTGCCATGGTGCCGTGGTACCCGTCCCGGAGGCCCTCGAACAGCAGCTGGGGGGCAGCGGGGGGTCAGCTGGCTGGGGCCTTGCCCTGCCCACCGCTGCCGGGCACCGGGCCTCACTTGGTACTCGGCGCTGGAGTCCTGCGGGTGGTGGAGGGTGGCCCGGGCCTCATGCCAGCGGTTGCCGTGGGTGCCAGACCGCGACCACAGATGTCTTTCTCTCTCCCCTTCTCGCCTCATCGCCAGGCGCAGAGTCCCTAGGGGGAGGCGGGGTTTGGAGGGGACGAGACCCCAGCTCCTGCCTCTCACCCCCTCTAGAGCCCCGAGGGGCCAGAGACAGAACTCGGGCCCCCCGTGGGCCTCCACTGCGGCCCCGCCCAGCACGGGGTCTCACCGGTCTGGGGCCCGTAGAGGTGGTACCAGAAGGAGAGGCACTCCTGAGCGGCCGCGGGTGTCTGGGGCCAGGTGAGCAGGTGGGCACTGGGGCCTTGGGCTGGGGGTTCCGTGGGGTCTAGGAGCATGAAGTGGCCTGCAGGCGGGCCGTGGGGCTGAGCCGCAGAGATGCCAGGCTGGGGACATTCAGCCCAGCGCTCCCCTCTGCCCCCTGGGAGTCCGGTCTGGGAGCCCCCCGGGGTGGGTACGGGAGGCCGCTCCGAGTCTGAGAGCTGCCCCCAGGTCAGGGTGCCCCGCCTCACCTTGGCCCGTGGTGTGGTCGTACCCAGGGCCACGGCTGTAGACTCGGTGCCAGTGGGCATCTGTGAGGTGGCCGGTGTGCCAGCCGCAGGTGCCCCGCTCAAAGTTACAGGAGATCTCTGGGGGTGAGGCACTGGGGGGTCAGCAGCCCCCGCACCCCTCTTGAGCCCCGAGAGGGTGGGAGAAACTTGCTCCTGGACTGGGGACTCCCAGGGATCCCTTGAGGAGGCCCCTGGGTGAGGACTGGGCCACGGTGGTCACCTTTCTCGGTGACCGCCGCGGGGCTGCAGTCCTTCAGGGTCACGCCGTCCACCGCGGCGCCCTGCTGGCCAGGGCCGTCCAGGTCCAGTAGCCCAACGAACTCCAGCTTCACGGGGGCATGGGGGACGGGCCCGTAAGTCAGGGCTGGCTCCGCGTGCCCCACCCCCTCCCCCCCGCCCCAGGCTGCCCTCCTCACCTGGAAGGGCCGGTGGCGAGCCCCGAGAAGGATCGTGTCCACCTTCCAGCCCCCGGAGCTGCTGCCTGCGGCCTGCCACACCAGCTCACGGCTGCTGCCCTCCACCACGACCAGCTCCAGGAAGCCTGATAAGGGGTCACTGTGGGCTGGCCCGCCCCGCCCCACCCCCGCCCCAGGGCTGGGCAGAGGGCCTGGAGGGACAGCGGTACCTTGGGGGTGACTCTGAAAATAGTAAGCCATGTGGAGTTCACAGCGGGGGCCAGAGGGGCCCAGGGTAGGTGTGAGGACGCGGGCCTGCTCTGCCAACTGCCCCCAGGCCCTCTGCACGGACAGGAAGTGCCCTGGGGAAGAACAGGCCCCTCAGAGCTGATTCCTGAGCATCGGGGACACCCCCCAATTCAGAGACCCTCGCTGGTGAGAAGAGGCAGAGGGGGACCCTTGTGCGGGTGCAGTTGGAAGGCAGGCTGCAGGCTGCCCTGGGCGGGGCGCTCGGGCCTCACCAGCGGCCCCGCTGGCGTCCGTGCCAGGGCTCCCGCTGTCCTGGGCCGGGAGACGCACCCACTGCAGCCGCCCCACGCTGGCGTCTTCCCAGCCCCCGGCCGAGGGGGACTCGAAGTCCGTGGTGCCTGCAATGGCAGCCGGTGTGAACGGCCCCGCCCACCACTGCGAACGGGGCGGGTCTGGGGGAAGGGACGTGAGGGCTCCCCCAACCCAGCTCCGCCGCTTACCGCATTCCTGCTCGTCCTCGCCCCCAGGGCACTGCTGCTGGAAGTCACACAGCTGCTCTGGGGGGACACACAGGTCCCCACAAAAGAGGTGTCCGGGCTCGCAGAGATTCCAGGGCTGCAGGCTGGACAGCTGGGACCGGGGACCTGGAGCCCAGAGCCCAGGAGGTGGGCCGGCCACCTCTGTGGGCAGAGCAGGGATCAGGCAGGCGGGCGGGGGCTGTGCTTCTCCTCACGGGGGGCGGGGGGCCAGGGGGGCGCCCAGCAGGCTCACCTGGGACTGGTTTGCAGTGGTCAGACAGGATGAGGTCATCCAGGCCCACGACGCCCCCTGGGCCCGTCTGCCCGGCCAGGAGGATCTGAGGGCGGAGGCGGCTCTGTCATCCCTGGGTCTGCTCCCTCGAGCCCTCTCCCCACGAGAGCCCTCTCCCCACGACCCACACCTCGTACTTGTCTATCGCTGGACGCCCCCTCCCATCACCACCCCAGCCCTGCAAGAGGGGCCTCGGCAGGCAGCCCCTCCTTCCCTCTGGCTTGCCTTCCTGCTGAGACAGTGGAGGGGCCCAGACTGGACTCCCTGAGGGGCCCCTGGACCTCCCCACGTCCCTGCATGATGCTGCCCTCGCCAGCCTCACCCGAAAGGGGTGCTCGCTCTGGATGTCAACACGGTCTCGGACCCAGGCGGTCCCCAGTTCCCCGCGGCGCCTGCGCAGCAGGACAGCGGCCTGGGGGGCGCCAGGGCTCCGCGTCTGCAGGAACACCTGGAGGCAGCCGGCCTCGGACCCGTGCAGGTAGTGGTAGAAGGTGAGCTGGAAGGGGAGCGAGCTTGTCAGGGGAGGCTCTCCGGGGCCCAGGTGATCAGAGTGGCCACCCTGTGTCCTCCACCCGCCTCACCGAGCACTTCTGGGGGGCCGAGGCCTGGAACTCGGGGCTGGAGAGGATGGCTGGGGCGCTGGGCTCAGCCACGGACATGAGGAAGGAGCCTGGGGAGACAGCAGGTGTGAGCCGGGGTGGCTGGGGTGCTTTGGCTGAGCGTGGCCCGGGTGGCAGCCGGGGTCCCGGGGGGGCCTCACCCTGCGCGCTGTTCCGGCTGTGGTCACGGTGCGGCCAGGCGGGGTGCTGCGGGCCGCCCACACTGTGGTTCCGGGCCCAGCCCTCTGAGTGGTTCCACAGGCCCAGGCCCCTCTCAAAATCGGTGGCCGTGTGGTGGTCTAGGGCGGGAAGCGGGGCTCCAGCTACCACGCGGGGCCTCCTCCCTGGGCCCCCCGCTTCTCCGGGCCTGCGCTGATGGCCCCAGGTCCAGGTGGACACGAGCTGCCTCACCCCCAGAAGGACCGTGCCAAGGGACAACCCCCGCCTGTGGCCCCGCCAGCCCTGGCTCACTGCAGGTGGGCGTGTCCTCATCTGAACCGTCTCCGCAGTTGTCCTCCCCGTCGCACAGCTGGTGGGGCTCCACGCAGGCCTTGTTCTGGCAATGGTGATGCCCCAGGGGGCAGTGCGCCTGCGGGGCTAGGGTGGGGGAGGGGTAACCCATCACCCCACCCCAAGGCTCCGGGGCAGGGCAGCCTGGGGAGAGGCTCAAGACCGGAGTGAGGGGACCACGGGCTCCTGCTAACCCCTCCCCAACCCAGGTGTGCGTTCACGGCCTGGGGACCTTACTGGGCAGCCCACAGCTCCAGAAGGCCACGTCATCCAAGGCCACAGCACCCCTGTGGGTGGCGTTTCGGGTGGCAGAGAAGGTCACCTGAAGAGAGCGAGGTCCCTGGGATCTCAGGCAGAGCTCAGACCCTCCTCGCTGCCCCCACCATCAGGACTGTCCCCGTCTCACCCTGAAGTCACCCTGGATGCGGCCGGTGGACACCACCAGCTCCTGCCAGCCTGGGACCCAGGGCCCCGAGCTCCGCCACAGGGTCAGTGTCTCCACACGGTGGGTCAGCTCCAGCCGCAGCTCAGCCACACCTGCAGTGGGGCGTCCCAGGCATCTCAGGCCCCGGGACCCCCCCCCCGCCAAGCCTGGTGGCTGCTGCACCCTGCCCCAGGACCCCTGCCCATCCTGTTCTGGGGGCACCCTCCCGTCTCTGCGGCAGCTCTCCTTCCTTTCCCGGTCCCTCCCTTCGGGACCCGCACGCAGGGCGCACGGTCCTGGGCCCGCACCTCCAAAGGCCACGTGGTACCAGAGGCTCAGCTCACAGGAGGGGGCTGCCTCACGCAGGGTTGGGGAGCGCAGGGCTGCGGTGGCCGCCTCTCTCCCACGGTGTGTGCCAGCAGCCGCATACCAGCCTGCCCGGGTCAAGAGGTCAGGACACCGGGCGGGAAGCACAGAGGGGAGGGTTGGTGTGGAGACCCGCCCAGGCCTCACCGAGGTCAGTGCCCAGAGTGTGGTCCGAGTGCGGCCCTGGACCCTCCGGCGCGGCCCCTGCCCGGTCTCGGAGCCAGCTGTAGCCCGAGGTGCTGATGTCCCGCCAGCCACAGGAGTCCTGCTCGAAGTCGCAGGCGAAGGGGGCACCCAGGGTGGGTGAGGCCCCGTGGTAACCTGGAGGGCAGGTGGTCAGGTGGGGTGCCTGCAAGCGCCGGCCCTGCCCGCTCCCTGCCCGGCTCCGGCTCACCGCACTGGGCCTCGTCAGGGCAGCCCCTGCAGTCACACACGAAGTTGCACACGGCCTCGCGGGGGGGTCTGCAGCGGCTGGGGACCCGGGCCCAGCCTGGGGACCTTACTGCCAGCAGAGAGACAGCCAGGTGGCCTGGGATAGGGAGACCCCACATCCCAGTTTGCCTGGGACTGTTCCACGGCCCAGAAACTGCTCAGACTTGGGCATCCCAGGACATAGGTCGCCCTGCTTTGGGGTCCAGGCCAGGAAGTCATGCAGGGAGGGGGCTGGGTCTGTGTCTGGGGGCCTGGAACCCAGAGAACTGCCACCTGGGGGGTCCCTGTCAGGACCAAACAGAGAAGGACTGAACCTGGAGACGCTGGCTGCGTGTTAGGATGGGGGGTGCGTGGGCGAGCGAGGGACCAAGGACCCCTGATGTGGGACACTCCCTGGGGAAGAGAACAGGAGCCCAGCAAGAAACCGGAGGGGCTGCCAGCAGGGAGCCCCCTCAAGGGGATGCATCAACGGGTGGCCCAGGCCCCCCAAAGCTCTGTCCAGGTCAAGAGTGGCTGACTACAGTCATCTCTCAGGGCCCTCTCACCTTGGAGCCCAGGTGGAGCTAGAGGCCAGGGAGAGTAGCAGCCTTCCCCAGCGGGGCTGTCCCCAGGAGCCCAAGGGCTCGCCTGCGTCCCCCACTGCAGGCCATCCAGGGCCTGCACCCCTCCTTCTCTGTAGGCCCAGCACCCGAGCCCCCAGACATTCCTGCTTCGGGAGCCAGGCCCGATGACTCACCCAGGAGCAGGACCAAGGCGGGCAGGAGGTGGCCGGGCAGAGACATGGTCAGGCCAGAGGGAGGGAGACCAAGGGGCAGTGTGTACACTGGCCAGCCTGGTGGGGACTTTGCCTGGTTATCAGCCCGAGGCCCCACAGGCTGACTGTGCTCTAATTGGAGAGCGGGGCTCAGCCCCATCTGTACCTGCGGCCCCTCGCCTGGCCCCGCCCTGTGCTGACAAGGACGGGCACCCGGCTGTAAAAGCATCCAGGAGAGGGGCCCCTGGCCTAGGTGGGCTCCCACCTGCCTGGTTCCTTCAGGCCAAAGGTCAGGCTCCGACCATCATGCCCACTGCTGCCCAGCCCTGCCGGGTGGAGGCCCCACTGGAGACAGCACCGAGTGACACCGGCCTCGGCCGCTTCTCCTGGGGTCTCTGTTCCCACACCTGCTGGGAATTCAACTCAGCCTGGACCAGGTTGCCAGTAGGAAACCAGCTTGTGCGAACCCCACACCCAGCCCCCGAGTCCCCTGCACGGGGAGGGGGCAGCCCTAGCAACCCGGGATGTTGGCCGCCTCCGGCTGGGTTCCTCTTGGCTTTGCTCACGTACAAGCCAGGACCAGGCTACTCGTCCACAAGTGTCCTGAACGCTGTGGGCTGCACGCTGCCAGGCACAGGGCCCAGAGGAGCCTAGAGACGCTGGGGCTTGTGGCACCGACCCCCGTAGAGGGTTTGGAGCCAGGCTCCACCCCCAGTCTGCTACCGTGCGGCCTGGGGAGCTTGTCTCACCTGAGCCTCAGTTTCCTCATCTTTATTTTAAAATTTACTTATTGGCAGCGTCAGGTCTTAGTTGCAGCACGTGGTATCTTTTGTTTTGGTGCGCGGGCTCAGTAGTTGCGGTGCGTGGGCTTAGCTGCCCTGCGGCACGTGGGATCTTAGTTCCCCGACCAGGGGTCGAACGCGCCTTCCCTGCATTGCAAGACGGTCTCTTAACCACTGGACCACCAGGGAAGTCTTTCCTTGTTTTTAAACGCGGTCACAATGGCGCCTGCCTGGAGAGGCTCCCGTGAGGGCCCTGGAGGCTCACAGGAGGCTGGCACGGCAGGATCACAGCCTCAGCAAGGGGCACCTCCGCTCCCCACAGCCCTGCGCCAAGAGAAGGGTCTTGGGAGAGGGGCTCCCAGCTCCAAATCTGAAGCCCTGCCTGTTTACTTGGAGCAGAGCCTGTGGCTGCGGCGCAGGGCCATGGGACCTGACCTTGGAGTCGAGGGGTCGTAGACTGCCTGACTCGGTGACCTCAGTTGGCGGCCGGCCAGGAGGGTGGTTGCTGGCGCCTGCCCTCGCTGCACACTGGGATGGGTCCCCGCCTTGGCAGGCCCGAGGGACTCAGCCCTAGCTCCTTGCGTAAGGGCTCGTCAGGCCTCCTCCCAGATGTCCTTGGGGATAGCAGGTGCGTGGAGAAGCAATCAGGCCATAAACGGGGGCAGCAGCCCAGGGGCCCCCTTATCAGGCCCCAAAGGGCTGAGTGTGCACTGCCACTCCCTGGGCCCCCAGGGGTGGAGCGGGGTGAGGGGCAGCCAGGAGTGACCCACTGCCCCCACTCTAGTCCGGGGTACAGAGAGGTGACCTAGGAACAGAGAAGCCAAGACAGCATTCAGGGACCAGCGGAGGTGACGATGTTTTTAATTCTCCCCAGAGAGGTAACCCCGGGCACCGAGGCCTGGCCAGGGTGGCAAAGCACCAGGGGGTGCAGCCCAGACTCTTGGGAGGTGGCCTTGAGAGCAGAGTTCCGAGTGGGCTGCTGGAGGTGGCTGGCCTCTGATGGGCCTCAGTAGCCGTCGTCGGCCCAGGTGACCTCGTAGTCAGGGTACCTGGCTTTGATCTTCTCAGTGGAGACGGAGTGCTGGGCGCGACCGTAACCCTGAAGGGAGAAGGCAGTTCTCACTGCCAGGTCCTGGCTCTGGGCGCCCGGTGAGCAGGGACACCAGGGGCCAGCTCGGGAGGGGGCTGTCATCCCCTCCGACCACCCCAGGACGCTCTCCTATGGAAGCGTGGCCACCAGGGTGAGCAGATCTTGAGGGAGGTTCCTTGAGCTGGAGGCCCAGACCCCTCTAGGTGCCCCCGTGTATCTGCTGGTAGCTTGGTGAAGGGAGGGACAGGGGCCTCTTAGTTTCACCCCAGCTCAAAGCACTAAAGGATGACAGCCAGTCAGGCCTTTTGGACCAGGAACAGCACGCAGCCCGCCAAAGCAGAGGGGCAGGGGGTGGCTCCCTCCCACCCTGTGTGTTTCCTGTGTCGTGCCACGTGAGAAATGGGGAGCCTACAGGCCCTGGATGGAGGGTTCTGCCGCTGAGAAGGGCCGGAAAACTGAGCACCCCAGGTCAGGCAGCTTGGAGGGCCAGGTCTCCCCAAGCCAGGACTGGGGCCCTCGGCCCACCCAGGCCCGAGGCTGTGGGCTCACCATGGAGTAGCCGTACACGTGGATCTTCTTGTCCTGGCTCTGATGGGAGATGCGCCCGCCCCCCAGGCACTCGCAGTCATAGCCTTTCTTCTGCATCTCGCCTGATACCTTGTCGTAGATGTCCGCTGGGATAGGAAGGGGGGCTCAGCACGAGCCCTGGCTGCCTTTGGAGGCTGAAGGGGTCTGAAGCCCCGCTCTGAGCAGCTCCCTCCCCAGGAGAGGAGACCCTCTGGGACGGGATGAAAGGGAGGAGGGGGTGCACCCGGGCAGGGGCGCTGGGACTAGGAGGGAGGAGTCGGGCCATGGCAGCCCCTTGTCTCCAGGACCATCTGGGTACTTCAGACTCTGGGTACTCCACGCTCCTCTGGGCCAGCCGGGGATGAAACCGGGTACAGGATCACCTCCCACTACGCCCCTCGGCTCCGCCCACAGCCGTGGCTAGTCCCGCCCACAGACGCCGGAGACCCCGCCCCCTGGCCCTCCGCCCCGCCCTCACCGTGGTACTCGGCCCACTTGTAGCCGCGCACGATCTCTTTGCTCTCCCCGGCCGGGGCCCCGGAGGGCGGCACCGCGCGGACTCGAATCAGCACATACTTGAAGACGCCGTCGGAGTCGATGTCCACATCGGGGATCTGGGGGAGGTCCGCCGCCGTCATGTTCCCGGAGCGCGCTCACCCCCTGCGGCCCGCGGCCCTTCCCCCACGCGACCCGGGGCTGCGCAGACAGTGCGGGAGGCGGGGCCTGGGAGCCAATGACCAATCCCGCGGGGTCATACTGCCCGAGCCCAGTGCCTCAGCCAACCATGCGGCCAACCCGCGGCACAGACTGGCCAATCGCGATCCAGCTCCTTGCAGCCCGGACACCACGCCGGCTCCACTTAAAGAGGAACTTGGAATCGGGAGCAGGTGGTGATTCAGTCCAGCCCACGGAAAAGTTCCTTTCCAGGGAGCTTGGGGGGAGGGGGGATGACAGGCCCCTTTGGTGGGGGTTAGGAGGCCCACGAGGCCCAAGGGACACGCGCCGGCCCTGACCCCCTCCCCCAAGTGACCGAAGGCCTCCTTCCCCCACACCGCTCCCGCTGTCCGCTCCCGCTGTCCCTTGGCTTCCCTCCGGGTTCCCCCCACCCCGTGCCCGAGGGCCTCCCTCCCCCGTCCCCCACCGAGTCCGAGGGCCTCTCTCTCCTGCTTCCCACTCCGCGTTGCTCCATGGTGTCCCTCCCCGGCTTCCGAAGGCCCTCCCCCCCACGCCTCCGAAAGTCTCCGTCCCGCGTGCCACCCACTCCCCCGCACAAAGAATGAGGCAGCAGTGGCTACATTCGAGTTTTATTTTCCTTGGTTCGAAAGCGCTCGCCCTCTGGAAATAATCCCGGTCCAGGGTCCTTCCTGGAGGGCCGGCCCTCAGGCGTGGGGCAGAAGGCGGAGGCACCCAGGCGGGGGGCGCGGCGGCCAGTTTGGGAGGCTGCGAAGGCGGGTGGGGCAAGCGGGGCGCGTGGCCGGTGCAAATGCGCGGAGCCGAGGCAGGCGCACAGGCATTTAGGGGAGGGAGGAATGAGGGGAGATGGGCGCGGGTGCACGGTCAGGGGCGAGGGCTGGGAACAGAGGCGGGGGTTGGGGGGGGAGGTCCACAATTTAACTCAATCGATGCCCCACCTAGCACCAATGGGGGACTGGGGGCTACAGGAGGGCCCTCCCGGGCTCCCGGTCTCGCCCCCTCTCCAGGTCACTCGCCATCCTTGGAGCCCGGGCCAGGGCCAGCGGGCACCCCGGGGAGGGCGGGGAACGACGGACACTCGAGCGTGCGCTCCCGAGGGCCGGAGCCGGGCCCCCTGGCCGCACCACAGGGCACGGCTAGAGCGAGCGCTCGGGGGCGTTTGTTTAATCGCGCCCCCACCCCTCGGTGGACCACCGCCCCGGCGAACCTGCTCCCATCCACGCTTTCCCCGCCCTGCTCCAAACTGGGAACGCCCCTCTTCTTTGGTCCTCCCTGCGCCAAGGGATAGGGTCCCTGCTGGACGGCCTCCTCGGCCCCTCCCTGAAATCCATCCTGTGCACCTGCTTCCTGCCTCCCTGTATGCCTGCTTCCTGCCTCCCTGTGTGGTTAGGGCCTGCGCTGCCGTTTGCACCCCGGGTCTGCCCTGGCACACGCCTAGGGCCATCCTGTCGGGTGACGGCAGGCGGCCCGACTCACGCCCAGCCAGGTCTCAGGTCTGGCTAGCGCCCCTACCCGTAGTCCCCTCTGCTTCCCCCGCCCAGGACTCCCTTCCCTGTGGCTGGGTGTCTTGGCTGAGGACCCCCGAGTACCCCTTCACTGCTGCTTGCCCAACCCCTGCAGCAGGGCGGGCAGCGCCGTCAGTTTGCCATGGTCTGGCACAACAGGGGTGGGGGTCAGCGGAGCCGCCACGCGCAGGTCCCCGCTGGCCCTGCCCATGAGGCCAGGACGTGCTTGGGATGCGGAGACACCGAGGCCAATCAGGGTGTCCTCTAGAGGGGAAAGGCGTCTGAGCAGGACGCATCCCAGACCACAGGAGGCGGGTGGGGAGTGTGTTTAAAGGGACGGGACTAGGCTTTGGTCGACTCGGGCTCCTGGACGAGGGCGAGCCGGGGTTGGAGAGGTTCCAGGGAGGCCCCGCAGACGGACAGGGGTCGGACGAACCGGATATGCGCGGTGGGATCTGCAGCGGTGACCCCTCCGCGTAAAGGCAGGGCGGGCTTGTCCTCAGACCCACCCCGCCTCCCAGCGGGGAGCACCAAGCGGCCGAGGACCGGCCCCTGGGGAGGCCCGAGGGCGAGCTGGGGGAGGAGAGGGAGCCGGGCGGGACCGGTCTGGGGGTGGGGGGAAGGCGGAGCCTGTGGAGAACGCAATGGGGCGGGGCTTTTGGCGAGCTGGGCGGGGACTGGTGAACTCGGGGCGGGGCCTGAGTGGACTGGGCAGGGCTCGGGTAGACTGGATGGGGTTCAGGGTGGGCCCTGGGTGGACTGGGCGGGCCCCGGGCGCGCCCCCGCGGCTCACATAATGTCATCCAACAGGTTGGCACTGGCCACCCAGTCTAGCGCGCGTGGCTCGGAGGCGGCCATGATCATGCACATGAAGGGGCGGCCTGTGCGCCGGTCCGTGGGGTAGATGGTGGTGGGTGTGAAGCGTCGGTTGGCTTCGACGAACTCGCAGAGCTGCTCGTAGACGCGCGGGAACTCGTGGCGTAGGAAGACGCCGCGGAGCCGCAGCTCTCGCTGGATGTGGATGAAGGCCACCTCGCGTGCTCGCCGGCCCGCCTCGCCGTCCTGGTCCAGGCCCGCAGTGCCGGGCGGCGGCGTCAGGATCAAGGTCTCCATGTCGGGTTCGCGGCCCCGCGCGGGGGGCGGCCGTGCTGGGCTGCCGGCCGCCAGCGCCACTTTGGCGAACTTGCGCACCGTGGGTCCGGCGCTGCGCGGCGCGGGAGCTGGCCGGGCAGGGGCGCCGGGTGGCGCAGCGCCGGGGCCCACGGCCACGGACACGCTGAGCAGGAAGCACTCCGCCGGCTCGTAGAGGCGCCCGGCGGCTGCCAGCTCCCGAGCATAGCTGCCCAGTGGCGCCGCGTGCGTGGCCAGCTCGCGCAGCGACAGGTAGGTGGGCGACAGCAGCAGCCCCTCGAGGCCGAAGCGCAGGAAGTTGTCTGCGGAGCCGGGACTCGGGAAGCCCAGGAAGAGCACGCCGCGGCCGCGCGACAAGAAGCCGACACGCGCGATGCGCGAAAAGGCGCGGTGCACTGGGCCGCTGTCGCGGCAGAATTGCAACACGTGGCGGCACACGCTGCCCACGCGGCCGTACACGCAGCGCGCCTTGTGCGCGTCCCAGTCCTCGCGGCGGCAGAGGCGCGAGCAGTAGTAGGTGTAGCAGCTGTGGCAGGACTTGAAGTAGAGGCAGGCGTTGAACATGGTCTCGGTGCGCCCGCAGCGCGCGTTGGAGCACGTCATCAGGTCGTCCTCGTCGGCGCTGGGCTCCGGGGACGCGTCGGCCGCCTGCCCCGGGCCCGCGGGCTCCTCAGCGCTGCCGGCAGACAAGGGTGGCGAGCGTGGCGCCCGCGTCGGGACCCTGGCGCCCGAGGGCCGCGAGTCTAGCAGGCGCCGCAGCTGGCGGCCCAGGCCGTCGGACGCGGGCTCGGGCGCTTGGCCGGCTGGAGGCCGCGAGTCGATGACCAGGTCAGTGATGAGCTCGTCCAGCTGTTCGAGGCTGCGCTGGCGGCCAGAGGCGGGGCCATCGGGGGCGGCGGGCGGAGGCGGCCGCGGGCGGCTCCGCAGCAGCTCCCAGCTCCTGGCGCTCGGGCGCTCAGCCGCGCGCAGGTCGTTGTCGGTGATGGTGATCTCCGGCGTGACGTACCAGTTTCGGGCCAGGCCTTCGCCCATACGGCCCTTCTCCGACAGCGACGTCTCGGACAGCGACAGCGCCGCGTAGCGTCTGGGCGAGGTGGACAGGTTCACGATGACGGGCGGGCGCCGGCCTTCGGGGGATGTGCCCCGCGGCTCCTGTGCCTCGCGCCCCAGCAGGTTCTCGTAGCTACGGCCGCGGCCCAGTGGGTCCTCGCGGCGCGGCGCGGGCGCCAGGATGTTGTCCCAGGAGCGCGAGTAGTGGCGGCTGTCGGTCGCTAGCCGGGGTGGGCTGGTGCCGGTGCCGCCGTGCCACGAGGCGAGCAGCGGGCCGGGGTCCGGGGGAGGCGCCACCTGCAGGGTGCGGTAAGGCCTCGGGCCCCAGTCGCCCCATGCCGGGCTACCGCGCGGGTGTGGGTAAGTCCGCGTCAGGGCGTCTCGATTGCGGTACCGCCCGAAGTCCTCAGTGTAAAAGGGGCGGGCGGCGGGGTGAGCCCGGGGCTCCTCGGGGGCGTAGCGGGGGCCGCAGGGCGGGCCGTAGGCTCGGGGGGCCTCCCCGTAGTAGGAACGGGAGGGTGGTTCTTGGACGGGGAAGGTGCGAACTTCCCCCGCATAGTAGACGCCCCCGCGTCTTGGACTGGGCCCGGGTGGCTCTTCGGACAGAAAGGGCCTGGGGTAGTAGCTGTCGAAGGGCGGTCCAGGGCTGGCCATGAAGCCACCGGGGTGGCCCTCGGGTTCCTCGGTGTAGAAGAATTGGGTGGGGCCCGGCGGGGTGGTGAAGGGCAGACTGCGGCGCTCCGCGTAGTCCCGGGACCCGGGAAGGGGCCCATCGCAGTATAGAGCCCGGGGGTCGGCGCAGTATGAGTCACTAGGGGTGGGGGTGAGCGAAAGCCCCACGTGACGAGGTCCGGGCACCGTGAGGCCGTGGAGCTGCGGGGTGGCGCGGGGCCAGGGCGCGGTCTCGGTGGACCCGCAGGGCCTCGAGCTCCGGGCGGCATGCTGCAGCACCGCGTCGTCGGGCTTGACGTCCAGGCGGCAGCGGACGTGGGGGGCCGGCCCCGCGGGTGGCTCGGCCGGCGCACAGCGGTTGGCGGCGGCGCACAGGGGCGCCATGCGGCCCGGACCGCCCCGCTGAGGCTGCAGCTTGATGGGGTGCAGCTCGTTGGCGAGCGCGCGCAGCGCGGGGTACGCGGGCTCCCGGCGGGGCGATGCGTCGGCCGGCGCCGCCCGCTGGGCCTCCCGGCCTCGGCGCGGCGGCACAGGCGGCGAGGCGGGTGCGGGGGCCAGGCCCGGGGCCGCACGGGGTGCGCTCTTGGAGCGGGCGCGGCGCCGGGTCTCGCCGTCGCGGGATCGGGCGCGCGGCGCGGCGGGCTCCGGAGGCGGCGGCTCCGGACGAGCCTCCATGGCCTCCCGGTCCAGTGCCTCCAGGAAATCGAAACTGCGGCAGTGGCGCTTGTTGAAAGGCGCGGGCGCAGCAGGCCGGGCCATTGGGCGCTCACATGGCGGGGGCCTCGACACGGGCCCCGGGGCCGCCACCTTGATGTCCTGGTACACGGTCGACACCAGCAGGTCCGGCGGGTCCGTGCGGGTCATCTTAAAAGAGGTCTCCAGGCTGCAGCTCACTCGGCCTTTCGGGGCTTTCGCCCTGAGGGGAGACGCGGGTCAGGGCAGCCCCTCTGTAGCCCAGGCCCCGCTAACCCCCAGCGCTGGCCCGGCTTACCTGGGGTACAGTGGGCGGGGCGGCCCTGGCCGCGGGCCTTGGCCGAGGCCTCAGGCACTCGCTCCATGCTGGCGTCAGAAGCACCTGCAGGAGGACCCCGGCTGTCCAGCCGCTCAGGTCCTGCCCCCTCAGCCACACCATCCTTTCTGGGCCACTTTCTGTTGGGATGAGGCGGGTCAGCCAGAACAGGGATGTCATTGCAGTGGTTCCCGAACTTCTGTGCCCACTAGTGACCACTGGGCAGGCTTGGGTAGACCCCCTTTCCTGGGACAGGCCAGCAGCGGGGTAGGAAGAGTAGGGGTGTGATCCCAGGACCACCACCGTGGTGCCCACTGCTGGAGCAACTGTGTACTCCTTTGGGGCCTTCACAGACTTCTTTATAGACGTTGGCTCCACAGAGCAGGTGGCTGAAGCGCCCTCCTTAAGACCCAGTGCAGAGCGGGCCCTCCACTGCTGCAGTGTGAGGTCCCGGCCCCGGCCTTCAGCAGCTCCACTCACAGTCACCTGAGCCTCCCGCCCCACCTGCTGGCTAGGCTGGACACGCGGTCCTCCCCCAGCGCTGTGTCAGGCCCCAGGTCCTGAAGTGGCCCCATCGGGTCCAGGCATGGCGTCTTGGCTCGTGGATTTGCCGGCCCCACCCTCAACTCTCCGTGTGGCCCAGGCCAGAGTAATGCTTTTAAAGATCATAGTGGACCCTAAAGCTCCCTTTCCTTTGCAGAAACATCCTCTGACTCGCCCTCATCTTGGGGTGGCGAAACCCACTAAGATCTCTGGGGCTGTCGTGAAAAGCCCGGCAGAGCGACCTCCCATCTTTGCAGTGAGTGCACTGCAGCCGGAAACCGGGCCCTGGTTGCAGGACCACGTGGGGGCTTGTGAGCCAGGAGCTCAAGGCTGCCCCTGGGTCCCTGAGCAAAGCACCAGGCCAGGAGGCCGTCAGCCGGGGAAGCAGGGCAGCGGGTGGGTAAAGCCCCCGCCGCCCCCGATTCTCAGGCAGGCCCTCCCCACAGCAGTTCGGGAAGGCTCCATGGAAACCTGAAGTTCCATGCCCCCGCATGCAGGCTGAGCTGGGGTCCAGCCCTCTGTACCAGGCTCACGTTCAGACCTGAGCCACCGGCTTCACTGGGTACCCAGAGCCTGGACAGGCTGGGAGGAGCTCAGACAGTGGTACAGGTCCCCACTTCCTCACACAGTCTGGGGGAGCGTGCTCCAGGGTGAGCTGGGTCCTCACCTGGTAGGACCTCTGGTCTGGTTGACCCTCTGTGTCACGGGTGTGCCAGGGGCTTCCTGCCGGCAGGGCTGCCCTCCTGGGTCAAGGCCACCCAGGCCTGCCCCCATCTCAGCCTCAGGAGCACCCCAACTGCCCCTGGTTTGCAGGACCACCCCCTCCCACTCCCTTCCATCTTAAAGCTAGGCCGGAATTGGGGGCTGGATGACGGGGTGTGAGGCTCCGCCCCAGGGAGGTGACAGCCCGGCCTTGGTGCTGCTGCGATGAGGAGCTACACTGGGCGACACCCCTGCCAGTGGGGATGGGACAGTCCACCCACGCCGGGGTCCTAGGCCTAATGAGCCCGGCGGGTGGCCTCCCCGCCAAGCAGCCCGGCCCCTGCCCCGAGCGCCCGGGTGGGGACCGGCGTCCTCCAGGGGCGGCACCCCCACCCTTGCAGGTGCCGCACCTGCGAAAGACCCGCGGGGCAGCGTCCTTGACCCCTTACCTGGGCGGTGCTCCCCCACCTCGCCCGGTGGGCTGCGCAGGCCCGGCGAGCTCTGCCGTCCCCCGCGCTGCCGCCGCGTCCCCGGCACCAGCAGAAGCTTCCAGGCAGCGGCGCGAGGCCGCCGGGCCGCTCAGTGCTGCCCCCAATGGCGACTGGCAGGACTGCACTTAAAGGGGCCGCGCCGTGGGCCTCGGACGCGTATGCCCCGCTGGCTCCAGGTTGGGGCTGTGGCTGGGCGTGGGGTGACGGGCTCTCTGCAGCCTCAAGGGCAGGCCTGGGGTCTAACGAGGGGACCCGGGTCCAGGGAGCACCTGGCCGGTCCTGCCAGCCCCCATCTCCAGGACACCTGCCCAAGGGCATCTGGTGGCCTGGCAGGCCTTGGAGCGGAAGCCTGGAGGAAGCCTAAGCCCTGGCCCGCACAGCAGACAGCTCCCGGAATTCACGCCTCGGTTCAGCCCGGGCAGGAGCAGATGGGCGGCTCCCCGCCCTGCTGGCCTCTGTGCTGCAGTGTTGGAGGTGCCAAGCCCACCCCAGGTACCTGGGGCCAGATGGGCACCACCTGAGTGCCTGCAGCCTCCTGTCCCCAGGATGTCCAGCTTCCCCCTGCAAGGGCACGCTCTTGCGCTCCCTACCTCCAATGTCCAGAAGCTGCCGCTGCCCTGGGCAGCTCTGCACACCCATGAACTGCATGGTGACTTTCTCCCTCCAGGCCCCTCCCACACAAGGTGCTGAGCAGGACATATTCTAGCTTGGCAGAGGAGCAGGTCACCGATGCCCTTGGCTCCGAAGGCCGGGACCTGCCACACTGTGGGTCCGTTAGATGAGGGGCCCTGGGCAAGCTTCAGGTCAGTGTGGCCCCCCACGTTAGCGGGTACTACAGGGACAGTCGACCTCACAAACTCCGGGCTAAAGGGAGCCCCTAAGGTATCTGGGGCCCAGCCCCCAACACCTGCCCAGTGACCGATGGCCCGCTGCCTCCTGGGTGCGAAGCTCTCTAGGCACAGGAACTGGGGAGGGGGAGGGGGAGGCCCGCCCACCAGGCCCCGCTTCCACCTTTGCAGGCGTAGTCTCCACGCCCTCGGAGGGAGCAGTTCTCTGGGCACCTGTGGGGCTGGGGCAGGGCAGGGCCCTGCTGACAGCTGGCGGGGAGCGGCCTGAGGGGTTAGGGTTGGGTGTCAGGTGGGAGCAGGGACACACAGCTGCCCTCAGAGGGCTGGACCAGCCACACTGGATGGTGGCCGTGCTGGTCCCACCTGGATAGGGCATGGCACATGTAAGGCTGGGCCTGTTTGAGACTTCCTACCCCCAAGAGTAGTCATGTCTCAGGGAAAAAGGGCTCTGTGGCCTAAAGGTAGGGAGCTCAGGACCTTCCTGCCCACCCACGCCGACCGGGGGCTGGGGGGGGCGGGTGGACACCCGTCCCAGTTGGGCAGGGGCCCCGCAGCAGGAGCAGCATACACAGATGCGCAGTAAAACAGGAGAGTTTTATGGTCCGAGTGGTGTGGAAGGACAACAAAAGGACATGAGTGTTGAGGGCCTCCCCGCTCGGCCTGCGCACGCCCGAGCTCAGGTGCAGGTGCAAAGCCGGTCGCTGTGCCTGGAAAGAGCTGCCCCCAGAGAGGCACGAGCGCCGCCTGCCCCCTGCGCATAGGTGCCCCGAGGGTCTGGGGACCGGAGGTCTGCAGCGCCGGGGCAGCCGAAGCGGAGGCCGCTGCATGCAGCGGGCCTGGGTGAGTGCGTGCGGCGGGCCGAGGGCAAGCAGGGGCCGGGCAGGCGACGGGAATAGCGCCCCAGCCCTGCAAACAGCCTCACGGGCTTCCTCGGCCTCAGTCCCATCCCTGAGAAGCGCTGGGGGCCGGCTGCCCACAGAGCCTGCTGCGCCTCCCCGCAGGGCAGGCCCAGCGCCCCCAGCACACGCGGAGCGCCCTGCGGTCTTCGGCGGCCAGGCCTAGAGCTCCTCGTAATCGCCGCCCCCGCGGAGGTGGCCGCCCGGGGCCCCGCCCCCCAGGAAGGCCTCCAGCTCGTCGACCGCGGTCCTCTCTGTGCCCTGCCCCCGCCGCCGCCGCCGCTCCTCCCTGCCCTTGTCCTCCGCCTGGTCCCTGCTCTTCTTGCGCCTGCTCTTCTTCTTCGCGGCCTTCTCTTCCTCCTGGAGGGGGGGGGGGTGCAGCGTCACCCGGGGTCTGGGAGAGCAGAGCCCGCCCTGGGGCCCACGCTGCCCAGGGGCACCCGGGAGGGCTCAGGGAGTGTGCGTACCTCTCGGCCCTTCTTCTTCTTTTTCTTCTCCTTCGAGGGAGGCTTGCCCTCTTTATCTGCACGGATAAGATGCAGCGTCAGCTCCCCGTGGACCAGAGGCCAGGCCCTCCCCGGGCCTCCTGGACTGGTGTGAGCCTGGGAGTGGGCGGGTCTAGCAGAGGCCCTGAGCCGGGGTCCCAGTGTGAGCACAGCCCAGAGTGAACACCCAGCACCTCAAGCCTCTGCCCTGGGTCTGGGTGGGGTCCTGGCTACAAAGGCAACAGGAGCCACTCCTGTGGACGGGCCGACACTTCAGCACCAGGACAGGCCCGGGAAGGTCCTTTCCTCTCCACTTTGGGGACGAGGTAGTTCCAGGACTGGCCCAGGTGACGCTGCTGGGCTCGAGCTGCCCAGGGTGGAGGCTGGGGATGGGGCAGGGAACCGTGGAGCTGGCCAGGGTTGTCATGGAGCACGGGGGCTCAGCAGCCAGGAGACCATGCCAGCTTTTTCCACGGAGGGCCACCAATGCAGGGCCGGACGGACTAGGGTCCAGAAGGGCTCGCAGCAGTGCTCCCCACACCGCCAAATGCCTCCTGTGTGGCCACTCGGTCAGATGCCTCAGCTGCCCATCCTTCCAGCCTGGTCCTGGCCTGAAAGCCTGGGATGTCATCAGAACACAACTGGACCCCAAGCAGGA
This sequence comes from Mesoplodon densirostris, assembly GCF_025265405.1. NCBI lineage: Eukaryota > Metazoa > Chordata > Mammalia > Artiodactyla > Ziphiidae > Mesoplodon > Mesoplodon densirostris. The sequence continues at coordinate 1,131,467 of NC_082666.1, forward strand.
CAGAGAAAGAAGGGACTGCGCTTCCGGCCCCGCGGGATGGCCTTGCTGCTTGCGCCCCTGAGCTCCTGACCTTGCTCCTGTGCTCTGGGGCCCCCAGGTTCAAGGGCACAGGTAAGGGGGTCAGAAACATGGCCCCTGGCTGGGACACAGTACAGGTCACCAGTGCCGACGCAGCTGGATGGGGAGGGAGGGCAGGTGCGTCGCCCGCAGCTACCTTCCTCGCTGCTCTCCTTGCGGCCTGTGTTCTCCAGCCCCAACCCGAAGAGATCCGAGTCGTTCTTCAGTCTGAAGGAGGGGGCAGGGGGTTTGGGGGGCGGGGGCGGCTGGACAGGGCCGGCTTCCTCATCCGTCCCGTCCGAGAGGTCCTCTCGCACCGGGAACTCACCCTGGAGAAGGAGCGGGCAGGTGGGCCGCCGAGCCCCACCCCAGTTCCCTGTCACGTGACTCCGTAAGGCGGCTCCTGCGCCGGCCCCGCCCCATGGGCTCACCCAGAGTGACGCCGAGGTCCCCCCGCCACATCCTCCCCAGAACGGGGGCAGGCTGGGCCCGGCACACGCAGCCCCCTGCGGGGAAGCTCTCCCGGCTCACCCAGGCTGCCCTGACTCACGCCCCGCAAGACCTCCGCCGCGTTCTCGTGCCTTCCGTGCCTTCCCGTCATTCCCCACCCACCACTCGCCCTGGACTCGGAGGCAGCGTGGGTGCCAAGGTCGGTCCTCACCGCCCTCCGCTGAGCATCTGAGTCACTTTCAAAGTCAGGGTCGTCCATGACGAAGGACAGCATCTGGGCGGCAATAGGCCCCTCGGGGTCACTCTCTGATGACACCTGCTTGTCCTCCCCCTCCTCCAGCCCTAGAGAGGAGCCCTCGGTGCCGCTTGGCCAGTGGGGCTCTGTGGCCCTGGGAGCTGCGTCCTGGTGTGGCCTCGAGGCCTTCGTGGAGGAACTGCAGGACACACAGGAGGGTCAGGGAGCCTGAGGCTGCCCTCCCACGCAGGACACCCCTTCCCTCCCACCCCCAACACACCGTTTGGTCCCTGGCTCAGAGCACTTCTGGGGGGCCGGGACAGTGGCCTCGAGGCGCCCCGCCGCCACCTCCTCTTCCTCCTCGCTGGACAGAGTGCTGTGCTCCTTGGGGATGGGGCCCGTGGGTGGCAGGGGCCTACTGGGCGGCTTATCTTCGAGGTCCACGTCGTCCTGGAAACCCGCCACCATTGGGTTCCCTCCTGGGGCCTCCCCATCACTGCAAAGGACAGGCAGGGCAGTCAGAGGTCACGAGTGGGGTACGGAGCGCCCGCCCTGATCTCCAGGCCCCTCTGTGCCGGGCAAGGGCCCTGACGGCGGGGTTGTCCACCCTTGCGTGGACGCAGCAAAGGGGGACCCACTTCAAGGGTGGCCTTGGGGCCTGTTCTGTGTAGGGGACCCACCACATTGCAGCAGAGCTGGGGCAGAGGTCGACAGGAGAGCAGGCGTGAGGTGGGCTGAGGAGAGGACAGGGATGCCCCCGTGCGGCGGGAAGCCACGGTGGGGCCTGCAGGGGGACACCTGAAGCGGGTGCCCTCCCGTGGGGTGGTGGGCTGAGGGGTGTGGGGCCCAGGGTGATGAGGGGCTCAGTGATGCCGGGGCCCTCCCTTGGCAGGGGCACAGTGCTGGCTTCGGTCTGGTATTTTGCACTTTGGGACACGCAGTGACGGTGAAGGTGGAGCGGCAGGCTTCACTCGGGCTCAGCACCGGGAAGGGACTGTGCGCTGGGCCTCGAGCCTCTCCCGTGCGGCCCTGACCGGCCACCCCCCGGGGGAGAGGCTGACAGCGGCTCTTTGGCCCCGGGGTTCCTCCTTCCACCGGCCAGAGCTCTCAGGTGGCATCAGCCCAAGGAGGTCACTGACAGGAAGATGCCGCTGCTGACAGGCGGGTCGCCGGCAGGTGTGAGGCTGCCCTCGCCTCAGCTCCTCAGGCCCAGCTCTGCTTTTGTCTCCAGCGCCCAGATGGGGTGCCTGTCCCCTCCGCCTGCCCAGCGCCGGGGAGGCCGCAGAGTCCACACCTGACGGGCCGAGGGCCGAGGCTGAGGACGGCAGCAGCTACCGCCTGCCTCCCAGGCCCTGCCCTTACCTGTCACTGTCCTGTGGGACCTTGGCTCCAACTTTCTTTTCATCCTTTGGGGGGGCTACGTCCTCCAGGAAGCTGCGGTCAAGACTGTCGTCGGGAACAAAGTCCTCCACGTTCTGGACCCTTGCCGGGGCCTCTGAAGCTGGGGCCGGCTCTGTGGACAGCAGGCACCAACTCTGGCCCAACGCCCAGCCCAGCCGCGTCCACCCCAGGCTGGGCCACGAGCAGGATGCTGTGCGGCTAGGCTGTGGGGCTGCCTGCCCAGCAGGAAGAAGGGCTCCCGGGGCCAGGGAGCCAGGGCCGCGCCCCACTTGGGATGCCTGTGCCCACCTCCTGAGGGCTGCTCTTGGGGCCTACCTGGGGGTGAAGGGGCCACCTCAGCCGCCTGCGAAGTCCCGAACAGCCTTGAGATGATGCCGCGCCGCGGGGGTGCGGCTGGGACCAGGGGGTGTGCAGGGGCTGGCGGCGCCTCCGAGGGGCAGGGGGGCCCCGGGCAAGCCGAGGGGGCCTGGAGGGGCGGCTGCGGAGCCGGCTGGGGTGTGCTGGGGCTGGAGCTCCCTGTGGACACTGCACTCAGAGGCACCACAGGAGACGGGGAGCCCGAGGACGGACTCTGCCCGTTGGTGGCCAGCGGGGACGCGTGGCCACGGCTGCGGGCCTCCATCATCTCGAGGAAGCTGCAGGCAAACAGGGCAAGGAGTGAGAAAGCCGCCTCCCCGCGTCTCTTCCTCTGAGGCCCCTCAGAGGCTGCTGCTGCTGTGCTGGTGGCGACGGGGTGTCCTCGCTCTCAGGCTCAGAGCCCCTACCTGCCTTTCCAGGAGGTTTCCCAGCGCAGGCTGGTGGCAAACACTGAAAGCACCCCCAAGGCGGGGGGTGACAGGTGCGAACACAAACACTGGCTGGGAGTCTCCTCCCGCGAGGGGAGGGGTGCGCGTGTGCGGGTGCGCGTGTGCCGACAGGCAGGCTTTGCTGTGCCCCCGCCCTATGCCCCCTGACCCTGTTTCTCGGACCCACCTACAGGGACAGGCTGCAACCCTCCCAGACAGGGAGGGGCCTAGACCCGGGCGGCCTGGGCCTGACCGTCCCACTGGCTGAGGACCCTGGTGTCACCTAGGCCTGTAGCAGGGCCTTCCTCCCGTGGGGTGGGCTTTCAAACAGAAGGTGTGGAATGGAGAGCCGGCCTGTGCCTGGGGGCCGGGGTCCCGGGGGGCTGGGGCGTCTGGGCCGGCCGCCCTCACCTCTAGGTTGGTATTTGGGTGAGGGGGTGGGCGGTGGGAAGAAGGACGGGCAAGGCACTGGGTCCTGGCGCAGGCTGGGAGCGGGATCCATCCCAGACCTCGTCCGGTCCCCCAGCTGCTCAGGGGAGGTCGCAGGGACACCACGTCCCACAGCCGAGCCCCCCACATGGCGCCGCCTTCTTCCAGTGCCCTGGTCCCGGGGGCTGGCTGGGGACGGGCGCTGGGGGGAAGCTCCAGCTGCTACCTCCCCAGGGACCCTATGCTCGGTGACGCCGGGCACCCAAGCTCTCAGTCAGGGGACACCTTGCAGGAGCTGGTCAGCCCCAGGGTGGCGTCCACGGCGAGGCCAGCCTGGCAGCCGGAGCAGGAGAAATCCGCCCCCCAGAATAACTCCTGCTGCCCCCGCTCTTGCTGTTCCAGGACCAGCAGCTGGATCTCTCTCTGGGAGACCCAAAGGCCCTTCCTCAAGTCGCTCTGGGGAAGCTGGGAGGTGTGAGGGTCCTGCCTGGGCTGCAGCCAGAGCCTGTGCTCCAGGCCGTGAGCACGGGTGGGGAAGCAGCCTGCTCCCCACCCCCGAGCCCCAACATTTGGATAATTCAACAAAACAAAGGAAGCACCTGTTTTTAGGGGTGGTTCAGGGTTAGGCCTTCCCCACGAGCTGTGGAAGGCAGACGGGCCTGCTACCTGCTCTGGGTGCCCCAAGACCCTGTGAGGGCAGAGGAGGGCCTGCCCGGGGGCTGCTCCCCACCCGCTCGGCCGTCCTGCTGGAAGTGCCAGGACAACGCCCCTTCCTCCACTATCAAGGACCAGGAGATTTGGTTCCCACCCCACACGCCTTCCCAAGGTCAAGGAGCTCTCTCTACTGGCATCAATCTCGGAAACATACATCAAAACAGGGACGGGGCCTCGGCTGGAAAACGTCAGGGTGGCCGGTCTTGCTGGGGCCTGGGGTGGACACGTGGCCGGGTCAGCGGCTCCCCCTTTTGCACGCCAGGTGGCCGACAGGTGGGCCGGTCTGGACAGAGGCAGGCGGGGGCCGGGCAGCTAGAGCGCCTACAGCCGCACCAGGCCTGCACGCCGTGTTCCCTCCACCCCCGCAAGGCAGGCAGCTGTCTGGGGGCAGCAGCTGCAGAAGAACCTCCGTGAACTGACGGCCACACTGTGTGCCCGTCACACCCGGTGAAAGCAGGCCGGGCCCGAAGTGCTCAGTGGGCAGGGGGCGGCAGGGCCCTGGGGTGTCCAACCTCACATCCTCAGGGCCGGGAGGAGCCCGGTATCTGCTTCCCAAGGAGGAGCCGAGGCCTGACAGCACGGAGAGAGCCACCGTCGCCCCCTTCCCGTGGGGCCTGGACCACAGTCAAAGCTGAAATGACTCGATTTCTTTGAGCAACACAACTCCGCGCGGACAGATCTACCCGGGTGGGTGGCACTCATGCTGCGGCCCCGCTAAGCGCACACCCGAGCTCAGAGGGAGGCCTGGCCCACAGGGCACACGTGTCACCTGCCCGCAGAGCCCTGCCTGCAGGGTCTAAACGCTGAGGGCAGCCGCGGCCGACATACATGTCGTAGTTCTGGTCCTCGGTCTCCTGCTGCACGGACAGCTCCTCCAGCGTGGCATCGATGTCCAGCTGGTTCGTCTCCAGCTGCCGCAGCAGCGTCTCTCTCTACGGAAAGGAAGCAGACACCTGAGCCGGGACCGTCGCTGCGATGAGCCACCCCTTCAGCCTGGCGCCCCTCTCGGCTGGCCCTTGATGGACAAAACCACCTCAAGCTGAGTGTCTGGAGCCGGGAGCCCGCACGGCCTCGCCCAGGGGGGCATGATGCCTGGCTGCTCTGCAGGGCTCCAGGGGCAGAGGTCGTGATGCGAGCGAACCGCCCAGAGAGACAGCGCCCTGTTCACACAAGGTACCCCAAAGTATAAGAAGCCCCAACACTTGCTGAAAAACACACGCTTCCTGCCAGCCCCAGGCTCAGCAGCAGCAGCAGCTTCCAGCTTCCATCCTGCCCGATGCCACCCCCCAACCCACACTGGGGGTGTTTTTCTGTGATTTGTGTACACGTTTTACTTGGACAGAAAGTTAAAGGGACTCCTACAGGCGACGTGGATCAACACCCAGGAAAGGGCAACCGGCATGTCTGCGAGGTCTGGACACCCTGAAAATGCCCGCTGCCCTGGCCTGCAGAGGCCTCGTCTCTTCAAAAGAAGGCGAGAGGAAAGGAGAGACAGCCGCTCGCCCGAGTAAGTTCTACATCCTTTTGGAGAAAGAACAGAAGCCACTGTGGCTGCAAGGACCACAGGTCAATGCCCCAGTGACAAGCCGTGTGGGTGACACGCGTCCCCGCTCTGTGATGAGCAGGGCAGTCACCTCTGGGGTCTCGCGCACGAAAGCCCATCACCCATCTGAAGTCAGATAGACCCTGAGCCAGGCCCGTCTGAAGAACTGTCACAGCCCAGCGCAGCCGCGGAAGAGTGACCACTACGTATGGGGTGGGCTGGGTGGGGCCCAGGACAGGGGGCCGGCGGGAGGTGCCGACGAAGCCTGTTTCTGTGGTCTTGATGGGAACACCGTGGAAACATGAGGCTGCAATCGGGAAGGTGAACCGGGGCACGGGAACGCTCTGCGCTCTGAAAACCTACAACTGTTCCCAAATACGAGGGTCGATAACGCCAACAGCAAAGGGCGAGGAGGGCACAGTGGGGGGAGGAGGGCACAGGAGGGGGAGGAGGGCACAGTGGGGGGAGGAGGGCAGGGGCTTCTAGGGCCCATCCCGGCACCTGTCGCCAGAGAGGGCCCAGGTCCACAGCGGGGACACAGTGGCACGGCCACAGGGAGGATCCGAGGCGTCCTGATCTGGGTGCCGGGGCCGAGTGCACCTCCACGGGGAGGACGGACACACAAGGGCCCCAGCAGGGGTCAGCGCAGAGGGTCGCAGCTCCCGGGGAGAATGTGTAAGGGACACCCATGTTCTCCCGCAGCTGGGTCCGTGGTTCCAGAAAGGCCGAGGTCCCAGACCACCAGGCAAGGGCAGGGGACAGGGTGGGCCATCACGGGGCCGCCAGCACCCGCACACGGCATCCTGATGGCCTCGCTCCAACCAAGCCATCAAGCTGCCCGCCCGCTCGGGCCCCATCCCTGCGCCCCAGCGGCCCTGGCAGATCCAAGCCCTGCCCCCTGCACCCTGCCGGCAAGGCTCACCTGAAGCTGCAGGAATGGGATATTGAAGAACCTGTGCAGGTACTTGAGACCGAAGCTGTTCTTCATGGAGGACTCGGCGTAGCGGAAGTAAGATGACCCCGGGGGCCTGTCAGGAAAAGCATGGAGACGTGGGAGACGGCGGGGGCAGCGGGCCACCCTTGGCGCCAGCACCCCCTTGCAGGGCTGAGTCGCCTCCTGTGGGTGACGGGCTCATAGTCCCCAGGCGGAGACCTGAGGTTAGGAGGGCTCTGCTTAGCCGGGCGCCCACCAGGGGATGCCTGGACCAGGAAGGTGCTGCCTGCCTGCCCCGGCAGGACCTTGATGCACCATCCCCAGCGCCTGGCCCCGGCCTCAGCGATAGAGGGAGGCTGCCCCCACCTGGCACCTGGGACTGCTCGGTGCCAGGAAGCCAGGTGCCCACCCTCGGTCCTGCCCACCCACACCCCACCCTCCAGGTGTGCGTCCCCATCCTGGAGGGGCAGGGTGCAGGCCAGGTGGGGCAGGGAAGCCGGGGGAGCTGGAGCACCTGGGGACCCGGGGCCGTGCAGCTGGGTGGGCGGCCAGGGCTCGAGGCAGGGGAGGGCGCAAGCAGGAGTGTCCCAGGCGGACAGGCCGACCCGCAGCAGCCGCGCCTGCGAGCTGGCACCCACCTGTCCAGGTTGTCGATGAAGTCTCGCACGTCGTCGGGCAGGATGACGCGATGCTCGCCCATGTCGCGGTAGTTCCCCAGCACGCACACAGGCACGTGCGTCGGCACTTTGGGAAGCTCCCGGAGAATGTAGTTGAAGGTCCTTGGGAGGCGCATGTGGGGAGAGATCCGCCTTAGCTTCCGCCCCCCGGGCAAAGCGTGGCTGAATGGCCAGCGTGCACACTGCTCACGGGCCAGCGCCCTTACCACTGCTTGGTGATGTCGAACATCATGACCACCCCGTTGCAGTTCTTGTACACGTCCAGGAACTCAGCATCCAGGGCCATCTCGGACTCCGCCTAGGGATGGGGGAATCGGGCCTCAGAGACGGTGCCCCAGGCCAGGTTCCACAGATGAGCACCCACCATCTCCTGGGAAAGGCTGAACAGGACTTTTACAACTGAAAAGACAATGGCTATTTTCATTTTGGGAAAAAAAAACGTAGACGCAAGGTTATCTGGAGTGGAGGCCACATCGTGCCTGCCCTCAACTGAGGGTCTCCCGCATCGGCTGTCGGCAGCGTCCTGACCTTGGGGCTCACGGACGCGCCACCGCTGGGACAACTGAGCTGAAGAAATGCGTCGCAGACCTGAGGATGCATGTCCCAGAGAACCTTCCAGAGCACACACACCAGGGAGGCTGCAGTGCTGGGGGCGGTAGCAACATGCCCACAAAGACCACACAGACCTGGGCCAGGCGGTCACTGAATCTTCCTATCCTAAAAGGGAATCCTAAAGGCTGCCCGCTGTCAGGAGGCCGTCTACGGACAGGAGGACCCGGAGAGAAGGGCTCTTGGAAGCCATCAGAAAGCTCTGCAGACCGGAAGGAGTGCTAGCTGGCCCCTGACTTCTTTGTGTCGAGGTGGCGGCCGTGGTGAGAGCCCTCTCGGAGCCACAATCACGCCCACGTGTGCCCGGGGCCACACCTGAAGGTATGCCTATGCTTTTAATGGCCGAGGCCTTTGTAACACGGATATAAAATTTGGCCACTTCACCTAAATTCCTCTCAGGTCACCCCAACTCCGAGTAGGGTCTGGCGGGCATCCCTGACACAGAGCAGCAGCTCAGGTGACCCCAACCACCCCTACGTGACCAAGGGCAGCACGGGAGTGGCCACTGAGTCCACCTGAGTCCACCAGCACAGATGGAGTCCTCAGGAGGGCCAGGCCAGGCAGGAGGCAGAGGGGCCTGAAGAACAGATGCCTGCTCACAACCGCCCACCCGAAATAGTGGGCCACGTGGGAACAGACGCAGCTCACCTCCTGGGGGTCATTCTCCATCTTCAAGGCATCACCTCGCTTCTTGCATTTTCCTTAAGAAAAGACACAAAGTCACGGGGTGGAAATGCTGGGCCCAAGGATGGCCTGAGCGGGTAGCAGCCCCTCCTTGCGTCCCACTGCCCCCCATGCCCCTGCCCCCACCTCCAGTAGGTGCCTTACGGGCTGGGGTTGGAGCCCCCGGGACCCTAGGGTAGGACACGGCCAGGACCCCAGGGAGGCCACGGAGGCTCCCTGAGCTGGTGCTGAGGGTGGACGAGCTGGGCTTGGGGCCAGGAAGCCGTGGAACCACCTGAGCAGTAAGAGCTCCCATGCCCAACCTCCCTTCCCTCCACCTCAGACATTTCTGACGGGGGAGGAAGGACCACTCGTCACCCTAGGGTCCCGGGGCCCTCAGTCTCAGAGCAGCGGGCTGGGCGAAACCAACAAACCGGGGTTTGTTCATTAGAAGGCCGCCCCCTGCCTCTTCCACAGCCGCTCCCAGAACCTCTCACTGCCCTCTGATCCCGTCTCTGGAGGTGCCCCCAGCTCAAGACGCTGGCCACCTCGCACCCTCCCAGTGGATGCCTAGGGCCACAGGGTCGAGGCCCGAGCACCACGACTGCCGACAGGTGTGGCCGAAGCCCAGGATGTGCCACCACCGCCCAGCTGCGAGCAGAGCGGAACCTGGGCCAGTGATCCTGGGAGGAGGGCCGGGCAGCCAGAGTTATGCCGCACCCGCTCCCACCATGAGGGGCACCATCTCTCAGCCGCTGCCACCCCCCTCCAACTCGAGGCCCTTTGCTGCTGTGGACGAGCCTCGGACCGTGTCCAACGGGGGACCAGTTAGGGTGGGAGAGAAGGCACTTTCCCTTCCCACTCTGAAGATTCCCACCCGAGGGGGACCAGATGACGGAGCGCTCATACGGAATGCTGCCCCTGCCCCTGGCTGCCAGCACATGAGCAAGCCTCCTCTCCACACTGCAAGGAGCTCTGTGGTGAACAGCCACCCAGGGAACTGTGGCCAGCCCATCACTGCCTTTCCACGGGCGGGAAGTGGGGTGCTCGAAGGTTCCCAGAACAGGGCAGTGCCTGCCTCTGTACCATGAGGCCGTTCCCCCCACTGAAGACACGACACGCTGCTGCATGGAAGGGGTCCCGTCGCCAAAGACAGAGCCCATTCTGGACATGGGCATCCCGTCCCAAATGAGTGCAGACCCAGGGAGTCGGAGCCAGGCACGAGGGGGCAGGGGTGCGGGATGTGCTGGGGCACGGAGGGCAGCCTGGCCCGAGCGACGGCTCCCCCTCACATCCGGATGGCGGCTGGGCTGCAAGGGGCTGCTTCGTAGTGCTACCCGGCCACACGCACACAGGACGCAGTGTAAGCACAGTTTGGAGCACGAGGCCCCTCCAGGCCCTGTGGGGTTTAAAGCATCCTGGGGGCAGTAGCCCCAGCGTAGCGCTCGGGCTCAGGGCAGCAGCATCCTCACCCGGCTCGATGGGTCCTCGGAACCCAAACCCACCTCCAAAGAACGTGGTGTAGGAGAGAGCGCGTGTCCTGCACCAGAAATCACAAGCTCGTAGAAGACAACGTCCCTTTGTCCCTGAAGGACGGGAGGAGCTATAGCAGGCCTGCGGGGTCCGAGGCCAGGCCTGGGGGTCGGAGGTCAAACCTGCGAGGTCAGACCATGGTGTACACAGGGCACCGGCCCCAGGGAGGAACACGAGCATCACAGAGGAGGGGCCTATGGCCTGGGTGCAAGGAGGAAATGAATGAGATGAAACACTGGGGGCGAACATGCCCACGCCCCCAACCCCGGCCCGCCTGGTGCACACAGGCATAGCCATTTGGGGTCTGTGTGCGTGCTGATGTCCCTGAAAGCTCAAGCCACTTCAGAAGCCAAGGACCCTTGGCTCTGGGCACAGGGGCAGGAACAAGTGGGCTGCCACACCCACGGTGCTGCAGGAAGGGCTCCCTGAACAGTCCCACAGAGCCTCTGGGTGTGGTCCGTGTCTGCCCTTCATGGCCACGTGCTCAGTTCAAGCGGGTGGAACAGGTGTTTCAAGAGCAAAGACCACGGTGCCCCGACTGGTCAGCACCGGGCGCTCCATCGTGGACCACACACCCGGAGCCCGATGGCACGGTCAGCACAGAGCCAGGCCTCCGACGGCCCCTGTGCCCAGGAGCCAGAGTCAAGGGACTGAGGCGCCAGGAGGCAGCAGGGGAGGGGCCGCCAGCGAGGGAGGGAGGGCAGCTGTTCTCCTCCATGGCACAAGCAGAGCTTGAAAGAGAAAAGCACGCTCATAGAAGGAGCTGACTTACCCTTGTCAACTACATCCCAGACTTCAACTTTCACGATATCATCAGTGGCTAAAACAGGGGGAAAACAGTAAGATCAGCAGCCAGTGTGAACTTCCGGTTTCAAAGATGGGCCGCTTTCAGGGGCCGTGCGGATGTCACTGTCCCCACTCGGCGCCTCCCTAAGGGCCCCTGCTCCCGCCCAGGCTGGCGGGTGCTGTGCCCAGGACACCCCCTCCCTGGAAGGCAGGGAACAATCTGGATACCTCCTCAGCTGACATGACCCCGTGTCCCGAAGGGTCCCTGGGGCGGGCTCGTGCCCAGCCAGAACTCAGGGCCCCGCAGGCCCCCCCCCGGCTTCTGCGGGAAGGCCCAGTTCCAGGGATTCTGCCCCTGCTCCTTGGCATAGGTCTCTGCTCTGCTGCGTGCGGGGGGCCAGGGGAGCAGGCTCTGGGATTGGCCAGTCTGGCGTCAGGGCCTGTGCACATGCCCGGGCCATCAGCGGGTCCACCCACCACCCCAGGGATTCCGTGGGGAAAGGGGAGAGGTGGGGAATTGCCGGGCACCTGCCACCAAGCTGCAGGGCACAAGAAGTGCGCTGTCCCTGCCAACTTCACCCCAAACCAGGAAGGGGTGCCCTAGGGGGTGAGGCTTTCCTGTGCAGCTGGCGGGCAGGGCAACACTGAGTCCACACAGCTGTCCTGCGTCACGGCCTGGCCGTCCCTAGGAGGGAGTCAGAACTTCTACAAAGGCCCGTGTGTCCTGCTGTTGGCCCGCTGGATGTTTTTTTTAACGAAAAGGAATGTTTAAAATGGCTCAAAGGTCTTTTGCTTTCTGGCTCCTGAGCACGCAGAGTGGATTCTCTCCCTCCCAGCAGGGCGCCCCGTGGTCGCTGTCCCCCAGGAGCGGAGTGGAGGTGCCTGCCATTCTGGCTACGGCCTGGTGGCCGCCAAGTGTGTCCTGCCCATCAGGCAGTCTTGCCAACAAACCCCCTCCCAGGACCCTGTGGGGACTGGCACTTCACAACTGCCGCCAAGAGCTGAGCTCCAAGGCCCAAGGGGCCTCTGTCTGCTGGGGCCCAGCACGCGCTGTGGCCGGGATGGTCCCTGCCCAGAGGCTCTGCCCCTGGGACGTCCGAAGGTCCAGGCCTCTGGCCCCGCTCCCCAAGTGGACCGAGTCTCCTGCGGGACAGGGGACTTCAGGGCAACCCCAAAGCGGCTTTGATGAGCCCCCAAGTTCATGCGTGTGCGGTGTTCCTGTGACGACCCCAGGCTGGGGGAGGGCGACGGGAGGAAAACCCCTACCCAGCAGGCTGGTGCCCGCCCAGACCCCCGGAAGCCCCCCACCCCAACCCCCGCTGCCCTCACTTTTGTAGCTCCAGTGGATGCTGGTGACCTGGATCTCCTGTGTGGGGATGTACTCCTCCACGAACTTCTTGCCCTGCAGCCGGTGCCACAAGGCTGTCTTGCCCGTGTTCCTGTCCCCTCGGATCACGATCTTCACTGCGGGGGAGAAAGCACAGATCAGGCAAACAGTCAAGGCAAAGGCAAACTTTCACTCCACCGAGAGAGTCCATGCACGGCTTCTTGTGCACGTGTGGCTGGCGAGCCAGGAGAGCTGAGTGAGGTGGGCTGGCCGGGAGCCCCCGGAGGGACGAGGCCATGGGCACATGTTCGCTCACTCGGGGCACCGGCAGCCCTGCTCTCCCCCAGGCCCCCGACGGACTTCCTCCGGGGCAGGTGGTCGACCTCGGGACTCTGCACTTGGGAACGCAGTGGTCCAGAGCCGGGTGCCCGTGGGGCAGGTTGGGGCAGGCTGTGCTCACCTCTGCAGGCCCCACGATTCCCACATCTGCTCTTACCCTACTTTCCCAGAGCCCTGGCATCTTCGGTGCAGGATTCTGCAGGACGCAGGGCTCCTCAAGACCACATTTGGGGTGACAACAGGAAGCCTGGATTCTACTCTGCTTGCTCAGCCAGTGTTTAGGAGTGTGGATGTGGAGGCCTGGGGGCAGCGTCTCCCCCACCGGCACTGAGCACCTGGCAGGGCCGGCGTGGACTCCGTGTTTCTCACCCCGTCATCCTCTAGGGCGCCGTCTTCTAAGTTTTCAATGTACCGGCACAAAGTCATCCATGACATTTTATGTTCTAGACTTCATGGTTGCTGCTGTGTACTCTTCATCCTCCCGGATATTTGTTTTGTCTTTTTAATTAATCTTCCCAGAGGCTCGTCTACTTGAGCAGTCACGTACACACACCCTGTGTGTTTTGTTGGACGCCTCCAGTGATCCTTCTTAAAACCCACTTGCTTCTGCTTTTTTCTTTGTCATTTACTTCTTCTTACTTTCTTGAGGTTTATCCTGTTCTTTTCCTGGGTTTTCACATTGTATTCTCAGGTCCATGACCACCACAAGTGTGTGGGCTGTTCATTATCACTGGATTACAAATACTTCTTTGACCCATAAATTACTTAGAAATATTTTTAAGTTTCCCCCCCAAAGTTGTACTTTTTTGTTATTCCTATCCAGTTTTACTCACTGTGGCCCCAGAATGTGGTTTTTATGGTACATATTCTTGGATGTCTGTTCGGACTGACGGTTTTAGGAACGCTCCTTGGTTTGAGCGGGGCTGCGTGCAGACGCCTGCTCTTTGCTGAGTCTTCCTCTCGCCCGGCCGGGTGTCTGACCTGCACCCAGTGTGAGTCCCCACAGCTCCAGCACGAGGACCCCACGGGTGCAGCTTCCTTGTGGCTGATACTGACCCACTGCTTGGTTCCACAAACCTGCTTTCAGCCTTTCTATGCCATCATGTGTTGGACGTGTCTCTTACACATCACACAGCCAGAAAGAAATCAAGTCACAGTCTTTCTTTCACTGGTGCATCTGCCTGCCAACAGAGGCGGGTAACCCCCTCCGCCACGTGCGATCATTTCCAGTCACTGCCGGGGTTCCCTCCCCTCTTTTCTGCCTTCTTTCCTGTTGGGCGAGGTTTTTTTTTTTTTTTATTCCTCTTTTGCCTGGTATTTATTTGGAAGATTTGAGATCTATTTCTATTCTTAAATTTTTAACACACACCTTTGCTGCAGTAAAGTCTGAAGTTAATACATGTCCTCGGCTCCCACGTAAACACAGCTCTGGTCAGCGCCATCGTGGGTTACACGCTGATCGCTAGTGTTCTGGCTTCCCCTTCTGCGCTACCCATGGTAGTCACGATGCTCTTTCACCCATTTCCGTGCTGACCTGTGCCTTGCACACCTCCTCCATCTCCCGAGCTCCCCCTCCATCTGTCTGGAGGACCTCCTCCGGGATTTGTTTCAGCAGGAACCTTCGCACAGAAACTGTCCAATTACACTGGAGAGGGGTTTAATCGCACTCACTTACTTGGTGCAGATTTCTAGGCCAACCAGGATTTCTCCACAGGAACATCTCCACCACCATCACCGTCAGCGTGTTGTCAGGCTCTCGGCTGTCCCTCTGCTTGCCCTGGTCGCTTCTACAATTTTCCTCTTTGATTTTGCTGTCCTGAAATTCCCATGATGTGTCCAACTCTGGGAGTTTGAAAGCCCTGGCTCTGGGTTTCTTGGAGTTTCATGTACTCTGGGAACTCCAGAAAGCCCTAGCCTGCACTTCTGCAGTAACTGCCTCTTCTCCATCCCTGCTATTCTTTCCTTCTGAGACTCAGATCACATGTGTATGGGCATCGCTCAGTTCTGGGCCCGCACCTCCCTGCCAGGTGCCACCTCCACCTTCAGCTATTGTGCTGCTTCGCCTGCCTGCCGGCTCTTTGTTTTCGTGACCTGCTCCTTCATTTCTGGAGGGTCTCTTTGGTTCTTTTTTCAAACACGGCTTGTCTGTCCAGAGTCTTGATATAATCTTAGAACTGTTTCCTTCTTTTACATCTTTACCAATTTTAACATATATTGATATTTGTTTTCTATTCTGTTTTGAGAATGAAAAGTCTTAATTTTCTCTCTCTTCAACTGAAATCCTTTTAAAATTTGAAATTTACTCTTCAAAAAAGTTAATTAGAAGAAACCGTATAACGTCAGAAATAAATAAAATGATCTGCTTTCATCCATTAAAAAAAGGAATTGGCCTCTACTTTTAAATTAAAAAGTCAAATCAATCTCAGAACCTTAGACACCGGCTCAGATAAGCTAAATAAGTGATTCACTGAAAAACCTTTAAGATTGACCCAAGAAGTGATGCGGAGCCCTTTACTTAAGAAGCATGTGGCATGCCAGACGTTTTACTTAACAGAATAACTCTCTGTTCTATTCTACGTCTTTCTTTTATTCTAAGTAAAGATACAACGCAGAGGACACAGGGATCTACTCCAGGACCCAAGAATCTCTCCTACTCCCTGGTTCAACAGTGATTCACTCACTGCCACACATTTCCTGCAAGATAGGGAATCTTTTTTTTGTATTTTCAAACAACAAAAAAAAGTATGGTTTATCTTGGATGCAACTGATGCAATCAGTCACTCTGCAGGAGGCACAACTGAAATCCAACGATGCCCTTTCTCCGTACCACCAGCAGGGATCACTAGACAGACGCCCAGCTGGCCACCTCCTCCTGGGCAGCCCCTCACCCCCACCGCAGCAGTGGCTCCTCTGCTCAGAGCCCTCTAAGGTGTCCCGTTCACAGAGTGCCCAGGATGGTGTGAGGGCCGCACTTCCGCGGCTTGGCCCCCCGTGCTTCTCTCCTGATCTCGCTCCACTGTGACCCCCTTGGCCCTTCTCCACGAAGCCCGCTCTGACCTTCTACTTAAAGTCCCAACCCCAGCCCCCACCCTGCTCCATTCCTCCACCCTTCAGATGGGTTATATGGTTACCTCCTCGTCGTGTTTGGTGCCCACAGTCTGCCTTTCTACCCCCACTAGAATGGAAGCTCCACAAGGCAGAGACTGGCGTCTGGGTTTTCACTGATCTACGCTTAGTAAATATTTGCTAAGTAAATGAACGCTAGGGAAGGAAAACCTATAAATGAAAACGTGGCAGATCACGGGCACCAAAGGCTCGGGAATTTGCAAATCGGCCCTGCTGGGGCAGGTCAAATAGTTCGCCAAACACAGCTGTTTATTTCTGAAAGAAAAAGCTCTCTTACCCAGAAACCAACCTTTCAAAGGTTTCCTGGCAAGGAAGTGTTTAACTCCATTTTAAGTTCTAGCACTGAAATCCGACTGGCCAGGACTCTGGCTGTCCCGGCGTCTGGAGGCTTTCTCAGTAAGGAATGCAGCCTGGAGCAAGGGCAGTCTGGACGCAGTGCACAAGACAGGTGCTCCCTCACTGGACCCAACACAGGCAGCATCCTTCCACTTTACACGCGAATGACTTCCAAACCATGGACAATGTCCAATGTCTCATTTGGGTTTTGATTCTAAACGGGACGTGTATGCTGGGACTCCGCATGGGTGTCACTTCTCATCGTCATAGCAATTTAAAAGAAAATGACTTATCTGCCCCAGGAGGACGAGGTTCTGTAAGAGACAGTCATCAATTCTTACCCATAAAAGTCCTGAGTCTAGAACTATCATATTGCTGGTTTGCTCCCCTAAGTAAGATGTTTTGGGAAATAAATATTAGAAATGTTCTATTCTACTGACTAATAAAAAAATTTTAAAGTTTCAAAATTGCAGTAGTAGCCAACTACAGGGGCAGCATCACCCCGAAATGTCCTGTGGGCACAGCACCCCGTTTCTCTCAACTGCACCGCCTTTCATTCATCTTGTTCTGGATCAGAATCTGCACCCCCCCCCCCCCCCCCAGTTCCTGAGGCGGGTCTCTTCTCTGGAAGGACTCCAATGTCCTTTCTACTTTTTACTCCCGCCCACCCAGGACCAGGGGGTGTGCCCGCCAGGGAGTGCTTTTCCAAAGGTGAACATTTTTCAGGTCTAGTTTCCAAAGGACTAAGATTAAGTTTTAAAAAATAATACCATAAATAATAAAATTAAATAAGGGAACCAAAGGTGGATTGTAAAGATTTGTGTAAATGAGTATTTTGACTTACTATTCTCTTCTTGGAATGTGAGAGAAATACACACAAAATTGGGTAAAATACATGCAAAACGATCCCTCTTTTAAACCCAAAGTCTTTCCAATCAGTTTCTTAATATGGTACATTGTTACTGAAATATGGGTCATCACAGAGACTGAAAGTAGCAAAGGGAGGAATGTCCAGTATCTTGTAGCAATATATGGAAATACTTAAAGAGGGAAACAATTTAAAAGCAGAGAACAACATTAAAAAATCTTTAAATACTGCTAGCAAAAAGCGAGCAAGATGGAAAAATTTTAAAGAGGTCAAGAGGACGGTCAGCCTCTAGGAGATACACAATTTACATAATTTATAACTGAGGACTGGAAACGACCTGGGCTTTCAGGGTATCTGGTAAATAACTCCTCTTTCCCGTAGGAGAAAAGAAATCTCTACAATAACAAGTAAGAGCCTGTGCCTTCTGGAGCTTTTCTAAATATATCCCTTACAAATGCTTCTTTAAAAAAAAAGGTGGGGGGGGGGGAGGCAAGAACGTGCGGCGTAGCTGACACTCCGTCTTCAAACGGGGTTCGAAGTCTACAAAGAAAAATCCCACAGCTCCAACTACCAAAGCCAGCGGAGTCCTCCGCTCTCTTCTCTTGCGGGTGACCCCACGGTTCATGGATGGAGAGCTCCACCCCGCCCTTTAAAAAGCGTCATACACCACAGACTCTCCCCACGTTATGTAAGAATTCCTCTCAGACGAGGTCACCTGGGCCAGTGAGGGTACCGGAGACGCACCAGGAGCCGCCTAGACCAATTTCACTCGAATGTCCCATCGTGCCAGCATTCCTCGGGAATGACCCACAGGTCAGAGGGGAGCGCCGCGGGCCGAGGAGCCCACCTTCTGGCCCTGGGGTCCTCTAGGACCTCCTCTCCGACCCGCATCACCTCCCAACTCCAAGGGAACGCCCCTGGGGCACCCGCAACGTGCCCGGCACAGGTAAGGGCTCAGCTCACCTGCACACAGACGGCGAGGCCCTCGGAGCGCGACGGGCCCCCCAGTGCTTCCCGGGCGAGGCCCGCCTCGGTTACCACAAGTCCTGGACGGCGCGGCCGGGGCCTGCGGACCCCGCCCGCTGCACCCGTGCCCCCACTTTTCACGTGCCCCCGCAGGAACCCCACGTCGGGCCACACTCACTGTTGTACTGCACCCCCTTGGCGAAGCGCCTCTGCAGCGCCTGGTTCATGGACTGCAGCCCAGCCGGGATGTTCTTGTCGCGGCCCGGAGCCTGCTCCGACCCCACCAGCTTCTTGAGCGCGGAAAACATCTTCCCGCTCCCACGTCCGAGCCCGGCGTGGCTCCCGAGTTCAGCGGCAGCGGCGGCGGCGGCGCGGCGCGGATCGCACCATGTCCCGGGCCCCGGCGACCGGGCGCCTGCCTCGAGGGCGGCTCAGGGGCTCAGCCGCGGAGGATCAGCTTCGGCCCCCGCGGACCCCGGCGCGGCCGCTCTGCGCTCGTCAGCGCCGCCATCTTGGCGCCGGCTCGGTGGGGCGCGCGGCTACGGGGCTCCGCGAGGGCCACTGGAGTGCGGCGCGCGGAGAGGTGCGCGTGCGCAGAGCGCTGCGGTCGCGGGGCGTGCGGCTACGGGTCGCTGCTAGGGCCACGGGCGGGTGGCGCGCGGAGGTGCGCTCTTGCGCCGGGCGGTGCAGGTGCGGGGCTTTGGACTCCGCAGTCCAGCCTTACGAACTGCCCCCAGGGTTTCAGCTCAGCTCAGACCCCCGTCCGCATCCCCGCCCGGACCCCCTACTCACTCTTACCCCTGCACCCAGATCCACACCGAACACCCCACTTCCCCGCAGACTTCCCAACGCTGTCCCCCACATCTGCGTCCCCTCAGGTGCCCCGCAGTCCTGGAAAAATGTTTATTTGTGTAACCAATGACAGCATGGGGGCGGGGAGTGCTGGCGAGGCGGGTTCTTCCTCTTCCGGTCACTTCTTCTTCTTGGCCACCTTGAGCTTCCCCTCTATCAGCCGCCGGCCCTGTCTCTTGATCTCGGCCCGCGAGGGCACGTAACTGTGGCCCACGTCGGCGAACTGGAAGGTATCTGCAAAGGAGGGGGGGGAGGGCAGCTGCGCCCGCAGCCCGTCTGCCCCGCGAGGGTCCCCAGATCCTGGATTGTCCCCTGGCGTCCGTTCACCGCAGGGCCAATTGTACCAACGACGTATATTTCTTACTTTCTGTGTCCCTGATGCTCTGGCATTTGAGGTCTCGCACAGCCGGGGAGAGAGACAGACCAGGGTTCACCCAGCCCTTCCAGAGCCCACACCCAACCACCTCTGTCTAACGCACACCCCAAGCCAGAATCACCCAGGGCCAGGTGCCAGGCAACTGGGGACAGCCCCTGTGCCCCAAACCTGCTGGAATTATTCGAACGGGCATATCTTAAGCTGTGTGCCCTGCCCTGCCTTGCCCTTCCCCCAGAAACCCCAATAAGGGCCCTGGCCAAGGCCTTGCCCCCTGCCTGCCTACCGGCACTGGTGCCTCCCTGTGTCACAAAAGGTGGTAAGTTCTTTCAATGGCATTAACTTCACCAAGTCACCTCTATAAATTAAAAATCCTGTGGGTGCAACTGACACACCCTTTCTATCCCTTTAGCCCCCACTGTCCCTCCAGGCTGCCCTAGTCAGATGCAGCAAGCGCCATCCCCAACCTCTGCCTCTGCACAGCTCAGGCCCACCACCAGCTGCTGGGCGGCCTGTGCCTGTGACATCCTCCTCCATGTCCTCAAAGCTGATCCTGGTGTTCTGCTTCTCCTTCAGGGTCGAGGACTCCAGGGCATCCCTCACCTTCGTGTGGACCTGCAGGGCATGGGGACTGTCAGCTCCGAGGGCACACGAGGCGTGTGGGCACCCCCCGGGCCAGGGCTACCTCCTCTGTCCTGGGCATCATCTGCACTCGGTCAGCCAGGTATAGCAGCTTCCCCTCGCAGTATGCCAGCTTGCTGTACACATCCAGGGTGTCGGAGGGCAGTGCTTCTTTCTGTGGCCAGGAGGAACAAGTCGTCTCCCTCTGGCCCCTCCAGGGGACCCTCTGTACTGGGGGCTCCTCCACGCTTCCCTGGTACCTGGGCCGTGGGCAGGGGGACACCGATCAGGCGGATGTGGAGGTTGTCGATGCCAGTTTGGATGGTCAACAGCAGCTTCTGGCTCTTGGCCATCTTGGCGTGGGCCCGCTGCAGCCGGTCTTCCTCCTCCTTCAGCATGTCCTTCATTTTCTTCTCAACAGACTTCAAGCTGTTGAGGATGAGGGAGGTGGGTAGCGGACCGAGGGCAAGGTAGCAGAGTCCCGAGCGGGTGCTGTGCTAATTCGGGCTCAGGAGCTCACATGCGGGCACTTGGGGCCCCTCGGCAGCGGGTGCGCTCAGCTCCGAGCCTGGTGCCAGCCGCGGGGCTGTCAGTGAGGAGGAAGTCAGGGGCTCCCGGGTACCTGCTGGAGCTGGGCGTCGGGTGGAACTTGAGCATCACCTCCTCCGTCGCCAGCTCCTTCATCACGGCCTCCAGCTGCGCCCGCCTCCCCTCACCATCCGCCACCTGCAGTGCCAGGTTCTCCTCCGTGCTCCTCTGAGCCAGGAAGCGGCCGCCGATGTCCTGGCGGGGCCAGTGGTCAGTAACATTGACCGTGGCTGGGCGTTGAGGACCTGAGGCCCTCTGTGTGTGTCACCCTCGTGACAGGCAGCGGGGCCAGATGACCCCAAGGGAGAGCCAGAGAGACCACCGCCAAGAGACTGCATGGCTTTGAGTCACTCGTCCAAGGGTGACAAGCTTACGTCAGGACCATGGACAGGAGCTCAAGGCTTACTAATAATAAATCCAGGGCGGATTAAAGTAAAGGGGGTGGGGCGGAGAGGCAGCTGGTTGTCATGATGCTGTTGGTTTGGGAAGGGGAAGGAGTTAAGAGGTGAAGGCCACCTCCTTGGGGTTTGATCCTCAAATTCCAGCAGGCTCTGTGCAGCCCCTGGAACACGGCTTGGATTTGCCAGCTGCGTCCCTGGAGTGCCCGCCACTCTGAGCTGTGGGGCCGCTGCTTTGTGTGTCCATTCATGCAGAAAGTGTCTGCAAAGCCTGGCCCAGCTCAGCTGGCCCTTGGGCTGGGGCAGGGTCCCCACCCGTCCTTCTGCCCACATCCCAGGAGTGCCAGGGAGCAGTACCCAGAGGTGAGAGCACTGCACAGCAGTCTTGACTTTCTCCACCAAAGCCGTCACGTCCGTCTGGTATTCGATATCAGCCTTGGAGGTCTCCGTTCTCCTCACTGGGCACAGCAGAGGGGAAGGTCAGCCGGCATGCAGGAATGCTGTGGGAGCTCTGCGCGAGGCCGTCGGATGCCCCCATACGTCGTTAGGGGAGGCCACCCAAGAGCTGGTTACCCGTCAGAGTCGCCTTCACCTTAACTGGCTTCCTCCTTGGCCAGCCCTCGAGGGATGCCCCAAGGCAGCTCCATCCAGAGGAGGACCAAAAGCAGCCTGGCACAGTGGGGCTTAGTGGGGCTTCTCAGAGGCGGCTCAGGGGTGCCAGGAGCATTGCCGAGTGCATTTTACAGCTGAGAAGCCGGGGGCTCAGCCACCCCTGGCCAAGAGCCCAGAGCCGGCAGCAGCACCTTGAAGCATGCGCTGTGACTGTTGGTGTGCACCGGTGCAGGTCTAGCCAGGGAGGGGCCGGGGCTCGTCGGTCTCCCTCACCCCGGCCCCTGCAGGTTACCCCCACCTCATGGTGACCCACCTCTCGGGACCCTGGCTGGGGTGGCGGGAGCTGAGTGCTTACCTTTCAGAGTTTCGGGGCCCATCAGGTTGGAGGGGAAGTGCAAGTCCCGCAGGCCCTGAGGAGGGGGAGGAGGAGGTGAGGGGTGTCCTCTGTGGGGCAGGGGCTGCTGTGCCTGACGTGGCCCGGACTCACCCAGAGGTATTTCTCGTTGGTCTCCTTGGTGTGGATCTTGTCAATGAGCTTCTTCTGCTGGTTCAGCCGGTTCTCCCGTGCCTGGCGTTCCTTGATGAAGGTGGCCTCCCCTTGCCTCATGTTCATCTGGGGACACAGGAAGGGGGACGGGGGTCTGTCCCACCAAGGCCACCCAGGGTGCCGATCCAGTTCAGTGTCAGTCCCCGTCCTCCTGATTTGGGACGCTCTGCCTGCGACCATCACCCTCCCCGTTGTGTTCTGCCTTCCTCTGGGACGCCCCCCCCCGCCCCCGCCGCCTGGCCTCTGAGCCTTCCCTTGAGTTACACCCCTCCAGCTGGGGTCACTCCGGCTGCAGCCATAGGCTCAGGGACCGCCTGGGACGTGCCTCACAGATTTCTTTCTCCAGCCCCGGTCCTCCGCTGCCTCTACCAACTCCCCGTAGAACTCACTAGAGTGGACTCCACATGTCTAAACACAAACTCATCATCTTCCCCCAGACCTCCTGTCTCCCAGCACATCCTGCTTTGGTGGCTGAATCCACTGTCTGTCTGTGCCTGCTCACGCATCCGGCGTGCCACGCTGTGCCCTTGCCTGCACGTCTCACTCGCCCCGCCCCCATCGGGGTGACGTCTTAAAGGCTTCTCGGCTCCGTCCGAGTTTGGCCACCCATCTCCACCACTGGTCTGGCCCAAGTGACCAGTGTCTTGGCCCTGGTCCCCTCCAGTCTCTGCAGCCAGAGCACACCCGTTTGGAGACACGAATCTGATCCCATCTCCCCCCACCTCCTCCCAGGGCTCCAGGTTAGGAGGGCCGCCACTGCAGCCCTGCCACCTGCTGCCCACACAGGCTCCAGCCCCCATGCCTCCTTTTGGCCCTGTTACACCCCAAGACTGTGTGGCCCAACCTCCAACCCCCAGAATCCGCCATTCACTGCCTTCCTGAGAAGGTCCGAACCCCAGGGTGGCCCCACTTCATGAGGAGGGGGCAGGCTGGCCTGGCAGGGGCCTCGGCACAGAGTGGGTGAAGGGGTGGCACCTGCCCCATCCAGGTCACTTCTCTGCCTTCTCCGTCTGCCTCATGGCTTCTGTGCCTGGTGGGGCCCCCTCTGCCCAGCCTCACAGGTGGTAAGGCAAGCAGGGCGGCAGGGCAGCCACTGGACTCCTCCAGTGATGACAGGGGGCGTGGGCATGGGGGTGTCCCGACGGACCCTGGGCCAGACAGGTTCAAGAGATGGCCCTGCAGGGCCCCCAGCCTGGGACCTGCTCTCACCTTGACCTTATCCGTAACCATCATGGCATCTTGGGACATGACTGTCATGTCCGACAGTTCCGAGCAGTAGTCACCCACGAGATTCTGCAGCTTGTCCAGCTCTGTGGGGTATCCTGCCAGCTTCTGCAGCAGAAGGGCAAGTGCAGGTGGGCACAGAGGCTGACAGTCCAGGGACTGCGGGCCAACCACAGGCTCCCCTGGCTCCTCCTTCGTTCTCTTCTGGCCCGCAAAGTGGACCACGCCTACTCCCCACCCCTCACCCCGGACTGTGCGAGCCCAGAGGACAAGTATAGCCTGGCATGTGGCCCCAGCCGGGCCCAAAGCAGGTGAAAGGACATGTTTTGGGAGGGAAAACAGCATCTTCCTGGTGGATTCTCTCACTGCCCAGGGCCAGAGTCCAGAGACACTTCCAAAGAAGTTGTGATGGGATGTCTCACCACGTGAGAGGTGACTGTGAAAGCCCGGGAGGCTGGCTGCTGTCTGAAGTGAAGCAGAGGGCCTCAAAACACTGGTGTGAGGTCAGAGACTCAGGACTCAAGGCCAAGGCTGTGACCTGACTAGCTAGCATGGGACCTTAGGAAAGCCACTTAACCTGGGTTTTGCCATGTGTAAAGGTAATAATGGCTCTTTCAGGAGGTCGCTGTCAGGATGGACTGAGGAGGTATAATGATGTATATTTAGCACAGGGTCAGGTTCATAAATGTCCAATATATCTTAGCTCTTAGTATTTTGTTGTTGATAACTACAACGTAGAATCTTCACTTTTTTTTTTTTTTTTTTTTAATGCAAGGGGGACTTCCCTGGTGTTCCAGTGGTTAAGACTCGGCGCTTCCACTGCAGGGGTCACGGGTTCGATCCCTGGTCAGGGAACTAAGAACTCGCATGCCGTGCCATGCGGCCAAAAAAAAAAAAAAAAAAAATAGCAGATGACCACAGGAGTTAATTTTTTGGGGGGCATATGTTCTGAAAAGATAAGCAAGTACCACTGGGAGGACATAATGCATACAGGTGAAGGAGGAGCTGGACCCCAGAGTGCAGTCGGAGTGGGAAGGGGTGTGGGGAGGAGGAGTGGGCCCAGGAAGGAGATGTGGGCAGGGCCACAAGGTGAGCCTCCAGGACCCGGGGCCTGAGGCAAGAGGGACAGGCTGGAGGACAAAGCTGAGTGCTGCTGGGCTCTGGGCACTGTGGGCAGGATTTGGGGGGCATGACCCCAGCTGCGAAGAGCTGCAATGCCCACCCATCCCACACCCTCCTCCAAACGCATTTCTACGTGTCACCCTCCCAGCCACACTGACCTCCAGGGCTTCCCCTCCCCCAGCCCCAGGATGAAGGTGGGGTCTTCCCTCTCTCTCCCGGCCCCACCTGCCAAGCTGCTCCTCTTTGCACCCTGGCACCCACCCTCCAGCCCTCCTCTCCAACTGTCCTTGTCCTCCCCATCTTCCATCACCTGGCCTGTGGCAGGTGCCTGTGCTCTTCTGTGTGGGGGCCAAGGGGGGCCTCCAGTGAAGGGGGGTTGCCTCATAGCAGGGCTCACAGCCCCTGGGGGCTTCCCCCTGGCCTTCTCGGCAGGGAGCAGGGTGGCTGGCTTGGAAGAGGTGGGCAGCAAGCGGAGGTTACTGACCTGCTCAGAGGCAGCTTGCCCTGGATGATGTTAGGGAACTTCTGAGGGTGCAGGACCCATCTCTTGGCCTCAGAAGCCAGGGGATGAGAAACGATGGGGCAAAGTAAAAACAACACTAAACCAGCAAATAAGAACCCAGGGCTTCCCTGGTGGCGCAGTGGTTAAGAATCCACCTGCCCATGCAGGGGACACGGGTTTGAGCCCTGGTCTAGGAAGATCCCACATGCTGCGAAGCAACTCAGCCCATGCACCACAGCTCCTGAGCCTGCACTCTGGAGCCTGCGAGCCACAACTACTGAGCCCGTGAGCCACGACTACTGAAGCTCACAAGCCACAACTACTGAGGCCCGTGCACCTAGAGCCTGTGCTCCGCAACAAGAGAAGCCACTGCAATGAGAAGGCTGCACACTGCAACGAAGAGTAGCCCTGCTCGCCACAACTAGAGAAAGCCTGCACGCAGCGACGAAGACCCAAGCAGCCAAAAATAAGTCAATAAATCACTAAATTTATAAAAAACCAAAAACCAAAAAATGGGCTCCCTGGGACCGGGATGCGGTCTCGGTCTCCGGGTGTGGGGTGAGGGGGCTCACTTTTTTCAGGTGGTCCAGCAGGTCCACGTAGAGCAGGTGGATATTCTGGCTTGTGGTGATCTTGACCATCGTCTTTTCTATGCTGTTCTCCAGCTGACGGATGACCTGGGCGGGGAGGAAGGGCACATTGAGAGTGCGTGGGGACAGGCCACCTGGGAGTGCAGAGGGCGGCGGGGGCGGGGCTGGGCTTTCTTCCAAGGGGGCCTCATTCATCTAGCCCCGCCCTTCCACAGAGCCCCGCCCCTCTCCTGTGGCCCCGCCTCCATCACCCTGGAGGCCCCGCCCCCGCTCCCTGCCGCCACCTGCAGCATGCGCAGCTCCTCCTTGGTGGCCTCGGGCTGGTTCTTAAGGCTGGCCAGCTCCAGCTGCATGCTCTCCAGCTTCTGCTCGCGCCGCCGCACCAAGTGGATCAGCATGTTGTGCATATTCACGCGGTCGAAGACGTACTTGCGCAGCTTCTCCCGCGCCACCTGGGTCGGGGAGGGCACGGCCCGCGCGTGGGTGCTCAGGGGCCACGGAGCGCGCCTGCAGCTGGGCGGGCGGGGAGGGACCCGTGGCAACGCCACACAGACGCTGGGGCTGGGAGCTCGCTCTGCTCCCCACCGGCTCCACATCGTAGTTTAGTTGGGGTGCACTGGCTGGGCGGGGCTGACGGGTCCCCCCTGCTGCCTTACCTCCACGGTGCAGCGGCTGTGCGCCAGCCTCATGGGCACGTCCTTCCCGCAGGCCTTGGAGATGGTCCGCTGGTCGTACTGTGGGGCGCGGCGGCTGAGCTGGGGGCTCGGCCCCTCTGCGTCCCCCCCCGCCGCCGGCCCCTGCAGGGATTCTCCCCGGGTCTCCTCTGCCCTGTTCTAGCCCAGCAGCAAGACCCCAGCTCCTGGGGCCACAAGGGGCAGAGCGCTGAAGGACTCCATCCGGCCCATCCCTGCTCCAATGTGATGGGGGTCCAGAGAGGCGGGGCCCTGGCTCCCCTATATGGCTGCTGCAGGGAGTAGCCCAGGAAAGGGACCTCTGTCGGGCCCCTGGCCCTGCCCTCTGAGGTGGGTGGTGGGGAAACTGCACCCCCCACCCCACTTCAGAATGGTTGGGGTTAGAGTGGGGAAAGGAGAGGAGGTGCCAGCTGTGCACCTGTGTTGGGGGAAGGGCTGTTTCAGCACGTGCCCCGCCCCACCCCCACCCCCAGCCAGCAGGTAGCAGGGAGGGTCCCGCTGTCCACCTTCTTGGCCAAAGCCCACTCGTGGGACCCGCGGCGAATGTTGCTGCGCAGGACAGCCAGCGTGGCCTTGTTCTTGACCGTGGCCTCCTTCACCGCCTGGATCTGCAGCGCCCGACATTGCTCTGTGTGGAGGGGCAGGGCAGCCAGGATGTAGGCCAAGGGCCAAGGGCCTGGCCGGGATTCCCGGGTGGGGTAGGCTCCACGCCGGGGAGGACAGAGGTGGGGGCATGAGTTTGCTGTCTCCAAGGCCGTGCTCCTTCCTCCCAGCCTGCATGGGGGCAGCCTTGCTGCTCAGCAGTGCTCATCTGGACGGCTCTCAGTGGACGGCAGTGCTGGGAGGTGGGGAGGGCGGGGTGCAAGCCAGGGACGGGCAGGCCCGTGATTTCTTCCAGACCCTCTAGCCACAGAAGTGGGTGGATCCCCTCCCGTCCCCTCTGGCTTTGAGGCCACTGTGCCCACAAATCTTCTTGAAGCCCCCAGCTCCTCCTCCCCCTGGCTCCTGCATGGCAGACCCCTCCGATCCCTTCCCCCCAGCTCTGTTTGGGGGTGAGCAGTAGAGCGGCCCCCAGTCCATATGCCCTGGACCGTCCCTGTGTTAAGATCGTAAGTCCTCCCTCCAGGAGCCGCGGAGCCCCTGGGTGACCCCAGCAGCGGCCGCACCCTGGAGCCGAGTGATGGTCTTCAGCTCCTGGATCTGCTCCCCCATCTCTGCCTCACTACGAATCTTCACGGTGGCCCACGGGGTCCTCCAGGGCCCGTCCGCACCTCCCACCCTCTCTGTGCTGAGCCTACCCCGCAGAACCACAGTTCAGATTGTCCCTGGAATCTCGGCCCATTGTGACGGGGGCTGAGGTTCTCAACGCCCAGGGAACCCGGGAATTCCTGGCCCACCCCGATGACCCCACCCTCTGCCCCCAGCTAGCCTCGGGGTTGCTCTCCGCCCAGGTGTGATGCCTTCGTCAAGGCAGCTTTCTTCCACAGGGGGGTGACTGGAGGTGTCACTGCACCCCACGGTGGCCCCACTGCACCCTCCCCATCCCCCCACACCCCCATTCCCTTACCCCACCCCAAGTTCAAACTCCAACCCTGGTGACCTGGCTCGTGAGACCCCCAGCCTCGGCCCTGACTACCCCATCTCTCCCTGACCTTCCCTGCTCCACCCCCACTTCCCTGGGGAAGTCCTGGGTCCAGCTTTAGCTGTCACTTACTCCAGGAGGAGTCAGTTCCCTCCCTCTGCGCCCCCAGCACGAGCTTCCCTTACAGCCATGTGGCCCAAGCCTGGGATTCCAGGGGTGCACATCAGATGGGTTACTTCTTCCAACCTGCATGACTTTGCTAACAAAGCACCACAGAGCGAGCAGCTTAAACAACAGAAATTTATTGTCTCGCATCCTGGAGGCTTGAAGTCTGAGATCAAGGTGTCGGCAGGGCTGGTTTCTCCTGAGGTGTCTCTCCCAGGCTTGTAGACGGCCGTGTCCTCGTGGGGTCTTTCTCTGTACTCATCTGTGTCCTAATCGCCTTCTCGTATAAGCACACCAGTCAGACTGGATGAGGTCCCATCCCCATTTTAACTTAATCACCCCTTCAAAGGTCCTGTCTCCAAATGCAGTCATATTCTGAGGTCCTGGGGGCTAGGGCTGCAAACTGTGAGTTTGTGGGAGACACAGTTCAGCCATAACAATCGTCTTCACCCATGTGCTGTTACAGCACCCATCTTTCTCTGTGACCTCTCAAACAGATCCTTTACTTTTCTGGTTACTCTCAGTTTTTAAAAAGTGAGTCCAGTCCCCTCTGAAACTCAGAGTTCACCCTCTGCCCTCCCCCTGAGCCCAGGTCTTTCCCTCGGGGGCTTGGGAGGGCCTGCCGTGGGCAGGGTCTATTCCTTGATGCCCGTGTTCTCCCAGGGTGTGAGGCAGCCTGTCCCCCAATACTGGTTCTCCTTTCCTCAGATGGAGAACCCCTGAATTTTAGTGGGCACGAGGCTGCCCAGAGCAAGCTGCCCTCCTAGGTGCCTTTGCACTAGGCGTCCCACATGACTTATTTCTAGCCAATGCAGTGTTCAGAGAAGTGAGTGAACTGCCCTCCTCCTCCCCCTTTCTCTTTCCTGTTGACAGGGATGAAGACCTGATGGCCGGAGCCAGCACAGCTGTCTGGGACCATGAGGTGGATTTGGAATGAGGGCCGTTACAGCACACAACACGCTAAAAGAAGCCTGGATCCCTGACTCCATACAGCCCCAGACCACCCACTTGAGCTTTTCCATGAAAGAAAATGAAAACTCTAGCTTGCTTATGCCATGGTTATCTTGGGCTTCCTGTCATTTTGCCTTCCCACGAACAGATTCCCTGGTGCATAGTGAGTGTGCAGTAGATGTTCTTTTGCGTGACTGGCTAGGTCAGCAGGCGCAGGGGCGGAGCTGGGGCTGGAGCAGCACGGCCCTGTGTGCCTTCGGTGTTCCCGGGAAGCCTGCTATAAAGGACGATGATTTGCCCAGGTTTTATATAATCTCTGCCTCTCCCTCTGTTGGGGGTGGGTGCGGTGGGCAGTCTTGCCCACCCAGGAACACTCCTCCATGTGGACAGAGCTCCAGTAAGCTGACTCTGGCCTCCTGAACCACTCACTTCCTCCTCCCCAGGGGAGAAGTGACTTAATCTGATAGGTGGGTTTGGAATGATAGGCAGGTAGGCACGGCCACTTCCTGTCCCTTGTCTCCTGGAAGCCAGGTGCTGCCTGGCTGCACACCGTCTGCTCTGTTTCTCTGTGCCAGGTGGTACAGAAGCACACCCCCGCACGGAGGGCCCATGGGGCTGCCCAGAGTGTCTAATTCTGGGGTTCAGTGTTAGGAACTGCCCTGGCACCTCCTCCAATCAGCTGTATGGTACCGAGGTGACATTCCTCTCATCTTTTTTTTTTTTTTTTTGCGCTGTACGCAGGCCTCTCGCTGTTGTGGCCTCTCCCGTTGTGGAGCACAGGCTCTGGACGCGCAGGCTCAGCGGCCATAGCTCACGGGCCCAGCCGCTCCGCGGCATGTGGAATCTTCCCGGACCAGGGCACGAACCCGTGTCCCCTGCATAGGCAGGCGGACTCTCAACCACTGCGCCACCAGAGAAGCCCTCTCTCATCTTCTTACTGCTCTGACTTGTTTCCCAACTGCTTTAGAACTCAGGCGGGAAATGGGA
Source organism: Mesoplodon densirostris (assembly GCF_025265405.1). Lineage (NCBI taxonomy): Eukaryota > Metazoa > Chordata > Mammalia > Artiodactyla > Ziphiidae > Mesoplodon > Mesoplodon densirostris. The sequence continues at coordinate 1,161,051 of NC_082666.1, forward strand.
AACAGGAAAAGGCATTTATTAGTCCCACAACCCCCAGCAGCAGCTGTCAGCTCTGACTGGGGTGGGCGGGGGGATGCAGGGGTCAGAAAGGGCGTATCAGCAGCAGGAAGTGCAGAAGGCCCAACCCCCCACCCCAGAGCTGCTGCCCCCAAATATGCATGAGACAGGCCTGGTCTTCTCCAGCTCTGTGTCCACCACGTTTCTCACTGCCCTGCAGGAGGCCACCCACCCCAGGGGGAGCACCTCCTGGTCTGACCTTCTGGGCATCCAGGCTGGGCAGGAGCAGTTTGCACAGGTCTGACAGAGCTAGCTATGCATGTGTGCAGGGGACATGGGTGTGGGGAGGTCAGCCTGGGGTGCAGAGGTGCTGAGGGCTGTGTTCTAGAACTCTCTGGCCCCAGGTCCTCTGTGCCCTGGCTGGAGCTCTCCTAGCTGTGCCGATCTGTAAGAGGCAAAGGGAGACAGCTAGAACCACACCCCAAAGCTGCGCCCGGTCCCTGTGCCCATTTTACCGGGGCAAAAACTGAGGCCTGTAACAGGAGGGATGCAGGCAGTGGCGGCCAGGATTGAGATCAATCAGCTTGATGTCCAATGCGGGGCCTCTCAATCCGGCCGCTCTTCTTGGGGTGCCCACCCTCCTCATTCTGCACTCGCCCCTCCCAGGGCCACCCAGCCCCTCCTGGGTCTTCCTCCTGCACAAGGGCCTGGAAGTTCTGTCCCGCCCCCACCCCCATGTGCGTGTCCGGGGGACAGGCCTGTCCAGCCTGCGCCCGGGGAATGGAGCCTTGGTTCCGGATCCTGCTGCCCCCGGGACCCTCACCTGTGGCCATGTCTTTGGGGAGCTGCCCTGTCTCCAGGAAGAGCCAGAGGTTGCTGCATTTCTGCGACTCCACTCGGGTCACCCAGTAGCTGGCCACTGAGCCTGCGACTGGGGAGAGGGGGGCAGGGGCCAGTGGGCAGGGGGGCGGGGCCTCTGATCTTGTCAGGGGAAGGGAGCAGGGTGCAGGTTTCTTCCCAGCAGATGGGGGCGGTGAGGTCCAGCAGGGCTCCCACTGAGAACTGGAGCCCCATCCCCGGAGGCAGGGAAGCCCGGAACCACAGCCCCCCACCCCTAGTGGGATCCACTTCTGCTGAGGAGCCAGCGGCAACGGGGGTGCATTTCAGGGGAGCCAGGCACCAGCCCTGGAGTACCCACCCACGGCCACCAGCACCTTCCACTGAAAGGGGTACGGAAACTTCCTCTGAACGAACATCTGCAGGCCGACGGTCGCACCGGTGCCTGCCAAGAGCCATGGTCCGCATCAGCCAGCCTGTCCACGGGGCTGGCCAGGGGACCACCGGGGCTCTCGGCCTAAGTGCTCGCGACAGCTGCCAGGCTCCGAGCACTGCGGGCTGGCGACCTGGCGCCACCTGCTGGGGAGTCAGGGTGAGACAGGAGGGTGAGGTCTCTTCACACCCCAGGACAGACACCTGGACCCAGCCTACCTGTGACAAAGGTGAAAATGCCCTTCATGAAGGCGTTCGACTGGCACGCGGCATACTCCCCAAGGCCCTGGGATGGGGAAGGGGGTTTAAGGCTCAGTTCCCCGTCCCTCCTTTGGGCACACTCCGGCCCCTGGGGGAGGGGACCACTCATCGTGAGGCCCTGGGGGCCTGGACCATCCCACCTGCCCCCATGCCCACCCAGGATGCCTCGATCTCCACAGCAAGAGGGTCCCCCACCTCTGTCCCTCTTCTCTTCCCTGATAAGGGCACACTCCCACCGAGGCCCCCGCCCCGCTCAGGTCAGCTTCTGAGGTCAGGGGCCCGCGTCCCAGGCCAGCCTTCTCACCGGGTGCTTTTTGGCCACGGCGTCGTCCACCTTGGACAGGCCTAGGTTCACCATGGCTGGCGGGGCGCGGGGAGCCGGCGGGGCAGAGCGGCGCCGGACCGGGCGGAGGGGCGGGGCCGGATGGGGCGGGGCGGGGCCTGGCGGGCGGGCCTGCGCAGGGCCGGGCGGAGGGCAGGGAGCGGAGCCGGCCGCGCGCTCCCCAGGCCCAGCTCCGTGACACTGGGTGGCGAGGCGGCGGCGCGAACGCGGGCGCCGGCTAGCGCTCCTCCCCGCGGGCCCGGCCTGGGTCGTCCGCCTCATTTCCAAGCTCTCATAGACATAATGATTAGTTAGTATTATTTGTGAGGGTGGGGCTTTGCTTACGGGATTACATCTACTGAAAACGACCACGGAATAGTGTATCCAAAGATGATATAGCGAGTTAATTCCAAAAATACCGTAAGCGCGAACTTGGTGCCAGTTCTGTGCTAGGAGTTGGGGGTCCCACGGAGGAGTCAGAGGTCCTAGCCCTCATAGAGCAGACAGGTAAACAGACCTGGGAGGAGGTCAGGAAAACAAAATGGGTAAGGGTATGGAGAGAGGCCAGGGCCTGTGTGGACGTGTGTGTGCGCGCCCGCCCTCAAGGAGAGACCTGCATGGGAGGGTCAGGCAGAGGACCTTCAACCTTGAGCTGCTGTGTGGGACTAAGCGTGGCCTATTTGCATCAGCTTCAGGAGGCCCACGTGGCTGGATGTGAGGGCGAGAGGCAAGGGTTGGGCTGTGCCTTGAAGCCTGGTGGGAACTCCAGTTCCTCTGATTGCGCACAGCCAGGCGCAGCCAGGGATGTCAGCTCAGTGGACATCTTGCTGTCCCTGCACGGTGGGGGGCCAGCCTTCCAGGAGTGCATCTGCTAAGGTTTAGAGAGTGTTTCAGCCATGGAGCAGGCAGGGGTGCTGTCATGGTGCAGCATGCTGTCAGGATATAGGGAGCTACTGGGGTGCAAGAGTGCTGTCAGGGTGCCCTTGGGGTGTGTTTGGAGGCTGCACTAACAGGCCTTGGCATTGGGTTGGAGGTGCCAGGGAGGAAGGAAGGGGACCCAGGCTGGCCTCCAGTGCTTGCCCTGAGCACAGGTGGGCACAGCAGTGGGGGGCTGAGGGGAGCTGATGGTGTGGGGCACACTGGGAGGTGGTTTGGGCTCTGTCGGGTCTGAGATGTCTGGAGACAGGAGAGTGGGATGTGTGAATTTGGAACCCAGTGGGGAGGTCAAGGTTGTAGTTTAAAATGCTTTCTCTAGGGCTTCCCTGGTGGCTCAGTGGTTGAGAGTCCGCCTGCCGATGCAGGGGACACAGGTTCGTGCCCCGGTCCGGGAAGATCCCACATGCCACGGAGCGGCTGGGCCCGTGAGCCATGGCCGCTGAGCCTGCGCGTCTGGAGCCTGTGCTCGGCAACGGGAGAGGCCACAACAGTGAGAGACCCGTGTACCGGAAAAAAAAAAAAAAAGCTTTCTCTAAAGAAAAATTTATTATTGCTTGTTAATGAAAATAGTGTATATTCCATATAAAAAATAAAGCTGTGCAGATGCTCCTAAAGTAAAATGCACCTCCCCCACCACCAATGTGGGCGCTGGCCGGGACATTCCCTGTGCAAGTGGGGGATGGGGGAATGGGGGAAGTGGGGGGCGTGGGGTGATGAAGGGACATAGAGTGCAGCCGTTCCCAGCGCCTGCTCCTTCCCAGGGCTCTGGAGAGAAGTGCCCAGGGCGCCCTCAGGGTGGGCTGGAGGGGACAGGGCGATTTCACCAGGTGCAGTGTGATCCGAAGTCACCACTGCCTCTGTGACAAGGTGTGGCTGGTTCACTTCTACTCCAGTTAAACCCAAAGTTGCTACTTGTTAGTGGGTGTCTTTGGAAGTATCACCACGAAGTGGGTCAACAACTTACTTTTGAAGTCACTTGAGGAAATTGGCTTTCAAGCCTAAGCAGAGGGTGCAAATGCTATTTTAGTACAGAGTCATTAGGACTGACTGGCAGCTATTTCCCAGCCTTGGCTGATGCTTTGATAATCTTAGGGTTTATTTTCTCAGGCAAGCCACCTACAGACTCCTATAGATCAGCTTTGGAAGTCTTAGAATACATGAACTCAGAAAGCCGTTTCATCTTCTCTTGTGTTGAAGAGACAGTGTGGAAATTCTACTGACATATGAAATATTCTTTTGCTTCAAAATCTATTGCCTTGGGACTTCCCTGATGGGCAGTGGTAAGGAATCCGCCTGCCAATGCAGGGGAAGTGGGTTCGAGCCCTGGTCAGGGAACTAAGATCCCACATGCCGCAGGACAACTAAGCCTCCGTGCCATAACTACAGAGCTCGCATGCCACAAACTGCAGAGCCCATGGGCCACAACTAGAGAGAGAAAACCTGCACACCACAGCTAGAGAGAAGCCCATGCGCCCCAACGAAGTGCCCACGCGCTGCAACAAAAAAGATCCTGCATGCCTCAACAAAGATCCCGCGTGCCGCAACTAAGACTTGACGCAGCCAAAGAAACCAAAAACCAAAAAACACACAAAAAAACTATTGCCTTTCCCAAATTCCCTTTTTGTACCATTCATTTCTTCTTGGCTCCATAATCTGAAGGTGGACTGAATTGTTGAAGTTTACTGTTTTCTTCAAACAGCTCTTTTGACTTACAAATAGGTCAGCGGGCTGGGGCCTGGGCCTCTGCACTTCTCAGGGAAAGGGCACAACCGATACGTTTCAGGCTGAACCTTGCAGAAGCGTTCCTGCCAGATGCTTCGTCTTCAGGAAGAAGCCCCGCCCAGGTATCGCTAACCTATCCATGTGCCACCAAGCTCCAAGGAACAGACACTTGGATTCATGCGTCACATCTGAAAAAGCACCAACCCCTGACTGGAGCTGCATACCATCTGGTGACCTGAAAGTAAAGATTTCCAGGAATTAAAGCAGGTGACATCTGACCTGACAGCTTTCCCAAGATGTCTGGACCAGGCTTGTACCCCCTTTTCTCACTGTTGCTGCTTCTCTCTCTCTTTCATGGGAAGACAACACCCTTGTCCACATTTCCCAAACCCTTGTGAAAGGGGGAAACCTCTTCTTTTGATTATGGCCTTTTGGAAACAGCCTTATCATGATTCCGTGACAAATTAATCTTTTACTTGCCTTTTGGGAAGCGTTAGACGGTTCAGGATTCAGAGTCTTTCTTTCATCTGAACTATTAACTGACTCTGGGTTCTTATCTACACTCTCTGAAGTTACAAACTTACAGGCTGTATTTTTCATAATATAATTGGTTCCAAACAGTTCTTTTGAGATAACAATACTATTTTTAATAGATCTTTGAAGTTTTGCAGAGCTCATCAGCTATTGCTTCATGTTTATTTCTGTGCTGTTTCTTCCCAACGTACTCAGGTAATTCTTTCAGTTTGAGTGTGCTCCTTCTGTATTTACTGTTCTATTTTCTCCTCATAACAAAACGGAAGCCTCCCATTGATCCACTTTACTAAACCTTCATGGCTGCCTAAGTGGGTACTTCTACGAGGCATATTTGACTCCAGATTTCCCTCCATGGGGAGAGCCTTGTTCCCTTGGGTCAGAGTAAGTACCAATGAAAAATGACCAGAAAAGTGGAAACTCGGGAATTCTCTGGTGGTCCAGTGGTTAGGATTCAGTGCTTTCACTGCCAGGGAGCCCAGGTTCAATCCCTAGTCAGGGAAATAAGATCCCACAAGACACGTGGCACGGCCAGAAAAAAAAAAAAAGTGGAAACTCAACTGCATAGAATCAGGCATAGTTGCAAGTCTCACCCGCCTCTCTGTGGTCCTTTGATTTGTTCAGTTGGCCACCTTCAGGCATAAGGTCCATGTTTGGAAACATCACACACTTTAGAGTTGTCATGTTACTCTTAATTCTGTTTTGTATGAATATTTTAAATTCTGCATTCTGTTGCCTGTCAAACTTTTGTAAAAATGATGTATCCTGGGACTTCCCTGGCGATCCAGTGGTTAAGACTTCACCTTCCAATGCAGGGGGTGTGGGTTCGATCCCTGGTCAGGGAGGTAAGATCCCACATGTCTCAGGGCCAAAAAACCAAAACATAAAACAGAAGTAATATTGTAACAAATTCAATAAAGGCTTTAAAAATGGTTCATGTCAAAAAAAATTAAAAAAAAAAACAATGTAGCCAATAAAGTGATACTGGCTCAACATTTCAAAATAATCTCCCTTGGCCTTAATAAAACAGCAACATTGGTTTATTCGGGAACAGTAAAGAACTGCAATTCAGGACAAGCAATCTAGGGCAAACCACAAGCGAGTGCAGAGAACAGAGGAGAGGAAACTCTTTTATAGAGGAGAAGGGGGCGTTGGGAGGGGCTGTTCTAAACAAAGTGTCCGGTGGAGGAAAGTGTGAGTTCGCAGTGTGGTGACTTTTCATTGGCTGAACTGTGATGGTCTCTCATTGGCTGGGCTGTTGCTGGGCTGGGAGAATATCTTCCTTCCTCCTGCTGGGTAGTAAGTAGTAACCTTCCTGTTGGGTCTGCAGTTGAGGCTGCACGGTAGGGTGTGAGAGCTCCCCCCTTCTGGCCTCCTGACTGCAGTTTAGTGAGGGTTCCCTTTATTAATTTTCACATAAAGGAGAGGCCTGAGGGTCCAGAGGGAAACCACCCCATGCCTCCGAGAATGCTGCAGCTCCCTGGCTCCAGACCTGGACCTCCCACCCCCACCAAGGGACCCTGCTCACTAACGAGGTGCAGGGATGACCCCTCCCCTGCCTGGCTGGGCCTCCCATTCCTCACAGCTCAGCTCTTCTCCACAGAAATGGAACCCAAGTCATGTGCAAGCACACCACTTCCCTGACCTTGGCTAGCTTCACTCATCTGTGCCCCAAGACCCTTCTCCAACAGGAGGGCAGGCACCTCGCCCGACCCCACCCAAGGTGCTTCCGAGAATCACGGGCAGCTGGACACGTGCCCTGTGACAATTGGCCCAAATGGCCAGGACTTGAACGATAACGAACAATAATTTCTGCCCCCATCTTCAACTCAGGACCAACTGGAGAAAGACAAATATGCCCCCTAAACAACCACAGGGGATGCTTGCTTGTTCTCATTTGGGTGGTCTTCATTTATTTCCACTGTTGTAATCGGTCTTTTATGTTTTTCATCTTTTTTGTTATTAAAAAATAAATTCTGGGCTTCCCTGGTGGCGCAGTGGTTGAGAGTCCGCCTGCCAATGCAGGGGACACGGGTTCGTGCCCCGGTCCGGGAAGATCCCACCTGCCGCGGAGCGGCTGGGCCCGTGAGCCATGGCCGCTGAGCCTGCGCGTCCGGAGCCTGTGCTCGGCAACGGGAGAGGCCACAACAGTGAGAGGCCCGCGTACCACAAAAAAAAAAAAAAAAAAAAAAAAGTGATCCTGAGAAGAGCCAGAGTTGGACTTGGAAGGTGAAGGTCTGAAGCAGCCTTTACGTTCTGAACTTTTACTGTGCTCCACTGTCCCGTCTATTCACGCTTGGGTACCATTCTGCCGTCCATTAGTCTAGCCCTTGCTCATAGCTTCTCTTTTATCTATATCTATCTATCATCTATCATCTATCTACTATCTATCTATAGATCTATCTCTTTGTCTAATAGGGTAAATTTTGGCGAACTGAATTTTCCTGTAAAATTATCCATCTCATTGAGGACTTCAAAGTGATTTTCTCAGAGGTCAGCAAAGTACTTTCTGTTGATGAAACCTTTTTTTCTTCTGTCCCAGAGGTCATTTCCCACCCTTTTGTCACTTCTTACTTCATGTATTTATGGGCCCTCCATTTTTTCTTATTCATGTTAGTTAATTCTGTTATTTTTTAAAAGAATACTAATGATTTTGTTAATAATTCTGCAAATTAACAGAAAAATTCTGTTCATTTTTCCAAGGATGAGGACTTTGGTTCATTAATTACATCTGCTGTTCTCTATACTCTATTATTTCCCGCTTTTATCGTTATTATTTCCTTCCTCGTGACATCCTATGGTTTATCTTGTTCTTTGCCTAGCTCTTAGAGTTGGGAATTTAATGCATTTAGTTTCATTCTTTTATTTTTAATGGTGTGTTTAAGGTTATGATGTTTCCTCTGATCCTGAATTACATGGTATTTTTATGATATTTATTTTAAATAAATTCTGTAATTTCAGTTTGTATTTTTCCTTTCATCCAATAGTATTTTTTAAAATAGAAAGTTAAAAAAATCTAGTTTTATTGTATTTTGTTTTGTTTTTTTGTGTTTTTTTTTGGCCGTGCTGCACGGCATGTGGGATCTTAGTTCCCCGACCAGGGATCAAACCCACATGCCCTGCATTGGAAGCACAAAGTCTTAACCCCGGGACTGCCAGGGAAGTCCCAGTTTTATTGTATTTTGGTCAGAGAATGTTGTTTGTAATATTTCTACTTTGTGGAACTCATCGATGCTTTCTCTGTGATCAAACAATCAATTTTGTGCGTGTTGTCAAGAGTACAATTATATATTAAACCCTCAAGGCCTGTCTTAGATTTTTTTAGGGCTTCTTTATCCTCACCTGCAGTGGGTCCATTAGCCCGACCCCTGTTGAAGTGATGTGTGCACATCTCCTGCTATGAGTGTAAGTCTGTTTGCCTTGCCTGGTAGTTTGCTCTTGGAAGTTTGATGCCAGCTTATGTCTCTCACCCTTGAAAGTAATTTGATCATTTTGCCTGGAGACCCTGAAGAATTTTTCTTTATCAGTAAAGTCCAAGAGTCAATTTGTTTCCTGAGCACAATCAGCTCTTATTTAATTCTTTCCTGTTTTCGCTCATTTCTGCTCTTAGTTAATTAAAAAAATTCTTCATTCAAGATGTTCTTTTAATGCCCTTCAAAGCTTCAGCATATTTAACTCAGTTTGGAATGTTATGTTACAGTTTTATTCTGCTTTCCACGCACCCCCCTTTCCCCTCGGTGGGATTTCCATTAGATGAAATGTTTTCATTCTTATTTCGATTTCTTCTTCTAGGAGCAAAGTATAAAGACTACTGAAGTCTATTCATTTCCTGCGTGGGGTTGGCAGTTTGGGTGACTAACAAGATTCCTAATTCAAATGCATCTGCTAATGTGCGTGCAGAAAATTCTCTTTAATGGATGGCATTTTGGGTACCGGGTTGTGTGTGTGTGTGTGTGTGTGTGTGTGTGTGTGTGTGTGAAGTTTGGTTCTCTTTTGTCTTGAAGGGTCTTATGTTTGTTTGTTTTTTTTAATTTTATTTATTTATTTATTTATTTATGGCTGCATTGGGTCTTTGTTGCTGCACGCAGGCTTTCTCTAGTTGCAGCGAGCAGGGTGCTACTCTTCATCGTGGTGCACAGGCTTCTCATTGCAGTGGCTTCTCTTGTTGCGGAGCACGGGTTCTAGGTGTGTGGGTTTCAGTAGTTGTGGCACGAGGGCTCAGTAGTTGTGGCGCACGGGCTTAGTTGCTCCACGGCCGTGGGATCTTCCTGGACCAGGGCTCAAGCCCATTTCCCCTGCATTGGCAGGCGGATTCTTAACCACTGTGCCACCAGGGAAGTCCTTGAAGGGTCTTATGTTTACAGGCGTTTTTTTTTAACTCTTGCTACCAGTGAGGAAGGGCACCCTTGCCCTTTCTAACACTCCTCCCTCCCAGAAGTGAAGCTTTCCTGAAGCTTCCTCCTGAGCCCAGTGCTGCCCTATGGTCCCGTCCTGGCGGCTGCTCCGTGTCCATCGGAGTTTTGCAGTCAGAGTGGCTTTCCTCTCCTGGGGCCTATTTTAGCTCAATCTTCGGGCCCTTGTCCACCTCCTCTTTCCTCCGTAGCCCTTCCTAGTTCTCCATGAAGTCTCGAGACAGGGGCTCAATAGCGACCTCTGGTGGACTTTGGAAAATGTGAAGTTTCTATTTTTCATGATTTGTGTGGTTGCATTTTGTTTTGGTTTTTTTTGGAGAATTGTGCAGAGATTCAGTTTTGATAATGGTCATAATCGTGGGTTACACAGATGTACTCTACCTATACCACTTTTTATAGTTTCATGTTTATAATTTATAATGTATTATAGAAAAACAGTACAATTTCAAATATAGTTCTCACCTTGCTAAGCAGAGTAACCATAGCTTTTTTACAGCCTATGCTGTGGTCTGAATGTTTGAGTTCCCCCCAATTAAAGTCACAGGTTGAGGATAAACAACAAGGTCCTACTGCAGAGCACAGAGAACTATATTCAATATCCTATGATAAACCATAATGGAGGGGCTTCCCTGGCGGCGCAGTGGTTAAGAATCCACCTGCCAATTCAGGGGACACGGGTTCGAGCCCTGGTCCGGGAAGATCCCACATGCTGTGGAGCAACTAAGCCCGTGCGCCACAACTACTGAGCCTGCGCTCTAGAGCCCGTGTTCTGCAACAAGAGAAGCCACTGCAGTGAGAAGCCCACGCACTGCAACGAAGAGTAGCCCCCACTCACTGCAACTAGAGAAAGCCTGCATGCAGCAACAAAGACCCAATGCAGCCATAAATAAATAAATAAATTTATTTTTTAAAAAAACCATAATGGAAAAGAATATTAAAAAAGAATATATATGTATATTTCTGTATAACTGTACAACAGTAATTAACACAACATTGTAAATCAACTATACTTCAATAAAAAATTAGAATGAAAAAATGAAATACAAAGTCATAGCTGACATCCTAACCCTGACGTGATGGGATTGGGAGATGATTAGGTTGTGAGGGCGGGGCCTCACAGTGGGACCAGTGCCCCACGAGCCCCCTCGCCCCTCCCCATGTGAGGACACAGCAGCAAGTCCCCACCTAGAAGATCCGCACACGACCAGGCTGGCACCCTCATCTTGGATGTCCAGCCTCTACAACTATGAGAAATAAATGTCTGTTTTTTACAAGCCACTGGCCTATGGTTTTCTGTTGTTTCAGCCCCAGCAGACTAAACAGTCTGCCTTTAATTCCAGCGTAGGAAGCGTCACCCATGGGCCTGCTTCTGGCGTCTGTTTTTCCTGCTGCTTCTCACTCACATTGTCTTTGTCTCCCAAGTGTTTTTTTTAGGAAATTGAACTTGAAAAGATAACGAACAGGGTTAATGTGAAGGTCGGGATGATGTTTTTGTCTTTTATTGTCATTTTCTTCCGTCAGGCATCTGGGAGGCCGGTGGTCAGGGACCACCCCCATCCAAGCTCAGGCTTGAGGCTCTCTGGGCCCCGAAGCAGGGCAAGGCTTAGCTGCAAGTCTGTGTGCGGCAGGCTTACTTTCATTCCCTTTCCTGCAGGGCTCATCTCCCAAGCAGGGCTGGGGTGATGGCTTGGCCGAGGTCCCTCCTGGGAAGGCCCAGCAGGACAGATGGCTTCATCTGTCCTCACCTTCCAAACCCTGCCTGTTCTGTGTCCACAGCACCCCTGGGAGCCAACCAGCAGAGGGGTCTGGGAGCTGTGGCGTGCGGGGTCCCCCACCCCGGCGAGGCATCTTCCCAGTTACTTCCACCCGGGTTTTGGGGCCTCAGACAGGTCCTGCCGAGCCCCCTGCCCTGCACTCCCAGGCAGGGTCTCCGATGACCCAGGGCAGCAGCCCAGGCCCAGGGAGAGCTCCCATGAGGCCTTGGGGGCCTGGCCAGGGTCACGGTGAGCAGGCGTAGGAGGCAGCAGGGTGAGGCTGCCAGAGAGTGGGCAGGTCCAGACAGGGGAGCGGCGGGCGGAAGGAACAGGGTGTTCCGCTGGGCTTTGCTGTGATGGGGCCGGAGGGCTGCTGGGCCGGGAGGAGGTGGGAGCTTTCCAAAAAGCTATGCGCGGGGACTTCCTGTACTTGTAAGGATGAAAACAAAAGATATGCACAGCTGCAGCTTCTGGAGGGGCTGCTTGTTCTTGCCCCTGTCCTCAGACATGACCTTGGCCTGGGTTCAAGGGCAGGGTCCCTGGCCTGCCCAGACTGAGCCGGAGACTGTTGGCTCCCCAGAGAGGAGGGGAGGGGAGGGGAGGGGATGGTGCAGCTGAGGGCTGGATGCTCGTTCTGGAACCTTCCAAGTGAGAGAAGCGGGGATGGCACGAATGTGTCTACGTAGGAGGGGCTTCGCACACGCTCCCCAGGGCCCACGGCCCACTCTCCGGCATGTCTGGAGGATTAATTTCCCCACCCCAACCCCCGCCCCGGTACTTTTGCCACCTTGTGAGAAGAGAGGCCAGGATGGTGCCCCGGCGGTTAGCGGCCGCCCACAGCAGTACATTCAGAGCCATATAAACAGGCTTCCAGGGGCTGGAGGGCTCGCTCACCCCTGGGTCCCCGCGCAGGTGTGCTGGTGTGCAGACCTCTGCGAGGATGAGGGGTGTGCTGCTGGCCGCCCTTCTGGCTTTGGTCTTGGTGCCCGGGGCCCGGGCCGCGTGGCTGGGGAGGCTGGATCCTCGGCAGGTGACAGCCCTCTTGTGCCAGCATATGCCTTGGGGCCGCACGGCCTCTGGGCTCCCCCAGTGCCAGCCCAGACCACGGGGGCTGTGGGTGGATGGGCTAGCTTGCGTCAGGGCCCCCAGATCAAGAGGATGGGCCAGGGCTGGAGGGACAGGCCCCCTCACCCAGTCCTCCTCCATCAGCTCCTGGGGTCCTGGTACATTCTCGCCGTGGCCTCGGGGGAGAAGGACTTTGTGGTGGAGAAAGACACAAAGAACATCGAGGGGGTCATGGTGACCCTCACGCCAGAGAACACCCTGAAGATGCTGTCCTCCCGGCACCGGTGCGTGGGGCTGGGGTCTGGATGGCGGGCCCCGCCCTCACCTCCCTCCGTGCTGGGCTCTGCTCTGAGCGCCACCCTCTGCCTGGCATCTGGGGTCTGCATCCCTGGACTCCTGGCTGGGGCGCCCCTGGGTGGGACTCACGCCTTCTCCACCGGGGCCGGGCACAGCTTCTGACCTCCCCGCCTGCTGTTCCAGGACCTTGGTTAGCTTGGCAGGGTCTCTGGTCAGCGGGAGAGGCCCCTTCTTTGCTTAAGGTCCTCCTGAGCTGCTACTTAAGGTGGGTCCGTGCATCTGTGGCTTCGAGCCCCTGGTTCTCTCGGAAAATGAATCCTCCAGAAGATGTGGTCACTGAGGTCATTTATCAGACAGGGCTTGTGGTGTCAGGCTGAGCCTTGGCTGATTTTGGCCAGTGGAGCAGACCCCACGCACACCTTGGGGCAAGGGATGCTGGAAGGAGGGGTTGTGCTGCTGGGGGACCTTGCTGCCTGGGACGCCTGGGGGGAGCCAGGCAGGGGGCGGGGGGCATGGCGTGCTGGGGGAGGTGTCGTTCTAGCGTCCTCACCTTTCACGTGGGGAAGGCCAGGCAGTCACCAGCTGGTGGTGCACCACGGGCATTCCCACCCTGAATCTGGACTGTCACACGGCCTGAACAGCCACGCAGACCCCGGCCTTAGAGGAAAACTTTCTCCCCTGCTCCCCGAGGCACCCTCACTCCCTTCAGGAGATGGCAGGGCTGCCGTCCACCTGGGCCAGCCTGGCCGAGGACGAGCAAGGACAGAGGAGGTCTGTGCTGGGGTGGGGGCCCCTCTGTGTTGGGTGAACACGGGGTCACACGTGGCGTGGGTGGCAGCCCCAAAGCCACATGGCTCCGTGAGTCCTGATGAGGCTGATGGGAAAACATCTGAATATGGAAACCTGGCCTCTGGAGAGCGCTGGGTCCTGTGGAACAGCCGTGGATGGGGAGAGGACCACGGCAATCGCAGGGGAGGGGGGTCTCCGACGCTCTTTCTGGCACCTGCTTGCAGTTGTGGTTGGTGAGTGGCCTTGCTCTGAGCCCTGTCAAGGTGCCTCTGTCTGAGGACCTCGGCCAGCCCGTCTGCAGGACTCACACTCAGACCAGGGCTTACAGGACAGGCAAGCAGCTGTTTCATTTTGTTATTTAATGTGGACTTCATTTGCCGGATTTTGAACAGGAAACACATTTGTGTGTTTCAAAAAATCAGAGTGCCCTGGGAATTCCCTGGCGGTTCAGTGGTTGGCACTCGGCGCTTTCACTGCCGAGGGCATGGGTTCGATCCCTGGTTGGGGAACTAAGATTTTGTAAGCCGCGTGGCACAGCCAAAAGAAAAATCAGAATCCCCAGGGGTGAAAAGCAGGGGTCTTTCCTCCCCCACCTCAGCCAGTGGCCCCCTCCCCACAGGTGGCCCACGGTTTTGATCTGCTGCAGCTCCTCAAGGACCTTCAGGCACACGCAAGCACACACGTGTCATTTAAACACGAGGGCCAAATACCGTTCCGCGTCAGTCCCCGGGGTCTCTGCCCTCTTTTTTTTTAAAATAAATTTATTTATTTCATTTATTTTATTTTTGGCTGCATTGGGTCTTCGTTGCAGTGCACGGGCTTCTCATTGTGGTGGCTTCTCTTGTGGCAGAGCATGGGCTCTAGGTGCGCGGGCTTCAGTACTTGTGGTTCGCAGGCTCCGTAGTTGTGGCTCTCGGGCTCTAGAGCGCAGGCTCAGTAGTTGTGGCGCACGGGCTTAGTTGCTCCGTGGCATGTGGGATCTTCCCGGATCAGGGCTCATGTCCCCTGCATTGGCAGGTGGATTCTTAACCACTGCGCCACCGGGGAATCTGCCCTCTTTTGAAACATTTAAAATTTTATTCTCTTTTGTCTTTATTAAAGTTTTAAAAGACTGTGGTAAAATAAACATAAAATTTACCATTTTAAGTGTAGAGTTCAGGGGCATTAAGTCCATTCACATCGTTGTGCAACCATCACCAGGACTTTCTTTTTTTTTTAAATTAATTTATTTATTTTTGGCTGCGTCAGGTCTTTGTTGCGGCACGCGGGACTTTTCATTGAGGCATGTGGGCTTAGTTGCACCGTAGCACGTGGGATCTTAGTTCTCCGACCAGGGATCGAACCCGTGTACCCTGCATTGGGAGGTAGATTCTTAACCACTGGGCCACCAGGGAAGTCCCTCCAGGACTTTCTCATCTTCCTAAACTGAAGCTCTGTCCCCACTAAATACTCACTCCTCCTCCCCTCCCCCAGCCCCAGGCCCTACCACCTAGTTCCTGTGGATTTGACTTCTCTAGGGCCTCATCTGGGGGGAGTCCTACATTTGTCCTGCATCTGACTTATTTCATGAAACATAACGGACTCCAGGTTCATCCAGTTTGCAGCCTGTGTCGGGATTTTCTTCTTTTTTAAGGCTGAGTAATATTCCGTCGTATGGATGGACCACATCTTGTTCCCATTCATCTGTCAGTGGACACTTGGGTTGCTTCCAGCTTTTGGCTACTGTGAATAACACTGCTGTGAACACGGGTGTGCAAATATCTGAGATCCTGCTTTCAACTCTTTTGGGGACACACCCAGGTGTGGGATTGTTGGGTCATATGGTAACTCTATGTGACATTTTTTGAAGAACTATTGTTTATAGCTGGGTAATACTCTACCGGGCTGTCTTCCAGGGCTCTGCTGATGGGCAGACAGTGGTCTCCAGTCTTTTGCAACTGGAAACACACTTTGGGGCGTGGACCCTGGTGAACTGGCCTCAGAGGGATAAATCCCTAGGAGCCGAAGTACGTCTGTCCTTCTGGCGAGGTTGCTTCATGTCACACGAGGCAGGTCCCCTGAGCTGGTGCCAGCACCGGGCGTTTGCTCCCTCTGTGCTCTGATAGGCGACAAACTGCCCCACGTTAGTTTTTGCTTCTTTCTCTGATCACGAGGGAGTGAGACGTCTTGGTACCTGTTCCTTCTGTGTTTCCTTCCCAGCCCAACATCTGTTCATATCTTTTGCATATTTTTCCCTCCGGTGGGTTTTTATTGACCTGCAAGAACCCTTAAGTATTAGGGATTTTAGCCACTGTCTGCGATAGAGTTAGATGCAAATATATTTCCCATTTTGTCATTTTTCTTATACCACCGAGGAGCTGTTGATAGGAAGGGCTCTTTTCGTTTTTGTGCAGGTGTAAACACCTGACTTCTTTCAGGGCTTCTGGGTTTCATGTTCAGAAGCCTTTCTGTCTCCCTGGAGCTAAGAGGGCCTCTGATCTCTGACCTGCTCGGAGCTGAGCCTGGGGATGCGCGAGCTGTGACCGTCGCTGAAGGGCCCAGTTGCCCAGCTCCACTCACCCAGGGGTCCCTCTTCCTCCACTGACTGAGATGCACTTTGTCTCATGCTAACCTCCTCTGCTTTTTGCTTTATTTTCGGGCTTTCTATTCTGTTCCTTTGATTTGTCTATTTCTGTGCCAAGTCCCATTGTTTTCCCTCTTGGGGCCCCACAATACGCCTTGTCAGTTTACTGGCTTGTTTTTTCTGGTTACACTTCCTTTTAGGTTTTTCCTTGCTATTCCTGTGTCTTGCACGGAACTGGGCCGTGAGCTGGTCTTGCTGCACTTACAGAAGTGGGTCTGCTCATTTTGCGGACTGGCGGCTTAGGGAATTTGGCCCCTTTTGGTGTTGAGTCTCTTTATCCAAAACTGCAGACCTGGGGCTTCCCTGGTGGTGCAGTGGTTAAGAATCCACCTGCCAATGCAGGAGACACGGATCGAGTCCTGGTCCGGGAAGAGCCCACATGCCACAGAGCAACTAAGCCCGTGCGCCACAACTACTGAGCCTGCGCTCTAGAGCCCACAAGCCACAACTACTGAGCCTGTGTGCCACAACTACTGAAGCCCGCACGCCTAGAGCCCGTGCTCGGCAACAAGAGAAGCCACCGCAGTGAGAAGCCTGAGCGCCGCAACGAAGAGTAGCCCCCACTTGACGCAACTAGAGAAAGCCTGCATGCAGCAACGAAGACCCAACGCAGCCAGAAATTTAAAAAATAAATACATTAATTAATTAACAACAACAAAAACAAAACAACACAAAACTGCAGACCCCCTGTTTGTCTCACGCTCCCTTTGTGCCCTCAGCAGCGATACAAAACTTCTAAGTTTTCTCCGTGCGGTTCTGGCAGAGTGGGTCTCTGGGGAGGTGACGGGGCAGATTCGCATTCTGCAGGTGCCGAGCCGGCCCGTTTCCCTGAGGGGTTCGTTTTGGTCAAGAGCAGGGTTTCTGGGTAACTTGGGCCACCGAGTGGGGGGGCGGAATCCCCTCTGCAGCCACGCTGGCCCCTGGCCGGGTCTGGGTGGCCAAACCTGTCTTCTCTTGTCCTGCATACGGACCCTGGGTGATGACAGATCCTTTTCTTTTCCAGGCTGGAGAGATGCCACCTGCATGCTGTGGAACTGGTGAAACAAAATTCCAGATGGGTTTTCGGGAATCCCTGTAAGGATGCCGGCCACGGTGGTCCGGATTCCGGGCAGGCTCCATTTCCCTGACCGTCATTGGGGCCGGGGTCTGCCCCTGGCAGCCCTGGGCCCCCTGCCCCTGTAGGCAGGGTCAGCACGCAGGAAGGGAAGGGGAGGGGGCGACTCCACCCCAGGCTTCAGTGGCATTCTCCCCCAGGAAGTGAAAGGTCCTCACTTTGTCAGAGGTTGGGCGCCAGTCCTGAGGACAGAGGACCCGACGGCACCGGGCAGGCTCGGCTGGGACCCCAGGCCTCCCGCTGTGGTGTGCGGGGGCGGGGGGCGGCTGGCACTCTTACCCCGCGGGGACAGGATCGCGGGAGTCCGCCCCAGGATGAGCTGGGACTCACCTGCTGTCCATCAGCCACTGCAAGCCTCTGTGTGCCGGAGCCGGGTGGGGGTCAGGGACCAGAGGGACGGAGCTGGGCGGCTCTCGGCCTGCTGGGGGGCCCCCTACGAGGTCTGACCCCACCCCGGCGGCACCTGTCTCCTAGCCCTGGGTGTGCTGGAGTACCGGGTGCTGGGCACCAACTTCAGGGACTATGCCATAGTGCTCACACAGTTGGAGCTCCAGGACGAGGCCTTCAGCACCGTGGAGCTATACAGTGAGTGCGGTCGCGGGTCCCTGCCGTGCTGGTCCAGGCCTTGAAAGAGCCCAGCGGGCTGGCGGCCGCTCCGCTCCATCACTCATCCCTGCGTGAAATTCCCACCGGGGCCCCGAGCCTTCCTTCCCTGTCGCCCCCTCCCTGCACTTGTCCTCTGTGGGAGACGTGACCCTGCCTGGAGGGAGGGACGGGGTGGGAGCTGCACGTGGTAAAGGGCCTTGGGTTCAGAAGAGCGCAGGGTCCCAGGCGTCTGTCTGGTTCCTGCTGCGGACCCCCTGCCCGCCCCCGTCCCCCAGCCCGGCTCTCAGGGGGCACCCCCCCTGCAGGCCGGACGGAGCTGGCCAGCCAGGAGGCCATGGACCTCTTCACCAAGTGGAGCGAGGGCCTGGGCTTCTTGTCCCAACAGCAGGCCAAGCTGCAGAAGGACCGTGAGTGTCACCGTACCTGACGCCACCGTGTGCTGAGGGGCACGGACCGTGGGGCCATTTGCTGGCTTCCGCTGCGCTTGGGGACCCTCCAGGCCTCAGGGAGTCAGGCAGGGCTCGGGGTCTTCAAGGAGTCACCTAGTCCCCGCCCAAAGTCAGACCTGTGGGGATGGCCCCCGTCTTGGGGGTGGGGGGCTGTGTGCAGGGGCCGGCAGGGCCCCGGGTGCTAGCGGCCACAGTCTGTCTCAGGCACCCGGCTGGGCAGGGAGACCCGCCCCGTCCTCACCGCCGTCTCGCTTTCCTCCCCCAGTCACCTGTGCACGCAAGGTCTTCCAGGTAAGCGGCCTTCCCCAGCGTCCCTGAGCTCCTGTGTGGTGGGAGGAGTCTGGGGGCCCTGGGGGCCCCTCCATCCCAGTGGCTCTACCACCGCCGTGCAGGGCTGGGGGCTTGGGGGAGCTAATGCTTCTCTGGGCGAGCCCGGGGTCCCCCAATGTTCCTCTTGGTTTTCAGTGAATGCTGCAGCCCCCAGGGGACCGGAGGAGGCTGGCCAGACGCTACCCTCCCTGCTCAGCCTCCCGGGTGCTGGGCTTTGGGCCGGCTGCTCCCAGGGGCTCTCGATGCAGATTCAAATAAAGCGGTTCCACAAACCTGTGCCATGCCTCTCGCCTGTGTCCAAGCAGGGCCCTGGGCTGAGAGCAGACAGAAAAGCCGACAGGGAGCTGCCTCCTCGGGCCGGGTGGCTGCAGGGAGAGGAGGATGGGCGGGGTGGGCTTGTCAAGGGCTGAGCACAGAGCCAGCCTGGGGACAAGAGTGCGGGCCTGCAGCCCTGTCTCTCCCCAGCGTCCCTCTGGCCCAGAGGTGGGAGCTGGGCTGGAGGCAGCTGCTCCTCCCACCGGGCTCACGGTGGCCCTGGGCAGGCAGGAGGCTGGTCCGCTCAATTTGGAGGAAGACCATGTGATCTGGATGAAGTGTGGGCAGGGCGCTGGGCTGGGATGCCCAGGGTGTGAAAGATTGGCTTTTCCTGGCTGGAGCTCTTGGATGGGGGGTGGGTCAGGGACCCCAGAGGGCTCGAGCCTGTCGGTCCTCCTGTGTCCTGAAGTCCTGGCAGAGCACAAGCCGTCAGGGGAGGTGGGCTGGGAGCAGGGTGGGGACTGCCTCTCACTTGAGGTGAGGTCAGGTGCACACAGGCTGCCACGCTCTTCAAACACACGCATGAGCACATATGCAAACACGTCGGTATCTTCTAAGGGCATCGAGACGGCAGCCCCCGCGTCAGCGCCGGCACCATCTGAGCCCCGTCTTCACGTCCTTCACTTTTCGTCCCTGTGAAGTGACTCAATGACACGTTCCGACCTTTGCCTCTCTCCCTGGGGGGCTAGGACAGGAGGCCCGGGAGCCTTCCTGCCAGGTGCAATGGCTCTAGGGGACATGTGGTGACCGGAGGCCCAGAAGCTGACCTGGGGAACATCATGGTCTCCATCTTTGGGGCATCCCGGGACAGCAGCTGTGCCGCTCCGAGGGCCAAGGGTAGGGCTGGCCCTCCGTGCGGGGAGGGAGGGCCCCAAGCTCCCTACCCCCCATTGGCCCACCCGGTTGGCTCGCAGCTGCAGGCTGGCTGGACACCCACGCAGGGCTGGTGGGCTGGGACATTTAAGCGTGGCGTCCAGCGGGCAGCTGGGAGGAGGGCCAGGATGGGGCCAGGCTGGCTGTTGCCCGTGCTGGTCCTGGTGCCAGGGCTGCCTGGGGGGTCCCCGGCACAGGAGCAGCTCCCCAGGGAGTCCCACAACCTCAACTGGGGCAAGGTGAGTCTCGTGCCCCCAGCCCACCGGCCGGGCGCCAGGGCCAGGGTGGGCAGGGGCCGCAGGAAGAGGGGTCCCTGGACACCTTGGCAGAGCCGCCGGAATCCACTGGACGGGCTTTCAGGGGGCTCCGGCACAGGCTTCTCTTGGCCCCGTGGGGCAGCCGACGGCCTCTTTTGGGGGCAGGCTGGGGCTTCAAAACTCAGCTGACGGCCGTGGGCCACATGCCAGGAGCCCCGAGGAGGGGCCGTAGCAGAGGCCCCCAGACAGGCGCAGCCTGAGGTGGCCCGGAGGTGCCAGGCGGGCAGCGGGGAGGCAGCAGGAGCAGGACACGTCCTGGAATAGCGAGGCCGCTGGCCGGGTGGAAGGTTCCTGTGGGGGCGGCCATGGGCACAGGCTGAGCAGACGGGGGGCGTCTGGGAGGGGCTTTGCTGCAGGGAGAGCAGTGGGACGGGGTGCGGGGGCCAGCTGGGGGGGAAGGGGCCCCCACGAGGCCCACGTGGGCAGGAAGCTCTGACACCCGGTGCCCAGGGCCCTGCCTGGTGCCGCCTCAGGCCCTAGAGCAGCCGGGCATCCGCATCCTCAGCCTGGGGTGGCAGCGGGGGCCCCGAGGCAGGGGCCGTGCCAGCCTGTGGGTGCTGGACGTGCCCTGGGCCTCAGGCTCGGGCCACCTGTCCTGTGGGTTCTCTGGGACCTGGGCTGGGGGCCAAGCCCGTGCGGCAGCCCAGACCCCGTGCTCCCAGCACCCCCTCCTCAGTTTTCAGGGTTCTGGTACATCCTAGCCATTGCCTCTGACACCCCGGGGCTGGTGCCGGGCGGAGACAAGAGGAAGCTGGGGGCGTCCATGGTGAAGGTTCACAAAAGGGACCAGCTGAAGCTGGTCCTCGTCTTTAACCGGTGAGTGGACCAGCGCACGGGTCCCAGCACATCCTTTGCAAACCCCTGAGCCCAGGGAGGGGAAAGGGAGCCGGGGGGTGGGGGCGGGGACCAGGCCCGTGTGTCAGTCTGGAAATCCCACAAGGACTGTCCCCGAAGCCCCAATACCCATCACTCTCTGCCCCTAAAACTCAAACGGCTGCTTTTGGGAGAGGCTCCCACAGTCCCCCAGGGGCTCAGGGGGCAGAGGGTGTTTGGAGTATTTCCCCTGAGCTGTGGGACTGGCCCGGGTCCACGCTGGAAAGCCCCAGGGCAGCAGAGCCCAGAAGGGGCTCCCTGGCCCCGAGCTCACAGCCCACCTCCCCCCAGGTCACAGGGGTGCCAGGCACACTCACTGATCCTGCGGAAAGACAGGAAGAGGGCTGTGTTCAGAAACACCTGTGCGTAACTGCTGGGCCCTCGGGAGAGCAGGGGGAGGGGTGTCCAGGGCTTCCTGGCCACCGGGACCCAGGGTTGGGCTACCGACCACACTGGCCCCAGCTGTCCTCCCCCGAGAACATGGGCCGGTGGGGATGAACACCCAGGACACGTGGTCAGGCCACCGTGGCCCAGAGCCGACGTGGCAGGCGTGTGCCCAGGGGCCTGGGTGGAGGGGACTCTGCGGCCCTTCCAGACACCCCCGCCGTGCAGGCGGAAGGGGTCGGGGGTCGGGGCCCACCGTCCAGGCGCGAGCAGGCGACTCTGTGCTTCTCTTCCCGTCCAGTGAAGGGGGTGGCGGGCTTCCATGTGCTGACCACTGACTACAAGGACAGCGTGGTCTACCTGCGCCTGGGCCGGGCGGGCCGGACCACCAAGACCCTGCTGCTCCTCAGTGAGTCCAGTGGCCTGGCGTGCGGGGCAGAGAGTGGGGGCTGAGCGGGCGTCGTGACAGACACCCAGACCAGTGGCCGCACGACGGGCACGCACCCCTCAGTCCAGGGTGCCAGCCTGTGGGGCCTGGTGGTTTGCAGACGGCCGCCTTCTCGCTGTGTCCTCACACAGGGGTTGGGGCGGTGCTCTGGTCTCATCCTCTTCTTGTAAGGGCACCGATTCCATCATGAGGGCCCCACGCTCACGACCTCAGCCACCCCGATCACCTCCCAAGGCCTCCTATGACCACCCCGTTGGGGACACACACACGTAGCCCACAGTGGCCAGTCACGGCCCATGGGGTGTGGCCTGGCAGGAGGGGTGAAGTGGGGAGGTAGGGCTGGCCGAGGATGTGAGCGGAGGGAAGGAGGGAGGGAGGGCAGAGCGCGGGACCCTTTGCGTGGAGACCATGCGGGAGGGTCTGGGAGGTACCCACAGGGACGAGTGGGGAGGCCATTGCAGGGGGGGTCAGAAAGCCAGAGGCCGGGAGGGGCGGGCTGTCCATGTGGATGCAGAGGCCCCCAGGCTGACAGCAGGACTGGGGGGCAGGAGGTGAACCAGGAAGAGGTTCTGCCCCGGGTTGGGTGGGTGGTACAGAGAGGGTGGGAGGGGGTCCTGGGGCGTCTCCGTTGGGGTGGGCCCGTCCAGGGATGCAGTGGGGGGGCAGCGGCCAGACTGGCCAGAAGGAACTAGAGGGCCCTGCGTGGTGACCCCACCTCCCAAGGCTCTCTGGGGACCCGCCCTGGCCGACACTTCCTGTCACCCACCAGTGGCCACCTGCCCCTGAGCGCACGCGGCTTGCTTGTCTGTCCCAAAGCCTGCGGGCGTGCCGGTGCTGGGGGGGAGGTGCAACCTCACATGGCTGATGCCGCGACTCCGCTTCCCCACCGCAGGCAGACAGAGCACAGCCAGCTTCCTGAGCATGAGAAAGTTCATGGGTGTGTGTGAGGCTTTGGAGCTCACCCGCAGTGTGACAGTTCTCCCGAAAGATGGTAAAGTGCGGCCGCCAGCGCTCGGGCTCGGGCAGCACCGCCCCCAGCCCCGTGCCCGTCCTGCTGGGGCGCTGACTCCCGTGGGGGACGGAGAGGTGGAGCGGTGACCAGGGCACTTCTTAAAGATCGGAAGCCACCGTGAAGGCACGGCCACGTGTGCGAGCCCACGGCACCCAGAGCACAAATGCTGCCTTGGCCACGTCTCTGCCGTGTGGCTGGGGGTCGGGGCTGCACGGCTTTGCCCTCTGCGGTGCCTGAGGCCCCCGGGGGGCCCAGCCCCCCACCCCCTCACTGCCTCTTTCTTCTCCCACAGCTTCCTGTGCACACACCATCCTGCCGTGAGAGTGAGCTGCCACCCACCTGCTCTTCCCTTTGAGGCTCGACTTGTGGTCCACCTAGACTGCAGGAGCGTTGTTCCAAATTGCAGGCCTTCACATCCAACTGGTTGTTGAGAGGGGTTTGGGGACCCCAGGCCTCTGATGGTGTGGAACCCGGGGCCCGTGGCTGTAGCCCAGCAGGGTCCTTTACGATCACTGAGGGATGGGGTGAGGGGCACATGCTGACCAGGCAGGGGATACGAAGCCAGGCCCCTGTGTCCTCTGGATTACGCGGCAAAAAAAGGTGCGGCTGGGCCTTTTCTGCTGCAAAATAGACCACGGGTCCCGTGTAATGTGCCACGTGCTTTCTCTGCAGTGAGTCTCTGCCACCGTCCTCCACGTCCCGTGACTCCCTACACTGTCTCAGGAAGCTGTGCGCTTACACGCACCACACGCATGTCGCGGGCATCGTGCTGGCTGCTGGGGAGAGAGCAGTGAGCACACAGGCAGCCATGGTTCTCTCTTTAGGAGAGGCGGACGCTGACTCAGTCATCCAAGCACACAGTCGTAGACCCTCAGGAATACGTCCAGAGGTGCCAAGTGCGCACCACGGCAGGCCTGGCTCATTCCAGGTCGGGAGGAGGGATCAGGGAGAGCTTCTTGGAGGAAGTGACCTTTGAGCTGAGAAATGAAAGGCGGTGCGGGTTGAGAAAGTTATGGTGAGGCTGAGAGGGAGCAGGCCCTCCCTGGAAGAGGAAACAGTCTGAAAAAGCCCAGAGTGGTGGAGATGGAGGGGAGGGCGTGGGTGCAGGGCCGGGGCTGAGCTTGGAGCAGCTCAGGGATGCCCGGATGCAGGTGTCCTGAGGGAGTGGGCGTCTAGAGCAGAGGTCAAGGTGGGAGACAGATATTTTGGAGTGACTGATATTTATTTGGTGACGGAGGCTGCACACGGATGAGCTCACCTAAGGAGAAAACAACAGGATTGAATCAGTCAGCCCCTGCTGCTTAACAAACAGCCACACAAATGTATTTTTATTTTATTTTTTTGGCCACGCCACATGGCTTGTGAGCTCTTAGTTCCCTAACCAGGGATTGAACCCGGGATTCACTTGGGCAGTGAAAGTGCCGAGTCCTAACCACTGGACCACCAGGGAATTCCCCCATACAAGTGTATTTAGCTTCCCTGCCTGGGGCTCAGCTTGGGATTGGCTGCTGCAGGCTGGGCTCGGCTGTGGAGCTCAGCTGCATGTGTTCGGGCAGTTTTGTGTCGGCGGGAGGTGGGTTGATCTGGGCCGGGTCTGCTCCCCTCGTGCTTCAGCTGTGGCGCTTGTCTCGTGGCCGTGATGGAGGCACACAGTCCGGGAAGGCACAGGGGCCCTTTGAAGGCTCAGAACGGGCACAGCGTCACTTTGCCTCATCCCCTGAGTCACTGCCTGGTCCTCACTCTCGGCCACAGCAGCTCACATCAGGGGTCTTCATCCCACCTTGCGTCTCAGGTCCCCTGAGTCTCCTGTAACCGGGGTGCTGGAAAGTGGACCCTTGTGGTCTGCGTCCTGCAGGGGCTCCGCTACATCACACACCTTCCAGCTAAACAAGAAGTGGCCCCAGCCCAGGGGTCAGCATCCCCAGTGGACCAAGAGTGGATGACGGCCTGGGAACTCCCATCCAGGAAGGAGGAGGGGCGGCCCCCTCTGGGGGTGGGTGTCCCTGAAGCACTGGCTCTGCGGCTCCAGTGTGTTGATCTCTCGTCTCTGTCCTCTGAGACGCTTCCGTTTCACGTGTTCACTTGCTCCGGCCACGTCTGAAGGAGGCGTCGGGACACATGCCATGTGTGCAAGGCGCTCAGCCCGTCTCCTGCCTGGATAAGTCGCCCCATCTCAGCCATGCGGGGCTTCCGACACTTGGAGGGTTTTCTGTACATTTGACTCCAATGTACTCCAGGTGCTCAGGGCCGCACCCAGTTTCCCTTAGGAAACGTGCCTCTTTCTCCAGGTTTGAGGATTAGAATTTGGGGGCTCTCAGCCTCGAGCATCCTAGAGGCCCTTGTGTGCACCTCGAGGACCTCCCTGGCAACTTAATTCTTCCAGAGGTCCAACAAAAACATCGCACCCCAGTCTTGATTTGGTCTGTACCCTGAGGACGTGTCTCACTGCGGCGCGGGGATTGAGTTTTGTCGCCTGTCTGCATTTTAACAGCCACGTCCTAGATTTGATCCCCGGCCAGCCTCAACCCTCCTGTGGGGTTTACTCTGAGATTAGAGTCCCTCAGATCCTGGGGGACCCCTGCCCACCCTTCCCATGTGGAGCCCATCCCTCTGGGCCTCCCCACAAGGGCACAGGTGTGCACACACACCACACACTCACACGCTGACTGCCCTGCTGGGGGTCAGAGCGGAGTGCATATGGGGGAGGTGAGAGGGGTGAGAAGGAGGTTGGGGGCAGCTCGGCCACGGGGCAGGGATATTGACCCCCTAGCAACATGCCTGGTCCCATAGCACGGGGAGGGGACAGATGCCAGGCTGATGGCAGGGGGTCCCCAGGGTGCCCAGGGGCTTCCCGGCCTGGGCCACCCCTAGAGCTGCCTGGAGAAGACAGGGTCTGGGGCCCTGTGTCCACCACTCTGGGCACCGGGGACTAGGATGAGACCTACCCCTACTCTGGAGGGGCTGCAGGAGAGGAGGCCTCAGCTTACTTCTCTGCAAAGTGGGTGCACAGACGGGATGATCCCTAGGGTCTCATAAGCTTACAGAAGAGTCTGCTGGCCTTGGTTCTCCATCCCTGACCCACTGTGCTCTGAGTCCTTGGAAAATGCTTTCTACCCCCTGAGGCCCTTCTGAGCAGGGGGCAGCCTAGGGACCTGGGGGACTCGGGACCTGGGGGTGCAGAAGGTGGCAGAGACTGGACCACTCATCGGGGACCAGGGACAAGACCCTCCTTGTTGGCGCCCGGGGGTCCTCATTTGGAAGTGGGTGGAGTCACTGCCCTGGTTGGGATGAGGAGGCCTCCGGAGTGAACTGGACACCAGGACAGTGGAGGGAAGGAGGGGAGCAAGAGAGGCTCTGAGGTCCCTCTCATCCCCCAGGAGCCGGCAGGTCCTGCTCCTTTGCCCCCTCGGCCCTGGTGGAACCACTGCCTTGAGGACCCCCAACAAGTTCCGTGGTTAGTTTTCTGGTCTCCTGCCTGGGGCTGCAGTTCCGGGGCTGACCACCGGGGGCGGGCTGTGCGCACTCTACTGGATGGAGCAACTGGAGCGGGGAAGGGACACCCGGGGTCATTCTGGGCGTCCCCCTGCCGCGGATCCAACAGGCACCTTTTATTGTTAGCCTCCAGGCCCACAGTGGGAGCTGCTCAGAGGCGGGAGGGGGCTCTGAGACCCTCTATAGATCATTCAGCTACTGTCCCCCCTGCACTCACCCTGAGCAGGGGCCCTGTTAGCCCTGGAGGCGGTGCTGACATGACAGGTGGTCCCTGCCCTGCAGGAGCTCACGGCCTGGAGGGGCAGATGGACAAGAGCAGGAAAGCAAATTCACGTGAGAGAGAAGAGCAAGTGCTCTAGGGAATGAGTCAGGGTCCTGGAAGGAGGGCCAGGAGCCCCTGGGGGTCTAAAAGGCTCCCTGGTGACATTGCTGCCGGGACCAGAAAGACAAGAGCAGCCAGCCCTGCACACTCTGTGAGCAGTGAGCCTGGGGGAGCTCAAAGGTGCAGAGACTCGGAGGCAGAAGAGAATTTGGCCGGAGAGCAGGCGAGACAGGAGCCAGTGTGGCTGGAGAGAGCTGGGAGGAGGGGAGGGGAGGTGGGGGGATGCGGGCGGCAGGGCCAGACCCGGGCCGGAAGGACGTCCTGGTGTCTGTGCCACGCGACAGCTTACAAGGACAGACACTGACAGGGTCAGTGTCTGTGACCAGGAGGCAGGTTCAGCTCAGCGGGGAGCCTCTGCCCCGAGGTCCCCCAGGAGGCTGGGCTGTGGTCTCAGCTGAGGCTCAGTCAGGGTGGGGTCTGTCTCTGAGATCATTCTCCGGTTATTGGCAGGAATCAGTTTGCACGGGGGCTCGGGTCTCTCCTGTCTGTGGGCAGGGACCCCGTGTCGGGTCTTTGCGCTGCACCCTCTTAGGGCAGCTCGTCAATACCTGATCTTGCTTCTCTAGAACATTGGACCAGAGACAGAGAGACAGAGACAGCAAGAGAGAATGAACACAGGAGGGCGCGAACCAGGCAGAAAGTCACAGACTTTTCATAAACCAGTCTTGGAAACAACCGCCCATCCCTTTTGCCCAATTCTATTCATTTGAACCCGGTCCCAAAGCCCATCCACCCTCAGGGGAGGGATGACACAGACATGTGTGGCAGAGGCAGGGACGCTGGGAGCCGTCGTGGGGCGGCCCACCCACAGGCCGAGGTGACACAGGACAGGAGGACCTGGAGGGTTGTATGCTATCTAGCACTCATCTATGGAGTAAAGTACATTATTTCATTTTTATTTTTTAAAGGTTTTTACTCCAAGGACAATAAATGTAAAATAATGGATTCTAAAGGATTTAAGAATTAACGAAAGAACAAAGTCCTCCCACTCTAGCAGGTGGCGCCCCATTTCCCACCCTCCCCCTCTGTGTGTGCCTGTGCTTTTGCGGGAGTCAGGCAGGGAGGATTTCCCCTGGTGGACACCGGTCAGTCCATCCTCTTCCTCTTTTGCATTTTCTGGGGCCCCGAATCAGAATTTCCGAAGAGCCCCTACTGTGGATGTTGGGTCCATTTCCTATTTTTCTCCCCCATCACTGTGCTGAAGGGAACATCCGCGTCCACACATCTTTGTTTATAACAGATCCCTGGAAGTGGAGCGTCTCGGTCTAAGGCAAACATGATTTTAACGTTGGTCACAGTTTCCAACATCTGAGATCTCCTTGACCACTCTGAGCCTTGTTTGGGAAAGCAGGGGTCCACACTCTGGGGCTGAGACCCCCGGGAGGGCGGCAGAGGCGGGGCTGTGTGGGGGGTGGGCGTGAGTGAATGAGACAAGGTTTGTGCTGGACACACAGGGAGCAGTCCCCAGAGGCTGAGGTTAGGCCGGGAGCAAAGATGGTCGCCCCCTACGTCCCCAGCTTCCAGAGCTCCAGCTCCGACCAGTGACCCTGCCTGCGCCTGGGGAGGACTGTGGGTGTTGAGCTGCAGTGCGGCAGAGCCGGAAGCCCCTCCCCCTGCCCCCAGGAGCTGTTCAAGAAAGTGGTGCCCTACCACTGCCTGGGCTCCATCTGGTCCCAGAGGGACAAGAAAGGCAAGGAGCACCTGGCTTTCACCGTCGTGCCACTGTCACTCAGTTCAACAGTGTGGCCAACTGCATCATCACCACCTGCCTCGGGGACCGGAATGGGACGGCCCGTGCCAGGGCCAGGGTGGTGGAGCACTGATCTGGGGGTGGCCGCGGGATGCTGTGAGAGGGGCAGGGGAAGTCCCTCTCCAGTTTTGGAAACTTCTTGTTCTTGGAGAATTGGGTCTCTGGCTTGCCAGCTGGTCCCTCTGGCTGAGACTTGGCTGCCTCCAGGTTGTTGGGTGGGTGGGTGGGAGGGGACGGTACTTCCTTCCCCAAACCAGCTCAGCCTGTGCCTGCAAAACCACGCCCCATGGCTCCTTCTGTCTGCACTGTGCTTCACGGGGAG
Organism: Mesoplodon densirostris; assembly: GCF_025265405.1. Taxonomy (NCBI): domain Eukaryota; kingdom Metazoa; phylum Chordata; class Mammalia; order Artiodactyla; family Ziphiidae; genus Mesoplodon; species Mesoplodon densirostris. The sequence goes on from NC_082666.1 coordinate 1,189,696, forward strand.
GGCACCCCACCTGCCCAGGGACAGGGTGCTGCTGGGAATGCTCTTGGCTAAGGGGCCAAAGGGGCTGCCCAGAGGGGCAGGTCTGGGATTCCCCACTCTGCCCCGAGGCCAGGTGCTGCTAACTACAGAGAATCCTGTAGGATTGTTGCCTCTCAGCAACACCTTACACTGGGGTGTAGCCCAAGTCAGCAGTAACTTGTTAGCGTGTGAGAAATCTCAGGGGACTAATGAATTCATAGCGGGTCCTTCCTCACCCCACCTCAGAGGTCTCCCTGTCAAAAGGGGCAAAGTGTCGCTCCCCGGTGCCCCCTGGCAGCCCCTACCCCGTGTCAGAGGTGGGACCCAGGAGACCCCTCCTGAGCGAGAGAAGGCAGAGTTCCCTACACTGTAGGAAAGGGGAAGGCTTTAGCAGGGCCTCAGACCCAGCCTGAGGGGCAGGGGCTCCAGGGGGGCTGCGGCAGGGAGAGCAGCTCAGCCAAGGCTCCTCAGAAAGCGGGAGGCCCTTCTGCAGGGAACAAAGAGGTGGCCCCAGCTTCAGGGACGCTCGTGGGGTCGGGCCAGTAACTACGGGAGACGTTATCAACTGCCTCTGTGACTGGCCCTGTTCTAAGTGCTTCGCAGAAGCTGACTCATGCTGTCCCGCCGGCCACGGGCCCGGGCCATACGCGCGGGCGGGGAGGCAGGACTTCCTGACAGCTGGAAGGTGCTGGCTCGGGAAGGGCCCGGCTCGGGAAGGGCCCGAGGACGCGATAGGTGAGCCCAGGAGGCCGGGGCGCGGAGCTCGGCCGAGGGCCGGAGGCGCCACCTGCGCGGTGCAACCTGGAGGGTCCGCTAGAGGGCGCTGCGGCTGCGGCGAACTCGGGGCGGGCGCGGGTTGGGCCTCGCGGGCCGCCGTCCGCGCTATAAAGGGCGAGGCGCGCGGTTGCGCGGCCTTTCCGGGCGACAGGGATGGAGGGGCGTCTGGCCTCGGGGACGGAGCCCGGGTCCCCGCCCGCCCCAACGCCCGCCGCCGGCCGATCCCCGACCCCCGCGTCTCCATCGTGGGTCACGGTGGTCGGATATGCGCCCGGGTCCGTGGGACAGGCGGGCGCAGAGATCCCTTGTGTTGGCGGGGGTGGGTGCGGCGAGGTTCAGGCGCCTCCGCGTAGCATCGTGGGGCTGGGGCTGGGGGCGCCGCGGATTGCTATGCTTTCCGCACCTTCCCGGCTCTGAAGCCTCGAGAACACGGATAGGCAGCAGTAGTTTAATGGGTGAGTGGGGACATTTCATTCAGAAATTGCCCCTCCCCCCTTCAGCGCCACTGCTTTCCCTGCTTGCGACCTTCAGGGAGTCACTTTTTACTCCTAGCCATCTGTTGTTTTGTCTTTAAACGGACAGGTTGTCACTGCTTACTGAGCTCTAAGAGTGAGGCGATTTCCGAATTATAGTGTGTGTGTGTAGTACAGTGGGTGTGAATGCGGTGGCCTCCTTGTGCAAGGGGTAGCTGCATTCATAGCCTGGTCCTTTGATCACCTGCGGTCTGCACTACTGTATTGTGACCTTCAATTTCCACACACCCCAAATTAAACGGAGTAAAACACGGAGGGTACCTGGGTTTGGTGTGTAGACACGTGTAGGCCTGGAGATCAAATGCAGCAAAATAAAGCCTGGGTGAAGGGTGTGGGCTTGTAAGGCTGTTATAAAGCCGTGGGTTTCTATTTTTCTCTAGCGAGTTTGCCTGCTGGGAACTAGGGGCCTGCTGGGGTCTGAGGTGAGTTGACACGTGTGCTGGGACAGGTTTGCGCTGAAGAAGAATTTCTGTGCTAGTTGAATGCCTTTTTTGTTACATCCTAAGCACGGGGCCAGGGCATCCATGTGGTCAGGGAATAAAAACTTGAGTTATTTAATCTTCTGTAGGCACTGCCCCTAGAGGCGTTGCAGGTGTGGCTGCTGTGCCACATTTGTGTCATTAGGCGGCGGAGAGAAGAGAGGCTTGACTGCCCAGCGTTCTGGCCCGTGGACATCTGGTGATTGATAGTCTGACACTTGACGGTTTGCTGCCTGGGGGTGTATGTTTACTGGCAGCCTGAAGCCTATCGTGTAAAAGCACTTTAATTCCCTCCTAGTTCTTGGCTGGCCCTGGAACACGAGGTTGCCAGGTGTGTGACGGCAGCAGGTAGGAGTGACCCGCTGGTGCAGTGATGAGCAGGAAGGTAAGTGGGTTTCAGTAAGGCAGAGTTGCTGAAGATTTGTCACATTGGATTAAAAAAGGGTGGCGCTAAAATTTTCCTTTCTAGCGTGAGCTCAATAATACCACCTAAAAATCTGAAATAATTTGACTTATTTTAGGTGGATCCATGGGTAGTTACTCTCTCTTAAAACAAACTTTATGATGGGTTGTGCAGCCAGAAACTAGAAATAAAGTTGCCAGGTTTAAACGTTAGACAATTCCAAAGGCCAGCTGTGCTACCTTACGTGAGGTTTTTCTGAATTCCAGAGAACTGTTTCCTGTGTTGCCTTGTTTAGTGCGCTTTGATCCGTTGATATATCTAGGATCTCACTAGTAGCTCCCTGGGAGAGGCTGCAGAGATTCCTAAGGAGGGCCCTCCTGGCTGCACTGTGATCCCTTGGGTTCATCAAACACCAGCCTACTGCCAGGTGCCGGCATAGGCAGCCCTTTTTAATTTTTGCCTCGGGCTGCCCATCGCGGGTCTGAAAGGTGACAGTGGAAAGGTGAAGGGTTCATGTGTCAGTAGCAGCCTTCACTAGTTCTTTTTTATATATAAATTTATTTATTTTTGGCTGCGTTGGGTCTTCGTTGCTGCACATGGGCTTTCTCGAGGTGCGGCGAGCGGGGGCTCCTCTTCACTGGAGCCACGGGCTCTAGGCGCACCGGCTTCAATAGCTGTGGCTCGTGGGCTCAGTTGCTCCGCGGCATGTGGGATCTTCCCGGACCAGGCCTCAAACCCGTGTCCCCCGCATTGGCAGGCGGGTTCTTAACCACTGCGCCACCAGGGAAGCCCAGCCTTCACTGGTTTTAAATACTGGCAACAGTAATAACGGCCGCCAGCTTTTCTTGTGCTCTGATTCTGGGCCAACCACTTGTGTTGTTCAGTACAGGAAGGACGGCGGCTGTTGGCCTGTGAACCGGGGCAAGAACGACCAGCCAGCACGGTCCGGACCGAGGTGAGAGGCAGTGCTTTTCTGAGCTCCTGCTGGGCGGGTGCGAGGGGACACTGCCCTGCAGATGCCGGGCTTGCGGCACCATGGGTGCGGCAGCCCTGCTGCACCTGTGACGTTGGGGCGGAGAGGAAGCGGCTATTTCTACGCTCAGTGCTCAGAACAGTGGGCACTAAGAATGGTTTGTAGCCGGACATCACCCAGAGCTGCGGGCGGGGCCCCTTGTTTGCACGTGCACTGGCAGTGGGAGCTGTGCGTGGGCCCTTGAAGACTTGGATGTTCTTTTTCTTTACAAAATAAAGCACCTTGTGAGAATTAAATGAGATATGTGAACAGGCATATGGCGAGCTTTGGGCACAATGGGATTGACCAGGAGAGAGTCTCCTTACTGGAAATGAATGTTCTGTTGGTCTGTCTGGCGAGCAGATTTTAGGAATCCTTGGGCAAGTGTGACCTGCATCCCTGGCTGAGGGCCGCTGAGCTGGTATCAAGGCCCTGTGGGGCTTCCAGGCCCTGTTCGGAGTAGGACCCTAGGTGGGGATGAGGGGGGCCCAGAGCCACTGGTCCACGAGCGCTCGTACTCTGAGGACCTTGAGACGAGTCACTCTGGAAGGAAGGCCAGAGGTTCGCTCCTGGCTTTTGTCCTGTTGGTGAGGCAGGAGCCGGGCCCCTTTGTGGAGCCCCTCGACGGGCTGACCGTAACCTTATAAAAAAGGATCATCCAGACCAGGGGTTTCTTGGTCTCCTTGCAGATGGAGGGTGCATTTTGCTGTTTCCTGAAATGTTTAAGTTGGAGGGTTGAACAAAAGCTGTAGGTTAGTGGCTCTCGACTAGGGGCAGTTTGTCCCCCTCCCAGGGCACGTGGCGGTTTGTAGGGCAGGAAAGGGATGGGGTGCTGCTGGCATCTAGGTGGTGGGGTCCAGGGCTGTGGCTGCATGTCCTGTGACGCCCAGGACGGCCCCACCGTAAAGCTACAGGGTCCCAAATGCTGATAGGGCCAAGGTTGACAAACCCTGCTATAGAAAATAATTGGGGAGGGATTCACGGATTGGATTCCATTTCTCAGGTCCGTGGGCCCAGGTTGGTCCTAGGCAGCTGGTCCGTGGGATAGACCTGCACGTGTGGCTCTTGTCACTCTAGGACTGGCTTCAGGACAGGTAAGTTGGGAGCGGGCTGCTTGGCTGGGGGTCTCATAGAACTTTTGGACCCTTTAATACAAGCACATGGTATCAATTGTGTGTGCTTTGAGGAGAGGTGAGAATGTCCAAGTAGCTGATAGTGAAGAGCCACCGTGGGCAAAACTGGTGGGGCGGCGGGACAGTGGCCTGACCTCAGCCACCTCCCCTGTTACACGGTGTGTTGGCAGCAAATTGCCAGGTCTGTGGCTCAGGGTGGCCTGGCTGGATGGCTCTGGCTGCAGCATCTGAAGGCTTGATCGGGCCAGAAAGAAGCACTTCCAAGATGGCATGCTCTGGCTGCTAGCAGGGCCTGAGGCTCCTCACGACGTGACAGCTGGCTTCCTCCAGAGCTAGTGTGACCCAGCCTCAGAGCCAGCCCTGGTGCCCTTGGGAGGGACCGTAGGGTGGGCGGGAGCTGCCTGCACAGCGCGTGTCTGCTTGGTTCTTAATCCAAGTTTTGGGAGTGTGCTCTTTATTTTGTTGTTTTTTGTTGTGTTTTGTTTTTGGTTTTTTTTTTGAGAATCTTGAACTTTTGGCTACTCTTGGCTGCTACTAAGCAGCTACCAGAGTTTTTGCCCACTTCGTATCGTGCGCTGTGGCTTGTCAACTGGAGTGGGGTTGGGGTGACAGTGTAATTGCCGGAAGCAAGATGACTTGACGAGCAGAGAGGGTGGCGGGTGGTGGTACATCCAGTAGGTCCACCTTTGAGCCTGGCAGCAGCTGGGTTTCCTGTCCTACTTGGTAGAACCTCCCTGGCTGAATCCCCCCTAGAAACTGGGTGGAATGTTCAGAAGGACGGGGGAGCGGGGCTTGGCTGTCTGGCAGCAGAGGCTGAAGAGGCTTGAGCAGCTGTGTCCTTGCAGTCCAGAAGCCAGTTGCTCTGCTGAGGAGGCTTGACTGTGGTCCAGCCTGTCCAGCACTGGGGGCGTGGCAAGTGGGTCGTCTCGGTTTTCTGTCTGCAGATCCTGCCATGAGCCCAGGGCAGCGCCCGCAGTTCTCCAGGAGAGCGCGCCAGAGTGGAGCCAGGGGGGTGCGCGACTCAGTACGGGGGCCACGTACGTCCGTCCCGTCTGCCGGCAAGGGCAGCAGCGAGCCGGGGGAAGTCATGGCCTTGGGAATGTCCTCTGATGAAGAAGAACCTGCAGGCTTATAGAATAACTTTTGTGGGGAACGTTGGTGTGCTGAAAAGTTCTGTGTGCTGTTCCCCCTCGGTGTGGATCCGCAGTGCTGGGGCAGCAGGCGTGACACAGAAGTGCGAGCGGAGACCGTCTGGACCCCCGACTCCAGGGAGACTAGAGGTGACAGCCAGCCCAGTGAAGGGGACGGGAGGAGCTGGGGGCGGGGGCGGCAGCCCAGCAGGCGCCCCTCGTCTCGGGGCCCTAATCCTGGCTCCCGGCGGGTGGTCGGGGGAGCTGCAGGGTCTCCCAGGCGAGCAGAGCCCACGGTCCTGAGCTGTTCTTCGCTGTGTTTGGGTCACCTCTCCCCATCCAAGGGGAGAAATCTAGATGAGGTTTAAGAATTGGTGCTTCCAGAACGTGGATCTCATAGCTGAAACCTCGGAAGACATGTTTTCAGCACAAGGTGTTGAAGTGAACGGAAGGATTCAACCCCTTTTCGAGGAGGGCGTCTCCATGTGGGCAGAACTGGAGGAGAAATGGGTCTTGAATAAACTGTCTTGACTTGCACTTCTCTGTCTGATCAGCTGAGGCCCCGGCACGAGTTGAGGGTGTGAGAGGGTCAGGCTCCTGGGCTCACAGCTTCCTGTTTCAGGGGGAGGAGGGCACAGGGAAAAGGGGACCCTTGGCTTTTTCCCGGACAGTGGATGTTACACCTAGTGGCGCATTGGCATCAGTGGAGAAGCCTTCCTAGGCTGGGCCGCACTGTTCTGTGCAGCAAGCAGTACGGGGAGAAGTTAGTGTAGAAGCTCTTACGAGAGAAAAACTGCGATCGGCCCACCCTTACCTCCCCATCTGAACCACACCGGATCCGGGTTGGGGGCTCAGCTTCCAGTGTCCTTGCCCTTGGCTCCAGTCATAACCCCAGCCAACCAACAGCCAAGATGTGGCTACCCCCCACCCTGCCCTAGCCCTCCAGCAGACCGTCCAGGCTGGGCTCTGGAGTGGGCTGAGGGGACTTGGGTGCTCACGGAAAATCTTTATTTACACACATGTTCTCCAAAGTAACAAAACCTTGGTCTAGGCAGGTCCCTTGGCCAGCCCTTGGTGCTCAGGCTCTAGGTGTTTACCTCGTTCCAGCTGAACAGTCCTGTCTGGGAGCCTAGAAAACCCTGGAGGTGGCGGGTGCAGGTGCAGGAACTCCACGGCTGCCCGAGTTCTGGGGACCCGTAGCATCTGGACACTGGAGCAGCCTCGTCCTTTGGTGGCGGAGAAAGGGAAGAGGGCCAAGGGCAGGAGTGGTTCTTGGGTCGGGGCGGGAGGGCCCGGCTGGCCATCAGGTGTACTTGGTGTTGGAGATCTCCTTCCAGAGCAGGGTCTTGAGGTGGCTGAGCACCAGCGAATGGTGCGCCTCCACCTGGCTAGCCAGCCCGCTTAGCGTGGTGCACGTGCGCAGCTGCTTGCCCAGCTCAGCGCGCAGGCCGGCAGGGGCGCCGGGCAGCAAGTAGTCCCGTAGCAGCTCGCACACCTTGGCCAGGTTGGGCTGCACCAGGTCGCCCTTGCACTGCCGCAGGAGCGTGTCGCAGGGCGCCCTGCAGTCGCGCCCGTAGGTGCAGTCCGAGCTGTGCTCGCAGTGGCGGCCCCGCAGGAAGCGGCGCACGGTGGCCTCGGGCGCCACCTGCTGCAGGTCAGCCATCCTGAAGTCGTACTTGGCTGTGTAGCCCACGTTGGCTAGCGTGGTCTCGCACATGTAGAAGGTCCCGTAGGCGCCGTGGAAGAGCTCCTCCACGAACTCCAGCAGGCCGATGGCAATCTTGGCGCGCCAGGGCCACGCGGGCCCCAGCCACTGCTGCAGGGCCCCGTGCAGGGCGGGTGGCAGCAGTGGGCGCAGCAGGGGCGGGAGCACAGCCCCGGGCCAGGAGCTGTGCGGGACCCCCTCGGTGAGGTACAGGTCCCCGCAGTAGCCCAGCAGCCGGGAGGCGTGCTCTTTCTCCTGCAGGGACAGCAGCAGCAGGAACTCGTTCCGCTGCAGCAGGGCCCACACTGACTTGGCCTCGGCCAGGGACACCCTGTGGTCCTTGTTGAAGTCAGCCATGAGCAGGACCTGTCCGGCCAGCGCAGGCAGGGAGGGCAGGTCTCCCAGGTTTGCCTGTGGTTTGGGGGCAGGAGAGAGGAGGCCAGGGCATCGGCCAGCAGGTTCCGGACCCAGCACGTCCGCCAGGCAGGGGGAGCCCCGCCTCCAGCCGACAGGATGGAGGGGACAACCAGGGACCTGCAAGGCCCCCTCGCCACTCCTGGAAGCCCAGCTGCGTCGTCTATCCCCCAGTGCACAGAGGTGGGAGCGCTGGATGGGGCCCACTCACCTCTCATCTGCCCCTCCTCCTCCTCTCCCCAAAGATGCCCCTGGGGCGGGGCCTCAAGCCTCTGGGTGCTCCCTGAGGGAGGGTCTGCTTGGAGCTGGGGGGCTAGCCAGGCACCTGGCTGGCCCGTGTGGCCTCCACCCAGCCTGCCTCCTGCCCTGTCACACGTCCCTGGGCATGAACTTGACTGGCCCCCAGGAGGGCCAACTGACCTTGAGAAAGCTGAGGGTCATCTCCTGGAACTCCTTAATCGAGGTGCCCCGGGTGGGCTTGTCAAAGAGCCCCAGCTCCCGCCGGGGGGCCACGTCTGCCCCCGCCTTCGAGTCCAGGCTCTCCTCAATGCCACACTTGATGGTCACCTCCTTGCCCTGCCAGAGCCCGCTGTACACCTGCACAGGACCACAGGGACCCTCCGTGCAGATGTCCCCCTCTGGCTGCACCGAGGGTGTCTGAGCCCTGGGGCTGGCCCTGGCCCGACCCTGCTGGGCTTACCTGCTGGCCCGGGACAGAGGAGAGGCAGGTCCTCCACTCCACCTGGTGCAGGTTGCACAGGTCCTGGCAGATGGAGCCTGAGATGATGCCCTTGCGGTACCGGTCACACTGGGGAGAGGAGGACGCAGGACGTGGCCTGGGGAGCCCGGCGGGGGCTCATCCTGCCTGCCTGCCTGCCCGCGGCCCCGGCTTCAGCCAGATGCACAGGGAGAAGCTTTCTGCAGTAATTAGGTCAGGCTCTGGAGTAGCTGCCGCCCCCACTGGCCCCTTCTCGGCTCTAGACGAGGCCTTGCAGCCCCCTGAGTCCTGGGGGTCTGGGCTGACCTGAGCAGGTGAGGCTGGAGGGGGTGGAGTCAGGCCCGTCCCTGTGGGGGGTAGGGGGGAGTCATGGCGTCTGGAGCGAGTGGGGGGTGAATTCCTGGATGCCCATCACCGTTGCCGTGGTGCCCAGGCCCTTGGTGGAGAGGGCCTGGAGGAAGGAGAGGGAAGGGAGGTGCAGAGAGTGTGCTGAGGGGTGGGAGGCGCCAGAGGCCCTGGACTCACCTATGGGAGCCAGGGAGGAGGCCACGACAGCCGTTTCATCCAGAGGAAAACCAAGAGACCACACACTGTCATTCTGCCACCTTGGAGGGAGGCCCTCCACCACAGGGGTCTGTTCTGACCCCTGAAAAGCCCCAGGGCCACAGGGCCTTTGTGGGGTGGTCTGCCAGGGAGCCTGGGCGGCAGGGCTGGGCCAGGGCCAGGGAAGGGACCTGTCAGCCACACCGCCCACCAGTGTGGGGAGGGGCTTCCTCGGAAGCTGAGGTGGGCAGTGTGTCCATCAGCCTCAGGGCTCCTGCGACCCATCAGACATCTCCCCTCCCAGCCTGTTTACTGTGTGCAGACTGGGTGGTGGTGGGGACCCAGCCGAGCACCCAGAGGTCCATGGGCACCAGGTCCGCGGCCCCTGGTCCTGCCTTCCCCACACACACACTGGGTGGCCTTGGACAAGCTGTGGAATATCTCGGAGACGGCTGATACCCCCATGAGGCGGGCAGGTCTCCCCTGGAAAGGAGAGGGTGTCCCCATGGCCCCAGGGACAGGCCTCAGGAGAGCTGGGCCCAGCAGCCAGGGCACTCTGGGAAAACAGAAGCTGCAGGTCCTCTGTCTGGGAGGGGCAGGCTCCTCCTCTGCATGTTGGGGCGCTGCTCGGGGCACACAGGAGGTACTCAGAAAACACCCGCCAGCTCTGAGCGTCTGCTCACTGCATGCCACTGGCCAGACCCCATCTCATGCCTCCTTCCAGGTCTTGCTGCCCTCAAAGGCCCCTCCACCCACTGCCAGCACCAGGCGGCCCGGGCTCATCCCAGACCTCCCGCCCCACTCCCTGGCCCGAGGGGTCCCCAGAGCAGGGCCTTTTCCCGCCCGCACCCAGAGGCCGGGCTCCACCCCCACACACACCTGCCCCTGGGTCTCCCCAGCCACCCCGACTGTGAAGGCAGAGCCATGTGTCCAGCACCCAGCTCCGGCCAGGCCCCTGGAGGCCCCCAGTGAGCCTTTCTGGAATAAATGGGCTTGCCTGGGAATGGCCGGGAGGCCCGAGGCCTTCTCCTCTGAGCTGGGACTGCGCCCTCGGTACCTGGTGGCAGCCCCGCCCCCAGGAGGCCTGAGCCAACCATCAGTGGGCTCCTTACAAGTCCCTACGCATGGGCATGGGCTCTCCCGCTCTGGACCCCCGTGCCCCTCCCACCGCCACCTCTGGACCGCCACCTCTGGATGTTCCCAAGTGTGGCCCCCCTGGGACCTTGCCCAGAACAGGCCTGCTGAGCCCTTCCGGGGCGCCACACAGCAGAGGAGGGGAAATTCCAGGCCCCTGGCTGGTGCGAGGCAAATGGAGACGGGTTCAAGGCCAGCCATCTCCTACGGCTCCCCCTTCGAGACCCCAGGAGCTCTGCTGGGGCAGGGCAGGTCCGTCCCCAAGTGGCATGGAGGCCTCAGAACCCTGGTCGGCTCACCAAGGGCTCCAACCTGCCCGGGGAGGCCAGGCGGGGTGGCTGGGGGGATCAGAGTCAGGTTAGCCAGGGCCCCTTCGGCCGGCGTCACCTCGCCTTCCAGCCAGTCACAGCATCAGCAGGAGCGGTGAGCCACCCTGTGTGCACGCTCGTGGGCGCACAAGCGCTGGCGTGGACAAGCACACACGGGCTCACGCGCCCTCACATGCACGTGCACAGCCTTGCTGTAGACGCCACGGTGGCGACTTAGCACTGTCTCCTGTCTGAGGCCCCGAAGACCACACCCCGCAGCCTCCTTTGCTGGACTCCTGGCCCTAGGAGGGGCCCTCAAGGCCACCAGTGCCTGCCTGTCCCCGCTTGGGCTAAAATGTCTCCCTCCTGGACACCTCTACAGCTGGCTCTGTCCACCTGTCCGTCCCCAGCCGCCCGCATCTGCACAGCCTCCCCTTGGCCTCTGCATTCCTCTCTGGCCTCCCCCATGGCCCGCCAGGGGCAGCTCTGCAGTCGACACGGTCAGATGTGTCTTAAAACCCGCTGAGCCGGTGCCTCTGAGCCACGTCTCTAAGCTGCCACGGCAGGAGCACTGGCCCAGGAGCCCACAGGCCTGGCCCGAGGTGACACTTACGATGACCACCTGGCAGATGTGCCCGCGGCAGAGCTCAGCGTAGGACGAGTAGTGCACGTAGGCCAGCCAGCTGCCCGCGAAGATGCCCAGCCAGACCAGGAAGACGTACTTGACCCTGAGGCCTGGGAGCCGGCCCTGCGGGGGAGGGGGCCATGAGGAAGTGCCGCATTTGGGGTGCTGACCCCATGTCCCGGACCCCAGCCTTCCCGAGGGGTGGCCCCACTCCGGGGGCCAGCACCTGTCCAGCCCAATGTCTCCCTTCCCCTCTGCCTACCCACTGTGGGTGGGGCCGGGGCCTGGTGTCTCCCAGACCTTTAAATCTCACGGGCAGGTAAAAATAAATTCCAAAATGAGGGAGATATGGGGTAGACGCTCTTTATTTTGCTGAATAAAGAGATTTTGAACAATTTTCCCTCCTGTCCTGCCCGCATTTCATAGTGACATGTAACCTCTGCACAAGGTCAGGCTGGAAGAGCACCCCCACCCCCGCGCACTGTCCCCCTGGGTGGTGGAGATTTCGGGCTGGACCCGGGCCAGCAGGGGGCGCGGGGTTGGAGGCACGGTCACCCTGTGAGCCTTTAAGAGACACAGCCTCACCCACCCGCGATCACAGAAGCCAAAGGGTGGATACAGCCCGCTTGTCCATTGACAGATGAATAGATAAACCAAATGTGGTCCATCCACACGACGGAATATTATACATCCACGAAAAGGCAGAGAATCCCGACCCAGGCTACAGCAGTCCCTGCCCTGGTCCCTGTGGGTCCTGTCACCCATGGGCGAGTGAGCCCCTAGGACAGGAGGACATCATGTCCAGTGAAATGAGCCAGACATGAGACAGATCCTGTGATTCCACCCATGCGAGGGCCTCGAGGAGTCAGATCCACAGAGACAGGAAGGGTTGGGGGGGCCAGGGGCTGGGGAGGATGGGGAGTGCGTGTTTAAAGGGGACGGAGTTTGAGTTTGGGAAGATGATGAGACGGGCTCTAGAGATGGTGACGGCCGCACAACAGTGCGAATGTGCTTAGTGCCCCTGAACCGTGCACTTAAACATGGTTAAGATGCTAAATTTATGTGGTGTATAATTTACCACGATAAAGAACAGATAACTAAGACATGCAGCCCCTGGCCCTGCTGCCAGAGGCTCTGTCCCAGAAGTCTGGGGTGGGCCGGGAACTGCTTCTATGGAGGGCTCAGCCCCTCTGCCAGGTTTCCGCAGCTGACGGGTAGAATTACAGGGTGGGAGAGTCCCAGAGCCCTGCAGGAGCTGGGGGCACTGTCTGCCATCCAGCCCCCAAGCCGGGATTGCAGAGGCATCAACTTCCTTCCCTACCCCCACCCTGGTAATCACAGGCCTCACTGGCTGCTGCTGTCCAGGGGCGGCCAGCTGATGGGATGGGGTTACCATGCGCTGACCTGTGCAAGAGCTCAGACACCTTGACCGGGCAGCTGAGCCCCAGAGAACAGGGCCCGGGCCCAGGGACCAGGAGGGCAGGAGGGCCTGGGGCTTCAGGCCAGCCTGCCCCAGAGGAGAACCACTGCCAGCACTGGTCACGCACCCTGCCACCCGCGGGCCAGGGAGCGGCTCCAGTCCTGGTTAGTCCTGGATCCTAGTCACCTGGGGGCTGAGGCCGAGAAATGGGGCCAACGGGTCCCCACTGAGGACAGGGCAGGGGCCTGCAGGCCCAGCCCAGGCATCTGTGCTCATTTTTACGGTTCTTCCAGGAGAGGCGGGGTCCTCACCTCCTGCTTCCCTAGCACCGACTCACACGGCTGGCCAGCCGGGGAGGTGCCGCAGCAGGAGGGCCTCTGAGAGCTCCAGGGGCAGGCTCGGAGCCTCAGAGGCCTGGGGTGGCCCTGGGCCGAGTGAGAGGGCTGGGTCTCAGGCCCACTAGTCCCTGCCACTGCATCTGTTTCCGCCAGTTTTGTTCAAAGGGAAAAACAGGAAAGCAGAGGAACAGTGGGTGGGGGGCTGGGGAGCTGGGGATGTTGTCTGGCAGTATGAGGTCAGAGGACTTCCAGCCACTGGTGGACCACGCCCCGAGGTGGAGGTGGGCAGGGCCTCTGGGGGGCCAGCGCTGGGAGTCCTGGGGGGATGGCCAGGACGAGGGCAGGCTGTAGCCTGCACTGGACCCAGGGGCTGCCCTGGGCCTGACCCAGGCTTCCCAGACTGACTGCAGGGCCCACCCTGGACACTGCCCACTGTCCCGCCAGACGCCCTCCAGCTCAGGCCTTCAGGTGGCGGCACAGCTCCCAGGACACCGTCCGCACTTGGCTAGCTGTGACCAACCCCCAGGCCCTTATCTTAGGCGGGCACCTCCTCCAGAAGTAGTCCCTGCCCTGGCTCCTGTGGGTCCTGTCACCCATGGGCGAGTGAGCCCCTAGGACAGGGAGTGTCCTACTCCTCATTGGGTCCTGTGCAGCTGCTCACCCACCGTGGCCTGCCCGGCTCCTCGTGGAGCCGCTTGGGGGCGCCACTCGGGGGACAGTAACAGCAGAGTGATCGGCAGCCTTGGGGCCGGTGACCCACGTGCGCCATGACCTCCAACCCTCACGGCCGACCCAGGAGTGTGCTTCACAGGCAGGGAAACTGAGGCTCAGGGTGTGTCCTGACATTACCGGGGGTCCTGGGCTCAAACCACTGGGAACCCACCAAAACCCCTCTCCTGTCCATGCCCATCTGCCGTTCCCGGGCTGAGCTCAGAGGCCTGACACCCAGGGTCCGGGACCCGCGACTCTGGCCTCCCCTGCGGCAGCTCGGTCAAGGCCTTTCCCGCAGGACGGGGGCTGCTGCACCCCCTGCCTCCCAGCATAGGGGTGGACACAGACCCTCAGCTCCCACCTTGCCCAGCGCTGGGTGGGGACCACCACGAACCCAAGGCCCCAGGTGGGCAGGGAGGGCTTCTGGCACAGGCGAGCACCGGGTTACCTGGCTCTCACCCTTCTCCCCAGAGGGGAACACCGTGGCCTGGGCTCTGATCAGGGCTGTCTCCTTCTGCCCAGGGGCTGGGGTCCTGGAGGGCACTGAGGTTGTAGGTGTGGCCTGGATGATTTGAGACTCTGATGTGGGCCTGGCTCAGATCACCCAAAGCAGAGGTGACAGGGTTCCTGACAGCTGGCACCCGAGGCAGCCTGGGCCTCCCCTGCAGATGGCAGGGTCCTGACAGGGACAGTGATTCGTCCAAGGTCACTGTGGGGTCAGGGCACACTCCTAATCTCGGGCTGGCTGGGGGATGGCCCAGGGGGAGGGTAGTCCTTCTTAGGGTGGTTCTATGGGTCCCAAGTTTTCCATCACAGAAAAACAACCTGGTCTTTTAAGTAGAGGGAAGTGGAGCGGACTTGGTGTGGCTTCCGGGCCTGCGGGAGCAGGTCCAGCCCGCGGCGGGGTGGGGCCTCCTTCAGCCCCAGAGGCAGGGGTGCCACCCTGCAGCATCCGCGGGCCCCTGCCGCTCCGCTCACCGCATGGACAACCCTCACCCCAGTCCCCAGTCCCCTCCCTGCCCCCAGCCTCCCCGGGGGCCACGCACCGCAGTGCTCATCGGCCTTGAGTCCCGCCCGAACCCGCCCCAGGCCCCAGGCTGGACGCCGCGCGCCCCCGCCGAGGCCCGGGCCCCACAGCGGGCGGGGCGGGGGCGGGAGCCGGCCGGGGCCGGGGCGGGGGCGCGCCTACCTGCAGGCCCTTGGAGAAGGGGCAGAAGAGCACCAGGTGCGCCAGGCGCCGCAGCCGCCGCATGGTGGGCGCGGGCCGTGCACCGGCCCGGCTCGGCTCGGCTCGGCTCGGCCTCAGCCCCGCGGGCCGGCCCGCAACGGCCGCCGCGCCTCCTCCCGGCCCCGCGTCCCCGCCGGAGCGCTCGCCTCTGACGGCCGGGCGGGCGCGCGCGGAGGGGAAGCGCGGGGAGGGGGCGCGGCGGGGACGCGCGCTGGGTGGGGGCAGGGAGCAGAAGGCGGGAGAGGGCGCGTGGCCGCGAGGGTGGCGGTGCGGGGGCGCGCGGCGGGGAGGAGGGAGGAAGGGAGGGAGGAAGGGAAGGAGGAGGGGAGGGGGAGGGGGAGGGGAGGGGGTAGGGAGGGCCGGGGGCGCGGCGGCGGGCCGCGGTGCTGGTGGGAGGTGACCGCGGCCCCGCCTCCAGCCCACCGCCCCCCTCCCCGCGCACCGCCCTGGAGAGAAAGGGGAGGGCGCCGAGGCCCCGCCCACCCGCGCCCCCAGCCCGCACCCTTGAGCGGCGGGGTCGTCACGGGAGGGGACTGTCACGGGCGGGGCTGTCGCGCGCGCCCCTGCAGAGAAGAGACGGGTGGTGGAGCCGGGCGGCCTGAGGAGGTCCCACGGGTCAGGGTCGGTCGCGCGGGGCGCGGGAGGGGCAGTGAGCCCAGGGACCGGGGCGTGTCGCGGCTAGGTCCCTAGTGGGGTCCGGCGCCAACCACCTGGCCCGGAGGGGCCGTGGACACTGCGGCAGCGTTTGCCTCTTTCTCCCACTGTTTAAAGAAATACAGGCAAATGCGCCCTTTCACTGTGCATCTCTGCCGGTGTTTACACAGACAGCCCTGTGGGCACCACCGCTTTCAGGCTACAGAGCAGTTCCACCCCCGACAGACCCCGGGGCCCCTCTTCCTTCCAGCCCTCCCGTGGCCCAGCCCTGGGGAGCTCGGGCTCTTCCCCTGCACATCCCATAAATGGACTAAAGCAGCCACAGCCTTCAGGTCTGGCCTCTGTCATTAGGCAGAGGGCCCTGGAAATTCAGCACCCCCTCTTTGCCATGGTGACTCCCGGCACCAGGCACCAGCTTGATTAGCCAGTCACCTCCTGAAGGCCCTCGGAGTTGGTTCTGGCTTTGGGGGATCAGGAGCAGAGCTGCCATCAAGTCTGCATTCGAGTTTCTGTGTGAAGGAAATTCATTGTCACTGGAGTGATACAGAGCAGGGATGCCGAGTGCTGTGGTCAGGGTAGGTTTAACTTCCTCCAGAGCTGCCAGGACGCTTTCGAGCTGCACGTTTACATCCCACTGCAGGGTATGGGAGTTCTGGTTGCACCACATCTTCAGCAGTACTTGGTATTGTCCGTTTTTAAATTCTGGGCATTCGGGACTTCCCTGGTGGTCCTGTGGTTAAGACTTTGCCTTCCAATGTAGGGGGTGCGGGTTTGATCCCTGGTTGGGGAGATAAGATCCCACAATGCCTCGCAGTCAAAAAACCAAAGCATAAAGCAGAAGCAATATTGTAACAAGTTCAATAAAGATTTTAAAAACGGTCCACATTAAAAAAAAATTTTTTTTTTTTAAATTCTGGCCATTCTACTGAGTGTGCAGTGGTGTTTCTTTGTGGTTGTTATTTGCATTTCCTTAACAACTAATGATGTTGAATATTTTTTATGTACTTAGTTGCGACCTGTATATAATCTTTGGCAAAGAGTCTATTCAAAAATTTTGCACATTTTTTTATTGTTTCCTTGTTGTTGAGTTTTGACAATTGTTTTATATCTTCTGGAAACCAGTACATTATCAAATATGTGATTCGCAAAGATTTTCTCCCAGTCTATGGCTTGTCTTTTCATTTTCTTAACAGTGCTTTTCAAAGAGCACAAGTTCTTAATTTTGGTGAGGTCCAATTTGTCCATTTTTTCCTTTTTTTCGTTTGCACGTGTCAAGTCTAAGAAACCTTATCTTTGCTTAACCCAACCCAGGGGCACAAAGATTTCCTTCTGTGTTTTTCTTCTAGAAGTTTTACAGTATTAGGCTTTACACTTGGGTCAGTGATTCAATTTGAGCTAATTTTTGTACATCGTGCAAGGTATGGGTCATGGCGGTGTTTTGTTTTGGGGTTTGGGGGTTTTTGTTTGTGGGGTTTTTTGCATGGATATCCAATCGTTCCAGCACATTTGTTGAAAAGATGAGCCCTGGGATGGTTTTGTAGGGGAGTGCCTCCAACGAGACACTGCCCTGCAAGCAGTTTCCCCAGCTCCCAGATAGTTGTTTTCCAGCAAGTTCCGGAGGGCAGATTTCCTGCAATTCTGCCAACACCACAGTGACTTCTCTGCTGTCCCGAGAGCCACAGCTGAGCTCTGCCAACAAGATCTCAGCCCGGGCGCAGGGGTTCCAGCTCAGCCCTACAGGTTACTTCTTTTTTTGGCTGTGCTGCGCGGCTTGTGGGATCTTAATTCCCTGACCGGGGATCCAACCCGGGCCCTCGGCAGTGAAAGCGTGGAGTCCTAACCACTGGACCACCAGGGAATTCCCTACAGTTTACTTCTTGTGTCTGTTCTTCACTCCAGTCTTCCGTTACAGTTAGTAATTCTTGTAGCAAACTTTCCCGGTTGAGATTGCCATGTGGCTTCTGTCTCCTGATGGGACCCCAACTGACACAGGTCCGGTGCAAAAGGGACATGGGCATTTTTATTTTTATCTATTTTTTTGGCCACACTGCACGGCTTGCGGGATCCTAATTCCCCAACCAGGGCTTGAACCCGGGCCCTTGGCAGTGAAAGCGCAGAGTCCTAACCACTGGACTACCAGGGAATTCCTGACATGGACATTTTTATAAAACTTATGGAGACCCACTACACCCCACACTTTGGACCACATGGCCCACCCGCGGGCACCCAATGTCCTCAACCAAATGATCGTTATACTCGGATTGATGGCCAGGATGGTCCCATAAGAGAGTCCAGGTGGCTGGACCAGGATTAAGTTTGCATCCCCTCGATCCCCTTGTGGACCCTCCAGGCTGGCCAAAGGGTCCCCTTAGGAGAAGGGAGAAGCATCTGCACAGGAGGGTTGGGGTAGAATCCTGATTATCTCCAAAGGATCTGCATAACCCCACCCCCACCCTTTCATGCTGGTCATTGCCAAGGTAACCAAACAGAGGTGCTCCTCTCTGGGGACAGCCACATTCAGTGACCAAGCTGCCTGGCTAAGGTGTGTGGGCCAGGAGGAGGGGATGGTGGTAGAGTCAGGAATCTCCTAAGCGAATTTTGGAGAGGCCATTCCAATGCTCTGTGACACCAGCGGCTGTGGGCACTGGGAAGCGGGGAAGGGCCTCGGGCACCTGGACTGCCAGCCCACTGGGGGGCGGCTTTTGTGATGAAGAAGCACCATATCAGGCTGCAAATGAAGCCAAACACACGACACTGCTCAGAGCCATGTCTCGCCTTCTCTGGTCTTTGTGTCCTCACATGACCTTCAGAGACCCTATTTCCAAATAGGCCACATTCTGAAGTTCTGGGTGTAGCTTTGCGCAGTGGCAGTATCGTAGCCAGTGAGGTTTATCCGAGGCGCGATTATTGCTAATTGGAGTTCCGGGTGACCATGAACCCGGGGGGAGTGGGGAGCGGGCCACTATCCAACCCAATACACAGACCAAACAGATATATCATTGGAAACGGCCCAAGAGTCAGTGAAAATATAACACGTTTTATCAAGGGACCCCAAAATAGAAATGGCTTAATCAGGAGAGAAGTGTATTTCTCTTTCATGTAGCACTCTGAGTGTAAGCGTCCGAGGGCTGATATGGAGACTGCACTTTCTCAGGGACTTCCTCAACACCTGGTTTCTGTCTGGCAGTCCAGAATGGCTGCTCCAGCTCCAAACATCACCTCCACACTCCAGCAAGGAGGAAGAGCAAAAGGGACGTGAAGAGCATGACTTTCCCTTTAAAGACAAGACCTAGAAAAGCATACCTCTTCTGCTCACATCCCATTGGCCAGAGATTAGTCATATGACCTTTCTTGCTGCAAAGCCTGCAGGGAAATGTAGTCTTTTTTTTTTCCTCCTGGGCAGCCGTATGTTCAACTAAACTCCAGGTTTTTCTGGTGGGCACAAGTATGTCACGGGGAAAATGGAGAAATGGAGACTTGAGCCCTGGGCACATTGCCCTTCCAGACATAGCTCATCCCACTGCGCAGGCCCCGCTGACCTAGGACTGAGGTCAGGGGTCACGCAGTTCCCTTCAGACAGGTGTTTTGGGAGGTGTGGATGCCTTCAGGCTCAGGCCAGCCCTGGGGAATGTGATGTCTGCCTTAAGACCCAAAGGATGGGGGCAGGGGGAGGGAAGGGGAGGATGGAGTCCAGGCAGAGGGACAGAACCTGCAGAGGCCCAGAGGCAGTGGACTGTGGGCAGACATGGAGCCTGCACTTTGCACGGTGGAGGTTGGCACACTCAGGTGACGCAGCAGCAGGGCTGTGAGTCCCTCGTGCCTCTCTCTGCACTTACGCTTCGCTCTTCCGACTAGTCAGGTGTCTGAGGGTCCTGGGGTTCTCAATCCGACGTGTGTTGCCCCGTTCTCTCACTCGCGCTGCGTCTCCACCACGTGCTTGTCAGTCTGATCTTGAACTCATGTTTGCTTGACCTTAGCCCATGGGAATCCCGTAGCTCTAAACCCAGGGTGCTGGGAGGGATGGTGCCTGCGCGGGTGGGGGCCCCGCAGAGCTGGAGGTGCAGGGCTCAGGGCACAGCTGCGGGCATCTGCCCTCGGGGCCGGGGTCTCCCTGCCTGCTCACCACTCACCTGCTCCACAGAGGTCAGAGGTCTTGGGAGACCTCCGCTTCTCAGATCCCAGAATCCAAGGTTTTTTTTTTTTGCAGTGGGAGTGTCCCTTGGGTGTCTAGTGCACTGCCTGCAGTGAGCTGAATAGTTGCCCCCAGAAGAGATGTGTTCACATCCTCACCCCTGGACCCTGTGAATGGGGCCTTATTTCGAAAAAGGATCTTTGCAGATGTCATTAAGTTAAGATCTCGAGAAGAGGAGACCACCCTGGATTACCTTGGGGGTGGGGGGCAAATCCAATGACCAGTGTCCTTATCAGAGACTCACAGAGGAGAGACAGACACAGGGGAGAAGACGGGGCAGAGGCAGGAGCCGTGCTGCCCAGGCTGAGGAACAGCTGGCCAGCAGGAGCTGGGAGACGGAAGGGCCCTCCCCTGGAGCCTCCAAAGGAAGTGCGGCCCCCCACACCGGGATTTTGGACTTCTGGGCTCCAGAACGGGGAGACTAAATTTCTGTCATTTTAAGTCACCCTTCGTGGTAATTTGTTATGGGCGGTGCTTTCAAGAACCAGAAAATTCCGTGTCTGGAATGTGGCTTGCAGTAGGGGCCCTGGACAGATGGGGCTGGTGGGCCTGGTCCTTTGAGGCTTCCAGCTCCTGCCCCGGAGTCTGGACTGATCTTATTTTCCAGACGCTGAGGGATTCTTTTCAAAATGCCTTTTGGACTCCTTGCTCTTCTTCTTCCCAGAATATTCTCCCTGTGGATTCTTTTTTTTTTTGGATTCTTTTCCACGCATCCAGTTGCAAAAGCATCCCGTATCAGTGATCCACTGCGGTATAACAAAGCACCTCAAACCCAGTGGCTCAGAACAGCGAGCAGTGCTGCGTGTCAGGAATCCCGGAGCACCTCAGCCATGCGATTCTGGCCCAGGATCTCTATGACATTGATGTCAAAACGTCAGCCGGGTCTCTCAGTCCTTTGAAGGCTTAGGTGGGACTGGAGGACCACATGCTGGCAGGTTGGTGCTGGCTGGAGGTCAGTTCCCGGCCATACTGACCTCTCAACGGGGCTGCTTGAGCATCCTCACAATATGGTGGCCAGCGATCTGAGCTCCAGGCCAGAGCCGTGGTCCCTGGAAGTTGCACACCAGCACTCCCCGCTATGCCGGGAGTGAGGGTCCACACAGGGAGGCTACAAGGGGATTAAACCACAGCAGGAGACCCTGAGGTTAGACCCAGCGCAGAACTTTCTTAGTGTGACACCAGACAATGCAGCATATTTCCCAGAGTGTTCTCACAGGAGCCCTGAGATGGAGGACTGTTCCTCCACGCTCTACAGATGGCCAACCTGGGTCGAGAAGATGCACAGCCCCTCAAAGCCACGCGCTGCGGTGATGGGGCCAGGATTGGAACCCATCCGCTGATTCTGGCTCAGCCTTCCCCTCCCCCCTGACACCCCTGCTGTCGCCCTCCCTCCTGTGTCCTCTCTCCCCTCTCTGTCGCTCCCTCCCTCTATCCCCCCTCCCCCCACCTCCTCCATCCCCACCCTGACACCCTTGCTGTTTCTGGAGGGAGGCAGAGGTCACTGTCCTGCAAGGTCTTGGTCCAGGCTGAGGTCCAGCCGGCCTTGGGGAGGCAGAGGACACCATGGACTGGGCCTCAGGCTCCGTGGCCGGAGCCTGCACCCTCCTGACAAGCGTTCCCAGGGCCACGTGTTCTGTCAGCCAGCCCTGGGCCGGGCCCTGCTGTGTGCGTGTGTATGAGTGTGTGTGTGTGTGTTTATGTTTGTGTGTGTGTGTTTGTGTGTGTGTGTGTGTGTGTGTGTGTGTGTGTGCAGGCTCGCAGGTGCCTGCCCGCCCAGCCCTGGGCTGGGATGAGGAATCCAGCAGTGATCAGGGCCGGACAGAGACAGACTCGGCCCCGGCTGCGGGGGCCTCAGGGTCAGTGGAGAGCCTGACCCTGCTGGGCGAATGGAATGGGGGTCCCACGGGGAAGCCCAGCATTAAGGGGGCCTGAGTGACCGGCAGATCAGGAGGGCCTCTGTGAGAGGGTCTTTTGGGCTGGGACCCACCCAAAGGGGCCTGCTGTGGAGGGGAGGGGGCGTGCGTGGAACTCCCGGCAAGGGAGCGGCATTGGAAAAGGCTCTGAGGCAGGAAGGAGCAGACGCATTCCGGGGGCTGAAAGGAGACTGTGAGGGGTGCTGAGGGTGGGCTCACCGGGAAAGACAGTCTGCTGCCCAGAACAGAGCGAGGGAAGCAGGTAGGAGGCTGGATCCCCCGGGACTGCGGCCCCGCCTTCTCACGGTTCGCTAGCGCTGCCCAGGGACAGGGGACGGTGGAGCCTCTTCCTCAGCCACCCCCTGGGGTGGGGGTGGGGTCCATGCAGTGTTACTGTGGAAAGCAGCAGGTTAAAAGCCTTTGACCCAGAAATGTCACCTGCTGGAACCCGTCCTAAGTTAATCATTAAGGAAAGGGACACAGATTTCGCGGGTCACTCAACCAGCCTTGTTAAGAGAAAGTTCAGAACACCCTAAACGCCCCCCGTCGAGCGGTGACTGGTTACATAAATGAAGGTCTGTTCAGGCAACACAGTATCATGCAAACTTTATAACAGAGCTACAGCCCTGGGTCCTCAAACGCTGGACGCTTCTCAAGAGATGCACGTTCTCCAGGGCCCGGGGGCCTGCCCCACACCCGCAGGGAGGCCACAGCCTGCTTCAATGGCTTCAAAAGTCCACGATTTGGGAGAGAAACCAGTCTTTCTGATGCCAAAAGGAAGCTTATTTTTATGATGACGTTTAGACAAGTTCTTTTACGTGTCATCCAAATAAAAAACAACATTTAAAAACTTCACTTGTAATTTGTGGATCCCCAAGAATATAGCTGAGGACTGTAATTCTGTTGAGAAAAGCAGAGCAAAGAAAAGTAGGGGGAGTGTTACCCCATTTGTGGGAACTACACACAGGTATGCAGGTGCATATTGATGGGTGCGTATAAAAAAAATCCTAAAATCTGGAAAGCCACACACTTAGATGCTACAGTGATAACAGTGGTTAGATGTTGAGGGTATGGGTGACTTTTGTTTATTCTTGCCCACCTGTA